>NC_073254.2:77420000-78670000 GCF_029289425.2 Pan paniscus
CACTTTGGGAGGCCGAGGCAGGAGGATCACGAGGTCAGGAGATCAAGACCATGCTGGCTAACACAGTGAAACCCCGCCTACTAAAAACACAAAAAATTAGCCGGGTGTGGTGGTGGGCGCCTGTAGTCCCAGCTACTCTGGACGCTGAGGCAGGAGAATGGCATGAACCTGGGAGCCAGAGCTTGCAGTGAGCCAAGATCGCACCACTGCACTCCAGCCTGGGCTACAGAGTGAGACTCTGTCTCAAAAAAAAAAAAAAGTAAGAACAAAAAGGGGAGGAAGATACAAACCTATTACCATTTCTGAAATAAATGCTCTTTTGTTGTACAGACTTCTTGTCACTTTGGATTTCAGGTCTCTTTGGTCTTCTCTGAGTAGCTCACTTATACGAACATTTTATATTACAGTAGTGACCCCTCATCTTTGGTTTTGCTTCCCGTGGTTTCAGTCACCTGCAGTCACATGAGGTCTAATAATACACACAATGCACTACAATCAGGTATTTTTGTGAGAGACCACTTTTACATAACTTTTATTACAGTTTGTTGTTATAATTGCTCTACTTTATTATTAGTTATTATTGTTCATCTCTTACTGTGCCTAATTTATAAATTAAACTTTATCATAGGTATGTATATATAGGAAAAAACAAAGTGTATATTGGGTTTGCTACTATCTGCAGTTTCAGGCATGCACTGGGGGTCTTGGAATGCAAGTCCAAACTTCCATATTCGAGGCACCTAAAATGATTACCTTACTCTAATAATACACTCAAGTGGAACCAAAGAGAAATTGAAAGGGTAAAAGGAGGATAAAGACAAAGGAAAAAAGAAAAAAAAATAGGATAGAATGCAGAAAAGTGGAATAAATGGAAAAATTGTGTGAAAAACAATATGGAAAGTAATAATTGAAGGCACAAATTATTGGGCACCTAATGCAATGAATAGATGAATGGACATTTCCACATGCTTAATTATTCTTTAGTTGTGATGAACCTTTACTGAAAGCAGTTTTCTTACCTCAGAGCTGTACTTTCCTTTACTTATAGCTACTGTAATGGTCTAAGAAATGTCTAAGTGTTGGAATAATATCAGAAATGCCTAAATATTTATATGAAACCAGTAATTACAAGAAATAGGAACAATGGAATTTGCATGGTTTAGAAAATTGTAATATATCACCCTTATGATTATCAAATGATCTCCCTCAAATTCATTTCCATTCCCATTTTTCAGTTGCACGATTCTAGGAATAAAGTGTAATCATGGTCAAACCTAGATATACTTGGTCTGAGAAGCTTAGAAACGAAATGTTTATAGTTTGGATGAAGGAGTATAGTATAATTTTCACATACGCATACATATATATACATACACAAAGACACACACATAAATTGAGGTGTGTAAATTCAGTGCATAAACAAATTTAATGAAATTGTACATCTAACAAAAAAAAACCATCTTTATGTGCATATTACCTTCCATAAAATATATGCTAAATATTTTAAACAAAAATTGTATTCATAGATAGCTCTATTTTTGGCCCATTTTCATTATATTTAGTCTGGGTTTCCATATTATTTGATGTGACTTACCTTTACTAACATGTGAAAACCTTCTGCCAGATGTCTCTGTAATAAAATATTAGAAAGATAGCTGCTAATAAATGCTCATTAATCTTATTTTTCTGGGATCTCAGATAACATGGCAGGTCACTGGCTTTTAGTTTCTCAAAAACTCTACTATTGTTCATTGGTTAGAATGTTTTAAAAATGCATATTTTATGTGACTAACATTGTATGTATAGCCTATTCTCTGTCAAAAAGTGAATCTTGAAAAAATAATGAAGGAAAACAGGATTTTTAAAAGAAAATGTAAATTAAAATGTTTCATTGATTCATGACTATTTTCTTTTTTATTTTAAACAATGTAAATCTAGGAAGTCCTCTATTTGCACAGTACTGTATCATAATAAAAATGACTGTGCAAGCTGAATGATCTTAAAAGTGATCTTAATAGCCAATGAGAAATTTATGATTGTTCCATTACCTTTAACAATTTTTGCCGAAATGTTAAAATATGCCAATTATAAATGTACACAGAAATGAAAAATAGTAAATTTGTAATATTTATGCTGTAATTTAAAATAATGAGAACATTTAAATTAAAGTGTTTTATGTCTTATAAAAATACATGTCAATAGTAGTTTGCACACACAGTGAATAGTCTTCAGCTCCTTCTTTTTGCATAATTTGCAATATGGAATGAGCATCTGTTCTATACTTTGTGAATTGTCATACTCTTTTCTAATCTGGATCCACTTCCAATACTTTATCCTTTGTTTCTTCAATGTCATGAAATACCTCCGAGAAACCTCCAGAAGTGCCTATGTCAATTATGGGACATCTTCATCTTTTTCATCACAATCACATTTTTCCTCACTTATGTTTATAAGTTGGCCTTCACTAAGTTCTTCTGGATGCGTATCTAGTGTCCCTCAAATAGCTGCAGTGTTAACATTCCAACAGTTACCTGTTTCTGCTATAACCCCATTTACATTGGACTCATATCCTTTAAAGTTATTTGCATGGTACAGTAAAATTATGCCATACTGCATGCATCTTACTTCCTATTACTTTCTGCCAATACGTGGATGTTTTCCATTGCTTTATGCTTTATGTCATATTTTCTCCAAAATTCAGCAAAAAAAAAACAAAAAAAACTCCATGATCTTCCTTCATAGCATTAATAGCCTTTCCAAAAGTCAATTTGTAATAATGGGCAAAGTTGAAATAAATTCCAGGCCCATTGATTGGATTG
Source organism: Pan paniscus (assembly GCF_029289425.2). Classification (NCBI taxonomy): domain Eukaryota; kingdom Metazoa; phylum Chordata; class Mammalia; order Primates; family Hominidae; genus Pan; species Pan paniscus. The sequence continues at coordinate 77,422,820 of NC_073254.2, forward strand.
ATGAAGTTGCATTTGGGGTAAAAATTAAATGTTCACATTTTCATTCATGCTACAAAGAGAATCAAGGTGACCTGGAACATTTTCCAATGGTAGTAGTACTTGAAAGTTAAATTAGTTTGCTTAGACTCTTTCTACATCTAAGAGATAAAGAAACACAACTATACACTTTGCTCTCTGTATGTGAGCTGAATAACAGATGTGCAGTGTATCGCCAAAAGTTTTTGAAGGAAATAATAGCCATGTATCACTTAATGATGGGGATACTTCCTAAGAAATATGTCATTAAGTGATTTTGTTTTTGTACAATCATCATAGAGGATACTTACAAACACCTAGATGGTATAGGCTATCACACATCTAGGCTATATGCTATAGCCTATTGCTCCTAGGCTATAAACCTGTACAACATGTTACTGTACTGAATACTGTAGACAATTGTAACACAATGCTAAGTATTTATGCATCTAGACATTTAAACATAAAACGGTTCAGTAAAAATACTGTATAAAAAGACTTAAAAATGGTTTATCTCTATAGGGAGCTTACCATGAATGGAGCTTAGAGAACTGGAAGCTGTTCTTGGTGAGTTGGTGTGTGAGTGCTTAGTGAATGCGAAGGCCTAGGACATTACTATATACTACTGTAGACTTTATAAACACTGTACTCTTAGGCTACACTGAATGAAAAAACCATTTTTTTTTTTTACTAATAAGTTAACCTTAGGTTACTGTAACATTTTTTGTTTATGATCTTTAATTTTTTTCAACTCTTTGATTCTTTTGTTATAACACAACTTAAAACACAAACATATTGTGCAGCTGTACAAAAATATTCTCTTTATATCCTTACTCTATAAGCTTTTCTCTATTTTAAAATTTGAAAAAAAAATAAACTTTTTTGTTAAAACCTATGACAGAAACGCACACATTAGCTGAGGTCTGCACAGGGTCAGAAGCATCAATATCACTGTCATTCACCTTCACATCTTGTCCCACTGGAAGGTTTTCAGAGGCAATAACACATGCGGAGTTACCTCCCATGACAACAATGTCTTCTTCTGGAATACCTTCTGAAGGAAATGCCAGAGGCTGCTAATTTACAGTTAACTTTTTTTTTTTATGTGAAGGAGTACACAAAATAAAATGATGATAAAAATATTGTGTAGTAAATGCATAAGCCACTAACAGTCATTTATTATAATGTATTGTGTACTGTATCTAATTGTATGTGCTATACTTTTATATGCCTAGCAACACAGTAGGTTTGTTTACATCAGCATCACCACAAACATGTGAGTAATGCATTGCACTATGACATTATAAGGTCTACCCTGTCACTAGGTGATGAAAATTTTTCAGCTCTATTATAATCTTATGAGACCATTGTTGCATATGTTACTCTTCATTGACCAAACCCCAAGTGTCACATGACCGTATGTGATTGGGTCACTGATTAGAATGCACTTTTGTTATTTATATAATGGTTTGTATACCAAAGGGCCAGAAGGAAAGTTTATACTTTATGTAATTACTCACAGTTAACATATGTTAGTAGCTGAAATTCGAATTGTATTTCTGGGGAACTGGTGTTATTTAACTAAATGGTGTTAACTGAAACACATATATTGAATCATGCAAAGTGCAGGTCATCTATATTTTAAATGATACTGTTTCTAAAATTAAATAACGTCACTAAGTTTTGAAGCTAATTTTCCTAATAATATCTTTGAAATAAGAATAATTTGATTGTGTTTTCAAACTGAAACACTTAGAATGACAAATAGTTTGCTAAGCAATGAACAAATTTTGAGTTGCTGGAGGACAGTAACCATAACTCAATTATCAATTCTCACCAGAACCTAATTGTGCTTGTGTGGTAGATGGTTTGAATGAATTAATTAATTTAAAGGAAAAAATACTTACTCTCAATATGTATAATGTATCTGATAAAAATATGTTTTATTTAATGAAGTTAAGAAATATAATATCTCATTTTTGTATAAAATTATGGACATAATTACATTAATGTTATCAAATGTGCATAATGTTATAGGATCGTAACAGACATAGTGAAACTATTTTTCCCTTTGAATGTTCCCAATAAAAAAATAGAAGACATATTTATATGTCATGTTTGATGTATGAATAAATTTGGGGTTGGCAGCTATCCTTCTCATATTCTTTCTTTCTTAGGCATTTTTTTTCTAGAATATGAATGCCTCCTTGGTCTGAGAAAAGATATTTGTGTCTATAACCCCATTTTTGCTTCCTGCAAGCTCAGTAAAGCTTTTATGTTTTTCCTCTCTAATCAATTGTGTAAGTTGATAGTGGTCTGGATGTATTTCTTTTACCATTACAATGTTTCTGGTCTAGTGATTGATGTGTTTCTTGCCTCTCTAAAAATAAGAAACGCATATTAGATTTTGCTGTCCTTATGCATCTCACTTTGAAAATTATAGATGACTATATGTATCCAATATACTCAGACAAATAAAAAGTAATGAAGCATAAATTCGGGAAACCAAAATACTATGGTGAATATAATGTTATTTCTTTTTTTAAGGATAATTTATTACTTTTATTGTAATATTCAGTAAAGTCTAATTAGAATCTTTTTTTGTTTGTTTGTTTTATTGTTATACTTTAAGTTTTAGGGTACATGTGCACAATGTGCAGGTTAGTTACATATGTATACGTGTGACATGCTGGTGCACTGTACCCACTAACTCGTCATCTAGCATTAGGTATATTTCCCAATGCTATCCCCCCCTCCCCCCACCCCACAACAGTCCCCAGAGTGTGATGTTCCCCTTCCTGTGTCCATGTGTTCTCATTGTTCAATTCCCACCTATGAGTGAGAATATGCGGTGTTTGGTTTTTTGTTCTTGCAATAGTTTACTGAAAATCATGATTTCCAATTTCAACCATGTCCCTACAAAGGATATGAACTCATCATTTTTTATGGCTGCATAGTATTCCATGGTGTATATGTGCCACATTTTCTTAATCCAGTCTATCATTGTTGGACATTTGGGTTGGTTCCAAGTCTTTGCTATTGTGAATAGTGCCGCAATAAACATATGTGTGCATGTGTCTTTATAGCAGCATGATTTATAGTCCTTTGGGTATATACCCAGTAATGGGGTGGCTGGGTCAAATGGTATTTCTAGTTCTAGATCCCTGAGGAATCACCACACTGACTTCCACAAGGGATGAACTAGTTTACAGTCCCACCAACAGTGTAAAAGTGTTCCTATTTCTCCACATCTTCTCCAGCACCTGTTGTTTCCTGACTTTTTAATGATTGCCATTCTAACTGGTGTGAGATGATATCTCATTGTGGTTTTGATTTGCATTTCTCTGATGGCCAGTGATGGTGGGCATTTATTCATGTGTTTTTTGGCTGCATAAATGTCTTCTTTTGAGAAGTGTCTGTTCATGTCCTTTGCCCACTTTTTGATGGGGTTGCTTGTTTTTTTCTTGTAAATTTGTTTGAGTTCATTGTAGATTCTGGATATTAGCCCTTTGTCAGAAGAGTAGGTTGTGAAAATTTTCTCCCATTTTGTGGGTTTCCTGTTCACTCTGATGGTAGTTTCTTTTGCTGTGCAGAAGCTCTTTATTTTAATTAGATCCCATTTGTCAATTTTGGCTTTTGTTGCCATTAATGGTGCTGGGAAAACTGTCTAGCCATATGTAGAAAGGTGAAACTGGATCCCTTCCTTACACCTTATACAAAAATCAATTCAAGATGGATTAAAGACTTAAACGTTAGACCTAAAACCATAAAAAACCCTAGAAGAAAACCTAGGCATTACCATTCAGGACATAGGCACAGGCAAGGACTTCATGTCTAAAACATATAATGTTATTTCTATGGAGAATGTGAATTATACTCCATTTTGGGTACAATAGAAAGGTGTGTGGAAATAGCATTTCACATTAAATAAAGAGCAGTATGATTAATTCCACAGCAATGAGGTAAACTTTGTCTTCAATGTTTGTGGCTAATTAGCAAGCAGACATACTTTTGAAAATGAGCTTTACTCCCTTGGTACTACATAATATGAATTTGTGTCCTATTCATAGTAAATTCTTTGAGGTATACATGCATATTTGAAGTGGCTCTCTGCATAACTAATCATAATTATGTTGAAAATATTTTTTCAAATCAAATATTTAATATTGGTCAAATAAAATGAATTAATATTTGTTTAGAATAGAAGATAAAATCTTTTTTTAAAACCTTATATTTATTTGTTCACTCTTTCTGTTTATTTATTAGACAACAAAACTAGTGAAAATGGGTTCAATCACCCCTTCTGGTTTTCTAACATCTATTTTCCTTCAAATTGATAAAAGAAATCAAAACAAAACTTAACACAAACAAAAAATTTTATGATTCCACAGGCAATGAATATATTAAAGAAAATTAGAAAACAACTACTAAAACTCTAATAGTGGAATAAACTTTTTAAATTATTTCATTTATTGATCTGTTTCTGAATTAAACCTGACTAAATTTCAATATTCCACATGGCAAAATGTTTTTTATATTCAAGGATTATTTTAAAGACAAAATCTTGAATTAATTCTTAATGAATTGGGAATTTTCCATCTATTGCTGAAATTTTAATATCTCTGAATTCTCTTGTTTGAACTAAGTTGTGGATAAAATTTATTGAGTTTGAAGTGATGGGAAGATGAGAAGTAAAAGCACTAGTTGTAATTATATCCGCTAAAGCAAGGCCATGACCACAATATTTTCAATATCCAAGGTGGACATACCATTTATCCTCCCATTGGGACATTTTTGAGAATCAAAGGAAGTGCTATCATAGTTACATTTGGAAAACAGGAACAAATTAGTACTGTCCTTAGAAACCTGAATGTAAGATTATTCCTCTGGACAGCAAACATTTATGCATTATGGGCAGAGATAATGAATTTAATTTATTTATCTTTAATGCACACATCTTTAAATTTTTGAATCCTACTATGCTTCACATTGATATGGTTTGGCTGTGTCCCTACCCAAATCTCATCTTGAAATATAGCTCCCATAATTCCCACGTGTTATGGGAGAGACATGGTGGGAGATAATTGAAACATGGGGGTGGTTTCCCCCTTACTGTTCTCATTGTAGTGATAAGTCTCATGAGATCTGATGATTTTATAAGGGGAAACCCCTTTTGCTTGGCCTTCATTCTCTCTTGTCTGCCGCCATGTAAGACATGGCTTTTGCCTTCCACCATGATTGTGAGGCCTCCCAACTACGTGGAAGTGTGAGTCCATTAAATCTCTTTTTCTTTATAAAACATCTTGGCTATGTCTTTATCAGCAGCATAAAAATGGACTATAAACAAGCATTCTGTGTTTTTTTTTTTTTAAAAATGAAATAGAATAGTGGAAAAAATCGTAACATTGTAAAGAAAGAGAAAAGAGAGGAGAGACAATGAGAGGAGAGGAGAAAGAAAAGGAAAGAGGAAAGTTTAATAGAAGACCCCATGTACCACTGACTCAAAAGAAGAGACCCATAATATATGTATTTAAAAAAGAAGGAAAGGAAATTTGAAGAAATTTTTATTTCTAGATAACTCATGTTTTCCTTTAGGAAAGAAACTGAGATATTTTAAGTATGTGTGTAATGAGAGGCAGAAGAAAAATGAAACCTACAATTTGCAGAACACATGATTTGCTGGTACAACGTACCATTAATCTGTTGATAGTTTTCATCCTAATTTTATCTACATCAAACACTGTTTATGAATGAACTATCTTTTTTCAAAATCATGTGTTTAATCATACGGTAATGCTTATCACGGGGGACCTTGTAAAATGCTTTTCCTAAAGTCTAATGTGAATCAAAATTAGTTTCTTTTTTAATTTTATGAACTTCTGTTAACATAGCAAAGCTTATGCAAGAACGTCTATATCAGATAGATGGAAGCAAAAAGACAAAATTTTCCTTCATAGAAAAACTAAAGATAGGTATTGAATGTAAAATATTATAAAATAGCCTTTGTGAATACAAATACTTTGTATACTGAGTTACTTTTTCTCTGCAGTCATAGATATATTTAGTTATTGCAACTAAGTGTTTTTCATTCATTAATATTTCATATTCAGTTACAGTGACACTCATTTCACCATAGGCTTTTAAAATTATAGTCATGAAATTGCATCCTACTCCAAAAAAGATAAGATAGTTCTCCCATTAAGTGAAACCTGTTAAGTGTCATTTCCACAGCCTGCAAACCTCATAATTCTCGTTGCATATCTAGCAGTCTTCCTTCATTTCTCGGCAGCAAATCATTAGCGGAGAACTGGACTGAGAACTAATTATCATTCACACTAACCTATTTTCACAAAATGTGTTAGAAGAAATTTACTGGTCTACCTGAAACATTATTAAAGAATTGTTACCAAACTACATTTGTCAAGATAAATGAACACAGTACACTTTGTGATATGATCTTCATTTTCAATCATGTTTGCTGGCTTGTTCACTAATTCATACAAATCAGTAATTGGCAATAGATTTCTGTCATTTATGTAAATTTGGCCTGGCCTTCTGTAGCTTTAGTATACCAACAAGCCTAGAATTTTGTAGCTATTTTTAACACTTAAAACGTAAATGTAAACACCTGTTTGTCAAATACACTTTTGTTATTTTTGACATAATGTAATACAGTGTACATTAGCAGAGAACATGTTTATAATACTTAAGAGAAAGCAAGATATTTCTAAAAAGGAGTTACTATCTTTCAAATTTGATAGAATAAAATTAAAAGGTCCTAAATAAAATAATTACCAAAAATCAAAGGCAAATGAGAACCTGAGAAAAATATGAAAGCTAACTAGCTAAATTTATGGATATGCAAAAACACAAATGCACCAATAAGGTAAGGATTGACAGCTCAATGTACAAAACAGCAAAATAAAACAAAATATAAATGGAAAAAGAACTTGAAAACATGATGACTTTTATTATTATTAAACAATGCAAAATAAAATAACAATGAAGTATTATTCACATAAACAAAATCTTAAAATATATTTAGGTTTGATATGAATGAACAAAGGCAGTCTCTCAGACACTGTTAACAAAAGTATAAAATTATATACTATTTTTTGATAAATGCTTGGAAAAATACAAAGGAAAAAACCCTAAATATGCTTTCTCATCAATCAAGCAAGTTTGTGTACATGTAATACATGTAATATAAATTTGTGATTTGTGCATGTTTTCATGCGTAGAATGTCACTACATATTTATATTGGCCTACTCCGGAGTGTCAGATTCACATAGACTTTTAGTTTTTGAAGAAAATGGCAAGACTAGAAATTTTACTTTTACCTTAAGTTCTTTTGTTCTTTATTATAGCTTAAATATAAAAAATGAAAAGGTACTAAAGGTAATGATGATTTTTAAATTGTTACTATACTTTCCCTAAATGATGATAAGTTTTTGTTCCTCTCTTACCATTCGTATTTAATAAGAAAAATATATTTTAATCTGTGTTGTTCTAGTTCAAAGTTAAAGTAGCAAGATATAAATAGGCTATGTTCTTTCATCTACAATGCCCAGAATCATCTCATGTTTACACGATCTCTATTTTAACCTTTTAAAAAAATGTATACCATGGGCATACAAGACATTTACTGAGAAGTCAAAATTCTGTCAATTCCTAGCCACAGAGAGAGAACTAATACTGAAAATACTCTCTATCAAATAAGACAATCCATTGCAGGGATTTCCTTAAAGCAAGGAATGAAAAATGGGTAAACCACATCCTTATTACCTCAAATAATAAATGTAAAATTACCACCGGACAATCAGGCTTATTATCAGGGAATGTAATTAGACCTAATTACATTCCAGACTTATTTTCCCTAATATTTTATTCTCCTGGTATTCATGCATATTGATTATTCCACATAATCACAGGCGTACTGACTTGTTGCCTTTTAATTGGTCTCTAGTGTTTCACTGATATATAGTTCTCATCACTGTAGGGCTGTTTTGTTTTTTTAATGCCTTTCCCACATTCCTTAGTAAAATTGACAATCAGGAAATGTTTCTGTAATGAAAACATAATGAAGGAGAAACAGTTCAGCATAGCCTATTAAATCACTTAACTATACAGAAAGAAATCCAACATGGAAGGTAAGATTCTGGTGGTCAATTGGATAACAATAAGAGAAGATTAAGCGATAGTTGTATAGGGAAGGATAAACCAAGGAATCTAGGTCCAACGAATTAAATAGAAAGTGAGGAATGGTCACATTAAAACAATTTTGAATAAATGCCATATCTAGTCATAGGAAGAGGGGGAAAATAATGCCAGGTGTTCACATGGCTTATTTTTCAGGACTAAGTATACACATTTTTAATGACCTATAATAAAATACAAAAATATCATGAGTTCCTCTTATTGAAAGGACAACTTTGTCAGATTCAGTGTTTTTCCGTTGATTCTATGCATACTTTTTACAATCTTTTTTAAAAATTTCAAACAACAATAGGGATACATTTTCTGAATCACTTCTTTATGCTTTGATCGTTGTAACAGCATGTATACTGATCGATGTCATATTGTAGGATTGAACAGAAATTTAAAAATAATGAAATTAAGTGTCAGATAAAATCACATGTATAGGAAAAGCCTTGAAAATTGCAATGGAAAGTGTTACTCCATAGGCAATATATGTGATATGCAACTTTCAAATGTCTGGAAAAATTATAATCTTACTATACCCAATTTATTCAATCTTATCCACTGAGGGATAGTTCCATGCCAAGATTAAAATTTTAATGGCTATTCTATGCATCAGCTAAAATGCAGTATGAAAAGCTTCTAGGAATTCAATGACTAGGAATTCTAGGAATTCAATGTCTAGCACTCAGTGACAAATCATATATGTATATATTTTTTTACTTTTAGTTATTGAACAGTCACTTTTATTTATTGAACAATTTGACCTACACTATATTTGTTTCTATGTGTAATCAATAACAACCATAATGTTTTCCTGAAGTTGTTTAAATTGCAAATACCTTTCCTTTTCTTTATGAAAGCAGAATGTGATTCTTTTCAAATACAGAAAAATGTAAATGTAAGAAAATGTGAGTTGAGATTGTTATCTTTGTGAGGACAGGAACTCATCTTTGTATGAGTATGGATATAAATCCAGGTTGAATCCCAAAGTGGTAGTTTTGTTACATACGCTGCACATAACTTGCTGATTCATATAACTTCCTAATTCAGGACTAGAGTTCAGTAAAACGTATTTCTCTCTTTCTCTACACACACACACACACACACACACACACCTGTATATATGTGTATATGTTTGTGTATACACATACATATATGTATATATGTATGTTTGTGTGTATAGATTTTATGTACATATGCACATATGTAAATGTAAAATAAAATTCAATTTTCCTATACTTACACAGAATTATTTTTTCATAAGTAAGGAATTAGAATTATCTGATCAATGATTCCTTATGTTTTTCCTCATGATAGAGAATATGATTTAATAAAAACATTCACTCTGTTCAGATGCACCCTCAGAATCCTTTTCAACACAAAATTTCAGTTACCATTACCAATATACTGAAAATGCTATTATAAGAAAAACATTCATAATGTAATAACTACAATAATAATTTGTTTCCAATATTTTTAAAGTTGTGTTATCAACTATTATACTCATTTCATAGAAAGCATTTGTAAGTTTCCTTTGTTTTTATATGTTTCTGAACATATCAGTGAACCTTGATATCAACTATTGAGATCATTTAGTCTTTAAAGGTTTCATGTTATTTGGTGCAAATACATACACAGACTGTTACAACCATTGTGAATTGTAATGAATAAGGGTATGTTTACTTCATTCAATATTTTCTCACCAAAATCTAACATTTCTGATAACAGAAAATTCCACTTTCATTTTGTTTGCAGTCTCCTGTAGGCTTTTGCTCACCTGTTTATTTTAATGTTTAAGAATCAACTTTCATTGGTATATATCTATAGCACAAAATTTGTGAGCCAATGTAGAAATAATTTTAATAGGTGAGCCATTCTCATTTACATTATTGATACAACCAGTATATATGTAAATATTACTTTCACTTTATCTAAGTCTTTAAATAATATGTGTTTGTTTTTGTGTGATGATTTAGTTCTAATATTTAATACAATTCACATTTTTATTCTAGAGGTTACATTAATACTATTTGCATATAATTTATTTTGTTTCTTATTTTTAGACACCGTCTACTGATTTCTTACTCTGGCAAAGGAAATTTATTTGTTACCTCTATGTCTACCTCTGTTCTTTTTCCTGTACCACCCAGTTTTATTTAATGACATTATATTACTTAATGTTTACCATTTAATATACTTAACATATTGCTATTTATTGGATTTAAGTGACATTTTATCTGCCACCAATTACCTAGATGAAAATCACTTGGATTATTCTTTTTTATTGTTAGAACATTTTATTTTATTTTTATATATATTTTTATTATACTTTAAGTTCTAGGGTACATGTGCACAATGTGCAGGTTTGTTACATATGTATACATGTGCCATGTTGGTGTGCTGCACCCATTAACTTGTCATTTACATTAGGTATATCTCCTAATGCTGTCCTTCCCCCCTCCCTCCACCCCACAACAGGCCCTGGTGTGTGATGTTCCCCTTTCTGTGTCCAAGTGTTCTCATTGTTCAATTCCCACCTAAGAGTGAGAACATGCAGTGTTTGGTTTTTTGGCCTTGTAATGGTTTGCTGAGAATGATGGCTTCCAGTTTCATCCATGTCCCTACAAAGGACATGAACTCATCATTTTTTATGGCTGCATATTATTCCATGGTGTATATATGCCATATTTTCTTAATCCAGTCTATCATTGTTGGACATTTGGGTTGGTTCCAAGTCTTTGCTCTTGTGAGCTCTATCATCCTTCTCTCTTTTCTACCTATATACTTCATCAAAGTATATGCTGTATACATATAAATATTTATACCTATATTTGTCTAATTTTATTTCCAAATATGAATTTCATTTCCAAATATGAATGTTTTCCACCTATTAAATATATTCAATGTTCGTCAACAGTCCCAGTGTTGATGTTTCCTAATCACGTTAGTGTCAGGCCTCTGAGCCCAAGCTAAGCCATCATATCCCCTGACCTGCACGTACACATCCGGATGGTGGGTTCCTGCCTTAACTGATGACATTCCACCACAAAAGAAGTGAAAATGGCCTGTTCCTGCCTTAACTGATGACATTGTCTTGTGAAATTCCTTCTCCTGGCTCATCCTGGCTCAAAAGCTCCCCCACTGAGTACCTTGTCACCCCCATTCCTGCCTGCCAGAGAACAACCCCCTTTTTCCTTTACCTACCCAAATCCTACAAAATGGCCCCACACCTATCTCTCTTCACTGACTCTCTTTTCGGACTCAGCCCACCTGCACCCAGGTGATTAAAAGCTTTGTTGCTCACACAAAGCCTGTTTGGTGGTCTCTTCACACAGATGCGCATGAAATTTGGTACCGTGACTCGGATCCAGGGACCTCCCTTGGGAGATCAATCCCCTGTCCTCCTGCTCTTTGCTCCATGAGAAAGATCCACCTATGACCTCAGGTCCTCAGACTAACCAGCCCAAGAAACATCTCACCAATTTCAAATCCAGTAAGTGGCCTCTTTTTACTCTCTTCTCCAACCTCCCTCACTATCCCTCAACCTCTTTCTCCTTTCAATCTTGGTGCCACACTTCAATCTCTCCCTTCTCTTAATTTCAATTCCTTTCATTTTCTGGTAGAGACAAAGGAGACACATTTTATCTGTGGACCCAAAACTCTGGCGCCGGTCATGGACTAGGAAGGGAGCCTTCCCTTGGTGTTTAATCATCACAGAGATGCCTCTCTGATTATTCACCCATGTTTCAGAGGTGTCAGACCACACAGGGATGCCTGCCTTGGTCCTTCACCCTTAGTGGCAAGTCCTGCTTTTCTGTGGGAGGGGCAAGTACCCCAACCCCTTCTCTCCATGTCTCTACCGCTTCTCCACCTTTCTGGGGGGCAAGAAACCCCAACCCCTTCTTCACCCTTAGCGGCAAGTCCCGCTTTTCTAGGGGAGGGGCAAGTACCCCAACACCGTATATCTCTGCACCCCAATCCCTTATTTCCGTGTCCCAACCTCTTATATCTCTGCACCCCAATTCCTTATTTCCGTGCCCTGACCTCATATCTCTGTGCCCTGACCCCTTTCCCACTTTTCTGGAGGGTAAGAACCCCTGAACCCCTTCTCTCCATGTCTCTACTCTCTCTTTTCTCTGGGCTTGCTGCCTTCACTATGGGCAAACTTCCACCCTCCATTCCGCCTTCTTCTCCCATAGCTGGTGTTCTTAAGAACTTAAAACCTCTTCAACTCTCACCTGATCTAAAATCTAAGAATCTTATTTTCTTCTGCAATGCTGCTTGACCCCAATACAAACTTGACAGTAGTTCCAAATAGCCAGAAAATGGCACTTTCAATTTTTCCATCCTGCAAGATCTAAATAATTCTTGTCGTAAAATGGGCAAATGGTCTGAGGTGCCTGACGTCCAGGCATTCTTTTACACATTGGTCCCTCCCTAGTCTCTGTGCCCAGTGCAACTTGTCCCAAATCTTCCTTCTTTCCCTCCCACTTGTCCTCTCAGTCCCAACCCCAAGCGTCGCTGAGTTTTTCTAATCTTCCTTTTCTACAGACCCATCTGACCTCTCCCCTCCTCCCCAGGCTGCTCCTCGCCAGGCCAAGCTAGGTCCCAATTCTTCCTCAGCCTCTGCTCCTCCACCCTATAATCTTTTTATCACCTCCCCCCCCACCAGGTCTGGCTTACAGTTTCATTCCCTGAGTAGCCCTCCCCCACCTGCTCAGAAATTTCCTCTTAAAAAGGTGGCTGAAGCTAAAGGCATAGTCAAGGTTAATGCTCCTTTTTCTTTATCAGACCTCTCCCAAATCAGTGAGCATTTAGGCTCTTTCATCAAATATGAAAAACCCAGCCCAGTTCATGGCTCATTCAGCTGCAACCCTGAGACGCTTTACAGACCTAGACCCTAAAAGGTCAAAAGGCCGTCTTATTCTCAATATACATTTTATTACCCAATCTGCTCCTGACATTAAATAAAACTCCAAAAATTAAATTCTGGCCTTCAAACCCCACAACAGGATTTAATTAACCTCACCTTCAAGGTGTACAATAATAAAAAACAGTTGCAATTCCTTGCCTTCACTGTGAGACAACCCCCAGCCACATCTCCAGCATACAAGAACTTCCAAATGCCTAAACCGCAGTGGCCAGACATTCCTCCAGAACCACCTTCCCCAGGGGCTTGATCGGGCCTCCTCCCTTTCCTACACATCGAGCTCAGGGATTTGCCGCTGCCCAGGGCTGGCAAATTGACTTTACTCACAAGCCTCAAGTCACAAAATTAAAATATCTCTTAGTCTGGGTAGACATTTTCACTGGATGGGTAGAGGACTTTCCCACAGGGTCTGAGAAGGCCACCATGGTCATTTCTTCCCTTCTGTCAGACATAATTCCTCAGTTTGGCCTTCCCACCTCTATACAGTCTGATAACAGACCAGCCTCTACTAGTCAAATCACCCAAGCAGTTTCTCAGGCTCTTGGTATTCAGTGGAAACTTCATATCCATTACCATCCTCAATCTTCAGGAAAGGTAGAATGCACTAATGGTCTTTTAAAGACACACCTCACCAAGCTCAGCCTCCAACTTAAAAAGGCTTGGACAATACTTTTACCTCTTGCCTTTCTCAGAATTAGAGCCTGTCCTCGAGATGCTACAGGGTACAGTCCTTTTGAACTTTTATATGGATGCACTTTATTGCTTGGCCCCAACTTCATCCCAGACACCAGCCCTCTAGGTGACTATCTTCCAGTCATCCAACAGGCTAGATAGGAAATTCATCAGGCTGCTAATCTTCTCTTGCCTATTCCAGATCCCCAGCCATATGAAGACACCCTGGCTGGACGATCAGTTCTTGTTAAGAATCTGACCCCTCAAACTCTACAACCTCGATGGACTGGACCCTACTTAGTCATCTATAGTACCCCGACTGCCATCGGCCTGCAGGATCCTCCCCACTGGGTTCACCATTCCAGAATAAAGCTGTGTCCATTGGACTGCCAGCCTAATCCCTCCTCTTCCTCCTGGAAGTCACAAGTACTCTCCCCTACTTCCCTTAAACTCACTCATATTTCTGAAGAACAGTAATAACCCTTATGAGCCTAATACATCCCTTCATTCTATTAGATCTGTTCATCCTTTACCCTACTTTTTGCAACAGGGCTTTAAGAAGTCACTCCCACCACTTGGGCCGAGCACCAAAAAACTTGTCATCCCTACTATTTTCTGTCTAGTCATACTCCTATTCTCCATTCTCAACTACTTATAAATGCCCTACTCTTGTTTGCACTGTCGGTTTACACTGTTTCTTCAAGCCATCACAGCTGATATCTCTTGGTGCTATCCCCAAACCGCCACTCTTAATTCCTTCTTAGAGTGGGTAGATGATCTTTGCTGGCAGGGCACTCTCCAATACTTCCACCCTGGTGAAGTTCTATTCTTTACTTTTATACTCACTCTTATTCTCATTCCCATTCTTATGCCACCCTTTACCTCTGCCCAGCTATCTCCACCACACTATCAACCTTACCCATTCTCTCCTAGCCACTTCTAATCCCTTCTTAGTGAACAACTGCTGGCTTTGTGTTTCCCTTTCTTCCTGTGCCTACACAGCTGTCCCCACCTTACAGACAGACTGGGCAACATCTCCTGTCTCCTTACACCTCTGAACTTCCTTTAACAGCCCTCACCTTTACCCTCCTGAAGAACTCATTTACTTTCTAGACAGGTCCAGCAAGACTTCCCCAGACATTTCACATCAGCAAGCTGCCGCCCTCCTCTGCACTTATATAAAAAACTTTTCTCCTTATATTAACTCTACTCCCCCCATATTTGGACCTCTCACAACACAAACTACTATTCCTGTGGCCGCTCCTTTATGTATCTCTCAGCAAAGACCCACTGGAATTCCCCTAGGTAATCTTTCACCTTCTCGATGTTCCTTTACTCTTCATGTCCGAAGCCCAACTACACACATCACTGAAACAATTGGAGCCTTCCAGCTCCATATTACAGACAAGACTTCTATCAATACTGACAAACTCAAAAACGTTAGCAGTAATTATTGTTTAGGAAGACACTTACCCTGCATTTCACTCCATCCTTGGCTACCTTCCCCTTGCTCATCAGACTCTCCTCCCAGGCCCTCTTCTTGTTTACTTATACCCAGCCCTGAAAATAACAGTGAAAGTTTGCTCATAGATACTTAACGTTTTCTCATACACCATGAAAATCGAACCTCCTCCTCTATGCAGTTACTCCATCAGTCCCCATTACAACCTCTGACAGCTGCTGCCCTAGCTGGATCCCTAGGAGTCTGGGTACAAAACACCTCTTTCAGCACTCCTTCTCACCTTTTTACTTTACATCTCCAGTTTTGCCTCACACAAGGTCTCTTCTTCCTCTGTGGATCCCCTACCTATATGTGTCTACCTGCTAATTGGACAGGCACATGCACACTAGTTTTCCTTACCCCCAAAATTCAATTTGCGAATGGGATGGAAGAGCTCCTTTTTCCTCACATGATACTGACATGGCAAAAAAAGAGTTATTCCTCTAATTCCCTTGATGGTCTGTTTAGGACTTTCTGCCTCCACTATTGCTCTGGGTACTGGAATAGCAGGCATTTCAACCTCTGTCATCACCTTCCGTAGCCTGTCTAATGACTTCTCTGCTAGCATCACAGACATATCACAAACTTTATCAGTCCTCCAGGCCCAAGTTGACTCTTTAGCTGCAGTTGTCCTCCAAAACCGCCGAGGCCTTGACTTACTCACTGCTGAAAAAGGAGGACTGTGTGTATTCTTAAATGAAGAGTGTTGTTTTTACCTAAATCAATCTGGCCTGGTGTATGACAACATAAAAAAAACTCAAGGATAGAGCCCCAAAACTTGCCAACCAAACAAGTAATTATGCTGAATCCCCTTGGGCACTCTCCAGTTGGATGTCCTGGGTCCTCCCAATTCTTAGTCCTTTAATAACCATTTTTCTCCTTCTTTTATTTGGACCTTGTATCTTCCGTTTAGTTTCTCAGTTCATCCAAAACTGTATCCAGGCCATCACCAATCATTCTATACTACAAATGTTTCTTCTAACAACCCCACAATATCACCCATTACCACAAGATCTCCCTTCAGCTTAATCTCTCCCACTCTAGGTTCACACGCCACCCCTAATCCCGCTCAAAGCAGCCCTGAGAAACATCGCCCATTATCTCTCCATACCCCCCGCAAAATTTCACCATCCCAACACTTTACCACTATTTCATTTTATTTTTCTTATTAATATAAGAAGACAGGAATGTCAGGCCTCTGAGCCCAAGCTAAGCCATCATATCCCCTGTGACCTGCACGTACACATCCAGGTGGCCTGTTCCTGCCTTAACTGATGACATTCCACCACAAAAGAAGTGAAAATGGCCTGTTCCTGCCTTAACTGATGACATTGTCTTGTGAAATTCTTCTCCTGGCTCATCCTGGCTCAAAAGCTCCCCCACTGAATACCTTGTGACCCCCACTCCTGCCCTCCAGAGAACAACCCCCCTTTTTCCTTTACCTACCCAAATCCTATAAAACAGCCCCACCCTATCTCCCTTTGCTGACTCTCTTTTCGGACTCAGCCCGCCTGCACCCAGGTGATTAAAAGCTTTATTGCTCACACAAAGCCTGTTTGGTGGTCTTTTCACATGGACACACATGAAAGTTAGTTTAATGAAGCTGATCCTTAAGCACGGTGCTGTTCTGTATAGCTTCCTCCAATGATGGAAATGTGATGGTGTCAAATATGGTAGGCTCTAGTGGATGTTATCTATTGAGTACTTGAAATCTGGCTAATGTAATGAGGAGTGGAATTTTTAATATAATTTTATTTTTGTTAATTAAAATTAAAATTCATTTTGGCTACATAGAGCTGGTAGCTACTGTATTTCACAGTAGTACAGCTCACTATATCCTACAAAAATAGCTCATGGGAATAATATGAATTGTTTTCTTGCATATTCAATATTGTTTATCATTAACTGTGTACTTGATAGGTTGCTCAGTTGAACACAAAATTGTCTAATCACACTTTGTTTTACTAAAAGTATTGCCAAAATCCCAACAAAATTGTAAAGGATTCAGGGTGGGTAGAATTCATAGTATCCCTATCTAAGCCCTCTGTAAAAATCAACATGTCATAGTAGATGAGAGTGTACTACCAAAACATTAACCAAGCAGTAGCTCCAATTGCAGCTACTGTGCTGTATGGTACATCTACATTGGAGCAGATCAGCACAACTTCTTTTGCTTCAAGGGTGACTGTGGTGACTGTAAATATGTTCTTCTCAGTACCTGTAATAAGTATTTCACTTCCTTGGTTAGGTTTATTCCTATGTATTTTATTCTTTTTTACATTATTGTAAATGGGATTGTTTTCTTAATTTCCTTTTTGGATTTTTGTGTCCTGAAACTTTACTGAATTCATTGTGTTCTAACAGTTCTTTTTGGAATCTTTAGAGTTTTCTACATATGAAATCATGTCACTTGTATACAGAAATAACTTCTTTCTTTCTGGTTTGGATTCCTTTGATTTCTTTTTGTTGTCTAATTTCTTTGGCTAGGAAGTCTAGTCCTTTCAGGAGTACAAGTGATGAGAGTAGTTATTCTTATCTTTTTCCTGATCTTAGAGAAGATTCTTTATCTTAGAGAAGATCCTATTCTTGTCTTGTTCCTGATCTTAGAGAAAAAGCTTTCACATTTTCACTGTTGATTATGATGTTAGCTGTGGCATAGTCACATTTTGTCTTTATTATATTGATGTATATTTTTTCTGTACCTAGTTTATTGAGCATTTTCATTACAGAAAGTTATAAAATGTTCCCAACTTTTATCCTTCATTCTGTTTAATATTGTTAAAATCTCTATACCATGCAAAGTGATCTACAGATTGAGTGCTATCCCCATCAAAATCCCAATGGCATTTCTTTTTACAGAAATAGAAAAAAAAATTCTTTTTTTTCTATTTCTGTAAAGATAATATGGAAGCATGGAAGCACAAAAGACCCAGAAGAGCCAAAGAAATTTTGAGAAAGCAGAATAAAACTGTGGCATCACACATTCTGGTTTTAAAATATATTACAAATCTACAGTAACCATAACAGTACGGTACTGGCATTGAGACAAACATATAGACCAATGGAGCAGAATAGAGAGCCCAAAAATAAGCCCACACATATATAATAAACTTGTGTTCCACAAAGATGCCAAAAGCAAGCAATGGGGAAAAATAGTTTTTAAAAAGTGAATGGTATCAGAAAAACTGGATATCCACACACACAAAAATAGAAATTAAATACCCTATCTTCCATGAAACACACACACACACAAAGGCAAAATGGTTAAAGACTTAAATGTAAGACTTGAAACTACACAATTCCTAGAAGAAAGCATAAGAGTAAAGCTTCTTGGCATTAATTTATCGGATATGGCCCCAAAATCACAAGCAACAAAAGCAAAAATATTTATGTGATGTTGTGGAAATATATCACATAAGAAAGCTTCTGCACAGCAAAAGAAATAATAGAATGAAAAAGCAACCTTGGGAATGGGAGAAAATATTTGCAAACCATGTATTTGATAAGAGATTAGATTCCAAAATATATAAGGAACTCCTATAACTCAACAGCAAGAAAACAAATAACCCAATTTAAAAATAGGCAAAATAGGCAAAGAACTTGAATAGGCATTTCCCCAAAAACATAAAAATGATGAACAACTATTGAAACACTGCTCAACATTAACTATCAGGAAAATGCAAACCAAAACTGCAATGAAATATCACCTAATACTTGGTAGGTTGGCTATCATCAAAAAAAAGAAAAGATACTAAGTGTGAAGATATGGAGAAATTGGAACTTGTATACTATTGTACACTGTTCTGGAAATGTAAAATGACACAGCAGTTACGGAAAACAGTATGGTGGCTCCTCAAAAAATTTAAAAAATAGAACTATTTGCCGGGCGCGGTGGCTCACACCTGTAATCCCAGCACTTTGGGAGGCTGAGGCAGGCGGATCATGAGGTCAAGAGATGGAGACCATCCTGACCAACATGTTGAAACCCTGTCTCCACTAAAAAATACAAAATTTAGCTGGGCGTAGTGGTGCGTGCCTGTAGTCCCAGGTACTCGGGAGGCTGAGGCAGGAGAATCGCTTGAACAGGGAGGCGGAGGTTACAGTGGGCCGAGATCGCGCCACTGCACTCCAGACTGGTGACAGAGCTATACTCAGTTTCCCAGAAAACAAACAAACAAACAAACAAAAACCTATCATATAATCCAGCAATTCCACTTCTGAGTATATTTCCAAAGTATAGAAATAAGAATCTAGAAGAGAAAACTGCATTCTCAGGTCAATTGCAGAATTATTCATAGTGTCTAAGACATGGAGATAACCGAAAAGTATATTGACAGATACACAGATAAAGAAAATGTGGTATATACAGGCAATGGTATATTATTCAGCCTTAAAAATAAGAAAATCATTCGTTATTGGTTCCACGTGTAAAAAAATTGAAAGTTAATTATAAAGATTAAAAAATAAATAGAGAGAGATATATTATGCTAATCCTAAACAAAGGAAACTAGGAATAGCTATATTAATTTCAAACAAAGCAGACTTTAAAGCAAGAAAAGTGATCAGGGATAAAGATGGTCATAACATAATGTTATGGGTCAATTCTCCAAAAAGATATAAAAATTATTATCATGTATGTGCCCAACAATAGAGCATTAAAATATGTGAGGCAAAAACTGGTGGAAGTGCAAAGAGAAATAGATAAATACAACATTATAGGTGGAGACTTCAACAATCCTTTTTCAGAAATGGACACATTCAGTAGACAGATAATTAGGAAGGATATAGCTGAACTCAAGAATATCTTCACAATCTGTGCACTTTAAATTTCCTTTTTTTTTTTTTGTCTCATTACATTAGTTGGGACTTGTAGTACAATGTTGAAATGAAGGGATATAAGGGGGAATCCTTGCCTTGTTCCTGATACTAGTGGAAAATTTTGAGTTTCTCACCATTAAGTGTGATGTTAGCAGTAGGTTTTTATACATATTCTTAATCAAGTTTGTGGAAGTTTCTCTCTGTTTCTATTTTAATGAGAGTTTGTTATTATGAATGGGTGGTGGATTTTGTCAAATGCTTTTTCTGCCTCTGTTGATATGATCATGTAATTTTTCTTCAGAGATTTGGGAACCTTCACCTAGATTTCGGAAGATGTATGGAAATGACTAGATGTCTGGGTAAAAGTTTGCAACAGGGGCAGCGCCCTCATCGAGAACCTCTGCTAGGACAGTGCAGAGGGGAAATGTGGGGTTGGAGTCCCCACATAGACTCCCTACTGGGGCACCACCTGGTGGAGCTGTGTGAAGAGGTCCATCGTCCTCCAGACCCCAGAATAGTAGATCCACCAACAGCTTGCACCATGCACTGGGAAAAGCTGCAGATACTCAATACTAGCCCATGAAAGCAGCCGGGAATGGTGTTACACCCAGGGGCAGAGCTGCCCAAGACTATGGGAACCAGCATGACCTGGATGTGAGACCTGGAGTCAAAGGAGATCATTTTGGAGTTTTATAATTTGACTGCCCCACTGGATTCTGGACCTGCATGGGTCCTGTAACCCCTTTGTTTTGGCCAATTTATCCCATTTGGAATGGTTGTATTTACCAAATAACTGTATCCCCATTGTATCTAGGAAGTATTTAGCTTGCTTTTGATTTTACAGACTCATAGGTGGAAGGGACTTGACTTGTCTCAGATGAGATCTTGGACTGTGGACTTTTGGGTTAATGCTAAAATGAGTTAAGACTTCAAGGGACTATTGGGAAGGCATGATTGGTTTTGAAATGTGAGGACATGCGATTTGGAGGGGCAAGGGGTGGAAAGATATGCTTTGGTTCTGTTTCCCCAACTAAATCTCATCTTGAATTGTACTCCCATAATTCCCACATACTTGTGGGAGGGACCCTGTAGAAGATAGTTTGAACCATGGGGGTGGTTTCTCCCATACCGTTCTTGTGGTAGTGAATGAGTCTCACAATATCTGATGGTTTTGTCAGGGGTTTCCACTTTTGCATCTTTCTCATCTTTCTCTTGCCACCACCATGTAAGAAGTGCCTTTCACCTCCTGCCATGATTCTGAGGCCTCTCCAGCCATGTGGAACTGTAAGTTCAAATAAACCTCTTTTTCTTCCCAGTCTCAGGTATGTTTTTATCAGCAGCATGAAAATGGACTAATACAAGTGAAGAGGCAAAAGGCCAGTAGAGCTTTGTATATCCTCCAGAGGGTGTCTACTACAGAGAAACCTCTGCAACTAGGTAGAAAATATGACTTGTCCTGTGAAATTCAACCAGTCTCTTTCCTTACTCACATCATTGTTTTCACAAGGGGCTCATGAACAAAGTTACCATAATTGTGGAGATGGATGCTCTTTATGATCCAGACAGTATGGGCTTCTCATTAAGGCTGATTTATTTACTGAAAATCCTAAATAATTACCTATTGAGGAAAGAGACATCTTCCCCTCAGTTTGACACTATTTCTAAAGGAGATCACTCAGTAAGTTGGTGGGGAGGCTTGATATATATGTATGCATGTATATATATATATATATATATATATGTATACACACATATGATTTCTATCCTGGGGAAGGTAGTAATTCACTCCTTGCTGGAATATATAGCTATTACAAATATGAGTGTGACTTCCCTAATTACAATGCTTGGTCTATTCAATTTACAGGATACCTGATCTATGAGCTTGATATCCCTTACAATATTGTCTCAGATCAACTTGCTCATTTCGGAGGGAGTCTACAGTGAAAATGAGGACAGAAGAAAACATGATCCATTGTCTTACCACGTACTTTATTGCACAGATGCATCTAACTAAATCCTAAAATAATGTTGAAATGCCCAATTATGATGCAGTAGATGCACTGAGTAAACAACTAACATATTACAGTGTTTTGTTTCTAATAGAATGCACAGGTCCAGAAACAAACAACTGGTTACTTTCATAGAGCTTTATGTACTAATGCTCTCATCCCACCCCCAAACTTGGGGTCTTTCAGGTTAGTGGTCCTAGTTTCCAGGGCCATTAGACTCCTATGAGGGCAAAGAGAAAAATCTTCCACTACACTTGAAACTGTAATTTCCTCTTGATAATTATGGGTGACTCATGACTATGGACCAACATTTTAAAATTTCTGTGTGGTGGGGAAGGGGAAATCTACTCAGATCATTATGAAAAACTAGCATTGCTTTTATATGTTGGATTTGTGAAACAGTATGCATGAGACCCATAGAATTTACTAGGCATTTCTGTACCCAGTAATAATGGTGACTGGGCAGTTAACACAGCCTAACAAGGGCATGGTGACTTAGGGTCCAAAGTAGTTGAAGTGCCAACTGAGGATGAAGGAAACCTAGAATAAGTGGAGAAGTGAAATTTTTGAGAACGATTTGTGCCCCTGAGAAGAGGTGAGAATTGTAGCTTACTTCAATAACTATACTATATTAAGTCTTTGCAGAGACTGCAGCTACTTACCTCCCTGAAAGAGACTAGAATTACATGAGAAATTCTGAGTGGTGCAAAGAGTGGATTATTAATATCCTGTATGCACATTAAAGATTCTATTGGCATAACTAATTATTTTTTCCACTTCTGTGGAAATCAGTTTCATGCAAATTCTCACCAGGATCACAGTTACAACCTGACCTGACCATGGTCTCACTTAAGTCTTGTTTTTCCACTCTTCTTGCTTGCTCCCCCAGAAATTAATAGTTGACATCAGAGGGGAGGACACCTTGGGAATGAGTTAAGAACTCAAGCATGTGCAACCTAGAAGTTTCAGGGACTTAATGCCCTGTGGAGTAAACCTGTGATTAATAAGGAAGAAGAGTTAATGGTTAAATACTTTCTCCTTTTTTTTTCTGGGACAGAGGATCATACAGTTCCTCAAATGGCCGCAAGTCACTGAGCAAATAGATACCCCAGCAGTGGCCAACTAAATAACCTGTCTTTGTATTGGCTCTCAGTTCTTCCTATTTTATTCTCCTGTCCCATTCATGCTCTTTGAGCAATAAGTCTTAGTAAAACCCTTACATTTAACCATGTGTTTTAGGCTCTGATTTCTGGGAACCCAGGTACAGACATATATTAACAAGGATGTTAATTACATCAGTGTTCTTAACAGTGGAAAAAGTTAGAAGCAAGTAGCAGTAGAGGCAAAATTGAATGAAATTCAGAGTGCCTTAATTATGAAATGTTATTCAACACATCAAAAGACTAAGTTAAATCTTCATGAATCAGAAGACAAATAGAAATGATAGAAAAACAGGTTAGTGTGGTTCAGTTGTCATTTTAATACCAAACCAAAGTGTATATATGTGCATATGTTATTGTACACAATTTTATAATGGGAAAACACAAGGAAAGTAAACCAACAGATTATTTTTGGAGAATTTTTAAATTATATATTGACAAATTATAGTTGTATACATTTATGGGATACAGAGTGGTATTATTATCTTTAATACAATGTGGAATAATTAAATTAGTCTAATTAACATATCAATCACCTCAGATACTTAACATTACTTGTGATGAGAACATTACAAATTTACTTTGAATGATATTGAAATGTACAGTAATTATTATCTGTGATCAGCATATTGTGCTATTGATTTATAAACATCAGATGTATTCCTCCTATCTAACTAAGGCTTGATATTTTTGAGTATTATTTGCCCATTTCTCCCATTCCCAGCCTCTGGTAACCATCATTTTACTCTCTGCTTCTGTAATTTCAGTTGTTTTAGATTTTACATGTAAGTGAGAACATGCGGTATTTGTCTTTCTGTGTTTGGCTTATTTCACTTAGCATAATATTCTCCAATTCCATCTATCTTGATGCAAATGACAGAATCTCTTCACTTTCAAGACTGAATAGTATTTCATTATGCATAGATACCACATTTTCTTTATCCATTTACCCTTGGACAGACATTTGCTTTGATGTCATTACTTGGTTATTGTGAGTAGTGCTGCAATGACTATGGGGGTTCTGATATCTCTTTGACATACTGATTTTAACTCTTTTGAGTAAATACCCAGAAGCGGAATTGCTGGATCATATGGTAATTCTATTTTTAGTTTTTTTGAGGAATCTCCATACTATTTACCATAATGGTTGTAGTAATTTACATTCCCATCAACAAGATACAAAGATCCCCATTTCTTCACATACCTGCCAACACTTGTTTACTGTCTTCTTGGTAATAGCCATTCTAACAGGTGTAAAGTGATGTCTTCTGGTGGTTTAAATTTGCGTCTCCCCAATAATTAGTGACATTGAGCATTTTATGTATCTGTTAACCATTGACATGTCTTTTTTTTTAGAAAAGACAATAGGTTTTTGACATTTATTATTTCAGGAGATGAAATGGAGAATAATTAACTTTCTTTATATTCATTCTCAAATTTATTTATTGTAAAAATAAATAAAGTAATAATTTAGAATTTGAATGTAAAACAGAAGAAATAGTTGTGCCATTCTCCCGATCATTTTTATAAGAATGAACTTATCACTGAAGTTTGCAAGACAGTCATTGGAAGAAATGTATCACATGGGAACAAAAGCATAATTAAAATTGTCTGAAGAGAAAATGAGAGGTGGGGATTTTTTAAAAAACTAATGTAGTCTATGTTTTTGAGGAATTTCTGCTATAAAGAACAGTTGACATGTAGTGCAATTAAAGTGAGAAGATACATTCAAGGAAGAGAATCATTAAACTATTAAAATAAGAATTAATTTGCATTTTCACAGGTAGATTCTTGGTGAGGTAAGAAACTGATGATATAAGAGAGAGGAGAGAATTCCTTGAGGAAATCATTGAGCATCTAGTGCAAGAAAAGTGGTGCTAACCTTCAGCAGGTGTGTGGTCAGGAGGGAAGGGAGACCATCAAAGCACAGATGCAGATGGATTCATACAGTTAGCATTGCTTATGTTGGTCACTTTACTAGTGAAATAGAAAATAAAGACATCATTCAAAAGTTGGGAGAGTGGAAATGGAGATGGAATTTTGAGGAAAGATGAAGAAATGTGGAATTTATAAAAGTAAGAGACAATTGACTAGGAGGAAAAGAAAGGATTGCTAAGCAGTGCTTAGCTTGAAGAATTTGGTTGTAATTTAATATCAGTCCTTAGAATCCACATAGGTTTATTTTTCCAGCATGGTCATCTATCTGTGTGGATCTAGATCAAAAAATAGTGCTATGGTTGGATGTTTATCCCCTCCAAATCTCATGTTGAAATTGCATCCCCAACGTTGGTGGTGGGGCCTATTGGAAGGGGCTTGGGTCATGGGAGTGGATTCCTCATGAACACATTAATGCCCTCCCTGGAGGTGAGTGAATTCTCACTTTATTAGTTTCTGAAAGAACTGGTTGAAAATTATTCTTCATCTCCTCTTCCTCCTTCTTCTCCTTTTCCTCCACCTCAGCCTCCTCCTTCTCCTCCCCTTCCTCCTCCAACTTCTTCATCTCCTTTTTCTCCTGTAGTTTTTCTTCCTTCTCTCTTTCTTCTCCTCCTCCTCTCCTTCACTAAATAACTGAAATAAAATTTAGACCAGATTCTATTAAAAAGAAAAAGCCTGTGATAACTCGGTTGAATAGTAGTTCAACTCTTAGTTCTTGGAGAAATCTTCCAACTGCTTTCCACAACGGCTGACCTGGGCAATATATTTATTTGTACTCAGAACTTCAGTATCATGCAATACACCTTTGTATTAAACTTGCATATATACCCCTGATTCTAAAATAAATGTTGAAAAAAAAAGAGCCTGGCACCTCCCCACCCCCATTTGCTTCCTTTCTCACTATGTGGCTTCTGCACATTCTATTTCCCTTCACCTTCTGCCATGAGGGGAAACAGCCTGAAATCCTCACCAGATACAGATGCCCAATCTCAAACTTTCCAGTAATCAGAATTATAAGCCAAACAAACCATTTTAATTTATAAATCACCTATTCCAGGTGTTTTTTAGAACAACACAAAATGGACTACGACAGGTGCAGTTTGGTTATGCAAATAAAATAAATAATAAGCTAAAATATAAGTTTTAGCACTCAATTACATAGTTGAGCCACTTTCTTTCTATTGTATTGTTATTAATAGTTTCCCTTACTTTCTACTATAATAATCTTTGTGTAGCAGAAATGATGAGAGGTGCTATTTGTTGGTGCAATGGCTTCTAAGTGTCTGTCAGGTTCCTCTGCCCAGGAATGCCTTCCATGATGCTAGGAGATATTGCATGATCTTTGCAGATTTGATTTAATGATAAATATCTTTGAGGCTAAGTCCTGCCTGGTAGGCCTAACTTCATAATGTGAGAATGCCACCATGATTTTTCACTGCTCATTACCAATTTCCTGTAGTCAAGGAACCTTTTATCTTTAGGCTCCTGTAGCTCAGCAAGATGGAATAAAACAGTTTATTTTCTCCTCACTATATGTGGTTTATATTAATTAATTAAGCATTTTCCTAACACAGTGAGAATTCACCATGGCATTAGTAGAAACAAATTTTTTTAATATAAAATGGTATCATGTATGATGAATATTCTTTTTTATTAATTGCTTAACTCCAGGAGAAAACCATTTTTTTCATAAACAGTAGGATAAGGGTTTACTACAATTGTTAGAATTTTACATCCATCTTAAGTTGTGATGAAATACATAATGTTGGATCCAATAAATTAGATTTATTTGACATATATGTTCACAGTAGTTTCTATTTTTGGCTGTTTCTGTAAGATAGTATATATGTAAATATATACACACACTAAATAATGTCTAACTAGAACATAACTTAAAAATAATTTATTCTGCTACTGTTCATCATTTATAATAGAGGAAATTTGAGGAAAAATTTGCCTGTTGACTTTTTTTACCTCTTGGTATAACAAATTTCAGAAAGAAAGGATTTTGGTTTAATAAGATATAGTCCTAGAGATCTTGAAATATTGAATATGATCAAAGCAACAAAAAGTACATTTTAAATTTCTTTACTGGGAATTTCATATTAAGTACAGTCTTTCTATAATGTAACCTAGGGAATACACATCACCACAATAATTAAATACATTCTTTTCTTTTCTTAAATTCTGGTAAAATATATACATGTAAAGAAATTTACTATTTTAGTGATTTTTCAAGTGTACAATTCAGTGGCATTAAATACATTCACATTCTTGTTCGATCATAATCACCATCCATCTCCAGAACATTTTCATCTTCAAAAATCAAAACTCTACCTGTTAAACAATAACTCCCCACTTTAACTTTTCCTCAGCTCCTGGCAGCTACCATTCTATTTTCCAACTCTATGAATTTGACTATTATAGTGATCTCATGTAAGTAGAATTATACAGTATTTTTCCTTTAGTTACTAGCTTGTTGCACTTAGCTTAATGTCTTCAAGATTCGCCCATGTTATAACTTTTGTCAGAATTTCCATTATTTTTAAGGTTGAATAATATTTCATTGTATGTACATACCACATTTTGCTTATTAAATCTTCTGTCTTCGTGATCTTCTGAAGACAGTAACATCATTTAATTTTTGTCATTGAAATAAAAATATTTGCAAACTTAAATCTGAATTATATTGTTTGTAGCTTCTTTAGCGGAATTGTTTATGAAAAAAATGGTTTTCTCCTGGAGAAATAAATGGCCCAAGAGTCCAGTAGATGAAAAAATATATAAATTTACATGTCTATAACATTAACTTTATGCTTTTTCTTCAATATGAACATGAACAGTAGCCAAAGTTTGCAGCCAAAATATTAAATAACACTTTGGAACCTGAACTGTTTTTTATCCCAGGAGCTTTACACTTGATATTAAACCAGAAACACTCTTCTTCCACAGCCTTACATATTTGATTCTTATTCAGCCTTCATAACTCAGCTCCAACATCACATTTTAGGGAGGTCTATGTTGATCTACCTGTATAAAACGCTTCTCACTCTTTGCCATTCATTACCCAAATCAGATTCCAATTGGCTTTATTTTATATTACGGAATTTACAATTGAATAAAATGATATGTGTGTCTACTTGGGTATTGGATTTTTTTAACATTCCCAACTAAATGTGTACTCCAGGAAGGACTTTGTTTGTCTTTTATATCTGAATCTCTAGTTCCTAGAAGAATAGCTATGATATAGTAGGTAATGAATGAAGCATTTACAGAATAAATGAAGTGAAATGAAATAATGTTTAGGCTAAAACTTCTAATAAAATCACACCATTTTTCAAATTATTGAAGTCAAATACTTTTTTTACTAATTACACAATCAAATATAAAACTTTTATACATGAACCATTTTTAACTTGTTTTATGAGAGTCATTTATGGGCCTGTTTATTGGTCCTGATAGAAAATACACTGTCCACATTTTATTTTTCATGGTGAATAGAATCTTGTAATTAGTTGTATCTCAGTGTCTATGATAAGTGCTTACTTTCTGTCCTTTTAGACCTCTTGGCCACAGAAAATATATATTTCCCTCTGATATTGGAAGAAAATATTTTGCAATTTCTTAAGCTTTTGAGATTAATTTAATTTTCTCAATCCTTAGTTCCTTAACTCAGAAACACTCAGTAGTAAATCATTTTCTATTTCTAAGAACTGTGTATGAAACAAATGAGACATTTAATAGTATGGTACCATTTTTCAAAATCTATGCAACATTATTTTTACTGTTACTAGGGAATCTTATAATTTAAGAAAAATTTAGAAACTAATTTCAATTGTATTTTTCCAAGTCTGTTAAAAGAGCTACACTTACATTAAATAATTAGCTTTTTTAATACCATGGTTATAGAGAACTGCTGCTTTAAATATGTCTCACAACATATCATTTTAAGGAAAAACTGGCCATTGGTGCTTCATCTGTTTAGACAATACTAAGATCTTTTTCAATTTCTTGTTAAGAAATAGCTCAAGCTCTTCTTTTCTCAAAAGCACTCTTTCATTTGAGCAGAATGATACATTGGAAACAATCTTTCCCAACTTGAAATACTAAATACCAGAGTGATTGTTGAGTGATGGAGTGTTTCCAATACCTTTTATCTTGCAGACAGTTTTTTGTATCATTAATTTTTTAGTGCAGACAGAGTATTGCAATATTCTGAAGTGCAACCCCTTTCCCAATGAATCTCATAAATCTCATGCCCATTGTGGGCATGAATTATAATTGCAGATATTTCTGGTCCAAAGACAAGTACTTTTATAAGATTTGTTTTCCTTGTCGTGATTACGTAAAAGGAGGCATTTCAGGAAGAATTGTATGGCATAGCATGACCGGCTCTGGTTAAGCGGTCTGCAAGCATTGTTTCTGATTGAAGTTGAACTTGGACATAACAATTTCTTCCAGGAGAGATTCACATTTAAAAAGGAATAATTCTGCTAATAATGGTGTTCTAACTTGTACTGATGAAAGTAAATATACTGATAAATTGTTTTACAAAAATAATAAGGAAAATGTTTTCTATAAGAGAAAATCATGACTTTCTAGAAAGCCTCTGCCTGAATAGGTTTTTGACATTTCTGACTCAAATTAGGAGGACAATCTCATCTACTTTACTAGAACATTTTTTTTGTTTGGAGAAGATAATAATTACGAGGTTGGCATTCCAATCTGGGGTCCTCAAAATTAGGTCTCTTCAGTTGGTAACATTTTGGATATTTAACGTGGGAACCAGTAGTTTGAGGCACCCAAAGTACAGATGACTAAAGATTGAAAAAAATATTTTCAGCTTCCAACAAAAGCTTCTGTAAATGAACATGACTTTGAAAGTATCTCAAGAAAGTAGCCTCAGAAAAATCTACTTGTAAATGCCTAATAATAACTAATAATATTGCAAACTTACTATGTGCTCATTTCTAGGTAAAGGAGATAACAACTACTGGCAGTGTCATTTTCAGCACAAATATGTGCCCTCTAACATTTCCAAGAATCTAAGAACGTAGGTTGCAGGTTGTATGTAAACGTACGATATTCAGTAAGGTCCTGAATAAGAAGACAAGAAGCAAATAATTTACTAGATAATCTTTTCAAAATGTGACATAATTTAACTTACAAACACATTTAGTTTTTCCTCCTCTTAATTCAAGCTTTAATTGAAGATACATATTAAATACATGTATTTAATATAAGTAAACATCATTTGATAACTGCTTTGCTAAAAATAACTGCTTTGCTACTGAAATCTCTTGGAAAATATGTATTTTTAAAAGCTCCAATTTTGTTTAAGATTACCATGCTAGCAATTTTCTGGGACTATTTTTTTACATTTTGAATTGAGTGAAATTTGGGATACTCATTTTTAATTCTATACATTAACTCTTGATGGTGTATTTTTGCTAATTATTTTAACCCAGATGTTTTTTATCATTCCACAATTTTATTTACTATATTGACTATACATGTTAGTAATGCTTAAATGATTTATTATTTCTTATTTTTTTCCAGGAAGCTATAGAATAATAGTCATTTGTGTTGAAAATGGGTAAAATATTCTAAGACATCTTTTATAATGATTTAAATTTTCATTAATAATAGCATCTATGAGGAAAGTAAGCACAGCAGGCGGTTTTGGAGGTGCAGGTTTTTAATTATAAAATATTATTAACTGTTTATGAATACATAGAACAGTGCTTTAACTACAGAAAAAGTAACACAAAATTGGCATAAAACTGACATAACTCAGAAATTATAATTTATTAATAGTGCATTGTTATTCACCTTAGGTAGGTAGATGTTATGTAACTGCTAATTTTCTCTTTTAAAACTATTTTTACACTACTAAATAAATTACAACTTTAAAATAATGTCACTATATTAAACACATACAATTACTGGAGTTAAATTGAATCCTTGCACTTCTTGGGTATATTCTTTTCTCAACAAATTAAATCCTTGTTTTCATATTGTGCCAACCTGAAGGAAGAGGAATGATCTATTATGTACTTCCTGATAACATTTTTAGCAATAATTATTTTTTAGAATCCCTAGCTAAAATGTATCTTTTTACATAGATTTATTAATGTTTCTGCTGTGAAAGGCAATCAATACTATATAACTTTTAAAGTTTATAACATTTTAAATGTATTTATTTATTTTACATTTGCTGGTTTATTGAAAGGACATTACAAAGGATATGGATGAAGAGATGTTCAGGGTGAGGTACGCATGCCACCCTCCAGGATCTTCCACGTGTTCAACTATCTGGAAGCCCTTCGAACTCTGTCCTCTGGGTTTTCGTGGAGGTTTAATTATGTAGGCATGATTGATAAAATCATTGGTCATTGATCAACTTGACCTTCGGCCCCTCTCCCCTCCCCAAAGGTTGTGGGTTGGAGCTGAAAGTCCCAACACTCTAATCTGGCTTTTGCTTTCTGGTAACCAGCCCCACACTGAATCTATCAGACAAAGGACACACAAAATTCTGACATAAGGTTTTAAAATATTGACTGGACATGGTGCCTTACACCTGTAATCTCAGCATTGGGAGGCAGGGTGGGCAGACTGCTTGAGTGCAGGAGTTAGAGATCTGTCTGGGCAATGTGGCAAAACCCCGCCTCTATGAAAAGTACAAAAATTAGCTGGCCGAGGTGGTGTGTGCTGTAGTCTCAGCTACTCAAGAGGCTGAGGTGGAAGGATCAATTGAGCCCAGGAGGTCAAGGCTACAATGAGCCATGATTGTGACATTGCACTTCAGCCTGGGTGACAGAAGAAGACCTCAATTAAAAAATAAATAAATAAATAAAATAAAAACGTAGTTACAGCTTCATGCTTAGAAATCATCCCTGCTTCCAGTACTTGTCCTAGGACCATTGCATCAGAAACGAGAAAGAGAAAAAAAAATTATCTTTGAGGTGATCTGGGGAAAAAAGAAAAATATGTAGTCTTTAAATCAGTGTACTCTTTCCTTAGCAAAAATTGCATAGTCATTCCACCATACTCCCCATGCCATCTTCCCCAGATAAACCAGAAAAATAGAAAAATCTAGTGGAGACACTCCTTTAGTCCTACTCATGTTGAATGAACACACACTTGCAAAGGCGTGTAAGCTAGCCTTTCATGCCTTTTTCTCCCTCTCCCTCTGTTTCAAACAACAATGTTTTAATTGCCAGTTCCACTTTTCTATAAAACTAATACTGGGAGAAGGATATCTCTCTGCCCATTGTTGTGGCCATTCAGCATCTTTCTTAGTCTGAAGAAATGACACAGGCAATCCAAATCCACGCAATATCTTCTGCTATTTTGTTTGTTTATTTTTATTTTTGTTTTATGACACGCTGGGCATTTTCATCTTCCACAAGGGAAGCAATGCCCACTCTAGAGTTAGTGTCTATTCCTGTCAAGATCTACTTGTAGCCCCCAGGGCTACCAGCATCAATCTCACTTTCCAGCTGTGTTCAGGGCTTTCCCACCAAGGAATCTCCCATATAGGCATCGGCAGTCTCTGTCCCTTTTCTGACAAATAGAAGTCTCATTAGCATTATGTACCTGAGATGGTATAAAAGGAACATGTTTAGGTTCAGTCCATCTCTACACTGCTTCAGCTTCCCTGAATCCACCGATTTTATGGGCCCAGGAGGACACATCAAGGGAGCATATGGGGTCAATTCCAGTCACCTTCTGAATCTGGAAGGGATTCAGAATGGGCATTGGGATTCTGGAATGGGCATTGACTTATTCTACTTTAATGCACCCCTCAATTTTCCATAGGACCATGCTCCTTACAGGCATCTTTTTAATCATCCAGGTTTCCATTGTCCTCTCACCTGAATGTATAGCCAGGCCATTAGTAACTACATATAAGTCAGTAAAAACCCAAACACAGGGGCTTCTACAATTGTTCAATTCTTCCATTACTGTTAGGAAAACAGCAGGCAATTCAGCCCACTGGGCAGATCTGTTTTTACCTTGTTTGATCAAAATGGCAGCCTTCCAAACATTTACCTTGGAATTGCCATCCATGAACCAAGTATCTTTCTGTCACTCAGTTGAGAGCTGTTTTTCAAGCTCTGTTGAATCCAGCAGTTTCTTACACAGTTCCACAGAAAAGATACTCCTTGCTTGAGGTATCTCCTCATTGCATTCCCCAGGTAGCACGATTCTTTATAAATGATTTCCATTTTATTATAGACTACTTCTGGGAACTGCCATTCTCATCAAAATGTTTCTCTGACATCACCCAAGACACTATGAGTAGTTCAAGTGTCATAAGGATAGCTTCAGCTAACATTTCACAGTAAAACAGTAAATGCCCCTCATGTTGAAACTGTCTAGTGCAAAGTATCAGTAGTTGTTTTTTGGAGGTGCTCATAGGCCTTTGCCATAATTTTAAAAATGCTTCATAAAGGACTGTTAAATGGAGAATTTGTCCCTATCAGTAACCTAGTTTCTACTCTGCACTGTGCAGACTTGGGCAACCTTACTGGTTACCATTTAGTGTGTCCAGTTAATATTGCTTGAAGGACAAATTGACATGCCTTCTATTTTATGGCACTAGGTAGAGAAAACATTTCCCAGTTAGATACAGTGTTCATACCCATGATACAATCAAGTAAAAGAGATGCAACCACTTCATATGAAGTGTGTTCAAATATGCCAACTTTCATAATCCTATCAGCTCTTGCATTTTTATGTTCTAGTTCCAAGAATGTCTCTTCTTCACCCCTAGACCATTTTATACTTCCTTGTGCAAAAGGCTTTCGGTCCCCAGCCAGAGGTTGGACCAAAGGACTCTGACTCTTTTGTAAATCCTTATCTTGATTAATTTGTTGGACTATTACCCCGGGCAATTTCAGATCAGATTTCTCATTATAATCTATGCCTTCTAGCTTTTAAAAATTTCTCCAAACTGAGGGAAATACAGCAACCTGGTTTGGGGTCCTTTAATGTTGGGGGACTAGGAGGGGCTCCTTTGAGTTCACCAAATCTTTGATAATGTTTTAGTAAGAGCTTTGTTTTAATGCCATCAATTTACATTTTATTCATTGATTTTCTTAATAACCATCAAAGATTTCCATCTTGCTGGGATTAGTCCAATGAGTCTTCCCTTTCTTTTTCTTCTTGGTTTCACACCTATCAATGTTTCCTTTATTTGCCTCATTTCTTAATGACCTCTTAAAAATTTCCACTTTCCTGGGATGAGTCCTTTGACTCTTCCTTATGCCTTTTCCCTTCTCTTGTTAATTAACCTAATGTTTTAAATAACATCTGCAAGACCCTTTGGGAAAGCTGAGAACGCAGCAAATTTGATGAGGCTTCTCAAACTATTGTTCCATTCTGCAGGAGTAAGGTCACATGGGGTGCCCAGGTAGAAGGGGTACGCTTAACCACAGCATTTACCATAACCTACGTAACAGGCATATTCAGTGAGTGGATATCCCTGTCATCATAATGCCAGTCCTACATGGCTTGTATATGAAGCATTTTAGCTGTTCATCTGGGGTGCTCCACCAGGCAATTATAGGGGGAGTTGGGCAGTCACCTTTCTCATGGTAAACAGACCTTAAAGTAGCTTTCATTCAGTCCTCAAGGCTGGCTGTTCCCTCAGGAATAACCCCCTCTGTGTCTGGATCATAGATAGCCATCTGCACTTGTTCAATAGTGAGCTGTGGGTCCTGCATCAACCTAAACATGCTTTTCCACTCTGCAGCATTTAAAACCAAAGACACTGCCCCAAATTAATTATTTTTACAATCCATTTTAGAAAACGTGTTCAGGAAGTTGATTATGCCCATCTACAAATTGAAGCAATTCCTTCCTACTATACCCTCTGGTTTTAATCGATTCTGAAGCCATGGCCTGAGCTATACCTTGACATCTTCCAGCCACAGCTGGAGCTGGAGCAACTGGGTGCTGGGTGCTGTGTCCCAAGATTGCACAGAGCAGCTGGGCTCTGGGCCTGGCCCATGAATCCATTTTTCCCTCCTAGGCATCCAGGCCTGTGATGGGAAGGGCTGCCAAGTAGGTCTCTGAAATGCCCTGGAGCCATTGTTCACACTGTCTTTGCTATTAATATTCAGCTTCTCTTTATGCACATTTCTGCAGGATGCTTGAATTCATACCCAGAAGATGGGTTTTTCTTTTCTACCACATAATCAGTCTTCAAATTTTCGAAACTTTTATGCTCTGCTTCCTTTTTAAACATAAGGTCCAATTTCAGACCGTCTCTTTATGAACATATATGACTATATTCTGTTAGGAGCAGCCAGGCTACATCTTGAATGCTTTCCTGCTTAGAAATTTCTTCTGCCAGATACCCTAAATAATCTCTCTCAAGTTCAAAGTCCCTCAGATCCCTAGAGCAGGGGCACAATGCCACCAGTGTCTTTGGTAAAGTATAGCAAGTGTGACCCATGTTCCAGTTCCCAATAAGTTCCTCATCTCCATCTGAGACCACCTCAGTCTGGACTTCATTTTCCATATAACTATCAGCATTTTGATCACAACATTCAACAAGTCACTAGGAAGTTCCAAACTTTCCACATCTTCCCATCTTCTTCTGAGCCCTCCAAACTGTTTCAACCTCTGCCCAATTCCAAAGTCCCTTCCACATTTTCAGGCATCTTTATAGCAATTCCCTGCTCTCCTGGTTCCAATTTTCTCTTTTAGTTCATTCTCATACTGCTATAAAGAACTACCTGAGACTAGATAATTTATGAAAAGAGGTTTAATTGACTCACAGTTTCACAGACTTAACAGAATCACGACAGGGAGGCCTCAGGAAACTTACAATCATGGTGGAAGGCAAAGGGGAAGCAAGCACGTCTTACCATGTGCAGCAGGAGAGAGAGAGTGAAGGGGGAAGTGTCACACACTTTCAAACAACCAGATCTCATGAGAATTCACACACTATCACAAGAACAGCAAAGGGGAAGTCTGTCCACATGATTTAATCACCTCCCACCAGACCCCTCCCCTAATACATGGGGATTACAATTTGTGATGAAGTTTGGGTGAACACACAGACCAAAACCATACCAGTCCAACAGAACCCATTTTACTGTAGAGCTGAGATTGGCAATCTTCAGATGTTAAATGTAATTAGCAGGCGAGAGCCAAAAATTTTGAGTACTTCATGCATTTGGGTATTCTTGACAAAACTGGATGGATTTATCGTGCAATGTTCCTTGAGGATAGGTCATATTTGGAGGTTTAGGGATTAAACATTTCCCAGTTCTTGAGGATGCTTTTATTTGAGGAACATGTTCTCTGGTATGGGAACATGATTAACCATGTGCAAAGAGAGAACAGAGAAGGGAAAAAGTGTCCCTCCTGGTTTACTTACTTTTTCCTCTGCTTATGGAAGACTGGAGTGAGTAGTGCCTTTCTGGTGTATTATAGGAGTTCCTGCACTTATGGCAGACTGGAGTGAAAAGGATCACTCATCCTAAGGGTCCCAGAATGAATCAGTGCTTGCCAGGTTCTAACCTTGGTCCCATCTTGTTTTATGGAAGTGTGGTTACTCCTCCTCAAAGAGATAAAAGAGGAGAGAAGGAAAGAAGATGGCATCCCTGTCTTTTTCCCTTAAACCTGTGCCTATGGCAAACCAGAGAGAGCAAGGTGCCCCCATCCATTAATTCCTGGAGTTCTGAAATGAACTGCTGTTTACCAGGTACCCCATCCCTGGTTCCATCCCATTTGGGGGACCAGCCTTTATCTCTGTTCTGGTGATAATCAGTTTTGTGCTTTTAGCCTGGGACCAGTCTTTATCTCTGTTCTATGAGTAATTTGGTCTCCTGTGCTTGCGGCCTTGGGCCAGCCTATATCCCTGTCTCCAGGACCTTGTAGTGACCTACATCCAGAGCATCCTAGCAATGACATGGCTTCCCATTCTCTTGCATTTCCATTTCCCAGGTTCTTTAGGTAAATGAATGCCCTGTTCCTAGCCAGTAGCCATAAAGAGGCCAGATTTCTTTTTCCCTGTATGTACATTTGGCGATCTTTGGGCATGTTGAGAAGGAAGTTGGAAGAAGATAGGAAAATTTCATCTTCCATAGGCAATATGCAAAAGATAGTTTAAACAGGCATGGCAATCCCTCTGTAATGGATGGGAAGGGAAGGAAGTATGAGAGATGCTTGTGGGAAGCCTTTGTTTTTTTCACAGAAAAAAACAGCCTCTAGTGCCTAGGGGACAGTGCTTGTCTGCCTTCTTGAAATAAAGGAGAAGCCTCTGGAGAAACAGGGAATTTGGAATAAGGGCTCTTACTAGGCAGAGGAAAGATTGTCCCATTTCCCAAAAAGGAGCTATCCCCAGTATTGAGGTAAGAGGTGCTTTTAGTGGACTATAAATGGAGGCCCTGTAAAGGTGGAGAAACCTCCTCAAGAGCCACTAGAAAATTAATCTCAGGGTGTGGTAGAGATAAAAGATGAAGAGTAAGTAACAAAGAGTGGGTGGAGTCAAGGCTGTGGCCAGTGTTTTTCCTGACAGCGGGCCAAGAGACAGGGAACGGGCTGGAGATCATCTATCATCCAGATTGGAGGGCTGAAATAGAGTGTAAATCTCTGGGGACACCCATAAATGTGCCTGTCTGTTGGCTGCCAGGCAGACACAACAAGAGCCTGAGTGTTCAAACAGCAAATGGGGAGTGTATGTTTCAAGTAGGAAAGGAATTCGTGTGGCACACAAAGTGAGAGCAGAGAAGAGGTTGATTTACCTCTGAGGTGAATGGTCCAGTGAGTATGCAAAGCCATTCCAAAATATACAGAAGAGAACTCAGGAGAATAGATAGTACAGGTGTGGGTTTTGAAAAAAAGCTAATTTTAGTTGAAGAAGAAGAAGAATTCTCCAGATATTACAGAATCCAGGCTTAGCTCTACCATACTCGCAAGCCTCCTGTCTAGGAGGAGCACAGTAACTCAGATCTACTCTTTGGGGTGTGTACCACACAGTCCTCCCACCACTGCAGGTCACCTGTCAGCATGAACTGAGAAATTAAGCAAAAGAAGCAGAGTCACTGTAGTAAAGGGGAATCATTCAGGAGAGTGATTAGTAGGGAGGTGATATGGTTTGGCTGTATCTCTACCCAAATCTCATCTTGAATTTCCATGTGTCACAGGAGGAACCTGCTTGGGGGTAATTGAATCATGGGGGTGGGTCTTTCCTGTGCTGTTCTCGTGATAGTGAGTAAGTCTCATGAAGATCTAATGGTTTTACAAACAGGAGTCTCTCTGCCATCATGTGAGACATGTCTTTGACCTTCTGCTATGATTATGTGGCCTCCCCAGCCACAAGAAACTGTAAGTCCAATAACCTCTTTCTTTTTTAAATTGCCCAGTCCCAGGTATGTCTTCATCGGCAGCATGAAAATGGACTAATCCAGTAAATTGGTACTAGTAGA
Source organism: Pan paniscus (assembly GCF_029289425.2). NCBI lineage: Eukaryota > Metazoa > Chordata > Mammalia > Primates > Hominidae > Pan > Pan paniscus. The sequence continues at coordinate 77,461,511 of NC_073254.2, forward strand.
GTGGACTGCTGCTGAAAAGATACCCAAAAATATGGAAGCGACTTTGGAACTGAGTAACAGGCAGAGGTTGAAACAGTTTGGAAGGCTCAGAAGAACGCAGGAAAATGTGGGAAACTTTGGAACTCTCTAGAGACTTCTTGAATGGCTTTGCCCAAAATGTTGAAAACAATATGGACAATAAACTCAGGCTGAAGTGATCTCAGATGGAGACAAGGAACTTACTGGGAACTGAAACAAAGGTGAGTCTTGTTATGTTTTAGCAAAAAGACTGGCAGCATTTTGTCTCTGCCCTAGAGATTTGTGGAACTTTGAACTTGAGAGAGATGATTTAGAGTATCTGGTGGAAGAAATTTCTAAGCAGCAAAGCATTCAAGAGGTGATTTGGGTGCTGTTAAAGGTATTCAGTTTTATAAGGGGAGCAGAGCATAGAAGTTCAAAAAATTTGCAGTCTGACAATGCAATAGAAAAGAAAATTCCATTTTCTGATGAGAAATCCAAGCTGGCTGCAGAAATTTGCATAAGTAACGAGGACCTGAATGTTAATCTCCAAGACAATGGAGAAAATGCCTCCAGGGTATGTCAGAGGTTTTCACCCCAGCCCCTCCCATCACAGGCCTGGAGGCAGAGGAGAAGAAAGTGGTTTCAGGGATGGGCCCAGGGTCCCTGTACTGTGTGCAGCCTAGGTGCCCTGCATCCCAGTTGCTCCATTCATTGCTGAATGAAGCAAACATAGAGCTAGGGCCATGGCTTCAGAAAGTTTAAGCTCCAAGCCTAGGCTGCTTCCATGTGGTGTTGAGCCTGACAGTGCACAGAAGTCAAGAATTGGGGTTTGGGAACCTCTGCCTAGATTTCAGAGGATGTATGGATATGCCTGGCTGTACAGGGAGAAGTTTGCATCGGGGCAGGGCTCTCATGGAGAACCTCTGCTAGGGCAGTGCAGAAGGGAATTGTGTGGTTGGGGCCCCCACAAAGAGTCCCTACTGGGGCACCACCTAGTGGAGCTGTGAGAAGACGGCCACCATCCTCCAGACTCCAGAATGGTAGATCCACTGAGAGCTTGCACCGTGAACCTGGAAAAGCAACAGACACTCAACACTAGCCCATGAAAGCAGCCAGGAGGGAGGCTATACTCTGCAAAGCCACAGGGTGGAGCTGCCCAAGACTTTGGGAACCCACCTCTTGTGTTAGCATAAACTGGGTGTGAGACATGGAGTCAAAGAACATCATTTTGGAGCTTTAAGATTTGACTGCCCTGCTGGATTTTAGACTTTCATGGGACTTGTGACCCCTTTTTTGGCCAATTTCTCCCATTTGGAATGGGTATATTTACCCAAAGCCTGTACCTCCATTGTATCCAGGAAGTAACTAACTTGCTTTTGATTTTACAGGCTCATAGGCAGAAGGGAATTGCCTTGTTTCAGATGAGACTTTGGACTGTTGACTTTTGAGTTAATATTGAAATGAGTTAAGACTTTGGGGGACTGTTGGGAAGGCATGATTGGTTTTGAAATGTGAGGACATGAGATTGGGGAGGGTCAGGGATGGAATGATATGGTTTGGCTGTGTCCCCACCCAAATCTCATCTTGAATTTCCAAATGTCACTGGAAGAACCTGCTGGGAGGTAACTGAATCATCAGGTGGGTCTTTCCCATGCTGTTCTCATGACAGTGAATAAGTCTCATGAGATGTGATGGTTTTAAAAAACAGGAGTCTCTCTGCACAAACTCTCTTCTCTCATCTGCCACCATCTGAGATGTGCCTTTCACCTTCCACCATGATTGTGAGCCCTCCCCAGCCACGTGGAACTGTGACACCAATAAACCTCTTTCCTTTGTAAGTTGCCCAATCTCAGGTATCTCTTTATCAGCAGTGTGAAAATGAACCAAAACAGTAGGAAAGTGAAAAGGAGAAGAAATCATGTATGGGGGTTGAATGCTTACAGCGGAAGACAGCAAGGTATAGCAATGACTTACCACTAGATAGTGGATCCAAGTTAGGTGGCACCAAAGAGAGTTACTCATGGCAAGTCCACAGTGATCTTGGCCCTTGTCTCTCAGAGGAAATATTTCAACTGAGATACCAGGCAAGTTTTAAAGTGGAGGCAAACTTTTAGTGAAAGAAGCAAAGTACACTTGGAAGATAGCTAAGAGGGCGACTTGAGAAATGAAGTGCCCTGTTCAGCCCTTGGCTTGGGACTTTTTTACAGTGGCTTGGTTCCAGAGTTTTCTTTTCCCTCCCTTTGGGCAGGCTGTTGCTCAATTGATGCATGCACAGTGGCCTGCCAGCACTTTGGAAGGGCCATAGGCACAGTGTATTTACTGAGGTTGTGCATATGCTCACTTTGGGGGTGATTTTCCCTTACTGATCAAGCACTCCCAGACAAAGGTCACATACCAGTCAAACTCCACTATTTCGCCCCCTACTGCACATGGTTGAGACCTTATCAGAGAATTGTGGTTTGCTGGCTCCTGATATTTTCTATCTGTTGGAGAACTTCTGTCCCTCGTGCCATCAGTAATAGCCCCTTATCATTTCAGATAAGGGGCTAATGAGTGCCTGCCATTGCTTAGGGCCCTCTCCTACTTTGCTCATATCTGTCTGACTACCTACTTTAACACCATCAAAGAGTATACCATTGTTATTGATGATAAAAATTTAAAATTCCTATTATAGCTCTGTCATTTGTTTCTTTTGTGTTTCTGTAAACAGAAGTAAAATATAAATACTGCAAGGGTAGTCATTGTGCAAGACGATAGAGCTGAAAAGAAATACTTTCAACTTTGCCTAACATAGCACTCAGTAGGTAAATGCTACTGGGAATCATTTTTTTTCCCTTAAGAATTGGGCTGCCAAATTAATTATTGAGTCAGAAATATCACTGGATTAAAATGAAAAAACAAAAACCAAAGAAGTAAGCCATTCATGTAGAATAGAATATGCATTTTGCCTGTCTCTAAGCACATACATATGAATTAGAAGAAATTTGCCTCTAGCAAATCTAGCCTTGCCAGTCTGCCCATGAACATTAAGTTTTCTTATAATAACATCATAGCCCTATACCTTTGTCTATCAAATCTATTCTAAAAACGTGCTTTCAATCCCAGGAGCAGCCTTCATCTTGCCAAAGTCAACAGTCACTACTTTGCCTTCATATCATTCAATCTCTCATCAACACAGATGGCCACTGCTTTTTCCCAAAACACCTTCCAGTCTTAGATTTCACAACACAACATGTCTCTGACTGTTCTTAAATACCACAGGCACTTCTGCGACAATTCCCTTTCTGAAATCCTTCTGCTATGACTGACCTTTAAATGTTAGGTTAAGCCATAGTTTCAGTTTTAGTTTCTTTAATATCTATATCATTTCTCTGTGATCATAGCTTTAAATATTATTTATATTTAGCTGATTCATAATTATATACCTCCATATTTATGTTTACCTTGAGGCTAAGATTTAAATATTCAGTTGTCTATGGAAAACAAAAATAAAATTCTGATCCCCGGCAAATGATTGATGAACAGCAAGGGTACTCCAAAGTAAACCTGAAAAGCTAGTTCAGGCCGTAATGGGAAGGGAGGGGTGGGGCACACTCATTATATCCTCCCCCTTTGGAATTCAGGCACAATTGAACAACATTAATGTTAAAACAGAGATCTCAAGACTGACAAATCAGATACTTGTAGCAATGAGATACCAAATTCCAATCTGACTCTAGTATAGTATCACATGACAGATAGCAGGCCCTGAAGGAAACTGACTTATTTTTATTTTATGCCAAAATATGTTTATTTAACATATTTTGAAATGGCCCTGAAAAGCTATCGCTTGTGGGGAAAATCTACATTCTGTAAAGAATCCCCTTCCCTTTTCCCTGATGCAGGAGAGAGTTAACTAAACGACTGGCACATCATTAGGTCTGATAAGGGCTCTGAAGCCTACTACCTGGGGGCTTTATCTGCATAAGGAACCCCTTATCTTAACCCAGACACTCCCTTCTATTGATCCCTGGTCTTTAGATAACAACTTAAGTCTTTTAATCAATTGCCAATCAGAAAAGCTTTGAATTCATCTATTAAGTGGAAGCCCCTGCTTCAAGTTGTCTCACCTTTCAGGACCGAACCAAAGTACACCTCTTACATGTATTGATTGATGTCTGCTTGTAACTTTTGACCCCTTAGAATGTATAAAGTCAAACTGTAAACCAACCATCTTGGGTACATGTTCTCAGGACCTCCTGAGGCCGTGTCATGGGCCATGGTCCTTACATTTGGCTCAGAATAAATCTCTTCAGGTATTTTACAGAGTTTGATTCTTTTTATCAATTCTTACTACACATTTCATTTAGCTGAATATTAGTCACCTCAGATTTGACATGTTGACTACAGGGCATTTTATGCATCCCATTTAATATCCCAAACCTATAAGTATACCCTTTTCTGGCTTCCTTATGTAGTAAATGGAACTAACTGAAAGATGTGGTAAAACATCTGAGAGCGGTCTTTAATTAATCGCGTCTTCTTTCCTAAATCTAACTAATCTATAAATACTATTGACTAGATTTCCAAAATATATCTTAAATATATATGTTTCTCTTCATCTCTCTACTGTCAATCGCCTGTTTCATCTCATTGTGAAATGCCGAAGTTCCCACTTTATACTTGTGCATCTCCATACTTGACACCTACCATCTATTCTTCAAAGAATGAACAGAATAGTCTCAAAAAATAAGTTGAATCAAATCACTCCCTTGCTTAAAAACTTCCTCAAATTTAGAATCAAATCCAGACTCTTTCCCTTGGCTCACAAAATCCTACATACTTTGTTTGGATATCAATTTAATATTATCTTCCAAATCTCTCCCCATTCGCTTCATCTTCCAGTCACACTGGCTTTCTTCCTGTTCTTTAAATGTGCTAAGAAGGTTTCTGTCTCAGTGTCCTTGCACTCATTGTTCCTTCAACCTGGAATTCTTTTATTCAGGCTCTCCATGTTCAATTTTCAGTCCAATTTCACCTCCCCAGAGAGTCTCTCTCTGCCTTACCTTACCTATGTTAGCCAGACCCTCACAATATATCTGCCATGGAAGAAGGAGCCCTGCCTGTGTAGATTGTTGCTTAGGATTGTGTTGGGCATCTAACTTTTACTTAATAAACAGTGGTTGATTCAATAAAGATGTTAAATGAAAGCTCTCAGAAAGTATTCAGAATGTATTCACACTGATTTAAGAAACATTTTAAATTTGTTATTAAATTTTTAACATTAAGAAATAGAAATTATTTTTAAAAATTTGCTACTAAGAATTTGAAGTGCCCTTCATCAGATGGTGGCAGGATTTGAGGGGTATGCCGTATGCCACACTGGGTCCTTAAATAATATTCATAAGTAATTCCTTCTAAGGTTCATGACAAAAATATCCAAGGAAATTGCACTTGCATTTTCAATCATTTTCATTTTCCAACTTGCTTCCATTTTTAATGGTATTTTATTTGTTCATAAGTGATTCACATTTAATTTATCAAATTAGGATAAAAAAATCACACCAAAGGAAACAGCCTATAATATTAAAACAAAAATGAATTTAGAAGTATTTGTATCTCCATGCTTTTAAACATATTTTAAATACATTCTATCAAGTATGGGAGTTACAGTTAATCTGAATTATAGAGTTATAATTCCACTGATGAATTTTTGAGGTACAAAACCATGGGTCATATCGTATAGATTTTAATATGAAACTCTTTTCACAGTTAGAGGAGTTCCACCTGAAAATTGTGAAGACAGGTTGTGAATTAATAGTCATAAAATGCATTGTTCTATGAACCCCATATTGAATTAATAAAAGAAATATGAGTCAGGCTAGTGAGAGAGGAAGGTATATTTTCTTGTTTAATGAAAGAATATACTAGCACCATATTTTAGAATTAGAAATGAATGCTATAATTTTCTTTAAGCTATAATAGTCATATTTAAAGAAAATATTTTTACTCAAATAAGTAGGAGCTGAGGCAGATAAAATATTTTGGTGTTACAAATTCTAGGAAGTGAGCAGCTACCAGAGACAGATGGACAGTCTATTTTAGTTTTACTCATTGTACCAATGTCACATACAAGTAATTTTAAACTAAACTTTTGGTATTCCCTTGGTAGAATCTGCAAGCAGACATGAATTGAAGGATTATTTGATTCAGTCTCTCAATTTTTTTATGTGAGGATATTTAGTCGGAAATAAGTCAAATGACAAATAGCATTGGATTGGTGAATAGGCTACTTAAGACTGAATGTGACCTTTTGCAAATTGCTTAACCTCCCTCCTTAAACTTGGTTCCTCATCTGTAAAGGGGGAACATTTTGTTGCAGATCATTTTGTAAGTAAATAAGGTTTTATATATATGTATATACATATATATATATAACTAGATATATATAACTAGTTTTTCTACATAACTAATATATATTCATTCTACATTATAGCAATACCTTTCTGTCCATTTAGTTTTTAAATCTTCATTTTTTATTTTGTTGGCAGGCTTATTTTCTATTTTCTTTTAGTTATCTACCTTTAGAAAAGACAAACTAAGTCTTATCTAGAAAAAGTGGACATCAAATTATTAAACAGCATCAAAACAAAAGCCACAATACTATAAAAAGAATTGGGCTAAATACATATATTTTTAATTTTCATTTACTTGTGTTTAATTCTTATTTTTATATTTTTATAATTACATAATTTCACGGAGAAAAATATTTTAATATTGTTTCAAAGCAATAAAGAGTTTCTGTATACTGAGTACAGATGAGAGGTGTTATGCATGAAAGTCATGATTTCTTCATGGGTTACTGTCTTGACTTTGTTCTTGGACAATATGTCCATATATACAGGAGATTTGATGAAATCTACCAGAAAGAGTACAGGGTATAAAATCAACATACAGTCATATTTCTTTATCCTATATATCTTTATCCTATATTTCTTTATCCTAACAAAATGTAGAATTGAAATGAACAAAAAGTACTATTTATGACACACAAAATATAAAATAATTAATGATAAATATGATAAAATATGGGCAAGACCCTTACATTTAAAACTCCAAAGCACTCCTGAAAAAAAAAACATGGAGAGCTATAAAGTCTTCCTAGGTCAAAACTTCAGTATTGTTAAGATGACAATTTTTCCCAAATTGATCTCACCCAACTGCAATTTCACCCAATATCCAAGTAGGATATTTAATAAAAATTGACAAGATGATTCTACAATTCATATGAAAATGCAAAGGACTTAGAATAATCAAAACTACTTTGAACAAGAAAAAAAATATTGGAAGACTAACAATACTTGGTTTGAAAACTTACTATAAAGCTACTTACGTGAGATATAATCACGCCACTGCGCTCCAGCCTGGGAAACAGAGTGAGACCCTGTCTTTAAAAATGAAAAAGAAAAAAAGCTACATATAATGACTGTTGTGTAAAGCCATTTAAGTAGAGAAGGAATAGTCCTTTCAATAAATAGCGTTAGAACCATTACTTATCCCTATGTAAAAAAAACATGAATTTTGGACCCATACGGTGTACCATATGTAAAAAATTACCTAATATGGATCACAGTCCTAAATGTAAAATCTAAAACTATAAAGTTTTCAAAATAAGATAAAATCTTTATGAATATTTAGTTAGATAAATATTTCTTAGCACAGTCTATAAAACATAATTCCTAAAAAGGAATTGATAAATTGATGTTATTTAAATGAAAAACTCTGCTTTTTGAAAAACAGTATTAAGAGAAGGCAAAGACAAGCAAGAGATGGGTAAAAGATATTTGCAAATAATAAATCTGAAAGAGGACTTGTTTCAACAACGTAAAATAATAGAAAATCAAACTAATTTTTAAAAATAGTCAAAGATTTAGACTGCCACTTCAAAAAAGGCAAATGATTGGACAATAAGCCCATGGAAAAATGTTTAACATCATTAACAACTGGGGGAATGCGAATTAAAACCACAGTGTGATACCATTACATTTCCATTAGAATGTCTTAAGATTGAATAGAGTGATCAGAATGTGAAGATATTAGAACACTTACGCACTTCTGGTGGAAATGTAAAATGGTACAACCCATTGGAGAAAATGTTGGCAATTTCTTAAAGTGTTAAACATTCATCTATCATATAGTTTAGCCAATATTCTCTTAGATATTTACATGGAAAACATGAAAGCACATGTCTATACCAAAACTTGTAACAGCCTCTAACTGAAAATAACCCAAATGTTCATCAGTAGGTGAATGGATGAACAAAATTATGAGATATCTACACAGTACTCAGATATAAAATGATTGAACTATTGACACATATCAACATGGAGAAACTACAATGTAATTATGCTGGATAAAATGAGCCAGATAAAAGAAAACATGCTGTCATATTACATTCATATAAAATTCTAAAACATGCAAATAAATCAATGTTAGTAGAAAACAGATCAGCATTTGCCTAGGTATGCAGATAGTGGAAATAGGGAAAGTTTTGGAAAGGAAGAAATCCAGAAAAACATACGAAAACTTTTAGGGGTTATTGATATATTCACTTTATTGATTGTGATGGTGGTTTCACAGATATATATGTCAAAACATCAATTATACACTTTATGTGTGGTTTATCATATGTCAATTACACCTCAATAAACTTGTTAAAAATCAAATTGAAAAAGTAGATATAAAGGCAGCATGCAGTAAAATTGCAGAAGGAAAATAAAATTTAGAATATATTTGAAAAATTTATTTTAAGTATCTTAACTATTTTAAACAGGGTTTCAATAGGGACCATTGTTTAGTACTTTGTACTTATTCATACCTTTATTAATATTTTTCCTCTCTCACCCAACCATACTAATTTATTATTTAAATTAACATCTTTAATAAAGACACACACAACTTTGAAATGCAGTAATTTCACAGTTAAAGATGTCATCCTCCTCATGGATGGAGATGGAAGCCATTATCCTCAGCAAACTAACGCAGGAACAGAAAACCAAACACTGTATGTTTTCACTTGAAAGTGAGGAGCTGAACAATGTGAACACCTAGACACAGGTAGGGGAACAACACATTGTGGTGGGGTGAAGGAGAACATCAGGATTAATAGCTAATGCATGTTGGGCTTAATACCAAGGTGATGGGTTGATAGGTGCAGCAAACCATCATGGCACATGTTTACCTATGTAACAAACCTGCACATCCTGCACATGTGTTCTGGAAGTTAACATTTAGAAAAAAAATAAAAATAAAAATAATTTTAAAAGAGTGATTTGTGAATACAGAGTAACCACAAAGTCCCTATGTTTCAGATTGTGTCTTCTGCTAATAATTAACAATGAAATCTATCAGAGACTGATTTAATGTCAGTCTCTGATAGACCTACATTAAACAGAAAGTCATCCTCCTAATAAGCCAGATTCCTTTTATTTTGACTTGTATCAATTAACATATTCATGTTCTTCTGGACACCAGAATTAATGTTCTTCCTTTTCTATAGATACATCTGAAAATAGTTGAAGGAGGCTATTAAATATCCCTGATAACATCCCTTTTATGATAAAAAATTATACCCATTCTGTCATTTTTGAGACATATTATTCTACCCTCTTCATCTGATTCAGGATTCCCTTGAGTTTATTAGTGTCACTCTTAAAATATGGAACCCCAAACTGGAAGCAATGATCTGGATTTAATATGATCAACAGAGAGCACACAGAGACTATAATCTCCTTTGTTCTGAACCATACAACAGCCAAAGATTGGATTATCTTTTTTAGCAACAGAGTCATGCTGTCAGCAACTATTGAACTTGAAGTTAAGTAAAACTTCAAGTTTTTCTTATTTCAGTAGCACAGCTATAAATTCTATTTTCTACTTTTTTATTTATATAAAGCCAACTGTTTGAACCAAAGTGTAAGAATTTGTCTTTGCTCCTGTGAAATCACATCTTGTTTTATTCTTCTTGTTTCTGCCTATTCAGATCATTTTGAATCCAATCTTTTCATCAACTATATTCATCTTAGCTTTGGGTAATTCACAAATCTCATACACAACATTTTATTTTATGTGCTTTCCTTCAGCCTTATATTCCCCTGTAGCTACCAATTTACCTTTCACCTTCACCTCACAATTACAGTAGACCTATGTTATTTACCGCCCAAGGTACATTTCCCTAAGAAATCGTTTATTCTCTTTTGTGGAACTGGCAATTTCAGCACACCACTCTTCCTTCGCTAAAGAAAACATGATCTGTACTGGTCAATTTGAATCTTCTATTTCCAAGGCTGCTGTGATTTGTTCATGAATTGGAATATTATCTGCACTGGGTCAATCAGTATCCTCTGCAAGACTTATACACTAAATTAAATATAAAAGACACATTTAAGTCACAATACTGGGAGAATGTGATTATCCTATTAAGAAAAAATGATGGAAAACTGTTGAGATTAGGATAGCAAAAAACCAACTCACAGTCATAGGCAGTTGAAGGGAAGACGAGAATTGTAACAAATTGTATTAACCTCTGAATCCGACCATAACTAAAGCCACTATCATGCCTCAACCTCCTGAAAATATTAGCTAATTAATTATGTTTTTGTATAAACTACTTTGGGTTGAATGTTATATAACCTCACTTTTCACTCTTGTTAATTCTTAATAATAACAGTGCTATATTTTTATTGTAGGAAAATTACAAATTATAGCAAAGCAAAATTTACCTATATGAAGATATCTAACACTATATTATAGATATAGCCTGTATATGAACAATTACTTTTTATTCATTAACTCCACTCTATGGAGAGTCAAATGTATGTTGGATGTAGCATATAATGTCAGTAGTATAATTCTGCTCTTCTGAAATCTAAGATTCCAGGCACGCTTTGCACAGATTGAATTCATATTTTTGTAATTCATTACACGAGTAATCTCTTCATTCCTTTCTTTCCATCTAAAAACTAAGTAACAAATACTTGAAATCCATCACATCCTAATTATTATACCATTGTCTATGCTCTTGAGGTTATTGGTGTTTGTATTATATGATGGAAATATTATATGGTTGCATGCTTTTGTGCATGTCCTCTGAACTCTCATTCAGTTACTTCATGATAAATGACATCAACCATGTTGGGAATATTTACACTGCAGACACTGGAAACCACTACAATTCAAGCCTTTCTCCACACACCTGGTTATCAATAATTTATCAGCACACCAAGCAGTAGAGCAATAGAAATAGAAAGCAAAACATGCCACCATTTGGTCCTTATATGTTAAGTATATTAACTCATTTAAATCTCACAATGACACTATGAGCTAAGAACTATTTTTATCCTCATTTAACAGGTGAAAAAACTAAGCAAAAAGAGGCTAAATAACTCCTTTGATATCACACAAGTAGAAAGTTGCAAACATGTCACATAAAAAGTCTCATCTCTGTCATTCCTTAGCATATACAAGAACATTTATGACCCATACTAAGGGTGAGTCACAAGAATGATATTTTATGTTAGTAAAGGGCTGGGCAATGATTTCTCCAGTTTAAATATTTGAAAGAACTTGCCAGACTCCATAGAGCATACTCATGAAAGGTTTTCATTTTCTTCCTTTTCTAGCTTTCACATTCTTAAAGTGAAAAACAACAAGCAAAAAATCCTTTAGAAATTATCTCTGGCTTCTAAAATCACAATCCTAGAAAATTTAAGGTTTCCATGTCACTGAAATTTTCTTTTTGTTTGACAGGTGTCACACTGTCACCCAAGCTGGAGTGCAGTGGCCTGATCCTTCCGCCTTATCCTTCAAAGTAGCTGGGACTACAGGCATGCACCAGTATACTGAGCTAGTTTTTATTATTATTATTGTTATTTTTGGTAGAGACAGGGTCTTGCCATGTTGCCCAGCTGGTCTTGAACTCCTGGGTTCAAGAAATCTGCCCATCTAGTCCTCCTAAAATGCTGGGATTACAGGTGTGAGCCACCGCGTGCCTGAAATTTTCAGTATATTTTCATGCCACTTCTTGGTAAGCGTTGTCTTTGTTATTCAATACCCACTTCACTTTAAATTTATATTTTGTTCCTTTTTTTTTTTTTACAATATAATTACTTCATGGAGCTAATTGTTCATTATTACTTTGGATATATTCCATTTCCTATTTTTCTTCTTCATTGAAATTATCCAGAATTAAACAGTCAGAGGTGGGCGCAGTGGCTCACACCTATGATCCCAGCACTTTGGGAGATCAAAGCAGGCAGATCATCTGAGGTCAGGATTTCGACACCAGCCTGGCCAACATGGAGAAACCCCATCTCTATTAAAAATACAAAATTAGCCAGGCATGGTGACACACGTATATAATCCCAGCTATTCAGGAGGCTGAATCCGGAGAATCGCTTGAACCTGGGAGGTGGGGGTTGTAGTGAGCCAAGATCATGCCACTGCACTCCAGCCTGGGTGACGGAGCAAGACTCCATCTCAAAAAGATAAATAAATAAAAATTAAAAAATAAAAATAAACGGTCAGATTTGGTTTTGTTTATGGTGGGTTTTTGGTGGAATTAGCTTGATGCTTGTGTCATAGTCCTTCTCACCTCTGCCATAAGACCACGGTTTCCTTTTCTTGAAATATTTAAAAACTCTTTCCTAAAGTCTTTGGTTCTTATGGTATTGTAGCCCAGTATTTTTTCTTTGATTTTGTAAATATTAAGATAGCATTATTCTTTCTTTCTGTGGGTAACTGTTGTTTCTATAAACAGTTTTCTATTTATATTTCTATAAGCCTATATTTTCTTTCTTAGTAAAACTAAACTTCAAAGTAATAATTTTAATTATTGCTTTTATATGCTCGAAAATTATCAAGTCAAATTATTAAATACTTTATTACATATCTTACATTTTGCCTATGTTTTTACTTCATGTAGATACTACCTCATAGATGTATAAATATAAAATATAGTCAGATAATGATGAAAGAGTCAATCAGTCATGAATTTGAGTACTGGATCTATCTTTTACTATGTTTAAAAACTTAAGCTGAAGTTTTATTATGTAAAAAATTCATAAAGTTGCATTAGGGACTACATTACTTTGTAGCAACAGTACTCCTGAATAACATTGTAATAATGAAGCTCTTGACATGCCTGACACATATTAGGTACTCAAAAGTATTGGTTTATATACTTATAAAAATCTTTCTTAGTGTTAACTTGAAACATTTTTTGAACTCAAAAAGAAAATAATTTAATTTAAATAAAAATTCAGTTTATTTTTTTCATGGCAATAACAGGGAGAGATCTAGCCTTTAAAGATAACCAATAACCATGACTGTAATGTTGATCATGATGGTAACATGCATACTCCCTAAATTATATAGCAAATGCTACTCATATCACGTAAACATGCTACTCATATCTGCAAATTTGGAGTGTGTAAACTAGTCTCCTCATTTTACAAATGCAAAATGAGGCTCAGACTTTACATGTACGAATTGAATATTTCACATGTATTAATTCAGTTCATTCTCACCACAACAATGTGAGGTAGGTACTATTAGTACTTCCATTTTACAAATATGGCCCAGAAAATTATAACTTCCTTGAAATAGCACACCTGCTAAGTGACAGAACAACTGGCCCTGGAGGCTTCACTCTTAAGCACTACAACAAGCAGTTCCTCATCTGTGCCTTATTGCTAGAAAACGATAATGTCAGAATAAAAAATGGGCAGGCTACTCTGTCTGATGTTCTTAACCACGACACCACCTTTATCTATGAATGCCCCAAAATTACCAGGCTTTCAGCAGAGATGCGTACTTTCTCTCTGGGAAATCACAGAAAATCACTGATCTGCTGCACACATTTTATTTAGCCTCAAAGTTTTAAGACTTTTGCATCATATGTCTCATTTAAGTCATTTGGTCCTTTGCTATCTGAGATTTTACTTAAGTGATTCCCAGATTCCTACAAGTATCTATCTTCACTGTCTTCTTTATCATCGTGATCATAACAAGTATTTATTTAATTATGCTATATGGGACGTGCCATATGTGCACGGTGGACAGGCGTTTTATTCAGTTCTCTACACAAAACAATAAAGTACAGGTGTGTAGAAAGAGGAATAGAGAGGACCTAGGCCCTCAGTGACCCTGTATGGGACATGAAAAATATACAGTTTTTGTGGGTTCTAATCCAGTGGGAATAGACTGCAGGCAGAGAGGTTACAGGCACTGTATAGTGCCCTGGTGCTAGGGGTTATTTACCTACCTCGGCCACTGGTGAAGCAGATCATATTTTCTCTGTCATTTTATAGATAAGCTTCATAGGGCTCAGTGAGGTTAAGCAACTTGGCCGAGTTAAGCTAAGACATAATAAACCCAGGAATAAACCTGTTGTACTCCCTGCAATCTACCAGGATCCATTCTCGCTCACTTACAGTAGACCAATTTAGGCTTAGCAGTTTGCTAAAGACTATGTCTGTATCTTCCATGTCAAAGCAAATGCAGAAAGGTATTTTGTAGCATATTTGATTGCATAGAACTTTTGTGAATTTTGTTTCGCTTGGGAAAGTTATGGTAGCTTTTAAAATTTTTTAAATGCTGTCTTTATTGGTACTTGTTGGCATGCAATGCTGGTCACTATTAAGGATCTCAGTAAATTTGCACAGGAAGAAAAGAACCTGTTGGAAGCAATAAGTTCTAGACTTTAATTCTTCATTTTTTTAGTTCAATATTAATAGAAATTATTTGATAAATTACTATCCATTGACAGGAAAGGGAACCAAGGGCAGCTAAGGAAAACTCACCAGGAAGAAAGGCAGTGTTAGTCTAGACTGGTTTCCTGTACTCCATAGAAGTCTTCTAAAGGTTTGTGGGGTTTGGGAGTTGATTGACTTTCTGCATAACGACTCATCCAAAAACTTAATGGCTTAAAGTAACAATCATTTGTTATTGCTCATAAATCTATGGTTTAGCTGGGTGGTTCTGCTGATCTGGGCCAGGCTTGACTGATCATGCTTGGGCCTGCTCACGTTTCTCTGATGGGTTGGCTGGAAACTGGCTCATCTTAAAGTCCTCACTTACTGTGAGGTATAGTGATGAGGGTGACATGTCTCTTTTCATTCTGGTGGCTAGTAGGGTGTGTTTAAATGGCAATCTCAGGGTTCTAAGAAACTGAAAAGAAGAATGAAAGGCTTTCTGAGGCCAAAGTTTGAAACTGGTACCAGCATTACATGTACCATATTCTATTAATCAAGCAAGAGACAAGACCAAGGAAGATTCAAGGGGTAGAAAAATAAACTCGTTTCTTGACAGAATAAGCTGTAAAGTCATACAGCAAAGGGGAGTAGATAGAAAGAAAGATGAAAATCTGTGCCTTTTATGGATCTATCTTGTCCTAGTGTGTGGGCATTGGAAACAACAGCTGAGCAGGTCAGTCTCGTTTAAAAAGCTGTAACTTTAGGAGCTGAAATGTGTGAAATAGACTAAAATCTGTGAAAACTGACCTTACAGGGAGAGTTTTCATCAGTGCCCCAAAGAAGTTTTGGCAGAAGCAATGACAGTGAAACTGACCCTCCAGTTACCTCTTCACCTGATATTTGGCAGTGGAACTGACCTTTATTGACTGAAGAGTTCTCTGAGTTTGTAACTCAAGCCCCAGGCAGACTTCTTGAGAGAGATCTAAATAGATTGATATAATTTGATACATAGATGCTACAGCAATTTATTTGAAAACTAAAATGGATTAGCAATATTCGTATCTCATGGTTGTTAACAGCTGCTTATATCAGAGATACATGTTTTGACATTTTGTGTCAGTGATTTCCCCTTAAAATTATATCTGAGTCTCATTCTCTCATTTTGTCTCGTTATATCCCCTCCCCTACTACATAGTTTATTATCTTTTGATTCCTGCTTTAATGGTTTGTTTTTACGATTTTAACATAAACTTTAAAATATTATACTACAAATTTGACAAAATGCATTTAACTGTATGTAAGCTGATCAAACTTAAAATATAATTATCTACAGTCTTTTACCCAATCACAAAATGTGCACTAAAAGAATACAATTGTTTTTAACTAAGGCCCAAAGGGATTTTAAAAAATAAGTGAATTAACAGTTTCTAACACAGATAAAAAGCTAAAGTAATTTGCATGACTTCAGTACTTTATACTGAATTCAAACTTTATACAGTTTGAATACTTTATAAATTATTTTATGAAAGTAGTACATATTATGGAATATTTGGGAAAGGACAGAAAAATACAAAGAAGAAAATTAAAATTAACCAAACAAACAGAAAGCTGATGTTAATATTTTGATGTGTTTCCTTAATATATTACATAAAAAATATTTTATGATTTTTAAAAGAATTTGTATATGACAGAGAGAGTTAATGCTTACCCAGTGCTCCATGTACCCCATCTTGCATGCTCCTAGGACCCCTTGCATGAGTGTGTGGAACATGCATCTGTTTCTGGATGAAAGACTGCATCACAAAGAACACGTAGCACATATTGGTGCAGGTTTTTTGCTTCTCCTTTCTCAACCACTATGACCTTGGACACTATGGGCACCAGTGAGTGTAGCTCTAAGATGAAGGACTCTGACCTATATCAAACGTTATGTGCATAAGTACTCAAAGATTTCAGCTCTGTGACTGAAATATAGCCAGTCCAACCCTAACAAAGGTCATTTAATGAAAATGTGATCATTCTACATATTAATCTTGCATTCTTGCTTTTCTCACTGAACATTACATATGTGTGACATATATAATATAACTCACGTTAGTAAACATATTTAAAGTGATAATTAGCCATAAATAGTAAGTCATTCCAATCTACTATTTTTTCAAACACATTCATGTAATTCTATTATTGATCATATAAATGGATGCATTTCAAGTGCCACACGGCTTATATATTGATAGACTATGCAGTCACACTCTCTGAACATGGAAATTCATGCTTATTTTCTCCATTTTGCAGAATGACTATATTTTTAAATGCCACCCAAGAATGGTCAAAGTGAGTTTCACATGTACCACATAGACATTTTTTATTAAGACAAACTATCCCAAGCATGATCTTCAGAATTTAGTTGAAAGATTTTTATCATTTTTGAGTAATGCTATAACAGCTGGACAAAAATATCTCTTTGTCTGGATTATTAGGTTAAGTTACAATCTTTTATATTCAGAGTGTAAAACATTACATTTTAATTTACACACTAATGACAAATATTTCAATATCTTTTAAATTAAGATTTAAAATATAACATTCTTTCATCAAAAAGGAACTATGAAGCAAATAAGTGTGAGTAGTTAATATTTAAGATGGATAATAAAAACAAATGCTTTTTCTTACTTTAAAGACTGTGTTTTCAGTTATATATGCCAGTATCTATATTTTACATAGTGTTTGTATATATTGGCATTTTAGCCAGTATTCAAAAAAATACAGTAATTTTAAATGTTCTTCTTTTTTTCCTTTGTAGCAGTGATCCATGAGTCTCCTAGCTATATACATATATATATAGCTATATATAATATATATATAACTTATGAAATCTATAAAAGACTCACTTTAGATATTAGGACATTTATTTGCTGAAAGTAAAAAGAAGAAGAAAGATATGCCATGCAAATCATAATCAAAAGAGAGGGATAGCCATAAGTATAACAGAAAAAATTATATATTATTATATATATAATTATATAATATTATATAATATACATATATATAATGTATATTATATATATATATCTTTGTAAACTAAGGAGTGCAAATAACTACATTTTATAGCCCAAAAGGACACAGAGGTTGGTGATGTACTCTTTCAGATAGAATAACTTCTTGCAAGTAACCTCCTCACAGTATCTGTCTCAGTATTTATGACTCAGATAGTTTATGAAAAGGCTTAATCTTTTCTCAGAAGGAGATCACCAAAAGGGTAAAGATTACCTGAACAGATTATGCATATTATTTCTTCATTAAAGCAAACATACATACATTTGGTGGAGTCATATTTTTCAAAAGACAGGTTTATTTTGTTTTATTTTATCATGAGGCAGTTCAGTGATTTACTAATTACCACAGCATGTATCCAGCTATGTATTACAATCAATAAGCATGAAGTCAAAATTGCCATAGAAATTACTCTTTTGTCTTTTTAAAGTGAAGAATTTCCAAAAACAAGCACACCCATTAGCAGTGCATAGATATGCAATAGTCCATGATTCATTATGCTGCCTGACAAAATTACTGAGACATAAAGAGTTAGGTGATATTTAACAATAAGCTAGAAGAGTTTGAGCTTTCAAGATATTCACCAGAATGCTGGACATTTTAGTTAAACAAAGTTCTCATTGATTTGATATCATTTCAATCACTGAAAGATGTCATGTGCTATCATTTTGCAATGTAGCTATTATGGCATTTGATACTGATGGTGGTCCTGTGATATTTCACATAGACGAATGAAGAAGCAATAAGATTAAAAGGATTGGTGGAGATTAATAATGTAGTGTATGGGCAGGAAACGGAAAAATCAAACAACAAAAGCCAACTCAACAATTTTAGGAAGATGGTTATCAGACTGACTCTGCAGATATTACACAGAGTAGGTGAAAACATGAATATTTGGTGAACTTAATTGGGGATAGTTGAAGAATGGGAGATTTATTTGTGTCTTAAATTTGTCCTACCACTTTTGTCAAGGGTTAAAGCAGAATGACAAGTAATTTTAACTCTTCTTTTAAATGTTTTAATAATTAATATTATTAATATACCTTAGCTGAGTCAGCCCAATAACTATGATATATGCAAATTTATATTAGTCCACCAGCCAGGTGGAACGGCAGGATGAAGAAATGGGTCATTTTGAAGCCTTTTTTGAATTTTTGCTTTATTATAAAATTTTCACCCTTGATTAATTCACATAATCTTAGATATAAAATATTAATTATTAAAAGATTAAAATGACAGTAGTAATTCTTGTCCATCAGTTGTTACTTTAAATGTGAATAAATTAAATTATCCAGTTGAAAGACATAGATTGGCTGAATAGCTAGAAAACCCAAAACAAACAAGAAACAAGATTCAACTATTATGAAGTCTATAAAAGACTCACTTTAGATACTAGGACATTTATTTGCCGAAAGTAAAAAGATGAAGAAAGATATGCCATGCAAATGATAACCAAAAGAGAGGAGGGGTAGCCATAATTATAACAGAAAAAAATCATCAAATCAAAAACTGTAATAAGAGACAAAGGGCATTTAAAAATTACAAAAGGGTAAACAAACCAGAAAATACAACAATTATAAATATATATACACCTAACACCATAGGTGTATTGGTATATATGCAGCTGCCAAATATGCAAAGCAAACCTTGACAAAATGGAAGGAAGAAATAAACCACTACACAACAGTAAGAGACTTCAAAACCTCACTTTCCATAAGGAATAGAACAACCAGACAAAAAATCAATAAGGAAACAGAGGACTTGAACAGTATAGACTAACTGAACTTAAAAGAAATATACACAACACTCCATACATCAAAAGCAGAATACACATTCTTCTGAAGTGCACATGAAACAGCCTCCAGGATAAACCACATGTTAGACCACAAAATAAGTCTTAACAAATTAAAGAAAATTGAAATCAGACAAAATATGTTCTGACCACAGTGGAGTAAAACTAGAAATCAGTAACAGAGAAAAACTGAAAAATACACAAACATATAGAAATTAAACAACATACTTTTAAATGATAAATGGCACAAAGAAGAATGAAAAATAAAAACTTAAAAATATCTTGAGAAAAATGAAAATGAAAACACAACATACCAAAACTTACAGGATGCAGAGAAAGCAGGACTAAGAGAGAAGCTTATAGTGGTAAGCATTTACATTAAAAAAGAAAAAGGATCTCAGATAAACAACCTAACATTACACCTCAAGGAACAGAAAAAAAGAAGGAACTAAACTTAAAGTTAGCAGAAGGAAGGATATAATATAGATAATAGTGGAAATAAATGAAATAATAATAGAAAAATAACGGAAATGCTAAACAAAACTGAGAGTTGTTTTTTGGAAAATATTTTAAAATTGACAAACCCTTAGCTAGATCAACTAAGAAAATAAGAGAGAAGACAAATAAATTAAGTTATGAATGAAAGAGAAGGTATTATAACTAATGCTACAGAAATCAAAAGGTACATGAGATTATTGTGAACATTTATGTGCAAACTGGAACACCTAAAAATAGATACATTTTTAAATATTCAACTTATTAACTGAATTATGAAGAAATAAAAAAATTTAACAGACCTATAACTAATAAACAGATTGAATCAATAATGAAAAACATCCCAACAAAGAAAATCCCAGGACCAGATGGCTTCAGTGGAAAAATCTACCTAACATTTAAAAAAGTATTAACATTAATCTTCTTCAGTCTCTTCCAAACAATTGAAAAAATTAAAACATTTCCAAATATGTTTGTGAGGCAATCATTACATTGATATCAAAGCCTAAAAAAGACACCATCAGAAAATTGCAAATCAATATCCCTGATAAATGCTTATGCAAAATTCCTCAACTAGTTTTTACAGTACATTAAAAGGATGTTCTACCTTGACCAAGTGGTATTCATTCCTGGAATGAAAGAATAGTTGAAAGTACAAAAATCTATCAATGTAACACACTGTATCAATAGCATGACATACAAAATTTGCATGTCTATCTCAATTGATGAAAAAGCATTTGACAAAATTCATCAACTATTCTTAATGAAGACACTCAATAAACTAGGTATAAAAAGAATGTACCTCAACATAATAAAAACTATCTATGAAAAAATCACAGACAACAACATATCCAATAATAAAAAATTGAAAACTTTTCCTCTGAGATCAAGATTTAGGAGCATATACCCACTCTCACAACTTCTGTTCAACATAGTACTGGAAGTCCTAGGCAATGAAATTAGGTAAGAAAAAGCAAAGACATCCAAATTGGAAAAGAAAAAGTAAGGTTATCTTCATTTACAAACGACATGATTTTATATGTAGAAAACCCCAAGGATTACACACACACACACACACACACACACACACACACAACTGCTATGAGTAAAAAAAAAAATTCAGCTAAATTGCAGGATATAAAATCAGCATACAAAAGTAATTTATGTATCTCTACACTAACAATGAACAATATGAAAAGGAAATTAAGAAAATAATTTATTTACAGTAGCATCAAAAAGAATAAAATACTTAGGAATAAACTTGACCAAGGAGGCAAAAGACTCGTACACTTTAAACTATAAATATCACTTAAACAAAATAAAGATGACAGAAATATATTGAAAGTCATCCAATATTCACTGGAAGATATCGGTAATACTCGAAGTGATCTACAGACTCAATGCAATCCCTATAAAAATCTCAATGGCATTTTTGGAGAAATAGAAAGAAATCATTTTAATTCACATGGGATCTTAAGGGACCCTAAAAAGCCAAAACAATTCTTGAGAATAAAATAGTTGGAGGTGGTGTCACACTCCTTGATTTTAAAACATGTTACAAAGGTAAAGTAATCAAAACAATGTGGTACTGGCCTAAAGACAGACAGGTATAATACAAACAGGAGGACGGAAAATACCTAGTAGAAGAGGGTGGGGTCCCTGGTGAGGTTTCCACCCTCAAGCCTGGACCTGTTGCCCTAAATGAGAACATGCATTCCTGTTTTCCCACTTGCATGTGGCCTTTTCCAAAACCACCCTGACCCACCACATAATACATCTGACCAGATGTGATGGCTCGTGCCTGTAATCCCAGCATTTTGGGAGGCCGAGGCGGGCAGATCACTTGAGGTCAGGCATTCGTGACCAGCTTGACCAACATGACGAAACCCCGTATCTACTAAAAATACAAAAGTTAGCTGGGTGTGGTTACGGGTGCCTGTAAACCCAGCTACTCGGGGGGGCTGAGGCAAGAGAATCGCTTGAACCAAGGAGGTGGAGGTTGCAGTGAGCCGAGATTGCATTACTGCACCCTAGTCTGAGTGACAGAGTGAGACTCCATTTCAAAAAAAAAAAAAAAAAAAAAAAAAAACTATTGGGAAGATGTGGAGCAATCTGAACTCTTCCATATTCTAGGTGGGAATGTAAAGTAGTACAACTACTATAGAAAATAGTATAGAGTTTCCTCAAAAAATAAAAAAAGGAATTACATATGATCCAGCAATCCCATTTCTGGGTATATATCCAAATAATTGAAAGCAGAATCATGAAGATATATTTGCCCTCCAATGTTCATTGCAGCATTATTCACAATAGCCAAGAGGTAGAAGCAACCCAAATGTTCATTGAGGGATGAGTAGATAGGCAAAACGCATACATATACATTATGGAACAGTATTTAGTCTTAAAAAGAAAAAGAAATTCTGACACACGCAAAAGCATGGATGAACCTGGAGGACATTATGTTAAGTGAAATAAGCCAGTCACCAAAAGACAAATACTTTATGATTGCATTTATATGAGGTATCAAATGTGGTCAAACTCATGGGAAGTAGAATGGTGGTTGCCAGGAGTAAGAGAAGGGGAAATGGGAGTTGTTGTTCAATGGGTATAGAGTTTCAGTTTTGCAAGATAAAAAAGTTTGAAAGATTTGTCACAGAACATCTTAAATATAGTTAATACAATTAAACTCTACACTTAAAAATGGTTAAGATGGTAACATTTATGTTATATGCTTTTTATCAAAATTAAAAATGTTTTAAAAATATTTTAAAAGTAATTTTTTTTCTGATAACTCCAATATTTGGATTGTATCCTTGGCCACTATGAATTGAATGAATTGAAATGCTGTACCCAAGACCAGTGGTTCTTAATGTATTATCCAAGGACTCATGGTGCAGGGGGGCGGTCCTGTGAAGTCAAAATTATTTTCAAGTACACTAAGATGTTATTTACCTCTTTATGTTCATACTTTTTTTAAGTGCACAGTGTAGGCTACATGACAAATCCACAATTATCTGCAAAGGCTACTACAATACTGTTCTTTCTGTCAACTACATATCTAAGTAAACCTGCAACTTATTTATATACTTCAATCAAAACAACCTATTTGTGCCATAACGAGTGCAGAACTAGATATGAGATTCCAATTGTCTTAGATTAAGCCAGACATTAAAAAGGTGTACAAAATGTAAAACAATTCCACTTTTACCTTTACAGAATTTGAGGGGCAAGGGAATCTTTCTATTTTTATTTTTAAAATAAATAAATAAACATTTATTGGCATTAAAATATATATTTAACCTTTACAGAATTTAAGGGGCAAGGGAATCTTTCTATTTTTATTTTTAAAATAAATAAATAAACATTTATTGGCATTAAAATATATCACCATGTATGGTGTTTATTATGGTTTATTCTAGTCATAATGTTATTAGTCATCATGTGTAGTATTTATTATTGTCATTTAAAAATGACATGCAATGTGGATATACTGAATTACACACCTAAAAAGGGTTAAGACATTAAATTTTATGTATACATGCCATATTTAGAAATACATATGAATTAGTAAATATTTTTAAAGTTCATCATTTTTCATTTCTAATATTATAAATATCAATAGATAAACATAAAGAAAATTTCCTTGAACTCTTTACTAATTTTTGAGTATGTGAAAGTATTCTGAGACCAAAAAGTTTGAAAAATGCTACTCCAGACATCCCTACCGTTTTAGACTATTATTAAATTAGAATTAAAGCCTATTGAAAAAGTAGAAAGAAGCACAGTTCCTTCAGAATTCAAGAATAATTGTCTTGTAACAAATGAAAATTGACTTTTTATTTATCAATTCAGTTTTGTAAACAAAGACTGCAACAGCTGTGTCAGCAGCAACAAAAATAGCTGTCATGGGTAGTATTTGAAATTAGTTTCCATTGTTCTATTGCAGAATTCAAGGTTTTTTTCATATGTTCATAAAGTGCATTGTCTGTTAAGTTTTCATGGATGAGATAGAAGAGATAAATCTATTCTTTAACAGAGAAAAAATGGAATGTTCCACTCAATAAATACAAAAAATTTCAGTCTTTAAATAAATAGCAGTATGCATGGTGTGTAACAGATCTGAATTTCTCATTTATTTTACCTTTACATTGTGATCTCAGCAAGTAGCAATTTTCTTTCTTATAGCTTCAGAACAACACCATTGCTATTATAATAAAAGTACTTGAGAATGAGAAAATGACAAGAGCCTAATTCTCAATGCCTTGGTAAAGAAACGTAAATGTTAACAATTGTTCATAATATTTCATACTAGTTGTATTTGTGTTTGATGAATGAAAATAAATATCTCATCCTAAAGCAATCTAAGAGAATTACGATTATAGAACTTGGAAAATAAACTCTTATTTTATTAAAAATAAATATTTAAAAATTATTTTTAAAATATAAATGTATAATATAAATATAAATATATAAAATATAAACAAAAATATTTAAAAATTATTAAAAAATAAATAAAAGATGGATGATGTGGTTATTCAAAGCTGTATATAGATGGTAGTACTCAAAAAAAAAAAAGCTGTTTCATAATCCCCGTGAATTCTTTCTTTTTTTTTTTTTTTTTTTTTGAGACGGAGTCTCGCTCTGTCACCCAGGCTGGAGTGCAGTGGCGCGATCTCCGTTCACTGCAAGCTCCGCCTCCCGAGTTCACGACATTCTCCTGCCTCAGTCTCCAGAGTAGCTGGGACTACAGGCGCCCGCCACTACGCCCGGCTAATTTTTTTGTATTTTTAGTAGAGACGGGGTTTCGCTGTGTTAGCCAGGATGGTCTCAATCTCCTGACCTCGCTATCAGCCCTCCTCGGCCTCCCAAAGTGCTGGGATTATAGGCGTGAGCCACCGCACCTGGCCCCCATGAATTATTTTACTGGGTTATCTCTGCCACTCACTTCTTCTTCCCTAGTTTCCTTTGTCCTACATTAAGAGAATGTCTGTGTTACCTAATAGCAGTGTGGTTCTGGTAGAGGGTGTTTCTCTTACAATAGGGATTTACAGATTTTTTTTCTACAAAACACTGTGTAGTAAATATATGTAGCTTTGTAGGCCAGGCAATCTCTATAGCAACTATTCAACTTTGCTACTGTATGGTGAAAACACCCATAGGTAATGCATAAATGAGTGTGGCTGTGTTTCAGTACAACTTGATTTACAACAACAACAACGACAACAACAACAACAACAACAAAGGCTGAGGAGGAACGCAGGCAGATATGGCCCATGGGCCGTAGTTTGAGGACCCTAGTCTTACAACACTGCTTCCTGCTCCCTTCCCATTAGTAATTCTTGTGTGAGATAATTAAGCCACTGTATGTGTGTTTCCATGGCAGGGTTGTCTCATTTAAGACATCAACAGCCGGGCATGGTGGCTCACGCCTGTAATCCCAACACTTTGGGAGGCCGAGGCAGGCAGATCACGAGGTCAGGAGATGGAGACCATCCTGGCTAACACGATGAAACCCCGTCTCTACTAAAAATACAAAATATTAGCCGGGTGTGGTGGCGGGCGCCTGTAGTCCCAGCTACTCGGGAGGCTGAGACAGGAGAATGGTGTGAATCCAGGAGGCGGAGCTTGCAGTGAGCCGAGATCGAGCCACTGCACTAAGACATGAACAACAACTAACCCCTGTTCACATGCATAAATCACTAAAACTCTGAGAAACATCGAAAATTGTGTGGCTCTTTTTTTTTTACAAAACTCTCTGCTACTCCCTTTTGATTTTTGGCCCAGAAACATGAATTGTTTCAGCTCACATATTTAAAGATCCCATAGAAAATGGAATTTCACAGATCCCAACACACCTTAAAGTATACCCTCTAGTAAGCAAGTCCCCCACAGTCATAAACAGTGTTGCCATTTAGAAATTTACTGCATTTTGCAGTCCAATGGCTCAGTGAAAGCAATTTTTATTTTTACCTAATGTATCAACCTGTGTGAAAATCTTTCCATGTCAGAGAGGCAGTAGGAGGCAAACATTAAAGTCCTTTTTTATGTTACCATTGGAAAACCAGGCTTCAAAACACTGTCTGTCTCAAAATGTTGACAGCTGAAGAACCAGTTGGAGGTAACCTCAAGAACAGTTTACTACACAGCAATAAATGTGAACACATGAAACTTTCTTAATAACAAATTAATAACAATTATTAACAAAATTCTGGCTTGTCTTGCATACTCAGATTTTTTTATTTTTCTATTTCTACCTAATCTTTCTTAAACTTCTTCACTTCCTGTTCTTCTCTACCATCTCAAACTACATTTCCTACATTATCATTATCAATTTTATTCTGTAAGTGTATGCAAAATTACCCCAGTTAATAAACTGTGGGAAAAAATTCAGAGTCCACTAAAGGCTAGGAATGGAGTTTGATTTTTGAAAATGTTATAGCAAATAATTTTTTTCTCTGTTTTCCTTCTATCTATAGTCTTTCTCTGGTCTTTCTTTAGTTTATTCAACTCTGATAGTCAAAAGCTTCCAAAATTCCCTATCTTTCTATTTTATCACATATAAGCTACTATTTATGCCTTTAATGGCTATGCAAAATTTACTTCCACCATAATTAGCCAATCCAAGAATATTTCTTCTATTCAAGGCACACAAGACACCTTATCCTCAAAGACTGTAAAGTACTTCCTACTGTGTCTTTGCTCTTATTGAGCTATTTATCAGTAATAAGGCATCATTTCAGTCTGTCCACCTGTCAAAACCCAGTGCAAATCTCAAATCCTGAATGTATCCTTTCTTTCCACCTACTTTGTGATTTCTGTCCTTTCTCATCTTAAATTCTCTCATGGTGAGTTATAGCCAAAGTTCTTACAATGAGCTGCAGATCCCTACACGGTCTGAGTCTCCATTATATTTCTGACTTCATTATCTACCATTCTCTCTTCATTGACTCTACTCCCACTATTGTGCCCCCTTCATCCTGGAACATTCTCCTGCCATGGGACCATTGTATTTTACTTTCCCCCTGCCTAGAATGTGTTCTCCCAGTTATCTGCATGACCAATTCAGCATTCTCACTTCCTTCAGATTTCTACTCAGTGAATCTTTCACTGGACACTCTATCAAGTTCCTTATTATCAATTATCAAATTATCAAATTCCTTGTGGGCATTTCGTATACTCTTTTCCTACTTATTGTTTCTATTTAGCATTTTTTTTGCTGTTTAATGTATTACTTATTTGTTTTGATCCTTATCTGCTCCACTATACTATAAGACATATGAGAGCAGGTATTTTCATCAGTTTTATGGGTATTATATGCCCAATGCCTAGCAAAGCATTTGAAACTTGAAGTGCTCCATAAATATTTGCTAAAAAATGACTATCAGGAGCATATTGCTCAGCACTTCATATTTCACCTCATTTCACTGGCCCTTATTATTTACTGCATGATGCTAATCTGCCCCAATTAGATTGTAGGGACTTGAGGTCATGACTTAAGTTCCATTTTTGTCTATGTTTCCAAAACACCTTGAACAGTGCTGAGTATTTTGAAGGAAATCTGTATATACATATATATCTTTTTCCCAATATCTTTATATATTGAGCTGAAAAAGAATGTATGTTTACCACAAACAAGGTATGCTCACTGTTTAGCTTTGAGAGTTTCTGGTAAATATATTTTTAGTTACCAAGAAAAAATAACAAAGCAAGTTATACTTACTATAATATCTCCTCAGTAGTGCTCTATCCTTAATTAGACAATCTGGGAAGTTAAGGGTATCTTAAAATGCAAGAAAGACAAAAGTAAGCAGGCTGATAGAAAAATCGAAGGATGGCCAAGGGGAGCTTTCAACAGCCTTTAACACAAATGTATGTCAATATTTGATCCAGAATGAAACAATGTTATGCAACATTAAAGTTTTCTCTTACCAGTTTCAGAGCCTATAGGTATCACTCTTTTCTTGTACCCAAATATACATTTTATTTGTGCAAAACCCCTCAAATTGTACAGTGAAATCTAGCAGTTAGAAGAATCTATGGTTTAAAGCATGTACAATAGCTTATGCAATAATAAATCAATTCAAGTTAATGCAGTGGTGACTAGCAAACAGCCTCCAGAAGTTAGAAATCTGTAGGTCCACACTCACAAAGATCCTGCTAAGAATGTTGACTTGTCTACAATTTACCTGCTAAAATCATTTTGTCTTCATATACCTACATTGTGGATGAGATGCTACTCATTACTTGAGCTGAATCAGCTATTCAAAAAAACTTGGCTGTTTGCCAAGCA
The DNA here is from genome assembly GCF_029289425.2 of Pan paniscus. Taxonomy (NCBI): domain Eukaryota; kingdom Metazoa; phylum Chordata; class Mammalia; order Primates; family Hominidae; genus Pan; species Pan paniscus. The sequence continues at coordinate 77,489,874 of NC_073254.2, forward strand.
GGCCTTCCAAAATCAGTTCAGAGGTGGCGGCACTGATGCTGCAATATGATTGTCTTGTTTTTTGTTTTTTTAAAGAGGAAAGCTCTGAACTATAAATGACATTAAATAATACAACATGAATTTTGACAACAATTAGAATTACGACATAAAAAAGTGAGATTCAGAACTGAAGAAAAGCAGCTCTGATAAGAGAAGCATGCACATGGGGGCGCACACACATGCACTTCACCTACCCTTTTTTTTATGATTTTAAGTTGTTAAAAATCAGATGTCTCAATTTAATCTCATTATCGAACCACAACCTCCAGTCCTCTGACCTCTTAGACATCACTTCCTTTGTAATTTCTTTTCAATTTCATAACTCCAATTCTTCTATCCCTCCACTTTAACTCAATATGTTAAATGATTCTGATCTCACTTTTCTGGGCTTAGCCTACTCGTCTGAAATTGTACTCACAAACACTTTCAACCATCTTGTACTCCTGTCATTTTGCTGAAATTGCCTAGCAAAATTGCAATTGTGACTCAAACCCACAGTCCTTTTCCTCATACAGATGCAGCTTCCTAAGTTCTTCTAAAACTATTTTTAAAATTAAAAAGTGCAACCATGTAGATTGATGACACCAAAAAAATAATGATTTTCAGACAGAGATGGAGCCTCAAATCTATTAGTGATATATTCATTTGTCCTTAGATTCATCTTTCATTCCCTTCACTGACTATTCCACTTTTCAAATCTTATCCTGTCTCACAATCTTCTAGTAACTCTATTTCAAGTAGAAAACTGGAGCAAGTAAAAATGAATATTCTCAATTTCTGTTCATTTTTACTTATCCGTACTACATAACCAAACATCCATACAAAACCTTACCCATATATTTTATTTTTCTTCCAGTCTTAGATGATAAAGAGTCCCTCCTTCTACTCAGGGCAAGTTACCTCATTTTCTCTGGGTCAGAGATTCAGTCTCATCCAAGGCAATGACTCATTTAGTATGTCTTCTCTTACAACTGTCTTTACTGGCTCTTTTTTCTCAGCCCTTTAAGTTTGCTCTTTGAGACTCTTTGCTACTCAACTAAGCATCTTCATCCCACAGCTCTTTATAAAGAAGTGTTACTCCACCCACCTCACATCTTCTGTCTTTTTTCTTCCATTCATTCTTTACTCCATTGACATTACTTTCTTCTTCCACCAGTTTCTACTTCTTGGAAACTGAACTGGGAATGAAACAATTATCTCTATGTGCCAGAGACAATGAATACTTTAAAGACCTGAATTCACTGGAGACTCTTTTTTCTCTGGCCTCCCATGGCTTCTAAGTTCCCACTGTGTCTTTAGATCTCTAGTTCTCAGTCTTCTTGACAAGATCCTTTTATGCTGGCCTCATCAAGCCATCCCCAAACTCAAACCTCTCTCAAAGCATGTTTTTCTTATTTACCCCTTCCACCGTTTTGACTTATTGTCCATTCCTTATAGTAATTCTATATGATGTCTATACTGTATCATCTTCCCAGTGAAGAATTTTCTTTTTTCTCCTTGTCTTTCACTTTATATTTTATATACTATTTATTGTAATATTCAAAAAATCTCTGTGTGTATCATCACTAAATAAATTATAAATGTTTTGATGGCAGATACCTGGTTGTGCTTATCTCTATGTATCCTTTAACATTTTGGATATAAACAGTCTTTAATAAATTAAATTAAATGGAAGTTTTATATACTCCTTGTGGTTTAGTTTACATTATTCAAAAGCCAGGCATCACCTAAAACTGCCAAGGAGCAGTCATTAATTTACATGTATTTCTATTTTTGGTTAGGATACCAACAAAGAAACTCCGCTGGTGTTCCCAGGCAGTAAATTATCCTTCTCTCAGAAAGTTTTCTTTCTGCATACTCAAATTATCCAGCTATCTGTACTGAAAGAGTTTAACATCCATAAAATCACTTGCTTTAAAGATTTTGCTTTAGAACCTACTTGAATTTTACTTGTTTACGAAAAACTTTGGAAAAAGTTTTTCACCTTCTCTTCACATATCACAGAAGAGAAAAGGAATTTGTGATTGAATGTCAATAAGAGGCCACATTGTCTACCCTAGGATATGCACTGAAGGGATCAGAACACTTCACCACCACCACCACCACTAAGGAAAATTACCCAGGTGATCAGGATACATTTTCAATATGTCCACCCCCATAATTCAGTGATTCACCTCCATTCTGGCTAAAGGAATTCCTTAAAAATTCTTCTCATGATATGAGGAATCCATAATTTGGAATCTGAATACTGCTGATCAAATTTCAATTACAGCTCTTTTTAGCCCTCTGTCTTCAAGTAAAATATCATGTGATTCATGATAAAAATAATTCCATTGGACAGAGTATTTTTAGGAGTAAACGAAGTATTCCTTAAAGTATTTTGAAAATGTAATGCATTATTCAACTATTGGTTATTATTTTAATTTTTAGATCTTCTTCTCCTTTGGATAACCTTCACATTTACCCCTCTAAGACATTCTGTTGGATACAATCAGCATTTTTCATCATTACACAGTGTTCAAGATGACTGTGTTAACATTGTATGTATCATAACATTTCTCCATAAAGACAGCTCCGTGGATATTAAGTTTTCACTATTTGAAATCTACCATGTGGTTCAAACTCTAACAGATTTATTTTTAGGATTGATTCTTTGTATCTTCTTTATGTTTTAGACCTCATCACTGAAAAATCACTTGGAGAACATTCTTATAAATTTACTAATGGCACCTCAGTGACTAAGGCTCAACGTAACTAATTGAGGAAAGTAAACATTCAGTGATGTAATGTGATTTGAAGCCTTTGCCTTATTGCAATGACTCCGGAGTGTAAAAGTATTACATGATCTAAGATTTGGACGAATAACGTTTCGTTCATTATAATTCGGGCTTTCAGGTGATTTATCTGGCTTTAATGCTCAATGTCCAGTAGCGTAAAATGGACTTCATTATTTCTATTGTTAATTACTTCTGCTACAGTCTTGTTGTGAGGTGTCACCTGGAGTTCTTTGTCTCAAGACCAAGTGAATTAAAGAGTGTGGACACAAAGGGTGAAGTTGGAGTGAAAGTTTAATAAGCAAAAGAAGAAAGCTCTCCACTGTGGAGAAGGGACCTGGTAGAGGGTTGCTGTTTTTACAGTTGAATGCAAAGGCTTTTATAAGAGACTGATGAGGGCTGGACATCTCATTTGCATAAGGCACAAATTTCTGATAGCTCCACCCAGTCTTCCTAATCAGCATGTGGGCTTTTAGCTTGAGTTACTCCATATTGCTTTGTTTCCCTTACTGCACATATGTCAGGGGATGGAATTTTCCATTGAGGGGGCATATCTGGGCAAGTCACCTGTGCAGCCTTTCTTATATTGTTGGCTGTGGGCATGTCTTAGGCAAGCTCCCCTGTGCATGTTCCCTTATCTGTGCCTGCAGGCTGTTCTTCTGTTTGAGAGAATTCAACCTAGGACCCAGCCTAACTGCCTGCCTGATTGGTTTCTTCCTTTCTCCTCTCTCACTTATTTTCATACAACCAATAGTCAAGACAATCTATTATTTAAATTACCATTGTGTGCAAAGACAGTAAAAGTACCTCTGGAAATCTTCAAAAAGCATCTAGTGCAATTTGGACATGCTCTATGCATTTGAGTATTCAAATTCATTTTGGGTAACGTTTAAAGAACTTATTATTTATTCAACTAATGTCTAATAATTCACTTTTATATGCCGAGCACAAAACAGATTTTCTTTCACATATGCAAAAACATAATTGAGCAAGTATACCTGTGGATATAGATATCAGATCTCCTAATAATAAAATCAATGTGGAAAATGTTGTCTTTCTTCCTAAAATGTCTTTGCAAAATTATGGCAGTAAGAGAAATCTGACATGACTGACTCCATCTCGCTTCTAGCCTCAAGGCTGGCTGTTTTTGTTCATTCCTGGGCAGGAGCCAAGCTAACTTTGGGTGAAATTTAGTTTATGATTTAAATTATAATAGCCCTTTCTCAAAACTAAACTTCCCTTATGCAAACTAATGAGAGGCCACCAAGTTAGAAGGATAAGAGGGGCCTGAATTCTAAATAATTACTAGCTATTATTCCTGAGATCACAAAATGATATGGTTTGGCTGTGTTCTCATTCAACTCTCATCTTGAATTCCCATGTGTTGAGGGAGGGGCCCAGTGGGAGATAATTAAATCATGGGGGCAAGTCTTTCCCATGCTGTTCTCATGACAGTGAATAAGTCTTGCAAGATCTGATGGTTTTAAAAAGATGAGCTCCCCTGCAAACTCTTTCTCCTTTTGCCTGTTGCCATCCATGTAAGATGGGACTTGCTCTTCCTTGCCTTCCACCATGATTGTGAGGCTTCCCCAGCCATGTGGAGCGATAAGTCTAATAAACCTCTTTCTTTTTTAAATTGGCCAGTCTCGAGTATGTCTTTATCAACAGTGTGAAAATGGACTAATACAGTTAATTGGTACTAGGAGTGGGGTGTTGCTTAAAAGATACTCGAAAATGTGGAAGCAACTTTAGACCTGGGTAACAGGCAGAAGTTGGAACAGTTTGGAGGGCTCAGAAGAACACAGGGAAGTGTGGGAAAGTTTGGAACTTCCTAGAGACTTGTTGAATGGTTTTGCCCAAAGTGCTAATAGTGGTATGGACAATAGACTCCAGACAGAGGTGGTCTCAGATGGAAATGTGAAACTTGTTGGGAACTGGAGCAAAGATGAATCTTGTTATGTTTTAGCAAACAGACTAGTGGAATTTTGCCCCTGCCCTAGAGATTTGTGAAACTTTGAACTTGAGAGAGATGATTTAGGGTATCTGGCAAAGGAAATCCATCCAAGCAGCAAAGCATTCAAGATGTGACTTGGGTGCTGTTAAAGGCATTCAGTTTTATAAAGGAAGCAGATAATAAAAGTTGAAAAATTTGTACCCTGACAATGCAATAGAAAAGAAAATTCCATTTTTTTTAGGAGAGATTCAAGCCAGCTGTAGAAATAAGTAAGGAGGAGTCTAATGTTAATTCCCAGGAAAATGGGAAACATGTCTCCAGGGCATGTCAGAGGTATTCATGGCAGTCCCTCCCATCACAGGCCCAAAGGTGTAGGAGGAAAAAAACTGTTTTGTGGGCCCAGCCCAGGGTCCTTGTGCTATGTGTAGTCTAGGAACTTCATGCCCTGTGTCCCAGTCACTCCAGCTATGACTAAAAGGGGCCAAGGTGCAGCTTGGGTTGTTGTTTCAGAGGGTGGAAGTCCCAATCCTTGGCATCTTCCATGTAGTGTTGAGCCTGCAGGTGCACAGAAGTAAAGAACTGCAGTTTGGGAATCTCTGCCTAGATTTCAGAGGATGTATGGAAATGTCTGGAAGCCCAGGCAAAAGTTTGCTTAAGGGGCAGGGCTCTCATGGAGAACCTCTGCTAGTGCAGAAGGGAAATGTGAGGTTGAAGCTCTCACGCAGAGTTCCTACTGGGGCACTGCCTAGTGGAGCTGTGAGAAGAGGGCCACAATCCTCCAGACCCCAGAATGGCAGATCCACCTATAGCTTGCACTGTGCACCTGGAAAAGCTGCAGAGACTCAATGCCAGCCCATGAAAGCAGCCAGGAGGGAGGCTGTACCCTATAAAGCCAAAGGAGAAGAACTGCCCAAGTCCATGGGAACCCACCTTTTGCATCAGCATGGCCAAGATGTGAGACATGAAGGCAATGGAGATCATTTCGAAGCTTTAAGATTTCACTGCCCCACTGAATTTTGTACTTGCATGGGGCCTGTATCCCCTTGGTTTTGGCCAATTTCTTCAATTTAGAATTGCTCTATTTTCCCAATGCCTGTACTCCCAAAAGTAATTAACCTGCTTTTGATTTTATAGGCTCATAGGCAGAAGAGACTTGCATTGTCTCAGATAACACTTTGGACTGTGGACTTTGGAGTTAATGCTGAAATAAGCTAAGACTTGGGGGGACTGTCAGAAAGGCATGATTGGTTTTGAAATCTGAGGACATGAGATTTGGGAGGGGCCAAGGGTGGAATAATATGGTTTGGCTCTGTCCCCACCCACATCTCAACTTGAATTCCCATGTGTTGTGGGAGGGAGCCAATGGGAGGTAATTGAATCATGGGGGCAAGTCTTTCCCATGCTGTTCTCATGACTGTGAATAAGTCTCGTGAGATATGATGGTTTTAAAAAGAGGAGCTCCCCTGCACAAGCTCTCTCTCTTTATGCATGCTGCCACCCATGTAAGACATGACTTTCTCCTCCTTGCCTTCCACCATGACCGTGAGGCCTCCCCAGCCATGTGGAATTGTAAGTCCAATTAACCTCTTTCTTTTGTAAATTGCCCAGTCTTCTGTATATCTTTATCAGCAGCATGAAAATGGGCTAATACACAAGATTTCCAAAGTCTCCAATTATTCCCGCAGATAACATCACTTTTGTAAAACATAAGATTGGCCTTTTGAGATGTTTTCTCAGGCTTTGGCATTTCTGACAACCTGATGGTCTTACCCAGATCTGCCAACCAGTCCTGTGGCCCAACCCAGGAACTGACTCAGCACAAGAGGACACCTTTTATTACCTACGATTTCATCTCTGACCTATTCAATTAGCATCCCCCCACCAAACTATCTTTGAAAAACCCTTAACCTCTGAGCCTTCAGGGGGATTGATTTGAGTAATAACTCCTTCTTCTGCATGGGGTGGCTGGCCTCACATCAATTATAATCTTTCTTTACTGCAATGCTATAGTCTCCATGAATTCATTTTGTTTGTGCAGATGGCAGGAAGAACCCATCAGACTACACTGTCATCTCTGAATCTGAGAACATATCAAATTCTCTTTGACAATTTGAACACAGGAAACATCATGATAATATAATGATAGATGTATATAGCTAGATCCAGAGGGAGTAGAGAGATGTCTGCTTTATTAGAGGGAAAGATGTTTTTGTTGTTACGGATTTAAATATCTAATATTTTGTTGTTATAGATTCAAATATCTGATATTGTTACAGTCTCACCAATGCAACACAATGTGGCAGTCTGTCACTGTGTGAGGTGTCACCTGAAATTATTTGTCTCATATCCAGGAAAATTAAGAAACATGGACACAGAGGGTGAGGTTGGATCAAAAATTTAATAAGTGAAAGAAGAAAGCTCTCCAGAGCAGAGAGGGGACCTGAATGGGTTGCCCTTTTTAGAGTTGAATGCAAAGTCTTTTATAACAAACTGCTGTGAACTGGGTGTCTCATTTGCATAAGGTGTGAATTTCTGGTAGCTCCATCCCATCCTACTAACGTGCATGCAGGCACTTAGCGTGAGTTACTCCATATTGCTTTGTTCCCCTTATTGCGCATGTGTCAGAAGATGGAATTTTTCCTTGCAGGTACATCTAGGCAAGTCACCTGTGTAGCCTTTCTTATCTGTGTGTCTGTGGGCATGTCTTAGGCAAGCCCCCATGTGCAAGTTCCCTTCTATGTGTCTGTAGGCTGCTTTTTTGTTTGAAAGAAATCAATTGATGACTCACCCTAACTGCCATCCTGACCAGTTTCTTCCTTTTTCCTCTCTCATTTCCCTCATTAGGGGTGGACACCCTAACTGCTGTTAGGGGTAATGGGGCAATGATTCTTCTAACTACTTCCTGGTGGAGAGGGACGTTGTGTAGGGGACCAGCATCTAGGGTTTATCTATGGATCCTTGGAAGAAAGACATCTCCATCTTGAGCTCCATTTGTGGTACCATCTCGAGTTTTATAGCTTCTAAGTGAGAAGAAACAATTTGGGTTATTAGAGGACATGCACTAAAATGAAACAAGGGTGAGGTAAGAAAAGCTCAAAAAACCCAAGGCTGCTGACACACCCAGATAACTAGTGGCTATATTATGACTGCTAAGATTTGAATACATGGGGCTTGGCTTTGGTTAATGTCCTTGGTTTTATTTTCCCCCACAAAGAAACCTCTAGGTTATGGGCACCCTATATACAGACATCCCATATGATTTTGGGGACATATACTAATATTATTTACTAAAATATAGCCTGAAAAAGATTAAACATCAATTTGGCAATCCCATGTATCTAAATATGTTAAATGATTTTGTTTACCTCTCTTCTGGATATTTCAGGGGCCCTTTGTAGCACACAAAAGCCAGGAGCCAGTAGAGACAATTTTCAAACTGAAATCAGTCTACTACTCCATTACAGAGATAAGAAAGAGTATGCATGGAATACAGAAGATCCTTGAGGGCATCTGTTAGTATTACCACATCATGTGATTAAGGTCAATGGGAAACTACAACAGCCCATTACAGGCAGGACTACAAATTGTACAGACCCTTCAGGAATGAAGGTTTGGGTCACTCCACCAGGAAAATAACCATGACCTGCTGACGTGCTTGCTGAAGGAAAAGGGAATACAGAATGGGTAGTGAAGAAGGTAGTTACCAATACCAGCTATGACCACATGACCAGCTGCAGAAACAAGGACTGTAATTGTCAAATATTTTCTCCTTCTTTTGTTAAAAACATGTTTGTGCATGTATACACTTGTACTAAGAAAACATCTTCCTTCTGTTTCTTCTTCCTTTGTCATGTGACATAAGATTTATTGACTTCATATCAGCATTTAAGTATTGTTAACTTTATGTAATAGTATTTGGGTAGGGGATTGGTGTATTTCTGGTTCTATGAAGAATAGTTGTATTATGCTAGGTGTAATTATGACCTCATTATTGTCTTTATTTGAGGGTTATGTATGATCCCAGGAAATGTGTATGGGTTCAAGTTGACAAGGGGTGGGCTTGTTATGGTTAATACTGAGTGACAACTTGATTGGATTGAAGGATACAAAGTATTAATCTTGGGTATGTCTGTGTGGGTGTTACCAAAAGAGATTAACGTTTGAGTCAGTGGATTGGGGAAGGCAGATCCACTGTTAATCTGGTGGGCACAATCTAATCAGCTTTCAGTGAATATAAAGTGGCAGAAAAACATGAAAAGGCGAGATGGGCCTAGCATCTCAGTCTACATCTTTCTCCCAGGCTGGATGCTTCCTGCCCTTGAACATCAAGCTCCAAGTTCCTCAGTTTTGGAACTCAGACTAGCTCTTTTTGCTCTGCAGCTTGCAGATGGCCTATTGTGGGACCTTGTGATCATGTAATTTAATACTTAATAAACTCCACTTTATATATATATAAAAAGGTGATATATATATATATACACACACAAATATATATGTGTGTGTGTGTATGTGTATATATATGTGTGTATATTAGATCTGTCCCTCTAAGAGAACCCTGACTAATACAATATCCCTTTGAATTCAGTCAATATGTTCACACACAAAATTTCCTTTTTAAGATTAATTTTTACAATCTTTCCACAACTTGCTTAAAGCCTTCAGTTTTATTTAATCAAATTTAATACAATCCTTTATCCCTAGGCAGGATTTACATTTCCATGCCTTTTAATATACCATTATCACAAAAACATTTCACTGTTCTTACACACCTTGCATGTAAATCTCTTTTATAGTCTAATTTATATGTTATAATGGTAACCATCAGCAATTTTAACTTTAATGTAAAACCTGGTAAGTTGTTTTAATTATATACTAGGTGCAGATAAAGTCTGAAATTTTAAGCTTAGTTAGCAGTGTGGTCAATTTCATACGTCTCTAGGCCTTACAAAGTTGTAAAGCTGGCAGTTTACAACTTTGAAAAATTTAGCAAACCTAGTGTCTGACTTACGTGATTTAGATCACCTATTTACATTTTGAGGGCATTTGCATTTTACCAATTATCTTTAAAAATATTTTTATTTCTTAAAGATTAAAGTCACATGAACTGTAAGTCATTATAGCTTTTATTTTTTCTTTAAAAATATTTGATTTAAGCTCTCATTTTTCTCTAAGCCAATCAATTACAGCTTTTTAAATAAACATCACACACAACACATATATAACTACACAGACAAGCAGAAGAAGAGCCAGTAGTTATAAGATTTTTCATTTGTCAATTGTCTAATTGGATTATTGGCCTCTGGGTGGGGCCCTTTAAGAGCAACAGTAGGAAAATACGTAGTATCTAGGGCCTAATAAACGGGTAAAGCTTGAAGACAAAAAACAGATTTTGAGAGGGAGCTATCCACCTCCAATTCCTGGGGTTCCATGAGGAAAATATATGTTTCTCCCAAAATGGAATTTGTGTCACCTTTTCTGCTTCTCCCAAGGAGCCCCAGGCCATCAGAATTATCTTAGGCCTCTCATGCATGCATTAAGTGTGGCAAAACAAAATGGAGAAAAATAATTCAGTCAACCATGAAAAAACCTTTTCCAGAAAAACAAGATCCAAGAAGAGAAAAACATAAAGGCCCTTTAAATATACCTATAACTTGGATATCCACTTTCAATTAAGCTGAGCACTCTTTAAGAAAATTCTTTTAAATATCTTGTTACCTGCTTTTAGCCACACCAAGCGGTTAATATTTCTGGCTTTTGAACTTTACCCACAGTAACCTCACAGGTGAAACCAATAAGCCTTAAATAGATTATGACTTAACTGTGAGTGTACAAGGTATTTTCAAAGGGGTGGCAAGCAGCTTTTACAAAATCTACAACCTTTAAAGACAACTTAGAGAAAGGAAGATTTAAGAAAGGAAGTTAGAAGTTGTTCATGAAGGGGGAAGAGAATTAGCTGTGTAAAAGTTACACAGCTATTAACTTGAAAGTATTAATTCCCCAAGCCAGGATTGAACCCAAGGTGCCATTGTAAAATGGCAGAGGCTAAAACAAAGTGTTATCATGGGGTTACAGGTCATGCTAAAGGGCATAAAACATGATAGAGGCCTGTAGCAAAGTTTGTTACTGACCAGTTTATTGGGGTGGCTTCAACAGAGGGCTTATTGAGTCCCAGACCTTCATTCCATTCCAAGGTATCCCTCTTCTCTCTGCTTTTTCTTGTATTTCTTCTCATTTTCCTGGACTTCCTCCTTGTCCCTATTATAAAAGACCAAGATGGTTATTCTTAGGAGATTTTCTAAGGTGCCATCTGGTCCTATAGCCTGTTTCTGCAGCTTCTTTCTGATATCAGAGGCCACCTGAGTAAACTTGTCTTTCCAGATTTGCTGTTCCTCAATTGAATTAGGAGATAAGTGTGTTTTACCAAAGCCTCTTTAGCCTTTCTTAAAAGGCTGAGAGATTTTTATCTAACTTTTGATTTATCATGGATAGCTTAGAATAGTTAAGAGGTTTGGCTCTGGGCCTCTGTAAGCCCTCTAATATACACATCAGAAAGTGTTTTATTTTCCATTAATCTATGGGATTACTAGGGTTCTAATTAGGGTTTTCAAGGGTCAATGCCTCTCTTTATACTGGGAATAAGGATCCTACCTCTTTCTCACCTTCTTTCCCATTTTGACTGGCTTTTTTTTACTGGCTATAGGAGACATGCTGTTCATCTCTCAATTTCTCTGCTATATGTAGGGCTGCCTGTTTCTCAACTGCTGTTAAGGCTTGATTTAAGAATAACATAACATCTTTCGAGGAGAATTTAAATACTTGGGTTAAATCCTGGAAGGTCTCTATACATGAGTGAAGATGAGGCTTGCTGAGAGCAAACTTCAGGGTCTGAAGGTTAAAAGAGATCTGGGCTACACTTGAGTGGACTGCAGGCTTGAAGATGGGTTGTTACCCATCTAGAAAAGAAGGGATATGAAGGTGTCTTTTTCCTCCTTTATAGTGATCCAGGGTGGAGAGAAAGATAGAAAGGGCACCCCCCTTTTCCTCTTTTCTCCTGTCTCTTCTGGGTCCCGGCAACCATCATAGGTGCCATCCATGAATGAAAGCATGACCTTCACCCATGATCCCGGAGGAAGCTAGTCTACAGTAATAGTCATGCTTACCTATGCAATACTCTAGATTTCTGCCCTGCTTCTTTCCTAGCCACTTGGCCCATAAGGCTCCTAGGGTACCCCAGGGGTCCGGAAGAGATTGTACAATAGTTGGATTTGGGTGAGACCCTCTGATGGAGGGAGCATTTCTAAACTATCTCTGGCTTCCCTTGCTATTGTTGTAGTGAAACATTGAAATCCCAGAGAATAGGACTGATTGACTTCCAAAAATAAAATCCCCTTTTTGTTTAAATGCCAATTTAGTTGGATAAAGAACAGGGACCTCAAAAGAACATAGAGATTTAATGGCTGTCCTTCCTTTAATGGAGACAGCACTGAGGTTAGAATTTGTTTCTCAAGGGGAGCTTCCTCCCAACTGTTGAAAGTGGAGTTTTTCTGCTTACGAATAGGGTATGGGGCCTGATCACTAAGAAGGGGACAGAAGAGGGAAAGGAATTGGGGAACTAGAGGTTTGGGGTGAAAGGTCAACAGGCTCTTCATGGGGAAAAATCCCACCTCACTAGGTGTCACTGTAGGATTTGAAATGTTAGGTAAAAATTCAGACTCTAAATTATTGCCAGGCTGAGGTTAGAAAGAAAGATGTGGGCTTGGTGGGCTGTTCTAACAATATGCCTCCTAGTAGGAAAAAATTAACTTGTCTCATAGAGGAACTGCTTAAATTCACTGGGCAGTGATGAGCTCTTACATGGAAAAAAAAAATCAAGTGGAGGAGGGTATTCACTCAAAGTGAAACATCATTTTACACTGTGCAATGAATGTCTATCACTGGGGGACAAAAAGGCCCTTACTAGGTGAAAGTTTAGACTGAAATCTTGAAATCCCCCTATTTCAAGGAAATCACGGAAGCAGCAATTTTTTGAGTTACATTTCTGGTTTCTAAGGCACTTGCTAACTTTACCCAACAAGATTATCTCCCTGGGCTGTAAAAACACCCACAACATTGCATGCAAAGAAGGGGTATAAAACATGGTAGCCATGAAAAGAAAGAAAGAAAATGTGATAGAAAAGTCTAGAAGTCCTGGTGTCAACATATTGATGAACTGTTGGGGGCTGGAGTTAGTCCAGTGGCCTTCAGGTAACACTGAGGTGTAGCCTTCAGCTAGATGCCTTCAGTTGCCCCAGGACCTCCTTCCAGCCCCACGTGATGGCTAGGTCCTCCATGAAAGGAAACTGGTTTAGAATAGAACTGACATTCCCTCCACATGAGGGCCATGGGGGATTCACAAAGTCCTCTCATGGAAAGGCTGGGAGCCATGCTATTTGTCTTTAACTGGCTGACAGTGGTGCAGTGTTTCCATTTTAAAAATTGAGGGCGAGAAGCCTCAGAAATAAAAGTAAAGGGTTGGAGGTCTGCTCCTACTCACACTTCTGATGTTTCCTTTCCTGGCCAAAGCATCAATATTAAACTTAAAATTTTAAGTGACAAGATTTACTTTTTTGTTACTAATTTAACAAACAGTATTTTTGCTAGTATCTACATTCCAAGAAGCTTTATTCAGCAGTTAGATGCCACCTCGTCTAAGAGTCCACCATATACTCATTACACTGTTCCTGGTTTCTCTTATTTGATGTTTCTACAATATCACATGCATTTCTCTGCACTTGTATTTAACACACATTCTGTTTATGTGTTTTTCCTTTAGATATGATCCCCTTAAGTGCAAGGCCTTTCTCGTTTATCTTCAAAACTCTTTCACCAAGCCATAGTGTTTGGTACACATTACATACAAGACAAAACAAGAAATGATTAATTGAATGAATTAATAATACATAGATAGTCTACTGTCTAAAGTAAAGGAAGTATTATTGCTATTAATTTTTACTCATTCTTCTCCTTTCCTTATTGAATCCACTCATGACAATTCTAAGTGAGAATATTTTTAAACCTAAATAAAATATATTTGAATCCTTATCAAAAACTTGTTCATCATAATTTGTTTCCAATGGTGTGGTCATAAATCTTTATGAGCCAGCTCTCCCGAGTAACAAAAATAAAATAAAATATAAAAGACTTGCTGTGTAGCATTTGTCTGATTTCTGTGATGTAATGCTCCCAATATGGCTGAATTCATGCTACCAACACAATGTCACTGACACAGAGTTGGGAAAAGATATGCACAACTGGGCTTCCTGAGTTAAGAAAAACAGTCTCCAGGACACCCCTTGCTGCTTCTATGCCATGTCCTGCATTACTCATTTCAGTTGGCTTTGCTGAATTGGCTTCCACTACAGATTTTCAGTTGCTCCTTTTAAGGACTGACTTGTACGTGGAGAGGTAATAAATCAAGGACATTAGAGCAGTAGACTTTCAGGTTTTTTAAAAATGTTATTCTTAAATACATTTCTTAAATCCTTAAGATCACCAATAAACCACAAGGAAAATTATATGAGCTCTTTTTCAGAAAGCATATTTAAAACTCATATAAAAGCATGAGAAATACAAGATGGATACATTTGAATCTATTTTGATTTGTGTTGAGGAAGGTTGTATTATAATTAATAATTTCATCATTTTAGGAGGGGGAAAATAGTAGACCATCATCCTTTAAAAATTCTTTATTATTTTATGTTAACAACTTCCTTCTTCATTTTTCAATTAATTTAAGTCTGGCTTGTCTCTGATAGTAAAACCCAGAACTTTAAACATTTGAGGTAAACCACATGTTTACATATTAATGCATTTTAGGTATCTTGGTTTCTGGCTTACAGTTATTAGAATCAAATGTGAAAAGACCAGCTCAGCTTATCGTTAAACACCCTATCAACTGAAGCTTGGAAAAAAATCAAGAGTAATGAGAGTTATTTAACCCATATACTGAGTTCTGGAGATTCACTGGTTTTTTTTTTTTACCATAATTTACAAATTCTAAAATATTTTATTAGTAATCAAGTCCTCTGATTAGTTTAAATCATGATAGTGGCAAAAGTACAAGAGAGAAAAGAGAGTTCAGACAGACACTTGAAGATGTTTTCCACATTCTCAAAAAGTTTTTGAAGATATTCTTTAAAACCCTGAAACATAGAAAAGTTTTAATAGTCAAAATTAAGCTCATTAGTGGCAATGGGCTTCTAATTTCATGTGTACAAGTAACTGATAGAATTCAGTGAACACAATCATTTTCTTCCAAGAGTTCAAAATTGGATATTTTCAAAAACAGAGTATTTCATTAAATTCTGGTATACATGTGAAGTTCAGAAGTCAAACCTCCTCTATCAAAGGAGTAAACAGAAACAAAGATTCTTGAGCATATGTTTCAGTCTGTTCAGGCTGCTACTAAAAAATACCTTAGTGAATCCGGGAGGCGGAGCTTGCAGTGAGCCGAGATTGTGCCACTGCACTCCAGCCTGGGCGACAGAGAGAGACTCCGTCTCAAAAAAAAAAAAAAAGAAAAAAGAAAAAAGAAAAAAATACCTTAGACTGGGTAGCTTACAAACAATAGAAATGTATTGCTGACAGTTTCTGGAGACAGGAACATCCAAGACCAAATTGTCAGCCGATTTGTTATCTGTTGAGGGCCTTCTGCTTACAGATGGTGCCTTCTAGCTGCATCTTCACATGGGAGAAGAGATAAATAAGCTTCCTCAGGCCTCTTTATGGGGGTACTAATCCTATTCATAAGGGCAGAGCTCTCATGAACCAATCATCTCCTAAAGGTTCCAATTCTTAACACTATTGTATTGAAGATTATATTCCAAAATATGAATTGTGGGGAATACACAAACATTCAGACCATAGCGGCATGGAATATCACAGTTCTAATTCCAAAGACAGGCTGCTATGGTTTTCAAATTGTGCATACATTAAAATGAAACATTATGTTTTTTAATCGATTTGTATCAGATTATACAACATAATAAGTTTTTAATATCAAGTGAAATGTAAACAATAATCAGAACATCCTGAGGCCCTTAAATACAAGCCAACAGCCATGTTTACTTTTGTAGGATGACAAATCATCAGGAGAGATTAATTATATCAATACATCTGTTTATCAAACTTTATTGAGGCAGAACATTGTGTAACATATTTATGCAATTGTATAGCCATATATAAATTTATATGAATATGTATATATAAATGATGTAAGGAAAAATTCGCTGGAAATTATTTTTTATCACATGATAAATATCACTCATTTTTATTTGATTTATTAAAATATATTTAAACAGTTCTAGGGTTTGCCAATTTGCGCCAGTTGAAATACTAAAAGCATATATTTCATTTGCCTCACTTTCAAGACCAAAATTATTTCTTCATAATGTTGCTGTGCCATATAAGTGGTGGTGAACATGTGGAAACCTTTTGAATCACTTGTTTTAATGCGAATCTGGTTTTTAATTAATTGTAAAAGATCATCTGGCTTTTTTTTAATCCTAATGTGTCTAGACTTTAGTATTCCTTATTAAGCATTCCCAAACTTGTACATGTAATTGGTTAACTAAATGAAAGTGTGTTCAGTTAAAATGATACAGAGCTGTTTTAATACATTTTAGGTAATAAACATAACAGAACTAAGGGGAAAAGTTGCTGAAAGTTATTGGGCAAAAATTTACCAATCAAATTTTTTCCTAAATAAATAATGTGTGTATTGCTGCTTTGCAAAACTAATGCACCTTCTGAATTATGAAATATATAATTTTACTGAGA
The DNA here is from genome assembly GCF_029289425.2 of Pan paniscus. NCBI lineage: Eukaryota > Metazoa > Chordata > Mammalia > Primates > Hominidae > Pan > Pan paniscus. The sequence continues at coordinate 77,506,458 of NC_073254.2, forward strand.
GAAAAATGAATAGCTGATAACACTGCTAAGGTTTATTGACTGATTTTCATATGCCAAGATGCACTTTGCTAAGCACTTTACATGAATTATAATATCTTGGGTAGTTCTCTCAAAAACTTTTACAAAGTAGGTATTGATATTATTTATAATTACATTTTAAGAATTTGAAGCACCAGAGGAGTTAAGTAACTTGTCAAAAGTCATAAAGCTGGAAAAATCTTGGGTGATGAATAAAACCCAGGTCTGAGATTTCAAAAATCTAGGTTCCAGAACAACACTGCTCCTCAGTGATATTTTAGTCACAATTTAAGCATACATCTTTAAATGCCAAAGTTTAGGGGTCAGCAAACTGGCCTGTGCTTCAAATACAGCCTGTTGCTTGTTTTGGAAGTTAACACTTCATGGAAACACAGTTCCACCTATTGGTTTACATGTGCCTATGGTTGTTTCATTACAACATAGTTGAATAATTGTACCTGAGACCACATGGCTTACAAAGCCTAAATATTCACTATTTGGTCCTTTACAAGAAAAGTTTGCTGATCTGTGCTTTAGACTTTTAATTTGAAATTTGAAATCCATGTCATGTTCTCAGATATTTACTACACTTTCTGTTTCTATCAATTTGGAAATATTTAATATGGTTGGAGTAATAATTATATATTTAACAAATACATCAAAATTATATGATAGAAGCCTAAGTCCTAAATCTTGCTCTAAAGAGAAACAAACAACAAATGTAAGTTGTCATCACTTATCACAAAATTAGGATCTTTTTCTATAAATTCTATTGTAAAAATTGCAGTTTCATATAAATGAATTATGTATTGTTATTATGGTTCAACCTAAGAATTTTTCTAGCCTAAAAGTATGCATATTGGGACCAAAACATAGTTAATAAATGCCATAAAATAGCATATAACTCTAATGAAATCAAAATATAAAATATCATTAGCTTTGTTAAAAGAGTATAAAATAAACTGTTAACATGGACAAATTATATTAACTTAGTTACTTAATTATTAGAAATAATATGAGAAATAACATTAGTTACTTGAGAAATAGTGGGCCATCTATTATGTTTATTACAAAGGATGCAGCTTTCCAATCATTTTGCGTATTTATATATTCAAAATTAAATATATGTTTCTCAGCAGATTCCTTTGCAATAGGTGTCATAGAGACATTTAAACACAATGCAATCTAAAGGACTATGTCCCAGAAAGTAGCTGGGGGCCTGGTCCCATTTTATACCATGGCATTTTTTTGGTGAATTCATCATAATCTAAGTACCTGGTCATTCCATGTCTAAAGCTGATTTGATATTCCACTGGTATGTGCCTTCCTTACGATTAGCACACATTCATAGAAATATATGCATGAAATTATATTGTTATTTTATTTATGCTTAGTAAAGAAATAATTGCTGAATGGATGAGGTTCTGATTCATCTTCTCTAATAGTTTACAAAACTATACTATGGCATTACAATCTCCTGTAGCAGATCTTCATAGTACAGACCACGTTGTTTTCCATTCCTGTTGGACCTGTGGTATCATTTTATTCATTTTTTTCAAGGGCTTATACAAATATTAAAGTTACTTGAGGGCACATTTGAGGTGGTTTGATTCCTCCAAGCAAGTATATTAGAAGGTTAGACCTTTGACAGATCTCCTCTCATAACACAATTCCACATAATTCTTCACATTATGTAAGAGAGGGAAGGAAAATACTTGTTAGCATGTTTCCTTTAAAATGACTGACTAGAAGAATGTATTTTAAAAGATTAATAAATAATAGAGTCTTCCTAGGTTCTACCACACTCTGACCAGTGGAGTGATTTTGAAGTGATAAGCAAAGAGGGACACAGTTTACCCTTCCCTTTAACCAAACTTATCTAATGGTATCCATCTCTTCTTACCACTTGAAGATATCCCCCTACTCAAATGGTAAAATAGGTTGGCTAAACAGAACCAAGAACCATTATTATTATTATTATTATTATTATTATTATTATTATTTTCTGAGATGAAGTCTTGCTCTGTTGCCCAGGCTGGAGTGCAGTGATGTGACCTCGGCTCACTGCAACCTCCACCTCCCAGGTTCCAGCTATTCTCCTGCCTCAGCCTCCTGAGTAGCTGGGACTATAGGCACCCGCCACCATGCCTGGATAACTTTTGTATTTTTAGTAGAGATGGGGTTTCGCCATGTTGGTCAGCCTGGTCTTGAAATCCTGACCTCAAGCAATCCACCCCTGTCAGCCTCCCAAAGTGCTGGGATTACAGGCGTGAACCATCGCACCCGGCCCCGAGAACCATTTTAATTTAGGAAGAATAAGTTTTCCTCTAGACAGACTGAATTTTAGATCCCATTATCATTTAATTTAAGTTTCTTAGGTGCAATTCTGTGATTTCTGCATTTAGTACATTAATATTCACACCATCAATCACTTATGAACCGTATACACTCTGCATCTACCTCACTATTTTACTGATTTAAGATATCACTGTCATCCAGGTGCGTTGGCTCATGCCTGTAATTCCAGCACTTTGAGAGGCCAAGGCAGGTGGATCACCTGAGGTCAGGCATTTGAGACCAGCCTGGCCAACATGGCAAAACTCCACTTCTACTAAAAATACAAAAATTAGTTGGGTGTGGTGGTGGGCACCTATAGTACCAGCTACTCGGGAGGCTGAGGCAGGAGAATCACTTGAACCTGGGAGGCAGAGATTGCAGTGAGTGGAGATGGGGTCATTGCACTCTAGCCAGGGTGACAAGAGAGAGACTCCATCTCAAAAAAAAAAAAAAAGAAAAAGTCACTGTCAAATCTAAAAGCTACTTCTTAGTCATCATTCAACTTGATTTATCAGTATTTAATATTTTAATCATTTTTTGAAAACGTTGATTTTTTCCTGGTTTCCCTGACTGGTTTCCTAATTTTACTAATTCTTATCTCTTTCTTCATTCTTATTTCTTTGTCTTTCTAAGTAAAATTTGTATATTAATTCTACATTTCTCTTAAATAGTCATCCTCCCTGTTATGCATATATCAGAGAATTGAACTTTTTTGTCCTGTGTGTTGTGTTTTTGTGTTGAGCTTGTGAAATATAGGAATCAGATGAGGAACTTACTCATCTCACTCTTCCTGGCAATTAACAGGTAAGGTGCTGAAGGCAAACAAAGTAAAATCCTCTGGATCCCAACTGAACACCCACATTATAGCACCTTTGGCACAAGCAATAGACTAGTCTTGCTTTCATGAATGGTGGATATGTAACATAATATGACTCAGCTCCAAAGACCTCCTAATCACTCACGGTGATCCTTCACTATATCTACTTACCCAAATATTCTAAGAAAATAATCTTCTTTACTGTGTCCCAACTTCCCTAAGGTTGTCTGGTTTCTCATCTCCCTAGTCATCTGTAGATAGCATTGAAATGAGAGTTGCATGACCCTTCGCAGGACCTGCAACAGGGGTGTGGCTCACCTGTTGGGCCACTGCACCTTCTCACACCACTTACCGGAGGGGAAGCATCCAGACGGGCAGGTACAGGAGCCGGGGCCAGTACCTTGGGGCTCTGGCCCCATGGTAGTGTCTAGGGGTGGGTGCTGTGACTTACAAAGCCCAAGTGGGTGTGCGTTACAGTGCACTCTTTTAGCTTTGCCATCTGCAGATGGCTTAAGTGTTAACCAGCTCAGTGTCCTCTTGGTACCCAAATCCTCGTCTTGCATCCAGGAAGAATTGGGTTGCACATGGACTTCAAGGATGAAAGCAGGGTTTTTATTAAGTGGTGGAGGTGGCTCTCAACAGGATGGATGGAGAGCTGGAAGTGGGATGGAGTGGGAAGATGATCTTCCCCTGAAATTTGGCCGTCCAGTGTCTGATCTCCTCTCCAATTGCCCTAGCTGAACTCTCTGAGTTCAGACATTCCTCTTCTCTCCTTCTCTGCTGCACCATTCTGCCATTCTTCTGCTCCTCTGGTCATTTCCTGGTCTGCCTCTGGAGCCTGGGGTCTGGGGCCTACATGGGTACAGGTTAGAGGGGCATAGCAGGCCAAAAGAGTGTGAAAACAGGCATGCCTGTTCCCATATAGGGCTGTGGTTTCCAGGCTTGAGGATGGGGCCTTTGCCAGGGAACCGCCCTCTTCTACCCAGTGTTTCCATGTCTCCTGTCTGTATCAGCATCTCCTGATTTCTTCCCATATTCAGGAACACAAGCTCTCCTTTCTATAAGAGCAGAAAATACTTATATCATCTTCCTAGAATTTTGTTCTATTCTTTCTGAAGTAAAAGAAAGGAAAAATAAAACAAAATTGTGTTTTCCTATCCAAATATTTTAGATGTTTATACTTCTTACCAGATCACATTTACTTTTATATCAAACTAGTGAAGTAGGTATTTTTTCCCTACTTTACATCATAGGACATCTAAGTAACTTGTTTAATGTTACACAGCTATTAAAGATTGAGCAAATGAAGTTCAGATGTGACTTATTGCTAATTATATACTTGTAGACATTACTGATTGTAACCATATATTTTGACAAATAAACAGTATGGAGGCATAAGACATGAAATAATAAATGTTACAGGAAAGATTGTTTTTGTTTTGTTTTTTAATATACAGAATTGACTTCTCTAACATGATGAGACCACGCTTGTGCTCTCGATGAGGAAAAAAAAAATAGGCACAATGCAGTGTCACTTGGATAGCTGTTACTTATATGGATGTGGTGGACACTTCATAGAAATGATTTTGAGTCAGTGTTGACTCACAGCATTAAAAAAAATTTATGCAATACCTAATTATTTTAATCTGATCCTTTAAAATAGCTTGAAGGATGTTATTTCCATAAAGCGAAATTCACTTTTAAACTGACAATAAGCGTGAATCATTTCATTTCACCAGTTAGTTTAGTAACAAGCTACTGAAAATAGAAGCTTTGAAGTAGTCTTTCAATCATTTCTGTCTGAGTAGATGTATTCTTTTTTTTTTCTTTTTTTTTGAGACAGAGTCTCCCACTGTTGCCCAGGCTGGAGTGCAGTGGCACGACCTTGGCTCACTGCAATCTCCACCTCCCAGGTTCAAGCGATTCTCCTGCCTCAGCTTCCCAAGTAGCTGGGACTACAGGTGTGTGCTACCACGCCCGGCTAATTTTTTGTATTTTTAGTAGAGACGGGGTTTCATTGTATTAGCCAGGATGGTCTTGATCTCCTGACCTCGTGATCTGCCCGCCTCAGCCTCCCAAAGTGCTGGGATTACAGGCGTGAGTCACTGTGCCTGGCTGATGCATTCTAAAACGAATGAGCAATCATAAGTCCTGGTGTAAATTGCTGCAAAATGAACAAATGAGTAAACAGCAAATGCAGAATCACCCTTTTTTTTCTGTGAGATCCTTTTCAACAAGACAGTGACTCAAGAATCTGCCTGCTTAAAAATTCACCAGAACTACTTGAGGAAATAAGTAGCAATTTTCCTCCCTTAATCTAATCAACTGGATTTTTATTTATGGTTTGCAAGCCATAGTTTCAAATGCATGGTCTTTGTACTACATTTTTAAAAAGTTATCTGGAAGCCTTCTATCCAATTATGATACATTCTTTTTTTCTTTAAGGATGTAGCTATGAATAAAACATTTTAGCTTTTTCCTTTGGCTGATGTCAGAAAAGCATTCACAAAAGAGATGACAGCAAAACAGAATTTTGAAAGATGAATTGCAGTCAAATACAATTTTCACTGTAAGGTGGGTGTGACTTGGGAAATAGATGTTTTCAGGAATAATGTAATCAGTTAACCCAAGATCCTCCCCACAGCCACCATTCAAAAGGACTTGCTGGCAGTGTGCAAGCCTGATTCTACATCAGCCACTAGACAGAGCTAATCAATATCTCCTAACCTCTATTTACAGAGTAGCTGAGTGTTTAATAGGCTTTGGAGGGAAAGAGAGAATATGAGAGAAGGAATCAGGAGTTTTTGAGTTAAGTATCAAAACACAGTAAAACTGATTTTATATGCTATTTTTCTCATCAAGAATCTCTATTAATTAGCTTTTTAATGTTTTTCAAAGAATCAATTTATGTTCCTATCAACCTGGAGGCACTTTAAAACACATGTAATGTCAGAGTCATTAAAAAGAAACTAAACAATGTTCTGTAGAGATTTAACATTAATATGTCTCATTAAATTTTAATACCCTAAGAACAACTAATCTACTTTTGATAAAATCTATTTTAGTGTACACAGGGAGAAAACTTCAGTTGTGAGTCTGAGGACTGCTCAAGACCACTTGTCACTCACTGACCAAGTCACAGTTCTGATCCTCAAGTTACTTATTTGTAACATAAAGGGCTTACTTTACCTATTTGTTAAGTAACTGCTCCATCTTAAAAGAAAAAAAAAAAAACCCCTACAAGTTTCTAAAATTACTTTATAGCAATAAAATTTTGCAAAATTACTCCATAAAGTACTGTTTATCAGGACTAGTATTCTCTCTATCATAACTTACTGTTAGGAATTAATGCTGCCCAAACAAAGCTGATCTGTAGAATTAACTAGATTATATAAACTACTCTATAAATTTAGTGTGATTTCAGTAAAAATTTGTGTAAGGTTTATGAAATTATGCGAAATGCTGATCATAAAATTCATAAAGAGTAAAAGACCAAGAAAAGTGAAGACAATTTTGAGTAATAGCTAATTATTGAGTACTGACTATTTGTTAGCCATAATGCTTTACATAAATGAGCACATTTAACTTTTGAATGAACACTATGATATAAAAATCATTAAAACCTTCATTGTGCACAAGAAGAAACTGAGAGTTTAAGTAACTTGCCACTGTCGTACTGTGAACAGAGGATAGAATTGGGATTTGAATTTGGCTATGCTAGCTGTAAATATTATATATACACCAATATATTATACTGCCCATATACTACAGAAAAGCAGACTTTACTTACCAAATAAGTTGAAATTAATATATTATAATTTTGGCACAGGAAAAGGCAAATAGAGAAATGGATGTAAAGAGATAGTTCAGAAGCAGATCTGTATTGATATAGCAGTTCAGAATATACCAAAGGTGATGGTCTTACAACCACTTACTGAAGAAGTGACAGATTATTCAATATATAATCCCCTAAACATTGCCTATTCAAATGAAAAAAAACATAAATGAGTACTTTAGCTTATATGGAAAAATATAACTCAGAATAAATAAATATCTAATTTAAAAGAATAGCTATAGACCTCAGAGCAAAAAGCATTTCTTCAGTAATACACCCACGCCAACAACAACAAATAAAAAGTATGATTCATTTTACCACATTGATGCTTAATATAGCTGTATAACAAACTGTATATATATATATACTATATATAGTTAAACCATAAATGATACACTGCAAAATTATATTTGCATTGCCTATAACTAACCAAGATTTAGTGTCTGAATGCATAAAATGTTGCTATGTCATAACAAAAACAATTAATGAAATAAATCAAGAATTTGGACAAATCACAGAAGGAAAATCTTAATTGCTAATAAACATTTTATAAACTCAGTATTCCTAGAAATTAAGGAAGTGTTTATTAAAGCAATGAGATATAATTTCATATCTATAAAATTGACAAAAATGCAAATAAACATGTATATAATAGTACTTAATGGGCATGGACTTGGAGAAGCAGAACCTTGCCAACACTACCAATAGGCATGTGTACAAGAATAACCACTTTCAAGAACAATTTAGCAGTGTCTGCCAGAGATAGGCAACCACATACACTAAGAATTAGCAATTCTTTGTGCATAAATAGCAAGTGAATAATTATTTTAATATTAAAAAATGAAACAACTTACATTTTGAGTAATAGAGAAATGAATTAAGTCAATTACACTATATTTTTCTAATATCCAGAAAATTACATAATATGAAGTTATTAAAACACTATATCTATAGTATTAACATAGATAAATCTTGAAAAAATAACAGAGTAAAAGCAAATTAAAAAGGAATATGTATAGCATAATGTCATTAACATAAATATGAGAAATATACTAATTAATGCTGTGTTTATGAATATGAGATTACAGATATAAATTTGGACATACATGATAAAAAGAGGGCCTTCAATTTTATTCTACTATTTTAGTTCTTTTTAGAATAATTTACTTTCTTTTTAAAAATTAATATTGTAAAAGACCAAACCATGTGTTAAATGTGGGTGGTGGACACAGTGTCTACTATGGTATACCTTTGCTGTATCTTTTAAATATTTCACAATTTAAGCAAATTAAAATTTAAATAACTTTAAGCTAAATGGAAGTAATGTAAATTTTACAGTTTTTGCTTTTCTCTGGTCTATGTGGAAGACTGAAAACAAACTTTTTTTTAATAGCACCATCATTACCTAGAGCATAAGATTTGATTTTCACAAAGATATTTTGAAATTTACACATCGAAAATTGAAAAATTCAATGTGCCTTCAAAATCTGTAGAATAGAGTATTATGTCTAAGTACATTTCTTGACTTGGAAATGCAATGTAAAATAAAAGGGTAAAGACATATAATTATCAAGTAGATTTTAACATTTTTTAAAATGCCACATTATTATTTATATATTTTAATTATAAGTATATACACTTTGATTTTTTTATTTAAAAATGCAATGCCAATATGTTGGCTTAAAAATTGCAACCTCAGAGATGTGATCTTATTTGGCAAAAATTGCAGTGAGTGGGACCTCAGAGATGTGATCTTATTTGGCCAAAGGGCCTTCGCAGATGTTATTGTTAAGACGAGGTCACACTCATCTTATGATTAATTTAATCCATTTATGGATTAAAGTTGGCCATAAATCCAATGAGTGGTATCCTTGTAAGAACAAGAGAAGGCCTGGTGCGGTGGCTCACACCTGTAATCCCAGCACTTTACGAGGCCGAGGTGGGCTGATCACAAGGTCAGAAGATCAAGAACATCTTGGCCAACATGGTGAAACCCCATCTCTACTAAAAATACAAAAAAAATTAGCCGAGCGTGGTGGCATGCACCGGTAGTCCCAGCTACCCTGGAAGTTGAAGCAGGAGAATCGCTTGAATCTGGGAGGTGGAGATTGCAGTGAGCCGAGATCGCTCCACTGCACTCCAGCCTGGGTGACAAGAACGAAACTACGTCTCATTAAAAAAAAAAAAGAAAGAAAGAAAATTAGAACAGGATTAGACACAGAGAGACACAGAAAGAAGAAGGCCTATGTGATGACACAGGTAGAGAATGGAGTGATGAAGTTATAAACCAACAAATTCCAAGGATTTCCAGGAACCACCAAAAGCTAGGAGGGTGGTGTGGAAAAGATTCTCCTCAGAGCCTCCTGAAGAAATCAACTCTGCTGACATCTTGATTTTGGACTTTTGGCCTCTTGAACTGTGAAAAAATAAATTTCCATTGTTTTTAAGCCATAACTAATACAAATATCATTGCCTAATAAAATAAACTGGAGTTGCATGGAAAAATAACTTATTCTAGGACTGACGCACAGACAATATAAGCCTAGAGTATCATCTTGTAGTGAAACACACACACACACACACACACACACACACACACACAAGAAGCAGAGATGGTGTCATGTCAAAGTGACTCAGAAGCCAATATGAGGAGGTTCCTAATAGCAAAAGTTGGAATAACTTAAATAATAAATAATGATAATATTAGATTAAAATGCAAAAACAAAATAAATCTCCATGAAGCCATACTAATATAAATTATAAAAAAATTGTGAGTAAATTAAAAATAGGAGAGAAGAAAGAAATCTTTCTCATGAAGAATTTCAGTTAATCTATGTAGAATTAATTGCATTAGCTAAGTTCCACTGATGAATGCTAAAATTAGCAGGTAAAGATTAAAGAGAATAAGATCTTTGCATAGCCCCAAAGTTCCTCCCACAAATTTATTAAGTATAGTGTGGTTTTACTGTATGTCCACAAGGTATTTGATATCGTTTCTTCCAGGAAGTATAGCTGAATTCTCATTTACTTTAGTTCGGGCTGGACTTAGTGACATTTCTAGTTCATGGAGCACAAAAATAGAAAAATAGAAACTTTAGAGTAGGAAAATCTGACAAACACCCACCTTAACCAGTGGCCAGTGTAAACCTCACCATTGATAAGTCTTGTTGATATCACATTATCCCAATATGATGCAATGAGAAGGGTACATAACAACTGAGATATTCCTCCCCCAAATTCAAAACCTTCATCGATTTATTAGAAAATATCAGACATATCCAAACTGAGGGACATTTAACTAGTATCTGTAAAAGTGTCAAGGTCATGAAAGGCAAAGACTAAAAAATTGTCATACATTGAAAGAGACTAAAGAGAGAGGGCAACTAAATGCAACGTGGTATCCTGGATTAGATACTGAAATGGAAAAAAGGCATTAGTTAAAATGGTGAAATCCAATCCAAGTTGAAGTTTGAATTAATAATATTATAATTACATTAATTTCTCAGTTTTGATAAATATATTATAGCAATGTAGGATATTAAAATTAAAGGAATTTGAGTGAAGAGTATGTAGAAATTCTCTACTATTTTTGTAACTCTCCTATAGATTTTAAATTACTTCAAAATAAGAAGTTTAAAATGTGTTTTACTGAAACTTTGATATATAATTAATTTCAGACATTAAAAAGCTCAAACACTCATCATCTTAATTACCTGTGTGGTTAATGAAAACTTAGTCAAGTAAATAATTTGTTCAAGGTTATAGAGCATATTATCAATAGAGAAAAAAATTTACTAAATATTACAGGCCTATTTCTAAAAAAGTAAAGAATATTTTCTTTGAAAAATAAACTAGAGTGTCTAAAAATGCATATGTGGTAACACTTCAGAAAGTCTCATCCAAAATGAGTTTGCAAGTTTTTAATAGTTTCCAAAGGATCCTGGATGTCATATTCAACCTAGAGTGCTATTAAAAATTCAGTATAGTTTAATTCGAGACTTTAAAAAGTGTTGTTAAATTTTATATTTCTCTACAATAGGGCATAGAAGATTTATGAATAATTTCAAAGGATATGGCCCTTAGAATTGAGTGAATGAATTCCTACTGAAATGTTTGATCAAAGTGAGAGAAAGGACTAACTACTCATTCAGTTGCTAAAGTTCTCAAAAAGGTTTAGAATGGTCTGTAAATTATTCAAAATGTATTTAGGTAGCCCAGTGCTTATGGAATACTTTGAAAAAATATTTCATTTAGAAATAATTCTACCTTTATATCATAATATTTTTTTCTTTTTAAAACATTTTTACAATAAGTTTTCTCAGAGTCTTAATGTTTAGTTACTGTATTTTGGATGAAAGAAACAACCAAATTAGAAATTTAGTGATTGATTTTCAATAAGGAAACTGAACTCTAACAATATGAATATGTCAAGTAATAGCTGGGATTATCAAAACTTATTCTGCATACAGAAATGACTGAAAATGTTTATTTGCAAATTATCTTTTCTACAATTTATTTGGGAAAAAATAGTCAAAAGTTACAATTCTGTTTCAGTGAACAAGGACTAATTCTAGGCTATGACCAATTTTAGCTCCATACTCATACACAGAATTTTATGATTTCTTCTAACTCTTGGCTCTCTATATATTTTGATAGGTGATTTTTTTCTATCTGTGATTTGTCGCTGAAAGTGACTGTTTGTGATATAAAGTATGCTGCTAACTTACCAGTTTTCACTTTTCCTTCTCATGCCCTCCAAATACACCCAATCAAGTACTTTTATAATGGAGTCCTCAAGTGGTTTCCAACACACAGTATCTAACTTGTAAGAGCTGTGTAAAAATGCCTATGAAATGAAGAAAAATGAGCATGAGTTTTTATCCTACTTTCTGAAAAACTTATGTGGACATAAAGAGAATATTTCTTTACTTTGAAGTGCTGCTAGATTTTCCTTACAATGCTCTGATAGTCTCTTTATATATACTTTGTTTTGATTGATTGAAATGGGCATCTTAGTTTTTTACTCTGAGACGTTTTTAATACTGTTCATTTTCTAGTAAGATGAAACTCTCTGTGTTATTATTGATTTATCTCTATAGAGGCTATAAGCTTTAGTTTTGTATATTTTCTGTTTAAATCTTTTCCATTTATTGAGAAAGGACTAAGGCCAATTACTATACAATTAGAGATTGTAAACCAAAATGCCTACAAGAGCCAGGCTGAAAACATAAGTGCAACAGCAGGAGTTTCTTCTGGTATGTCCCCTCCTACATGCAGCAACACTGCATAGCTATAGCTGAGTGTTGCCATGAAGGAAGGCATTCCTAACATTGGCAGATGTTCCAGTTTATCAGGTTGTGCCAGAAATCAGTATTTTTCTTCAAAATCTCCTGATTCTTCAGTGCTAACTTAATGTTGCTTTTAAGTGACTCAAGCCAAACTATAGCACATTTGTAGTTTAAAATTGGCTGATCAGCAATTTGGGCCCATCAATAATTTATAATTATATTTATAGCAATTCTTTACTAATACATAGGGAGTTGAAGCTGAGGACTTCCCCTCCCTTTCAAGTCTTTTTAAAAAGTCAAATAAAAAGAAATTTGTTAAGGACTAATACATGTTGGAGGAAAAATTTCTAAAAATATAAGGATAGATGAAACCTACTGCAATATTTTTCAATTCTGTTTTGAGAACCTTAGAGTTCTGAGAGATGTTAATAGATGTTAAACAATGTAGATTCTGAAGCGTAGGTGTGTGGAAATTTTTTAGTTAAACATGGCTTTTTACTGTATATTTAGAACCTTCTAGAATCTTTAATATTCCAATATTAGAATATTTTTCCTGAATTCGCAAGGGTCATTTGAATTAAAATATCATCTAAAAAACGTTTCATTTCACTTTATATAAGTACAACCAATTATAGTGAGAATAACAGATAAAGGAGAAAATTTTCTCATACACCTGTCAGAAAATAGAATTTTAAAAACAAGGCCAATAATATTGCAAAAAGAAAAATCACACAAGTTTTCCCACACTAATTTTATGTTTTCTATATAATTGATTCTTGTTTGATTGATCTTAGGTTAGTAGTATACTGTTTTGAAGACATCATCTGGACTAAGAGTTATGAAAATGCTGACTCAGTGCCTCAGAACAGACTAACAGGTGGGTGCTCATGGCAGTGCCATCTTCCACTGGGAATCCTGTTCTTATAAGATGGTATGTGAAGTATCAATTGTCAAGAGCACATGGCACAGTCCTTTACTGTGGGTATCATTCTTCAAAACTAAATAGTTCTGGTTAATTTATTATAGTAATGAACAATATAAGAATGGAGGATTATAAAATCCTGTTTGGGGATATTATAATAATAAACTATTTAACATATTTTTAGTTAGTGATTACCCTGAAGGCAATAACATATTACGGATAGTGATGACATCAACAAATTTTTAATGCCTTCTGACTCATCCAGTAAACTGTGTTTCACAAATGCCATCAATCAACAAAGGTATTGTTAAACCATGAAACAATATATTCTATAATATCAACTTAATGACAATTATTATGACAATCTTTGCACATGAACGTGTGTATGCATCCATTCATCCTGAAAAATACATTGAAACATATTCATTTGAATAACATTTTATATTTACAAAATAGACCTAGGGAACGTTTAGCTCCTTTATTTGATTTGACAGATGTATCAGTCAGGGTTCTTGAAACAAACAGAACCAATAAGATAGACAGATAGATAGGAAAGAAGATATTTATTATGAGGGATTGTGACATGATAACAGAGGAGAGGCTGAAAAGTCCCACAATCTACCACCAGCAAGGTGAATGCCCAAGAATGCAGATGGTATAGAGCCAATCCAAGCCCAGAGGCCTGAGAACAAGGGTAGCCATTGGTGTAAGTTCCAGTCCAAGTCCGAAGGCCCAAGACCCAGAAGCATTGATGTCTGAAGGCAAAAGAAGTTGGATGTCTCAGCTCCACAAGAGAGCACTTTCACCCTTCCTCCACTTTTTTTTCTATTCAGGACCTCAATGGATTGAACAATGCCCATCGACATTTGGGGAGAGTGATTATCTTTACTCAGTCTACCAGTTCAAATACTGATCTCTTCCAGAAACCCCCTCACAGACAAGCACCCAGAAATAATGATGTTTTATTAGCTATCTGGGCATCCTTGGGGAAAGAGATGCCCATCTGGTTAAATCAAATAACCATTACAGCAGACTTTCCCATATTGTGGCTAAATGAAAAGACAGCTCATAACAGTAGTGAACTAATAAAAATGGGAAATACCAAACATATCTTGTTACATATAGCCTTCATTACTTTCAAAGCTGAGAGAGTAAAACTTGGTGCTATCCGGCCAAAAGGTAATCTCCAAAAAATTGTATGTAAAAAAAAAATCAGTCAGATTATTCTGAATTTGAGGCCTGACAGCCGATGTTATGTACAGCTATGAATGTAAGTCATAAATATCCACAGCACAACAAGAAATGACTCCAGTCCTTGTTTAGCATGAGAATATTCAAAATACACACAGTAGCAAGTAATAATGTTTAAGAATTCTAGCTATTTTCAAAAGCATGAAACTTTTGTTAACAATAACAAAACCAAAAAGGTTAATAGTCTGTTGGGAAGTAAGAGCGCCCTGATGATAAAAAGAATATGTACTATCTGGATAAATAAGTAGGCCTGGGGTGCCTTTCTGCCACTGCCTGCTAACACCAGACAGAGACCAGCTGTCTTCCAAACTATTGGGTTTTTCTTTTTATCATTCATAAACTTTGTTGAATAATAATAGCCTGTATTTATGTTTGTGTTTAAATGTACATGCAACACATAAGTGCAAATATGCAAATCTTGTCAGCATAAATATTTCTACCACATTAAAGCTAGTGTTTTCTTAGTTGACAATAGTTTTACAAATAGCAAAAATATTTTATAAAACATGGATATATGAGTCAAAACCATGCTTGGTGACCTAGATTTTTCTCAATCTCTTTTTTTTCTTTCCTAATTTAAGTGTCTTAATTCTCATGCATTAACTCAATCTTTTATTAGTCCAAGGTCTTAAAGTTAATTAATTATATTAACATTATAAGTTAAAACTATCAAACAAGAAAATTACTGTATAGATCAAAAATTTTTTGAAAAAATGTCATTTAAATTTTTACCCAGTTAGTGAAAGCAGAAAAAGACTTGAGGTGAACATTGTCTGAGATTTACAAGAACAAATACTTTTTAAAAAATCTTATTGTAATTCAATTTATTTAAAGAAATATGTGTACATTCTCATGAATTTAAGTAGTTTGATCATTTACAGGATTTATAAAAGCAGTGAGGAAAACTTAGGAAGTTCAAGGAAATGAAAAACAAAAAAAGAGAAACACAAACCAAACATAAAAGAAGATGTGGAATTTGCATGATATTTTAAACAGTGGTAAGATCAAAGATCACAGAGAAAACATACAGCTATTTTTACAAAAAATTATTAAACCGATACATATTGTTTAAGGATTTTCCTTAATTGGGAATGGTATATGAACTTGAATTTGTATAATTATTTTTTCATTTATTTTACAATATATTAAAATGTTTATTTATTTTATTTGTGGCATTTTATGACTATTAGTTGCTATATTTTTTATTTTTTCTTGTTTATTTCTTAAGTAATAATCAGCCACTGTTATCACAGTTCAGTTTTTCTAAGCTAGCAGCTTCTGTGACAGAATTTTTTCTTTTTAAAAAGCAGATATTTTTCTTCTGTCTCTAAGACATTCTCTAAAATACATTTCTTTTGCTCCCTTATCTTAGATATATATGAATACCTATTTTTACAATAGAGCTTTTTAAAATATGAGTGATTACATTAATATATTAATCCATTGCAGAAATAGACAAGTGTACATAAATCTTTTTTGCTCAATGAATACTTCATATTCTACAACAGAAGAATAATATCAAACTCTTTGGCAGGTTAGAGGTAGCCTTTTTCTGAAGATTATAACTCCTCTTCTCAAGGGCTGAGAACTGGGGAAGGAATCTTAGTCCGCTTAAATGGCTGAAGGAAAGAGTTGATGGACAAAACATACTTATCTTTGTTTTATATACGCTGTTTTCTGTAGCCCTGTCAGACCACGGGTCAAACTATGGCTTCAAATCTAAAATGTAATACTGTGTTATCAAAACATAAAGCTTTTAATCATATCCTGACTTAACCCATTTGTATATTTCTGTGGAAGTCACCTACTTTCTATTTTAAAAATGAGAATAAAAGCACTCTTTGACTCTTTCAATGTTTCATATAGCTCAGTGACAATGATGAAAGGTAATAAAGTTGCTGGACAAAGCAGATGTGAAAGGACAGGTGCCTGTGTGATATCTGAGTAGTCAAGATTCAAAACGTACATTGAGGCTGATTCCAAATGTTATACAAGCCGGACATTGCTTAGTTTTATAACAGAAATCTTTCACGTTCAAGTTCTGCAAACCCAGTTTTAAATCTTTAAACATTTGTACACATGTATTTCTTTTTGATAGTGCATCTGTCTGTTTTTTAATTATTTATTTTCAATTGCATATCCCTACATTGTACACATATGAGAGATTTGCATGCCCAAAAAATCCCTAAGAGAGACTCCCTGGGAAAATTGTACATACATTCAAAGGCACAATGATAACAAATAAGTCATTTATTGTATTTAATAATGTTTCTTTTATGAAGTGCAGGGAGAGATCTGGTATCATCTGACAATTCAGCCATGAATCAAAAGTTAATACAGCTACAAACACATATGCAAACAACTTCTGCAGGCAAGGCAAAACCAGACAAGTTGAGAATTACTTTTACAGTCAAATAAAAATAATATCAGGGATGCTGGACATGATATGAGCAACTTTTTCACTTATGCAATTGAGACTGGACCATGATCTTTATAAAATCTCTGCCCTCAGGTTTGTCAAAGATCAGATAGTTGTAGGTATGCGGCGTTATTTCTGAGGGCTCTGTTCTGTTCCATTGATCTATATCTCTGTTTTGGTACCAGTACCATGCTGTTTTGGTTACTGTAGCCTTGTAGTATAGTTTGAAGTCAGGTAGTGTGATGCCTCCAGCTTTGTTCTTTTGGCTTAGGATTGACTTGGCGATGTGGGTTCTTTTTTGGTTCCATATGAACTTTAAAGTAGTTTTTTGCAATTCTGTGAAGAAAGTCATTGGTAGCTTGATGGGGATGGCATTGAATCTGTAAATTACCTTGGGCAGTATGGCCATTTTCACGATATTGATTCTTCCTACCCACGAGCATGGAATGTTCTTCCATTTGTTTGTATCCTCTTTTATTTCCTTGAGCAGTGGTTCGTAGTTCTCCTTGAAGAGGTGCTTCACATCCCTTGTAAGTTGGATTCCTAGGTATTTTATTCTCTTTGAAGCAATTGTGAATGGGAGTTCACTCATGATTTGGCTCTCTGTTTGTCTGTTGTTGGTGTATAGGAACGCTTGTGATTTTTGTACATTGATTTTGTATCCTGAGACTTTGCTGAAGTTGCTTATCAGCTTAAGGAGATTTTGGGCTGAGACGATGGAGTTTTCTAGATAAACAATCATGTCGTCTGCAAACAGGGACAATTTGACTTCCTCTTTTCCTAATTGAATACCCTTTATTTCCTTCTCCTGCCTGATTGCCCTGGCCAGAACTTCCAACACTATGTTGAATAGGAGCGGTGAGAGAGGACATCCCTGTCTTGTGCCAGTTTTCAAAGGGAATGCTTCCAGTTTTTGCCCATTCAGTATGATATTGGCTGTGGGTTTGTCATAGATAGCTCTTATTATTTTGAAATACGTCCCATCAATACCTAATTTATTGAGAGTTTTTAGCAGGAAGGGTTGTTGAATTTTGTCAAAGGCTTTTTCTGCATCTATTGAGAGAATCATGTGGTTTTTGTCTTTGGCTCTGTTTATATGCTGGATTACATTTATTGATTTGCGTATATTGAACCAGCCTTGCATCCCAGGGATGAAGCCCACTTGATCATGGTGGATAAGCTTTTTGATGTGCTGCTGGATTCGTTTTGCCAGTATTTTATTGAGGATTTTTGCATCAATGTTCATCAAGGATATTGGTCTAAAATTCTCTTTTTTGGTTGTGTCTCTGCCCGGCTTTGGTATCAGAATGATGCTGGCCTCATAAAATGAGTTAGGGAGGATTCCCTCTTTTTCTATTGATTGGAATAGTTTCAGAAGGAATGGTACCAGTTCCTCCTTGTACCTCTGGTAGAATTCGGCTGTGAATCCATCTGGTCCTGGACTCTTTTTGGTTGGTAAACTATTGATTATTGCCACAATTTCAGCTCCTGTTATTGGTCTATTCAGAGATTCAACTTCTTCCTGGTTTAGTCTTGGGAGAGTGTATGTGTCGAGGAATGTATCCATTTCTTCTAGATTTTCTAGTTTATTTGCATAGAGGTGTTTGTAGTATTCTGTGATGGTAGTTTGTATTTCTGTGGGATCGGTGGTGATATCCCCTTTATCATTTTTTATTGTGTCTATTTGATTCTTCTCTCTTTTTTTCTTTATTAGTGTTGCTAGCGGTCTATCAATTTTGTTGATCCTTTCAAAAAACCAGCTCCTGGATTCATTGATTTTTTGAAGGGTTTTTTGTGTCTCTATTTCCTTCAGTTCTGCTCTGATTTTAGTTATTTCTTGCCTTCTGCTAGCTTTTGAATGTGTTTGCTCTTGCTTTTCTAGTTCTTTTAATTGTGATGTTAGGGTGTCAATTTTGGATCTTTCCTGCTTTCTCTTGTGGGCATTTAGTGCTATAAATTTCCCTCTACACACTGCTTTGAATGCGTCCCAGAGATTCTGGTATGTTGTGTCTTTGTTCTCGTTGGTTTCAAAGAACATCTTTATTTCTGCCTTCATTTCGTTATGTACCCAGTAGTCATTCAGGAGCAGGTTGTTCAGTTTCCATGTAGTTGAGCGGCTTTGAGTGAGATTCTTAATCCTGAGTTCTAGTTTGATTGCACTGTGGTCTGAGAGATAGTTTGTTATAATTTCCGTTCTTTTACATTTGCTGAGGAGAGCTTTACTTCCAACTATGTGGGAAAACTGGCTAGCCATATGTAGAAAGCTGAAACTGGATCCCTTCCTTACACCTTATACAAAAATCAATTCAAGATGGATTAAAGATTTAAACGTTAGACCTAAAACCATAAAAACCCTAGAAGAAAACCTAGGCATTACCATTCAGGACATAGGCGTGGGCAAGGACTTCATGTCCAAAATACCAAAAGCAATGGCAACCAAAGCCAAAATTGACAAATGGGATCTAATTAAACTAAAGAGCTTCTGCACAGCAAAAGAAACTACCATCAGAGTGAACAGGCAACCTACAACATGGGAGAAAATTTTTGCAACCTACTCATCTGACAAAGGGCTAATATCCAGAATCTACAATGAACTCAAACAAATTTACAGGAAAAAAACAAACAACCCCATCAAAAAGTGGTCGAGGGACATGAACAGACACTTCTCAAAAGAAGACATTTATGCAGCCAAAAAACACATGAAAAAATGCTCATCATCACTGGCCATCAGAGAAATGCAAATCAAAACCACTATGAGATATGATCTCACACCAGTTAGAATGGCAATCATTAAAAAGTCAGGAAACAACAGGTGCTGGAGAGGATGTGGAGAAATAGGAACACTTTTACACTGTTGGTGGGACTGTAAACTAGTTCAACCATTGTGGAAGTCAGCGTGGCAATTCCTCAGGGATCTAGGACTAGAAATACCATTTGACCCAGCCATCCCATTACTGGGTATATACCCAAAGGACTATATATCATGCTGCTATAAAGACACATGCACACGTATGTTTATTGCGGCATTATTCACAATAGCAAAGACTTGGAACCAACCCAAATGTCCAACAATGATAGACTGGATTAAGAAAATGTGGCACATATACACCATGGAATACTATGCAGCCATAAAAAATGATGAGTTCATGTCCTTTGTAGGGACATGGATGAAATTGGAAACCATCATTCTCAGTAAACTATCGCAAGAACAAAAACCAAACACCGCATATTCTGACTCATAGGTGGGAATTGAACAATGAGATCACATGGACACAGGAAGGGGAATATCACACTCTGGGGACTGTGGTGGGGAGGGGGTAGTGGGGAGGGATAGCATTGGGAGATATACCTAATGCTAGATGACGAGTTAGTGGGTGCAGCGCACCAGCATGGCACATGTATACATATGTAACTAACCTGCACAATGTGCACATGTACCCTAAAACTTAAAGTATAAAAAAAAAAAAAAAAAAAAAAAACTCTGCCCTCATGATGCAGTTTTGAAGATGTATTTTGGTTACAGGAAATACATCAGAATCTTATGAACACCAAAACAGCATAGGTGGGCACAAACTTCTCTGCCCCTCCCATTACCAGAGAGGACCAGGCATCCATTAAGGCAGAAATCACTCGGATTGGTCTGAAACCAAATCTATCCTAGACACCAAATGACCATGAATCTGGCTCAATGGGAGTAAAAATTGTTTTGCTGCATGGTGACACTAACTCTTTTCACACTTGGAACCAAGGGAGGCAGGACTGGCATAAGAGGTTTATAAAATATACTCCTTTACTTAACTATGTTGTGTGTTTTATGTGAATATTGCACTGGGACACCCACAATGTAAATTGCCAAAATATAAATCTCATAGACAATATTTTAAAAAGTGAGTGAAGTTTTACTTGCAATAATAAAATATGTAAAAATGCAAAGGAGTTCAGCTTTTAGAACAATTGAGATTCCAGAATAAAGATGGCTTTACGTATTGTTCAAATTATTGTAAGACAGTAGAAAATTCTGATGTAATGTTGTGTGGATAAATCTGAATAAAAAGCAGAAGTGGAAAACACAATAGATGCATACACATGTTGATAGCAACATTACTCAAAAGAGGCACAAGGTGGAAGCAACCCCAGTGCCCACCAATAGATGAATGGATACACAAATTGTGGTATACACATACAATAGAATATTATTCAGTTTTCCAAAATAAAGGTAATTCTGATGCATGCTACAACATAGATGAACCTTTGAGACATTATACTAAGTGAAATAAACCAGTCACAAATAATGTATGATTCCACTGATAAAAAGTATGTAAAGTAGTCAAACTCATAGAAAGTAAAATAGTTGTTGCTGGGGGTATGGAGAAGAGAAAATGGGAATTCTTTAGTGGGTATAGAGTTTCAATTTTGCATGATAAAACAGTTAAAATTGGTTGCATAACAGTTTGAACTATACTTAACACTTTTTAACTGTACACTTAAAATGGTTAAGATAATAAACTTTATGTTATATGTATTTTATCATAATTGAAAAAGATGCAATATTCTTACCACAAAAATGGAGCATCTTGTTATGGTTTTTAATATTATACATACACTATCCAAGGTAAGTTAATATAATTATAATGATAAATTAAGTTATAATGTAATTAATTTACCCTGCATAGTATATGCATAACATTAAAAAGATTGTTCTTTTCTAATTTGAACAAAATTATATTTTTTAAGCATAAGAAATAATTTTTCAAGTGTAACACTATTAGATGAGTAGATGCACATTTATAGACAGAGGCTTTTTTGAACCAAAGAAAATTCACTCTTTGTCACTTATCACTAGACAACAAAAGTGGAATACAGTAGTTCTATCTTGTGCACAGTGAAACTTAAATAGTAGTTCTTTATGGAGTTAAAAAGAAAACCAAAAGTGTATTTTGAATATTGATGGTCACTGTAAACTAAATTAGATGTTACAAAATCAGTTGGAAATTAGAGCATGAGAAATCCTGCTAATAGAAAATTAACATCTGGCTTTTTGTCATTCCTTTCTATCTTCCTTCCTTCTTAAGTTGTCTTAGTGTCTAATATCAAAATAAGAAAATAAAATGAATAAGATAATGTATTGTCATTGGAATAAGAGTGAGAAGGTGAAATAAGATTTATTGAAGTTTACAAGGCTTTTATTTTTATAGATTAATATCTATTAAATCTTATCAAGGTTTCTAAACTTAAGCATTCTTTTTATGCCCCATCATAACCCCAGTTAGCATCACTTCTACATACACATAATCACTTTCTGAACTCCACCTTCTTTTTTAAAAGGTAGTAAAGTAAATTCTATTTGAAGAAAGAACAAATCACCACTATAGAAATTTGCCCACTGTAGAAATTTGCCCTTTCCCCCACTCAAACTTTGATAAGAAATGAATTGAAAGACATACTAGTTGTAGATTTTCACTCATACAGACACATGTGCACAGCATAACTCTCCAAAGAGAGACCAGGGGAAGCAAAAACTCATTTGATTGATGCCAGGAATCTCTCTCATAAACTCTCAAGATGACAGTTTTGTGACAGCATCTCAAAGAACTTAGGCCAAATTAGTACTCCTAAAATTTGTAGAACAGAAAAGGGATATTGTGTGGTTTTATTTTTTATAATGATAACATATAACATTTACTTTGCCAGGTGTAGCACTCTTGGTTGACAGCTTATTTTTTCTTTCTGCACGTTGAATATATTACTCCACTCCCTCCTTTCATGCAAAGTTTCTGCTGAGAAGTTTGCTGATAGCCTTATTGAGCTTCCTTTGTATGTGATGAATCTTTTTTCTCTTGCTGCTTTCAAGATTATTTGTCTTTGATTTTTGACAGTTTAATTGTAATGTCTCTCAGAGTGTTTCTCTTTGAATTGATCTTCTTTGGGATCTTTTGAGCTTCATGAATCTAGATGTCCTAGTTTTTTCCAAGATTTGGGAAATTTTCAGGCATTATTTCCTTAAATAAACTTTCTGCTCTCCTTTCTTCTTCTGAGACTTCCATAATTTATATATTTGTGTGCTTGGTCATGTCCAATAGGTCTCTTATGTTTTTTTCACTTTTTTCTTTTTGTTCCTCTAACTGACTACTTTAAAATGGTCTGTCTTCAAATTCACTAATTCTTTCTTCTACATAGTTTAGTCTACTGTGTAAACTTTCTGCTTAATTTTGCAGTTCTGTCACCATACTCTTCAGCTCCAGGATTTCTATTTTTTATGGTTTCTATTACTTTATTAAAATTTTAATTTGGTCCATGTATTGTTTTCCCAATTTCATTTAGTTGTCTATCTGTTTTAATGCATCTCATTAATCTTAGATCTTCATTTCTTTCATTTTGGCTACTAGAGCTTTATTAGTTTCCTTTCATGATATCATGCTTGCCTGATTCATTGTTATCCATGCAGCTTTATATTAGTCTGTGTATATGAAGAAGTAAACACCTGCCCTAATCTTTACAGATTAGTTTTGGCAGGTAAACCCTTCTATACAGTGTCTAGACTGGTTTTCTCCAGAGTTCTATCAAGCAGGGTTGGAGTCAGGTCACATTAGTCCCGCCATTAAATCCACTGTTGGCTGGCCTGTTATTAGAAGCATGAATGAGCATGGATCTTATTTGATAGTATGGGACTGCCTCCAGGAACCTGGTCAGCAGGGTGGATGCTGGAATGAGGGTATGCTTCAGGGTCCACAAATAGCAAGCCTGTTACCAGGTATGTGGCTTGGTGTAGCTCCCTCTGGGTTCTAGACTGGGGCTCTTAGTGGATCACTGGGTGGGTCCATGGGCAAGCAGGTCTGGCCCTGGACCATGGATTAGAGTGGCTGGAGCCAATTCATAGGGATGCTTCAGGATCCACAGCCAAGATTGAGGTTTGCAGGCCAGACTCTGGAGGCATGGATGAGAGTGTCTCATGGTGGATCCCTGGGCAGACAGTAGTGGTCCTGGACAATGACTGGAAGGAGATAAAGCTGGGTTGTAAGAGATCCTTTTAAGAGCCACAGCCAGGACTGAGGTTAGTGGGCCTGTCACCAGAGGCATGAATAGATGTGACTCCTCCAGGTACCTTGGCAGATGGTTCTTGTAGCATGACCAAGAACAAATGGGGTTGTGGTTGAGTCCACTGGGGATTGGGCCATTTCTGAGTCTGAAACTAAGACCACCATCAGTGAGTCTGCAACCTGGGCATGGGTCTGTACTCTCAAAACAGCCTTCCCTGGTCTTGAGCTCCAGTAGGATTTTGCACCCTCCTCTGTGAATCCCAAATTCCCTCAAAGACATGCTTGCCTATGGCTGGCTGTCAAATTATTGTTGCTATGAGGAGATAGGAGTGAGGGATCTCCTGTACTGCCAAATTGATGATGTCACTCCGAAAAGTAATTGATCTTAAACCTCTTCCTAAACACTCTTGCATGAGTAATAGAATGTCTGCCAGTTGCATTTTGTATATTTTCTCTACATGGTTAATGCCCAAAAACAGAAATAATAACTTCTGAATATATAACGCTAGGGGTTTTTCCTATTCACAACCATATATAAGGTTTTCAATTTTTTTTTAGTTATTATTAGTACTACTAATAAATTAGTATTATTTGTACTTCCTTTATTTTCTCTACATTTATTTTTTATTTACATTATTGTTTCTTCTTCCTTTCTCTTTTTCATTCAAGTTACGTCTTGCTTTTGCTTGAGCATAGTATGAATCTGCTTCTATAGATTATAATATTCCCCCGTAATGTCTACTTTCTTCAAGTCCTGATAACCATGATTGATTCATTTGTCTACCAGCTCAGGGAAACACGGTCACATATTCATCTGTCTTTTTCTAGAGAAACTAATAAAAATAATTAATAATAAAAATAATGTTAAATAATCTAAAAAGTTTAAGACAAAATCTTTTGCTTTACCCCCCAGTTTATCTCTAGGTATGTCATTGTAATCACCCTCTTAATGTTGGCAAACATCTCTTCGAACTGTTACCTTTTTAAAATTCTCAGCGTGGATGTTTGAAACTTTGAATTCTCTCATCTCACATTCTTATATAACTGAATTTACTGTTGTCTATTGTAATTGACAGCAAATTTATTTCCAGTAAGGTAGACCAAAAACAACTGAATTATGTTAATGGATTGAAATTATAGGTTCTAATAATATTCCAGGCTAAAGAATTTACAAATGTTGGACAAATTGTGGTATATACACACTATGTAATACTACTTAGCAATTAAATAGAATAAATTACTGATAAATATAACATGAGTGAATTAAAAAAGCATTATGCTAAGTGGAAGAAGCCAACCAAATAGACCTCATACTGCATGATTTTATTTACATGAAATTATATTAAAAGCAAAAGTATATTGACAGCAAAAAGATTAGTGGTTGACTGTGGCTGTTTTGGGGAGGTGGCTGGGGGTAACTGCAAATGGACATGAGAAAAAGTTTTTGGGGTGATAAAAATTTCTCTATCACAGTAGTATTGGTTATATGTCTGTTTAGATCAGTCAAAACTCATAAAATCAGAAATAAAATTGGTGAATTTTATTACATGTCAATTAGATTTCAATAAAGCTGATTTTTAAAAATTCCACCAGCCAAACTGTTTTACATGATTTTAATTAATACAATGAAAGAAATGAAAATTTGGCTGGGTGCCGTGGCTCACGCTTGTAATCCCAGCACTTTGGGAGGCTGAGGCAGGCGGATCACGACGTCAGATGAGACCACAGTGAAACCCTGTCTCTACTAGAAGTACAAAAAAATTAGCCGGGCGTGGTGGTGGGCACCTGTACTCTCAGCTACTCGCAGAGGCTGAGGCAGGAGAATGGCTGTGAACACGGGAGGTGGAGCTTGCAGTGAGCCGAGATGGTGCCATTGCACTGCATTCTGGCAACAGAGGAAGACTCCGTCTCAAAAAAAAACAAAAAAGAAATGAAACTTTTTAAAGTTAGTAGGATAAATTTTATAAGGCAACTAACATCATGCTTGATATAAAATAAAAACTTAATAGAGACAAGTTACTCCTTCATTTCTGTAAAGCAAAAGCTACATATTGGTGAAATTAAGCCAAATGTTGCCATTTTGTTTGGCTGGCACGATCTTTTAAAATTTAATACTTGTATCACCAATTTTCAACCAAGCAAAGAATGCAACTAAATGAGGGAAAAGAGAGTTTTATCAACAAATGGTACTGGTAAAATGGAAAGAATGGAAAGATATATGGGGAAACAAAATGTACTTTGGCTATTTCCACTTCATACACTTAAAAAATATTGAAATGGGGCCGGGTGCAGTGACTCACTCCTGTAATCCCAGCACTTTGGGAGGCCAAGGCGGGGCAGATCACCTGAAGTCAGGAGTTTGAGACCAGACTGACCAACATGGAGAAACCCCGTCTCTACTAAAAAAAAAAAAAAAAAAAAAAATTGAGCTGGGTCATAACCTTAAACATAGAAAGTTAAAACTTTAGAGCTTCTAAAAAGAAGCATAGAAGAATATCTAAAGTCATTTAAAATATGTATTTTAGGCAGAACAATAAAAATACTAACTGTAAAAGAAAAACTGAGAAGTTGGATTTTATCAAAATTTAAAAAATTAAAACTTTTGCTCATCAAAAGACATAATTGAGAAATGAACAGGGAAGTCACATACTGGGAGAAAACACTTGTAATATGTATAACTAGCAAGTGACTTAGATCTAGAATATATAAAAGACTACTAGCTCAATAATAAAAACAGAAACAACTGAACTAAAAATGGACAAAAAAATTGTGTGAAAGGCCCCCATGAGCACATGAAAAACTGTTCAACATAATTAATCATCACAAAATATAATTTAAGCTATACTTCATACCAATTAGAATGGCTAAAATGTCTGGCAGTTCAAATATGGGCAAGAATTTGCTTCTTGCGTAAAATGTTTCAACCACTTTGGAGAAGAGGCTTTCCCTCTGACTCAGCAATTTATTCATATTTATTTAAGAAAAATAAAAACATACATCCATAAGATAATAATGTTTACAGTATTTTTATTTATAATAATCAAATACTGGGAACAATGTAAATGTCCATTTAAAAAGACAATGAGTAAATTGTAATAGGTTTACACAATGGAATAATACTCATCAGTAAAAAGAAACATTACTGATGCACACAACTACATGGTCAAATCTAAAGCACACATAGATGACAGAAAGCCAGCCATATAAAGTCACATACCCTATGATTCCATTTATATGAATTTAAGCAAAGAAAACTAATCTATAGAGATCAGAATAGTAGTTATCTAACTGTGGAAGGAATTGATCTGGAAATTGCACAAGAATACTTGTTGGGGTGACAGAAAAATTCTGTATCTAGGTAGGCATATGAGATAAGTGGATGTACATGTTTAAGTTCTGTGAACTTTTAAGTTTCTGTGAATTTTTAAACTTTTACTTTAATTTAAAAAATAGGAACTAACATACAAGTTAGCATAGATAGGCAGCTGTTGAGATTAGTTACAGCACGGGAGATATTTTTCTTTTATATATATATGTCCGGGTCTCGTCCGTGACTTTATATTCTCCGTTTGACCTCCTAAGTATATACGTTTGTGTCTCCAAAGTTTAAATTATATGAACTTAACTCCTTTTCTTCCTCGTTTTTCACTGATTCAATCATGTAAATGAGACTACAACTCAAAAGTGTAAATGTTGTCACTGAAATACATATTTGTTTAATTCAATGAATAAGTGAATGAATAAAACCAAGAGGCCAAATGTGGGAAAACCTATGTTGAGTAAATAATATTAACAATGTAAAGAAATCATACAAATTTGCTTTTATATTTACAGATAACTTTAGCCAAAATGATTAAACTTTTTTCTTTTGATTTTTGGCACAAAGATGTTTTCTGCATCTGCTTGTCTGATGGGTTTGCTTGTGGTTGTAATTGTATCTACTTAGACTGAGGATCCATAATACATTTAATAAGTAATGCACATTGCTACAGAGTATTGTAGAAGAAAGAGCCTAGGCCCATTCTAATACTTAATGACTCCATGGCCCATTAGGGTTGGTGGCCTAGGCCCATTCTACTACTTAATGACTCCATGGTCCTAGGGAAATAAGTTGTTAACGCTCTTGTCTTAGTTTCTTTGTTTGCAAAATTAATTAATTAGTCAGTAGCCTTCTAAATCTGATATTCAGGGATTATATGAAGATTTTATTTCCTTAGCAATTACATGCAGTTTTTTTCCCTCAAAGGAAATTTCACAAAAATTAAAATGGCAGGAAATTTGAGGAAAATGAGAACACTAGTAATTAATAACAACAATAATAAACAATTTACTGAGTCATGCTTGGCTACTTACTTCCATATACACATAAGACCATTCATTGTTTAGAGATAGACAAAAATAGTCATGTTCAAGCTAGCTTAGTGGAATAGAAATTGGTGCTAATGCAGCCAAGGCACAGATTGTCTTATATTTTGGTCATAATCTGAATAAATAAACAGTCATTGTATAACTATATTCGATTGTCATTAGGTAAGTGAAGTAAGTCATTACCACACAAGGAGATTCAATTTGATTAAACTAATATTTTGTATGTGCTAGATACTATTGTAGTATTTAGAATACAACCATGAATAAAAAGCATACATACACAAACATACATTTAAAAATTTCTGTTCTCAAAGATCTTACATTTTATTAGGGAGAAGCAGAAAATAAACGACACAAATTATATGGTATGTTAGAAGGTGATAAATCCTAAGGCAAAAAATAAAGCATGAAAAGTTGAAACAGGAATGCGGTGGGTATGAGGGAAACTGATTTTATTAGGTTGATGCAAAAGTAATTGTGGTTTTTCCCATTACTTTTAATTGCAAAAACCGCAATTACTTTTGCACCAACCTAATAGCTTTTATTGGGAGTTCAAATGAGGCCTCACAGAAAAGGAAATATTTATGAAAACACTTTAAGGAAATTTGAGAGTTAGGCTTTTTCTGGGGGTCAGGGGTAGTCAGGCTTTTGAGTATCTGAAATGAAAATAATACAGGGAGAGAAAATAGGCAGTGTATTAACCCTAATAGGGATTACACTGGGAATGTTAAAAGAATAACAAAAAATTAGTGTGGTCATAACCAACTGAGAACAGAAGTAATAAGTCTAAAGAGTAAAGAGGGAAAGGAAAAGATCTTGTAGAAACTTGCAGGAAGTACTCTAAGTCAGAAGGTTTTCAGAAGGCAAATGAAACAACTGCATTTTTTCATTTTAACAGAATCACTTTGGTTTCTGGTAGGAGAAGCAAGGAGTCACATTAAAAAGTGTTATCAATACCCTAGTCAATAGACAGTGATAGTAAGGATCAAGGTGTTAGCAGTGGAGAGGTGAGACGTAGTTGGATTCTGTATATATCTATATCTACGTATATTTTTAAGATAGAGTGGATAGGTAGTTCTCATGTATCACATATGGAGGATACGAAAGAGTGTGTGGTAGGTAGAATAGTGCCTCTTCCCCAAGATGTCTACATCCTACTCCACTATTGTTACTGGAGGGTCTTTGTTTATAGAGCTCCCTAGTTGGTGGCGGGCTGCTCCCAAGATGGCGACAAGCATTTTGTTCTCTGACCTGGGGTTCTTGGCCTCATGGATTCCAAAGAATGGAACCTTGAGCCATGCGGTGAGTGTTATAGCTCTATTAGACGCCATGGGTCATGGAAGAGGACCATGGAACCCAGCAACTAGTATACGAGCTCGATTAGAACAAACCCGGGCACTTAGCCGCGCAGGAACAATGGTGAGCCTCTAGTCTGATCAGGAGCGCAATGGGTGCCTTGCTGGATCAGAAGCACAGTGGACACCCTGCCAGATCCAAAGTGGAAGTCAGTGGTGGGTCGGCAATGGCAGTGATCAGCAGTGGTGGACGGTGAGTGAAAGCTCAGCTCAAGCCGGAACAGGGACCAGAAGAGTGTGCAGTTGCAAGATTTAATAGAGTGAAAACAGAGCTCCCATACAACCGGAGGGACCCAAAGGGGGTTGCCACTGCTGGCTCCAATGCCTGGGTTTATATCCCAATCATTGTCCCTCCCCCTGTGCTCTCAGGTGATAGATGATTGACTATTTCTTTACCTCCTGCTTTTAGCCTAATTGGTATTTTAGTGAGCTCTCTTTACTATCTGATTGATTGGGTGTGAGCTGAGTTACAAGCCCTGTATTTAAAGGTGAGTGCAGTCACCTTCCCCAGCTAGGCTTAGGAATTCTTAGTCAGCCTAGGAAATCCAGCTAGTCCTGTCTCTCACTATGAATATGTTGCTTTACATGGCAAAAGGGACATTCCAGATGCATTTAATTAAGGATCTCTAGATGATGAGACTATCTGGATTATTCTGGAAGACGCAGTTTAATCACAAGGACTCACATAAGAGGGAGGAAAAAGGGTCAGTTGGATATGGAGATGTAACAATAGAAGCAACGATTAGAAAGAGGGGGAAATTTGAAGATGCTAACTGTTGGTTTTGAAGATGGAAGAAGGGGCCATTAGCCAAAGAATGCAGGCAACCTCTACAAGTTAGAAAATGAAAGGAAATTGATTGTCCTCCAGATTTTTCCGAAAGAAACAAAGAAAGCCTTGCCAACACTGTTATTTGTTCAGTGAAGGCCATTTCAGACCTCTGACTTGCAGGACTGTAAGAGAATATATATGTGCTATTTTAAGCCAGTAAATTTGTAGTAATATGTGAAATTTTGTGTGTGGGGTATAAAGAGAGTGAGTAAGGAGCTAAGCCTGAAATGAAAGAATAATGTTTACTATTAATTTGAAATGTGGAAGGTTAGAGATCAAATTTTAGAGGGAAAAACAATAGTTTAATTTTGAACATGTTAAGTTAATAATATCTCTAATTTATCAAAGTAGTGGCATCCAACTACCAGTTGAACAAATAAATCCAATGCTTTAGGATAAAAGTCTAGACTAGATCCATAATTTGGGAGTTAAAAACATGGAGATTGTATTCTCCGGGTTCCTGACAAAAAATGCATAACCTGAATCTAATCATGAAGAAACATCATATATACCGAAATTGTGGGAAAATCCACTACAAATTAATTGACATGTACTCAACCAAAATTTCAAAGTCACAAAATACAAAACACACCCAAGAAACTGTTCCAGATGGAGCAATATGAAATATTTCTTGTGTTTTGTTAAACAAAAAAACAGGCTTTTGTTTTGTTTTACGACTGTAAAGAACATTATTAAAATTCACTATATGAATAATATCTCTGGGTTTTGGTAGTGCTATAGTAATGTTAATTTCCTGAAAGTCATGATTGTTTCAGTGGTGTTCTGGCAAACCACATTTACAGAGGTGGTGGTGACAGGGAAGCCCTGATTTCTAACATCTACTGATTTTCATATTGTAAATACTCTTACAGTGGCTGATTCCAAGGTACTAATGTGGAATCAGTGAGCAAAAATTAGGAAGAAATGTGCACATTTGGCTCTTGTAAGCCCATTCAACTAGTTGCAGCACATCAATTAAATGTGAAAGCATATGAAAGTGTACTTGTCTTTTAGTTAAATGGGTATCATGTGTGAAACTTATTATCAATTGGTAGAAAAAGTAATTATATATTATATATAAATATAAAAGGTTTTTACACATATATGCTATATAATATATACCATATGAATATAAAATAAATACATACCTAGATACAAATATAGTAATATTCAGAGAAATGATACAGCTAATAAGACAAAATGGCATATGGGAATCTTTTCTAATATTCTTTCAATTTTTCTGCAAGTTTGAGTTATTTCAATATAAAAATTTAAGAAAAAATGAATAGGAAAAAAGTAACAACAAAAGAATACAGATAATAAAATAGTTCACTATTTTACATAATAAAGTAGATAAAAACAAATATGATTATATATACCAGGTCCAATTTAAATATAGTATCCCTAGCAGATATTATAACTTTTGTACCATAGAAAAACAAATGATCTCTAAGGCACTGTGCTGTAATAACAACTAGAGGTAATATTTATTACAGTTCAAAATATTTTAATATTACTATAGTCCATGAGCACTTTAAAACAATGAATACTCAGTCAATATCATATGCTTAAATTATTTATTAAATGCACAAAGATAGTTCAGAAATTTGATAGTACCAGAAATTCAGCAGTGAGTAAAAATTGATTGAATGTACTTTGTGCATGAATAAAGGAATTTTTGATTTTTTGACACTCTGTAGATTAATCTGAGGCCACACTGAGTGGTGAAGCAGGGTAGCAAATCTGATTTGTGGAAATTTGAAAGAACAGGAGGAGAAATTAAAAAAAAGATCATTCTTATTTAATTTTTTGTGGGGCCTCAGAAGTACACAAGAAAAGTGTACAATAATTTTCCAAATTTTCTTAAAAAGTAATGACTTAAAAATATGATTTAAATAAAATATTTTATAATGTAGATTAAAATTTTAGATGTTCAATTTTCTGTCCATATAAGTAAAAGGATTTAAGATTAATTTTCAGTGAGGTAGATTTTTATAATTTTTATTATTCTATGAGCATTAAGACAACCAACTACTGAAAGATATGATCCATTTTAACATAGATTTCCATTTTGTGGACTTTCTGTGACAATGAAGCAAATGATGAAGGTGCAAAAAACTATAAAATCAATATGGTTTCCATGATCAAATATCAACTCATCCAATTACGTCCTTCCATGAGTAAGGAAGGGCTTTAAAATCTGTTTTATGTAGTGTATTTTTCTGTTTGCTATGCAGAGGTTCTGTACTCCCCATTATTTTTTCTTCTGTCATATATATTAGAGTGATACAGTCAAGATGTTTCTCTATAGCAGCTAGAAAATTATCCAGCTCTCATCATATACTAAGGTTTAACACTAAAATACATCATTTAGTTTTTTTTGTTTATGCAATATTCTTAAAAATATGACTATAATAAGAATAAAAAATGACACTTCCATGAAAAAAACCATAATAGAGAATCATAAATTAGCCAGCATCTCTTTCCTATTTTTTCTCCATGTTTAATTTTAGAGGTAAGAGTTCAATCACAAGACCCACAAGCAAATACATTTCTAGGTTTTGCCAGATAATTAGAGTAGATTCATCCAATATTTTATTACTTCATATAAAATACTGCCCAGAGTTCATTGATATTCAGAAAGATGATCCTAAAACTGGACAGGTCTTTTAATCATCAACAAAAGATTTAATTAAGATAAGTACAATGCATTTTCTACCAAATATCTAATTTTTGGAGCAAAAAATATTTTAAAATTTTTATTGACAATGCTAAGTTAGCCACAAACCCATTTATTAAATATTTTAGTTACATTACTACAAACGTAGCAATAGTAGGCACTTTCTGCATTCAGTGGATAAATCAAACCAATGACATTGGAATTCCTAAAACTTTACAGTTTCTAACATCAACATTAGTAATAACAGACAACAATATTCAAATAAAGTCACAAAATATATCAAACAAAATAAGAATTACTAAAATTATTAGTATATAATTTTTTATATTATTAACTATATAAACTATATAAAGGTAAAAGCTATCAAAGGATGGACAGTCATTTGTATTATAAATAACTTTATTCAAACATAAGTACTATAATTTTTATATCTAGGACTAGCATTAAAAAATACAAAATACAAAATGGAAAAACTTAGCTTCCCTCTAACAAAATAAACCCTTATTTCTTGATATCTGTGATTCTTATGTTAATATTTCTAATTTTATTAGTATAATTATGTTATTGATAATAATTTGAAAAACATTTTACAAATGGCACAAATGACAAAGCAGACAGGTATAAGTCATTTTTCAATCTTTTTGCATTCTGGTTTAGATGATGCTTCTGAGTTAATTAAAAAAATGGTACAACCTTAGTGTCTGACAATGACCTGTTATTTAAGGCAATTCTTTCTGAATAAGTGTCAGAACAATGCTTCTTTGTAATTTTAAAAATATTGGCAAACGACATATTTTCCAACATGTATTACTTAAACATGTATAAACAATAACAAAAAAATTCACAGTCAAATAAATTTGGAAAGTATTAAATATAAAATTCTTGGCCAGGTGCAGTGGCTCACATGTGTAATTCCAGCACATTGGGAGGTCAAGGCTGGCAGATCTCTTGAGGTCAGGAGTTTGACACTAGCCTGGCCAACATGGCAAAACTTGTCTCTACTAAAAATACAAAAATTAGCCAGGCATGGTGTTGCACACCTTAATCCTAGCACTTTGGGAGGTTGAGATGGGTGGATCACTTGAGGTCAGGAATTCAAGACCAGCCTGGACAACTTGGTGAAACCCCATATCTACTAAAAATACAAAAAAATTAGCCAGGCATGGTGGTGCATGCCTCTAATCCCAGCTACTAGAAAGGAAGGGAGGCATCACGCTACCTGACTTCAAACTATACTACAAGGCTACAGTAACCAAAACAGCATGGTACTGGTACCAAAACAGAGATATAGATCAATGGAACAGGACAGAGCCCTCAGAAATAATACCACACATCTACAACCATCTGATCTTTGACAAACATGACAAAAACAAGAAATGAGGAAAGGATTCCCTATTTAATAAATGGTGCTGGGAAAACTGGCTAGCCATATGTAGAAAGCTGAAACTGGATCCCTTCCTTAAACCTTATACAAAAATTAATTCAAGATGGATTAAAGACTTACATGTTAGACCTAAAACCATAAAAACCCTAGAAGAAAACCTAGGCAATACCATTCAGGACATAGGCTTGGGCAAGGACTTCATGTCTAAAACGCCAAAAGCAATGGCAATAAAAGCCAAAATTGACAAATGGGATCTAATTAAACTGAAGAGCTCTGAACAGTCAAAGAAACTACCATCAGAGTGAACAGGCAACCTACAGAATGGGAGAAAATTTTTGCAATCTACTCATCTGACAAAGGGCTAATATCCAGAATCTACAAAGAACTCAAACAAATTTACAAGAAAAAAACAAACAACCCCATCAAAAAGTGGGCAAAGGATATGACCAGACACTTCTCAAATGAAGACACTTATGCAGCCAACAGACACATGAAAAACTGCTCATCATCACTGGCCATCAGAGAAATGCAAATCAAAACCACAATGAGATACCATCTCACACCAGTTAGAATGGCAATCATTAAAACGTCAGGAAACAATGGGTGCTGGAGAGGATGTGGAGAAATAGGAACACTTTTACACTGTTGGTGGGAGTGTAAATTAGTTCAACCATTGTGGAAGACAGTGTGGCAATTCCTCAAGGATCTAGAACTAGAAATACTATTCAACCCAGCCATCCCATTATTGGGTATATACCCAAAGGATTATAAATCATGCTGCTATAAAGACACATGCACATGTATGTTTATTGTGGCACTATTCACACTAGCAAAGACTTGGAACCAACCCAAATGTCCAACAATGATAGACTGGATTAAGAAAATGTGGCACATATACACCATGGAATACTATGCAGCCATGAAAAATGATAAGTTCATGTCTTTTGTAGGGACATGGATGAAACTGGAAACCATCATTCTCAGCAAACTATCGCAAGGACAAAAAACCAAACACCGCATATTCTCACTCATAGGTGGGAACTGAACAATGAGAACACTTGGACACAGGAAGGGAAACATCACACACTAGGGCCTGTCATGGGGCGGGGGGAGGGGGGGAGGGATAGCATTAGGAGATACACCTAATGTAAATGACGAGTTAATGGGTGCAGCACACCAACATGGCACATGTATACATATGCAACAAACCTGCACATTGTGCACATGTACCCTAGAACTTAAAGTATAATTAAAAAGAAAGAAAGAAAATATCTTGAACCTGGGAGGTGGAGCTTGCAGTGAGCTTAGATTGCACCATTGTACTCCATCCTAGGTGACAGATTGAAACCATGTCTCTCTCTCTCTATATATATATAAAATTCTTTATTGGAAAAGTACACATTTAAGGCTCCAAGGAGTCACAAGACAAAGAAATAGTCCTATCTAAAAAAATATTTAGGCATACTTTAGCATTTTCTTGCATATAATTTAAAAAATTAAAACAAAAAATAGGTCAAGAGGTGAAAATGCAAACAAATAACATGGGCAGTTTGTGCGATGTGCAAAGAACATCTGAATTATGGACATAATTCCATCTATAAAGATTGCATTAAATAAAATCACATGTGTGGAATGGCCGAACTGTGGATCTGACTCATAATCTCTAAACCTTTTCTCAGGTCATAACATTTTTAAGAAAAATGACTCTGACAAAAGTGGTCATATTTCTAACTCCACACCATTAAAAACTATATAAAATTTTTCTTACTCTAGTTAATAAGAAAGAGATTGGACAAAAATGAAGTATTTTAAGAAGGAAAGGAAATCAGGAAAATATATGAAGTCAAGGTGACTCAGTGAGTCTTACTGAGTCCAAACCATTACAACGAATAAAAACAGCCATAATCTTCCCGACAAGATAGAAAAATAGAGACTCTATTTACCCATCTGACTGGAGAAAAAGACAGACAAAATACATGAAAAAATGTCTCAAGTCATTGGACAGAGACAATAAAGGATAGTGCTTCCTGAAATGTGGGAAATGAGGTGAACTCTAAGATTTCCTCAGTGTAATTCCTGGATAAAGTTTCCAGGCAGCAATGCAGAAAGGGAAGATCAAGGTGAGCTGGATAGTCTACCTGAGTTGAGTAAACTAACCTGGGTCTCCCGGCAGGCCCTATATCCAGTTTCCAGAGTAAAAAGAGCATTGGAAAGAGACAATTCCAGGAGCCAGCAAAGTTCCTACTGTAGTATTTAGCTGAATATTGATCAGTGCACCTTTGTGAGGAAACTACCCAAAGCCAAGTAAAGAATCATCTAAACAGATTAGAAGAAATGATACCTGAAAGTTCAATAACTGTTTAATGACTACTCCCATGGGGCAGTATTCAGAAGGCCATTGGAAGAGTACTTAGAAAGGTTTCACCTCAAAGTGGGGAATACTTAACCTGCTCTTGAACTGCCTAACTTACTAAAGCAAAACTCTAAAGGAGCAGGTTACTTAAAAGTAACTTAACCATGTACAGAACAACATTTAAAAATCTTTATAGGGGTTGGGCGTGGTGGCTCATGCCTGTAATCATAGCACTTTGGGAGGCCGAGGAGGGTGGGTCACTTGAGGTCAAGGGTTCGAGACCAGAATGACTAACACGGCAAAACCCCATCTCTACTAAAAATACAAAAATTAGCTGGGCAAGGTGGCAGGTGCCTGTAATCCCAGCTACTTGGGAGGCTGAGACAGGACAATCACTTGAACCCCCGGGAGGCAGAGGTTGCAGTGAGACATGATCATGCGCCACTGCACTCCAGGCTGGGCGACAGACTGAGACTCCATCTCAAAACAAAATAAATAAATAAATATGAATACAAATGATCAAGCACCTACAAATGTAAAGTTTATAATGTTTGGTGTCCAATTAAAAATTATCTGGCCTTCAGAGAAAAGAAAATTACTACCCCAAATTAAGAGAAAAAATAATTTAATTAAGCCATGTCAGAAATGACACATGTGATTATTTATTAGATAAGGACATTAAAACAATTATTATAATGTATTCCATATACTTAAGAAGATAAAAGATATTTGAACATCTTAGGAGATTTAGTCAGCATAAAGAAGATCTAAATTGACTTCAAAAGTAAATATAAGATCTGAAATAAAAATTGCATTAGATGAGCTAAATAGTGCAGAAGATGTGTTTAGACATTGCTGAAGACAGTAACAAAAACCATCCAAATTGTAATGGAGAGGAAGAAGACTGAAAAAGAATAAAGTATGCATCAATAAGCTATGGAGCAACTTCAAGCTGCCTGATACATATATAATCAGGGTACTAGAAGGAGAGAAGAAAGGAGAGGAACACAGATAGTGTTTAAAAAATGAAGAACCATAATTTTCAAAATCTGATGAAAGTTAGAAGCCTATAAATCCAAGATGCTGAACAAACACCAATCACAAAAGAAAATTAACAAAATCACATCAAAGAAAAACACAATCAAATTATTTAAACCAGTAATAATGTTAAAAAAACAAGAAGCCAGATGACATGAGCTTATATATGGACAAACCTAAAGTTTTTATCAAAAAAATTTTGGCACTGATAAATAAATTCAATAAAGTTGCAGGATACAAAATCAAGTAAAAATTAGTAGTATTTATGTATACAAAGAACAAACTAGCTGAAAAAGATATCAAGAAGGCAATCCCACTTAAAATATCTACCAAAAAATTTACCTAGGAATAAATTTAACCAATGGAGTGAAAGACATCTACAAGTGAAACTGCAACACATTGATGAAATAAATAGAAGAAGATACAAATAAATGAAAAAACATCGTATGTTCATGGATTAGAAAAATTTATATTGTTAAAATGACCTTACTATCCAAAGTAATCTATAGATTTGATGATATCCCTATTAAGATACCAATAAAATTCTTCACAGAAATAGAAAAAAAATCCTAAAATGTGTATGAAACTACAAAAGACAAAGAATAATCAAAGAAATACTGAGGAAGAAGAACAAAGCTAGAAACATCACACTACTAGATTTCCAAATGTATTACCAAGCTGTAGTAACCAAAACAACATAGTAGTGATATAAAAACAGACACATAAACTGGTTGAACGGAATAGAGAACCTAGAAATTTATTCATATATCTACATCCAATTGATTTTTGACAAAGGTACCAAGAACCCTCACTGGAGAAAGGACAGTCTCTTCAATAAATGATGCTAGAAAAACTGGATATCTATATGCAGAGGAATGAAACTAGATCCCCACTTCTTACCCTATGTAAAAATCAACCCCAAATAGTTTAGTGACCTAAATGTAAGACCCAAAACTATAATATTACTAGAACAAAACATAAAGAAAACAGTTCATGACAATTATCTGGGAAATGATTTTGTAATGAAGACCTCATAAGCACAGCAAACAAAGACAAAAATATATAAATGAGATTATATAATCAAACTAAAATGCTTTTGCACAGTAAAGGAAACAAAAGACTCAAAAGACTACAAAATGGGAGAAAACATTTGCAAGTCATTCATTCAACAGGCAATCAATATCAGAATGTAGAACAAACTCAAACATCTTAACAACAAAACAACAATCTGATTTTAAAATGGGCAAAGGATCTCAACAGATATTTCTTAGATGAAGACATACAAATAACAACAAAAAAAAACACATTAAATAAATGCTTAACACCACTAATCATCAGGGAAATGTAAGTCAAAATCACAATAAGGTATCTTCTCACTCCAGGTAGGATGGCTATCATCAAAAAGACAAAAAATAACAAATGCTGACAAGGATACAGAGAAAATAAACTCTTAAACACTGTTGGTAAAAATTTAAACTAGTACAGCCACTATAAAGAACAGTGTGGAGGTACCTCAAAAAACTAAAAATAGAACTACCATATTATCCATCAATTCCATTACTGGGCATTTATCCAAAAGAAAATAAATCAGTATATTGAAGAGATGCCTATATCCCCATGTTTACCACAGCATTATTTATAATAGTCAAGATATGAAATCAACCTAAATTTCCAAAAACAAATGAATGGATAAAGAAAATATGATATAGATACATAATGAAATACTATTCAGCCATCAAAAAGAATAAAATTTGTCATTTGTGGTAACATGTACAGAGCTAGAAGACATTATGTTAAGCCAGGAACAGAAAGTTAAACACTACATGTTCTCACTCATATATGAAAGTATAAAATATTGATCTCTAGAATTAAAAAGTATAACAGAGGATACTAGAAACTGGGAAGGGTAGGGTGAAAAGGGGAATAGAGAGAAATTTGTTAAAGTATACAAAATTACAGCTGGATAACAAGAAAACAGTCCTAGTGTTCTATAGCACTATAGGATGGCTATAGTTAAAAATAATAATGAAAATCCCAGCATTTTGGGAGGCCAAGGCAGGCAGATCAGTTGAGCCCAGGAGTTAAAGACCAGCCTAGGCAACCTGATGAAACCTCGTCTCTACAAAAGATACAAAAATTATCTGGACATGGTGGTGCACACCTGTAGTCCTAGCTACTTGGGAGGCTGAGTTGAGAAGGATTACTCAAGCTTAGGAGGTCAAGGCTGGAGTGAGCCATAATCATGCCACTGCACTCCAGCCTGGGTGACAGAGTGAGAGCCTGTTTCAGAAAAAAGGAAAGAAAAATTATCACCAATATAACTGAACACAAGAAATGTCAAAAGAAAACCTTCACAATGATGGAAAATAATATAAAATGGGAATATATGTCTACAAAATGAATGCAGAAACTAGGGATAATAACTATGTGGATAAATGTATTTTATTTCATCATTACATCTACTTAAAAGATAATAAACTGTTTAAAACAAAAATAATAAAAATGTACTTAAAATATAATATGAATTTTATAGAAATTATCAAAAGTTTATGACAACTTTAGCACAAAGACTAGAGGAAATAAATAGATGTATAGGATTATAAGATTCTTAGACCACACCTGGGTGATAAAATATCACTTTAAGTTAGGCAGCAATAAACAAAGATATATACTATAAAGCAACAATCAATCACTAAATTGACAAAAAGAGTGTTAGCTAATGAACCAACAAATAAAATAAAAATAAATCATAAAATACGATTCAATTAATTTTTGTGTGTGTGTGTGTTTTATTATACTTTAAGTTTTAGGGTACATGTGCACAATGTGCAGGTTTGTCACACATGTATACATGTGCCATGTTGGTGTGCTGCACCCATCAACTCGTCATTTAACATTAGGCATATCTCCTAATGCTATCCCTCCCCCCTCCCCCCACCCCACAACAGGCCCGTGTGTGATGTTCCCCTTCCTGTGTCCAAGTGTTCTCATTGTTCAATTCTCACCTATGAATGAGAACATGCGGTGTTTGGTTTTTTGTCCTTGAGATAGTTTGCTGAGAATGATGGTTTCCAGTTTCATCCATGTCCCTACAAAGGACATGAACTCATCCTTTTTTATGGCTTCATAGTATTCCATGGTGTATATGTGCCACATTTTCTTAATCCAGTCTATCATTGTTGGACATTTGGGTTGGTTCCAAGTCTTTGCTGTTGTGAATAGTGCCACAATAAACATACGTGTGCATGTGTCTTTATAGCTGCATGATTTATAATCCTTTGGGTATATACCCAGTAATGGGATGGCTGGGTTGAATGGTATTTCTAGTTCTAGATCCCTGAGGAGTCACCACACTGACTTGCCTTTGAAAACTGGCACAAGATAGGGATGCCCTCTCTCACCACTCCTATTCAACATAGTGTTGGAAGTTCTGGCCAGGGCCATCAGACAAGAGAAAGAAATAAAGGGTATTCAATTAGGAAAAGAGGAAGTCAAATTGTCCCTGTTTGCAGATGACATGATTGTATATCTAGAAAACCCCGTTGTCTCAGCCCAAAATCTCCTTAAACCGATAGGCAATTTCAGCAAAGTCTCAGGATACAAAATCAATGTGCAAAAATCACAAGCATTCTTATACACCAATAACAGACAAACAGAGAGCCAAATCATGAGTGAATTCCCATTCACAATTGCTTCAAAGAGAATAAAATACCTAGGAATCCAACTTACAAGGAATGTGAAAGACCTCTTCAAGGAGAACTACAAACCACTGCTCAATGAAATAAAAGAGGATACAAACAAATGGAAGAACATTCCATGCTCATGGGTAGGAAGAATCAATATCGTGAAAATGGCCCTACTGCCCAAGGTAATTTATAGGTTCAATGCCATCCCCATCAAGCTACCAATGTCTTTCTTCACAGAACTGGAAAACACTACTTTAAAGTTCATATGGAACCAAAAAAGAGCCTGCGTCACCAAGTCAATCCTAAGCCAAAAGAACAAAGCTGCAGGCATCATGCTACCTGACTTCAAACTATACTACAAGGCTACAGTAACCAAAACAGCATAGTACTACTGGTACCAAAACAGAGATATAGATCAATGGAACAGTACAGAGCCCTCAGAAATAACGCCGCATATATACAACTATCTGATCTTTGACAAACCTGACAAAAACAAGCAATGGGGAAAGGATTCCCTATTTAATAAATGATGCTGGGAAAACTGTCTAGCCATATGTAGAAAGCTGAAACTGGATGCCTTCCTTACACCTTATACAAAAATTAATTCAAGATGGATTAAAGACTTACATGTTAGACCTAAAACCATAAAAACCCTAGAAGAAAACCTAGGCAATACCATTCAGGACATAGGCATGGGCAAGGACTTCATGTCTAAAACACCAAAAGCAATGGCAATAAAAGCCAAAATTGACAAATGGGATCTAATTAAACTAAAGAGCTTCTGCACAGTCAAAGAAACTACCATCAGAGTGAACAGGCAACCTACAGAGTGGGAGAAAATTTTTGCAATCTACTCATCTGACAAAGGGCTAATATCCAGAATCTACAATGAACTCAGACAAATTTACAAGAAAAAAACAAACAACCCCATCAAAAAGTGGGTGAAGTTTATGAACAGACACTTCTCAAAAGAAGACATTTATGCAGCCAACAGACACATGAAAAAATGCTCATCATCACTGGCCATCAGATAAATGCAAATCAAAACCACAATGTGATACCATCTCACACCAGTTAGAATGGTGATCATTAAAAAGTCAGGAAACAATGGGTGCTGGAGAGGATGTGGAGAAATAGGAACACTTTTACACTATTGGTCGGAGTGTAAATTAGATTCAATTAATTTTTAAAAAGCAGAGAAAAAGAATAAAGATTAGACATGTGGAAACAAGAGTAAGATGGTAAAATAAAACTCAAATGTATCCAGAATCATATTGAATGTAAATATTTAAACATCTAAATTACAAGAGATTATCAGATTGGATAAATAAACAATGTACAATTTTTTAATGCCTACAATTAGCCCACTTCATAACAACCTAAGAGCTTTACAGTAAAAGTATAGAATAAGATACCATGTTAACTATACTAGTCAAAAGAAAGCTGGAGTAGCTTATATTAATATCAGACTAAGGTTTTAGAGTAAGAGTTTTATCTTGGATAAAGAATGTCGTTTCATAATAATAAAAGGCTCAATTTATCAAGAAAACATAATAACCCTAAATGTTTATGTCTCTTCTAAAACAGCTTCATGATATAAGAAGCAACGACTGATAGAACTGCAAAAAGACAAATTCACAATTGTAGTTGAAGATTTTAAAACCTCTCTCTCAGTAATGGATAGAGCAAGTAAACAGATATCAGTAAAGATATAAAAGCTAGCTTAGACTGCCATGACAGAAATCATCACTATGTTTCTTAAATTTGTGGAGTTGAAATTTAAGAATGCTATAAAAAGGGTGTAGAGAGAAAATTATTTTATGGGCTAAAGTTTGAATAGGGGAGAGCTAGTAACGTTTTTTTTTTTAGAATTGTATCTATAACTTTGGTGTTACACATACTCATATTATCTGTTT
Source organism: Pan paniscus (assembly GCF_029289425.2). NCBI lineage: Eukaryota > Metazoa > Chordata > Mammalia > Primates > Hominidae > Pan > Pan paniscus. The sequence goes on from NC_073254.2 coordinate 77,549,991, forward strand.
AAGTTTTTCTTCATCTATATTATAAAATTATTTAACCTATGTTGTTTGGAAGATTTCATTTATATCTCTGATGAAAAGTTTCCATAAAGCAATTTTATATACCTGCTATAAAAAATAAAATAAAATAGTATGAGCATTGTATAACCTATAGTGAAAAAGTTACTATTCTTTCTAGTATTCATAATTCAAAAAAATATATAAATCAGAAAAACTTATATGCTGATTAGTTCCACATAAAATTTCTCTTAATTATTAATACTATTTTTAGAGTAGAAATCCAGACTTTAATCAGATATTTTTTGAATAGCAAACAACGATAAAATATAATTAGGGAAAAACACTTTTTTAGAGTACCTATTGCTAATTCCTTATAATGAGTTGGACTTTGGTCTTAGTAATTTCTAAATTAAAAACTCTTAATATAAGCTTTTGGTAAAATATATTAATATCTGATTATCAGATACGTAACTCTTCTATTAAACCATGTTTTCATGCTTATGATATGTAACTCATTTACTTTACACAAACAACACATTTGCAAGGCATCACAGGTAAGCAAATCTGAGCTAAGGTAAAGCAATGAAGTAGATGTATTTGTCTTTCATGGCCCATGACTACTTTTGATGCAAAACCCAATATATGCTTAATTTTTCTGGACGGATTCTGAAGGACTGACCTGTTTATTCTTATTCTCTCCTCAACCCACACACTAAGCAGTTTTCTTATGATGTGAGAAACAGCTTTTATCCAGAAATTTACTTAAATTTATGTAATTCCTCAAACTTAATTTGAATCAATCTTTCTAAAATTCTGAAAATTCTCAACTTTCTCTACAAATATTATCAGTTAGGAAGGTGAATCTGGGTATGTTGTTGAAGGCCTATATGGAAGAATTGATGCACTTTCCTTAATGTAGGGCATATATTACATTTATATACCAATGTTTTCTATGACTTGAAAAAGAAATACTAAAGAAATTATAAAATAAAATAATAAAGAAAATTCTTTTATATTAATGTGCTGTGTGAATGTAGAATAACACTATCATAGAATGAGAACATATTAATAAGTGTTACATGTTATATACAGTAATTTGAGGCTTTAGGTAAATGAGGTACATATATAATATATATTTATATATTATATTACATATTTATATTATATATTATATAATATATATTTACATATTATATTATACATTTATATATTATATATTATAAATTTATTATATATATTAAAAATCTTAAAGTTATATATTATATATGTATTATATATAATATATATTAAAAAATCTTAAAGTCAGTATAAACCATAAAGATCACTTTGGGAAATTCCAAATGACCCCTAAATTTGAGAGAAACTTCTGCTCCAAATTATGACCATGTAGAGAAAATATATTAAAATGACTAACTAAAATGTGTTATTGAGATTTAAAACTAGATAACTATCTCAAAATCTCATAAACTGAGCAGAAAGTGCAAAATCCTAAATGGAATAGAAGTTATATAGTGGCTGTACTCCAGACTGGGAATGAAGAATGGAGGTCTGGGAAATAGGTTGTATACTGACCCAGACCCAAAGGGCTGCCTAGCAGACACCAAAATTAGTATTAGAAACCAAGGTTAAAGTTTCCACTAGAAATAGAATACATAAGCGATAGTTATCAAACCACTTAAACGGAATTCTGTCTATAGTGGAAGTCAGAAACTCTGGTTTGGATGAGGGTAAGGAGTGGCTGGGTAATGAGTGGTGTCATCAAGAAAACCATAAAATTGCAAAAACCACTGGATAGGGAGTATTAGAAAGAGAAAAACAACAAGACCAGTACAATATTAACATAAAAACAAAATAATATTCCAATTGCAAATTCAAAATAAAATCCCGAAACATATGAAAATATTTAATAATAAGAAAGACAGTATCAAAGTCTACAAATCAGTCATAAATTTATTTCACACATAACTAATTAGATAAAAACCATTATTTAAAATAAATGTTTATGTTGCTCATACATATATAACAATTTTAATTTTAAAAGTATACTTAGAGCACATAAAAAGATGTTTGATATCAATAGGCATGAGGGAAGTCCAAATTAAAACCACTATAAACTATATACAACTGCACACCCATTAAAATGGCCAAATAAAAAGTTCTCGCAATATACACATTTACCGACAATACAAACATACATACTAACTAGTCATATATTATTATTAGCAATAGAAAATGCTACAGCCTCTCTGAAAAACACTTTTTGCCATTTCTTAGAAAGTTGAACACACACTACCATTTGACCCAGCAACCCCTTACGTGGGTGAAAATGTATGGTCACACAAACACTTGTACATAAATGTTTACGAGGGTTCTATTCAAAATCCCCAAAACTATAAACAGCCCAAATGTTCTTCAACAGGTGAAGAGATTTAAAAATTAGAACTGTGCCACATTCATACATGGAATACTACTAACCAATTAAAAAGAAATAAATTTTTGATCTATAAAAGAACTTTGTTGAATGTCAATAGTTCTATGTTGAGTGAAACTATGTATTCTGAAAAGGTTACATACTGCATGAGTCTACATACACTAATTAGCATATTAGAAAATAAAACTCCATAAGGGAGGGCGAAAAAAAGGACTGCTGGGGAGCTATAAACTGATCGATTCCCAGAGCTCAAACAGGGGTAGAAAACATTTAGATTGAACTTATGTATCATTGTCAAAATATGAGAAGAGATTCATTGTTATCAGGGGTTAAAGTTTGTGGAAGAGTATCCATACAAATCAGAGGGGAGCTTTTTGGAGTAATGAAACTATCTTGATTGTGATGGTAGATACAAGAATCTAAGCATGTAATAAAATCAAAGAATTGTGCAAACCAAAATAACCAATTTTACTGTGTGATAATTTTAAAACATACATATGACTGGTACAGGTTTTGATTTTCTACTGTGAGCAATTAGAAACTACAAAATATGTAAAAGAACTCTTGTCAGACATTGGACAAGAGGCAGCAAAGAACTGTGATCCATAAGGAAGAAAAACAAATCAGAGGAGTTCTACAATATCTTGGAGGGACTTCCAGAAAATTAGACACTGAAGGAGAAACATGAGCGAACTCGACAGAGAAATAGAAAATATCTAAACTGCAACACATGGAGAAAAATTACTCCCAAAAAATAAGACAAGAAGGAGGAGGAAGAGAATAAGATGAGGGTTGAGGAGGGGAGAAGGAAAATAAGAATAAGTTGAATGGAAACAAAAAAATAAGAAAAAGAAGAAGAAGAAGGAGAAAGAGAAGGAGGGGGAGGAGGAGTTTGGAGACTCAGAGACTATGGACAAAATATTAAGTAGTTTAGCATAGGTGTCATAAAAAACCCAATGGAAAAAAAGAGAAAGAAGAGGGCTAGGAAAATATTTAAATAATTATTGGGGAAAATGTTCTAATTTGAAGAATAGTATAAAATTACAGATCTTTGGATTCAGTGAAACCTCACGATATGGTTTGGCTCTGTCCCCACCCAAATCTTATCTTGAATTGAACCCCACTAATTCCTACGTGTGTGGGAGAGACCCAGTGGGAGATAATTGAATCATGGGGGGCGGTTTGCCCCATACTGTTTACGTGGTAGTAAGTCTCATGCGATCTGATGGTTTTATGAGGGGAAACTCCTTTCACTTGGTTCTCATTCTCTCTTCTCTGCTGCCATGTAACACTTGCCTTTAGCCTTTTGCCATGATTGTGAGGCCTCCCCAGCCATGTGGAACTGTGAGTCCGTCAAGCTGCTTTTTCTTTATAAATTACCCAGTCTTGGGTATCCCAGGCACTGTGGCACACACAGTAGCTGTAGTCCCAGTTACTCTAAAAACTGAGCTGAGAGGGTTGCTTGAGCCCAGGAGTTGAAGTTTAGACTGGGCAACATAGTGAGACTCCATCTCTTAAAAAATTAATTAATTAATTAAAAAAAACTTCTATACTTCTATGCTGCCTAAAAGAAAGTCATTAAATATGCCTGTTTTGAAATTTCGATTTTTGTGGGTACAAAATAGGTGTATATATTTATGGGTTACATAAGATATTTTGATAAAGTAGCTCTATTTTAAGTTTTTGAGGAACCTCCAAACTGTTCTCCAGAGTGGTTGTGCTAATTTACATTCCCATCAACAGTGTACAAGTGTTCCCTCTTTTCCACATCCTTGCCAGCATTCCTTATTGCCTGTCATTTGGATAAAAGACATTTTAATAATAGCTCATTGTAGGTTTGATTTGCATTTCTCTGATGATCAGTGACGTTAAGCTTTTCCTAAATCTTTTTTCCATTTGCACATCTTCTTTTTTAGTATTTTCTTTTTTTTTTTTTTTAATTATACTTTAAGTTTCAGGGTACATGTGCACATTGTGCAGGTTAGTTACATATGTATACACGTGCCATGCTGGTGCGCTGCACCCACTAACTCGTCATCTAGCATTAGGTATATCTCCCAATGCTATCCCTCCCCCCTCCCCCCTCCCCACCACAGTCCCCAGAGTGTGATATTCCCCTTCCTGTGTCCATGTGATCTCATTGTTCAATTCCCACCTATGAGTGAGAATATGCGGTGTTTGGGTTTTTGTTCTTGCGATAGTTTACTGAGAATGATGGTTTCCAATTTCATCCATGTCCCTACAAAGGATATGAACTCATCATTTTTTATGGCTGCATAGTATTCCATGGTGTATATGTGCCACATTTTCTTAATCCAGTCTATCATTGTTGGACATTTGGGTTGGTTCCAAGTCTTTGCTATTGTGAATAATGCCGCAATAAACATACGTGTGCATGTGTCTTTATAGCAGCATGATTTATAGTCACTTGGGTATATACCCAGTAATGGGATGGCTGGGTCAAATGGTATTTCTAGTTCTAGATCCCTGAGGAATCGCCACACTGTCTTCCACAATGGTTGAACTAGTTTACAGTCCCACCAACAGTGTAAAAGTGTTCCTATTTCTCCACATCCTCTCCAGCACCTGTTGTTTCCTGACTTTTTAATGATTGCCATTCTAACTGGTGTGAGATGATATCTCATAGTGGTTTTGATTTGCATTTCTCTGATGGCCAGTGATGATGAACATTTTTTCATGTGTTTTTTGGCTGCATAAATGTCTTCTTTTGAGAAGTGTCTGTTCATGTCCTTCGCCCACTTTTTGATGGGGTTGTTTGTTTTTTTCTTGTAAATTTGTTTGAGTTCACTGTAGATTCTGGATATTAGCCCTTTGTCAGATGAGTAGGTTGCGAAAATTTTCTCCCATGTTGTAGGTTGCCTATTGACTCTGATGGTAGTTTCTTTTGCTGTGCAGAAGCTCTTTAGTTTAATTAGATCCCATTTGTCAATTTTGGCTTTTGTTGCCATTGCTTTTGGTGTTTTAGACATGAAGTCCTTGCCAACGCCTATGTCCTGAATGGTAAGGCCTAGGTTTTCTTCTAGGGTTTTTATGGTTTTAGGTCTAACGTTTAAATCTTTAATCCATCTTGAATTGATTTTTGTATAAGGTGTAAGGAAGGGATCCAGTTTCAGCTTTCTACATATGGCTAGCCAGTTTTCCTAGCACCATTTATTAAATAGGGAATCCTTTCCCCATTGCTTGTTTTTCTCAGGTTTGTCAAAGATCAGATAGTTGTAGGTAAGCGGCGTTATTTCTGAGGGCTCTGTTCTGTTCCATTGATCTATATTTCTGTTTTGGTACCAGTACCATGCTGTTTTGGTTACTGTAGCCTTGTAGTATAGTTTGAAGTCAGGTAGTGTGATGCCTCCAGCTTTGTTCTTTTGGCTTAGGATTGACTTGGCGATGCGGGCTCTCTTTTGGTTCCATATGAACTTTAAAGTAGTTTTTTCCAATTCTGTGAAGAAAGTCATTGGTAGCTTGATGGGGATGGCATTGAATCTGTAAATTACCTTGGGCAGTATGGCCATTTTCACGATATTGATTCTTCCTACCCATGAGCATGGAATGTTCTTCCATTTGTTTGTATCCTCTTTTATTTCCTTGAGCAGTGGTTTGTAGTTCTCCTTGAAGAGGTGCTTCACATCCCTTGTAAGTTGGATTCCTAGGTATTTTATTCTCTTTGAAGCAATTGTGAATGGGAGTTCACTCATGATTTGGCTCTCTGTTTGTCTGTTGTTGGTGTATAGGAATGCTTGTGATTTTTGTACATTGATTTTGTATCCTGAGACTTTGCTGAAGTTGCTTATCAGCTTAAGGAGATTTTGGGCTGAGACGATGGGGTTTTCTAGATAAACAATCATGTCGTCTGCAAACAGGGACAATTTGACTTCCTCTTTTCCTAATTGAATACCCTTTATTTCCTTCTCCTGCCTGATTGCCCTGGCCAGAACTTCCAACACTATGTTGAATAGGAGCGGTGAGAGAGGGCATCCCTGTCTTGTGCCAGTTTTCAAAGGGAATGCTTCCAGTTTTTGCCCATTCAGTATGATATTGGCTGTGGGTTTGTCATAGATAGCTCTTATTATTTTGAAATACATCCCATCAATACCTAATTTATTGAGAGTTTTTAGCAGGAAGGGTTGTTGAATTTTGTCAAAGGCTTTTTCTGCATCTATTGAGATAATCATGTGGTTTTTGTCTTTGGCTCTGTTTATATGCTGGATTACATTTATTGATTTGCGTATATTGAACCAGCCTTGCATCCCAGGGATGAAGCCCACTTGATCATGGTGGATAAGCTTTTTGATGTGCTGCTGGATTCGTTTTGCCAGTATTTTATTGAGGATTTTTGCATCAATGTTCATCAAGGATATTGGTCTAAAATTCTCTTTTTTGGTTGTGACTCTGCCCGGCTTTGGTATCAGAATGATGCTGGCCTCATAAAATGAGTTAGGGAGGATTCCCTCTTTTTCTATTGATTGGAATAGTTTCATAAGGAATGGTACCAGTTCCTCCTTGTACCTCTAGTAGAATTCGGCTGTGAATCCATCTGGTCCTGGACTCTTTTTGGTTGGTAAAGTATTGATTATTGCCACAATTTCAGCTCCTGTTATTGGTCTATTCAGAGATTCAACTTCTTCCTGGTTTAGTCTTGGGAGAGTGTATGTGTCGAGGAATGTATCCATTTCTTCTAGATTTTCTAGTTTATTTGCTTAGAGGTGTTTGTAGTATTCTGTGATGGTAGTTTGTATTTCTGTGGGATCGGTGGTGATATCCCCTTTATCATTTTTTATTGCGTCTATTTGATTCTTCTCTCTTTTTTTCTTTATTAGTGTTGCTAGCGGTCTATCAATTTTGTTGATCCTTTCAAAAAACCAGCTCCTGAATTCATTGATTTTTTGAAGGGTTTTTTGTGTCTCTATTTCCTTCAGTTCTGCTCTGATTTTAGTTATTTCTTGCCTTCTGCTAGCTTTTGAATGTGTTTGCTCTTGCTTTTCTAGTTCTTTTAATTGTGATGTTAGGGTGTCAATTTTGGATCTTTCCTGCTTTCTCTTGTGGGCATTTAGTGCTATAAATTTCCCTCTACACACTGCTTTGAATGCGTCCCAGAGATTCTGGTATGTTGTGTCTTTGTTCTCGTTGGTTTCAAAGAACATCTTTATTTCTGCCTTCATTTCGTTATGTACCCAGTAGTCATTCAGGAGCAGGTTGTTCAGTTTCCATGTAGTTGAGCGGCTTTGAGTGAGATTCTTAATCCTGAGTTCTAGTTTGATTGCACTGTGGTCTGAGAGATAGTTTGTTATAATTTCTGTTCTTTTACATTTGCTGAGGAGAGCTTTACTTCCAACTATGTGGTCAATTTTGGAATAGGTGTGGTGTGGTGCTGAAAAAAATGTATATTCTGTTGATTTGGGGTGGAGAGTTCTGTAGATGTCTATTAGGTCTGCTTTGTGCAGAGCTGAGTTCAATTCCTGGGTATCCTTGTTGACTTTTTGTCTCGTTGATCTGTCTAATGTTGACAGTGGGGTGTTAAAGTCTCCCATTATTAATGTGTGGGAGTCTAAGTCTCTTTGTAGGTCACTCAGGACTTGCTTTATGAATCTGGGTGCTCCTGTATTGGGTGCATATATATTTAGGATAGTTAGCTCCTCTTGTTGAATTGATCCCTTTACCATTATGTAATGGCCTTCTTTGTCTCTTTTGATCTTTGTTGGTTTAAAGTCTGTTTTATCAGAGACTAGGATTGCAACCCCTGCCTTTTTTTGTTTTCCATTTGCTTGGTAGATCTTCCTCCATCCTTTTATTTTGAGCCTATGTGTGTCTCTGCACATGAGATGGGTTTCCTGAATACAGCACACTGATGGGTCTTGACTCTTTATCCAACTTGCCAGTCTATGTCTTTTAATTGGAGAATTTAGTCCATTTACATTTAAAGCTAATATTGTTATGTGTGAATTTGATCCTGTCATTATGATGTTAGCTGGTGATTTTGCTCGTTAGTTTATGCAATTTCTTCCTAATCTTGATGGTCTTTACATTTTGGCATGATTTTGCAGCGGCTGGTACCAGTTGTTCCTTTCCATGTTTAGCGCTTCCTTCAGGAGCTCTTTTAGGGCAGGCCTGGTGGTGACAAAATCGGTCAGCATTTGCTTGTCTGTAAAGTAATTTATTTCTCCTTCACTTATGAAGCTTAGTTTGGCTGGATATGAAATTCTGGGTTGAAAATTCTTTTCTTTAAGAATGTTGAATATTGGCCCCCACTCTCTTCTGGCTTGTAGGGTTTCTGCCGAGAGATCCGCTGTTAGTCTGATGGGCTTCCCTTTGAGGGTAACCCGACCTTTCTGTCTGGCTGCCCTTAACATTTTTTCCTTCATTTCAACTTTGGTGAATCTGACAATTATGTGTCTTGGAGTTGCTCTTCTCGAGGAGTATCTTTGTGGCGTTCTCTGTATTTCCTGAATCTGAACGTTGGCCTGCCTTGCTAGATTGGGGAAGTTCTCCTGGATAATATCCTGCAGAGTGTTTTCCAACTTGGTTTCATTCTCCGCATCACTTTCAGGTACACCAATCAGACGTAGATTTGGTCTTTTCACATAGTCCTGCACATCTTCTTTTGAAGACTATCTATTCAGCTCTTTTACCCATCTTTTAATTGGATTGTTGGGTTTTTTTTTTTTTCCTATAGAGTTGTTTGAGCTCCTTACATGTTCTGTTTATTAATCTCTTGTTAGATAGGTAGTTTGCAAATATTTTCTCTCATTCTGTGGGTTGTCTCTTCACTGTTGATTATTTCCTTTGTTGTGCAGAAGCTTTTTAACTTGATGTGATCCCAGTTTTCAACTTTTGCTTTGGTTGCCTGTGTTTGTGGGGTATTATTCAAGAAATCATTGCGCAGACCAATGGCCTAAAGGGTTTCCCCTATGTTTTCTTTTCACAGTTTGAGGTCTTAGATTTAAGTCTTTAACCCATTTTGATTTGATTTTTGTATATTTTGCAAAAGATAGGGGTCCAGTTTTATTCTTCTGCATATGAATATCCAGTTTTCCCAGCACATATTTATTGAGTACTATCCTTTCCCTAATGTATGTTCTTAGACTCTTTGTCAAGAATGAGTTCACTATAGTTGTATAAATTTATTTCTAAGTTCTCTGTTCTGTTCTATTGGTCTGTGTGTTTGTTTTTATGCCAGCACCATGCTATTTTGGTTACTATGGCTCTGAGGTGTAATTTGAACTCAGGTAATGTGAATCCTCAGGTTTTGTTCTTTTTGCTGAAGACAGTTTTGGTTACTCTGGATATTTTGTGTTTCCATATAAATTTTGGCCTTGTTTATTTCTATTTCTGTGAAGAATGTTGTTGGTAATTTAATAGAAATTGCATTGAATTGTAGATTGCTTTGGACAGTATATACATTTTAACAATAATGATTCTTCCAATTCATGAACACTGGTATCTTTTGGTTTTTTGCATCAATGTTTTATAATTTTTATCACAGAGATCTTTCACTTATTTCCTTAATTCTTAAAGATTTGATTTTATTTGTAGCTATTGTAAATGGGATTACTTTCTTGCTTTCTTCTATAGATTGTTGGCTGTTGGCATATAGAAATTTTACTAATTTTTTAGAGTTGATTTTATATCCTGCAACTTTACTGGATTTATTAGTTCTAATAGTTTTCTTGTGGGGTCTTTAGGTTTTCCCAAGTTAAGCTCATATCATCTGCAAACATGGACAATTTGACTTCTTCCTTTACAATCTGGATGCCCTTTATATCTTTCTCTTGTCTGATTGCTCTAGCTAGGACTTCCAGTACTATGTTGAATAACAGTGGTGAAAGTGGACATCCTTGTCATGCTCCAGTTTTTAGAGGAAAGGCTTTCAATATTTCCCCTTTCAATTTGGTACTAGCTATAGATCTGTCATACATGGTTTTTATTATGTTGAGTTATGCTCCTTTCATAAACAATTTTTTAAGAGTTTATGAATTCAACATCATGAAGAGATGTTGAATTTTATCAAGATTTTCAGCATCAATTGAAGTGATCAGGTATTTTTTGTCCTTCCTTCTGTTGATATGATGTATCACATTGATTGATTTGTGTATGTTGAACCTTTCTTTCATCACTGGAATAAATCCCACTTGGTCCTGATGAATGATCTTTTTAATATGTTGTTGAATTTGGTTTTCCAGTATTTTGTTAAAGATTTTTCATCAATATTCATCAAAGATATTTGCCTGTAGTTTTATTGATGTGTCTTTGGTTTTGGTATCAGGGTAAATCTGGCCTCTTAGAACAAGTTTGGAAGTGCTTCCTTGTTCTATATTGTTTAGACTAGTTTGAGTAAGATTGGTATTAATTCTTTAAATGTTCAGTGGAAATCAGCAGTGAAGTCATTAGGTCCTGGGATTTTCTCTGCTAAGAGATATTGTATTATGAGTTCGATCTTGTTAATTGTTATTGGTCTGTTCAAGTTTTTGATTTTTTCATGGTTCAATCCTGGTAGGTTGTTTGTGCCTAAAAATTTACCCATTTCTTTTAGGTTTTCCAATTTATTGGTGTATAGTCACTCATAGTAGCCACTAATGATCCTTTAAATTCCTAAAGTATCAGTTGTAAGGTCTCCTCCTTCATCTCTGATGTTATTTTGGGGGGTCTTCTATCTTTTTTATTTTTTCAATATGGCAAAAGATTTGTCAATTTTATCTTTTGAAAAAACTTTTTATTTCATTGGTCTTTTATATTGTTTTCTTCTTCTCAATTTTATCCATCTCTACGCTGATCTTTATTATTTATTTTTTTCTACTGATCCTGGGTTTGGTTTCACTTGCTTTTCTAGTCCTTTCAGTTGCATCATTCAGTTTATTTGAAAGTTTTCTTCTTTTTTAATGTAGCTGCTTATAGCTATAAACTTCCATCTTGCTACTGCCTTCACTGTATCCCATAGGTTTTGGTATGTCATGTTTCCATTATCATTTGTTTCAAGACTATTTTAAATTTTCTTCCTAATTTCTTCATTGAATGGTCATCTCTTGAAAATGATCCATATGCTGAGGAGAGGAATGTGTATTCTGTAGCTGTTGGCTAAAATGTTCTGTAATATATATATTAGATCCATTTGGTCTATAGTGCACATTAAAAGTCTGATGTTTCTTTGTTGATTTTCTGTCTGGAAGATCTACTCCCTGAAAGTGAGATGTTGAAGTCATTTTGTATGATATAAGTATGGATGCTTCTGCTGTTTCCTGGCTTCCATTGGCATAGAAGATCTTTTTCCATCCCTTTATTTTCAGTCTTTTTGTGTCTTTATAAGTGATGTGTGTTTCTTGTAGGTCTTGGATCATTGGGTCCCATTCTTTATATCCATTCAGCGACTTTACGTCTTTTTATTGGAGAGTTTAGTTCCTCTACATTCCATGTGATTATTTATAAGTAGGAATTTACTCTGCCATTTTGTTATTTTTTTCTAGTATTCTCATGATTGTGTCTTCCTTTTTTTCTTCCTTTCTTTCCTTTCACTGAAGGTAATTTTCTATGGTGGTATGATTTAATTTCTTTTTATTTTTTGTGTATCTATTGTATGTTTTGATATGAGGTTACTATTACACTTGCAAATAATACCTTACAACCCATTATTTTATGCTGATAACAACTTAATGCTTGCATAAACAAACTAACAAGGAAAAAGAAAACTAATAGAAGCTCTACAGTTTATCTCCCCACTTTTTAACTTTTTATTATTTCTATTTATATCTTACCTTACTGACTATGCCTTTAAAAGTTGTAGCTATTAGTTTTTATTGGTTCATTGTTTAGTCTTTCTACTTAGATTAAAAGTAGTTCACCCACCATAGTTAGTGTTGTAATAGTTTGTGTTTTTCTGTGTACTCACTATTGCCAGTGAATTTTGCACAGTCAGATGATTTTTTATTGCTCATTAGGATCCTTTTCTCTCTGATTTGAAATATTCCCTTTAGCATTTCTTGTAGAATAGACCCGATGTTAATGAAATCTCTTAGATTTTGTTTGTCTGGGAAAGTCTTTATTTCTCCTTCATGTTTGAAAGATATTTTCACCAGATATACTATTGTAAAGTAAAAGTTATTTTCCTTCAGCACTTTAAAATATGTCATGCCACTCTCCCCTGAGCTGTAAAGTTTCCACTGAAAAGTCTGCTGCCAAATGTATTAGTACTTTATTGTATGGTATTTGTTTCTTTTCTCTTGCTGGTTTTAGAATCCTTTCTTTATACTTAATTTTTGGGAGTTTGATATTAAGGGTCTTGAGTTAGACTTCCTTGGGATAAATCTACTTGGTGTTCTATATCTGTATCTACATATTATTGTACTTGGATATTGATGTCTTGTCTAGGTTTGGGAAGTTTTCTGTTGTTATCCCTTTGAATAAACTTAGGTAGAAAGTTTATTTTCTACCTATCTCTTTCTCTTCCTCCTCTTTAAGGGCAATAACCCCTGGATTTGCCCTTTTCAGACTGTTTTCTAGATCCCGTAGGCATACTTTTTTATTCTTTTTTCTTTTGTCTCCTTTGACTGTGTATTTTCAAATAGCCTGCCTTCAAGCTCAGTAATTCTTTCTTCTGCTTGATCCATTCTACTATTAGAAGATTCTAATTCATTCTTCAGAATGCCAGTTGTATTTTCCAGCTCTAGAATTCCACTTGATTCTTTATAATTATTTTAATCTTTTTGTTAAATTTAAATGCCAGAATTCTGAATTCCTTTTCTGTGTTATCTTGAATTGTTTTGAGCTTCCTCAATACAGCTATTTTGAAATATCTGTCTGAAAGGTCACACATTTCTGTTTCTCCAGAATTTTTCCCTGATGCCTTCTTTAGTTCATTTGGTGAGGTCAAGTTTTCCTAGATGGTGTTGATGTTAGTGAATGATCTTCAGTGTCTGGGTAGGGAAGGGTTAGGTATTTATTGTCATCTTCACTGTCTGGGCTTATCTGTAGCTGTCATTCTTGGGAAGGCTTTCCAGATATTTGAAAGGACTTGGATGTTGTGATCTAGACGATTCCTGCTTTAGAGAGCACCCCAATTCCAGGAGCAATGTAGTTCTTGCAGACCCATAGAGGTACTACTTTAATGGTCCTGGACAAGATCTGGGAGGATTCTCTGGATTACCAAGTAGAGACTCTTATTCTCTTCCCTTACTTTGTCCCAAATATAGAGAGTCTCTCTCTCTCTCTTTCTTTTTCTGCCTTGAGCCACCCAAAGCTGGGGTTGGAGTGACACAAGCACCCCTGTGGCCACCACTATCACTGTGCTATGTTAGACCTTAAGCCAGCACAGCACTAAGTCTTGACCAAGGCCTACTGTAACTACACCCTGGCTACTGCCTATGTTCATTCAAAGCCCTAGGGCCCTACAATCAGCAGGAGGCAAAACCAGCCAAGCCTATGTTCTTGCCTTCATGGTGGCAAGGTCCCTCAGGCCCCAGGTAAGTTCAGAAGTGCCATCTGGGAGTCAGGGATTAGATTCAAAAACCTTATAATTCTAACTGGTGTTCCATTGTATTGAGGCTGAACTGGCACTCACACCACAAGTTGCAGCTCTTCCCAATCTTTCTTCCCCTTTCTAAAGGCAAAGGAGCCTCAGTTGGTGGTCACTGCCACCCCTGGCCACAAGGAGTACTGCTAGACTACCACCCATGTTCCCTTAAGGCCCAGTATCTCTTAAGTCAGCTTGTGGTGAATACTGGCTGGCCTGGGACTCACCCTTCAGAGCGATGGGCTCTACTCTGGCCCAGGGAAGGTCCAGAAATGCCATCCAAGACTCAAGTCCTAGAATCAGGTAGCCAAGAGCCTGCTTGGTTCTCTACTCCTCTGTGGAGGAGTTGGTACCTAAGGTGCAAGACAAAGTCCACTTTATTTTTCCCTCTGCTTTTCTCAAGCAGAAGGGGTTTTGCCCTGCAGCCAGCACAGCTATTAATTTGCCTAGTCTCACATGAAGCCAGAGAGTCTCAGAAGCTGACCAAGGCCCTCGATATAGTACCTACATATTGCTGCTGATTATTCAGGGCCCAAGGGGTCTTTACCTCTAGCCGGTGATGAATGCTGGCAGAACTGGATTCTTTCCTTCAAGGCAGCAAATCCCATTTGCCCCAGGGTGTGTCTAGAAATGTCATCTTGGAGCTAGGCCCTAGAATGGAGGCCTCGTGAATCTGATCAGTGCCCTGTTCTACTGTGGCTGAGCTTGTTTCCAAGATACAAGACAAAGTCTTCCCCACTCTTCTGCCTCTCCTTAAGCAGAAGGAAGGGGTCTCTTTTTGAGCCGTGAGCTGTGAAGTCCAGGGTTATGGAAGGGTTGATGCCAGCATTCCCTTGGCTGCCCCAGCTGCTGTCTCAGTATGTTGCATCCCCCTGCCACCCAGCCCACTGTATCTGGGCTTAGTTCAGCCCTAGGGATTGCCTAAGCATTGTGGTCCCATGGCCTACACTGCCTTTCAAGTTTACTTAGATACCAAAGTACTTTGGCCCTCAATGGTGAGGTGTGTGGGCACTCAAGTTCAGACTGCTGGGATCAGTAATTTCCCTCTGGCTAGGACTGGTTTAAATGCTCCCTCTGTGGGTTGGTGTCCATTGAGTTTGGTATGGGTTTCCTTTCTGTTCTAACAGGACAGCATTGCATTCAATGCTCAAAATTCCTGTGTTCATCTTCCCCCAACACCAGAGTACTCTCTGCACCATATCACCACTGCTAGGAGTGAGGAAAGGTTGTGTCTGTGATTCAGGACTTCTTTTTTTTTTTTTGTATTTCTTCAGTGTCTCTTTCAGTGGGTTGGTGTCCATTGAGTTTGGTATGGGTTTCCTTTCTGTTCTAACAGGACAGCATTGCATTCAATGCTCAAAATTCCTGTGTTCATCTTCCCCCAACACCCAGAGTACTCTCTGCACCATATCACCACTGCTAGGAGTGAGGAAAGGTTGTGTCTGTGATTCAGGACTTCTTTTTTTTTGTATTTCTTCAGTGTCTCTTTCAGTAACATGAAGTTAAAACCAGGTACTATGAGTGCTCAACTATTTTTGGTTCTTATAAAGGTGATTTTTCTGTGTAGATAGCTGTTAACTTGGTGTCCTTGTGGGGAGGACGATCAGTGGAGTTTTTTATTCTGCCCTCTTGTTTTTGCCTCTTGTCCTCTTTGTTAAATCTATCTGATAGAATTCTGAATTCCTTGTCTGTGTAGGATTGGTCTCTGGTGCCTTATTTAGTTCATTTGGTGAGGTCATGATTTCCTAGATGGTCTTGATGCTTGTGGATATTTGTCAGTTTCTGGGCATTAAAGAGTTAGGTATTTATTATAGTCTTTGCAGTCATTGCACCCTGGTGGCCACCACCACTTGGACTTTGTTGGGTTAGAACTGAAGCCAGCACAGCACTGGGTCTTACCTAAAGCCCACAGTAACCACTACCTGGTAACTGCCAATGTTTTCTCAAGGACCTGCAATGAGCAGGTGGCAAAGACAGCCATGCTTGTGTCTTTCCCTTGAGTGTGGCAAGTTCCTCCAGGTACCTGGTGGGTCTAGAGATGCTATCCAGGAGCTAGGGACAGGAATCAGAAACCTTATACGTCTATCCGGTACTCTTATCTACTGTGGCTGAGCTGGCTTTCAAACCATGAGACACAGTACTTCTTACTCTTGCCTCCCATTTTCACAGGCAGGGGAGCTTCAACCTATGGTCACTACCAGCATAATAAGCCCATGGAGAATACAGACAGGTCACCACTAATGGTCAGTTAAGGTCCAAGGGCTCTTCAGTCAACTTGTGACAAAGGTTGCCGGGCCTTTTACTTGCCCTTCAGGGTAGTGGGCCCCCCACTGGCTCAGAGCAGGTCCAGAAATACCATCCAAGAGCCAAAGCCCAGAATTGCAACCCCAAGAGTCTGCTTGATACCCTACCCCACTGTGGCTGAGCTGGTACCTAAGATGCAAGACCAACTCCCTTTTTATTTTCCCTCTGCTTTTCTGAAGCAGAAGGAGTCTCACCATAGCTACCACAGCTAGGAAAGTGCTGGATCTCACCTGAAGCCAGGACATCTCAGAGTCTCACCCAAGACCATGTCATACTACCTGGATATCGCTGCTGGTTTCTTAAGGCCCAAGGGCTTTTTAAGCAGCAGGCAATAGGTTATTCAAGGATTGCATTATTTCCTTCAAGACAGTCGATTCCTTTCTGTCCCCAGGCATTTTTAGAAATGTCATCTGGGAGGTAGGGCAAGGAATGGGGGTCTCTTGATTCTAACTGATGCCCTATCCTGCTGTGGCTGAGCTGGTATCCAAGATGCAAAAGAAAAGTCCTCTTTACTCTTCCCTCTTCTCTCCTCAAGGGGATGGAGGTGGTCTCTTTTGGAGCCACAAGCTGTGTTGCCTGGGGTTGTGGGGAGGAAGTGACACAAGCACAATAGTGGCACCCATTATTAAGGTATCTTAGTAAGTTGTGTGACCCTCCAAGTCCACTGGCTCTGAGCCCAGCTTAGTACTAGGACTGATAGTCCTTGTGGCCTCAGCTGTCTTTCAAGTTTATTTAGGGTCCCAGAGAATTT
This sequence comes from Pan paniscus, assembly GCF_029289425.2. Classification (NCBI taxonomy): domain Eukaryota; kingdom Metazoa; phylum Chordata; class Mammalia; order Primates; family Hominidae; genus Pan; species Pan paniscus. Next base: position 77,566,989 of record NC_073254.2, read on the forward strand.
TATCATATGGTGGTGAGGCTTGCTGGAACTCAAGTTCTGACCACTGGGATGGGCAATTCCTCTCTATGTAGGATTGGTCTGAATGTTTCCTCCATGGGCAAGCGTCATCTAAGTTTAGCCTGGTTTTTCTTTCCACTGTGACAGAGCAGCAGTGAATTTAATGTGAAATCTTAAAATTGCTATGCTTTCCCTCTTCTAAGTACAGATTTCTCCATGCCACATGGCCAATGTGGGCATGACTGGTGGGAGGGGGACGAGGGAAGGGTGGCAGCAGCAATTCAAGACTGTCTTTTGCACTCTCTTCAGTACCTCTCTCGGTGATATGATGTTAAAACCTGGTACCATGAGTGCTCACTGATTTTTCATTTTTACAATGATGCTTTTTAGATAGATAGATAGTTAGATAGATAGATAGATAGATAGTTGCTGAATTTGGTGTCCCCGCAGGGGGAAATGTTTAGTGGGGCCTTCTATTCTGCATCTTACTCTACTTTTTTCTAAATGTCTTTAACATAAAGAAAAAGAGCCCAGGCACTGTGGCTCATGCTTGTAATCCCAGCACTCTAGGAGGCCAAGGCGGGCAGATCATGAGGTCGGGCATTTGAGACCAGCCTGCCCAAAGTGGTGAAACTCTGTCTCTACTAAAAATACAAAAATTAGCTGGGTGTGGTGGCAGGTGCCTGTAGTCCCAGCTATTTGGGAGACTGAGGCAGAGAATCACTTGAACCCAGGAGGCGGAGGTTGCAGTGAGCCGAGATAATGCCACTGCACTCTCCAGCCTGGGTGACAGAGCAAGACTCTTTCAAAAAAAAAAAAAAAAAAAGCTAGATTAATAGTGAAATATTTGTGAAAAATAAATCACATGTCATTTAAATACCAATCATAATAAAGAGTAAGTGGCATTATTAATATCACACAACATAAGTTTCAAGCAAGGAATATTATTAGGTATAATGGAGAACATCAGTCAATCAACATTGAAACATAGTAATCCTAAATGTATATGTACTCTATAACTAAGCTTCAAATACATGAACAAAAAGTTAATTGAACTTAAAGGAGAAATAAACAAGTGCCACTTTTCTATCACTAAATGATAGAACAATTAGACAGAAATGTTTAAAAGTAAAAAGACTAACAACACTATCAACCCACTTGAACCATTGTATAAAACTCCAATATCTACCAAAAAGAAAGAAAGAAAGAAAAAACTCAGAACTGACAAATGAGTTAATCAGGGTTATTATGTCAAAATTAATTTTATTTTTATATCCTAGAAATGACAAAATGAAAACTAAAATTAAAAGAAAAGCATTTACAATAGACTCTGGAAACACAAAATACTTAGAGAGAAATTTAACAAAATATGCAGAAGATATTAAAAATTGTAGAACATTGCTGAGAGAAAATAAAGATGACCTAAATTAATAAAAATATATGCAGATTTATACACTGAAACACACAATATTATTAAGGTGTTAACAAAAATTTATGGATTCTGTGCAATGCCAATAAAATATGTCATTGACAAGCTAATACGGAAATTTATAGGAAAATCCAATGGTGCTGTAATAGATGATAGTACTAAAAGAGTGAAACAAAGTTACTGGATTTATAATAGCTTATAATTAAAAGCCAAGGAAGTCTAGAACTAGATTTGCACTTCATTCAAAATGGAGAAAATAGGCTGATCTTTTCAACAAATTATGAAGTAAGTGTATATTTGTTTTGAAAAGTTAACCTTGACCCTTAGAGCATAAAAAAAATCAAAATAAACCATAGACTAAACAGAAAATGTAAAATTTTACACTTTCCTCAAAAAGATATAGGTAAAAATCTTTGCAACTCAAAAAGTGAATAGGTAAGCAAATTGCGGCGCACCTACATAATGAAATACAACTCAACAACAGAAAGACTGAATTTCTGATACATTTATTAAAACAATCTACAGAATGAGAGAAAACATTTTCAAACTATGCTTCCAAGAAGAGACTAATATCCAAAGTATATAAGGTATTCAAATAATGCAACAAGGGAAAAACAACACCATTATAAAGTTGGCAAAAGGACACAAATAGACACTTTTCAAAAGAAGACATACAAGAACCCAAAAAACATATGAAAAAATATTCAACATCACTAATCATCAGAAATGCAAATTCAAACCACAACAAGATACCATCTTACACCAATCAGAATGGCTATTACTAAAAAGTCAAAAACAACAGATTTTGGCTAGGATGTGGAGGAAAGGGAATACTTATACACTGTTGGCGGCAATGTAGATTAGTACAACCTGTATGGGAAACAGTATAGAAATTTCTCAAGGAACTAAAAATAGGACTACCATTCAATCCAGCAATCCCACTACTGGGTATTTGCCCAAAACAATGATAAAAGTTGTTTTATAAGAAAGACACCTACACTTATGTGTTTGTCACAGTGCTATTCAGCACAGAAAAGCCATGGAGTCAACTTAAGTATGTATCAACGAATGATCAATGAATATATATGTGTGTGTGTTTGTGTGTGTGTATTTATATATACATATATATAGGTGTGTCTGTAAACTCAGAAACAGAAAGTCAAATCCTGCATGTTCTCACTTATAAGTGGGAGCTAAACAATGGGAACACATGGACATATAAATTGGAATAAGAGACATTGAAGACTCAAAAAGGTAGGAGGGTGGAAGGGTGATGAGGGTTGAAAAAAATACCTGTTAGGTACAGTGTTCACTATTCAGGTAATGGTTACACTAAAAATCCAGACTTCATCACTATGCAATATGTCTACATAATAAAAATTGCATTGTATCCTCTTGTATCTCTTTTTTTAAAAGCATACATTTGCAAAGCACGATGCTGAGGGTAATCAGTTGTACACAAAAGACTACATATTGAATTATTCAACTTACATGAAATTCTATATATACTGATTCCTTAGTAATGGAAAACAGACCAGTGGTTGCCAGAGACTAGAGGAAAGGAGAAACAATTAAGTGCAATGGAGTGTAAGAAAACTTTTTGGAATAATAGAAATATTCTATATTCTGACTGTGGTATTGTTTACACTGACAAATACATTTGTCAAAATTTAAAACTATATACTAAAAATGGTATATTTTATTTTACATAATTTTTACCTTCACAAAAAGTTGATTCAAAAGGCTATGGAGATAAAAATGTGATCAACAAAATCAAACTACATAAAATAATACATTTATAAGACATTCTTAATAATTGAAAATAAAAATTAAATTGGTATACTCCAGAAAATTATGAATTATCAAAATTGACTGAATAAGGATAAAGTCTGAAGAAAATAGAACCCTATAATGTAATTGAATTAATAATAAAAACTTTTCCCCTTCCCAGCCCAAAACACTATGCCCAATTAGTTATAACAATCCTTAAAGAAACATATTATTTTTATTTATGCAAACATTCAGAGTAGAACAAAGCACTAAAATGTAGCTTATCAGGCCAATAAAACTTTGACACTACAATTAACGTTGAACCAAGCCAATAAAGAAAATAAAATCTTAAATTGTATTAACCAATATAGGCTGAACCAAAGGTGTTCAAGATGGTAGCCACAACCCACTTTTAGCTTTTCAGCACTTGGAATGTGGCTAGACAAGATAAAGATGTATGTACAAAATACTTAGTATGAGAAAATGAATGAAAAAAATCTGAATAATAATTTTATATTAACTATTATATTAAAATGATAATTTGGATACATTGGATTAAATAAAATACACTAGTAAAACTAAATTTCACCAATTTTAAAACTTATTTTACTGTATTAAATTTTCAATTATAATGGATGCTCACATCAGTGACTCAGATTTTATTTATATTGAACAGGGTCGTTCTAGGTTATTTTGCAGTGTGGTAAGCAGAATGACCCTAAATGTCCATATCCTAATCCCTGAAACCTGAGAATCTGTCATGTCATATGACAAAATGGATTTTGCTGTTGTTATTAAGGGTACAAACTATGACAAGGGAGTTTATCCTAGATTATGCAAGTAGGCCATGTCTAATCATATAAGCTATTAAAAGCAGAGTATTTTCTCCAGTTGCAGTCAGTGAGATGCAGCTGAAGGACAGGTTGGAGTAAAAAACTTCATCACAAACCTGTTAACAAGCCATCCCCCCATGAGGTCATGGAGGCCACAAGAGTAGTAAAAACAAGGCACTCCTGCTCCTTATAGGGTGGGGTTTTAGGTAGAGGCCTAAGGGGAGTCAGGACTCCCACCCCAATGGGCAATAACAAAAAACCTTCACTTTTCCTCATATCAATGGAGCTTAGGTGGGAATCTGTATTCTACATCTACATGACAGTAGAAGGTGACATTCTTTCCCATTCCCCCACTGGAATAGTGTCAGAGGAAAGCAGCTAAAATGAAATGTTTAAAGAATATTTGCATTCTTACAACTAATACTCAAAATGTCTAGCTTTCAGTAAAATCCATCATTATACCAAGGACTCAGAAAATTTTGCCTGAATGAGAAAAAATGAACAACCAACACCAAAAGCAAGATGACATAAATGTTAGGATTATCTGTCAAAACTTTAAAAATAGCTATGATAAAAATACAATTATGAAGCAATAATGAACATGCTTGAAGGAAATGGAAAAAAAATTCTCAGCAAAGTAATAGAAAATTTAGGAAAAAGTAGAAGATATTTTTAAAAAAGAAAATTGAAACAGAAAAATACAATAATAGAAGTGGAAAAAAAAAACCCTAAATCGATGGGCTCAACAACATAGGGGAGACCTTAGAAGTATAAATGAGAGAACTTGATGATAAAACAATAGAAATTGACCAATCTATGCAACATAGAAAAAAAAGAATTAAAAACAAAATTGGAAAAACATTAGGGATCCTTGGGACTATAACAAAAAAACTAGCATTAATGTCATCAGAGTCCAGGAAAAAATAAAAAGAAAGAAGAAGGAGGGTGAGGCCAACAATGCGCTTGAATAAATAATAACTGAAATTATCCTAAATTGCTAAAAGGCATAAACCTATAGACTGTTAAAGCTGAGCAAGGCTTAACCAAGATACACCCAAAGAAATCCGAGCCAAACCACATTATAGTCAAACTACTGTGAGCTAAAGACAGAGAAGAAATATCTTAGAAGCAGCAGAGAGAAACACCTATAGGGGAAAAATATTTAAAAGATAGTGAATTTCTCACCAAAATCAGGGAGAGCCAGAGAGAAATGAAACACTTATCAAGTCCTGAAAGGAAAAAAAAAACTATCAACTCAGAATTTTATATCTAGCATTAGTGCCTTTCAGGAATGAAGGGGAAATACATTTTCAAATGAATTTGTATTCATTTGAAAATTCATTCATTCAATGCTTAGTCAGTGACTAAGCATTTGTCACTGACAAAACCACCCTAAAATAATCATTAAAGTAAATGATTTAAGCAAGATAGAAATAATAAATAAACAAGCTTTGAAACATCATGAAGGAAGAACAGAGAAAGCAGAAACATGCGTAAATACAATAGATTTTCCTTCCCTTTCTGAATTTGCTAAATTATGTTTGAAGTTTAAAACAATCAATCAAGAAGTTCCTCGTTGATTAAAAAATGTGAAAAGCAAACATTAAAGTACTTTAGAAGAAAATACAATATCAAAGCAGGCATTGATTTTCTAAATCAGGCCCCAGCAAATATGTAAGAGAAAGAAAATAAATGTAAGTACATTTGAAATCATTTCAAGTGGCAATATAACAAAAATTAAAAGTCCAACTTTTGATTTGCATGATGCACTTGCAAGTATTTAAGCAATAGAAAATAATATCTGAAAGTTATAAATATATCTTACACATTAATATTTCAAGAAATGAATAACTGCATAAAATGGCGTGGGATAAATACAGGCAGTTTCTGGAGGTGTGATGACAAAAATAAAGAAAATTTGCTCAATCTAATTTGTAATTTAAAAAAATAAAAAATGAAACCATTAAAATAATTCCTTTGCTTAATACTGAAAAACATTAAAGGGTAACATAATATCATATATTAGTATTAGAAAATAAAAACTCTTATACACTTCTTATTGTTAATAATAAGTACATTTTAGAAAACATTCAGCAATGCTTAGTTAAGTTGAAGCTGCAAATAATCCATTATCCAGCATTTGTATCCTGAAAAGGTAGAGGAACACTTACCTACTGGAGGAACTCTCACACAATGCCTTAAAAAGGTATCTATAACACAGTTTATTGTAACATAAAGTACAATGATGAAGAGAAAAAGAAAGAAAAAAAAATAAAACACCAAAGGCATGACAGGGAAATAGATGTGTCCTGTCCTGAGTGAAGTGTTCTGCCCAGGTTCACCTAATTATTAAGGGGTCCAATAATTGAACCTTAATTGGATGGCATTGAACCCCTTATAGTATACCAGAGAAGTTAATTTTAATAATATATAGTTTCATAAAAAGCTGAATTGCAGGAATTAAAAACATGCCAAGGAAACCGTAAACAAGAAAAGAATTAATAGAGGCAGAATATGTAGCTAAAACTTAACCTTAGACACAGTAAGATTAAATTGCATACAATATGCATTTTTTTCTCTTTTTCTGTTCTGCATTGGCAACTCATTGCTTGAATATGTATGACTATGTACTGAATTCCTTGAGCACATTCAAATGTTCCAGGTTCTATGGTATCTTTTCCATTTTGTCTAGGAAAGAGTTAATCAAATAAACTATTCCCCATTAATGTATTTCTTCTCAGAGGCAGTGTACTATACCTAACCTCTAGAGCGATAGTGATGGTGGTACTTCCAGCTATCACACCAGGTGAATTGGAGGCAAGGGATAAGTGGGTAATTGAGCTATTTTCCTGTGGAGAAGCTATTATATTGGCTCAGATTATACTTTAGAAGCACATCTTCAGAAACTAAATCTATATCGCATTTGCCTGGAGCAAAGAATGTGTATGGATATCTTTCTGCTGGTTCATATTCTTTCCTTTAGTGAACAAGGACCAGTGGCAAGACTCTCTGGTTCAGTTGGTATAATACAATTCTCTTCTAATATGGTCTTGGTCAGAGAATCTACTTGTTTCACACATATTTATTTTATGTATACCCTGTTCAGGAATGCCTACTCCAAAATATTCAGATATTAATTAAAAATAGTCTGAATTCTTTATACTTTCCCCCTGTGTTAACTAAATCTCTAGCCATATTTGCAGTCTAGACTGGATCAAGAAGTCTTCAACATCTTAATTTACTTTTTTAATGTGAAAAGAAAAAACATTCTCTCTCAATGTCATGTTTCAAGTGCCTACATGTATTAGAAATATCCAATCTAAGAAGAATTTTCCCTTTGTTTAATGCTTTACTTGTAAGAGTGAACAACTTTGTGGATATCAGCCCCCAGTATTGTGATACAATTTTAATTTAGAAACAGATGATCATTAGTATACTGTAAGGCATTTTCCAGATTTATGGAGTCATAAACCCGATGACATTTTAGGGGTGTTAACAATGGAGGGCAATGAGGACCATCAGTATAATTTTAACAAATAGAAATATTATCTTGCCTAGCAATTGTTTTATATTTTAGAAGCTTGAAGGGTTTTTCTCTTTAATATCTTACTGAGTTCATGGAAAGTCAGAGTTATTATGGATATCCTGCATTTAAATACTACATAGCCCATGATGATTAGATGAGCTTAAAAATTTTTATACTACTTAACTCTCAATCAAATGGTAAAATAGCATTTTTTTTTAACTTAGGAGTGATCCTTAAAAGTCATATACTGAGTTAGTGAGTTCAACTGATTAAATGTAATAGTATAAGAGATAAGTGGTGGGCCGGGCACGATGGCTCATAACCGTAACCCCAGCACTTTGGGCGGCTGAGGCAGATGGATCACTAAGTCAGGAGTTCAAGAGCAGCGTGGTCAACACAGTGAAACCCTGTCCCTACTAAAATTACAAAAATTAGCCAGGTGTGGTGGCACATGCCTGTAGTCCCAGCTACTCAGGAGACTGAGGCATGAGAATGGCTTGAACCTAGTTGCAGTGAGCCAAGACCGCACCATTGCACTCCAGTCTCGGGGACAGAGTGAGATTCTGTTTCAAAAAAAAAAAAATGAAAGAGATAAGTGGTGATCCTCTTCACATTCAAATGTTTTTCCTCTCTTCCCTGCTAAAACATTGGTCCCTAAATTCCATAAGCAATATCTAAACAGAGTGCTATTGTTTACAAAGAGGTACATTAGTATAAATGCATACACTTCTAACCAAAAAAAAAAATCCTAACAATGAAGAATCAGTAATATAATCTCTGAACAACAAGATATTTGTATTGTTGTTATTATCATTATTACTTCAAGCTAAAAAAGATTTTTGAATCCTACCAACATTTTCATATTTAAATACTAAGGAGATATATGAGTATATCAATGTGTCAATGCACATCAATCTTTTTTCACTTGAACTATAGTCAGCTTTCCATTATTTATGAGAATGGAACAGGAGAGTTGTATGGATAATTCAATAGCAAGTCAATAAAATTTCTGTTTGTATTGGGATTGTATTATATAATAACTTGTGCAGCAAATATTCTTTTCTAACTCTTTTGATTAAGCTAAAATGAATGGATCATTTTATGCCTGAAGTACATGCATGTTCACTAGATTCAGCAGATTTTTTAAAAAAGGAAAAAGTGCTGTAAGGGTATACTGGACAGTGATACTCAAGTTCTGTGTGAAATTTGTACCTTAGATATAATAATTATTCTGGACCCAGTCTATCTTCTGTTAATAATTTTAAAAAACTATTTCTTTTCAAAAAATAAGTTATTTTTTCCTTGAGTTAATAAAATTATTAACTGCTCTCTATTTGTTCTGAGGAATACAAAGATACAAGTCTCAAAATCAACACAGCCTAGAGAAGGACCTAAGCTTTCTATCTTAAATTTCTCTCTGCTATTTCTTTTCTACCAGTATTCAAAGATATTCACTCTCTCATACTATTAAAAATTTTTCATAAACCTCTATTTCCTTCTGTCTATAGCTGTATCTTGCTTTTCACTTGATAACTAGACTTTTTGCGTGTCATTTATCCATCTGTCTCTTCTTGGTATTTGGGCTTTATTCCATGCCCCATCACATGATTAAATCCAATGAAGAGTTTTCACTTGCTTGGAAACTCAGAAGCTTTTGACACAAACATTGTCTTTATTTATCTAAAAATCAGCCCTTGGCTTCCCAGATTCCACACTATGCTTGCTTGTTTGCTTTTTTTTTTTTTTTTTTTTTTTTGGCTTATTCATTTTGTACTCTAAATTTTGGCTAAGTTTTCTTCTGGTCCACTTCCTAATTGTTCTCGTTAGACAAACTCATTCATTCTCATGGCTTTAATGGACATTTTTATGCCAGTGACATTCAACTCTCCAGCCCAGGGTCTTCTCCTGCATTGCTAACCCATTTGTCCCACTGCCCACAGGCATCCTTCCTTTTCATGTTTCCCAAAATTGAACTGATTTTTCAATGCCAGGTCTACTCCTTTTTGTGTTTCCTTATCTCAGCTGATGTTCCATCTATCTTGTTGCTCAAATACGTGTGACTGTTAATTCCTTTCTTTTTCTTACCTATGTTTAATTAATTATGTAGTAATTGGAATATATAATGGAAAAATATTATGACCAAAGTAACTTATTTTTGTGTAAATGGTGACCAAATGCATTACTTAGATAGTTCACTTTTAATTATAGACCAAAGAAAACTTTTTAATGTGGCAAGAAGGACCTGTGGAATTGTATTGATAGTCCTAAACTTCTGTCTGTTTTGCCTAACACTTGAGAATATTTATATCCCTAATGTTATGAGTAAAGCTTGGTACTGGGTAAGATTGCTTATTTCTGTGAGTTGATTTGACAATAAGACCCTTTGTGTTAACTCAGTAAATCTTAACGTAAGTTGGTCCATTTTAAATTATTGATCCTCTTTTCTCTATCATAAATTCTATACCTCCACCTCACTGAACTTCTTGGACTTACTTTGATTCCTTGAGTGCAATCTAGCTTGTATCTTTCTCTTTCTGAGTCTTTTAATAAGCTGTTCCCTTACCTGAAATACTTTTCTCGTTATTCGCTCCTGCCTCTATTCTCATAAGCAACAAGTTACTCACTTTTTCTGTTAATCCCTATTTATCCTTTAATTTCTAGTTTAATATAATTTATTTAGAAAGGACTTTCTGACCTATGTCTATATACTGTAAGAACATCCTTTACTACTCTTTCAGTAGCATTGACCACATTTGTAATTACTTGTAAGACTTTAAATTCCATAGAGAGAATTCTATCCCATAGCTTACCACAGCTTATTACCTAATAGGTATAAAAATAAATGTTGAAAAAAAGGTGGCTATTTTGAAACATACATAATTGTTGACCTAAAATGGCTCATAGCAGCTGAATGGATTTCAGAAAGCCCTACATTATATTTACAGTACTATAAAAACATAAACAGGCCTAGAGAAAAAGTTTTAGAGCCCATCATTCTCTTTCCTTTTCTCTTATTGTTTCACATTATTTGAGAGCAAGTGTTTTTTTCTATCCAGTATGTAACCTCAGGAAAGTCACATAATCACATAATCATTTAAATTTCTCACTGTAAAATGAGAGTAGGAATTATACTTTTTTAAAAATAGTGGCTCTATGAATTGTTTACCTTTCTAAAGATCATTAAATGAATGTTATAAAATTCATTTAAATAGAACTAATTTTAAAGTTGAACGTTGACATTTTTCTAAAATATTTATTTTCTCTGTGACTTTTTTAATAAAAGTACACATAGAATGCATTTCAGCCATCAGTTTATAACAAAAACTACACCAGATTTTGTACAAGCTTCTGTCTGCTTTATAATTATTACTCCTCTTCTTATTTTGCCACAGTGTTCTAGAAGTATGCCAGCAAATTTAATGATTTATATATGTGGGTTTTTTACTGTTAAAATGCTGAAGGACTTCCAAATATATTCCTGTTAATACACAATAAGTCTGGGAAGTGTATTAGAAGTGCAACTTGTTGTAATCAAACAATAACAACAATTTTTCTACCCTACAAAAGGCACGTTACTTCCATTGTAAAAATGTCTTAATGTATTATGAATTTCTTCCTGCATTACCAAACTTACTCTATCATCATCTATACCTTTATCTGATTACCTAAATGTATAGGATGGACATCAGTCAATACTCCTGGAAAATTGCAATGTCTAGTAAGCTTTATGATTTTAGAAACAAGATAAAAGCCTTATGACTCAAAGAAAGCAATCAAATGCATTTTGTAGCCACAAGCAATGTATTTACTTAAAGGATTGTGACTATAAAAGCAAATCTCTCTTACTGGAAGTCGGGACAAAAGCTGTCAGAGAACAGGGTAGTAAATAGCTTTAAAATTGTTTTCTCTGCTTCATTTCAAAAGCTTGGGGCTACCAATGTTTGACCTTTTACAAATGGAATTGTTTCCTGCAGGTCTTGGTTTCCACTGAATGTTGATGGTGGTGTGGACTTGATGTAGTCATCAAGAATGGTAAATATGCTCATCACTGGTGCATTCTTCTGCGTCAAGAACATTTCTCATTCAGTGACATTTGCTGGTTCCCTCTAAGAAAAGGTAGAGTGATTCTATTTTCTCCCAAACATTTTCCCTGAGTGACTCTTGGCCAAGCAGAGCAAGGAAAATTGTGTAATTGCCTAAATGACTCCATATAGCTCAGTGGTCAGAGGAAAATAAAGTCAGGTTGAACAAGAAGACATGTTATCGAGAACATTCGGATTCAACCTGTTATCATCTTTACCACTTGGTAATGCAGAATACAAAAATATATTTGAAGATTCTTGGGATCCACTGCATTTCTTAGATTCTTTTGGTAGATTGTATATTAATAATAGTCTCATTCTCTGTTATTAGGATATTGGCCTTATAGCTTTAAATATACACTGAAATATTAATGTATCGTATAGTAATATTAAAGAATAACATTGCTAACTTTTGAACGCTTATCATGTTAGGTAGAACTTGTTTTGTTTTTGACACACATCTGTGAGGCAGGGTTATTATTGCCTTATTTTTTCTAGTTGAGAAAACTGTAGCTTACATAAAATACACAATTGTCCAGCCACACGAAATAGTAAAGAAAGTGGAGACCAGATTGGAGCCTGGATCATTCTGAATACAAATCTCAAGCCAGTAAGGATTGCAACTGTATAAACTGTGTGTGTAGGAATATCCTGAAAATAGAAGAGACATTCTTAAATTCCATCTGTTTTGAAATAGAAGATTAATTAGAAAAGAATTGTGTGAGCTGAGATCACACCACTGCAATCCAGCCTGGGTGACAGAGCGAGACTCTGTCTCTAAAAAAAAAAAAGAAGAAAAAGAAAAGAATTGTTTTCACAAGTTAGGATCCCTCTGTTCAGAGCTTTAGGAAACTTTCAGAGGATAAAATACAACTTAACAAGTAGTAACAATGTGCTAAACCGCATGCTCAATGCTTTGAATCCATTATTTCATTCAACCTTCACAGCAACTGTACAAGAAAGATATGATTATAATCCCCAATTTATAGAATGGAAAACTGAAGATTAGGGAATATTTTTATTCTCTATTTCCCTCCAGATCTATCCTCTGCACTTTTCTGCCTTGTTGCTCACATTGAGAGGCTAACCTCTAGGAACTTTTCCTGGGCTAATGGCTCTCTGTCTTATGGTTGGATTCAGATGGTTGTAAGAACTGAATGGTGATGGAGTGTGAGAGAAGAGATAGGGATATTTATTCACTTTGCTGTGGTTCTGCTAGGGACTGCCTTCCGTTGTGACCATAGTTCAAATCAGTGGTCTCACTTCTATGTCTCCAACTGTCTCTGTGATGTGGTAACACCTTTGCTTCTTCTTTTCTTTCAGGCCTAAGGTAAAAATGGCTTCCTGCTGTTGCTAGTTCGGACTGTTTATTACCCCTTGTTATTTCCTTAACTCTGAACAACCTTGAGTTCTCTTCAATCAGTCCTTTAATGTATGACAATTGTTCACTGTTGGACCTTGACTGACACAACAAAATTAAATAAATTTTCTTAAGGCAATGGGGTTGCCAGAACTCAATTAGGGCTCATTTAGGATTTGGCAGATTTGGTATTCAACTCAGATTTGTTTGATGTTATACCCTTAACCACTCTATGGTCTCTATGATTCTGCCTTACAAAATATTCAGGAGAAAAAAATCATTCCTGAATCCCCAATGGGATTTTCTTTAATTCCTCTTCAGGTTCTAACCATTATCCGGAAAAGGTGCCTCTGACATGGAAGGTGCCTCTATCAACTTCTGTTGAGAGAATCTGACCACAGGACATCAGAAGAAATTCAAATCCTAAACAACTAGTCAAGCAGAAGCTGTTGAGCAGGTAGACAATATTTCTTAAAGTTGAAAGGTAGCAATAGCACGCTAGCAGTTGTTAGTGTGATTATTGCCAAGAACCACTCTTGCCTGTGTAACTAAAAATCCAGGGGGCTCTGTACAGTTACTGCTTGATCTCAGTCCTAGATACTGCCCTATTAACTAACTAAAAATGGCATCGCAAAATTTTAGTCAGTTTTTTATTCCTTTAAAAATTATGTATTTAATTTATACTATGGGCTAGGCATCGTGCTATGTACAAGGCCTGTAAAGATGAATAAGACAAGGTTTCTGCCCACAAAGAAATAAAAGAATAGATATGAAAACTCATGCTCCAGAAGTTCAACAAAGCGTTATGGTGGATGTGATTGGAGGTTGGATATGTTGCCATGGAAGGGTAAGAGTGAGTATTTCTTCACTGTCACTCTTTCTTGTAGCATTATCCATTGGGCCATCAGCCACATACTACACTGCCCCTAGTGCATAAAATTCATGGCACAAACACTAATAATGCCTTACTTTTCTATATGAATGGGGACTCATGGAGGAATCAGCACATGTAACGTGCTGAACTGCTTCTAAACAGCCTCTCAATATTTTCACATTCTTGTATCTCTATAGATTTTTGTCATAATAAATATACAAATTATGCTGTTTTTTAAATCTCTAAAACCACGCAGCAATTGTTTAGACTATATTTAAAAAAATAAATGCCTAATCTGAAGTATAAACAAAAGATTGACACCTTGACTCTTGCTCCACTTAACTAAACATGTATCTGAATACCATTGCTTAAAACATTTAAAGAAATTTATTGATACATAACATTTGTACATATTTATTAAGTGCACGTGTTATTTTGTTACATGAATAGAATGTATAATGACCAAGTCAGGGGTGTCCATCATCTTGAGTATTTATTATTTCTTTGTGTTGGAAACAGTTCAGATCTTCTCTTCTAGCTACTTTGAAATATGCGTTGTTGTTAACTATGGTCACAAACACTAAAACTTATTGCTTCTACCCAACTGCATGTTTGTAGCCATTAACCAGACTCTCTTGATCACTACTCCACACCATTACCCTTGCCAGCCTCTGATATTTATCATTCCATTCTCAACCACTACGAGATCAATTTTTTAGCTCCCACAAGTAATAACAGATTTTTTTTTTCTTTTTGTGCCTGGCTTATTTCACTTAACATAAAGACCTCCAGTTCTATTCATGTTGCTGCAAATGACATTATTTCATTCTTTTTCATAGCCCAATGTAGTATTCCATGTATGTATATATATACCACATTTTCTTTATTCATCCACTGATGGCCACTTAGGTTGATTACAAATCTCTACTATTGTGAATAGTGCTGCAATAAACATGTGAGTGCAGGCATCCCTTTGATCTACTAATTTATTTTGCATTGGATAAATACCCAGTAGTGGGATTACTAGATCGTATAGCAGTTCTATTCTTAGTATTTTGAGAAATCAATCTACTGTTTTCTAACATGGCTGTTTTATTATTTCTAACATATTTATCAGGGATATTGATCTGTAGTTTTCTTTTTTGCGTGCATCCTTGTATAGATTGGGTATCAGAGTAATGCTGGCCTTGTGGAATGGTTAGAGAGAATTCTCTCCTCTTCAATTTTCCAGAACAGTTTGAAGAGAACTAATTTAGTTTTTACTTAAAAGCT
The DNA here is from genome assembly GCF_029289425.2 of Pan paniscus. NCBI lineage: Eukaryota > Metazoa > Chordata > Mammalia > Primates > Hominidae > Pan > Pan paniscus. The sequence goes on from NC_073254.2 coordinate 77,582,132, forward strand.
TGGTTGAATTGGCAGTGAAGCTATCTGGTCCTGGATTTTTTCAGTGGGAGAAGATATTTTACTCCTTATTCAAATATATTACTCAGTATTGGTCTGTTCAGGTTTTCTGTTTCTTCCTGATTCAATTTTGGGAGGTTGTATGTGTCCAAGAGTTTATCTATTTCCTTTGTTTTCCAGTTTGTCACTATATGTTGTTTATAGTTTCTGATGATCTTTTGTATTCCTGTGGTATTAGTTGTACTGTCTTCTTTTTCATTTTATTTCTAATTTTATTTATTTTGGTATTCTTTCTTTTTTCTTGGTTATTCTAGCTAGCAGTTTATCAATGTTGTTTAATTAAAGAGAAAATTTTTCATTTTTTTAATCTTTTGCACTGATTTTTCAGTCTCTGTTTTGTTCTGCTTTAATTTTTATTTATTTTTCTCTTTACATCTACTAATTTTCTGTTTGGATTGAGCTTGCTTTTCAAGTTCCTTGAGGTACATTATCAGATTGTTGAAATCTTTCAACTTTTTTGATGCAAGCATTTATGTGATAAACTTCTCTGTTAGAACTACTTTTGCTGTATCCCATAGGTTTTTTTATGTTGTGTTTTGATTTTTGTTCCAATAATTGTTTTTTAATTTTCTTTTTAATTTTTTCATTGACCCAGTAATCATTCAGAGGCATGTTGTTTAATTTTCATGTATTTATACAGTTTCACAGGTTTCTCTTCTTGTTGATTTCTAGTTTTATTCCATGGTGATTTGAGAAGATACTTGATATGATTTGGATTTTTAAAAAATTTTTAAGACTTGTTTTGTGTCATTATATAGGATCTGTCCTGGAGAATGCTCCATATGCTGATGAGAAAAATGTATACTCTGTACCTGTTGCATGAAGTGGTCTATAAATATCTGTTAGGTTCATTTAGTCTGATATATCATTTAAATTTAGTGTTTCTTTGTTATTTCTGTCTAGATGATCTGTCTAATGTTGAGAGTAGGGTGCTGAAGTCCCCAACTATTATTGTATTGAAGTGTATCTCTTCCTTTAGATTTAATAATATTTACTTTGCATATCTGTGTGCTCCAGTGTTAGGTGCATATGTTGCAAATTGTTTTATTCTCTTGCTGTATTGATCACTTTATCATCATATAATGACTTTCTTTCTCTCTTTTTACTGTTTTTGACTTAAAATCTGTTTTATCTGATATAAGCAAAGGCACTCCCACTCACTTTTGGTTTGCATTTGCATGGAATATCTTTTTCCATACCTTTACTTTCAGTCTATATATGTATTTACAGGTAGGATGAGTTTCTTGTAGGCAGCATATAGTTGGGTCATATGGTTTTTTTTCCCAAAAAGATCTATTTGGCCAGTCTATATCTTTTAAGTGGAAAGTTTAATTCATTTATATTCAAGGTTATTGTTTACATGTGAGCCCTTGTTTCTCTCATTTTATTAATTGATTTATGGTTGTTGTGAATATCCTCTTTTTTTCTTTCTCTCTTATTGTTTATTATTGTTATTTGGTGATTTTCTGTAGCAATAACATTTGAGTTTGAATCCTTTCTCTTCCTTATTTGTGTGTTTGCTCTACCAGTTGGTATTATACTTTTATATGTTTTCATGGTGGTATTAGGTTGCTGCAAAAGTAATTACAGTTTTTGCCATTAGCCATAAAGGCATAAACTGCAATTATTTTTGCACCAACCTAATAGATATTGCCCTTTTGCTCCTAGGCATAGGACTACCTTAAGCAGTTCTTGTAGGACTGGTCTAGTGGTAATGAATTCCCTCATCTGTTTTTGACTGCAAAAGACTTTATTTCTCCTTCATTTATGAAGAATAACTTTGCTGGGTATAGCATTCTTGGTTGCCAGTTTCTGTTCTTGCTGCAATTTAAATACATCATCCCATTGTCTTCTCACTTGTAAGATTTCTGCTGAGAAATGTAGTGCAATGTGGATTCACCTATAAATGACTAGACAATTTTCTCTTGCAGTTTTTAGATTTATCTTTTTTCTTTGGATTTATAGTCAATTTGAGTATTATATTTGTGGATAAGACCTTTTTGAGTTGTATCTTTTGAGGTTATCTTAGCCTTTTTATCTGAATGTCTAAGTTTCTTGCTAGACTTGGGAAATTTTCAGCTATTATTTCATTAGACAAGTTTTCTATCCTTTTGGTCATCGCTTTACTGTCTGTAACATCAAAATTTTGAATATTTGGTTTTCTTATCAGGTCCTACATATCATCTAGGCTTTATTCATTCCTTGTTATTCTTTCTTCTTTGCTTTTGTCTGACTAGGTTATTTCAAAAGACCTGTCTTAAATTTCTGAATCTTTTTCTTCTACTTGATCTAATCTATTGTTGAAGCATGAATGTATTTTTCAAAAGCCCTCAGACTTCAGGCCCCAGGGGAAGGGCAAGGCAATCCACAGACCCTTGGCAAAGATCTCAAGTTGGGGTGGCTAGGGCTGTGCTACAACCCTGATACTAGGAAGAGTGTGGTTGTTTTCAGTGATAGTATGCATATACAAGCAGCTGGGGACTGCTCACTGTTTGGCCACAGTGATGGCTGTAAGAGGGGAATATCAATGGGGCTCTAGGGATGTGGAAATACAAAGGCTGTTGGTCCCTGGGAAATATGCATTTTGGTTGGGGTTGGGGTTGGGCTCTCAATATGGGGCCCAGTTGTAGCTTGGCAGAACCTGGGGGGTGGGATGTGGGACCCAGTGTCAGCTTCTTCTCTGAAGCAATGCCTTCACTAGGTCTCCAGCCAGGCTCCCTATGTTAGTCTTAGAGTCCTTGAGGGTCTAGGGGCTCTCCCATGTCTAGGACTGCTGGGGTTCATGGCGGGAATGTGGACTGCTGGAGATTTCTCACTTACCCTATTCCTGTACTGGGAGCCTCTCTAGACTCCCAGCCTATCCCAGCTAAGCAGGCTGCCTTACTTTACTTTCTGTCTTTGCTTAAGTGTTTCCTGTCACATCTATGTTGAATTTCAGACTTCTCTCTTAGATGATATACTTGAAGAGTGATTATGTACTCATTCTTTTGATGTTTATTTGTGGAGGACTCAATTACCAGTTGCCTCTAGTCAGCCTCTTTGATGATTCTCATTTAAACACCATTGCTTAAAACATTTTAATTTCACTTAAAGATGTAATTTTCCATTTGGAAGCAGAGGGACTGGCTTTGACTTATCAGTCATATAAACATGAAAAGTATTTTACTATCATGATGATTTTCTTTTAAAAACAACATTTGTTGCTTTGACTTTCCATCTTCCATTCATTTCCTGTTTTTACTTTCCTCCCCACCTTCCTATAATGGCCCATCTTCTTTTTAATGCCCCTCTGCTCTTCTCAAGTCATCTCTTCCCTTCTTGTCTTCCTTCCCCTTTACTTCCTCACCCAGTCAATTATCATACATAGGGTTATTTCAGATGAGATTCAACAATGGATGTTAATGCTGGTGTATATAAGTTTGATGAGTTATCATAGAATACCTCTCACAAAATACTAATCAATTGAAAGGAAATAAAAACAGTGAAAATATGATGGAAAGCCTGTCAGACACCAATGGCATACATTGACATAACAAGATGAACAAGATTACACTCCAGTGACTGAATAATAATGTGTGGCATATGGTGCACTGAGAAGTATACAGCATTATTTTAGAGGTTTTATTGCTGAGATTTTATGAGAAACTTTTTCTAAAGAAATCTGAAGACAAATGCTAATAAATGTAAACAGGTACTCCTGGATCAGAACATTGTTGATGCAGTTGATTCAACTGTCAGGATTACTGTTTGGAATTACTGATAATATTGATGGTAGTTTCCTAATTTCATAGATATAGAAATATATTTTATGAAATTAATAATCTTTATATAAAAAACTTACTAGTCTAGAAGTTCTCTGACATTCTGTAGGATCAGGAAAAGAATGGAATTGTGTCTATTTCAGTAATAGTACATTTTTTCTGCATGTAATAAATAATTCAACTAATATTGCATTAAAATAGTTTTTTTCTAACACGACAAGTAGTCTCAAATTGCATATTTGCTGGGATCAGTTCAACTGAGTAATAAATATCATCAAGATTACAAGTCCTTTTCCTCCTTGACATTTTGGATTTTAGTTCTTATACTTTTCTTTTTGCTTACAAGACAGCTAACACGGATATAGAACCACCATTATTATGAAAACTAACAAACAAAAAGATCTTCACGTTCTTCAGAATTCTACATCACTTTATGTTATTGCTAAAACTAAGCTGCATGGCCATTCATAATAGCAAAGAGACTGGGCAAGTGAGCCTGTTTAACTCCTATGGAGTAAGATGAGAAAAGTGGAAAAAAAGTGAAGCAGTTTACAAGTATTATTTCATTTAATTCTCACAAAATTTTTGTCAGCTAGATAACATTATTATATTAAATTTATAGAAGAGGCACAGAGAAGTACCTTTAGTAAGACTATAACTGTTTCAGGTCAATTTCCCCACATATTTTTATTTTTATGCCTTCTTTTATTAAACAAATAATATTACAGGAGAATTCTTCTATTCTTTTAACAAATAAATACTAAAAAGTACTGTATGCTTGATACAAATAAAATAGCCTTACTCAGGCCTTATTAGGTTCCTGTTCTATTGCTTAACTGGTATAGGAGTCTCAATTTGAGTGGCTCTCTTGTGCTTAAGAGTACTGCAAGGATTATTCAGTTCTGTGTAGCCCTTTCCCCACCTGGCCAACCCTGATTAATCTGACATAGATCAGTCGGCTTCCCTCTCCCAGGAATTTGAAACTTAGAAACACATAAATACTGAAAATCTCTGAGTAATGTTAAAAGTCACGTTCTAGAAAATAAAATGCCACAAACTCACACAGCTTAGTTCCCTGTAGATGCACCCAAAGCTTGCTTTCCAAAATTTTATGGTTTCGATCTTTACTGGGGATAGGTGAAATTTGCTTTAACATCCTTTCAAAAATGTTTTATTATGCAAAAGAAGCTAGTTAATTTCTGGTGCTTGTTATTTTGGAACTTAAAGCCACAATGTCTTGTTTGCTATTCTGCATGCTAGAATCTGGACTTTAAAAACTATTTTGATTCCTTTTTTACATTATTGAGGCAACTATTTTACTTAGAAATGAATAAAATCAAAGAATCTCTTAAATACAAGGAAGGAAAATAAGCTATGTAGTTTTCCAAAAACTCTGTTGAACATACATAAGCTACAAATGCTATTAATATACATACCAATTTCCATATGTTTCTGTTGTGAAATATCAGTCCCTATTGATAGGAGGTCTTTCTAGTTTAGGAACCTCAAATAGAAATTTCTCAGTCCTGATTTTAGTTCTTTTTTGTTGTCCTTATCAAATATCAACCTTCTGTGCTTTTCTGGGTACTATGGCAATTTACATTCTCTCATTTGCTTCTAGGATCTGAGTAGACAGGTCAACTGCCAAGAAAAACACAGAGCTTAGTTGTCTGTTATTATTATAAGTGAAGAATTTAAAACATCTTAGAGTTATAGTTTAAGTTACCATTTTTATAGTTTCAACAATTTATGTTTCTACTGTCAGTGAAAACATGTAGACATTTTAAAAAATAAGAGTTTTATATTCATGTATTTAATGTTTACTGTTTACCTTTAAATTCATCTACTATAGCATACCAAAAGAAATTTCTATCTGCTCTGTCTCCAGTGGATGTGATAGTACAGAACTCTCTGCTTTCAATGAAGAAAAACTAAGTTCTGAGCTAATTGCTAATTAAAATGTTTACCTGCAGTTATTTTACCACATAAATGAAAGACCAAATAGATTCCTCTAGCAGTTGCCTTGAGTCAAATCAGCCCCTTGTCCCCTTTTTAAAAATTCTCTTTATAATGCTTTAATTCTAACTTTATGTGTGACTTACACCAACAAATTAAACAAAAGAAAGTACTTTTTCAAGAGGGTAATAGAAGTCATCCTCTGTAATTCAAAGCTCTTCCCTTCACCCCAGCTTTTCTTAGTCTTGAAATCAAAGAAGGGGCATTGTCTAGTGCCCTCTGCCTTACATTTGACTTTCTGTCTTCCTGGTACTTGCCCTGTGGGATAGAGTCCATGAGAAGGAAGAGGAGAAAGCATCCCCTGCATGACTTCCTCTGGTGAGACTGCCACCTTCTTTCTGTAACTTCACTACTGCTCCAGCTTATGGTCTATGATTTATTGTGCATTTTTAAAGTTATACAAGTCTTGCTGATGAGGGACTCCACCTCAAGCAGATTCCCTAGGCATGGAGTATTCTTTGGAGTTGCTAGTATCCTCTGAGGGCAACCTCAAACTTCTTTCCTTGATTTGTGCCAAAATTTTCTTTTCTTAGCTTCAAGGAGGGGGAACCAATCAAGTACTAGTTCTCTTTACCTTCAACAATCATCCCTTTCTGCACTTCTCACCTTCGTTCATTTATCTCTTAAAGGAAATAGACAAATATTTCAGCTCCTCTTACTACTGCTAAGAGCATGATAATTTTACAGCAAGAAGTGTGCCATTTTGAAATTGTCCCTGAAGAATATATAAAGTTTTTCTTATGGGGATCTATTTCTGTAGTAATCCCTGAAGGCAGTTATAATATTTTAGGGCAGAAAACTCTCTCAATCATTATTTCTCACCATGCTACTACATAAAGCAAGAGAATTGTAAGAGCTTGCACAGGAACACTGGGAGTGGAGGAACATCATTTCATGAACCTTTATTTGTGGATAATTATTATGAGAGGTTTCATATGGGAGACAGTAACTCCTTAGCATAGTCTTAAAGGGTAAATAGGCATTATAGGGCAGTGAAGGAGAAAGGCAGAGATGTCAGAATGAGCAAATGAAAGGAATGAGAATTGACATGGGCTATGTAAGGAAATTCAAGCACAGAAAATATCAGTGTTTTCCAAACAACAGGACCTGACCCATGTTTGAAAGCTCATGTATATCTTGTGAGGCAAATAGAGCAAGGGGTATTATAAACAGGTCAGAGAATTCCTCTAAGTTATTCAGAAGAGCTTCATTTTTATCTTGTCCAGATGCTTATCATGAAGAAATTTTAGAATCAAGTAAAGTAGTCTTTCCTTGAAAGTAGTCAAGAATACAAACTTGGGTCAGCCAATATTTTACTTAAAATATTAAATCAAACATATGTAAAGATTAAGTCACTAGATACTGACAATTTTTGACTCCTAGATAAAAGCCTACATCCTCAAATTTTTCAAATATTCTTTATAGGTTCATTGTTGTACTCGGTCTATACATCACTTAACCACAAAACTAAACTTTCTATAAAGAAAATTTCAATCACCTATAGAGATGCCTTGGGATGTTTTCAACGTGTAAAGTGAGGATTCCAAAATCAGTAAGCATCAAAGCCAGAAATTTCATGATGAAATTAAATCGGGGAATAAAAGCTAGCCACTAGTATCACAAGAGAGCACCCTTGATGCTACTAAATAAATGTTGTTCTCTTAAAAAGAAATAATTATCATAACTTCAGAGTCTGGAAATGCCTATAGTTTCTTTTTTTTAATGTAATCCCAAAATGTTATTTTACTTGTTTTGTATTATAGCATACCTTTTTTGTTAGATCCAATATCTGAAAATTCTGTGCCATGGCAGTTAAGCAGAAAGAAAATGAAGACAGGACTACACGAAAGCATAATCAATTCCAGAAAATCTTCAAAGTTTTCAAAATCAATAAAATTAAAAATAGCCAAACTGTTAGGTGAAGCAAGACTGACATGCCCTATAATTTTCTGCATTAGTCATAAATTTAAGGTCATTATTACTCTCTTTGAAATTAGCCAGAATATAAATTGTAAATTTTCAAACATACTTAGACCTAGAAAGTAGGAAGCTTTGAATTTATTTTTTATTCCACTTTTCAAATTGATGGTGCATTTAGCCAATGACCATGTGATGGTTAACTGTCATGTTGACCATGTGATGGTTAACTGTCATGTTAACAATGTTAATGACCATATGATGGTTATGTGTCAGCTTTACTGGGTCATAAGTTGCCCAGTAATGTTATTCTGTGTCTGAAATAGAGTTTTGGGATGAGAGTAACATTTTTATTGGTAGGCTGAGTAAAAGAGATTGTGCTCCCTAATATGGATGGTTTTCATTTTATCAATTCAAGTCTTGAACGGAACAAAAAGGCTGCCCCTTCCACAAATAAAAGGCAATTCCTCCTGCCTGACTGCATGAACTGGGGCATTACTTTTTTTCCTGACTTTGGACTGAAACTGAAACATTGATTTTTCTTGAGTCTTGAGCCTGCAGCTTTTGTATTGGAATCTCTGCCATTGGATCTCCTTGTCCACAGGCTTTTGGACCCAAACCAGAGCTGCAATATGATTTCTTGCTGATAGCAGATTCTCAGCCTCAATAATCATGTCAGCCAGTTTCTTATAATATATATGTCTTTTTCATTCTCTTTCTCTTTTGCTCTTTCTGTCCATATATATAGTTGTCTCTTGGTATATGTAGGCTATTAGTTCCAGGACCCCCACATACACCAAAATTCACAAATACTCAAGTCTACCAGTTGACCCCTCACACCTGTGCATACAAAAAGTTTGTCCTCTGTATAGGTGGGTTTAGCATCTTGCCAATACTTTATTTTTGACTTCTAGTTGAAAAAAACTTGCATATAAGTAGATCTTCACAGTTCAAAAGTTGTGTGTTTCAAGGATTGACAGTACACACACACACACACACAAATATAATCTTGTTGCTTCTGTTTCTCTAAATAACGCTGACAATTCCTCACTCCCTAGACCACCTGATAGAAAAGATGAGAGAAATCACAGCACTGCCCACTTGGCATTGAAAAATCTATTGCTAAATAAAATTAAGAAAACACAACATGACTATGTATTTCTATCCTTCAATATTTGAACTTAAGATTAGTAACAACTCATAAAAAAACTAACATTTTTCCACAGGTCTTTACAAGAATTTCTAAAGCCTTTGGAAACTTATAAATCACAGTACCCTTTGTTTAAAGTGTATTATCATAGGCAAATATATTTAACAGAGAACAGAACAAGTTAACAATAGTTATGAATATTCACATACATATCAATTTTACACAGAATAAAATGGATATTCTTGAGAAAGCTCTCATTTTAACTCCCTACCATATGAGATTATTTAAATAAGTTTTATGATGCAAAATGGTATCTCTCACCCAAACCTGCAGGGAAAGAATACATCTTCTTCATTTATTTCCTAGGCTTCTTTTATTAGTTATGCAAACCTGAATTTTTAAGGGAAGAATCTGGAATTTCATTATTTAGCACATTAAGAAAGAAGGTCTTATAGAGCTCAGTTTTACTGGGGCAATGGAGAAAAGATTGAATAGGAGTTTAAGCATTTTATGAGTTCACTTAATAAAGAGCCTTTGGCAATTTTCTTTCATAAGAACCAATATAAATATTCAGACAATTGACAAAAACAAAGTTCCTAAAAGAAGGAGAATGCATTATAAAACAATCCAAACAGCACTTTCTATGAAATTTAAGAGTACACTGTATTAATATATGATGATTAGGTTTTCACAAAAATAACTTAGGGGAAAAAAAGAGTTACTGGGGATGTAAAATGTAATTATTAAACTAATTACCTCAATGCAGGCAGTAAGCACCCAATTGAATAAGGCAAAGAGCTAGATTCTAAATTAAAAGTCAAAAAAAGGAATTTTCCCAGGCAAAAAAAAAATAAAATAAAATGATACACTGACAAGATACATGAAATAGACACAGAAATACATATAGAGAGCAAATATAAGCCATCCAATCTGTAAAGAAGAGCATTACCAAAAGAAAAAAAATACCTGTCAGAGAAAGTAGTCATCAAAAAAATAGTGATATAGATTTGAATTTGGGAATAAAAGAAAACATCTTTAGTTTTCATACTGGAAATTGTTCTGGTATTTTGTTGTTACTAACAAGTCACCTTAAAACTTAATTGTATAGAACAGAAATCATTTTGTTAGGCTCACAATTTTGTGTGTTTAGAATTCAGTCAGAGTCAGTTCATTTTTGCCCATGATGATGGGATTCTCAGCTATGGCAATTTATATGATTAAAGGTGGTTTTAGAGGCTTGACTGGGGCCATATGGCTGAGATCTTAAATCTCAATGTTGTAAGGGTTCCTCTCTTCTTCACAGTGCATCTCTTGGGGCTGGCATGTACAAAGTAGCTTCTTCTTCACATGTTAGGTGTTGGGCTGGGTGTTTGGAATAGGTGGGTGGATTGTTCCAGCAATTGTCTCTTTCCACTTGACATTTCCTTGTGACTAACTCAGCTTCCTCACAGCATGGTTGTCTGAGAGTAGTTGGACTTTTACTTGCAGCTTGGCCTTACCCAAAATGAATTTTATAAGAGGCCTGGATGGAAGCAGCAAAGCTTCTTAAGACCTAGCCTCAGAAGTTTTATACATCACTTCTGTATATTCTATTTTTCAAAGAAGTTATAGGCCAGAATAGATTCAAAGATAATTAGACAATTCTTAATGGAAAGAATACCAAATATTACGTACCTATCTTATCATAGAAACTTTAATTCTTTCACAGCAAAGTTAAATGTATTCTAAAAACAAATCTGAATTTGAAAGATAAAGAGATGACTATCTAGTAAGAAACAGAAATCTAAACATTTAAGAAAAAGAAAAAAAAAGGTAATTCTTGCTTCAGGCTTCTCTTCCATAATATAAAATGATAAAATGTAATTAAGCATGATAGCAGAATTTGAAGAAACAATATCAAAAAGCAAATTTCCTATATACAGCCAAATTATTTTTAAATGTAAAATCAGAAGAATGACATTTTTCTATACTTAAAGATTTACAAAAAATATCAACAACATAACTTTTCTGAAAATCGTGATCAATGAAACCCTTATTATATTAGTTAGTTTGTGCAACTATTACAAGAAATACCATAGACTTAAACAACACGCATTTATTTCTCACAGTTTTGAAGACATAGAAGTTCAAGATAAAGATATACCAGCAGATCTGGGGGCTGCTGAGGGCTCTCTTCCCAGATTGCTATCTTCTTGCTATATCCTCATATGGCAGAGAGCAGAGAAAAAAAAAGAGGGAAAGCAAACTTTATGTCTCTTCCATAACGGCACTAATCCCATTCATGAAAACTCCAACCTCATGACCCAAATACATCCAAAGGACCCACATCTTAAAACCATCGCATTTGAGTTAGAATTTCAACATATGAATTCAGGGGAGACATATTCAGTCCATAGCACAACTTCAAAGTTAAAATTAAGTAATTATTAATGTGGATATGAGAATTAATATAAATGTCAAATAAATAGCATTAAAAATTGATCATATTGAAAAGAGTATCACTCTGGATTTAAAATATTATATTATTTCAACAAAGTGTGGGAAGTAGAGGAGGAAAAAGCAAGATAACTAGAAAATTATGTTATCAAGACATTATTTCAATATCTATATGTTATTTCATTTTTAATCTTAATGGTATAAAGATTCAATTTACTCCAGTTTCCTTTATATTTGAAGTAACAACTATTAAAACAAAAATATAAATCAATTCCAAAAGAATAGCAAAATGAGACCAGAAACAACCTGATTAATGTTTCAAAAAATTATAAAACATAAGATAGGTATAGAAGTAAACATACAGAAATTATAAAACCTTATAGCTAAAATAAATAAACCAAAACTTTTGGTTATTTTGATAGATAATAATAGATTAAATTGCCCTAACTGCCAGTTATAAATTATTTATATTAGGGACACTTTAAACAAAAGGACCCATAAAAATCCAAAAATAAATACTAAAATTCAATTTAAAAGAAGGCAGGATAGTGATAATATCAGAAGAACAGAAATAAAAAAAATTACAAGAAACAAAACCAATAAATTAAATTGATGACAGATAAAAACGAAAGCATGAAATCAGAAATTTTTCATTGCAAAATATGCAGAATAGAAAATCTTAGAAACTAAAAAAATTCATATATAATTATTGGAGTTGATTTTAACATGGACTTTTGAGAATAGTTTCAAATATAATAAAGATGAAAACATACAAATTATCAAAATAATATAATTCATGAAGGTTCAATGAGTAACTCTTCTTAAAAATGTAAGCCTATGTATTACATACTTGATATATATTTAAACATATTGAAAATTTTAGATCCACTTTCAAATAAACCCTTTAATATAATCCCTCAAAGAGAAATTTAAAAATCAAGCCCTTTAACAAAAATCAAATAAATATGAATAATAAAAAACAGCCAAATAAATTGCAATTATATGGAAATTTTAAAAGCCATTGAAATTGGAAGATCCTAATTGGTGATTTCCAGTGATTGATGGGTATTCTGACATTACTTGTAAAGCATGAAGTGATTGTGTGTTTACTTTGAAGAGTGTCAGTGGTTTTCACAAGTTTAGTGACAATGATTTCTATATATATAAAAGTTTTCCTCCTTTAAATAACTGTTATTTCAAAAAGGAGAATAAAATTGTTTACATAAACTATTTTAAAATTAACAAAGACTTACATATCAGAACTTATAAAATGTGGTCAAAGCTATATATCTGGTAATTTACAGCAATAAATGTTTATATTTATGAAATCAAAAACCTAGTTTTATATATCTATGCGAGTTGGTGGCAGAATATGTTGATTTTCAAAGAAAAGTAGGCAGAAATTGTTAAAAGTTGCCAATAATAAATTGCTTACGTAAACTATTTTAAAATTAACAAAAAGCTTACATACCAGAATTCATAAAATGTGATCAAAGCTATATTCCTGATAATTTACAGTAATAAATGTTTATATTTATGAAATCAAAAGATCAATTGAATATATTTTTGTGAGTTGGTGGCAGAATATGTTGATTTTCAAAAAAACGTAGGCAGAGTTGTTATAAGTTGCTAATAATAGCAGCTATTTACTAAATCAGATCCAAAAAATCAGCAAAATTAACCAATAAAAACATGAATTTTTAAATTATACTTTAAGTTCTGGGGTACACGTACAGAATGTGTAGGTTTGTTACATAGGTATACATGTACCATGGTGGTTTGCTGCACCCATCAACCTGTCACCTACATTAGCTATTCCTCTTAATGCTATCCCTAACCCCACCCCTCCACCTCCTGACAGGCCCCAGTGTGTGATGATCCCCGCCCTGTGTCCATGTGTTCTCATTGTTCAACTCCCACTTACCAGTGAGAACATGCGGTGTTTGGTTTTCTGTTCTTGTGTTAGTTTGCTGAGAACGGTGGTTTCCAGCTTCATCCATGTCCCTGCAAAGGACATGAACTCATCCTGTTTCATGGCTGCATAGTTTTTCATGGTGTATATGTGCCACATTTTCTTTATCCAGTCTATCATTGATGGGCATTTGGTTTGGTTGCAAGTCTGCTATTGTGAAGAGTGCCACAATAAACATACGTGTGCATGTGTCTTTATAGTAGAATGATTTATAATCCTTTGGGTATATACCCAGTAATGGGATTGCTGGGTCAAATGCTATTTCTAGTTCCAGATCCTTGAGGAATCACCACACTGTCTTCCACAATGGTTGAACTAATTTACACTAATTTACACTAATTACACTAATTTACACTCCCAGTGTAAAAGTGTTCCTATTTCTCCACATCCTCTCCAGCATCTGTTGTTTCCTGACTTTTTAATGATTACCATTCTACCTGGCATGAGATGGTATCTCATTGTGGTTTTGATTTGCATTTCTCTAATGACCAGTGATGATGAACACTTTTTCACATTTGTTGTCTGCATAAATGTCTTTTTTTGAGATGTGTCTGTTCATATGCTTTGCCCGCTCTTGGATGGGGTTGTTTACTTTTTTCTTGTAAATTTGTTTAAGTTCTTTGTAGATTCTGGATATTAGCCCTTTGTTAGATGAATAGATGGCAAAAATTTTCTGCCATTCTGTGGGTTGCCTGTTCACTCTGATGATAGTTTCTTTTGCTGTGCAGAAGCTCTTTAGTTTAGTTAGATTCTATTTGTCAATTTTGGCTTTTGTTGCCATTGCTTTTGGTGTTTTAGTCATGAAGTCTTTGGCCATGTTTATATCCTGAATGGTATTGCCCAGGTTTTCTTCCAGGGTTTTTGTGGTTTTAGGTCTTATGTTTAAGTCTTTAATCCATCTTGAGTTAATTTTTGTATAAGATGTAAGGAAGGGATCCAGTTTCAGCTTTCTGCATATGGCAGAAACCCAACACCATTTATTAAATAGGGAATCCTTTCCCCATTGCTTGTTTTTGTCAGGTTTGTGAAAGATCAGATGGTCGTAGATGTGTGGTGTTATTTCTAAGGCCTCCGTTCTGTTCCATTGGCCTATATATCTGTTTTGGTAACAGTAACATGCAGAAACATGAATTTTTAAAAAAAATCCTAATAAATCTGTGACAATTCTAAACGAGGGGGAATAATGGGCAATAGGAAAAACATACGCATAATATAAGATATAATTAAGAAATTTTAACTACTTATTCAAAAAGATTTTTTATGAGGGAGCCAAGATGCCTGAATAGATGCAGCTGGAAGGAACATGTCTCACTGAGAGCCGGGGACACTGGGGAGCCTGGCACACTCTGAGCAGACCTTAAGAGGAAGGCATTGAAAGTGGATGGAGGGAGGACACAGACACTGGGCTGAAGTGGGAGAAAGCTGGGAACCCTGCACTGGGCTGCTGAGCACTGCAACTCATTCCTGGTGCCCAGTGGCTCCTAGGAAAGGGGTGAGGTGAACAGGTGAGGAGTAGCCCATTCTTGTCATGGACTTCCAGAATCCTAGCTGCAGGAGACTCCTGGATCCTCATGGGTACTTGAGCTGGTAGGGAGAGCTGCTTCAAGAGGTGGTAAGGGCAGGACTCCAGCTTCTGCAGAAACCAGAGTGTTCGATGTGGGTATGGCTGCAGTGGAGCACAGACAGGGATGCCTACTCCCCAAGGCTCACCATACCCCTCTAGATGGCTTTAGCCTTCGGGTGAATGTCAGACCTGAACAGAGAAGGGTGGTCTGGCCCAATGGATGGGGCCAGTCTAATCTGAGCGCTCCCCTGTCTGGGGCCCCAGCCTGGCCATGCCTGCTTTCAGCACAGCCTCAGATGCCCAACTGGGGAGCTTCCTGGGAGCTATCATCAAACCTCCTTTGCCAGAAGACCATACATAATATCATGGGGGAGCACCAACAGATTGACCCCTGCCAACGTGGACCCACCCACCTGCATCCTCCCCCCTGCTGCTTTGCCAACATGCATTTGCCCATAGCCTCCTCCAAATGCTTTGAGCATGAGAGGACCTTGTCTCCTCTGCCCTGCTGGTGCTTGTGTGCACACACAGCCCATTGTCCCATTATTGCTGGGGTGAGTGCACCCTGCTGCCCTGCCCCTTGCCAGCATTGCCACCCCCCCCCCGGCTTATGCTGGGGCAGCACTGCACTGCCACTGCTAGTACAAATGTGTGCACAGATGCTGGCACCCTGCTCCCACGGGTGCCCCGCCCCTGCTGTGCCACTGCCTCTATCTGAGAGAGTGTGTGCACAGATGCCTGCACCTTGCCCCTACCAGCACCCTACCTCCACTGAGCCTCTGCAGTTGCCATCAGAAGTGCCAGCATGCATATGGACTCCACCATCCTACTTCTACCAGCTCCCCACCCTAGATGACATACAGGCACCACACCATGCCACCATTAATGCTGGCATGCATGAGCAAGTATAGATCCTGCTGCCATAGCCCCAAGGAAGCACTTTGGCCAGAACTCCCCTTCAGAGTGTTGTGGACAGCAGACCAGGAACACATTTGCCCCTCTAGCACAGGAGGTTGCTAACCTCCAGAGCTCAAAGAACAAAGTTAGAAAACTGGAACCAGCACCCCAGAATTAAAACATGCAGGCTAGGATTGCGAAGCTGAATCTTGACCCCATGAAATCTTCCAGAAAGGAAACTAGCTGACTGAATTCACCATATAACACGATCAAACTCTCGATGGCATCAGAAGATGAGAGAAAAATAAAAAGCATCCAAAGGACAGCAACTTCAATGATTAAAGGAACATCTACCTGCACAGATAAGAATGAACCAGCATAAGAATTCTGGCAACTCAAAAAGCCAGAGTGTCCTCCTATCTCCAAAAGACCACAGTAATTTCCCAGCAATGGTTCTTAACTAGCCTGAAATGGTTGAAATCACAGAAATAGAATTCAGAATATGCGTAAGAATGATGATCATTGAGATTCAAGAGAGACTTGAAACCCAATCAAAGGAATCTAAAGAATACAACAAAATATACAGGAGCTAAAGGAAGAAATAGGCATTTTAAGAAAAATTCAAACTGAACTGATACAGCTGCAGTTCTCACTACAAGAATTTTATAATACAATTGCAAGTATTAACAGTAAAATGGACCAAACTGAGGAATGACTCTCAGAGCTCAAACTATTTCTCCAAATTAACTCAGTCAGACAAAAAGAAAAGCAACAAGAATGAAAAAGAATGAACAAAACCTCTGGGAGAAACAGGATTATGTAAAGAGACCAAATCTATGACTCATTGGAACCCCTGAAAAAGAGAGAGAGAGAGAGAGAGAAAGCAAAGAACTTTGAAAACGTATTTCAGGAGATTGTCCATGAAAATTTCCCCAACCTTGCTAAGAGAGGCCAGCATTCAAATTCAGGAAAGGCTAGAGAACCCCTGCAAAATACTATACTAGATGACCATTCCTAAGATACATAGATATCAGATTCTCCAAGGTTGAGATGAAAGAGAAAATATTAAAGGTACCTAGAGAGAAGGGGCAGGTCACCTACAAAGGAAACCCCATAAGGCCCACAGTGGACCTTTCAGCAGAAAGCTTACAAGCCAGAAGAGATTGGGGGGCCTATATTTAGCATTCTTAAAGCAAAGAAATTCCAGCCAAGAATTTCGTATCCAGACAAACTAAGCTTCATAAGCAAAAGAGAAATAAGATTTTTTTCAGACAAGCAAATGCTAAGGAAATTCATTACCATCACTATTACTGATCACCACAAAAACACACTTAAGGACACACACAATTGGCACTACAAAGCAACTACACAATCATGTCAGCATAATAACCAGCTAAAAACATGATGACAGGATCAAATCCACACATATCAATAGTAACCATGAATTTAAATGGGATTGATGCCCCAATTCTTGTAGAATCTGTGAAACACAGATAAAGCAATATTAAGAGGAAAGTTTATAGCACTAAGCACCTACATCAAAAAAGCTAAAAAGATCTCAAATTAACAACCTAATATCATACCTAGAGGAATTAGTAAAACAAGAGCAAACTAACCACAAAAGTAGAAGAAGACAAGAAAAAACAAAATCAGATCTGAGTTGAATAAAACTGAGATGTTAAAAACCATACAAAAGGTAAATAAAATGTGTAGACTACTAGCTAGAATGATAATAAAAAAATAAAATCCAAACACACACAATCAGAAATGACACATGGGACATTACCACTGCTGTCACAGAAATACAAAAAACACTCAGAGACTATTATAACACCTGCATGCACACAAACTAGAAAATCTAGAAGAAATGGATAAACTCTGGGAGACATACAAACTCTCAAGACTGAACCAGGAAGAAATTGAATTCCTGAACAGACCAATAACGAGTTCCAAAATTGAATTAGTAATAAAAAGCCTAGCAACCCAAAAAAGCTCAGAACAGATGGATTCATAGCCAAATTCTACCAGACGTATAAAAAAGAGGTGGTACTGTTCCTCCTGAAACTATTTCAAAATTTAAGGAGGAGGGAATCCTCCCTAACTCATTCTATGAAACTGGAATAATACTGGCACAGACACAGCAAAAAAAGAAAACTTCAGACCAATATCCTTTATGACCATAGATGCAAAAATGCTCAATAAAATACTAGCAAATTGAATCCAGCAGCACATCTAAAAGGTAATCCATCATGATCAAGTAGGCTTTATCCCTGGGATACAAATTTGGTTCAACATACGTAAATCAATAAATGTGATTCATCACATAAACAAAATAAAAACCAAAAAAAAAAATGTTAATCTCAATAGATGTAGAAAAGGCCTTTGATAAAATACAACATACTTTCATATTAAAAACCTTCAGTAAGCTAGGCATTGAAGGAACATAATTGAAAAATAATAAGAGCCAACTATGACAAACCCAAGGCCAACATCATACAGAATGGACAAAAGCTGGCAACACTCTCCTCAAGAAATGAAACAAGATATGGATGCCCACTCTCACCAATCCTATTCAACATAGTACTGGAAGCCCTGTGCAGAGAAATCAGGCAAGAGAAAAAAATAGAGCACATCCAAATTAGAAGAGAGGAAATCAAACAGTCTCTGATTGCAGACAATATGATTTTATACCTGGAAAACCCCACAGTCTCTGTTTAAAAGCTCTTAGATCTGATAAACAACTTCAGCAAAGTTTAAGGATGTAAAATCACAGTATTAATGTCAGTAGCATTTCTATACACCAACAATGTCCATGCTGAGTGCCAAATTAAGAAGATTATTTCATTCATAATAACCATCAAAAAATTACTAGGAATATAGCTTATCAGAGAGCTGCAAGGTCTCTACAATGACAATTACAAAACACTGCTCAAAGAATCAGAGATGACACAAACAAATGGAAAAATATTCCATCTTCATGAATAGGAAGAATCAATATTGTTAAAATGATCATACTGCTCAAAGCATTTTACAGACTCAATGCTATTCCTATCAAACTGCAAATGTCATTTTTCAAAGAATTAAAGAAAACTGTCCGAAAATTCATATAGAATCAAAAAGGAGCCTGAATAGCCAAGGCAATCCTAAGAAAAAACAAACAAACAAACAAAAAAGCTGGAGACATCATGTTACCTAACTTGAAACTATACTATAAGCCTATAGTAACCAAAACAGCATGATTCTGATACAAAAACAGATATATAGACCAATGGAACAGAATAGAGGAACCAGAAATAAAGTTGCACACCGACAAAACCATCTGATCTTTGACAAAGTTGATAATAACAAGTAATGGGGAAAGGATTCCATATTCAATAAGTGGTGCTGGGATAACTGGCTAGCCATCTGCAGAAGATTGAAACTGGACTACTACCTTGCACCATAGACAAAAGTAAACTCAAGATGGATTAAAGACTTAAATGTAAAGCCAAAAGCTATGAGAACTCTTGAAGGAAATATAGGCAATGTCATTATGGACAGAGGCCTTGGTAAAGATTTCATAATAAAGCTGTCAAAAGCAATTGCAACAAGACAAATTTGACAAATGCAAACTAATTAAACTGAAGTGCTTCTGCTGTACTAAAGAAACTACCAACACAGTAACAGACAACCTACAGAATGTGAGAAAATATTTGCAAACTATGCATATGTCAAGAGTCTAATATCCAGAATCTGGAATGTCATTTTTCAACGAACTAAATAAAGCTATGCCTATTTCCTGGGTGATAAAATAACCTGTACACCAAACCCCCTTAACACGTAATTTGCCTACATAACAAACCTGCACAGGTACCCCTGTATTTAAAATAAAAGTAAAAAAAAGAAAACTATTTTAAAAATCAAGTAAGTAAATAAAAATTAAGATAAAATAGTTTCAACAAATGGAAATAAAGGCAATAATTTTGAATTTAGAGATGTAAGGTAATAAATCTTGAAGTCTGATTTTTTGAATGAATAGAAAAAGTAAATAATAAAAGTTTAATTAAAATACTCTATATAACCTGTTTTAAATTATAATATTTCAATAGAAATGCTATATTCAAAAAATAATCAAATCATGAAGGTTTACTTATGAAGTGGTAACAGGTGTCAGTGAACCAACAATTATGGATCAAAATTGTTTTCTATAGATCTAAATTCCATTAAGTATAAAACACATGCTTTAAAAGTAAAGTCTGTTATCTGATTTGTTCTAGAGTATAAATAATAATTCTTTCTCATTTTTGAAGAAATTGACACCAATAAAAATCTTAAAACATAAAAAGAATTTAGATACAAATGTCTTGTTAGTCATCAGTATGAATATTTTAAATAAATTCTCAGTAAGTTGTACCTTGCTCTATATTACCATCATGCTCAAGTAAAGTTTATTTGAGAGAAATTTAGTTATGATTTCAGGTGAAATTATTAATGTGCCTTTCATATTAATAGAATAAAGGTAGAAATGTACATTATAATTTTATGGAGGTGGAAAAGGCTCAGAGACTTGTTGTGACCTTTCTCATATTCTCTCAACCCACCTTTTCACTCCAGCTTTAGCAACTAGCTATGTGTAGAAAACATTTGGCAGATTCTACCTCGGATGAGTTGTCTACTTCTGACTTTCTACTTAGGGTTTCTCTTCTTCCACTGAATGGGAAGCCTGTTCTGACACATGCATGAAAACAAAAGTGTAATGGAGTTAGCTGCCCATAGGTCAAACCTTGAAAAACTGGGAATTCACAGGAATCTGTTGATAAATACTTTACTCTTCTGTCTCTCAGGAAGACAATTTTAGTGGAAAGTCTATGGAAGTTTTTCAGATAGTCCCCAGATGGATTGAGATTCAGCTGCTCAAGGGGTTGGACCAGCTTAATAACAAACTCATTCCCTTTTTTCATTTTAAACATTCCAGTGACCCATTCCTATGCCTTTGGATCACAATGTCTTTTAGATTTTTGCTGTTGAAGGGGGGGTTTAACATTTTTTTGAAATTAAGAAATATGCGGTAAATAAAAAACCATGACCCAAAGAGCATGCCAATTCACAAATATGGATTAGCTAAATTTATACTTGAAGGAAAAAAAAGAAAAGAATACAGGTAGATAGCTCACAAGTAGCTATAAAGCTACAGTGAATTTTCAACTTTTCAATGAAATTAAAACTACAGTTGTCGTATATCATTGCACTATTAATAAAGTCAATAGCTATCCCATTTATATCAATAATTACAGGAAGTGTATTCTGACATCTGATTTTTATAATTCTTTGTCGGTATCTCCTGCAGTTACTTCTGACAGTGGATTTGCTTGAATATACCTGTGGTTACTCAGAGTCTTCAACATTCCTCAGTAAGATTATATTAAATTCAATTTCCCACAATCATTCCAACTTTTGATATTATTTCATAGTATCAGATTTTCTGTACAACTTGCATTACAGCGTTGATATCTTTTTAAACTATTCCTAATTGTCTGTATATCAAGAAAGCCCAAAGTAGAACACATAAGAAAGCAAAATTAATGTTATAATAGGATGAATTATAAAATTAAGAGAGATATTAGCTTTAGATGAATAGTTTTTGAAAATAATATACCAGTGATATATAGTTAAAGCAGATTCTTCATTAGCTATATGTAGGAATTCTCTCTCATCATATAAAAGTGTTATAAATTATTGGTTAATTTTAATAGCTTGTTTTTCTAAGTTCTTTACAATTTGATATTTTTTCTTTCAGCTCTTTTAGTTTTTCCCAATTGTTACCTAATGCATAATCAACATTAAGTGCTTGGTAGTCTAAACCTTTGATTTGAACTTTTTCTTCATAGCTGAATATACCTCTTGTGAATGAATGTCCGTTATTACATGTTATTTTATACTTATAGGTTAAACTTAGGGCCAATAGAAGCAGTTCTATTTTTCCAATTCATATTTTTAATAAGAGACACACATATTCCACCAAGCCCATTATACATTAGTAAAGTTTTATTATGAGATATTCATTGGAAGTTAAAGCCGTTAAATTGTAAGAAACAGGATTCAGTTTATCCCGAATCTTGAGACAAACCCATTCAAAGGGCCATTTCTCATATTTTTTATTGCAATAGCTACATTTGAATAAAAATAATTAAATCTTCTAGAATTCAGGCATTCATATAACGTATTTGTTTTATATCAGTATGGAGTAAAATATACATCCTTTAATCATTGTTGGTTTAGATTTTAGTAGTTTCAACATGCAAATGTAAAATTTCAGCCTTTCTATTTCTAATAGAAGCAAACTTTTTACACCATCCCTTATTCTCTCCATAAATAGCACCATGCAAAATATCTAACTACTTGTATAAGTAGGGAAAAATAAATATATTTATTGCTTTTTAATAGCTAGTTGTAGCATTATTATACAGGTGAGAGACTGTGACAACTCTTTATTTTGTTGCAACAGAATTCAATTCCAAGCTACCCAATTCCAAATGCTTCACTAATTCCATTCCAGTTTTGCAATTTCCAGTAAATCTTGCATTACATTATGATTTTGTTCTGTTTGCATCTGAATTACATGTTTCTGCCATTGCCCTAAGGCACAAGCTTGTCAATATTTCTACATCACAAAATTTTGCAATTCTGATACTGGTTCCAGTTCCTCCTAATACAATATTTGGGAAGTCAGGTTATATTGACCTGTCTCGTACACAGAGGAAAAACTTAATCATAACCACTAATTGTTATTTTGCATTGAAATTGCTAATACTATTTGATAACAACAGTCTGTTACAGGTTTTCTTGGTGAAATACAGAATTCAATGTCTGCATAGAAGGTTTTGATACTGAAAATGACAGACTATTAGCCTATTCTAATGAATGAGAAATAGAATAACGCTCACAAAGGCTTATACTCCATTTCAAATCAACTAAACCTCTAACTGGATTAACATGATTCTCTCTTAGCTTAATCTCCTCTCATAATCAAAGTAAATCCTTACTGAAGAGAGATAACAATATCCAGAGCCTGAAATAGCTCAATATTTGTAAACAATTGTCAGCATTCAATAAAAAAATCCAGATATGGAAAAAAAAACAGGAAGGAGTAAAGAGGAATATACTGTTTAGTGTAAATATGTGGATAATTTTAAATGAATATTGTCTGGAAAAATAATAATAATAATGTCTTTAAGCTTTAAAATACATAAAGGAATAAAATCCACATAAATAGTCGTAAAAGTTATAGCATATAAATAAAGTGTTTTATCATCTTGCAATGTCTAAGAAGTGGAAAAAGTCTTATCCTTTAGTAAATCATGAATGCACATTTTAGTCATTAGGCTAATGACCAAAAGAATAATAAAAGCATGTAATACTGACAAACTAAGACAGGAAAAAAAAAAAGAGAGAAGCTTATAAATATTTTGGCTAAATGAAAGCAAGACTAAGAGAAAAAAGAGCATAAAACAATGTGATGAAAAGATAGTAAGACAGTAGATTTAAAAATCTAATAATGATTAAATTAAAAGACCAACATTATGAAATCAAAGAGAAACAAGATTGCTGTTTACAAAAGGTAGACCTTACACATAAAGACACAAAAATATTGAAAGTGAAAGAACAGAACAGGTTATGCTATGCAAAAATTAATTAGTTTTGTAATTGTATAGTTACTATGCAAATCTTTAAGATAAGAAAGCATTATTGAAGATAAAGAGGAATATTTCCTCAAAATGAAAGATCAATCCATCAGGAAATATTACAGTCCTAAATTTGTTTTCACCTACTAACGTGATCTTGAAATACATAAAGCAGGATATAATAGACACAAAAATAAAAATAGACAAAATCACTCGCATATTGTGAAATGTTTATGACACATTTTAGTAACCAATAGAAGAAGCAATCTATTCTAATGTGGAAAATTTTAGAAACATGATTAACAAAATTGGCCTGATTGAAATATTATCAATTGCTAGTTTTACTTTTTGTGGTAAAATAACATACTCTGCTTTATTTCAATAATTTTAAAGCTATTGGAAAGCACATAATTCTACTGTTTGGGGCAGAGTTGTCTATAGAAGGGCAAGTTGATTTTATAGTGTTTCTATATCTTTAATGAGCTTTTTGTCTATTTTCGGTCAGTTACTGTAGATTCATCTATTTCTCCTTTTATTTCTATTTGTTTTGCTTTATGTTTTGAAACTTCTGTTCTTAGGTGCGTACACACTTAAGGTTACTGTTTCTTCTTGAGAAATTAGCCCTTTCATCATTAGGTAATGTTAAATGACCAGTTTGTTATTTGGTTGAGTTTTTGTCCCTTTATATACATATACTTCATGTATAGAATAAGAATCTTACAAAAGTGTTCTCTGTGTTCCCTCTAGCCCTTGTATTACTGTATTTCTACAGTAATACATTTGTGCAGTTATTAGAAGCTGCACAAAACATTTAACCTCATTTGCTATAAAGAAATTAAAAATGTAAAAATTGCCTTTTATTTTTATCAGTATTTTTATCATTTCTGGCACTTTCCAATTTTTTGTGTATATTCAAATTTTCATTTGATATCATTTTCATTCTTCCTATAAAAATTTAACATTCTTTTAGGGCAGGCTTTCTAGCCATCAATTATTCTGCTTTTAAATCTAGAAATATTTTTATTTCACAGTCACCTTGGAGGACATTTTCAATGGATATAGACATTTGCAGGCCATGTTTTATTTTTATTTTCTTCGTCCTTTAAAATTAACTGTCTGCTGTCTCTGACTTGTATAATTCTGAACACAAGACTCTCATTGTTCTTATCTTTTTGCTTCTGTAAACAATATTACATTTTTCCTCTGGCCACCTTCAAACTTGTCTCTGTTTGGCTTTCAGAAGTTTGATGATAATGTATGTGTGTTTTTCTGTGTACTTTTATTTGGGTGATCTCTGAGCACTTTGAATTTGTAGCTTTTGTTGTCTTTTGTTAATTTTTGAAAAGGTGTGACTGTTATATAGTCAAATACTGCTTCATTGTTCTCATTGTTTTCTACTTTTGAAATTCCAATTACACGTTAGCTCACTTGCCTGTGTCCTACAGGTCTTGGATGCTCTATGTTGTTTCTGCTACTCTCTTTTCTTTTTTTCCTTCCACTTTGTGCTTTGATGTGGATGACTTCCATTGCCCTAACTTTAAGTTCTTTGATTTTTTCTTCTGGTAGGCCAAATCTACTGAAAAATCCCATGGGAAGAATTTCTTCATTTCTGATATTATATTTTTTGAGCATCAGTTAAAATGGTTTCTTTGTGTGTGTGTGTGTGTTTCGTCTTCTCTACTTAAATTCCCTGTTTATTCATTTGTTTTGCCCACATTTTACACTAAATGTATGAATATATTAATCATAGTTATTTAGATGCTGATATCTGGACAGTCTCTGTGTCTGTTCTGATATCTTAACTTTTTTCTTGCTCCTCTGTTCATCTCATAGATCTTTTTTGACTTTTGAATATTTTGTGTAAAAAAACAGTGGAAACAAGTGAATAGTATTTTTCCTCATAAATAGAAATGGCACTTTTTCTGTTAGACCATTAGTGTGGATAGTTGAGTCAACCTTGGCAGTATTTGAATTAGGGATAGTTTTATTGTTGTTATAGTTTCCTACAGTGAACAACAGACTTCAAATTTCTCCACAGATGGAGCACAGGTGCTGATGTAAGGCTTGAGGCCTTGGATATTGGAGAGTTTTTCTAAGTGGTTTTACTCTGCCACCAAAAGGCTTCCAATTGCTCTCTCTGACTGTGCCATAGATGGCGTTCTCTCTCCACACTTGTCTCCCATAACAACGGACTGCTGCTGCTTATTGTGCAGTACAAGGCTTGTGGTGAAGTTAAAAATTGTTTTTAATTTCTCCTAAGGTCGAGTCACATGAAAAACTTGTGCACTTGAGCATCAAGGGCAGGGTTTTCTCAGAATGATTGTTCCTCCCAGACTTGGTAGCCAAGCATTCCCCTCTATTTTGGTGAATGGAAGCTGGGATGGCATTTGTGCATTAGGGTATTTTTTTGTCCCTCTTTCAGAAATAGCAAGCTTCTTTGCATCAGTGCAAAATGTTGAACATGAAAAGGTTTCCCACTTTTCTGCAGTGTCAAACAGGTTTTTCCCCTTTGTGCTTTTATGACAGAAGGAATGTTTTGGGACTTTCTCCAGAAGCAGTGGCTCACCATTTGCATGCTTGCCTTCCATTAGATCAATCAAATATTCTTATCGTTTAAGAGCTATATATTATATTTTAGCCACATTATAGTTATTCTTAAATTATCATAACCCACAATTATTTCTGTTTTTTACTTTAAAATGTTTTAAATTTAACTATGTATCCCACTCCATCTTCTCTACCTCCATCTGCACTCAGGGCAAATACCTATAAGTCCCCACCCTCATTAATATTCCTGTCCCATACCTGCCATGTCGGTATTACCTAAAATGGTATTTGTAGATTGTGAAGTATCATATTTTTAAGTTCCTCACTTAGTTAGATAATGGAAAATCTGACTAATTTTATATTCATCTTCCATTCCCATATACTTTAATACACTTCAGTTTAAATATTCTTCTTCATAGAATAATTCTTGTCTTTTGCATTCAAACAAGACTGTTGTGTAATAATATTTCTGAGGTTTTTTTAGAACCTAAGATGATATAACCTCTTATTTAAATAATAGGTAGCTACATATAACATTCTAAGTTTGAAGTCAAAGTTATTTTTCTTCAACTCTAAAGCCAAAAATCCATTGTCTTCTTTTACCCAGTGTTGTTGTTCAAAAGTCTAATGTCAGATTTACTTTCTCTTTCTTGTTGAGTGAACTGCTTTCTCTACTTAGGAATTTAGAATTTTTACTTTTCTTTGATACAGGTTTTAATAAAATGTATATGGGTTTGGTCACTATTTTCATTTTTGCTTTTTTTTGTTCTCTCAATCTTGCTTGACATTATTCAATTTAGCGTAATTCAATTTGTCTTTAATTTGGAAAATTCTTGGTTATTATTTATTATCACAATTATTACTTTCACCATATCAGTTTATCTTCTTCTGGTGCTTATATTATACAAAAGTGTTATGTCTACTTTTGTCATATCTCTACATATTTCTCTCATTCTTTGATTTTCTTTACTTATTACTAATATTTTTGGCAGAGTTAATTGACATTATCTTTCAGCTTTTTGCACTAAGATGGTGTAGTGAAAGCAATGATCCTAAAAATGATTCCAAGAATATGTGGAAACTCTATCAATACCTATCTTCCTTCAGTGTTACTCAGGTATTTTCTTTGCCATTTCCCTCTCTTTGTCTTACCCATTTCAGCCTCCACAAGCCTTTCTCATAGTTTGAGAAATTATTCAAAAAACATCTTCTTGTTCTGTGGCATCTCTTGATTGTTCAGTGAGGGAAGCATTTCCTGTTTTGCCATCTTCTCTTAAATAAGAACTTTCCAAGCACTTATTTTCTTAGTCATCAGTATTTGTGCAGTGCAGTTTTTCTTGTGTGAAGAAAATATGGTATACATAATATATTTAAAACTAACTCACAACAATCATATTTCTTCTTTCCACTGACAATTTCAATTTCAAACTGATTACAATTGTGAATATGTTTTTCTTTTCTAAAAGTTTACGTGAATTTTTATTAATTTATCTCAACATTGACTAACTGGAGACACCATGGGTTTTTCTTGTTGTTTTTTTTTTTCTTTTTTTTAGAGAGACGGAGTCTCACTCTGTTGTCCAGGCTGGAGTACAGTGGTGCAATCTCGGCTCACTGAAACCTCCACCTCCCATGTTCAAGCGATTCTTCTGCCTCAGCCTCCCAAGTAGCTGAGATTACAGGTGGTTTCACCACCAAACCGCTCATTTTTTGTATTTTTAGTAGATACAGGGTTTTGCCATTTTGGCCAGGCTTGTCTTGAACTCCTGGCCACAAGTAATCTGCCCACCTCGGCCTCCCAAAGTGCTGGGATTACAGGCATTAGTCACCACGTCTGGCCTGACACCATGTTCTTAACATAGAAAGGAGACATTAAATGTCTATCCAAATCCTGTTTGACAAAATTTGCTTTCAACTCTACCCATAAAATGTCTCAAAATATATTTTTCTCCTCCTACTATTACCTTGGGAAATATTAATCTCAGAATAATTGAGAAACACTGACTAAGCCGTTAATTTTAAATGACACACTAGTAACTGTCATTTAAATTGATAGAGCTATAATTGAGAGTAGTATTAAAAGGTAACATCCTTATCATTGAATATAAATCACTTATCTAATGAAACCTTGAGGCTTGTAGTTGCTTACCATAAGAAAATAACAGAATCTTATATAAATAAAAATAGATGAATTTTTTGCTTGTCTCAGGATAATACTTCATCTTTCTGTGTTAAATGTTTGCATTTAACACTTGAAGACTAAATGTCTTTCTCAGAAAATCTCTAAAGCAATGTCAATAGTCCTGAAATCTATAACTAGTGAATCACATATCCTGGTAAATATGAAGAGAAAAAAATAATGTACAGAGATGTTAAAACATACACTATTCTGCCTATGTGTCTGTTAAACAAGCTCTGTGTTTTTGTGCAAAAGCAATTGTTTGGGTAATTCAGGTATAATAGGGAGGGGTGTAACTAACTATATTCATTTTATTAGTCTGATAATATAATTATTTTACATAAAGCAATAAATGTGTTTGTGCTTATCTCTGTGTGTGTATGTGTGTGTAAAAGAAAGCGTAATCTTGACAGAGAATTTAAATTAACTGGAAAAAAATTGTATTCATCAGGTTTTCTTACAGAATGATAAAAAGCGTATTTCCAAAAGAAAAAGCACTCATTTGGTTGCAACTGAAAGAATCTAATAATTATATTTCTAATATTTGAAAGGAAATTTTGAGAGAACGATGGTTACCTTCAAAAACCGAAAATCTATTACATAGATTATACCTCTAAATATATTCCTAAGAAAATGTTTTTAATGCAAAGTAACTAAAGTTTCTGTCCACCTTTATAAAATTAATGCAATATATTGTAAAATTCCACTTTATTTTACTTTAAATAAAAAGGACATATTCCTATTTTTAAGGAAGTATGCAGTAACATTCACACAAGAATACGCTCTTGATTTCTGCAGTTCACTAAACCTTACATATGAACAACTTTTAAATTATGAGATATTTAAGATTTTCAATGATTTGCAAGAATGCAAGACTTAATTGCATATAAGTAACAGGGTTTATGACAGTGATTGGATTGTTTCCTCAATACAAAGGAACTTTATATTTGAGAAATTTTAATTTCAACATCAAATTTGCATAAGATGCTCAAGGAGTACAAAAACCAGTTTTGCTTATAACTTTATTAATTGCTTCTTGGCTCTGCTGAAATGTATTTATAGCAATGTTTATTTTGTAATCTGAATGTAAA
Organism: Pan paniscus; assembly: GCF_029289425.2. Lineage (NCBI taxonomy): Eukaryota > Metazoa > Chordata > Mammalia > Primates > Hominidae > Pan > Pan paniscus. Next base: position 77,611,380 of record NC_073254.2, read on the forward strand.
TTTGTAGGATTATTTGTATAGCTTAAAGAATTTCTGGGCCGGGCACAGTGGCTCAAGCCTGTAGTCCCAGCACTTTGGGAGGCCAAGGTGGGTGGATCACTTGAGCCCAGGAGTTCGAGATCAGCCTCAGCAACATGATGAAACCCCATGTTTCATACAAAAAAATTAGCCAGACATAGTGGTGCACACCTGTACGCCAGCTACTTGGGAGGCTGAGGCGGGAGAATCACTTAAGCCTGGGAGGTCAAGGCTGAGCTGTAATTGCACCACTGCACTCCAGCCTGGGTGACAGAGGGAGACCCTATTTAAAAAAAAAAAATCATTTCTGAACTACAATCTTCTCTCAGAAGATTTCTTTGATCAGGCAGCAAAACTCTCTTTTTCTACAATACTTTATGAGTATAAAAAACATATAAATTATACACTTGACTAGCATCCTTATTATACATTTTTCTCATTGTGAATATGATATAAATAATGTAATTCAATAAACAGTTCACAATTCCTTTTTAAGTATTATGACATTATTGAGGCACTGCTGCAGAAACCAAGGTGTGAATGAATGACAAAGGCTCCTCGTCTCAAGGGCCATAATGTACAATAGAAGTTCTCTGCTCAAGATTGCAGTTAACTTTTTTGTTTTACTTCTCTTTTCTTTTTCTCTCCCTTTTTCTTTATAGCTTTCATTTTTTTGTTGTTTAAAATGTAAGCTTTTAAATAGGTCAGAAACTTATGGGACATTTTTTCTTGTGCAAGAAACCATAATGTAAAGTTTGAAGCTGAGTACTATAATATCAGCACAAGTGTGTTGGATGAGCCATTATTAGTGTCATTTTATGATTGAGTAAAGAAACCAAAAGAGGTAAAATCTTCACTCAGTAAATAGACTATTTTTTTCTCTTTCACCATACCATAATGAAAGGATCACATAGTGTAATATACGTTTAAGTAGTTAATTAATGTTCGTAAGTGAAATAATAAAGCCCCACACTACTCAGTTTTTCCAAAATGTCTAAATATATGTCACCATATTTCTAAATTTTGAGAGGTATAAAATATTCAAAATAAAGGTAATACTCTGCGTTACAAGAATTTTGAATAGCATATCCCTCTTTACAAGGGAGAATAAGTGTTTGACTTCAAAAAGTGACTATGATTAAATATAGCCTAGAATAGTGGAAATGAAATGTGAATTGATGCATTTGCTATGAATCTCCCATTCATTTCTGCCAAATAGGAAAAGCATCTGTCTACCAAAGATTCACGCTTGTTTTCCATACTGTCATTCATTGCTGCTAAGAGTCATCCGTCTAGATAGGAAGAATAATTCCCAGGTTCCTTTGCAGCTAGATGGAGCCAGTTGACTAGTCTTCACCAATGGAATAAGAGAAGGGGCATATATCACTGTCTCAAAATGAACAAGAGGCAGATATGCTTTCTCCACCATCTCTTGCTCTTTGTGCTGGCTGGCAAAAAGGGAATCTATTGGTTTGATGTCTGACAGCTTATTACAAAAAACTTCCCCATACCCTGATGAAGAACACTTTCTTGGCATGGTTGTATAAGCAAGGGATACATTTTTATTATGAAAGGTACTAAGATTTTAAGATGTGTTAGTTATAAGAGCTATTACATACTTACCTAATACCAGATGCCTGCACTGCAAACCTTGTCTTTTGATCTTCGACAAATACAAAGGACTTATTTGTTCGTTTTTATTAGTTTTATTGTTTAGAGTTGAACTATGAGTAATTGAGAATTATTCAACATAAGGGAAGAACAAAAAAGGGAAGAGTACTAAAAAAAAATCAAAAGAAATTACAAAAAGTGGCCAGGCGTAGTCACTCACACCTGTAATCCCAACACTTTGGGAGGCTGAGGAGGATAGATCATGAAGTCAGGAGTTTGAGACCAGCCTGGCCAACATGGTGTAACCCCATCTCTACTAAAAATACAAAAATTAGCTGGGCGAGGTGGTGGGTGCCTGTAATCTCAGCTACTCGGGAGGCTGAGGCAGGATAATAGCTTGAACTCAGGAGGCAGAGGCTGCAGTGAGCCGAGATTGCACCACCACACTCCACCCTGGGTGACAGAGTGAGACTCCATCTCCAAAAAAAAAAAAAAAAAGAAAGAAAGAAAGAAAAAACAAATTACCAAAAGTTAAAAAGCTTAGAAATTTGATAAGGTACTTCCAATGAGTCAGGGAGAAATGCATGGAGAAAAAGAGAAAGATCAGAGGCTTCTAAATGACAGACCCACATGACACTAATCAATTTAACATTTTCAAGATTAAAATTTACAAATCTACAAACAGGAAAAAATATACCTAGTCTATATTGTCAAAATGAAAATAGATTAGGCATTATTATTCTTTCCTGGCACACCTGTTAATGTTGAAATCCAATAAAAGAAAACAAATACAGAAATAGAGGGCTCAGAGTTGTGAGTGGAATATTTCCAGAGCTCCACAAAAGCTGTTTGGGAAATTGTAAACCTCAATCAATACATTGGAATTCAGAAAATGCTCTCACAAGCCTAGAAATGGGAATTTAATATTATCAGATAAAGGGAAACAAGTGAAATGGCAAGAAATACTATTGGTCTCCAACACATAGCAAAGACTTTCAAAGGTCTCTTTCTGAAAAAAACAGGAAAATTTAGAGAGTGAATGATCCAGTTTCCATACAGAGACCAAAGTAGTTATTTTAGTAGCACTTTGGTTCCATGTGTGTAAACTTCAGCAAGCCTTTTAAACCAAAGGAGAGATTTGAGTTATTATAGATCTCAGCTATAGAAGGAATCTTCTTTGCTTATGAACTATGCAATAATGCAAGTGTCATTCTGGTCATATATTGCCTAGGCCATACCTGTTGTTTCACGTTTTTGAGAAATTTCCTGTGGTAACTGCATAGAGCATCACTTTCTTCAACAGTGCAAGGTGAAATCTAATGACATAGTGGGAGAAAGTATGCAGAAGTGTTTTTTTTGTTTTGTTTTAATATTTGTATATTTTTACTTCCAAGTCATCCTGTTCAGACCATGCAATAAGTTTTAAGTGGATGCTTTAACATACGGTTATTTTTAATAGATTTTGAGTAAAAAATTAATCCAGTGTGTTCAGATATCTGCTTCTAGAGAGAACGAGCTCACAGTAAGCAGTGTTCCTTAATGAAGAACTTTTACCATTTCTTAGTGACTACTCCAAAGTTCAGGTGTGATATTTCTGGAGAAGCAACTCTACACTATTCTAGAGGGAACAGAAGTGAAATCTCTGTACCAATTAATGACAGTGCTATTTCCTTTCATATATCTTTACATATGTCATTTTCTGATTTCTATAAATTTAGGGCTTAGTAAATTTTCATTTGAAATGAGACTATGAATGAATATGCCTATATGTGTGATAGAATCTTTGTATCCCTTGAACATAGCATACGACAAGCTTACATAATTTTTAGCACCAGATTTCAATAGAATGATAAAATGGAAAGGCTCACCAGAAGTTATCTAGCTTAATGCCTCATTCTATAGTTGAGGGAACTAAAGCCTAAGGAAGGAAAGTGATTTGCCCAAGGCCAATAAAAATTTTCATTTTATTCTTTTGCATTATAAAGCACTGACTTTCATGGTTTGATAGCTAACTGTGCATAAAGATTCCTTAAAGCAATGAAGGAATATCAACTATGAAGAAGTATCAACTATGAAGGAATATTGTTTTAACTCCTTAAAGCAATGAAGGAATATCTCCCTATACCCATTACTCTCAAATATAAGGGTGCAAAACAATCACCAGGGAAGTTTGTTGAAGCTTTCTTTAGTTACTATGCCCAAATATTTGGAGTCAGAAAGTCTAGTGTGGAAGCAAGCCACCCATTCCAATGTAAGGGGCCTGTACTGATCTTCACAAAAAAATGCTTGTTAAATAAATAACTTTCTATCCTGCTTTTTCTATTCTTGCCTCAATAAACACTGAAAAATTTGGCTTAACATTTTAATAATAGACTTATTAATGGTACATATTGTAGGCAGAGTGCATTATAAATTTGACCACTGAACTGAAGATTTCTATGACTTTGAATATTTCTCAAATTTCCTGTCTCCATCATCAGATTCACCATAGTTTATGTAATAACACTTATAAATTACTTAAGATTTTCTATAAATTTTATTAATATTTTTGTATTTATGAATTACATAAATAATCTTATACTGCTTTTGATATTTTAGCTCTGAGAAAGAAAACTTCTCTACTAATTAACAGGTTTTTTATAGAAAATAAATATATTAATTTTCTCAAAAGAAATATTGCATAGAGTCACTCAAAGAACTAATTGAATCCTGTTAACCATGCATTTTTCATTGCAGAATATATAATTACCTTTTTCTAAGTCTATATAGCCAATAGTTAGAATTGAAATATTGATGCAATCGTTCAAGAGCCTCTCACATGAAAACTGACAATTCTCCACTAAAACCAGGATCCACAGACACCATCTGGAATTGCAAAATGCCAGCATCGAGTTGCTATTTTCAGTTAGATATTATGCCTTGTTTGGCTATTATGCATTCTCTAGGTTATGGTGGCAGAGATTATATTACTGACTGTGTGCTGGTGCGTTTTTCTGAATGGCTAGCACACAACAATTTTTATAGAATTAAGCTATAAATTCATATGTGAAGATTTAAAAAAAAAACAATTTGCTTTCAGTCAATATGACTTAAGAGATGTTTTCCTTTAAAAAAAAAAACAAATCTGGCTTATATCTCTTAAGTACAATAAATACTCCATCCCTAAGTCAGAATGAAAATGTAATGTTATAATGCAGATTCATTTAACAGAAAACATTTTTTAACCAGAACTCCTAAATCATAAAAAAGATAAAGTGATAATTAAGTTACACGAGACGTCTAATACATGAGGAAAGCAAATACTCACATCTGAGTTTATCTTTCTCTTTGAGTTTCTTGGCTTAGAAGGATACATGTTTGAATATTGAATATAGATCTTATACATTATTTGGCACTCATGCTAACTTTCTCACAAAGGGTGGTATTATTTTAGGCTATTTTTCACTTTCTATCATAAATTTCATGCCATAATGAAGTAACTTCATTACTTAGTGGTCAATTCTCTACATTAAAAACCTAATGCAGCTTTGTGACCCAATCAAGAAGTTATCGGTCCTTTTAAAATCTGTTTTGGGCAAAACATTATACCTAAATTACTCTCCTAAATTTCACACTATATTTTAACCTCTGTATTAAAATGTAATGTTCTGTATATTCGACTTAACATATATATTTAAGGTGCATTCACACTGTATTGCTATCAATGCTTCATCCCTTTGAATAGTCAATTAATATTCCATTGGTTGGGCTGGGTGGCTCATGCCTGTAATACCAGCACTTTGGGAGACCAAGGTGGGTGGATTGCCTGAGGTCAGGATTTTGAGAAGACCAGCCAGGCCAACATGGTGAAACCCTATCTCTACTAAAAATGCAAAACTTAGCTGGGTGTGGTGGCAGATGCCTGCAATCCCAGCTACTCGGGAGGCTGAGTTAAGAGAATTGCTTGAACCCAGGAGATGGAGGTAGCAGTGAGCCGAGCTTGTACCACTGCACTCCACCCTGGGTGACAGAGCAAGACTCCATCTCAAAACAAAAACAAAAACAAAAACAAATCAATTTTGTGGCTATATCACATTTCTATATTCAGTCATCCATTGGTGGACACTTGGGTTATTTCTACTTTATGACTGTTATAAATAATGGTGCTGTGAACATTCATGTGCAAGTTTTTGTGTGGACATGCTTCAACTCACTTGGGCATATATTTAAGAGTGAACTTGCAGGGTCATATAAGAGTGTTGAACATTTTGAGTAACTGCCAGACTGTTTTCCCAAGTCTCTGTACCATTTTACAATGCCACTGGCAATGTATAAGCATTCCAATTTCTTTACATCGTCATTAACATGTTATTGTCTTTTTGGTTCCAGCTAAACTAGCAGGTGTGAGTGATATCTCATGGTTTCTATTTGTATTTTCCTAAAGACTAGTGATGTTGAGCAGCTCTTCAGGTGCTTATTGACCATTTGCATATCTTCATTTGAGGAATGTCTATTCAAAACCTTTCTCAATTTTAAAATTCAGTTATTTGTCTTTTTATTCTTGAGTTGCAGGAATTCTTTATATATTCTAAATCTAAGTATCAGGTCAGACATATAATTTTAAAATATTGTCTTTCTGGGTAACTTTTCACTTTCTTGATAGTGTTCTTTGAAGTGTAATACTTTTGATAGCATAAATTTATCTTCTGTTTTATTTTGTTGCTGGTGCTTTTGATGTCATAACTAGGAAGCCACTCTATAATTCAAGGTTATGCTATTTTACTCCTAGATTTTCTTCTGTAAGTTTTATTTTATTGAATTAGTCCTTACTTTTAGGCATATGATGCATTCTCACCTAATTTTTTGTATAGTGTGAAGTATTAATCCAGCCTCATTCTTTTGCATGTGGATATCCAGGTGTTTCAATATAATTTGTTGAAAAAACTATTCTTTCTTCATTGTCTTGGTACACTTGTCAAAATTCAGTTGACCATAAATATGAAGGTTTATTTCTGGACTCTCAATTCTATTTCATAATTCTAGATATCTACTCTTATGTCAATACTGTTCTGTTTTTATTACTGAACATTGTAGTAAGTTTTTAAATTGAAAAGTACTAATCTTTCAACTTTGATTTTTTAATGATTGTTTTTGTTATTATGGTTCCCTTATATTTCCAAATGAATTTTAGGATCAACCTGTCAATTGCGGCCCAAAAAAAGTCTGGGATGTTGAGAGGGATTGACTTAAATCTGTAGATCAATTGTGGGAAATATTATGTTTCTGTGCATTAGCCATGAACAAACAAAATGAAATTAAGAAAATAATTCCACTTACAATTGTGTCAAAAAGATTAAAATACTCATGAATAAATTTTATAATTGTTTAAAAATTAAATGACACTTAAATAAAAAGTATTTTATATTGATGGATCAGAATGACTTAATGTTAAAATGGCAATACTTCTGGCATAGGTTGAAGGTTAAAAAAAAAATGTGTTACGTACAGAATTCTAGGTTGGCATTTATTTTCTCTCATGAGTTTGAAGATATTATTTCACTCTTTGAATATCCTTTGATTTTGTTGAGAAATCTGTCAGTTTAATACTCATTCTTTTATACATGAACTTTTCTCTCTTTTTTAATTTCAAACCACTTTTTTGTTATAGTTTTATTACAGAGTTTCCATTTCTTTTTGCTTTTGTTTATGCTGTTTGTTATAAATTGTCATTCAGTATCTGTAGACTTTTATCTTTCTTCAGTTCTGGAAAATTCTTAACATTATAATTATAAAAGTAACTTCGCCTTTATTCTATCTTAATTTTTGAAGACACTCATTAGACAAATACTAGGCATTCATAATTTTCCTTCTTATCTTTGAAACTTTAAAAAAATACTTTCAATCTCTTTTATCTAAGTGGTATACTATAGATTTTTTTTTTCAGATATTCTCCTCACTAGTTTCCTTTAAGTTGTGTCTTAGCTGATAGCTAAACCACCTATCTTGTTTTGTTTTTTTCTTAATTTCAGACGCCTTATTTCTTATTTCTTAAGATTTCATTTCTTTCTCTTTCAAACGTGCCTAGTCATTTTGGATAGTCTCTACTGCTCATTTCTGTTATCCCACCTTTCTCAATTTATTCATTCCACAATATATACTTATTTCAAAACATCATGCTGTGCGTGACAAATATATATATATATATATATATATATATATATATATAGTGTCAAAAGAAAACTAAAAAATCTATACATAGTCAGATTCTATTCTGCTCTGGGTATTTCTAATACCTGAAGTCTTCTGAGAGATATGAATCTCTTGTTTTTCTTGATGATTTTCACTCATGATGAAAGTTTTCTACTGTGCTTGGTGATTTTTGAGTCAAACCTCAGAAGCCATTCATTTTTATCAGTGGTAATCCTGAGGCCCTTATGTCAGAATGACTAGGCAATTGCTTTTGTCAGAAACCTGGAGATGTTTCCAACCTTGGATTTCTTAATTCTTTTACAGGATTCAAACTTAAAGCTGTATCAGGTTCAGCTCTAACAACCTGCTCCTGGCCCAAGCCTAGGAATCCAAAATACAGTGCAGGTATTGGCATTTGCTCTTGGATGGGGTTGTTAGCATTTCCTTAACACTAAAGACTTTTTGCTCTAGCTATGTTTGCTTGTTTTTACACAGAAGAAACCTCTGCAGTTTCCTATGCTTCTGCCAGCCCAGGAATGTCTTAAAAATATATTTTATCCATAAACTAATTGTTTTGCATAAGAAGCCTTTTCATAGTGAGACTTTTCATTTGCCAGACTGACAAAAGCAGAAGTGTTGTAATATTTTTAATCTAATTATTTTTAAGGTTATGATTTGAATTAACTTATATCCTTAACATAAGGATAACAATACTGGGCAAAAATTGTGAAGATTATTTGAGTTAGTGCTCACAAAATAAAATGTATTTAATAAGTGACAATTTTATCATTACTAGTATTGAAATTAATAATACATATTATTCATATTATATTTTATGATATCTAAAATTAAAATTCAGAACTTATCTGATTTCAATATTTCAAGAATTTATTTATTTTGACTATCAAATGCAATACAGGCATTTTATTTGTATCCTACTAGATTGTAAATGTTATGACATATTTTATTATATGTGAAATTCAAGAAATACTAAAAGCATTTCATGCAAGGTTTTTATAAATTGTTGGTTCCATTATTTTAATAAAATAGTTTATATAATTTAAAAATGGTTACACTGAATTATTTTTTGGGAAGGAATCAGAAATGCTTTGCCTTATATAAGCAATTCAATGATTAATTGATTCATTCAATAAATATTTCTTGAATCACAATTTATAAAACAGAGCACTTCATGTGTGCAGGATAGTTTATGTTCCTTGAGTCAACAATACTTACAAATATGATTCAGGACATAGGCATGTCAATGGCTTATTTTGTTCCTGGGATGATAATAATTGTAAAGAAATAAAAATGGATATTTATACTAGACACTATGCAAAATATTTTATATTCATGAACTAATTTAATACTTAGAAAACCCCAATAAAATGGGTTCTCATATTATCCTTGGTTTTCCTGTTTAGAAAATTTAAGCTTAGAGATTAAGTTCTCAAAGTCACCCTCTTGGGAGCAGTCATGAGTTTATTCCTAATTCTCCCAGACTGCAGAGTTCATGCAAGTAGAAAATACTCTTTATTTTTCTCAATTACTAGATGTGACAATTAAAGGATGTGGCATATGCTCCTAGCATTCCATATGTAAAGAATTATTGTTGAATTTTGTAGAAAAGAAGAGGGCATCAGGGTGGAGGTACATTTGAACCGGGCATAGGAAGATGAGTTGAATTAGAGCAGGGAAAGGCTGGGTGAGGTTATTCCAGATGAAGGTAATGACTTGAATAAGGGTACTGAGGACTAAGAGCATAATGGTCTATTAAGGAAGGAAAAGGGTCTGATGTTGTTGGTGCTTTATTGAAAGCCACAACAGATGAATACGCAGGTTGAAACTAGTTCCTTAAGGCTCTGAGGCCAAGCTAAGAAATTTGGCTTTCATTATATCAGCATTTGAGAACCACCAAAACTTTTAAAGAGAGTAGAAATTTGTTTTTTTCTTGTAAATTTGTTTGAGTTCTTTATAGATTCTGGATATTAGTCCGTTGTCAGATGAGTAGGTTGCAAAAATTTTTTCATTCTGTAGGTTGCCGGTACACTCTACCCTAGAACTTAAAGTATAATAAAAAAAAAAAAAGAAAAAAAAGAAAACACTAAAACAAAAAAAAGAGAGTAGAAATTAAACATGATTTGGATTTTAATAAAATAACTCCAGCAACAGCCTAAAGATGGAGAGCTAGGATTTTATATGCAGGTAGGGCGGGTGAAAGATTATTGAAATGATAACATCAAGAAAGAAGAGGTCAGAGCTGTGGAAATGGAATTTTAAGGCCATAAAAGTATTTTAAATTTTGAAACTCATAACTCATTTCCAGGTTTCTAAAACTAAAGTTTTCTTCTTTAAATTTAATTAAAATGTAACTACAGATAACTAGATAATATTCCATATTTATGTCTTCTGTGGCATTTTTATGTTTAGTTACAAATATATGGAGTAAACATATTACACATTTTGTGCATTTTTATAATTCTATTATAAATTTTATTCTTTCAAATAACCTATGTTATTCTTTAAAATAACCTATTTTATTTATACCACTAACATAGTTGGTAGTATAAAGAAAATATTTCTAGCTTACTATCGATAAGTATGCAGAAACAGGAGGCCAACAGAAGGTGAGGCCTGGTGCTTAGCAGCCTAGGGCTTTTACAAGGAATGAAATGACTTACAAGCAATCATCCAACCCACATGGGAATAAACATCCACAAAATAATAAGCCTACTCTGCTATCAAACCTAGCAGTAATGCATCAAACTATCAAAGTCTTTTGTATTCGTACACATTGTGTGCAGTGATAATTTTTATTCTTATTTTATACATAAGTAAATTATAAATTTTAATTGGAAACCAAAAAATTTGAATTTTAACTGATATGTTTGGTAGTTTTTTTCTGAGGTCTTTGTAGAATGATGTTGCAATTGTACTGTTCACATTTCATGAAAATATTGACTACTATAATTGAACGCATTACCAGAGGTAAGAGAAAGATTAAAGAATATCTGTTACTCACTTTCATAGTTGATCATTTTAATATTAAATTATAGGATGTATAGCATTGTGTCCAAATACGTATCCTGCAATACAAAACAAATATGTAAATGTAGAAAAAGTCAAAACAATGTATGTCCAGATATAGACAAGCAACAAATGCAACACAGAATGCCAATGTAATGTTGCATTCTCTTTTTTTATTCTTCTCATTGTCATTCTACTCAATCTCAGGAGGAATATGAAAATATTCCTGCAACACAACCCAAAGCCATAAACCATACAAGGAAAAATCAGCATCTCCCAGAAGATCAATTTATTACATTACCAAATTTCTTATTCATGAAATTTGATCTAATTGCCTCAGCATAGAAGTATATTATTTTTATGGACCATAATGATGCATGAATGTAATTACATTAGTGATTTTCTCATATTAGCAAAATAATGCTTCTCTTTAATAGTGAAACAGTGTTTGATTTCTTGAAATACAGCATACAGATTACAAACATATTAAAATTATCTTTTCATTTTAATAGCTTATGTTATTATGACAAGTATAAATTATAAATTTTTATATACTGTTTTCATCTTGAATACATGGTTTCAATGGATATAGGGGCATTTATAGTTCACATGGTTTTTACTAGCAACATAATTCTTATTTCTAAATAGTTTTCTAGTTTATTATTTCTAGTTTATGAAGCATTTAATATTTCTGGTCACTGTCTTCTAGGTCCAAACATACAAATTAACCAAAAATCAATATAATATATTGTCAATCAATTTGGACATGCCAATTCTTTCTAAATAGCCTTTCAGATTGCTACTGCTATCAATTGCATTAGGGTGGTGGCATTTTCTAGAAATAACCAGTTTTTTAAAAGAATTATTGGAGTATTCTCTTCAGATTTTAAGTCTCATTCATTTTCTTGGCTATTGAGCACAGACTGATTAGGGCTCAAGCTGTCAGTATCAGCTGATTTTTGTAGCCAAACTGTGGAAGAACTGGTTCATGATCCTTCCTTGAAGCTTTTGTTGTTGTTGTTGTAATTTAATGAAAAAACTGAACAAAGTTTAGTAACACAAGATTCAAGCCAGTTTCAACATGCCATGTTAACATAAAAGAGATACATATCAAAATTATCGGACTTTTGAAAATGAATCTGGCTAAAATATTTCATTTTTTAAGGCTAACATTTTTAACAGCTTTATTGAGGTATAATTGGTAAACACAAATCTACCTATATAATGTATTCAATTTGATGAGTTTCTACATACATATACATACACCATGAACACTATCACCACAATTAAAGTAAAAGACATGTCTAACATGTCTGAAATTTTCTATGCCTCCTTTTGTTTTTTGTTTGTTTGTTTTGTTTGTAATATAGTTTGGCTCTATGTCCCCACCCAAATCTCACATGGGATTGTAATCCCCATGTGTTGAACGTGGGTCCTGTGGAAGGTGAATGGATCATAGGGGTGGATTTCCCTCATGCTGTTCTCATGATAGTGGGTGAGTTCTCAGGAGATCTGGTGCTTTAAAAGTGTGTGTGACTTCGACCTTCTCTCTCTCTTGCCATCCTGTGAAGAAGGTGCTTGCTTCCCCTTCACCTTGTGTTATGATTTTAAGTTTCCGGAGGACTCCCAATCATGCTTCCTGTTAAGCATGCAGAACTGTGAGTCAATTAAACCTCTTTTTTTCATAAATTACCCAGTCTCAGGTAGCTCTTTATAGCAGTGTAAAAACAGACTAATACAGTTTGTTTGATTTTCTTTTTTTTTTTTTTGGTGGTAAGAACACTTAAAATGAGATTTTGAACTATTTAAGATATGAAGAAGTTAAACAAAAAAAACTGCAGACTTATTGAAGTACTTCTCAAGTAGGCCTTTTATTTTCACCTCATTTTTTGACTGACCTTTTCGCACCTCTTGAATCTGAATTTGCTCTTTGATAAAAATCAAAATGCCATATTATGCATAAATAGGAGTCTGAGTGCTAAAATTAAAATGTGGGAACTTGTTTTTAAACTGTTATCCTGAGAAGTAGTCTTATTAAGAAAATTCATATATGCAGTTAAAAGTTATTTCAAGCTGTGACTCAGAGGTTATGGATTGTGTTGCCATGCATAATAGACATTGGGGTCATCCATCACTTCAGTGTCAGCTTCCTTGCTTAGCCTAGAGGGGTTGTGATGCTACATAAAAAGACCCTAATCCCTTTGTGTTAGGAATGACATTTGGGGCCTTTTATCTTAATGGATAAGTTAGCATTCCTTCAGTACAGTTTTGAAAAACGTGACCAGGATGCTCCAGGATTATTAAACAGCATGAAAGCCAGTTAGGTACAAGAGTGTCTATGAACTGAATCAATAATACAACATTCAGAATATATTTCTAAATATACTTCTGTTCTCCTTTCTTTCTTTAGCAGTTTTGAAATGAAACAACAAAATAACATTTTTAAATCAGAAATCAATGTTTGATTCTGCAGATCACAAGCGAGTAATGTCTTATTTATTATAAATTAATAAAGATTTCTCTAAAATGCTCTATTATTATAGCAATTCTAATGATATTAATTTAAGGTATTTTGTTTCCCTGCCTAAGGTAATTTTTAAAATAACAACCAATTCTTTGATGCAGTTGTAAATTACCAGAAGGAAGTCCCCTCTGGATTTAAAATGATGAGAGGATCTGTCTTCATTTATTCATGGAACTGCAGAGTGTTTACTTTTCTTCTTCTTCCTTTTCTTTCTTTTTTTTTCTCTTTTATTTCAAATCACCTTTCCACTTTTTTGGTAACTCTGCTGACATTATGACAAAATTAATTTTATAATGAAATCAGCACAGAAGGCATATTACCAAAGTATGCATTCCCCCTTCCTCAAATGTAACTATAAAACTGATTGACTCTATGTACAGCATACAGTAAAGTGAAAACCTATAATTGCCATATTTAAATGTAAATATGTATTTTGAATATTTTAGAAAAATATGAATGTCTCTAGGAGTTGCTTTAAATATTATGTGATTTTCAGTGTCAACGAAAAGAGTCAAACTCTGTATAATATTTTAAGAGATTTATTCTGAGCCAAATGTGAGTGACCATGGCCTGTGACACAGCCCTCAGGAGGTCCCGAGAACATGTGCCCAAGGAGGTAGGGGTACAGCTTGGTTTTATATATTTTAGGGAGACATGAGACATCAATCAAATACATTTAAGAAATACATTGTTTGGTTCAGAAAGGCAAGACAACTCAAAGTGGGCCGGGCGGGGAGGGGGGGTGTAGTGGGGGTGGGGGACTCCCAGGCTATAAGTAAATTTAAACATTTTCTGGTTGACAATGGGTTGAGTTTGTCTAAAGACCTGGGATCTATAGAAAGAAATGTTCAGGTTAAGATAAAAGATAGTGGAGACCAAGGTTCCTTTAAAGTCTTATAGTGGCTACCCTTAGAAACAATAGATGGCAAATGTTTCCTCTTCAGATAGTTAAAAGGTGCTAGATGTTTAGTTAATCTCTTCAAGATTGGGAGGGCCTGGAAGAAAAAACTCTAGCTATGTTAATAGAGAGCCTTTACAGATGCAGATTTTTCCCCCACAAAGGATGGCTTTGCAGGGCCATTTCAAGATATAGAAACATGTTTGGGGGTTAAATATTTTGATTTCTTTCCTCATCTCATAATGTTATGCCAGAGTCAGATTGGAAAGTAAGTCACGATATATAGGGTCAAGTAAAGCCCATCTGATGAGAATTTATGGTTTGTAGGGCATGGCTCCCCAGACTCCTTAAATAGGAATTTGGGCAAGATAAAAAAATCAGAGCTTTGTCCTCATTAATAAAGGATAAAGGACAAAACTGGCAAGGATAATACTATCCTACCCCAGTAGGTAAAGTGTTAGGGGACAATCAGGTGGTTTGATAGTATGTAGATGGATTTAACTCAGTGGTCTTATCAGCTAGTTTAAAAGTATAATAACACTAGAAAAATCAGAAAGAGTGGAAGAGAGATTGAGGACCACAGTGAATTGTCTAGTTGAAAGATGTATCCTGGCTTTAAGAAATAAGATATGAAATCTCTGTACTGTGAAACCCACTTGTTTCCATACATGTGAATATATCCTGATAAAAATAGTGCTAATCCATTAGTTTACATTTTGAACATTAAAGACATTGTCAACTGATAAATCCAAAGTAGTATCTCCTTAGTAATAATAAAGCATGAGGTTAGAACTGAAATAACAAATTCTCACACTACTAACCTCTCCTTTGGTCACCAAAAGAAAATCTGGAAAGCTAATATTTAGAAAATAAGAAGACTATTAAAAGAAAATTTTCATTAGATGAATAAATCATGATTGTCATATATTAGGTTAGTGCAAAAGAAATTGAGTTTTTTCCCATTAAGAGTAATGGCAAAAAATTTTGAACTTTTTAAAAGTAGTGGCAAAACCGCAATTATGTTTGCGCCAACCTAATACATGTGATAAATGAACTTCTGTTAAAAAATTTGTATTTAACTTAATAATAAGTGAACTAGTAAGATGCTACAATCAAGTCAAAGCAGAATCCAAAGAACAGATACATTATAAATCAAGAATATTAAAATTGAAGGAAGAGAAAGACCCTCTTATATTGTTTTATATTGTTTTATACTCAGTAGCTGTTTTAAGAAAAAAACAAGGAAGTAAAACCAAAGACAGGCAGCCCAGCGCCAGGGCCGAAACAAGGCCTGGGGCTGCCTGGCCTAAACCCAGTAGTTAAAAATCAACTCATGACTTAGAAACTGATGTTATTCATAGATTCCATACATTGTGTAGAAGAATATTGTGAAACTCCCTGCCCTTTTCTGTTTCTCTCTGACCACCGGTGCATGTAGTCCCTGTCACATACCTCTTGCTTGCTCAAATCAATCACGACCCTTTCATGTGAAATCTTTAGGGTTGTGAGCCCTTAAAAGGAACAGAAATTGTGCATTCAGGGAGCTCGGATTTTGAGACAGTAGCTGGCCAATGCTCCCAGCTGAATAAATCCCTTCCTTCTACAACTCAGTGTCTGAGAGGTTTTGTCTGCAGCTCGTCCTGCTACAAAATGAATGGGTGGATGTCCACAACTGGGGACAACCGAACCTCCAATAGATAGAATTTATATGTCTATAGGTAAGAATTATTTTGCATTGCCACCAGTTATCTAAAACTTAGAAAGTTGTGAAATAACTTCTATAGAATCAGATAACCTGGGAGGATATGCTCTAGGCAGTGCATAATTTTCCAATGAAGCACAAATTTTTTACAAACTAATACTTCTTTTTAGTGCAGATGGTCCCTGATTTATGATAGGTTTGACTGACTTTACAGTGGTGCAAAAAGTGATAGGCATTCAGTATGCTCTTCAACTTACAATGGGGTTAAGTCTGGATAAACCCACCAAATGTTAAAAATATTTTAAGTTGACGATGCACTTTTGACTTACGATTTTTTCAGGTTATGATGAGTTTCTTGGGTTGTAATCCCATCCTTGGTTGAGGAACATCTGTGTAGTTGATTCACGAAATAAGAGACAGGCAAATAAACTAATGAATAAATGATGGGTAAAGTGATAAAAGAATGAATGGACAAACTAATAAAAGATTCTATATGGGAAGTGTTTTCCATAAACCCTTAACTCTCCCTCATTTGTTTTCAGACAAATGGGAATAAATTTTTATCTCACTTTTCCTCTAAATGTTGTGTTATGATGACTTTATTACCTTACATGCTTTTCTGTAAGCCTTTCACCAGATTTAACTCTTTTTTTTCCATTTTCTGTTTTTTCCTAACATCTTTATTTTCCCAGCCACACTTCTTTCCTGTGTTCATTTTCAACAATCACTCTTCTTCCTTGTTGGTGATTCAATGGTGGAAAATGAAAGAAAAAGCTATATAAAATGTAGAATATATGGTAAAAATGCAAGCTTAAGGAAGAAAGAGTTCCAATATTTTTTTCCTTCCCCACATTAGTATCTCTCGTTCAATTGTCTATATTTTTTCCTCTCTAAATACTTTTAAGCTCTTTTTTCATATATTGAAAGTTAGCTCAGGAGACCAAACTTAAAAATAACTTAATGTTCAAACAACAAAAAGTTGAATTGTATTTAAACTCCTTGTTTTGGATTGTTGAAAGCATGGAAAAAAAATGATGAGAGAAAAGGAAAATCTATAAATAGATATTAAAAGTTTAGACTTCAACTTTACAAAAAAACCATTAGAACTATTAAACACATTCAGTGATGTTGCAAGATACAAAAAAAACATACAAAAATTAGTAGCTTATCTATATGTTAATAGTAAACTATCTGAAAAACATCAAGAAAAAATTTTCATTTACAATAGCTACAAAGAAAATAAGATACCTAAAAATATAGTTAACCAAGGAGGTGAAAGATCTCTACACTGAAAATTGTAAAACGTTGATGAAAAAAGTTGAAGACACAGATAAATGGAAAAATAGTCCATGTTCATGGATTAGAAGAATTATTATTGTTAAAATGACCAGGCTACCCTAAGTTATCTACAGATTTAATGCAATCTCAATTAAAATACCAATGACATTCTTCACAGAAATAGAAAAAGAAATCCTAAAATTCTTACAAAAGCACAAAGACCCCCAGAGGCCAAATAATCCTGAGAAAATAGAACAAAACTGGAGACATCATGCTACCTGACTTCAAAATATGCTGCAAAGACACAGTAACCAAAATATCGTGGTACTGGCATAAAACAGACACATAGACCAATAAAGCAGAATACAGAGCCCAGAAATAACTAAACATACATATGGCCAACTGATTTTCAACAGAGATGCCAAGAACACACAGTGAAGGAAAGACAGTCTCTTCGGTAAAAGGTGCTGAGAAAATCAGATATTGACATGCAGAAGAATGAGTCTAGTTCTTTCCTCTTACCATATAAGAAACTCAACTAAAAATGGGTTAAAAACTTTAATGTAAAACCAAAAATCTATGAAAACACTAGAAGAAATTACAGGGGAAATGCTTCACGGCTTTGAAGTGTTGTACATGGTCAAGAATTTTTAAAATAAGACCTCAGAAGCACAGACAATCAAAAGAAAAAATAGACAAATAGGGTTGCCTCAAAATAAAAAGCTTTTGTACAGCAAAGAAAACAATTAACAGAATAAAGAGACAACCTAAGGAATGGGAGAAAATAGTTGCAAACTTTACATTTGATAAGGGTTTACTTCTTGGAATATATAAGAAACTTTAAGAGCTCAAAAACAAAAAGACAAATAACCTGATTAAAAAATGGCCAAAAGAGCTTAATAGACATTACTCAAAAGAAGACATAAAAATAACCAACAGATATATTAAAAAATGTTCAACATTACTAATCATCAGGAAAACGCAAATCAAAACTACAATCAGATAATACCTTACTCCAGTTAGAATGGCTATTACCATAGGAAAAAAAGAAAACAAGTGTTGATGAGGATGTGGAGAAAAGGAAACACTTGCACACTGTTGGTGGGACTGTAAATTAGTACAGCCATTATGGAAAATGCTATGGAATTTCCTCAAAAAATTAAAAATAGAGCTATCATATGACCCAGCAACCCCAAACCACTACTGGGATTACAAAGCATCAATTAAAAAAAATTTAGACTTCAGATTTAATGTTACAACTGAAACAATATATAGCATAGTATGGTGATCATGTTATATTGCTTATACTATACAACATATATTTAATCTCTCTAAAAATCATATTTGTATTTTAATTTAAAAAAACCTACCACATCATCTTGTTGTAGGTTGGCATGACTTGCTTTCCCTAGAGGTGGGTAGAGGTCATTCATAGTTAACTTCTTTCATAGATTCTTCACGAGTCCTTGATTAGAACAAAGAGCATTTTTAACAGTGATAATATGGCACATTCCTAAAAGAATAAAAAGTATTTTAATAAGAAATTTAATAAAAATTTTAACCCAGATACTGATCTGAAGCAAGGAGTTGTGATCAGGAGAAGAAGGTATGGAATACAGTACTATGGATTGAATTCAGTCAAAGGAAGTAGTACCCCAATGGTCATTTAGAAATCATCATGACTACCAATTTCACCACAAACCAGAGTATACAGATCCCAGGAGCAAGGCTTCATCCTCCATCTTGGTTTTAAAGGAGCAGGACCAATACTGTGGATGGAGCTCTCCCACCAAGGCTAAGGGGTGGATCTGCCTCAGAAGAGCCAAGGTGATAAGGATGCCACCCTATTTGGCCTGCAGTGCACAGCATCTAACCAAAGAAGGGTATTATGCAACCTTAAGAGCTAATGAAACTTGCCTTACTAAATTTTGGGTTTGCTTGAGACCTGTCACCTCTCCCTTCTTCCATATTTCTCCCATTTGGAATGGAAATGTCTACTCTATGCCTCTCCTACCATTGAAGTTGGGGAGCACATAATTTGTCTGGTTTCATAGGTTCACAGCTGGAGAGAAATTTTGCCTCAGAATGAATTTACCTTGAGTCTCATTCATGTCTGATTTAGATGATATTTGGATGAATCTTTGGACTTTAGATGTTAGAGCTGATGCTGAAACAAGTCAAGAGTTTTAGTGATGTTGTGGTGGAATTAATAGACTTTGCATGTGAGAAGGACATGAATTTGGAGCCCAGTACCAGAATGCTGTTGACTGAATTATGTCCCCTCAAATTCACATGTTGAAGACCTAACCTTCTATGTGCTTATATTTGGAGATGGGACCTTTGGAAGGTAATCAGGTTTAGAAGAGGTCATGAGTAGGGGACCTACATGATAGGATTACTTTCCTTATAAGAAGAGACACAAGACAACTTGCTCATTCTCTCTCCACCATGTGAGGATACAGCAAGAAGGTGTCCATCTACAAGCCAGAAAGAGCTCTCATCAGAACCCAAGCACACTGGCACCCTCATCCCAGACTTCCAGCCTTCAGAACTGTGAAAAGTAAATTTCTGTTGTCTAAGTCACTCAGTTTATGGTGTTTTGTTATGGCAGTCCAAGCTAACTAAGACAGATGTGATATCCTTCCCCAGGAATAAACCATAGAGAAAACATCTCGAAGATAACTGAAGATAGTGTTCACTAACATACCCTGTATATTTAATTACACTTAAAGAGGAAGATGGCAGAGAACTAATAAGGCAGGTTTTAAATCAGTGATATCAAGGAGGAATTAAAGGTAAGGTATTTCTGATAGGAATCATGATTGAAATAAACAATGCAGGCAATTGTTAAGAAGTACATTTTTCGTGAAACGTTACAATATTATTTCCATAAGAAGAATCTCCACTTTTCTCATTTCTTCTCTTCAGATGGTGCCATATTTTTATAGCAACACAAAGAAATGTTGTAAGTGTGAAATTACTTACTTGGCCTTTTTATGGATTCATATGGCCTTACATGGAATGAAGGAAAGAATAAAAAATGGATATGATCCTGACCATGTTGAACAACAGATTTTCAAGACTGTCAGAAAAGGACCACAGTGCGTATATCAGCTAATTTATGTCAAGATGGCATTTTTGTGTAGTTATAAAAATGAAGAATATTATTTGTACAGAGCTTTAACTTGTACTGAGGCCTTCCACAAATGATATGTCACTGAGTTCTCACAATAAGTTACATTCTTTGCAAATTGTTGTGTGAAATTCTATATACATTTCACAAATGAAGAACGTGAGGTTCAGAGAATTTTTGCAAATTAATGACCAACCATAGATCTAGTAAGTTTCAGAGTTAGTACCTAAACCTAAACTTTGCCTCTTTATTCTTTATTCCCCAGTACTTGAACAGTTAACAAAGCATTTATTCTCTAGCAGGAAGTTACTTTGGCCTTCTATATTTAGTTTTGAACTTACCATTGAATAGTTTCCATAATAGGCCAGGCATGGTGGCTCACAACTGTGATCTCAGTCCTTTGGGAGGCTGAGGCAGGAGGATTGCTTGAACCTAGGAATTCAAGACCAGCCTGGGCAAGATGGCAAGACCCTGTTTCTACAAAAATAAAATAAAGTAAAATTAGTTGGGCATGGTGGTGCATGCATGTAGTCCCAGTTACTCAGGAGGATGAGGTGGGAGGATTGCTTGAGCTCAGCAGTTTGAGGTTATGGTGAGCTATGATCATGCCACTGCAATCCAGGCTGGGTGACAGAAATAGAGACTCTGTCTTTTTAAATAATAATAATAATACCCATGATAAAAATACTTGTATTTTATTACTTTTCTTTTAATATATATAATTCAGTGTGTGTCAGACTTTTTGCTAAGTCTTTCATATATATAAATAATAGATAGATAGATAGATAGATAGATAGATAGATAGATAGATAGATAGATGCTCTATGAGGTATTGATTATCTGGACATGAATTCTCTGCTACATTCCTAAAGAAATACTCACTTTTCCCAATCTTATTCTGTCTGACATCAAGCTATTACTAGTCACACCATTTAGGACACTCAATTTAGATTATTTGATCTATTGTTTTGTCTATAACAAGATTCCAACCAGTGCCAACTCCCTGTCAATGCAAAATTCACTGAAATTTTACTTGCCCCACCTATTCACTTTTCCCTTTAGCCTACATGTAACCTGAAAATCACCTATCAATAATGCTTTTGAGAAAATAATTATCTAACTGGAAATCTATACCCTTTGAACAATATTTCCTCAATCCTTCACTCTCCTCCATCCCCAGTCTCTGGTAATCACTGTTCTATTCTCTACTTCCATGAGTTTGACTTTATTAGAGTCCACATATAAGTGAGATCATAACGTATTTGTCTTTCTGCGCCTGGCTTGTTTCACTTAGCATAATGTCTCCTAGGTTCATTCACGTTGTCAGAGATGACAGGATTTTCTTCTTTTGTAAAGTGGAATAGTATTCCATTGTATACATATATGTGTATATGACATTTTTAAATCCAGTCATCTGTTGATAATCATTGCACATTATATACAAATTCAACATACCACATTACACCTCATAAATGCATGCAATTATGATTTATCAATTAAAAATAATATTAATAAAAAGAGATAGTTTTTTATATTAATAGAAACCTATGTCCCACATATTTATTAGTACTGAATATGTATATAATCTAACTACTACATCTCCATCTCATTGAATATCAGGGTTCAGGTTTATATGAAAGCATTTTTTCTCATCTCCAAAACTGCATTTGAATTCCTTTGGAAGCTATGAATTGGATTTAGAAAACAATGACAGACTTCCAAAACAGACAGGGATATTTTCCAGTTATAATTTTTCAGGTAATTCTGACTTTCTATTTTAATTTTCTAACTCAGTGTTTTCCACTAATTTATAAAGGAGAACTGTAACCTTAATATATGCATTTTCCTCATAGCCAAAATTGTTGAGCTGTTGAAATCTAAACAACATTTAAAATATCTATCAGGGAGGGAGATGAGCCTTTAAGTTTTGAAATCTAATCTAAGATGATACTTCATAAACTTTTACTTACTGAGTTTATAAAAACGGGCTGTTTTAAAAAATATGTAGACTTTCTTGTCAAAGAGCCTGTCTTTGTTGTCTCTGATATCTAATTATTCCCCAAAGTAATATCTTTATATCCTTTCCTCCAAAACAAGTATGTGACAATCTTCTCCTCAGATAACAGAACAAGGAAAGAATGGTATATGTTCTCATTCAAAATAAATATAAAAGATAAAAGAAATGAAGTGTAATAACAAATCCTAAGTGAAAAAAATAAGATTTTAAAAAATTATTCCAACTGGGAAAAAAAACTATTAGATGTATGTATTTTATTTATATTGTCTTATCAGGAGTGGAAGGTGTGCTGACGCCTTCTACAAGTTGTTCCACAAGTCAACACCAACCACAAGTTGTTTTTAACAAAATACAATCTCTGTTTTTGTTTTTGTTTTTGTTTTTGTTTCAAATGAGGGGTAACAGAACTAATACCAGGCAGGTTAGGAAAAGATAACTTTGACGAATATTTAACCAAAATGACTTTTTTATGGAAAGAGGAAATTTCACAAGTTTGGATGTAAATAATGTCTTCCAATTTGATCTCAATAATAAAAGCTATTTTTATAATTTCTATGCAAGAGAACACAAATAGCTGCCATAGCTATACAGATACCCCTAAAGAGAAATAGAGAATCCCCTTTTAACTGTTATGCCCTTCATTTCTTACTTTACCTGAGAGAGAAAACAAAACTTATATACTGTTCTACTTATTTTAGGAAACAGAAACTGATTTTCTTGTTATGAGTATAAGTTGCATTTTATTTTACTTATGAGTGTCAGCTAATTTTTCATGAATTAAACTGAAGGATGATCAGCTTGGAAGGTTTTATAAGATACAATATTGTGATTCACTTGTACCTACAGACTTAAGTAATCAGTAGAGCTTATAATATTAATAATTAAACTTGTATACTTAGTCCAGGAGAAGATATTTAGATTAAATAATGCTCCACCCCTGCCAAACAAGATGAGAGTACTCTAAATATATTTTCTCTGCTGTTAACATTCCAAAAATAATTGTTTAAATTATGTATTCCTCTTTAGTGAGATAACGCTTGCATGGTCCATACAAGATGTTCCCTTAATTTTGATAATGCAATTTCCATTCAGTTCACTTTTAAGAAAAACATCTATTTTTGGTTAAAACATTATTAATTAATTAATTAATTAATTAATTTATATATATATTTTTTGAGATGGAGTCTCGCTCTGTCACCCAGGCTGGAGTGCAGTGGCACAATCTCGGCTCACTGCAAGCTCCACCTCCTGGGTTCACGCCATTCTCCTGCCTCAGCCTCCCGAGTAGCTGGGACTGCCACCACAGCTGGCTAATTTTTCTGTATTTTTTTAGTAGAGACGGGGTTTCACCGTGTTAGCCAGGATGGTCTCCATCTCCTGACCTCGTGATCCGCCGGCCTCAGCCTACCAAAGTGCTGGGATTGCAGGCGTGAGCCACCAGGCCCCGGCAAAACATTGTTTTTAATAAATATGAAAATTTATATTTATGTGTTAAATTATTCCAAATTGTCTCCAATTCTTCATAATGATAAGAGCTCTGTAAACAGAAAAATATAGTCCTCCATCTATGACTTTCTTACTGCTGGCAGAAAAGAATTGAAGGGATGCATTGCTTCAGGAGCCTATGGGGTGACTGACAGATGCATTCCATTATACAAGTTTCACAATTATTAGGTCTAAGCTTCAACTCAGGGAGTCAAAGAGCATTTTGTGAGTGACAGAAAAAAGGAGTTTACATGGATGCATCTGCCTGTTCACATACTTTTTGGTGTTATATGTCGATGGCAAAGAAAAGCATCAGACCTTTCTATACAACATCCTTGAAGTGTTTCTGTGCAAGGTGAGAGGAAGGGGAAAGTTTAGATGATAGAGAGCATAAGGTAGAGACAGGGGGTTGGGAGAGAGTTATGTATCCTCTTTTCCTCCCTCATAAAAACATAGAATGCGTCCCTAAGTGGCTTTATATCTGCCCAATCTCCCTTCTTTCATAGACGCTGTAAATAATGGCAGCGAACCACCTTCTTTTATTTCTTATAATATGACTTTGCTCTAACAGGACATACATAAATATCTGACTTCCTGCTAACAGTCATCCTAGGTTCCCTTTCATTAGAGTTTATTATCTTACGTGTGAATGGTTTTTTCACTGAATTTATAAATGGAAAGTAATATTCTCTTGTATCTTTCTTCTTTCCAGAAATATTTCATTTATTCAAGCACAAAATAGTACCTTAGGGGACTTTCTCTTTTGAATGGAATGGTAAACATGGAACAATAAAAAGACTTCATGGTAATTGTTCAATTTTCCGTGCATTTAGTGTTTGAAATAAATTAGCAGCGACTTTATTTTGGATATAGGACTATATAGTACTGTAAATAAAACATTTAACTGATTCCATTTTCCCTGTCAGCATAAATAAGTTTGAAATATATTGATAACATTGCATGGCTCCCTCTGGTGGTTAACACCTGAAAACTCTCATTAATTTGGTAGGAGACAAGCAGTCAAGAAAGTAAATAAGGAAAAATTATCTGTGCAACATATTTGAAGATAGATATAACTGAGATCGTTTCTCCATTAAAATATCTTAGCAATTGAGCTATATTAAGGAAGTTATTATTGAAAATCTCTATCTTTCCTGGAAACCACTAAGGGCCTCTTAGCTTGCAGTGGGCATTTTGCTACCAGTTGGAGATGCGGTGAGTGAACTCCAGTAGGTCTATGTGAGCAGCAATCAAATTAACTCCACGGCTATGTAGTCCAAGCTCTGTGGTGTCCTAATTACATTTAAAGAGGGGATAAAAGAACTGGAAAGATGACAAATGATGAAAGCGGAAATGAAACAAGGGAAACTCCAAAAAGAATTTAGGAAGAGATATACAGGGCTTCCATGTGATGATTCTTTTTTTGCTTTTCATTTTGCCTTTCAAATTAAACATTGCAACACAATCGTAAAGTTCACTTTGTGTTTATTAAAATGTATGGCCCTGCTAGTGTGTATATTTCTCTGCCTTTTAGGACATACTTAGGATCCATTCTGTACACATTATCTTCCATACTAAGCATTAGTTCACTTAATCTGTCCATTAGTTAAGTGTTATTAATCCCATTTTTCAGATGATGAAACCAAGTCTCATGTAGACTGCATAACTTTCCCAAGTCACACAACTAGTAAATTAAGATTGGAGCCTAGGCTGGGCACGGTGGCTCACGCCTGTAATCCCAACACTTTGGGAGGCCGAGGAGGGCGGATCACGAGGTCAGGAGTTTGAGACCAGCCTGGCCAACATAGTGAAACCCCATCTCTACTAAAACTACAAAAAATAGCCAGGTGTAGTGGTAGGTGCCTGGAATTTCAGCTACTTGGGAGGCTGAGGCAGGAGAATCAGAATTGCTTGAACCCGGGAGGCGGAGGTTGCAGTAAGCAGAGATAGCGCCATTGCACTCATGCCTGGGCGACAGTGAGAGACTCTGTCTCAGAAAAAAAAAAAAAAAAAAAGGTTGGAGCCTAAATAGGTTTAATACCAGAGCCCATCTTATTTCCAGCATACAACCCTTTCTCCTTCAAGTTACAGGATTTATACATGAATATTTTTTAACAATTGTGACATAGTTGGTGGGCATTTTTATTACCACCCTCCTAATCTATTTTAAACTGCATAATCTAGTGAAAAAACTGCTAACCTTTTGTTGATATTTTATTATCCTTTCCATTTTGTTAGTTTGTAACAGTTTCATCTGAAACAAAATATAGAATAAGGGGGCCTATGGTATTTCAAATGAGTAATTTTTTTAAAAAAAGATTGTCTTTATAGGAAATTGGGCATACATTTTGTGTCAGATCCAAGTTAAGAGCTTGATAGGTACTCTATGAAAACATTAAGATCCCAGGCTTTGCCCTAGCACCCTGGTTTCTTGAGTTAGAATCTCTACTTTCCTATTTCACAGCTATGTGACTCTCACAAGTTACTTACGACTTCTGAGTTTGAGTTCTCCTATCTGTAAAGCCAGCATAAAGATACTACCTACATTCTAGCATTGTTTTGTGAATTAAATTACTTGAGATAAAGTGCTTAAAACAGCCTGAAACATGGGAAATCCACACTAAGTATTCAATTGAGAAATTGAGCTATAGCAATAAAATAAATCAAATAAATCACCAGGGCACAGAGCCAAAGAAGTGAAAAATCCAAGACTTAAGCAAAAGCAGTCTGTATCTGGCATTTGAAGCTGAATTATTGCTCAGCATTACTGTTTAGTAAGCCAATTACTACTTTGGAGTCTCTCTCCCTTTGTTAAAAGTGTATCTGGATAAGCATAAACAATTGTTATTATGTTCTTTTCTTTCAGTTAAGAAGTTCACTCATTTTCAGAATGGTTGGAGTAAAATCGAAGTTAAAGCTACAGACATTTCAAGGTCCCTGGAGATGTTTCCTACTTTTCAGTGCGAGTTCTTTGAACAATTTTCCTCCCTATTCACACAAGTAGTACATGGTTGAAAGCAAATAAATGATGGCTTAGATAGTCGTTAAGACACATTCTGAATAATTCTTCATTAAAAAAAGTAGATTCTAGAAATGCTTCAGAGTAGCAACAAGTCTTCAACAAATGTCCATGCTCATGTTTAACACTTCTAGCCATACTTAGTAGTAGCCTAATCAACCCATGGCTGCTAGTATTTGAGAAAGGCAATGAGGGAGTAAAACCCTGATAAGTATTTAAGACTATTTCTTCTGTCTAGTAAATATAAACTGTACATATGTTTGTGTATAATTTTTTAAATCCCTCTTCTTCAGGCATCTGTTAGTCTCCAGGTCATTATTATTAAGTTAATCTTCATTACCCTCTTTCAAATATCTTATCAGTAGGGGACTATTGAATGTTTGGAAAGTGGAGACATGTGGTCGCCTGAACCCATGCTTTAGGGTTAATAGGCTTTAGGCAATACTGCCAAATGTACCGTAGGCCCACTTTTGCAGCTCCAAAATTAGGCTTCAATATGGTTTCAGGGATGTGAAGCTTTAGAAAAAAGCCTTTCTTGCATCTGTGAAAAATGTTTCTTCCAGTGCAGAGGAAATAATATACACCTAACTCAGTATGTCCACTATTTTCCTTGAAGAAGGGATTTGAAAAGACGGTGAGAAAAAACTCAATCTCTTTTCCCTTGTCTTTCCCATATTTAACGTGAAGGACAATGAATATGGTTTAAAAAAATGTGTGCGGCCCAATATAGGACAATCTTCTCGTGGAGATACCTTATTATGAGGTATCTGTTTAAATTTAGATAATCTGCATATGTTTAAGAGGGATTCCTATTTTATAATCCAAGGAATAATTCAAGAAAGAAACTGATAAGACTGCCCCAGAACCTTTGTAATAGTGTTGTAGTGGTTATAATTAGTTTTCATTAAATGTTTTCTGATATAAACTGGATTCATTAAGCCAACCAAAGATAGTTAACTGAGAGTTCATCAATTTACATAACTAACTCAGCTAAATATGATATGAAGAAGAGGGGTCTTTATATTTTTATAATGAAGAAGACATGATTTTTGGAAATTTTTACAAATGTTTAAAGAAAAGGTCAATCCATGAAATTAGGCATTAGTTCTATGCACACAAATATTCTTGCTATTCTAAGATTCTCTTTTTGTAGTACTATATTAATAATTACAGTGATAGGACTCCTGTGTTAGGACCATGTTTTGCAAAAAAATATTTAAAAATGAAACTAAAATTTAAATTCTGAAATTATAAATGTCTGTGTTAAAAGATCCTTTTATAGCTTTTTCCCATTTATATTTTATTTTTTATTTGCGACTCAGAAACAAGGACCACACTTTCATACAAACATTTTCAAGTTAATGAGATTTAGTGTCTGGAATAGGTACCTAGAAACTTAGTTCTTGACCATTTGTCATGGCCTATCTATTCACATACATGTCAACTTTTCAGGGGCAGATTAAACACAATTCAAAATGAGTTTAGTTCTAATTTGGTTTAACCAAATCTAACTGAAGGGAAGAAATTCCTAAATAGCAAAAGTTCTTGTACTAGGTTAAATAATTTGCTTCTGCTGCCTATTCAGTATTATTTATTCTGAATTCATCTCTTTGATTTATTTATATACTATAATGACGTAATTTAATATTCCACCTTCAGCTTTCTAATAAACCTGTAAACGGTTATAACAAATTGCATAGAGAAAATTTGTCATAACTTAGAAACCAGAAACAAGAACTGAGAAAACTGGTCATCTGCAAGACTATGCTGCCTACAGGATAAGGACCCTAAGTATTTGGCCACATGGCATACTCCAGTGTGCGGGCTTCAACTCAGATACCTACATTTGAATCCTTGTCCCTAAACTTATTATATCACCCTGTTGAGTTACTTTATCTATTTGAGGCTCAGCTTTTCTATTATTAAAATAGGAATAATAATGCCTACTCTAATTTGGATGATGATGAAATGGGATGCAACCTCTAAAATGCAGAGCACAGTCACTGTAATCAGAATGATCTCTTAAATGGCAGTTGTGACTACTATAATTTATACATCTTTGGATCTTCTCGATGCCATCTTATTCTTGATCTCACTAAATATTTATCAGATGCTTGTTGTATGTCCTGTATTTACTTTATGCAGGGAATACAAAGAGAATGTGGTATGTGTCTGGTTCTTGAGGACTACCTAGTGAGCAAGTGTTATGTGTTGTACATTGTATGTTTTATAATTTGATTTAAATTTTTCAAAATCATATTTGTAATTTTGATTTTATTAAATGGTATTTTTCTAATATTTTGAATTAGCCATTTTCACAATTAGGAAAAAGTGAACAGAATTAATAATATTTGTCATTCCTTTAATTACACTTATACATTCAAAACAGAATCTCCATTGCACAGTCCTTGGTTGGACAAAGTCTTATAACAGCTAAGACCTTCTTATCTTTGGACATGTGCTTGGTTCATGCTTAACTAAGTTTAAGTAGCTTTTTCTGGAAACCTTGTGGAGATCTGTTTTCAAATTTTTGCCTTTGATATATATATCTGCTTTTATTGTAATACCTAATTATTTTTTAACCTCCCACTGACAAATTTCACCTAAATTTAGATTGGATATGAAGAAGAAACCTACAGTATTTTTATTTTCTTTTTGCTTGAGATTTCATGTCTCATCTCCTTAACTTATACTCTTTTGAGTTCATCAAAGAAATGTATCAGGTAAATTAAATCCACATAGTCACAGAAAAATTATTTGAGGAAATGAACACTCATAAGCAGAAACTTATGACATTTGAATTGTTGTA
The DNA here is from genome assembly GCF_029289425.2 of Pan paniscus. NCBI lineage: Eukaryota > Metazoa > Chordata > Mammalia > Primates > Hominidae > Pan > Pan paniscus. The sequence continues at coordinate 77,641,069 of NC_073254.2, forward strand.
AAAAAATTTTAAAGATTGATATCTCCCCACCATGCAAACCCACACTTAACCTTTCTTATGCATCAGTCAGCTCTTTCAAAATAAATCGCATAACCTAAAATGCTCAGGAGTAGGAGAGATTTTTAGGTAAATACAGCACTTAAAATTATTGGGTTACTGTGGAACCATAAAAAAATGCAATTGTTGTAATTATGTGAAAAAAAAACCTTGGTTGACGTTTATATTCAATTAATTTCTAGAAGAAAGCAACATGTATTTTCTTCATATAACATAATTATTATCCTCAAGTCACATACATAGCATACTACTTATTATAATAAAGAAGTGGAATTTTATTAGAAGGAAGGACAGTTTTATAAAAAAGAGAACTGGAAAAGGCAATTTTATGTTTTTCAACTATTTTTGTAGCTGAAACTTTCCATTCTTCCAAGGTAGCTCATGTTATAAAACCAATGTCTAGAATTTTCTCTTGTTTGTGTTGTAGTCCCATTCTTGGAAAGCTAAGGGGGCCAGGTTTAAGCCTGTATCGTGAGTATGAATATTAAACCACAAGCTCAGAATGTGCAAAAATACCACTTTTCTTTACTTTTTTAGTCAATACATATCACACTGTAAGTCCATGACCTTCCACACAGAAGAGGAATTAGTATCAGTCCTAACCCCAACATATCCTCTCAACACACCTACCCAACTTCCTTCCATTTACAAAACCCATTTTTCCCAAAATACCAAGATAATAAACTGACACTGGAGTGATTATTGTGTTCCATGGAAGGAAGAAAAATATCAGGAGCATGAAGACAAACTAATATTCTCTAACATCAATCATAGTAGAATAGAATAGAAAGCTTCAACACAAATGAAAGAGAACAAATTTTTTTCCTAAAGCACTCTGTGTAGTACTCCTCTCCTTTCTCTTCCATGTAGCTAGTGCAGTGTGACATTTGAACCCCAAGCAAGACTTGGAAATGGAAATATGATAAGGAATTTTGCATATGATATTGCAAGAAATAAATCTCTTAAGACATATTTAATGCTTACTTTTTTAAAATGGTGCAGTATAAAATATTTATTTGTTCATCCCTGAGAGATCTGGACAAAATACATAGATATATTATATTATAATTTATTATTATATAAATATATAAGTATATATAATATATAAATATGTAATATATAATATATATTATATTATATATAATACAATGTATAATATATAATATAAATAATATATTATATTATATATAATATAAATAATATATTATATTATATATAATATATATAATATATTATATTATATATAATATATATAATATATTATATTATATAATATATAATATATTTTATATTATATATATATTATATATTATATATAATATAATATATTATATATCATATATTATATATAATACATTATATGTTATATATTATATATTATTATATATAATATATAATATATTATATATTATTATATATTATATAATATATTATATATTATATATTATATAATATATAATATATTATATATTATCATATATTATATAATATATTATATATTATATATTATTATATATATTATATTATATATTATATATAATTATATATATTATATATAATTATATATATAACATTATTATATATTGTTATATATATTATATAATATATTATATATGATATATTATATATCATATATAATATATTATATAATATATATAATAATATATAATATATAATATATTATATAATATATATAATAATATATAATATATATTATATAATATATATAATATATAATATATAATATATTATGTAATATATATAATAATATATAATATATATTATAATATATATAATATATATAATATAATATATATAATAATATCTAAAGATAATATATTATATAATATATATAATATATATTATATAATATATATAATAATATATAATATATTATATAATATATATAATATATATTATATAATATATATAATAATATATAATATATTATATAAGATATATAATATATATTATATAATATATATAATAATATATAATATATTATATAAGATATATAATAATATATGATGTATTATATAAGATATATAATAATATATGATGTATTATATAATATATATAATAATATATAATATATAATGTATTATATAATATATAATAATATATAATATATAATGTATTATATAATATATAATAATATATAATATATAATGTATTATATAATATATAATAATATATAATATATAATGTATTATATAATATATAATAATATATAATATATTATATAATATATAATATATATTATATAATATATAATAATATATTATATAATATATTATATAATATATAAAATAATATATAATATACAATATATTATATATTATATATAATAATATATAATATATATTATATAATATATATAATAATATATAATATATAATATATTATATAATATATATAATAATATATAATATATAATATATTATATAATATATATAATAATATATAATGTATAATGTATGTATATATAATACAATATATAATATATAATGTATGTATATATAATACAATATATAATATATAATGTATGTATATATAATACAATATATAATATATAATATATGTATATATAATACAATATATAATATATAATACATGTATATATAATACAATGTATAATATATAATACATGTATATATAATACAATGTATAATATATAATATATGTATATATAATACAATATATAATATATAATATATGTATATATAATACAATATATAATATATAATATATGTATATATAATACAATATATAATATATTATATATAATACAATATATAATATATTATATATAATACAATATATAATATATTATATATAATACAATATATAATATATTATATATAATACAATATATAATATATTATATATAATACAATATATAATATATTATATATTATATATAATACAATATATAATATATTATATATAATACAATATATAATATATAATATATGTATATATAATACAATATGTAATATAATATATGTATATATAATACAATATATAATACATAATATATGTATATATAATACAATATATAATACATAAGATATGTATATATAATACAATATATAATATATAATATATGTATATATAATACAATATATAATATAGAATATATGTATATATAATACAATATATAATATATAATATATGTATATATAATACAATATAATATATGTATATATAATACAATATAATATATATATATAATACAATATAATATATATATATAATACAATATAATATATAATATATAATACAATATAATATATATTATATATAATACAATATAATATATATTATATATAATACAATATATAATATATGTACATATAATACAATATATAATATATAATATATGTATATATAATACAATATAATATATATAATATATGTATATATAATACAATATAGAATAATAGTATTATATATATTTGTGTTCATTAATTTACTTATTTATATATATTATATATATGTTATGTTCATTAATTTGCTTATTAATATTATCCTATGTGCATGGTAATTTAAGTACCAAGGAACCTAAAGCTGAAAATATCTACTGGATAAGCTCGTTATAGTCAGGCAGTCTTGAAAATGGCTGTGAGTGATCCCTGCCTGTTGATATTCATGCCCTTATGTAGTACCTTGCCCTTACTGTGGTCTCTGGGTTTAAGAACCTGTTTCAAATAACAGAAAACAATAAAAGTTATATAGAATGTCACCCCATCGATTGGGTTACCAGAAAACTGTGCCTTCTCTCATAGGTACATTTAAATCTCTCTCCCTCTCTCTTGGGTCACCTGCCCTGGGAAACTCCAGGTACTAAAGAAGCCCACTAGGTCAGGAATTAAGACCTGGCAACAAACATACGGTGAACCTGGAAATGAGTCTTTCCTGAAGTTGAGCCTTCAGAAGAAACGACAGCCCCAGCCCATAGCTTGACTGCAATCATATGACAGAACTGTAACAGGCACTTACCTAGGCCATGTCCAGATTCCTGACACACAGAAACAACAAAATGATAAATGTTTGCTAAGCTGCTAGGTTTGGGTGTAATTTATTACACAGCAATAATATCCAGTACACCGTGGTTTTATATATCTTCTTCAACAATATTACCTTAGTTCTAGGCTCTCAAAATGAGGAGAAAACCAGTGGAGGTTAATAAGATAAAAATACAGAAAACAAACCTAAAATACACAAAAATATTAATGTATGATGTCTCTAAATTGACAAATTAGACAGGCAATTGCTCTAAAAAGGGAGAAAGGTCAGTTTCATGCCCATCTTGTGATGGCTGCTGTTTACTCACCTGGCCTATATCTGGAGGCAATTTTTCCCAGGCAAATATTATATATTTGCCTATACTTTTTTCAAGTAATGAATTCTTCACTTTTTAAGCCATGTTTTGTCAGGTATATTCCAAAAATCTTTTTACATATACAAATTAGGGAGAAATGTTAAAATTCTATCTTGATATGGAATAATTTGTTGTAACTTTAAAACCTTTATGCCTCAAGTGGAAAATTCGACATTCTCTTTATTCAATATTTGCTTGAAAGCAAATGGTTTTCTCTGTTACAGAGAATTGGATGATGCTGTCACACTTTTGTGCAAACAACTTGTTTTTCTGGCACCATTGTGCCCAGTGAACATTCCTAGAGTAGCTATGATTTTCACGGAGGTTAACCAAATGGTTTATTCTACTTATTTATACAAATTTTCTTCTAGAAAAAAAAATGTTGCAGCTACTATGTTAAATGCCATTTCATTTATGTATATAAAAGCTTCTGCGTGAAAAGTTCTAAGTTTTTCTTAGACCAAGGGTAAAATAAAGATGATCACATAAAAATAGACCTAGGAACAAGCTATAAATGATACCAGAAATTGAATGTTAAAATCCTTCATTTTTCTTTTCAAACTGTTTACTGAGTTTACATAAAAAGTTTCCATTAATAATCATAATATTGGTGTTAGGCACCCAATCAATATCTGTGATTATTATATATTTGCCTATACTGAGAAATATGTAATTTAGATAATGTTTCATTCTTTATAGTGACATCAATTCTTCAAAATGGCAGTGACAGGAAATGACAATTATAAATCTTTGTTCAGGTTATTATTTTTGTATTACTGTTGCTCTCTAAAGTCATAGTAACTGCTGAAGATGACAGTAAAACCAAGTATTAGAGTTGTGGCAGAAGTGCTTTGGAGACATCATCCTGTATATGATATATCCTAGCCATTATATACATGCCACCTTTCACTTAGAAATGCAACCCCAGAAAATGATGTCATTGGCTAATTCTTCCAGGCCACTGGCCAGTCATAGATATTTCTTCTTTCCTATTTTACCTGTAGCAAATGATCTAGATCCAGGGTCAGAAAGCTTTAGCGTTATGTAACTGTTTAACAGTTAAGTAAAGAATAACCAAATGAAATTAAATAAGTGTTGAGAGAAAAAGTTAACAATTCCCTTAGCCGAGTATTTTACTCAATTACTTTTGTCTCATGATAAAACAAAACAGATTCTACAATTTCCGTGGACATTTGAATATTTCCAAATTTTGCATGGTGCTTTGATTAAAATGATAGGATAGATAGTAATGAAGAGACATTAAAGTAAAATTAATTGTTTCCCTGTCACATTTTTGGTGGTTGCAAAAAAAAAAAAAAATGAATTAGGCAAGCCCATTCCTAAGTAAGAAATAGGTGAAACAGCTTACACATGTAACCCAAAGCAGTTGTTTAATCTCAAATGAGATTCAATTCACATATTGTTTCTTTATCTATTTAATAGTTTCATTTCTTTGAAGTTTAAGCTCCTTTAGTAATAAAAGTTAGTTATATTAGATTAAACCTGGCATTTCTAGACCCTTTCTACTAAGAAAAGGAATAAAAAGCTTCTTTTTCCTGAACGTATGGAATCATCACATTAGCTTAGTAATATCCATTTTACGTGTAGTATTTCAGAAGAAAATAACCAAAATATAACATGCTTTCATTTTTCTAGCATTTATTTAATGGAAGTTTAATTTTAGTGGTACATAATATAAAGAAATGTTCTGATATCAGCAGTTCTGATTCATAATGAAAGCATTATAAATTATAAGGAATCACATTTTTCTGTCTAGAGTTTAATATATTATTTAAAATATCCATCAAATGTTCTTTCAGTCCTTGACGTAAGTTAAGATTTATTAATTTTATCAGTAACCCACCAAGGAATTATATATTAATAAAAGATCAATTTAAAAGATCCATAAAAATCTATTAAAAATGGCTCCCAAATAGACATCAGTCAAATGAGTATGAACCTACCTAAGGCTCAGAGATGCCCTCAGTTACATGACTTATTTCTCCAAATTATTTAAAACCCTCTCAAGGCCCACATGATGAAACAAGTCCAGTGTCATCTCCATTTGTCTGCCCTATAAATATACTTTCTAAGGATCCTACGCAGGTTAGGTTTCACAAAGCAAAGGGGGGATTGTCTGATAAATGCTACAAAGGTAAGCAATAGTGCCATTGTAGATATAACCTTTTGCTGCCATTCAGATTCATTGTTTTGAATGGTCTTTTATTGTCCTTTGGACAACGCTAGCTCACTAAACACAGCTGCCTTCCTTATTGAGATTAACAACCCAGCTCACTAATCACCTTTGAAATGAAGGTAATATTAATTGTAATGATATAGACAATCTTATTGAGTGTTTTTATGTACCAGGCATGATTATAAGTATACTACCTATTTTATTTCACCTTGCCCAATGCCAGGTGATTTAGAACCAGTAAGTCCTTCTCTTGAACTACATTAATAATATATTCAGACAGACTCCCTCTGTTAGTTTGCTAGTGCTGCCATAACAAAACACCACAGATTGAGTGGCTTAAACAATAGAAATTAATTTTCTCATAATCCTGGAGGCTAGAAGTCCAAGATCAAGATATTGGCAGGTTTAATTTTTTCTGAGATCTCTCTTGTTGTCCTGGAAATTTCCATTTTCTTGCTGTAACCTCACATAGTGGCCCCTCGATCTGTGCATGCTTAGACCTGGTGTCTCTCTGTCTGTGTGCTAATATCTTCTTATAAGGACACAGTCATATCGGATTAGAGCTGACCCTAACACCTCCATTTTAACTTAATTACTTATTTAAAGGCCTTTTCTCCAAATAAAAGTAATATTCTGAGGTACTGGAGTTAGGGTCTCCACATGTAAATTTTTGAGGGAATGCAATTCAATCCATAACACTCCCAAAGTCTGCATACACGTACATCAGAATTTATCTTACTCTCCTTTAGAAACGGAAGACAGTAAATATCTAGTATTCCATACTGCAGTTTAAAGCTTTCCTTTTTGACCCTGTAAACAAATAGGATAAGTTTTATTAAACATTTTTGCTTCAACAATGAAAACTTTCTTTCTTAAAGAAACATAGTTAAACATACTTCACAAATATAGTTTATCCTAGAAGCAGGTGGATGTCAGAAATATCTGTATGCCCCAGTGGGCTTTTCTTCCTGACAAGGATGACATGACCAAGACATATATCACTAGCAGTTCACTTTTCTACACTTGCGTATATAATTTTTATATAATTAACTAAACATTACAAATGTATGAAGATGGTGAGAATTATGAAATTAATGGCATTGAAGCAATAAAAAACTGAGTTGCAATTTAGATGCTTGCTTTATGTATTAAACAAAAACAAATTACTGAGAAAATTTAAAAGGTTAAATATTTTAAAATCAGGAACATAACTTTAGAGTAAACTTAATAATATTTATCAAATCTCATTTGAAAAATTTTCTAATCTGAAAGAGAAAGTGAGAAAAAGATTCATGCATTCTGTTGTCAATTTCACACTGTCTTGAATACTGTTGCTTTACAGTAAATATATCTATTTTTTTAATAGGTTATTTTTTAGAGCAGTTCAGTTTCACAGCAAAATTGAGCAGAAGTTACAGAAATTTCCAGTATACCCAACACATGAATAGCCTTCACAATTATCAGCATCTTCCACCAGAATGATACATCTGTTACAATTGACTAATCGACATTGACATGTCATTATGCAAAGTCCATAGTTTACATTAGGGTTCAATCATGGTGTTGTACATTCTATGGGTTTGGAAAAATGTGCAATGACATGTACCTACCATAACAGTATCATGCAGAATGGTTTCATTGCCCCCCAAATCCTCTATGTGCCATCTATTTATCCTTCCTCTAACCCTTAACAACTGATCTTTTAACTGTCTCCATAATTTTACATTTTCCAGTATGTCATAGAGTTGTAGCCACAGAGTATGCGTTCTTTTCAGACTAGCTGCTTTTACTTAGTAACATGCATTTAAGTTCCATTTTTTTTCTCTCTCTCAATGCTTTAAAAGATGTCACTCCATACACTTTTTTATAGTTTTTGAAGAGAAGTTGGATGCTATGTTTATTTTTGCTCCTCTTTAGGTAAGGTGCTTTTCCTCTGGTTTTCAGTAGTTTTTTCTTTATTTTTGATTTTCTGTAATTTGAAATGACATTCCTAGTTGTAGTTTTTCTGGCATTTATCCGCCTTGAGTTTCTCTGAGCTTTTTTGATCTGTGGTTTGGTGTCTTATACAGGGGAAATTTTCTGTCATTATTGTTCCAATTTTTTTATGTTCCTTTCTCTCTTCTCCTAGTATTTTTATTATGTGTATATTACACCTTCTGTAGTTGTTCCATTTAACATGGAGAAAGCATGAAACGAGAAATCACGTGAGGGATACATCTTTGTTATGTAGATTTGAGGTCATCCACCTGAATGGACACTGTGGTATGCACCCAAATTCTATTTTCAGAGTAAAACATTAATACCTCCAGCTTCTGAGGCTATTGACAACTAAAAGATCATAGAAAAATGACCTTAGTCACACATTGCCTTTGGCTAAAGAGAACTATACCATACACAGGGTCATAGCTTCCTCTCTGGAGCATATAAAATAACATGACTGGTTAATGAATTTGCCTAGGCTGTGGGGTTTGGAGGCGTTTTTGGTGAGGTGGAGAAAGGATAGAGGTGGTGCCAAAGGCCTGGCTCCACTTTCCGCATTGAGAGACAATCCTAAACAATTATCTTTGCTCCAGAGTGCCATATAGAATGCAGATATCTTTGTGAAATCTATGCTACAGCCCAAATTCTCATTCTGTCCAAACTTACTTTTTACTCTTCTCCTGTTGGTTTTGATCTCAAGACCCTCCCACAATAAATGCCTAAAAGTATATCTCAGGCTCAAAGTATGATTTCACCTGAATCTAGCATCCACCAAATAATGATGAAAATTGAGACTATAAACATAAGAATTTTCTGAGAGAAAAAAAAGTAGGAAATCAAGCAGAGTCTGGAGTAAGGCAGAAAAAGTAATAATTGGAAAAAAGTAAGAGAATAACCTGGTAGGTGCCATGTCTAGAAATTTCAAAAGAAGAATATTTTAAAATATTTGGCCAACAAACAGAAATAAACCAGACATCAGTACCCATAAAGTTTTGGATAGGGTAGAAATCGGATGTCAGTAACTCATAATGAAAGAAGAGATTCAATGATATCAGGAAAATAAAGCAGGTAGTTTCAAATTTGGTGCTTATTAGGGAAAGGAAGTTCCAGGAATATTTTTAAATGGTAGGGGAATAGCCTATCAAGAGAGGTGGTGGATCTGCAAGTAAAAATAAGGTAATGGTTAAAGGGATATCCCAGAGGTGGTTATTAGAAATGAGTTTCAGAGTACAGGTAAAACACTGGATTTAAACAACAAGGAAGACTTCTGGGTTTTTGCTCAGGGAAGTAGAGAGCTTGAAAATTCATTAGTTTCATCCTTGCTTCAAAAAAAATCTGAGTAAAATGCAAGTTCATGAAATTTTTAGAAACTTTCAGAGAGCTGCAATTGTAGGACAAACAAGTAACCCAAAATCATAGGAGAGCAGGCACTTACAGGGCGAGATTACATGCAAATGATTGGAAGAGATGTCTCCGTACACTGATTTTTAAAAGATAACATATTGAGAAAGGGTGAGCATCAGCTGATAGGAGAGTGTAAAGCCCCTGTGAACCAAATATGAGGAGTAGGTCACACCTTTTTCCCCCATAAACCTTTTCAGTTTATCACAAGGAAACCTAAGAAGAGTCCTGGGAAAAATTGCCTCCAGATATAGGCCAGGTGAGTAAACAGCAGCCATCACAAGATGGGCATGAAACTGACCAGACCTTTCTCCCTTTTCTCATGGGATAAACTTCTTAATCTGCGATGACAAAGCAACTAAAAAAAAATCTCACCTTTAGAATATTGCTGAGAATTCATTGCATTCAGTGCATAAGAACAGAGGGAGAAAATAAAATAAAACTCCCCTACTGGGAGAGGGATTGGAGCATGTGATGGGCCCCAAACTAAAGGTGGAGGAGGAGCAGGGGTACTTGTGAATTTCATATACCTGAGACCCAGAAAATGCAGCCCCCCTCTAAAATTTGAGGCTTAATCATAGCACTAGAGCATAATTCCATACTAGGATCCTACCAAGTTGGATATAAACAATATCTATCCTGTTTATTACTGTTTTATATTTGTTGCCCTTGTTTTTTGTTCTTATTTTTGTCTTTCACTCTTTGTCTTTTATTGTTTTAGTTGAGTACGTTGTATGATTTTATTGTCTCTTCCTTTTTACATATAAGTTGTATTTTTTTCTTTCTTTTACTTTTTTTTGTAGTTACTCCAGAGTTTGCAATATAGATTTACAACTAAATCAAGTTAACTTTCAAACAACATTATACTATTTAACAGAAAGTATGAATACCTTATAGTAACAAAATTTTATCTGTTTATTTTGTTTTTAATGGTTTAAGTATTGTAACCCTAGGTGTGTATGTGTCTATGTGTATGCATGTATGTACACATGTAAATGCATCCAGAAGAAAAAGGCACATCACAGGCAGAGGAAAAACCAAAGATAAGCAATAGAGCAGACTTCTTGTCTTATATCAAAAGGCAATGGGGTAGAATGTTTAAAATATTAAAAGAAAAACATCTGTCAAACCAAAATTCTGTACTCAACAAAAACAGTTTTCAAAAATACAGGAAAAATAAAGAATTTCTGAAACAACAATGAAGAATTTATCACTGGCAGACATATACTACAAGATGCTTAAAAGAAATTCTGGAAAAATGCATGTACCAGAGAGAAGCTAATCAACACAAGGAAATAAAGATACGTGTAAATGTAATAAAAACATTTAAAATAATATTTATTGTCTTATTTTTTATTATTCTTAAAAACTAAAGGAAAAATGATAGCAATATATTTTGTATTTATAGCATAGGTAAAAATAAAGTGTATGGGAACAATAGTGTGAAGAATGGTAGGGTACATTAGGAATATAATTTGTAAAGTTCTTACATAGCATGTGAAGAAACATAAAAATAATTGAAGGTAGCATCTCATTAATTAAAGATGTGTCTTATAAACACAGGTGTATACAAAACATAATATAAATAAGCTGAGTGAATATAAATCTGAATAATATAAAAGTACCTAACTAAATCTAGAGAAAGCAAACCAAGAAGGAAACAGAAACAAAAAGCAAAGAGAACAATCAGGATACACGTAGCAAAATATAGTTTTAACCCAAATATATCAATAATTACCATAGTTATTTTTCATATTGCTATAAAGAAATACCTGAGACTGGGTAATTTACGAAGAAAAGAGGTTTAATTTGTTCATGGTTCCACAGATTGTACAGGAAGCTTGATGCTGGTATATACTCATCTTCTGGGGAGGCCTCGGGAAACTTACAATCATGGTGTAATGCAAAGAAGGAACAAGCGTCTCACATGGCAGGAGTAGGAGTAAGAGAGGAGGAGAGGTGCTACACACTTTAACAAACAGATCTCGTGAGAGCTCACTCATTATCATGATAATAGCACCAAGAAGATGGTGTTAAACCATTCATGAGAAATCCACTTGCATGATTCAGTCACCTCCCACCAGGCCGTACCTCCAACATTGGGGATTACAATTTGACATGAGACTAGGGTGGGGACACAGACCTAAACCATATCAATTACTTAAATGTAAATTATCTAAAGACATGAATTAAAAGCCTGTTAGTTGGGATAAACAATATTCAATTATATACTGATTATAAAAAGTCTACTTTATTTTTATTTATTTTATTCATTTATTTATTTTTATTTCAGTAGGTTTTTAGGAACAAGTGGTGTTTTGTTCCATAAATAAGTTCTTTAGTGGTGATTTCTGAGATTTTGGTGTGCCCATTACCTGAGAAGTGCACACCATACCCAACGTGTAGTCTTTTATTCCTCACCCCACTCCCAACCTTCCCCCTGAGTCTGTCTCCAAATTCCATTGTATCATTCTTAGGCTTTTTTGTCCTTGTAGCTTAGCTCCCACTTTTAAGTGAGAATATACAATGTTTGGTTTTTCATTCTTGAGTTACTTCACTTAGAATTGTCAGGCCTCTGAGCCCAAGCTAAGCCATCATATCCCCTGTGTCCGGCACGTACACATCTAGATGGCCGGTTCCTGCCTTAACTGATGACATTATCTTGTGAAATTCCTTATCCTGGCTCTTCCTGGCTCAAAAGCTCCCCTACTGAGCACCTTGTGACCCCCACTCCTGCCTGCCAGAGAACAACCCACCTTTGACTGTAATTTTCCTTTACCTACCCAAATCTTATAAAATGGCGCCACCCCTATCGCCCTTTGCTCTCTTTTTAGACTCAGCCCACCTGCACCCAGGTGATTAAAAAGCTTTATTGCTCACACAAAGCCTGTTGGTGGTCTCTTCACATGGACGCGAGTGAAATTTGGTGCCATGACTCGGATCAGGGGACCTCCCTTGGGAGATCAATCCCCTGTCCTCCTGCTCTTTGCTCCATGAGAAAGATCCACCTACAACCTCTGGTCCTCAGACCAACCAGCCCAAGGAACACCTCACCGATTTTAAATCTGGTAAGTGGCCTCTTTTTACTCTCTTCTTTAACCTCTCTCACTATCCCTCAACCTCTTTCTCCTTTCAATCTTGGTGCCACACTTTGATCTCTCCCTTCTCTTAATTTCACCTCCTTTCCTTTTCTGGTAGAGATGGAGACGCGTTTTGTTTGTGGACCCCAAACTCCGACACCCGTCATGGACTCGGGAAGACAGTCTTCCTTTGGTGTTTAATCATGCGAGGATGCCTGCCTGATTATTCACCCACGTTTCAGAAGTGTCTGACCACACGGGGATGCCTGCCTTGGTCCTTCACCCTTAGCAACAAGTACCACTTTAATGGGGGGCAAGAAACCCCCAACCCCTTCTCTCCATGTCTCTACCCCTTCTCTGCTTTTCTAGGGGGCAAGAACCCCCCAACCCCTTCTCCTTCACCCTTAGTGGCAAGTACCACTTTTCTAGGGGGCAAGAACCCCCCCAACCCCTTCTCTCCATGTCTCTACCCCTTCTCTGCTTTTCTGGGGGACAGGAACCACCCACCCCTTCTCTCCATGTCTCTACTCTCTCTTTTCTCTGGGCTTGCCTCCTTCACTATGGGCAAGCGTCCGCCCTCCATTCCCCCTTCTTCTCCCTTAGCCTGTATTCTTAAAAACCTAAAACCTCTTCAACTCACACCTGACCTAAAACCTAAGTGCCTTATTTTCTTCTGCAATGCTGCTTGACCCCAATACAAACTTGACAGTAGTTCCAAATAGCCAGAAAATGGCACTTTCAATTTTTCCATCCTACAATATCTAAATAATTCTTGTCGTAAAATGGGCAAACAGTCTGAGATGCCTGATGTCCAGGCATTCTTTTACACATCAGTCCCTCCCTAGTCTCTGTTCCCAATGCAACTCATCCCAAATCTTCCCTCTTTCCCTCCCATCTGTCCCCTCAGTCCCAACCCCAAGCATCGCAGAGTCTTCTTTCTAATCTTCCTTTTCTACAGACACATCTGATCTCTCCCCTCCTTGCCAGGCTGAGCTAGGTCCCAATTCTTCCTCAGTCTCTGCTCCTCCACCCTATAATCCTTTTATCACCTTCGCTCCTCACATGGGGTCCAGCTTACAGTTTCGTTCTGTGGCTAGCCCTCCCCCACCTGCCCAGCAATTTCCTCTTAAAGAGGTGGCTGGAGCTAAAGGCATAGTCAAGGTTAATGCTCCTTTTTCTTTATCCCAAATCAGACAGCATTTAGGCTCTTCTCCATCAAATGTAAAAACCCAGCCCAGTTCATGGCTCATTTGGCAACAACCCTGAGATGCTTTACAGCCCTAGACCCTAAAAGGTCAAAAGGCCGTCTTATTCTCAATATACATTTTATTACCCAATCGGCTCCTGACATTAAATAAAACTATAAAAATTAAATTCTGGCCCTCAAACCCCACAACAGGACTTAATTAACCTCACCTTCAAGATGTACAATAATGGAGTAGACACAGCCAATTAGTAACATATTTCTGAGTTGCAATTCCTTGCCTCCACTGTGAGACAAACCCCAGCCACATCTCCAGCACACAAGAACTTCCAAATGCCTAAACCACAGTGGCCAGGCATTCCTCCAGGCCCGCCTCCCTCAGGAGCTTGCTACGAGTGCCAGAAATCTGGCCACCAGACCAAGGAATGCCCGCAGTCCAGGATTCCTCTTAAGCCATGTCCCATCAATGTGGGACCCCAATGAAAATCGGACTGTTCAACTCACCTGGCAGCCACTCCCAGAGCCCCTGGAACTCTGGCCCAAGGCTGTCTGACTGACTCCTTCCCAGATCTTTTTGGCTTAGTGGCTCAACTCTGATGCTGCCCGATCACAACAGAAGCCCCCTAGACCATCACGGATGCCAAGCTTCAGGTAACTTTCACAGTGGAAGGTAAGTCCATCCCCTTCTTAATCAATATGGAGACTACCCACTCCACATTACTTTCTTTTCAAGGGCCTGTTTCCTTTGCCTCCATAACTGTTGTAGGTATTGATGACCAGGCTTCTAAACCTCTTAAAACTCCCCAACTCTGGTGCCAACTTAGACAATACTCTTTAAAGCACTCCTTTTTAGTTATCACCACCTGCCCAGCTCCCTTATTAGGTTGAGACATTTTAACTAAATTATCTGCTTCCCTGACTATTCCTGGGCTACAGCCACACCTCATTGCCACCTTTTTCCCCAGTTCAAAGCCTCCTTCACATCCTCTCCTTGTATCTCCCCACTTTAAACCACAAGTACAGGACACCTCTACACCCTCCTTAGTGACCCATCATGCACCTCTTACCATCTCATTAAAACCTAATCACCCTTACCCCACTCAATGCCAATATCCCATCCCACAGCATGCTTTAAAAGGATTAAAGCCTGTTATCGTTCACCTGTTACAGCATGGCCTTTTAAAGCCTATAAACTCTCCTTACAATTCCCCCATTTTACCTGTCCAAAAACCGGACAAGCCTTACAGGTTAGTTCAGGATCTGAGCCTTATCAACCAAATTGTTTTGCCTATCCACCCCATGGTACCAACCCCATATACTCTCTTATCCTAAATACCTCCCTCCACAAACCCATTATTTTATTCTGGATCTCAAACATGCTTTCTTTACTATTCCTTTGCACCCTTCACCCCAGCCTCTCTTCGCTTTCACTTAACTGATCCTGACACCCATCAGGCTCAGCAAATTACCTGGGCTGTACTGCCACAAGGCTTCACAGACAGCCCCCATTACTTCAGTCAAGCCCAAATTTCTTCCTCATCTGTTACCTATCACTGCATAATTCTCATAAAAACACATGTGCTCTCCCTGCTGATGGTGTCCAGCTAATCTCCCAAATCCCAATCCCTTCTACAACATAGCAACTCCTTTCCTTCCTAGGCATGGTTAGTGCAGTCAGAATTCTTACACAAGAGCCAGGACTGCACCCTGTAGCCTTTCTGTCCAAACAACTTAACCTCATTGTTTTAGCTTAGCCCTCATGTCTGTGTGCAGTGGCTTCCACTGCCTTAATAATTTTAGAGGCCCTCAAAAATCATAAACTATGCTCAACTCACTCTACAGTTCTCATAACTTCCAAAATCTATTTTCTTCCTCACACCTGATGCATATACTTTCTGCCCCACTCCACTAACTCTCAGAAAGTCGAACTCATTGCCTTAACTCGAGCACTCACTCTTGCAAAAGGACTACACATCAATATTTGTACTGACTCTAAATATGCCTTCCATATCTTGCACCACCATGCTGTTATATAGGCTGAAAGAGATTTCCTCACCACCTTTGCATAGTGGCAAAAGTCCTCCATCATTAATGCCTCTTTAATAAAAACTCTACTCAAGGCTGCTTTACTTCCAAAGGAAACTGAAGTCATTCACTGCAAGGGCCATCAAAAGGCATTGCTCTAAGCAAGGCTTATGCTGATAAAGTGGCTAGACAAGCAGCTAGCTTCCAACTTCTGTCCCTCACGGCCAGTTTTTCTCCTTCACATCGGTCACTCCCACCTACTCCCCTGCTGAAACTTCCACTTATCAATCTCTTCCTACACAAGGCAAATGGTTCTTAGGCCAAGGAAAATATCTCCTGCCAGCCTCACAGGCCCATTCTATTCTGTCATCATTTCATAACCTCTTCCATGTAGGAAGCGCCTAGCCTGTCTCTTAGAACCTCTCATTTCCTTTCCATCCTGGAAATTTATCCTCAAGGAAATCATTTCTCAGTGTTCCATCTGCTAGTCTACTACCACTCAGGGATTGTTCAGGCCTCCTCCCTTTCCTGTACATCAAGCTCGGGGATTTGCCCCTGCCTGGGACTGGCAAATTGACTTTAATCACATGCCCTGAGTCAGAAAACTAAAATCTGGATAGACACTTTCACTGGATGGGTAGAGGCCTTTCCTACAGGGTCTGAGAAGGCCACCACAGTCATTTCTTCCCTTCTGTCAGACATAATTCCTTGGTTTGGCCTTCCCACCTCTATACAGTCTGAGAGCAGACCGACCTTTATTAGTCAAATCAGCCAAGCATTTTTTCAGGCTCTTGGTATTCAGTGAAACCTTTATATCCCTTACGGTCTGCAGTCTTCAGGAAAGGTAGAACGAACTAATGGTCTTTTAAAAACACACCTCACCAAGCTCAACCAGCAACTTAAAAAGGACGGACTGGACAATACTTTTACCACTTTCCCTTCTCAGAATTCAGGCCTGTCCTCAGAATGCTACAGGGTACAGCCCATTCGAGCTCCTGTATAGACACTCCTTTTTATTGGCGCCAGTCTCATTCCAGACACCAGACCAACTTAGACTGTGCCCCAAAAAACTTGTCTTCCCTACTATCTTCTGTCTAGTCATACTCCTATTCACCGTTCTCAACTACTCATACATGCCATGCTCTTGTTTACACTGCCAGTTTACACTGTTTCTTCAAGCCATCACAGCTGATATCTCCCGGTGCTATCCTCAAACTGCCACTCTTAACTCTTAAAGTAAATAAATAATCTTTGCTGGCAGGACTATGCTGAATCTCCTTAGGCACTCTCTAATTAGATGTCTTGGGTCCTCCCAATTCTCAGACCTTTAATACCTGTTTTTCTCCTTCTCTTATTCCATTTAGTTTTTCAGTTCAGACAAAACCATATCCAGGCCATCATCAATAATTCTAAATGACTAATGTTTCTTCTAACAACCCCACAATATGACCCCTTACCACAAAATCTTCCTTCAGCTTAATCTCTCCCACTCTAGGTTCCCACGCCGCCCCAATCCCACTCGAAGCGGCCCTGAGAAACATCACCCATTATCTCTCCATACCACCTGCAAAAATTTTTACCGTCCAACACTTTACCATGATTTCATTTTATTTTTCTTATTAATATAAGAAGACAGGAATGTCAGGCCCCTGAGCCCAAGCTAAGCCATCATATCCCCTGTGACCTGCACGTACACATCCATATGGCCAGTTCCTGTCTTAACTGATGACATTCCACCACAAAAGAAGTGAAAATGGCCTGTTCCTGCCTTAACTGATGACATTATCTTGTGAAATTCCTTCTCCTGGCTCATTCTGGCTCAAAAGCTCCCCTACTGAGCACCTTGAGACCCCCACTCCTGCCTGTCAGAGAACAACCCCCCTTTGACTGTAATTTTCCTTTACCTACTCAAATCTTATAAAATAGCCCCACCCCATCTCCCTTCTCTGACTCTCTTTTCAGACTCAACCCGCCTGTGCCCAGGTGATTAAAAAGTTTATTGCTCACACAAAGTCTGTTTGGTGGTCTCTTCACACAGACGCGAGTGAAAGAATAATAGTCTCCAACTCAGTCCAGGTTGCTGTGAATGCCATTATTTGATTCGTTTTTATAGGTGAGTAGTATTTTTTGATTTTTAAATTATGGCCATTCTTGCAGGAGGAAGGTGGTATTACATTGTGGTTTTGATTTGCATTTCTCTGATAATTAGCGATGTTAAGCACTTCTTCATGTTTATTGGCCATTTGTATATCTTCGTTTGAGAATTGTCTGTTCATGTACTTAGCCTACTTTTTGATTGGGTTATTTATTGCTTTCTTACTGATTTGTTTGAGTTCCTTGTGAATTCTGGATATTAGTTATTTGTCAGATGTATAGATTGTGAAAATTTTCTCCCAGTCTGTGGGTAGCCTGTTTGCTGACTATTTCTTTGGCTGTGCAGAAGCTTTTTAGTTTAATTAAGTCCCATCTATTTATTTTTGTTTTTGTTGCATTTCCTTTTGGGTTCTTAGTCATGAAGTTTTTGCCTAAGCCAATGCCTAGAAGGGTGTTTTCAATGTTCTCTTCTATAATAGAATGTTTAAGGATTCAGGTTTTCAATTTAAGTCTGATCCATCTTGAATTGATTGTTTTGTAAGGTGAGAGATAAAGGTCTAGTTTCATTCTTCTAACTGGGCTTGCCAATTATCACAGCACCATTTGTTGAATAGGGTGTCCTTTCCCCACTTTACGTTTTTGTCAATTGGCTGAAAGTATTTGGGTTTATTTCTGGGTTCTCTATTCTGTTCCATTAGTCTATGTGCCTACTTTTATATCAGTACCAAGCTGTTTTGGTGACTATGGGCTTTGTATACTTTAAATTCAGGGAAGATGATGTCTCCAGATTTCTTTTTGCTTAGTCTTACTTTGGTTATGTGGGCTCTTTTTTGGTTCCATGTGAATTTTAGGATTTTTTTTTTTCTAGTTCTGTAAAGAATGATGATGGTATTTTAATTGGAATTGTGTGGAATTTGTAGACTGCTTTTGGAAGTATGGTCATTTTCACAATATTGATTATACCCATCCATAAGCATGGGATATGTTTCCATATGTTTGCCTCATCTATGATTTTTTTCAGCAGTGTTTTGTTTGTTTGTTTGTTTGTTTTTGTTTTTGTTTTTTGTAGTTTTCCTTGTACAGGTCTTTCACCTCCTTAGGTATATCACTAAATATTTTATTTTGCTTTATTTTATTTTTATTTTATTTTTACCTATTGTAAAAGGTGTTGAATTCTTGATTTGATTCTCAGCTTGATTGCTGTTGGTGTATAGCAGAGCTACTAATTTGTTTGCATTGACTTTGTATCCTGAAACTTTACAGAATTCAGTTATCATACCTAGAAGTTTTATAGATGAGTCTTTAGAATTTTCTAGGTATACATCATATCATCAGTGAACAGTGACAGTTTGACTTCTTCTTTAGTGATTTGGATGCCCTTTATTTCTTTCTCTTGTCTGATGGCTCTGGCTACACTTCCAGTACTATGTTGAATAGAGGTGGTAAAAGTGGTCATCTTTGTCTTGTTCCAGTTCTCAGGGAGAATGCTATTAACTTTTCCCTGTTCAGTATAATGTTGGTTGTTAGTTTGTCATAGATGGCTTTTATTACCTTAAAGTATGTCCCTTCTTGCTAATTTTGCTGACTGTTTTAATCATAAAGTGATGCTGTATTTTGTCAAATGCTTTTCCTACATCTATTGAGATCATTATACGATTTTTGTTTTTAATTCTGTTTATGAGATATATCACGTTTGTTGACTTGTGTATGTTGAACTCTCCCTGCATCCCTGGTATGAAACCCACTTGATCATAGCAAATTACCTTTTTACTATGCTATTGGATTTGATTAGATAGCATTTTGTTGAGCATATTTCATCTATGTTTATCAGGAATATTGGTTTGTAGTTTTCTTTTTTTGCTATGCCTTTTCCTGGTTTTAGTATTGGGATGACAATGGCTTCATAGAATTGCTCAAGGAGGATTCTTTGTTTTTTAGAAAGTTTCAACAGGATTGGTATCAATTCTTCTTTGAATGTCTGATAGAATTCAGCTGTGAATCCATCTGGTCCTGGCCTTTTTTTTTTTTTTCTTTGCAATTTCTTTTTATTATCTTTTCAATCTTGTGGTTTGTTATTGGCCTGTTCACAGTTTCTATTTATTCCTGGTTTATTCCACAAGGGTTGTATATTTCTAGAAACTTATCCATCTCCTCTAGGTTTGCTAGTCTGTGGGTATAAAGGTGTTCATAGCAGCCTTGAATAATCTTTTATAGTTCTGTGGTATCATTTGTACTATCTCCAGTTTTATTTCTAATTGAGCTTATCTGGATTTTCCATCTTCTTGGTTAATCTCACTAATGGTCTATCAATTTTGCTTATTTTTTCAGAGATCCAGATTTTTGTTTCATTGATCTTTTGTTTATTTTTTCTTTTTCAGTTTTCTTTAGTTATGCTCGATCTTAGTTATTTCTTTCCCTCTGCTGGGTTTGGGTTTGGTTTATTCTTGTTTCTCTAGTTCCTTGAGGTATGACCTTAGATTGCCTATTGGTGATCCTTCAGACTTTTTGATGTAAGCATTTAATGCTATGAACTTTCCTCTTAGCAACACTTTTGTTGTATCCAAAAGGTTTTGACAGGCTGCGTCACTATTATCATTCAGTCCAAAGGTGTTTTAAATTTCCATCTTGATTTCTATTTTTTTTTTTTTTTCTTGAGATGAATTCTTGCTCTGTCTCCCAGGCTGGAGTGCAATGGCAAGATCTTGGCTAACTGCAACCTCTGCCTCCTGGATTCAAGCAATTCTCCTGTCTCAGCCTCCCAAGAGCTGGGGTTACAGGCATGTGCCATGATGCCCCACTATTTTTTTGTATTTTTAGCAAAGACAGGTTTTCAACATGTTGGCCAGGCTGATCTTGAACTCCTGACCTCAAGTGATTCACCTGCCTCAGCCTCCCAAAGTGCTGGGATTACAGGCATGAGCCACCATGCTCAGGCCTTAATTTCATTTTTGACTCAACTGTGACTCAGGAGTGGGTTATTTAATTTTCATGTATTCGTATGGTTTTGAGGGTTCCCCTTGGATCTGATTTCCACTTTTATTCCACTGTGGTCTGAGAGAGTACTTGATATAATTTTGATATTCTTAAATTTATTGACACTTGTATTATGACCTACCATACTGTCTATCTTGGAGAATGTTTCATGTGTTGATGAATAGAATGTGTATTCTACAGTTGTTGGATGGAATGTTCTGTAAGTGTCTGTTAAGTCCATTTCTTCTAGAGTATAGTTTAAGTCCATTGTTTGTTTGTTGATTTTCTGTCCTGATGACCTATTTAGTGCTATCAGTGGAGTACTGACCTCCCCCACTATTATTGTGTTGCTGTCTCTCTCATTTCTTAGGTCTAGAAGTAATTGTTTTATGAATTTGGGAGCTCCAGTGTTAGGTGCATAGGTATTTAGGATTATGATATTTTCTTGTTGAACTAGACATTTTATCAATATGTAATGTCCCTTTTTTCTTTTTTTAACAGTTGTTGTTTTACAGTCTGTTTTATCTGACATAAGAAAAATACTCCTGCTCACTATTGATGTCCATTTGCATGGAATATATTTTTTCACCCCTTTACCTTAAGTTTATGTGAATCTTTATGTGTCAGGATTGTCTCTTGAATATAGCACATACTCGGGTGGTGACTTCTTATCCATTCTGTCATTCTATATCTTTTAAGTGGAGCATTTAGGCCATTTACATTAAACATTATTATTGAAATGCATTGTGTTAGTTGTTGCCTGAATACCTTGTCTTTTTTTTATTGTGTTGTTGTTTTATAGGTCCTGTGAGATTTATGCTTTAAGAAGGTTCAATTTTAGTGTGTTTTTGAAGTTTTTTTTTTTTTTTTTAACATTTAGAACTTCTTTTAGCAGTTCTTATAGTGCTGGCTTGGTAGTGGCAGATTCTCTCAGCATTTGTTTGTCTGAAAAGACTTTATCTTTCCTTCATTTATGACGGTTAATTTTTTTGGATACAAAATCCTTTGCTGTTAACTGTTTGGTTTAAGGAGGCTACATATAAGACCCCAATCCCTTGTAGCTTTTGGGATATCTGCTGACAAATCTGCTGTTAATCTGGTAGATTTTTCTTTATATGTTACCCTATGCTTTCAACTCACAGCTCTTAAGATTCTTTTCTTCATCTAGACTTTAGATAACCTGATGACTCTGTGCCTACATGATTATCTTTTTGCAATGAATTTCTCAGTTGTTCTTTGAACTTCTTGTATTTGGATATGTAGATCTCCAGCAAGGCTAGGGAAGCATTTCATGGTTATTTCCTCAGATAAATTTTCCAAACTTTTAGATATCTCTTCTTCCTTGACAACACTAATTTTTCGTAGGTTTGGTTGTTTAGTAGAATCCCAAACTCCATGGAGGCTTTGTTCATTTATTTTTATTTTTTTCTTTGTCTTTGTCTGATTGGGTTAATTCAAAAGTGTTGTCTTAGAGGTCTGAGGTTTTTTCCTAGGTTCAATTCTATTGTTGAAACTTTCCAGAGTATTTTGCCTTTCTCTAATTGTGTATTTCATTTCCAGATGTGATTGCTTTTTATTTATGCTATGTTTTTCTCTGGAGATTTTTTCATCCATGTCCTTTTTTTTTCTTTCTTTAAGTCAGTTTTCACTGTTCTCTGGTGCCTCCTTGAATAGCTTAACAATTGACCTTCTGAATTCTTTTTCTAGCAATTAAGAGATTTATTATTCGTTTGGGTCAATCACTGGTGAGCTAGTGGAATCTTTTGGGGGTGGTTAAATAATCTTGCTTTGTCATATTACCAGAATTGTTTAGGAAGTTCTTTCTCATTTGCGTGGACTATGTCAGAGGAAAGATCTGTGGCTCAAGGGCTGCTGTTCAGGTAATTTTGTCCCATGGGATGATCCCTTGATGTGGTACTCTCCCCCTTTCCCTAGGGATATTGCTTCCTGAGAGCTGGACTGCAGCGATTGTTATTGGTTTTCTGAGTTTAGCCACCCAGCAGAGCTACTAGGCTCTTGGCTGGTATGGAGGAGTGTTTGCGAAGAGTCCTGTGATGTGATACTTCTTCAGGTCTCTCAGCCATGGATACCAGCACCCGCTCTGGTGGAGGTAGCAGTGAAGTAAACTGGACTCAGTGTGATCCCTTGGTTGTAATTTTGTTTAGTGCACTGGTTTTCTGGAATCCTGATTGTGCTAGCAGTGAAGTTGTCATGTGAACAGACTCAGGACCTCTGGTTAGCCAGGATGTTACAGGTGGTGAAATTAGATGTTTTCTCTTTTCTTGGAGTAGGGTTTGTTCTTTTATGAGTTTATGTAATGGCTTGAGTTGATTGGCCTCCAGCCAGGAGGTGGCACTTTCAAGAAAGCATGAGCTGCAGTAGTATAGGGGGTATACAAGCTTGCCCTAAGGTCACCTGGATAAGTATTCAGGTTTCTCATGTGATGGGTGGGGTCATAGAGCTCCCAAGAGATTATTTCTTTTGTCTTTGGCTACCTGGGCAGGTAAAGAAAGACCATCAGGGCAGTGTTAGGTGTGTCTGAGCTAAAACTCCCTTTGGGCAGGGCTTGCTGCAACTGCTGAGGGGATGGGGGTGAGTTCTCAGGCCAATGAAGTTGTGTTCCCAACAGGATTATGGCTGCCTCTGTTGCATCATACTGTCGCTAGGAAAGTGTGGGAAAGCTGGCAGTGACAAGCCTCACCCTGCTCCCATGCAGCCAGCAAAACCTGTCTCACTCCCACCATGCCTCCCCAGTAGCACCAAGTTTACATCCAGACAGCTGGTGAGCAGGGCTGAGATCATGCCCCAGGCTACAAGCCTCCCTGCTGAGAAAGCAAGCAGGGCTCTCAGGCCCTACCCCTTCCTATCTGCCTGCAGTTCCTATTTGCATGCCGCCCCCCTCCCCATCACCTCCCACCGGCCGGCAAACCCCCATGCCAATTCTGCCCTGGAAAATTTGTGCTGGGTCGAAACTATTACAAAGCTCAGATGGAAGCTTTCTTTTACCTGTGGTCCTTCCACCGATAATTCCACTGTCAGTCCTCCCCAAGGATCCCTGTGAGATAAAGTCAGAAATGGTTTCCCTAGGCATCCCTGGGGACCAGGAGTGCCTACAGGGCTCTTCCTGCTGCTTCTACTTTTATATTTTGCTCAGCTCTCTAAATTTGTTTCAGTCCTACACATGGTTAAATCCTTCTCCCATGATCTGAATTTTCAGGTTCCCCAGTGAGGATATGTGTTCAGAAGTGTGAAAACTTTCCCCCCTTTTCACACTTTGAGCACTTACAGTTTTTCAGCTGTCACACAGAGTTTACAGCGGCAAGTGGCTTCTTTCAAAGGATCTGTGACTTACTTCAGTTTTTCTGATATGTTCCTGCAGTAGTTCTTGAAGCAAAAGTTCATGATATGGGTCTTCATGTGCTGTTCTGCCTGTCTGAGTGGGAACTGCAAGTTAGACCTGCCTCCTAACCACCATTTTTCCTCTCCAAGAAGTCTACTTTAAATATAAAGCTTTAACCCTGTTGTGTTGGATTAGAATCAGAGTAAACTCATGCTTTGACAGATAGATACATACATACACTTACACAGATCCATATTTATGTGTGTGTATGCATGGATTAGTATGCTTGCAGGTATTTGTGAGCTCTGTTCACTGAGAGGGCCTGAAAACAATGACACAGTTGCCACAAGCATACTTACACCTATATCTTGGCTTCTAAATATTATTCTCCAATATAAGGAACCAGGTCTCCTTTGTGAAGTGTTTGATACCAGGCTATGAGCAGGGAAAATGCAAGATGAAACCTGGAATATTACGTGGCATCAGGACATAAGTATATGCACAGTAAAGGATGAGAACACGTGAAAAAGGCACAGTAGCTATTCTGAAAGAGCACCTATTAGCTAACGGTAGAATAATTTCAACAGCACAATAAATCATAAAAGTATTGGATTAAATTCCATAAAATAAATGTTCGTGAGATCATAGTGATATCAATTAACTTTTTAATAAATAAATAAATTGGGGATATGGGAGAGTCATTCCTTACAGAAAAATTTCAATGGTTAAATCTAGAATGAATAAGAGAAATATAAAACCTTCATTAGAAAATCACCATATTGATTGTTGTAGGCAAGGTCCAGCTATGAATATTAATATCCGTGAGTGAAAATTTGAAGAGAAACAGGATGTTTGCACAGTCTCAAAGTATCTCCCTCAACATAGTTATTAATTACAGAGAAATCTAGTAACTGTACAGTAGAAAAACTGAGTTGACATTATCTTAACCAACTGATCAAAGTTAACATCAACAGTGTTATGATATATTAACTTCATGTACTCTTTGTATAACACTGTGAGAATGGCATAACTCTTCTGTGGTATACATGTCAAAAATTCACAATCTCAACCTAATTGTGAAAGCACATCAGACAAACCCAAACTGAGGGACATCTATAAAATAATTGGCCTGTTCTCTTTAAAAGCATGAAAGCAAGGAAAGACTGAGGAATGTACAAAGATTAAAGGATACTAAGGAGACATGACAACTGAAGACATGACCTGCATCAGACTCTCAAACAGAAAATGATGTATAGAAAAGATGGGCAAAACCTGCAAAATATGTAAGTTTTTTCAGTATGATTGTACAAATGTTAACTTCTCTATTAATTTTCCAATAGTTATGTGTCATGTCTGTTCACATGACAACTTCACTGCTAGCACAATCCGGATTCCAGAAAACCAGTGCACTAAACAACATTGGGGGATGCTGAGAGAAGGTTGTAAGGCAGCCCTCTGCAAAACCTTTGCAATTTTTCTGTAAGTCTGGAATTATTTCAGTATTAGAAGTTTAAATAACCCCCTAAAAAAAGTAGTAAAAATTTCATTAGACTGAAAAGTATAAAAAATAGCATTTACAAAATAATTTAAATTGAGTATTTTAGGAAGCTTCTTAGAGACTCTGACCTACAGGGAGCTGAGAGCTAACCAGTTAACTATCTGTAACACAAGACTCCTCACCAAAATTACTTTCAATTTCTATTGAAGACCACACAGAATCAGCCTAAGAACTAATGGAATTCTACAATAAGCATGAACCTGGCCCGCAACAACACATTCTCCTTCGTAATCACCATCCTGTCCTTCGAAATCTCCGAAGTCATATCTCATTATTTCCTGCTTGCTAGTCCATGATTTTGACTTGGTTTTATTGCTACTTTATATACACTATCTTTTTCATCTCACAGTTCATGCTTCACTTCCCACTCCAAACACATAAGCATTGGCTTCAATTTGACTTCTTGCTCCACTACTTTTCCTCTGCCACAGGTCATACAGTAAGGGAAACTTGAAATGACAATAAAGTATATAGGCTCATATCACTACAAATCAAAGGAGTTGGAAATTGGAGAAATTGAGATAAACTTTAAGGTGAAATTTTAGGCTAAAGAAGAACAAAACAAATATAAAACAACAAAAAAAGGAGAAAGAAAATGTATAGATAATAAGATTCGGTAATCGCATCAGAGAATGGTACAATCTTCTCATTTCACAAAGGAGTATTTAGAAACCTAGAAACTTTCACAAGGTCCCATAGAAACTAAACTCCAAGTCTTTTTACTTCTAAATTGGTTTCCCACTGCCTATCACACACTAGCTCAGTGTGATGAAGAAAATGAGCATCATGTGAGATATCAAGTAGAAAATTAATAATAACTAAAAAAGTAGATTATAAAAAGATTTGAATGTCAGGCTTAAAACTTTATATTGAATTTTACTTAGGTAATAATTCATTTTTGTAATTACAGTTTTTAATATCCAAGAGTCACAAGCACACTTTTCTCTAGGTCCCAGATTTTTGTATCTCTTAAGTGGCCATAGCAATATCCAGGTATGGTTTATTTTGTATACAGTAAATCTGTATATAAGTTTCCAAAAAATGTCAGCCATTATTATTGTTGTTATTATTTTATGGTTTCTGTAATATTTTAATATTACATGTTAATGTTTAATGAAAGGGTTTCAGTTGTCTTCCATTCTCTATTTCATTCATATGTTTTATATTTTACTACTTACTATTTTTTTGTGTTTAAGAAAACATAGGGGTAAAAAGCAAGTTTTATGAGAACAGGGAGGTTGCTTTACTCATGACCCACTATAATGGATTTTGGGCAAATTATTAAAGAGTAATGAAAAGCTCCGTGAAAATATACAAGTCAAATTAAGATGTAAGTCTTTCACTTGAATGCTCCAATATATCATAAAAGAAGATGGTACACTGATGAAATTTAGTACAGACAAAGCAAAAGTTTTCAGGGAAGGCCTTCATATTGTCATTTGTTGGGTATGAGGATAAGTATGCAATGAAAAATCCTTAGAGATAAGATAATCGAGTGTAAGAAACTGATAGGCAAACAGTAAGTTTCTGTTAATATAGCACACCTGACTTAGTTATGACTTTTGGAAAAGTCTTTAAATGAATTTATGCTCAGTGCCTCTTTGGCAATGTTGTCACACATGTTCAAGTCAATAACTTAACCAGAACTTATTGAATGCCTACCACTTGTAAAAAACCTGAATTAAATGGTTTTGTTATGGACTGAAAATGTCACTCAAAATTAATGTATTAGAAAATGTATCCCCAATGCAACAGTGTTGGGAGGTGGGGCCTTTGGGAAGTGCTTTGGTGATGAAGGTTCCACCCTCAGAAATGGAGTAACGCCATTATAAAAAGGGCTTGGAGAAGTGGGGTTGCTCTCTTCTGCTCTTCTACCATGTGAGGACAGAGCACGAAAGCCCTCATTAGATATCAGTGCCTTGGTCTACTTCCTAGCCTTCAGAACTGTGAGAAATAAATTTCTGTTACTTATAAATTATCCATTCTGTGGCAATTTGTTATAACAACACAAATAGACTAAGACAGGGCTCTACTAAGGAAATTCAACTTGATACAAGTTGTGAGGGTAAAAGTGATGGGCATCCTATGTTTAAATTAATATATATAGATAGGCAGTTTTATCATACCTATATGTACTCATGGCCCCAAAGACGGTATTAAGATTTGTTTGTAAAGAGGCATTCAGCTGTATGCTAATAACATTTTGATTAACTTTGAAGTTAAGGTAACTTTTCAAACAGAATTTGATAGTAACCAGGAAAAAAGAATTAATAAAAAATGAACTAAAATATTGTAGTGACAAAATTTAAAATGAATTGCAGCTGTGGTCATGAAAAAAATGTATGATCATTAAATGAATAATTTTCTTCTTCTATCACTAGCACACTAAAATATATTCAAAATATTTACAGGGAAATACACTGTGAAATAGTTGGTTTAAATATTAAACTAACAAATCTTTTAATTTACCAGCTTTGAGTGTCAAAATTTATGTTTAATAACCTGTGGTGACTATGAATAAACTGCTTTCAAGTAAATTGTTTTTCACAGAACAGAAAAATAAATCCTTAACAATAGTAATGGATCTTTACTTCCTCATTTATAAATACCTGACAGGAAAAATTGTTGCATCACTGATTAATTACTAAATTAACAAATAGTCATTCTAGAAAATTTCAGATAAAAACAAAATAAACACACAACAGATTAAGCAAAAAGATAACAATATCTGTTCACTAACATTAATTTCATTTAAAGAAAATGAAATTCTTCCTAGAAGAAAATCATTACTCAGAGTCTTTAATCAAGAGACAAATAATTGACTACTTTTTTTTTCTTTTTGATTCATTAAATAGGAAGTTTCCCAGATAGGAATCCATTTATATATTAACTCTTTAAGCTCTTCAACAATTCATAAATATTTGTTAATATTCCTTTGAAATTACTTATCTACAAGGTATTACACTTAAGCATTTCATTAGAATTAGTTTGTAAGAATAGCTAACTGCAGTGATATGTCTCAGTCAATAATACTACCAATGGCTTCAAATTTATTAAAAGAGGACAAAGACTCTATTATACATGCAGAATAATACTCTCACATTTGACTTCCTGCTAGCATCTTCTTCTGTTTGATCCTGTCCTTACAAGTCTGTAATCATCAAGTTTCAGGCAGCCAGTTCTTTAATGTGAAAATTGAAATAGGCTGAAAAGATTATTTCCAAAAGCAGGTAACACAGGATTGTGCCCTGCAGTGCTGTATGATACAATTCAGAGAGAGTTGTATTGCCACTTAAATTGTGGACATATGGAATGGGATCAAAACAGGCCAGCAGGCATTGTGGGACAGCTGCCAAGGAAGTCTTACAGAGAAGTGTTTCATTGTCACCTTCACTTCATGGAGATAAAAGGTTAACAATGAGCAAGTGATTCATTCTGTTGATGATTACAGAAAGTAAGATGAGCTTCTAGAGGGAAGCTATAAAAAGAGTAACCAGGAAGTTTTAAGTGGCGCATTGCTAATTTGCAGATTTTTTCCCTCCTAAATTTCATTAGAGATGGCATCATTGTGAGAAATGTGTTGGTATAAGAAGTTACAGGTGACTGAATACAGAACACAAGATGCTCAATTGCTCTCTGTGTTAATATGGGCTGATCAGATCATGGCCTTCAACAGAGAGGCACCAGCTTTGGTCTGGTCATTTTAAATAGTACTTAGATGTCAGCACAAAGCCATGAAAGTAGTGAAGGGCCACATGCTGCCAAGAGCAACAATTTTCAGTTGCAGTTTCCTTTAAAACAATTGTTTACATATAAATGTCAGCACATGTGCTTAGTAAGGTCTCTTAATTTGATTTCTTTTGAACATACTTTTCAGCCCATTGAAAATTATTTTAAATACGAATCTAAGGGTTATATTTTTTCTTATTTTAGATGAGTTAGTGGGTGCAGCGCACCAGCATGGCACATGTATACATATGTAACTAACCTGCACAATGTGCACATGTACCCTAAAACTTAAAGTATAATAAAAAAGAAAAAAAAATAAAAATAAATAAAAATAAAAAAAATTCTAAAAAAAAAAAAGAAGAGGTTATAAATATCAAGTGTGACTATGAAAGATAATTTAAAATATTGAATATATATATAACATTTAAGAGTAGAAAAAAATTAAAGGTTGCATTCTAGGTAAAATGGCAGAGTGAAGATGGATCACAAAATTCTCAATGACAAAAACAAAAAGCAAGAAAGAAAAAAGAATTTTAATAGTGAACAAACAATTCATCAACAACGAACTAGGAATGGTGAAAAATCTTACACATAATCTGTGATATGGCTTAGTGTGACTTCTGTTCCTACTCCCAAATCCCAGAAGGAGTGCAGAAGTAGAAAATAATCCCACTTTATCACTCTAGCACTATTTCAATAGGAACAGATTCAGGGTTGAATAATTATAATATTGGTGACTATAAGAGTTTCCTTGAAAACATAATGGTCCTAAGTCCTAATTTACATTATAGAATGTAAATCAATCTCTTCTGTTCCTGGATAAACCTCATCTCCAGTTATAAAATGCAGAGATATCTCCAAAATCATGAACCTTATCAGCCCTGCAAATGTAATCACATACCTCCACAGTTAACCTAGGAGTCTGTCTCCTGAAATAACCATGTGTTTCCTACAGAGATGAGTTTTATGCCTCTTTTGTTTGGTTTGCTGTACATATTAGTTTGTTCTTGCAGTGCTATAAAGAACTTCCCTGATACTGAGTTATTTATAAAGGAAAGAGTTTAATTGACTCACAGTTCCACATGGCTGGGGAGGCGTCAGAAAAAATCATGTCAGAAGGAGAAACAGGCACATCATACATGGCAGCATGGCAGGGAGATTGTGTGTGTAGGCGGAATTGTAAAAACACTTAATACCATCAGATCTCATGAGAACTCACTATCACAACAACAGCATGGGGAAAACTGCACCCATGATACATTCACCTACCACCAGGTCTCTCCCTCAATATACGGAGATTATGAAGATTACAATTCAGGATGAGATTAGGGTGGGAACACAAAGCTAAACCATATCATTGAATAAATGAAATGTGAAATTTCATCCTGTCATTTTAGCCTCCTGTAGGCTACATACAAATACATTGATTTTTCTTTCATCCCGTTTGATTACAAAAAGATCTGTCTCTGTTGGCAGGACTTTTATTTCCTCAACTGATAAAATAGCTAATTCTCACTTTGTATTTCCTGTATTGACACGTTCAGCTTTGTTTTGGAAAATGAATAAATGCTATTGTTATTCTAATTTTAAAGATGAAGAAACAGTCAAGGGAAGGCAAAAACAGTTGCCCCAAATAGTGCAGCTACGGAATGAAGGAAGGACTGGAATTAAAAACAAATATTCTGACCTCTGTCACCAAGAATCTCAGAAGATAACAACAACAACAAACACAAGACAAGATCTGACCATAGTTCAGAACTCCTGCTTAACCAGGAAGGCAACGAGACATGCGAGGAGAGTCCTCCAGGAGTAAATTACTTAGACAAAAAAGTGGACCTGAAAAAGAGAAATCTAAAACAGAGAGTAGATTCTTCAAGTAAGAATGGCAAAAGACTGCTGAGATTTTTCTACTCACTGTCTTTACCCTCAGGCTCCCAAAAAGTAGATAGGACACAATCCTCAATCCCTAGCTTAGTTAGGAAGACAAGTAAACAAAAATTAGAGATAGTATCACTGAGACTTTATCATCATTAAATTAGACAAAATGGATGGATGAATCTTTCCCATGAAATATGAGCAAAATGAAAAAATAAAATGACATAGAAACTACACATACCAGAACAATTTGAGAGAAGAAGATATAACATGCAAAAGACCTGTCAAGAAGCCATCCTAAAAGAAAACAGTCATAAAAATGGGAAAGTGGAATCCTGTGTAGATGTTTGCTCTAGAAAAGCATTTACAAAGTCAGTGAATGTTACGAAGGACTCATACGTGAGTTAATAAAGTAACAGACAGCAATGAAAATAGAAACTGTTGAGTTAATCAGTGTACCCTTACAAAAATAATAAGTAAATGTAAATTGACAACACATACTGATTATAGACAAAGTCAAATAATTTCTGGAATAAAAGAAATGTGAAATAATTACAATAAATAAGTTAAAAAAGGCAAAAATGATCCAACATAAAGATTATTGTTCCTAAATTTGAGAAACCAAAAAATAGATCATAAAAACTCCAGAATCACTGAACCATATTTAGAAAATAAAAATTTCTCTAAAATGAGGGAAAAAAACCTGAAAGTATGAATCAAATAGGCTCACTGCTAATAGCTAACTCTAATATAGCTAATGCTAACTACTATAATGCTTATGTGGAAAGATAGACACTGAGACATGCTTTCTTTAAGTTATTGGATTCCAGTGATTAAAAAAATTCTTCATAAATTCAGGCAGGAAAATATAAGTCACATAGAAGATAAAAATAAATTGGAATAAGTTGCTTAAGTCTTTGATATACCAAAATTTAGTAACAAAAGACATTAAAGCAGTATCTACAAAATTCTGAGAAAAAACAACTCTACCTCATCTCCTTTTTTTTAACCCCTAAATGTGTATAGACTTTGCTTTGTGTATAGGCCCAAAATTTGTTTTCTAAAAGGAATGTTTTGTAATTCAAAATTTGCCAGATTTTAGAAAGATTATATGATATAATCTTATGACATACAATTATATCTATATTATTATTACATAAGCTTGTCAGTAGGCTAAGATCACATAATGACTTATCACATACATTAATATTTTTTCAGAAAAGCTTATTAATATTCACACTCAGAGAGTAAGTATATATTATAAATAGCTTTTCATCAGTTTATGTCAGAATTTGCTGCCAAATAATATTGGTTTAAAATTACAGAAACACATAAACACAAACACACCTTTTAATTTTTGAACTTTTTGAATTTCAGAGTTATTAAGGACAACAGATATATATGTCTCAACCTGATAATTAAGGGCCCTGTAAATTGTGTTTAAAAAATTATAGATGACAAAATACAACCAATAAAAAAATGAATTAAATAATTCATGAAAGTCAAAGGCAACTATGGTAAAAGAATTAGAGGAAAACATAAAATACATTAGAATATCAAAATAGAATTGTAGAAATGGGTACTGTAGCACAAGAAAGATGATAAATTTATAGGCCTTAATAATATAAAATTAGAATTATCTAACTATATAATTATGAGACAGGTAAAACTATGGAATAAAAGAAAAGAAGGAAAGATGGAAGGAAGGAAAGAAAATAAAGGAACTCAAGCTTACCATTATAATATAAAATAAAATAAAATTGTAGGAATAGTGAAAACACATTAGCAATCAAAATAATGTAAATATGCTCACATAAACATATTAAGTTTTCCTATTAAAAGAGAAACATTTACACATTGGTTTGGAAACATATCTAGCTCTGTGTTATTAGCAAGATAAAACATCTAATAAGACCAAAACACAATCTACGGCTGTACATCAACTACATAACTGCATACATAACATACATCAACAGAGTGAGACTAATCATCTAGGATTTTCAAAAAGATATACCAGGAAAAAGGTAATGAGGAGTTATTCATATTTCAGAATATTAAAAAATAGAAAAATAAACTTCAAAGCCAAATGTGTTAAAGTAAATAAAGAATAATATATCACTCGGATAAAAGTTAATTATCTGTTTCTGTCTGTCTATATATTTACCACCCAAATAAACTTTACTTTTCTAATTGTTCATAGAGAGTGTCTGGCGTGATGTTCACCTAATGTTAACTTAACACTTATTTACAAGTAGTAGAATATTTCACGTTGATTCACAAAGATCTAGTAAAACAAATCTTTATATAACCTAACAAAGCATCACCTAAGAACACACCTTAAATATTTAAAGTGAAAATGGAATAAATTAAGAGGTGAAATTTTATGATTCAAAATAATAATCGGAGATTTAAAAAATATTCTTTCAGGAAATCACGATGTTGAGACAAAACAAGTTACAATGCATAGATATAGAAGTAAAAATAGAGATAGATGGAGATACAGAGATACATATTTCCTTGTATGTCTTAAATACAAAATACACATTGTTTTAAAATTCGCTTGAGCTATTCACTTAATGTGACTGCTTAGTAAACCAGAAGAAAATTTCTACAATTTTCAAAATTCACAAAAATCACATTTACTTCCCACAAGCAATACAATTAGAAATAAAACAAAAGCAAATTTTAAAAAATTTTGTCCACTTAAAAAAATTTAAAACTCTCTTTTAAATAGCTCTTGTGTTCAAGAGTCAATCAAAGTAGAAGTTAAAATTGAAAACAAATTTCTATGACTACCCTACATATTAAATCCAATAAACAAGGAAAAAAGATAGGTAGAGCATCAATACATTTGTGGAAATGCAAGAAAGCTTTAAAAAATTGAACAAAAATTTCTTACTTAATAAACTAGGAGAATACCAATGAAAGAAACACAAAGATGGTATAACACAAATAGTAAAGAAAAATGAGGGCAGAAATTAATGAATTAATTAGAGTTGATTAAGAAATAAAAAGCTGATCTTAAATAATACGTACAAATAAATGGTTTGGCAAAGCTTATCAAGAAAAAAAAGAGACCACAAATGTACACTATTAAGAACAAGAAAAGCATAAATGCTTATAGAACAGAATTTTGTTTGTTTTCATTTATTTTTAATTGTAATATACATGATATGGAATTTTATACCAATAAAGTTGAATGTCTAAATGAGAAATATGATTTTTTTAAATGTTCATAAAAATTCAGCTCAAGAAAAATTGGAAACTTGAGCAATAATATAGAAGAAAGTGAAAACATTGCTGCATTCACCTAAAATAGGAGCATCAGCCCTAGGTGTTCAACAGTGAGGACTACCAATCAGTCCTTTGCTTTCCAATAAACTGCGTTAGAGCAGGAAAAAGCGGAAAATGTCCCCAGTTAATTAAGAACAGCATGACTATGGTTCCAAGAATGACATAAAAGCAAAAGTTACAGGCTAATCTCACTTGAAAAGACAGAATGTACTAACTGAATTATGATAAAATATGAAAAGATTCGATCTAGCTATACCATGTATAATGAAGGAACAACACATCGTGAACTGTAGGTTTTATATGAGAAATGTAACAATCGTTGAACATCAAAAAAGTTGTTAATGTAATTAATAAGACTTACAAATAAAAGAGAAAAGTATTTCAAAAAGACTAATAAAGTTAAAGTACATTTAAAAAAATAAAACAATTCACGAAGGCCTGGCTAAGGAGAATTCTCTAGCTTGATAAATGGTACATAAAAAAAGCCTTAGCAGACATATAAATTAATGTTAAAATTATAGAATCTTTACCATTACATGCAGAATAGACACTGTTATTGTTTGAATTTTTATGATGAAGGCATACTTTCCTTATAATTAAAATAAATTTTTAAAACCTGATTTATAAAATTATTACAGAATAGAAAAAGTAAAAAGGCACCGATATTAACATTGATTGCTTTCCTTTCTGTTACCATGGTTAGAATAGGGTAATTGTTTACTTGATTATTAAGAAAAGACTCGAATAACTGTAAGTCAATACTTTTCCATTATTTAAAACAAGCAACATTAAATAATTGAATTTTAAAATAGCCATATTAAATTTTTATGTTTGAGAAAATTACAAAATTGGAAATAAGTGTGTCCAAGTTTACCCATTAATAATAATAGATATTTTCTCTACCCATATGTGCTAATCTCTGGAGGAGAGAAGAAAATGAGGAATATAAAGTAGATTAAAAAATTGAGGCATGGAGAGATTACACAACAGGCATGAAGACATGCAGTTAACATATGCCAAAGCTAGTGATGGCCTCAAAGCTCATTCACAAAGTTGAGACTTTTGTGCTTGTTATCAACTCTTTATGTTGTTAGAAAAGTAATTTAATCACTTGGTTTTTAAAAATTTCCTTGTGTTCTATTTCTAATTTCAAAAAGAGTGTGTGTCAATAGATTAATGCAGATGTTCTTTATTTATATTCTAAATCCCTGGTACATCATTTTTTACTAAGAATGTCTTCCAAAAAAAAAAAAAAGAACATCAGTATACTTTTGTGAAGTGTTATGTTCCTTTTTTCCTCATCCAACTTGTTTTATCTTGGCTGGTTGTTTTTAATTGTGAAAACCATCATAGCTAATGTATAATTCCCTTCTTCTTAGTCAGAAGTAATTTTGGTTCTTATAAAGTTTTTTTTTATTATACTTTAAGTTCTAGGGTACATGTGCACAATGTACAGGTTTGTTACATATGTATACATGTGCCATGTTGGTGTGCTGCACCCATTAACTCATCATTTACATTAGGTATTTCTCCTAACATTATCCCTCCCCCCTCCACCCACCCCATGACAGGTCGCAGTGTGTGATGTTCTCCACCCTGTGTCCAAGTGTTCTCACTGTTCAATTCCCACCTATGACTGAGAACATGCAGTGTTTGGTTTTCTGTCCTTGTGACAGTTTGCTCACAATGATGGTTTCCAGCTTCATCCATGTCCCTGCAAAGGACATGAACTCATCGTTTTTTATGGCTGCATAATATTTCATAGTGTATATGTGCCACATTTTCTTAATCCAGTCTATCATTGATGGACATTTGGGTTGGTTCCAAGTCTCTGCTATTGTGAATAGTGCCATAATAAACATACGTGTGCATGTGTCTTTATAGCAGCAAGATTTATAATCCTTTGGGTATATACCCAGTAATGGGATCACTGGGTCAAATGGTATTTCTAGTCGTAGATCCTTGAGAAATCACCACACTGTCTTCCACAATGGTTGAACCAGTATACAGTCCCACCAATGTGTAAAAAGCGTTCCTGTTTGTCCACATCCTTTCCAGCACCTGTTGTTTACTGACTTTTTAATGATCACCATTCTAACTGGTGTGAGATGGTATCTCATTGTGGTTTTGATTTGCATTTCTCTGATGGCAAATGATGATAAGCATTTTTTCATGTGTCTGTTGGCTGCATAAATGTCTTCTTTTGAGAAGGGTCTGTTCATATCTTTTGCCCACTTTTTGATGGGGTTGTTTGATTTTTTTCTTGTAAATTTAAGTTCTTTGTAGTTTCTAGATATTAGCCCTTTGTCAGATGGGTAGATTACAAAAATTTTCTCCCATTCTCTAGGTTGCCTATTCACTCTGATGGTAGTTTCTTTTGCTGTGCAGAAGCTCTTTAGTTTAATTAGATCCCATTTGCCAATTTTGGCTTTTGTTGCCATTGCTTTTGGTGTTTTAGTCATGAAGTCCTTGCCCATGTCCTGAATGGAATTGCCTAGGTTTTCTCCTAGGTTTTCTTCTAGGGTTTTTATGGTTTTAGGTCTAACATGTAAGTCTTTAATCCACCTTGAATTAATTTTTGTATAAGGTATAAGGAAGGGATCCAGTTTCAGCTTTTACATATGGATAGCCAGTTTTCCCAGCACCATTTATTAAACAGGGAGTCCTTTCCTCATTTCTTGGTTTTGTCAGGTTTGTCAAAGATCAGATGGTTGTAGATGTGTGGTATTAATTCTGAGGGCTCTGTTCTGTTCTATTGGTCTATATCTCTGTTTTGTTACCAGTACCATGCTGTTTTGGTTACTGTAGCCTTATAGTATAGTTT
Organism: Pan paniscus; assembly: GCF_029289425.2. Taxonomy (NCBI): domain Eukaryota; kingdom Metazoa; phylum Chordata; class Mammalia; order Primates; family Hominidae; genus Pan; species Pan paniscus. The sequence goes on from NC_073254.2 coordinate 77,679,084, forward strand.
GATTAGGTAGTGTGATGCCTCCAGCATTATTCTTTTGGCTTAGGATTGTCTTGTCAATCTTTGGTTCTATATGAACTTTAAAGCAATTTTTTCCAATTTTGTGAAGAAAGTCATTGGTAGCTTGATGGGGATGGCATTGAATCTATAAATGACCTTGGGCACTATGACCATTTTCATGATATTGATTCTTCCTACCCATGAGCATGGAATGTCCTTCCATTTGTTTGAGTCCTCTTTTATTTCCTTGAGCAGTGGTTTGTAGTTCTCCTTGAAGAGGTCCTTCACATCCCTTGTAAGTTGGATTCCTAGGTATTTTATTCTCTTTGAAGCAATTGTGAATGGGAGTTCACTCATGATTTGGCTCTGTGTTTGTCTGTTATTGGTGTATAGGAATGCTTGTGATTTTTGCATATCGATTTTGTATCCTGAGACTTTGCTGAAGTTGCTTATCAGCTTAAGGAGATTTTGGGCTGAGATGATGGGGTTTTCTAGATATACAATCATGTCATCTGCAAACAGGGACAATTTGACTTTCTCTTTTCCTAATTGAATACCCTTTATTTCCTTCTCCTGCCTAATTGCCCTGGCCAGAACTTCCAACACTATGTTGAATAGGAGTGTTGAGAGAGGGCATCCCTGTCTTGTGCCAATTTTCAAAGGGAATGCTTCCAGTTTTTGCCCATTCTATATGATATTGACTGTGGGTTTGTCATTCTCCATCTGGCTTTGTTCCATTGCTGGTGAGGAGCTGCATTCCTTTGGAGAAGAAGAGGCCCTCTGATTTTTAGAATTTTCAGCTTTTCTGCTCTGGTTTCTCCCCATCTTTGTGGTTTTATCTACCTTTGGTCTTTGATGATGGTGATGTACAGATGGTGTTTTGGTGTGGAAGTCCTTTCTGTTTGTTAGTTTTCCTTCTAACAGTCATGACCCTCAGCTGCAGGTCTGTTGGAATTTGCTGGAGGTCCACTCTAAGCCCTGTTTGCCTGGGTATCACAAGCGGAGGCTGCAGAATAGCAAATATTGCTGAATGGCAAATGTTGCTGCCTGATTGTTCCTCTGGAAGCTTCACCTCAGAGGGGCACCCAGCTGTATGAGGTGTCAGTCAGCCCCTACTGGGAGGTGTTTCCCAATTGGGCTACTCAGGGGTCAGGGACCCACTTGAGAAGACAGTCTGTCCATTCTCAGATCTCAAACTCCATGCTGGGAGAAGCACTACTCTCTTCAAAGATGTCAGACAGGGACGTTTAAGTCTGCATAAGTTTCTACTGCCTTTTATTCAGCTATGTCCTGACCCCAGAGGTAGAGTCCACAGAGGCAGGCAGGCCTCCTTGAGCTGCAGTGGGCTCCAACCAGTTCAAGCTTCCCAGCCACTTTGTTTACCTACTCAAGCCTCAGCAATGGTGGATGCCCCTCCCCCAGCCTCACTGCTGCGTTGCAGTTTGATCTCAAACTGCTGTGCTAGCAGTGAGTGAGGCTCCATGGGCGTGGGCCCTCTTAGCCATGCGTGGGATATAATCTCCTGGTGTGCCATTTGCTAAGACCATTGGAAAAGCACTGTATTAGGGTGGGAGTGTCCCGATTTTCCAGGTACTGTCTGTCACAGCTTCCCTTAGCTAGGAAAGGGAATTCCTCAACCCCTTGCACTTCCCCAGTGAGGCAATGCCCTGCCCTGCTTTGGCTCATGCTTCCTGGGCTGTACCCACTGTCCAACAAGCCCCAGTGAGATGAACCTGGTATCTCATTTGGAAATGAAGAAATTACCTGTCTTCTGCGTCACTCACGCTGGGAGCTCTAGACTGGAGCTCTTCCTATTCAGCCATCTTGGAACCTCCTTCAACTTCTATTATTCTTTCCAAATCCCTTCTATGCCACCTCTTATACTTGTTGTTTATTATTCACTTAAATAATTAACAAAGAGTATTGGTTTAAACTTACTATAAAGATGAGCTCATGTTAATGTTTATGGGTAGATCTAGCTGAACAACTTCTACCGTAATAATGATGCTCCACTCTGTGAGATGCAGGGTACATTACCAATTTAGGGAAAGGGATAACATATGACATAAGATGTACATGTTCCTGAAATCAACTAAAGAAATTTAAAGACAAATACTTAGATGTATACTGAATCTATTGGTAGTTTATATCAAAATAACTGAAAATTTTGACCTTTACATTTGGTTTCAGTGAGGAAATAAATTCATTCCCACTATTTATTTTACTGGATGACAAGATAAATAGCCCAATTCAATTGTCTATATCTGTGGATTGTGTATTTTCAGACCACTGACTCCACTGAGACTATAACAAAGGCTCTGCACACACTCCCAGAAAAATGCATGCACTCGTGTGCACACACATGCACAGAATGCTCATGAGCATATTGAAGGTGGATCCCAATGTAAGAATTCCTATTGCTTGCAGGAGATATGGAATACTTATCCACTCCTCATGTTTTCATGTCAAGTGATATCTACTAGAGGAGCACTGCTAGCCATTTGTCTCACTCACTGCCTTATTTAAAAAGTGTGCTGATTGTTTAATGACACTTATTGAAACACATTTCTTGCTGGAGGTAATCTAGTAAAATCTGCAGAAGATATGAACTTAATTTGCTTTGTTTGCTGCCCTCATTTCCATAGACTCTGTGTGGCAATGTGTGTCTTATCTACAAACAGATTTTTTACCTCAGGTACTTTATGTAACTGAGTAACGTAAGAAGGGTAAGGAGTCAGGATGTTGGCATGGGCAGGTTATAACAGAAGGCTAGTTTGGCCACAGATCAAAGCCTTTTGCTTTAAGCAGCTTTATCCTTGATGAAGTTCAATAGTTGCAAACTTGAAAAGTAAACATAGATATGTTATTTATTAACCCCCTTAATACCTTAATACTTGCCATATATAGTTATATGTACAAAGTATAATAAAAGAAAAAAATGAAGCAAATTATAACTAACTATGATTTTTGGTGGGAAAATTTGTTCAAAATTTGTGAAACTTTTTTGTTCAAACTCAAGCCAGCATATTCTATTGTACCTAGGAATTTAAAAAAAACTAATTCATTTTTCTATCAGTGGTTCCCATAATATCAAATAATTTTAAAAAGCAAGAAGATACTTTAAAATTTATCTAAGTACAATATGTTTCACAGAAAAGTGAAATAAAAATATAAATAAATAATGTTAAATTATATGTACAGGTCAATAATAGTCCTAGAACTCAGGTCTAAAGCATTTTAGTTGTGTTGTTCGTATTGCCTCTAAAAACTTATTTCACTCCACGCAAACAAATTATATGGAGGAGAAACCCAAGTTTTGTAAGTATTACTGACTTAGTGTGGCCTGCTGTAACAAAATGCAATAGACTGAGGAGCTTAAATATCAGACATTTATTTCTTACAGATCTGGATGCTGAAAAATTCAAGACCATATTTGGTTCTTGGTGAATCCCCTCCTCCTGGCTTCTAGCCAACTGTCTTCCTTAATGTTCTTTTTGTGTAGGACACTAGTCTTATTATAGGTGCTCCACCCCCTTGACATCATGTAACATAATTACCTCCCAAAGACCTCATCTCCTAGTGAGACCTGGAATTACAGCTTCAATCTATGAATTTGGGGAAGATGCAAACATTCAATTTATAAAACAATTACTAATTCAGTTATATGTGTGTGTGTATGTATGTATGTGCATCTGTGTGTATATCTGTAGACAAATACTCTTTTCCATTGTCTTTATTGTTGATGTGTTGTGACTAAGATTCTTAGAAACATTGAAGAGCAATTAAATAAAATTACTATGTATATAGGCTTGAGAGATAATAGAAAAAAGTCCTAAATATCTATCCTCTGACCTATCTCTGAGTTTTCTTCCCTGTTTTCCTTTTATACTAACCTTTAGGACTGACCATTTAAACAGAAATTTTCACTCTTCCTTCTGGCTATCACACTTAAATTGTTCAATAAAATGAGTCACATACTACCACTGCATTGGAATCATATTCTAAAAGTGCTTTTATTGTTTCTATTTTGTTAACCCTCCTGAAGCAGCACAATGAAAAAGCTGGTTTACTTTTCCCCATATCTTCTGAAATACTGGTTACTTTAACAGTTGTTAAATCCTTCAAACCACATAGACATTAAATTTTCTGCAAAACTAGAATTTCTGGTATTTATATTTCAAAAGACACTCAGGACCCCTTTTCTGTTTATAAATGTACATGATTATATTTGTTATTCTTCATTTAAATTCTTTTTTTTTTTTTTTTGGTCAGGAAGATTGTGGGATTCCCTAGGTGCACTGAAGGATATTTCTCTAAGTGTTGCTAATGTATTTCCACTGAAAATTAATTATCTAGTATTAATTCACATAGATACAAAATGAAACAGAAAGTGATGTAATTAGTGCAAGGTTTGACCAAAATAACTCATTCATTCACTTGTCAATCAAACTGCAATGGTAATCAAAGTGCTCATTGAGTTGATCAAACTTCTCAGTTTCTAGGTACCCATTAATTCCAGACTCATGGCCTGGCATGGTGGCTCATGCTTGTAATCTCAGAACTTTGGGAGCCTGAGGCTGGTGGATCACCTGAGGTTGGGAGTTCGAGACCAGCCTGGCCAACATGGAGAAACCCCATCTCTACTAAAAATGCAAAATTAGCCAGGCGTGGTGGTGCATGCCTGTAATCCCAGTTAATCGGGAGGATGAGGCAGGAGAATCACTTGAACCCAGGCGGCGGAAGTTGTAGTGAGCCGAGATTGTGCCATTGCACTCCAGCCTGGGCAACAAGAGTTAAGCAAAACTTTGTCAAGAAAAAAAAAAAAAAAATTCCAAACTCATTTCCACCTTTCACTTAAGTTGAATATATCTGTCAGTTCCTTTGTGAGATGGAAAAAATGACTTCCTACATGTGGGGGAATTGACCAAATCAATTTGACTGTATTCAGTTTCGATGCCTTTTCAGAATTAGTCAAAAATATTTAATTAGGATATCTATCTGAGAGGCACTCCTTTCTACATGGAATAGTCTTTTCACAAAAATTTTTATAGTGTCTTGTGCAATTTTCAGTAACTCAATTTGTTTAACACAAATAGGTCTACATTAAAAATGTGCTTATAAAATTTGAGTGATTTTTGTATGATAATTGGAAATACATAGCAAGTAAATAACATATAAAATGTCATTTATCTTGTCCCTGAGAAAGAACTAGGTAAGATCATTACTACTCCTTCATCCTGTTTTTTCCTGAATTCCGCCAATGTTGACTTGAGTAGTCAAGAAGTTGGGTGTCAGCTGCAAGGCAGAATGGTAATTAGTTTAGTCATGTTTAAGTAGAAGATACTCTAGAATGCTTTTGCTTTTCTCTTTCAAATTTCTATAAAGACTTCTAATATCAATAAAGTTTTGAAATGAGAATGAGAACTATGAATTTTTTTGTTTTTGTTTTTGTTTTGTATTTTGAGACGGAGTCTCATTCTGCCACCAGGTTGGAGTGCAGTGGCATGATCTAGGCTCACTGCAACCTCCAACTCCTGGGTTCAAGCCACTCTCCTGCCTCAGCCTCCTGACAAACTGGGACTACAGGGGTGTGCCACCACACCCAGCTAATTTTTGTATTTTTAGTAGAGACGGGGTTTCACCATGTTGGGCAGGAAGTTCTCAATCTCTTGACCTCGTGATGCACCTGCCTTGCCCTCCCAAAGTGCTTGGATTACAGACATGAGCCACTGCGCCTAGCCTATGAAATCATTTTAAAAGGACAGAAATTGAATGTAAACATATCCTTTTCATATTTAAAATACAGTCTTTCAAAATTTCTGTTCTTTTTCCCTACTAAATTTTGTTATTTTTAGGTATATCACCTTACAAATTGCTCAATTCTTTCCATCTGATTCCATGAATTCAGATAGTGAATTTGTTCTTATAAGCAATTATACACTGTGATCAATTGCTGTTAAGTTGATGTTTACTACAAGTCTTTAGAAATTGCTGAAGATTAAAAATATTTACCTTAAAATCTAAAAATATATTTGCATTTAACATAATCAAGATGGAAATTTCTGGAGAGTGAAACTAAATAAGAAATTTTCTTTAACTTTTTTTATCCTACCACTGACGTTACACTAAGAAAAGATCATCACATGACTTTTGTAGGCTTCCTGAAAGTGATAAGCTGTTTTACAAATGAAAAAGATTTCTTGTTGAAAGAGGAGCCTTAAACTCGAACTTGAATTGTATGTATTCAAAAAAAAAAAAGTCACTTCCCATGAGAAGATCTCAATCTCGGCTATTTTACATCTAAAGAATGAATATATAATATTAGCATTGAAAATATGGCAGGTTAAATTTGTAGTTCTTTTCAGCATTCTCTTATCTTGCTATTCTACTTCTTCCTTATGTTTTCTTTTTCTCTTTTGATGTTTATTTACTTTTGGTAAATACTTTTCCCAATACATTCACGTTGTCTTGCAGGTCCATAACAGATTTTACAGATGTTAATTTTGAATTAACAAATCTGCCTTTATGTTGTTACTTACCTCAGCTGAGGATAATAGCATAAATTTATTATTTAAACTAGCTTTTGAAGTTACATAAACTTTAATCTAACTTTTATATTTCCAGGTTAATACTAGAATTTATTATTCAAATGGAGGCTGCATGTGTGACAGGAATCCCTGTATATGATTCCCTCTTTGAGGTAAGATAACCAACAGATGAGTTATATAAACTGTCATAAATGATATGTGCTTATACCTTGCTTTTAGAACAAGTTGCACCATTTTCTCATATTGATACAGGAGATATAAAAAATATATTCAGGAAGATAATGAGGTTAAAACAGTCCTCAGCAAGTCTTCCTTTCTAACAAAAAGCGTCACAAGAAATTTTTTTTTCTAACAAAGAGCAGCCTAAAAAATTGAGCTGCAAACAGATAAGCAAGCTGGAAGCTTGCATAGGTGAATGCTGACAGGTGTGCCAATAGAAAAAGGCTATCTGGGAACCATGTGTGTTCAACATGGAGGCTCCATCTTCCCTTTTCTTTGTCACCACATGTACAGTAAAGAAACAGGCAACATGGTGCAGGCCAGGCAGAGAACCCATCTGCATAATAAAAGATTGGGCTGAGGGTGGCCAGATTTTTGTGCTGTATGCAAATGGTCTACCTATCCCTAACCAGTTTTTTGCACCTTATTCAAATAACACACCTGATCCAACCAATCTTTTGTGTCCTATGTATGTCAGACACTGCCTCCTCAAGCTCATCTATAAAATCCCCTTCATTTCACCACAGAAGCAGAAAACCCATTTGGGACCCTTCGCTGTGCAGCAGAGAGAGCTATTCCTTTTCCTTCACCTATTAAACTTCCGCTCTTAACCTTACTCCTGGTGTGTTTGCATCCTAGTTTTCCATGATGGCTGTGAGACAATGAACCTCAGGGACCATCCCAGACAATGAGGCCGTTTAAAAAAGGAAGTTTATTCCTAGACTTCTCCTCAAGTCTCATGATCACCCTTGGATGATATGCCCATTCTTTAAACAGTCGCTGGCTAAAGGAATACTATAGTGAGCTATAACTATTGAGCATTCTCTTCTGGTAATTTAGAAGAAGTCCAACACAAGGCTCCCCAATATCTGAAAAAAAGTTTCTATATGCAAGAAATATGAGGAAAAATGGCATTTGGATAGGCAACAAATGAGCAATGTCTGCCACAGACTATAAGCTCCATGAAGGTAATCTCATACATTTCTTATTGAGTGCAGTATGTAAAAGGTTTAACACAGAGCCTGGAATACAGTTGGTGCTCGTCAGATTTGTGAAATAAATTTGTGAATAATGCAAAATACTAATATTGATGAGAATACTAATTTATAGTCCTTGAAAGGCAGAATAGAAGCCACATAACCACAATTTCAAAGATACTATAAGAGATGTGAAAGAAAAATAAATCTTGGAACCCCCAAATCACTAAGCCAAAGGGAAAAGCCAAGCTGTACACTGCTTAGGGCAAAGCTGCATCCCCTTCTATTCCTAAAGATGATATCTACACAAATTAAAAAGCTACAAACCTCCCTCACAAGGAATTTCCTTGTGGACAAAGGACAGACAGAATCCAAAGTCATCCTTTTGTTCGTTGAGATAAATGTGTATCTGATTGCCTTCTTTAAAAACGTTAATGAGAAACTCAAAAGAATGCAACCATTTGTCTCTTCTCTACCTATGACCTGGAAGCCCCATCCCCACTTCGAATTCTCCCACCTTTCCAAACAGAACCAATGTACCTCTTACATATATTGATGTGCCCTGCTTATCTTGGGGACCTCCTGAGGTTGTGTCTCAGGAGCGTGTCCTTAACTTTGGCAAAATAAATTTCCTAAATTGACTGAGACCTGTCTCACATATTTGGGGTTCACGGAGTAAACACAAAGTTTGCCAGGCACCCTGGATCACAACTGTAATCTGAGCACTTTGGGTGGCAGAGGCAGCTGATCACCTCAGCCCAGAAGTTCCAGACAAACCTGGACAACATGGAGAACTCATGCCTCTACTAAATATATTAAAATTACGTGGACGTAGTGTGCCTGGTCCCAGCTCTACTACGGGTGGTGGAGGAAGGAGGATCCCTTTAACCTAGGAGGTCGAGGCCTCAACGAGCTGAGATTGAGATCTCACCACTGCATTCCAGTCTGGATGACAGATTGAGACCCTGTCTAAAACAACAACAACAAATGAGAATAAACACAAAGAGTATGCAAGAGCTAGATATTCTGGAACTTTATTTTGAAGTCACCCATGAGTTCAAAGTTGCTGAATCTAATGATCAGTTTCCAGTCATGTTACTTGAATCATGATAAGTATATGATACTTTAGATCATTTCCTTCTCCTTACACACTTTCTCCTTTTGACTTTCAGGGTGTTACACTCTCTTGTTTGCTTTCTCTTTCTCTCACTGGCTATTTATTTTCAAACTACTTTAATTGTTCTCTCTTTCACTTCTTAATATTGGAGTTCTCTCAAGACCAGTATGCCCTCTCTCACCACTCCTATTCAACATAGTATTGGAAGTTCTGGCTATGCCAATCAGGCAAGAGAAAGAAATAAAGGGTATTCAAACACGAAGAGAGGAAGTCAAATGGTCTCTGTTGCAGATGGCATGATTGTATATTTAGAAAACTCCATTGACTCAGCCCAAATTCTCCTTACGCTGATAAGCAACTTCAGCAATGTTTCAGGATACAAAATCAATGTGCAAAAATCACTAGCATTCCTATACACCAATAATAGACAAATAGAGAGCCAAATCATGAGTGAACTCCCATTCACAATTGCTACAAGAAGAATAAAACACCTAACAATCCAACTTACAAGGGATGTGAAGGACTTCTTCAAGGAGAACTACAAACCACTGCTTAAGGAAATAAGAGAGGATTCAAACAAATGGAAAAACATTCCATGCTCATGGATGGGAAGGAGCAATGTTATCAAAATGGCCATACTGTCCAAAGTAATTTACAGATTCAATGCCATACCCATCAAGCCACCACCAATTTCTTTTTTTATTTTTGTGAACGTGGTATCAAAGTAGATTTTCTTTTTTTAAAAATTTTATTATTATTATACTTTAAGTTTTAGGGTACATGTGCACAATGTGCAGGTTTGTTATATATGTATACATGTGTCAGGTTGGTGTGCTCCACCCATTAACTCATCATTTACCATTAGGTATATCTCCTAATGCTATCCCTCCCACCTCCCCCAACCCCACAACAGTACCCAGTGTGTGATATGCTCCTTCCTGTGTCCATGTGTTCTCATTGTTCAATTCCCCCCTATGAGTGAGAATATGAAGTGTTTGGTTTTTTGTCCTTGCGATAGTTTGCTGAGAATGATGGTTTCCAGTTTCATCCATGTCCCTACAAAGGACATGAACTCATCATTTTTGATGGCTGCATAGTATTCCATGGTGTATATGTGCCACATTTTCTTCATCTAGTCTATTGTTGTTGGACATCTGGGTTGATTCCAAGACTTTGCTACTGTGAATAGTGCCACAATAAACATACGTGTGCATGTGTCTTTATAGCAGCATGATTTATAATCCTTTGGGTATATACCCAGTAATGGGATGGCTGGATCAAATGGTATTTCTAGTTCTAGATCCCTGAGGAATCGCCACACTGACTTCCACAATGGTTGAACTAGTTTACAGTCCCACCAACAGTGTAAAAGTGTTCCTATTTCTCCACATCCTCTCCAGCATCTGTTGTTTCCTGATTTTTTAATGATCACCATTCTAACTGGTGTGAGATGGTATCTCATTGTGGTTTTGATTTGCATTTCTCTGATGGCCAGTGATGATGAGCATTTTTTCATGTGTTTTTTGGCTGCATAAATGTCTTCTTTTGAGAAGTGTCTGTTCATATCCTTTGCCCACTATTTGATAGGGTTTGTTTTTTTCTTGTAAATTTGTTTGGGTTCATTGTAGATCCTGGATATTAGCCCTTTGTCAGATGAGTAGATTGCAAAAATTTTCTCCCATTTTGTAGGTTGCCTGTTCACTCTGATGGTAGTTTCTTTTGCTGTGCTGAAGCTCTTTAGTTTAATTAGATCCCATTTGTCAATTTTGGCTTTTGTTGCCATTGCTTTTGGTGTTTTAGACATGAAGTCCTTGCCCATGCCTATATCCTGAATGGTATTGCCTAGGTTTTCTTCTAGGATTTTTATGGTTTTAGGTCCAACATTTAAGTCTTTAATCCATCTTGAATTAATTTTTGTATAAGGTGTAAGGAAGAGATCCAGTTTCAGCTTTCTACATATGGCTAGCCAGTTTTTCCAGCACCATTAATTAAATAGGGAATCCTTCCCCTAGTTCTTGTTTTTGTCAGGTTTGTCAAAGATCAGATAGTTGTAGATATGCAGCATTGTTTCTGAGGGCTCTGTTCTGTTCCATTGGTCTATATCTCTGTTTTGGTACCAGTACCATGCTGTTTTGGTTACTATAGCCTTGTAGTATAGTTTGAAGTCAGGTAGTGTGATGCCTCTCGCTTTGTTCTTTTGGCTTAGGATTGACTTGGTGATGCGGGCTCTTTTTTGGTTCCATATGAACTTTAAAGTAGTGTTTTTCAATTCTGTGAAGAAAGTCATTGGTAGCTTGATGTGGATGGCATTGAATCTATAAATTACTTCGGGCAGTATGGCCATTCTCACAATATTGATTCTTCCTACCCATGAGCATGGAATGTTCTTCCACTTGTTTGTATCCTCTTTTATTTCATTGAGCAGTGGTTTGTAGTTCTCCTTGAAGAAGTCCTTCACATCCCTTGTAAGTTGGATTCCTAGGTATTTTATTCTCTTTGAAGCAATTGTGAATGGGAGTTCACTCATGATTTGGCTCTCTGTTTGTCTGTTATTGGTGTATAAGAATGCTTGTGATTTTTGTACATTGATTTTGTATCCTGAGACTTTGCTGAAGTTGCTTATCAGCTTAAGGAGATTTTGGGATGAGATGATGGGGTTTTCCAGATATACAATCATGTAATCTGCAAACAGGGACAATTTGACTTCCTCTTTTCCTAATTGAATTCCCTTTATTTCCTTCTCCTGCCTAATTGCCCTGGCCAGAACTTCCAACACTATGTTGAATGAGGGGTGAGAGAGGGCATCCCTGTCTTGTGCCAGTTTTCAAAGGGAATGCTTCCAGTTTTTGCCCATTCAGTTTGATGTTGGCTGTGGGTTTGTCATAGATAGCTGTTATTATTTTGAAATACGTCCCATCAATACCTAATTTATTGAGAGTTTTTGGCATGAAGTAGTTGTTGAATTTTGTCAAAGGCCTTTTCTGCATCTATTGAGATAATCATGTGTTTTTTATCGTTGGTTCTGTTTATATGCTGGATTACATTTATTGATTTGTGTATGATGAACCAGCCTTGCATCCCAGGGATGAAGCCCACTTGATCATGGTGGATAAGCTTTTTGATCTGCTGCTGGATTCGGTTTGCCAGTATTTTATTGAGGACTTTTGCATCAATGTTCATCAAGGATATTGGCCTAAAATTCTCTTTTTTGGTTGTGTCTCTGCCAGGCTTTGGTATCAGGATGATGCTGGCCTCATAAAATAAGTTAGGGAGGATTCCCTCTTTTTCTATTGATTGGAATACTTTCAGAAGGAATGGTACCAGCTCCTCCGTGTTCCTCTGGTAGAATTCAGTTGTGAATCCATCTGGTTCTGGACTTTATTTGGATGATAAGCTATTTATTATTGCCTCAATTTTAGAGCCTGTTATTGGTCTATTCAGACATTCAGCTTCTTCCTGGTTTAGTCTTGGGAGAGTGTATGTGTCGAGGAATTTATCCATTTCTTCTAGATTTTCTAGTTTATTTGCATAGAGGTGTTTATAGTATTCTGTGATGATAGTTTGTATTTCTGTGGGATCAGTGGTGATATCCCCTTTATCATTATTTATTGCGTCTATTTGATTCCTCTCTCTTTTCTTCTTTATTAGTCTTGCTAGTGGTCTATCAATTTTGTTGATCTTTTCAAAAAACCAGCTCCTGGATTCATTAATTTTTTAAAGGGTTTTTTGTGTCTTTATTTCCTTCAGTTCTGCTCTGATCTTAGTTATTTCTTGCCTTCTGCTAGCTTTTGAATGTGTTTGCTCTTGCTTTTCTAGTTCTTTTAATTGTGATGTTAGGGCGTCAATTTTAGATCTTTCCTGCTTTCTCTTGTGGGCATTTAGTGCTATAAATTTCCCTCTACACCCTGCTTTGAATGTTCTTTACAGAATTGGAAAAAAACTACTTTAAACTTCATATGGAACCATAAAAGAGCCTGCATAGCCAAGGCCATCCTGGACAAGAAGAACAAATCTGAAAGCATCATGCTACCTGACTTCAAACTATACTACAAGACTACAGTAACCAAAACAGCATGTTACTGGTACCAAACAGAGATATAGACCAATAGAACAGAACAGGTGCCACAGAAACACAGCTACAACCACCTGATCTTTGACAAACCTGACACACACAAACAATGGGGAAAAGATTCCCTATTTAATAAATGGTGTTGGGAAAACTGGCTAGCCATATGCAGAAAATTGAAAATGGACCCCTTCCTTACACCTTATACAAAAATCAACTCAAGATGGATCAAAGACTTAAATATAAGACACAGGACCATAAAATTCTTAGAAGAAAACCTGAGCAATATCATTCAGGACATAGACATGGGCAAAGACTTCATGACTAAAACACCAAAAGCAATGACAACAAAAGCCAAAATTGGCAAATGATATCTAATTAAACAAAGGAGCTTCTGCACAGCAAAAGAAACTATCATCAGAGTGAATAGGCAACCTACAGAATGGTAGAAAATTTTTGCAATCTATCCATCTGACAAAGGGCTAATATCCAGAATCTACAAAGAACTTAAACAAATTTACAAGAAAAAACAAACAACCCCATTAAAAAGTGGGCAAAGGATATGAACAGACACTCCTCAAAAGAAGACATTTATTCAGCCGACAGACATATGAAAAAATGCTCATCATCACTGGTAATTAGAGAAATGGAAATCAAAACCACAATGAGATACCATCTCATGCCAGTTATAGTGGTGATCATTAAAAAGTCAGGAAACAGCAAATAATGGAGAGGTTGTGGAGAACTATCAACGCTTTTACACTGTTGTTGGGAGTGTATATTAGTTCAACCATTGTGGAAGACAGTGTGGTGATCCTCAAGGATCTAGAACTAGAAATACCATTTGATCCAGCAATCCCATTACTGGGCATATACCCAGAGGATTATAAATCATTCTATGATAAAGACACACACACACGTATGTTTATTGCCATACTATTCACAATAATAAAGACTTGGAACCAACCCAAATATCCATCAATAATAGACTGGATTAAAAAAATATGGCACATATACATCATGGAATACTATGTAGCCATAAAAAAGGATGAGTTCATGTCCTTTGCAGGGACATGGATGAAGCTGGAAACCATCATTCTCAGCAAGCTATCACAAGATCAGAAAACCAAACACAGCATCTCACTCATAAGTGGGAGTTGAACGATGAGAACATATGGATACAGAGAGGGGAACATCACACCATGACCTGTCATGGGGTGGGGGCCTAGGGGAGGGATAACATTAGGAGAAATACCTAATTTAGGTGAGGGGTTGATGGATGCGGCAAACCACCAGGGCATGTGTATACCTATGTAACAAAACTGCACGTTCCACACATGTAACCCAGAACTTAAAGTATAATAATAATAATAATAATAATAATAAAATATCGTAGTGCTCCAGGTGTCATCCTCGTTCCTTTTGTCTTCTCTATTTACATCCATTCCTTTGGTAGTCTTTACTGTCTCTTGTCTTTATATGTTAACTAGACACACCAAAAAAACTATTGCTAATATATATCTAAAATTTTTCTTGTTCTTTTTTTTCTAGCTTTTTTTTTTTTTTTTTTTTTTTTTTTTTTTTTTTTTACATTTTACAGACCAAGGAAGAAACCAAACAAGAAAATGAAATAAAGTTGCTACTGTGATTGCAGAATTACTTGGAGTAATCTCTAAAGAAACCTGCCCATTTGGAGAAATGACACAATGCAATTCAACAAATAACTTTGTAGTTCCTGTGATGTGAATAACAGAGCACTAAAAAGCCTAATGAGAATCAGTCCTGCTCTCAGGATGCTTATGATGGTGCACAGAGAATGTCAGTATACAAATAACTCTAACTATAAAAGAAGAGGGAATAATCCCTAGCTCCTTTTCCTTAGCCAAAAACTTATTGCCTATTTCTTCTATCCTAAGAAAAAGAAAAACAAAACAAAAACAAACCACTTGATCATTTTTCCCCTCAGAATTGTTTCCTTTCACCCTTTCATACTCCAAATCCTTGAAGGACTTTCTTATACTCTACTCACTTCTTAATCTTTTAATATCCATATTATTTTACCTCATTTGTACTAAAGTTACTATCTTAAGGTTGAGGGAGTACCTACCGCCATGGGCTAAGTCTTCTCTTTCTCTCCAGTCCTCATCTTCCTCACTCTCCCTGCTATACTTAATGCTGTGAACCTCTCTTCCTTCTTTAAACTCTATCACATTGTTCTTTGTTCTCGCTTTGTTCACTTCTCATCTATGAACCATAGTAGGGCAGAATCTTGGCTTAACATAAGTTTATGTGAAAGGGTTTATTTTGACACAAAGCACACTGAGAATCAGCAATATAAAAAACTCGTTAAAAACAGTGAAAGTTTATATTGTGCAAATACAAGTACAAAAAAAGGGAAGTAATAGTTTTTTCATGATCTAAAGCCACACTCTATCAAAACCAAGGTATTAGGTTGAGTTACAAATTCCATGTTATAAAGATATTATGCAGTTAAAATATAATCCCAGGAAGCTAACTAAGGGAGACATTGAAAGGATTTGTAAAGCACTTGCTTCACACAATGAATGCTTAAGGATACAGGATATGTTTAGCCTGAGTGAGAGGCACAAAAGAGAACATAATTATTGACTTAGCAGTTGAAGAACATTGTATGGATGTTAGGATTAGGACATACGGGAAGAAATTTCAAGAGAGATCTTAAACAATTTTAGATACCTAATATTGGAAACGATTATTTTGTGAAGCAGTTCAGGCAAAAGCTAAACAGCAATATATCTGAAATGTTCTGAAAGTAATTATTGCTTTGTTTGGGGGCTGAGACTAGATTAAAAGTTTCTTCCAATGTGGAAATGTTATGATTAATGAAATCATTAGAAATATATCATTAGTTTAAGCTTTTAATTTATGACCTGGACACCTTTCAATTATGTTTCCATACCAGTATCCTGAATTTGTGGAGGAGGTGATGAAAGCTAGTTGTGCTATGAATGATTAATGAATTCTAAGTCTGATGGGAAGTTTTGCCTAAGACATGTTAGCATTCAAAGTGAAAAGTATAAGATTCACACATCACATTTGTTGTGAAGAAAATTTTGCAAAAGAGAAAGTACTACAATAATGAAAACATTTTTCTGTATATTTTTTAAGAAAACATTTTCATAAAATTTATAATTAAAGTATTTCATTTAGATTTTCAATGGCGAAAGATGAAAGACGTAAATTTGAAGACTCTACTAGAAGCAAACAATTGCATTGCTATAACCTTGGCATGACACTCCCTTTCAAAATACAGTACAGGGGAAAAAAATACAACCCTGTTTTACTGACTTTGGAATAAAAACATTTTCAGTATCTTGAACTGTTCAGCATATATGTACATGCATATATATATATCAGGATGTATAATACATACACATGTGCACACATATATGCTTTCACATATAAATTTTACATGTTTTCATATGTAAATTCAAAGACATGAATATATGTTATATATATATATTTATATATAAAATTTGTTTTCCAATGTAAGAGTAAACTCCAACTGGCAGATAACTTCTTTTAACCTGTTTTTATATTCAGGCCCTCTTGCTTGATATAATCCTGAGTTCAAAGTCACTTTTAAATAATAACTTACTGAGTTTAATTGATTTTGCTTTGAAGTGTCTTATAGCATAAAGAATGCTATACATGAATTTTACTTTTAGGGTAATTCTAAATGTATATTGCATGTAATGAGAAGGAAACTTGGAGCATTAAGGACAGTAACTACACTAAAGGCTTTCAATACAGCATGTCTTAATAAATCAGCATGCAATTCATGAATGAATAGATCATCATGTAATAAATGTCAGTTACTAATAAAAAAGTAAGTAACAACAATTTAGAGAAAACTAATTTCACAGTAACAAGTATTCCCACAAAGGAGCATTCTTGTCTTCAATTGTCTTCAAGGAAACAAATGGTTGTCATTAGGTTGGTGTGGGTGTGTATTAAATATTGTTACTATCAAATGATGTATCTTAGGAATGGCAGGTTGTCTTCCATGTACAGATCCTCTCGCTTATATTACAATACTGCTCAACTTAAAAATGACAAATTATCAATATTGTGCAAGCCCTTCAAGGTCAGGGTTCAATTTTAACATTCATTAAGTCTTGTTTATTTTTGCCCACATTTATGTGAATGTTCACTGTCAAGCTGTAGATGAATAAGAACAATTGATGTTTGGTGTTCGACGTACACCATTAAAATCAGAGTTGGGATGAGTCATTTTAAGTAAAATAAAGTGAAGCCAGTGGAACCAGAGGTAAGATTCTAACTATGTGATCAGACAGTAGAATTTTCTCAGCCCTTCCCAGGCTCAAGTTATCTTCCCCTCCTGCCACAGGGGCTAGTGGTAAATTGCAAGCTCCTTGAAGTTTAAAGTAGAGTAATTTGGATCTTTAAATGTGACCCAGCACCTAATATACAATTTTGTGCAGATCATAGCATGATGGAATTGCAAATCTGATTTCCAAAATTTAGTTGGAATATATTTTGTGATTTTCCTGATATTAAAGTATTTCTCCCTTGTTTTAGTCTATATCCACAACATGTGAAAAATATACAAAATTTGCACAGTAAAAATGAAGAGATATATATTCTCATTTTAGTGCAGTGCTCCATAAATACTCTGTGGCCCCAGTAAAATCTATAATAAGGTCAAGAGTTCTATCGCATGAAAAAGAATTTTGAAAATATTCTGTTCTAGCACTGTCATTTTCCTTTTGTTTAAACTTTTAGGTTCAGTGGTAAATGTGTAGGTTTATTATATAGATAAATTGTGTGTCATGAGGGTTTGTTGTACAGATTATTTCAGCACCCAGGTAATAAGCATAATACCCAATAAGTGTTTTGCTAATCCTCTCCTTCCTCCTATTCTTTACCCTCAAGTAGGCGCCTGTGTTTGTTGTTCATTCTCCTTTTTGTGTCCATGTATTCTTGTTGTTTAGTTTCCACTTAAAAGGAAGAACACGTGGTATATTCTGTTCCTGTGTTAGTTTGCCTAAGATAATGGCCTCCAGCTCCATCCATTTTACTGCAAAGCACAGGATCTCATTCTTTTTTATGTCTGTAGAGTATCCATGGTGTATATGTACCACATTTTCTTTATCCAGTCTACCATTGATAAGCATTTAGGTTGCTTACATGTCTTTTCTATTGTGAATAGGGCTTTAGTGAACATATGTGTGCATGTGTCTTTATGGTAGAACAATTTATATTCCTTAGGGTATATTGTTCTAGCATAAATTGTTATAATACACCCAACTAGATATTACACTAATATCAGGGGGTATTCACTTCCCATATAATATTGTTCTTAATATCCAGAAAGCGAGAGGATGATATCACTCTTAATATGGCAGGAGGTGTACACCCGCCCTGTGATATTGTTACTAATATCCAGAAGGGGAATAAATGATATAACTCTCAATATCGCAGCGGGTGGAAATCTTCCCTGTGACATTGTTTCTAATATTCAGGAGGAAAGAGGGTGATATTACTTCCAATGTCGCAGGGGTTGTACACTCCCACTGTGATAATATTCTTAATATCCAGAAGAGAAAAGGATGATATTACTCCTAATATTGCAGAGGGTGTACACTCTTTCTGTGATATATTGTTTTTAATATTCAGAAGGGGAGAGGATATTACTTCCAATATTGCAGGGGGTATACACCCCCCCGTGATACTGTTTATAATGTCCATGAGAAAAGAGGATGATACCGCTTTCAATATGGCAGGGAGTGTAAACCCACCATGTGATATTGTTCCTAATATCCAGGGGGGAGAGAATGACATCACTCCCATTGTTGCAGAAAGTGTACACACCCCCGTGTGATATTGTTCATAATTTCCAAAGAAAGAGAAGATATTACTCCCAGTATGGCAAGGTGTGTACACCCCCTTTTGATATTGCTTCTAATATCAGGGGAGAAAAGTATATTACTCCCAATTTTGCAGGGGCTGTACACCACCCCTGTGATATTGCATTAAATATCCAGGGTGGGGAGAAAAAGATATCACTCCAAATATGGCAGGAGGTGTACAGGTTTCCTGTAATATTGTTCCTAATTTCCAGAGGGAGAGAGGGTGATATTACCCCAATATTAAAAAGGATGTACAACCTCCTTGTGATATTGTTTCTAATACCAGGAGGGAACAGAATGATATTACTACAAATATCATGGGGGGTGTAAGCCCCATTCTATGATATTGTTTCTAATATCCAAGGAAAAAGATGATGATATTGTTCATAATATCTAGAGGAAGAGAGGATGATATTATTCCTGATATTGCAGGGGGTGTACACCCGTCCTGTGATACTGTTCCTAATATTCAAGAGAAAAGAAGATGATATTATTCATAATATCGCAGGGGGTGTACATCCCTCTTGTGATATTGTTCCTTATATCCAGTAGGGGAGAGGATGATATTACTGTCAATATCACAGGGAGGTTACACCTCCCTGTGTTATTGTTTTTAATATAAAGGGGGGAGGAGATTATACTACTCCCAATACCGCAGGGGGTGTACACCCCTCCTGTGAGATTGTTTCTAATATCCAGGGGAAGAAATGATAATATTACTTCCAACATTGCATGAGTGTAAGCCCCCTGTGATATATTTTCTAATATACAGGGGGTAAGAGGATGATATTACTCCCAATATCGCAGGGGATGTACACTTTCCCTTTGTGATATTCTTTCTAATATCCAGGGGAGAAGAGGATGATATTAATTCCAATACCGCAGGGGATGTACAAAACACCTGCAATGTTGTTCCTAATATCCAGGAGAGGAAAAGATGACATTACTCCAAATATTGCAGAGGGTCTACACCCCCCTTTAATATTGTTCTTAATATCAAGAGAGGAAAGAAATGATATTTCTCTCAATATCACAGAAGGTGTAAACTTTCCTGTAATATTGTTTTTAATATCCCAGGGGAGAGATGAGAATATTACTTTAAATATCTCAGGGGGTTTACACACCCCCAGTAACATTGTTCTTAGTATCCAGTAAAGAAGAGGATGATTTTACTTTCTATATCGCAGGGGGTGTACAACACCTGTGATATTTTTTCTAATATCGGGGGCAGGAGAAAATAATATTACTCCCAATACTGCAGGGGCTGTACTCACCCCTTGTGATATTGTTTCTAATATCCAGGAGGGTATTAAATAATATTACTATCAATATCGCAGGGGGTGTACATTCTCTCTGTGATATTGTTCCTAATATCCAGGAGGTAAGAGGATGATATTACTCCTAATATCGCAGGAATTTACACCCCACCTCTGAGATATTGTTCCCAATAAGAAGGGAGAGACAGGATGATATTACTTTCAATGTAGCAGGAGGTGTACACCAATTCTGTGATATTGTTCCTAATATCCAGCAGGGAGAGGTTATTACTTTCAATGTCGCAGGAGGTGTACGCCAATTCTGTGATATTGTTCCTAATATCCAGCAGGGAGAGGTTATTACTCCCAATATCGCAGGGGGTGTACAACTTCTCCTGTGATATTATTTCTAATATCCAGAGGGAAAGAGAATGATGTTACTTTCAATATCACAGAGGGTGTACATGCCCCGCTGTAATATTGTTTCTAATATCCAAAGACTAAGAGGCTGATATCACTCCCAAAACCGCAGGAGGCGAAAACACCATTTGTGATATTATTTCTAATATCCAAGAAGGAAAAGAATGATATTACTCCAAATATCGCAGAAAGTGTTCAACCCCCCTGTGATTTTGTTCCTAATGTCGAGGGAAAGAGAGGATGATATTAGTCCCAATATCTCAGGGTGTGTACACCCCCTGTGATATCATTCTAATATCTAGGAAAAGACAGGATGATGTTACTCTCAATAATGCAAGGGGTGTACATTAGTCCTGTGATATTGTTCCTAATATCTAAGGGGGAAAAGGATGATATTACTCCCAATACCGCAGGGGTTGAACACACTCCCTGCGAGATTGTTTCTAATATCCAGTGAAAGAGGGGCTGTTACTTCCATTATTGCAGGCGGTGTAAATTTCTTTGTAATATTGTTCCTAATATCCAGAGGGGAGAGGATGAGATTACCCTCAATATTGCAGAGAGTGTACACCCCCCATTGAGATTTTGTTTCTAATATCTAGGGGGGAAGAGGATGATATTACTCTCAATATCACAGGGGGTGCACACCCACCCTGTGATATTGTTCCTAATAACCAGGGGGGAAGAGGATGATATTACTCCCAATATTGCAGAGGGTGTACACACCAACTTTGGTATTGTTCCTAATATCCAGGAGGGGGGAGGTTGATATTACTCCCAATAATGCAGGGAGTGTGTAGCCCCCCGTGATATTGTTCTTAATATCTAGGGGGGGCAGAAGATGATATTACTCCCAGTAACGCAGCAGGTGTACAATTTTCCTGTGATATTGCTTTTAATATCCAAGATGGGAGAGGACGATATTACTTCCAATACCGCAGAACATGTACACCCCCTTGTAATATTTTTCTTTATATCCGGGTGGGGGAGAGGATAATATTACTCCCAATATCACAGGGGTTTACACCCCCTCCCATGATATTGTTCTTAATTTCAGTGAAGGAGAGGATGTTACTTTCAATACCACAGGGGGGTGTACACCCCCCTGTGGTATTGTTCCTAATATCCAGAGGAGAAGATAATATTACTCCCAATACCACAGGGGATACTTCCCTCCCCCTGCGATATTGTTTCTAATACATAGGGGAAGAGAAAGTGATATTAGTCTTTATGTCGCAGGCAGGGATGTACACTCCCCCTGTGATATTGTTTCTATTATCCAGGAGAGGAGAGGATGATATTATTTCCAATATCACAGGGTTTGTACACCTCCCTGTGATACAGTTTTTAATATTCAGGTTGGGAAAGGATGATATTACTTGCAATATCGCATGAGGCGTACACACCCCCTGTGATATTGTTTCTAATATACAGGGGGGAGAGGATGATATTACTCCCAATATCGCAGGGAGTTTACACCCCCTCCTGTGGTATTTTTTCTAATAAGAAGGGAGGAAGAGAATTATATTACTTTCAATATTGCAGCGGTTGTACACCTTTCCAGTGATATTTTTTCTAATATCCAGGGGGGAGAGAATATTGATCTTAATATTTCAGGGTGTATACCCTCGGTTTGTGATATTGTTCCTAATATACTACAGGCAGGGAGAGGATAATATTACTCTCAATATCAAAGGAGTGTTCACCCTCCCATTGATATTGTTCCTAATATTTGTGTGGAGAAAGGATGATATTACTTCCAACATCTCAGAGGGACTACACCCCCACTTTGATAGTTTTCCTAATATCCAGGGGAGGAGAGGATGAGATTACTCTCAATATTGTATGAGGGGGCAACCTCCCCTGTGATATTGTTCTTAATATTTAGGTTGGGAGAAAATGATAGTACTCCCAATATAGCAAGGGGAGTACACCGCCCCCAGTGATATTGTTTTAATATCGAGGCATGAAAATGATTATATTTCTCCCATTATAATAGAGGTGTAAATTCTCTCTGTGATACTGTTCCTAATATCCAGAGGGGAAGGGGATGATATTACTCACAACATCCCAGCAGGTATACAACTTTCCTGTGATATTGTTTTTAATATCCAGGGATGGAGAGGATGATATTACTCCCAATATTGCAGGGGGTGTACACCTCCCATAATATTTTTTCCTAATATCCATGGGGAGAGGATGATATTACTACAAATATCACAGGGGTTTCCACACTCTCTGTGATATTGTTCTTAATTTCCAGTGAAGGACAGAATAATATTACTTTCAATATCACAGAGGGTATGCACCCACCTATGATACTGTTCATAATATTCAGGGTAGGAGAGAATATTACTCCAAATATTGCGGAGGATGTACACCTCCCCTGTGATATTGTTTCTAATACCCAGAGGGGGAGAAAAGAATATTAATCTCATTATCGCAGGGGGTGTACAATCCCCTTTAATATTGCTTCCAATATTCAGGAGAGGAGAGGATGACATTACTCCCAATATCGCAGGGAGTGTCCACCCCTCTGTGATTTTTTTAATATCCAGGTTGGGAGAAGATGATATTACTTGCAATATCACACGGGGTATACACACTCCCTGTGATATTCTTCCTAATATACGGGGATAGGAGAGAATGATACCACTCCCAATATCGCAGGGAGTTTACATCCGCCCTGTGATATTGTTTTTAATATGAAGGGAAGAAGCGGACTGTATTACTTTCAATATCGCAGTGTTGTACACATTCCCAGTGATATTTTTCCTAATATTAAAGTGGGAAGAGGATAACATTACTCCCAATATTGCAGGGTGCGTACTCTCCCTCTGTGATGTTGTTCCTAATAAACAGGGGATAGGAGAGGGTGATATGACTCCCAATATCTCAAGGGGTGTACACCCTTTTTGTGATATTGTTCCTAATATTTAGGGGGGAAGAGGATGATATTACTCCCAATACTCCAGGGGTTATACACCCCCCGCTTTGAAATTGTTTTTAATGCCCAGGGGAGGAGAGAATGATATTACTCTCAATATCTCAGGGAATATGCAACCGCCTGTGATATTGTTCTTAATATTTAGGTTGGGAGAAAATAATGTAACTCCTAATATCGCAGGGGGTGTACACCCTTCTCGGTGATAGTTTTCCTAATATCCAGGGGCGGAGAGGATGATATTACTTCCACTATAGCAGGGGGTATACACTAACCCCCCCCCATGATATTGTTTCTAATATGCAGGCGGATAGAAAATGATGTTACTCCCAGTATCCTAGGGGATGTCCCACCCCCTGTGATGTTGTTCCTAATATTAAGGAGGAAAGAGGATGATATTACTTCCAGTATCACAGGGGTTGTACACACAACCCCTGTGATATAACTTCTAATATCCAGTGGGGGAGAGGATTATATTAATCCCAAGATAGCAAGGGGTGTACAACCCTCATTTGTAATATTGTTTCTAATATTTAGGAAGGGAGAGAATATCACCCTCAATATTGTAGGGGGTGTACACCCGCCCTGTGTTATTGCTTCTAATATTTAAGGGAGGAATAAATGATATCACTACCGATATCCTCACCTGTGATATTGTTCCTAATATCAAGGAAAGAGGATATTACTGCCAATATCGCAGGGGTTATAAACTCCCAGTACAATATTGTCCCTAACATCCAGAAGGGAAGAGGATGATATTACTCCTAATATCGGGGGTGCGCACCCCCCCGTGATATTGTTCCTAATTTCTGGGGAGGGGGGGAAAGGATATTACTCCCAATATCACAGGGGTGGACACCCTCGCTGTGATATTTTTTAAAATATTTTGGGGGAAGAAGATGATATTAATCCAAATATGGCAGGGGATGTACACCCCCCCCTTGTAATATAGTTTATAATATCCAGGGGGAGAGAGGATAATATTACCCCCAATACTGCAAAGGATGTACAATCTTCTTGTGATATTGTTCCTAATATCCAGGGGGTGAGAGAATAATACTTCAATATCAGAGGGGGTGTTCACCCCCACCTATATTATTGTTCCTAATATCCAGGGAAATAGAAGATGATATTACTTCCATTATCCTAGGCGGTGTACACGCCCATTTCCGTGGTATTGTTCCTAATATCTAGTGGAAGAGAGGATGATATTACTCCCAATATTGCAGAGAGTGTACATCCACCCTGTGATATTGTTCCTAATATCCAGGAGAAAAGAGGATGATATTACTCCCAACGTCGCAGAAATTGCACACCCACCCTGTGATATTGTTCCTAATATACAGTGAGGGAGAGGATGATATTACTGTCAATTCACATGGGGTTCACACCCTCCCTATGATATTGTTTCTAATATCAAGGAGGGGGAGAAGATTATATTGCTCCCAATATCGCAGGTGGTGTACAGCCCCCCTTTGAGATTGTTTCTAATATCCATTGGAAGAAAGTATATTACTTCCAAAATTGCAGGGATGTAAACCAACTTGTGATATTTTTTCTAGTATCCAGGGGACAAGAGGATGAAATTACTCCCAATATCGCAGGGGGTGTACACCCCTTCTTGTGATATTACCCTTCTGGTATAATATCCAGTAGTGGATAGGATGATATTATTCCCATTATCACAGAGGGTATACACCACCCCCAGAATATTGTTCCTAATATTCAGAAGGGGAAAAGATGACGTTATCCCAATATCACAGGGCGTGCACACTGCCTTTGTTATATTGTTCTTAATATGTGGAGTAGGGGGGAGAAAATGACATTACTCCCAATATCACAGATGTACAACTTTCTTGTAATATTGTTTTTAATATCTAGAGGGGGAGAGGATGATATTACTTTCAATATCACAGGGTATTTACTCTACCTTTGTGATATTGTTCCTAATATCCAATGAAGGCGAGGATGATATTATTTTCAACATCGCAGGGGGTGTACACCCCCCTATAATATTTTTCCTGATATCCGGGGGCGAGAGGAGAATATTACTCCCAATACCGCAGGGGCTATAGGCTGCCACTGTGATATTGTTTCTAATATCTACAGTGGGAGAGTAAATGATATTACTCTCAATATCGCAGTGGGTGTGCACTCCCCTTTTGATATTGTTCCTAATATAAAGGATGGGAGAAAATAATGATACTCCCAATTATGCAGCACGTGTACACATCCCTGAAAAATTGTTTTTAATATCAAAGTTGGAAGAGGATGATATTACTTGCAATATCGTACTGCGTGTATACCCTTCCATGATATTGTTCCTATTATACAGTGCGTGAGAGGATGATATTACTCTCAATATCGCAGCAGGTGTACAACTCTCCTGTGATATTTTTGTTAATATTCAGAAAGGGAAAGAATGTTATTACTCGCAATATTGCAGAGGGTGTACAACCCCCTGTGATATTGTTCCTAATATCCAGGGGGAAAGGATGATAATACTTTCAATATCCCAGGGAGTGTGCATCACCACTGTGATATTGTTCCAAATATCAACGTTTAAGTGGCTGATATTACTTCCAATACCACAGGAGGTAAACACCCCCCTGTGATATTGTTTATAATATCCAGGAAGGGAAAGAATAATATTACTCCAAATATTACAGAAAATGTTCAACCGTCTGTGATATTATTCCTAATATCGAGGGAAAAAGAGGATAATATTACACCCAATATCGCAGGGTGTGTATACAACCCACTGGGATATTATTTTTAATATCTAAGAAGGGAGAATGATATTAGTCCCAAAATTGAAGTGGGTGTACACCCGCCCTGTGATGTGGTTCCTAATATCCAGGGGAGAAGAGAATGATATTACTCCAAATATAGCAGGGTATGTACACACCCCCTGTGAGATTGTTTCTAATATCCGGTATAAGAGGGGATGACATTACTCCCAATAATGCAAAAGGTGTAAACACACTCTGTTATATTGTTCCTTGTATCCAGGAAGAGAGAAGATCATAGTACTCCCAATATCACAGAGTTTGTACACCCCCCTTGTGATATTGTTTCTCATATCCAGAAAGAAGAGAATGATACTACTTCCAATATCGAAGGGGATGTACACTTCTTCTGTGATATTTTTTCTATAATCCAGGGAAAAAGAGGAGAATATTAATCCCAATATTGCAGGGGATGTCCACCCCCCTTGTGATATTGTTCCTAATATACAGGAAGGGACAGAGTGATATTATAAGTTATATCGCAGGAAGTGTACACTCCGGCTATGATATGTTCGTAATATCCAGAAAAAAGAGGTTGATATTACTCCCAATATCGCAGGGGGTGTCCACACTTCCTGTGATATTGTTTATAATATCCAAGAGGAGAGAGGATGACATTACTTCCAATATCGCAGAAGGCGTACAACGCCCCTGTGATATTGTTGCTAATATCTAAAATAAAAGAGGATGAGAATACTCTTAATATCGCAGGAAGTGTACACCACTCATGTGATATTGTTCCTAATATCCATGAAGAAAGAAAATGACATAAATCAATATCACAGAGGGTGTACACAACCCCTCTGATATTGTTTCTAAGATCCATAAAGGAAGAAGATGATATTACCTCCAGTATCACCTTTTGTGATAATATCCAGGGTGGAAGAGGATGATATTACACCCAATATTGCACAGACTGTACACCCTTCCTGTGATACTGTTTCTAATACCCGGGGCGGGAGGAGAGAATAATATTACGTCCCATATTGCAGGGGGTGTACACCCCTCCTGTGATATTGTTTTTAATATCCAAGGGGAGAGAAGAAGACATTACTCCCAAAATTGCTGGCAGCGTACACCCCCACAGTGATATTTCTCCTAATATCCAGAGGGAGAGACGATGATATTACTCCAAATGTCGCAAGGGGTGTACAACTCCCATATTATATAGTTTTTAATATCCCCGAAAAAAAGATGTTATTACTCTTAATATCACAGAGGGTGTATCCCCCCCGCTTTGATATAGTTTGTAATATCCAGGAGGATAGAGGATGATATTGCTCCCAATGTCGCAGGGGGTGTACGACCCCCTTTGATATTGTTGGTAATATTCAGGGGGGGAGAGGATGATTTTACTTCCTAATACCGCAGAAGGTGTACAACCGCCCTATGATATTGTTCCTAAATTCCAGGGGGAGAGAGGTTGATACTACTCCCAATATCAGAGAGGGAAACACCACACCAGTGATATTGTTCTGAATATCCATTAAGAGAGAGGATTATATTACTCTCAATATCTCAGAAAGTGTACACTACCATCCTGATATTGTTCCTAATATCCATGAAGGGTCAGTGTATTACTTCCAATATCGCAAAAGTTGTACACCCTACTTGTGATATTCTTCTTAATATCCAAAAAAAAGAAAAAGAAAAACACGTAACTCCCAATATAAAATAGAGTGTAAAACCCACTATGATATTGTTCCTAATATCCAAGAAATAAGAGTATGATATTACTCCCCAAATCACAGGCAGTATACACCCCCATGTGATATTGTTTGTAATATCCAGGCAAAGAGATACTTCCAATATCATAAAAATCCTGTGTGTCCACCCCAGTGTGTTATTGTTCATAAAATCCAGGGGAAAACATAATATTACTTCCAATATCATAAAAATCCTATATGTCCAACCCCCTGTGATATGGTTCGTAATAGCCAGGGGTGGAGACGGGGGTGATAGTACTCCCCATATTGCGGAAGGTGTCCACCCCCTTGTGATATTGTTGGTAATAGCCAGGGGTGCAGAGGGGGGCGATAGTACCCCCAGTATCAGGGGAGGTGTCCACACCTCTGTGATACGGTTTGTAATAGCCAATGGGGGAGAGAGGAGTGCTAGTACTCCCAATATCGCGGGGGGTGTCCACCCCCCTGTGATACGGATCGTAATTGCCGGGGTGGAGGGAGGTGCTATTACTCCCCATATCACTGGGTGTGTCCACCTGGTTCTTAATAGCCGGGGGAAAAGGGGGAGATATTTGAAACAATATCACAGGTGGGGTGTACAGCTTCTGCAATACTAGAAGTAATATCATCCTCTTTTCCCTTGAATATTAGGGACAATATCAGAGTGGGTGTGTAGAGTTTCTGTGATATTGGAAGTAATATCATTTTCTCCCCATCCCCCGCCGAGATATTAGGGAAAATATCACAGGAAGGATGTACACCTTCTGTGATATTGGGAGTAATACCATCCTTTCTCTCCTGGATATTAGGAACAATATCACCAGTGGGGATTCACACCCTGTGATATTGGGAGTTATATTATTCTCTTCCCCCTGGGTTTTAGGAACAATATCACAGGGTGGGTGTACAGCCCCTGCTAAATACAGAGTATTATCATCCTTTCCCAAATGGATATTATAAACAGTATCTCGGGGGGCGGTTGGGGCGCATAAACCCCCTGCGATATTGGGTGTAATATCTTCCTCTCCCTGCCTGGATATTAGGAACAGTATCACTGGGGGGTGCACATGGCCTGCGATATTGGTGGGAATATCATCCTTTCCTTCCATGAATATTAGAAACAATATCACAGTAGGAGTGTACATACCCTGTGATATTGGGAGTAATATCATCCTGTCTTTCCCTGGATATTATGAACAATATCATAGTGTAGGTGTACACCTCCTGCGATTTTGGGACTAGTAGTACCCTCTGATTCCCTGGATATTACGAACAATATCCCAACGGGGGGTACACACACGAAATTTACAATATTGGAAACAATATCATCTTTTCCCTTCCTGGATATAACGAACACTGTCACAGGGGGGTGTACATCCCGTGCAATATTGGGAGTAATATTATTTTCTTTCCCCCTGAGTATTATGAACAATCTCACAGGGGGGTGTATTATTTTATTTATTTATATTATTTTATCTGCTTCTAGATATTTCAAACTATAATCAAAAGTTTGTAAACCTCCTGCGATATAGGGAGTCATACTATTCTCTCCCCTTCAGGATATTACAAACAATACCACAAGCTGGTGTAAACTCCCTGGAATATTCAGTGTAATATCAACCTCTTTTCTTCTGGATATTATGAACAATATCACAGCTGGGTGTACACCCCCTGATATATTGGGAATAATATCATCCTCTTCTTCCCTAAATATTTTGAACAATATCACATCGGGGGTGTACACTTCCTGCGATATTTAAAGCAACGTCTTCTCCCTCCCTGATATTAGGAACAATATCACAGGAAGCGTGTACACCGTCCGCAATATTGGGAGTAATATCATCCTCTTTTCTACTGGATATTAGGAAAAATATCACAGGAGGGGTGGACACCCCCTACAATATTGGGAGTAATATCATCCTCACATTCCCTAAATATTAGAAAAAATATCACGGGGGGCAGGGACCGTACACCCCCTGCTATTAAAGGAGTAATATTATGCTCTATTTTCCTGGAGATTAGGAACTATATTACAGGAAAGCTGTACAACCTCTGTGATGTTGAAAATAATATCAACCTCTTTCTCCCTGAATATTAGGAACAATATCACAGGGGTTGCCTCCCATGTGATATTGTTCCTAACAATAGGTGTACCCCCTGCGATATTGTAAGTAATATTATTTTTTCCCCGCCTGGATATTAGGATATTAGGAACAATATCACAGAAATGGTGTACGCCCACTGCGATATTGGGAGTAACATCATCATCTCCCCCGCCTGGACATTAAAAAAAAATCACTGGGGAAGTGTACACCTTCAGCGATATTGAAACTATCATTTTCTCCCAAACTAAGTGTTAAGAACAATATCACAGAGGGTGTTTACCTCCTGCCAAATTGAGGGTGATATCCTCCTCTCCACTTCTTCTGGATATTAGGAACAATATCACAGGGAAGGTGTACAACCCCTTCGATATTAGGAGTAATATCATCTCTCCCACTGGATATTAGGAACAATAACACAGGGGGTGGTGTACAGCCCCTGTAATATTCACAGTAATATCATTCTATTTTTTCCTGGATATTGAGAACAATATCATAAGGGAGGTTTACATCTCCTGCAATATTAGAAATAATAGCATCCTCTCCCTTCCTGGATATTAAGAACAATATTACAGGGGGTTTGTACACTTCTTGTGATATTGAGAGTAATATCATCTTCTCCACCTCTGGATATTAAGAACAATATCTCCTGTACTCCTTCTGCGATATTGGGTTAAAAACATCCTCTACCACACTGGATATTAGAAACAATATTAAAGAGCGGGTGTACACACCTTGCGATATTGGGAATAATATGATTTCTTCACGCACCACTCCCCCCCAGATATTAGGAACAATATCACAGGAAGTGTGTACACCCCCTTTGATATTGGAAGTAATATCTTCCTCTTCCTTCCTAAACATTAGGAACATACAAGTGGAGCACACACTCTGCAATACTGTGTGTAATATCCTCTTTCCTTCTGGATATCAGGAATAATATTACGAAGAAAGTGTACACCCCCTGTCATTTTGGAAGTAATGTCATCCTCTTGCCCTCTGGTTATTAGCAACAATATCACAGAAAAGTTGTACACCCTTTGCGATATTGGGAGCAATATTATTTTCTTCCCCCCGGATATTAGGAACAACATTGCAAAAAGATGTACACCCCCTGTGATATTAGCAATATTTTCCTCTCCCCCCGGATATTAAAAACAATATCGCAAGGGGGATGTACACTCCGCGATATTGAAACTAATATCTCTCCCCTCCAATATATAAGGTACAATACCACACGGGTGGTGTACACCCTCTGCCATACTGAGAGTAATATCATTCTTTCTTCCCCTGGATATTAAGAACAATATCACAGGGGAAATGTACACCCCCTTTGATATTGGGAGTAATTTTATCCTCTCTCCCACTGGATATTAGGAACAATATTGCAGGGGGTGTGTACACACCCTGAGATATTGGGAGTAATGACATTCTCTCCCTTCTGGATATTATGAACAACATAATATGGGGGTGTACATCCCCTGCCATATTAGGAGCGATATCATCGTCTCACCACAGAATATTAGGAACAACATGACATGGGAGGCACACATCCCCTGCTATAATAAGAGTAATATCATTCTTTCCATTCTTGGATATTAGGAACTACATCAAAGAAGAGGTGTACAACCCCTGCAATATTGAAAGTAGTATAAACTTCTTACCCCTGAATATTAGGAACAATATCACAGGGAAGGTGTACACCTTCTGCGATATTAAAAGTAATATCAATTTCCCTCCACTTGGATGTTAGAAACAATATCACAGGGGGTGTGTACACCTCCTGCGACATTGGGAGTAATATCATCCTCTACCCCTGTATATCAAAAACAATATCAACAAAAGAGTGTACACCCCCTGCGATATTGGGACTAATATCATTTTCTCCTAACCTATGTACTAAGAACAATAACACAGATGGTGTGCACCCCCTGCGATATTAAGAGTAATATCCTTTTCCTTCTTGGATATTACTCCCAATATTTCAGGGGGATATCACGGGGGGGAGAGGATTATATTACTCCCAATATTACAGGGAGTTTACACCCTTCCTGTGATTTTTTTTATAATATGAAGGGAGGAAGAGGATTATATTACTTTCCATATCACAGGGGTTGTACACCTTCCCAGTGATTTTTTTTTCCTAATATCCAGGGGCATAAAGGATTATATTACTCTTAATATTGCAGGAGGTGTACACTCGCTCTATGATATTTTTCCTAATATACAGGGGGCGCGAGGACAATATTGCTCCAAATATCGAAGTGTTGTACACCCTTCCTTTGATATTTTTCCTAATATTTAGGTGGAGAGATAATATTACTTCCAGTATCCCAGGGTGTGTACACCCACCCTTTGTTTTTTTTCCTAATGCCCAGTGGTGGATAGGATGATATTAATCTCAATATCACAAGGTGCGGGGGGAAGGAACCTCCTCTGTGATATTATTCTTAATATTTAGGTTGGGAGAAAATGATATTCCTCTCAATATCGCAGGGAAAGTACACCACCCCAGGAGATATTGTTTCTAATATCGAGGGGTGGAGAGGATATTATTCTCACTATAATAGAGGGTGTACACCCCCACCTGTGATATTGTATCTAATATCAAGGAGGGAAGAGATATTACTCTCAATATCGCAGCAGGTGTACAGTTTTCCTGTGATATTGTTTTCAATATCCAGCTGGGGAAAGGCTGATATTACTCC
This sequence comes from Pan paniscus, assembly GCF_029289425.2. NCBI lineage: Eukaryota > Metazoa > Chordata > Mammalia > Primates > Hominidae > Pan > Pan paniscus. The sequence continues at coordinate 77,711,824 of NC_073254.2, forward strand.
CAATATTGCAGTGGGTGTACACCCCGTCCCGTAATATTATTCCTACTATCCACGGGGAGAGAGGATGAGGTAGCGCTCCTTTCGCGGTGGCACTAGCGGCGGGGAGTCTGTCCCTTGCAGACCCCTAACCTGGCGACGGATGAATAAACGTACACTGACACACAGATATTCTGTTTTGCCAGTCCTGCTGAGTGTCCGATCACCTACACACCAAAAGATGTTTGTCACTGCTGGCCGGGCCCGTTCAGCTGGTACTCCAGGCATTTATTTAGTACAGAATTAACAAGAGAAGCTTTGGGTAAACACACTTGAGGATAATTAACATGGTTAAGAGAGTAGTACTACAAATGATTAAAGCTCAGGTACCGCGGTCTAAAGTAAATATCATTAGGGGGCAAGTAAGACTTAACTGGGGAAGCCTTTATTGTCTCTAGTATTTACCCTATGATCTAATGCTCTAAGGTAAGAACAGGCCTCCTTCAGCCTGTTCAATTATTATAAGCTATCTAACCTTTCAGCCTTCCAAAAAGGTTTGTGACTATTCCCTATATCTTCCCCTAATATTTCTCTTCAATATTTCTGCCACCATCCTGAGTGAATCCCAACAAAAGGATGACATTACTTCCAACATCTCAGGGGGTTTACACACCCCCTGTGATACTGTTCTCAATTTCCAGTGAAGGAGAGGATAATATTACTTTCAATTTCGCAGGGGGTGTACACACCCCTGTAATACCGTTTCTAAAATCCAGGGAAGGGAGAAGATATTACTCCCAATATCGCAATGGCTGTGTACCCCCATCTTTTGATATTGTTTTTAATATCCTGGGAAAGAAAATAATATTAATCTCAATATCGCAGGGGGTGTACACTCCCCCTGTGATATTGTTTCTAATATCCAGGAGAGGAGAGGATGATATTACTCCCAATATCGCAGGGCGTGTACATCCTACTGTGATATTGTTTTTAATATCCAGTTTTGGGAGAGAAGGATATTCCTTGCAATATTGCATGGAGTGTACAAACCACTGTGATATTCTTCCTAATATATGGGGGGGAGAAAATGATATCACTCTCTATATCTCAGAGGGTTTATAACCCCCTGTGATATTGTTCCTAATATCAAGGAGTGAAATAAATGCTGTCGCTCCCAATATCACAGAAGGTGTACACCCCTTTGGTGATACTGTTTCAATATCTAGTGGGAAAAAAGGATGGCTTTATTTCCAATATCGCAGGGAGTGTACACTCCTACTGTGATATTGTTCCTAATATCCAGAAGAGAGGAGGGTGATATAACTCCCAATATCGCAGGAAGTGTACACCCTTCCTGTGATACTCTTCCTAATATTCAGAGGGGAAGAAGATGATCTTACTCCCAATATCACGGGGGATGTACACCCCTTGTGATATTGTTCATAATATCCAGGGGGAATAATGATGATACTACTTTCAATATCGCAGAAAGTGTACACCCAACCTTTGATATTGTTTCTAATATCCAGGATGGGAGAGGATGACATTATTCTCATTATCGCAGAAACTGTACACACCCCCTGTGATATTGCTCCTAATATCCAGGGAGAGAGAGGATGACAATACTCCCAATGCCTCAAGCACTGTACTCCCCCTTGTGATGTTGTTTTTAATATCAGGGGGTGGGGACAGGATGATATTACTCCCAACATCGCAGACTGGGTACACCACGCTGTGATATTGTTCCTTATATCCAGGCGGGGAGAAGATGATATTACTCCCAATTTCGCAGGAAGTGTACACCCCCTTGTAATATTGTTCCTAATATCCAGAGAGGAAGAGGATGATATTATTCCAAATATTGCAAAGGGTGTACACCCTTCTTGTAATATTGTTTCTAAAATCCAGGAAAGGAGACGATTATATTACTTTCAATATTGCAGAGAGTGTACACCTCCCTCTGATATTGTTCCTAATATCCAGGGGGCTGGCAAATAAGATTACTCCCAATACAGCAGGGGCTGTACATCTTCCCTGTGATATTGTATCTAATATCCAGGAAGGGAGAAAATGCTGTTACTCTCAATATCATTGAGAGTGAGGGAGTGTACACCCTTCTGTGATATTGCTTCTAATACCCAGTTGAGAAGAGGATGATATTACTCCCAATATCGCAGCAAGTCTACAACTTAGCTGTAATATGGTTTTTAATATTAAAAGGTAGAGAGGATGATATTACTTCCAATACCTCAGGGAGTGTACACACCTTCCATAATATTGTTTCTAATACTGTGGTGGAAAGAGGATGACATTACTACCAATATCACATATTGTGATATTGTTCTTAATTTCCAGTGAAAGAGGATGATATTACTTTCAATGTCGCAGGGGGTTTACACTTTCCTGAGATATTGCTCCTAATACCTGGGGGGGGGAATAAAATAATATTACTCCTAATATCGCAGGGGCTGTACAACCCCCCCCCCCCGTGATACTGTTTCTAATATTCAGGGGGGAGAAAATGATGTTACTCTCTATATCACAGGGGGTGTACACTCCCCCTGTGATATTGTTTCTAATATCCAGGAGAGAAGAGGATAATATTACTCCCAATATCGCAAGGCATGTACGTCCTCCTGTGATACTGTCTTTAATATCCTGGTTGGGAGAGAATTATATTACTTGCAATATTGCACAGGGTGTATACACCCTCTGAAATATTTCTCCTAATACACAGGGTGGAAGCTGATGCTATTACTCAAAATATCTCAGGGAGTTCACACCACTCCCCCACCTTGATATTGTTTCTAATACGAAGGGAGGAAGAGAATTATATTACTTTCAATATCTCAGGGGGTTTACACCTTCCCAGTGATAATTTTCCTAATATCCACAGGGGGAAGAGGATGATATTACTCCCAATATCACAGTTTGTGTGCAGTCCCTCTGTGATATTGTTCCTAATATACAGGGAGGGAGGAGAGAATGATATTACTCCCCAAATCGCAGGGGTGTACACCCTCGCTTTGATATTGTTCCTAATATTTAATGAGGGAGAGCATAATATTACTTCCAGTATCCCTTGGGGTGTACACTTCCCCTTTGATATTTTTCCTAATATCCAGGGGAGAGAAGATGATACTATTCTCAATATCGCAAGGGGTGTACACTCCCCCTGTGATATTGTTCTTAATATTTAAGGTGAGAGAAAATAATACTACTTCCAATATTGCAGGGGGTGTAGACCTCCCCCAGTGATATTGTTCCTAACATCCCAGTGAAGAAAGGGTGATATTACTTTCACTATCACAGATGGTGTACACCCTCGCCCCTCCTTGATATTGTTTCTAATATCCAAGTGGAGAGAAAATGATATTAATTCTAATATCAAAGAGGTTGTACAACCCATTTGTGATATTGTTTGTAATATTCAGAGGAAAAGAGAACGATATTACTTTCAATTTCGTAGGTGTTGTACACCCTCTCCCCTCCGTGATATACTTTCTAATATTCAGGGGGAAAATATATTACTCCCAATATAGCATGGAGAGTAAACTATCCCTGTGATATTGTTCCTAGTATCCAGGGGGAGAGAGGATGCTATCATTCTCAATATCACAGAGGGTGTACACCCCCCTTGTTATATTGTTTCTAATATCCAGGGGGGAATAAATGATATCACTCCCAACATCGCAGGGGGTGTACACCCCCTTTGTGATGTTGTTTCTAATATCCAGGGATAAAGAGGATGGTATTACTTCCAATGTCTCAAGGGCTGTACACTCCCCCTGTGATATTGTTCCTAATATCCAGAAGGGAAAAGGATGGTACTACTCCCAGTATAGCAGGGTGGGTAAACCCTTTCTGTGAAATTGTTCCTAATATTCTTATTGGGGGTGGACGATCTTACTTCCAATATCGCAGAAGGTGTACCCTCCCCTTGTAATATTGTTCCTAATATCCACGGTGAGAGAAGATAATATTACTTTCAATATCACAGGGGATTTACCCTCCCCCTGTGATATTGTTTCCAATCTCCAATGAAAGAGAGGATCATATTACTTTCAATATCGCATTGGATGTACACATCCCTGTGATATTGTTCCTAATATCCAGGGAAAATAGGATAATATGACTCCCAATATCAGAGGAGCTGTATGCCCACATTAGAAACTAATATCCATGGGGGTGGGGAGATAATGATATTACTCTCAATTTTGCAGGAAGTGTACACTCTTCCTGTGATATTGTTTCTGAAATCAAGAAGGGAAGAGGATAATATTACTCCCAATATCGCAGGGCGTGTACAACCCCCTGTGATATTGTTTTTAATATCCAGGTTGGGAGATAATGATATTGCGTGAGGTGTACACCACCCCCCATGATATTGTTTCTAATATACAGAGAGGGAAATGGTGATATTACTCCCAGTATCGCAGGGAGTTTCTCCCACCCCTGTAAGATTGTTCCTAATATAAAGGGAAATAGAGGATGATATTACTTTCAACATCGCACCAATATCGCATGGGGTGTGATATTGTTCGTAATATCCAGGGAGGGAAAGGTTGATATTACTCCTAATATCGTAAGGGGTGTACCCCACTTCGGTGATATTGTTCCTAATATCCAATGGTTAAGAGCCTGCTCTAACTCCCAACATTGCAGAAGTGAACACCCCCCGCCCCCGTGATATTGTTGCTAATATCAAGGAAGGGAAAAAATGATGTTACTCCCATATTACAGAGGGTGTTAACCCCTCCTTTGATATTGTTCCCAATATCCAGAAAAGGAGCAGATGATATTACTCCCAATATCGCAGAAGTTGTACTTTCCTCCTGTGATATTGTTCCTAATATCTAGAAGAGAGAATGATATTACTCCCAATTTTGCAGGTGGTGTACACTAGCTTTGTGACATTGTTTCTAATATCAAGGGGAAAAGAGGATGATATTAATCGCAATGTAGCAGGGGGTGTACACACCTCCTGTGATAACGTTCCTAATATTCAAGGGAGAAGAGGATGATATTACTGTCAATATCACAGACGGTATACGCACCGCTTGTGATATCATTTCTAATATCAAGACGGGGAGAGGATGATATTACTCCCAATATCGCACAGAGTGTATACCCCCCCGTGAGATTGTTTTTAATATCCAGTGAAAGAGAGGATGATACTACTCCCAATATCGCAGTACGTGTAAACCCTCCTGTGATATTGTTGTTAATATCCAGGCAGGGAGAGGATGATATTATTCCCAATATCGCAGAAGGCGTACATCCCCTTTTGTGATATTGCTTCTAATATCCAGGAGGGGAGAGGATAATACTACTCTCAATATAGCAGAAGGCATACTCCCATCCTGTGATATTGGTCCTCATATTCAGGGGAGAAGAGTATGATATTACTTTCAATATCACAGGAATTGTAGATCCCCCCTGTGATATTGTTTTTAATATCCAGGAGGTGAGAGTATATTATTACTCTCAATATCGCAGGGAGTGTACACTGCCACTGTGAAATTTTTCCAAATATTCAGTGGGGAGAGAGGTTGATATTACTCCCAATATAGCAACAGGTGTACAACTTTCCTGTGATATTGTTTTTAATATCCGGGGGCGAGAGGGTGATATGACTCCCAATATCGCAAGGAGTGCACACCCCTCTGTAATATTGTTCCTAATATCCAGACGGAGAGAGAATGATATTACTCCCAATATAGCAGAAGGTTTACACGTCAGCTGTGATACTGTTCCTAATTTCCAGTGAAGGACAGTATGACATTACTTTCAATATCACAGGGGCTGTATACCCCTCTGTGATATTCCTCATAGTATCCAGGAGGGGAGAGGATAATTTTACCCCTAACCACGCAGAGGCTTTACCCCCCTTCCTAGGATATTGTTTCTAATATACATGAGGAGAGAAAATGATATTACTATAAATATTGCATGTGGTGTACACTCCCCCGGTGACAGTTTCTAATACTTAAGAGCAGAGAGTATAATATCATTCCCAATATCATATGGTGTGTACACTCCTCTGTGATGTTTTTTAGTAACGAAGTTGAGAGAGGATGATATTGCCTGCAATATCACACAGGGTGTACAACTCCCCTGTGATATTATTCTCAATATACGGGGGGTGGGGGGAGAGTATGATAATATTCCTAAAATCGCAGGGAGTTTACAATACACAGTGATATTGTTTTTAATAATAATGGAGGAAAAGAATGATATTACTTTCAATATGGCAGACTGTGTACACCCCCCTGTAATATTTTTTCTAATATCCAAAGGAAGAGAGGATGATATTACTTCAATATTGCATGGGTTGTACACACTTTCTGTGATATTCTTTCTAATATACAGGATGGGGAGAGGTTGATATTACTTCCAATATTGCAGGGTGTTTACACGCGCCCTGTGATATTGCTTTTAATACAAAAGGAGGAAGAGGATTATATTACTATCAGTATCGCAGTGTTGTACACTTTCCCAGTGATATTTTTCCTAATATTAAGGCGGGAAGATAGTGATTTTACTCCCAATATCGCAGAGTGTGCACCCTCCCTCTGTGATATTGTTCCTAATACACAGGGGGGAGGAGAGAATAATATGACTCCCAATATCACACGGGGTGTACACCCTCCCTGTGATATTGTTCCTCAAATTTAGTTGGCGGAGAGGATATTACTCTTAATATCCCATGGGTTGTACAACCCCCTTTGAAACAGTTTTAATATCCAAGGGAAAAAAGAGGATGATATTTTTCTCACTATCGCTGGGAGTGTACAACTTCCTGTGTTACTGTGTCTAATATTTAGGTTGGGAGAAATTAATGTAACTCCCAATATCGAAGGGAGTGTACAATCTTCCCGGTGATTTTGTTGCTAATATCCAAGGGCGGAGAGGATGATATTACTTCCACTATAGCAGGGGTATACACCCCCCACCCGATGATATTGTTTCTAATATCCAGGCCGATAGAAAATGATGTTACTCCCAATATCGTAGGGGGTGTACACTGCCCCGTGATATTGTTCCTAATATTAACGGGGGAAGAGGATGATATTACAACCCCTGTGATACAACTTTTAATATCCAGCAGGGGAGAGAACGATATGAATCCCAATATAGCAAGGGGTGTGCACCCCCCCCCCATTTGTAATATTGTTTCTAATATTTAGGAAGGGAGAGGATGATATCACTCCCAATATCGTAGGGGGAGTACACCCGCCCCGTGTTACTATTCCTAATATCCAAGGGGGGAATAAATGATATCATTACCAATATCCTCCCTTGTGATATTGTTTCTAATATCAAGAAGGAAAGAAGATCATATAACTTCCGATGTGGCAGGGTGTATAAACTCCCACTATGATATTGTTCATAACATCCAGAAGGGAAGAGAATGACATTACTCCAAATAACGCAGGGGGTGTACACCCCCCATGATATTTTTCCTAATTTCCAGGGAGGGGGAAAGAAAACATTACTCCCAATATTGCAGGGGTGTACACCCTCGCTTTGATGTTGTGTTAAATATCAAGAGGAGGAGAAAATAATATTACTCCCAATAAGGCAGTAATATAGTTTTAATATCCAGGGGAATACAGGACGATATTACTCCCAATATCGCAAAGGGTGTACAACCTTCTTATGATATTGTTCCTAATATCCAGAAGGTAAGAGAATACTACTTCAAATATCAAAGGGGGTGTTCACCCCAACCTGTGTTATTGTTCCAATATCCAGAGAAAAAGAGAGTGATATTACTCCCAACATCTTAGGAGGTGTACAAGCCCACCCCCGTGATATTGTTTCTAATATCTAGTGGAAGAGAGGATAATATTACTCCCAATATTACACGGGGTGTACACCCACCCTGTAATATTGTTCCTAGTATCCAAGAGAGAAGAGGATGATATTACTCCCAATATCGCAGGGGATGTACGTCCCTTCTGTGACACTGTTCCTAATATATAGTGAGGGAGAGGATGGTATTACCGTCAGTATCACAGGGGGTTTACACCCTCCCTTTGATATTGTTTTTAATATCAAGGGATCTCTCGATATTATATTATAGTAGATTATATTGCGCTCAATATCGGAGGTGGTGTACACTACCCCTGAGAGATATTGTTTCTAATATCCAGTGGAGGAAAGTATGATATTACTTCCAAAATTGCAGGGATGTAACCCCCCCCCCCGTGATACTGTTTCTAATATCCAGGAGGCGAGAGGATGAAATTACTCCCAATATCACAGGGGGTGTACACTTTTTATTGTGCTATTGTTTGTAATATTCAGCGGTTTCTAGAATAATATTACTCCCAATAACGCAGGGGATGTAAACCCCCTCTGCAATATTGTTTCTAATACCCAGGAGAAAAGAGGATGACATTACCCCTAATATCGCAGGGGGTGTACACAACCTTTGTAATATTTTCTTAATATGCAGGGGGCGGGGGGGGGGGAGAAAAGGTTTTACTCCCAATACCTCAGAAGATGTACAACTTTCCTGTAATATTGTTTTAAATATCTAGGGAGGGAGAGGAGATTACTTTCAATATTGCAGGGTGTTTACACGCCCCCAGTGATATTGTTTCTAATATCCAGTGAAGGAGAGGATGATATGACTTTTAATATCGCAGGTGGTGTACACCCCCTAGGATTTTTTTTAATATCCAGGGGGGAGAGGAGAATATTATTCCAAATATCTCAGAGGCTGTACACTGCCCCTGTAATATTGTTTCTAATATCCAGGTTGGGAGTAAATGACATTACTTTCAATATAGCGGGGGTGTACACTCCAATTTTGATATTGTTCCTGATATTCAAGATGGGAGAAAATAATAATACTTACAATTATGCAGGGCATTTACACACCCCTGAGATATTGTTTTTAATGTCCAGTTTGGAAGAGGATGCTATTATTGGCAATATCGCACCGGATGTACACCCCCGCGTGATATTGTTCCAATTATATTGGGGAGGGAGAGGATGACATTACTCCCAATACCGCAGCACGTGTACAACGTTTTCATGATATTGTTTTTAATATCTAGGAGAGGAGAGGGTGATATTACAATATCGTGTACACCCCTCCTCTTATAATGGTTCTAATATTCAGAGGGAAAGAGGATAATAATACTTTCGATATGGCAGGGAGTGTACACCCCCCCCATGATATTGTTCCTAATATCAAAGGTTAAGAGGCTGATATTACTCCCAATACCACAGGAGGTAAACACGCCCTTGTCATATTGTTTATACTATCCAGAAAAGGAAAGAATAATATTACTTCAAATATCACAGAAATTGTTCAATCTTCTGTAATATTATTCCTAACATCCAGGGAAAGAGGATAATATTACTCCCAATTTCGCAGGGTGTGTACACCCCTCACTCGGATGTTGTTTTTAATATCTAAGAAGAGAGGATGATATTACTCCCAGTATTGAAGGAGGTGTACACACGCCCTGTGATATGGTTCCTAATATCCAGGGGAGAAGAGGATGATATTACTCCAAATATCGCAGGGGATGTACACCCTCTGTGAATTTGTTTCTAATATCCAGTGGTAGAGTTGATGATAGTACTCCCAATACTGTACAAGATGTAAACATTTTCTGTGATATTATTCCTTATATTAAGGAAGAGAGACTATCATATGACTTCCAATATCACTCCACCCTGTGATATTGTTCCACATATCCAAAAAAAAAAAAGAGGATGATATTACCCCTAATACCGAAGAGGGTGTGCACTTCTTTCGTGACTTTTTTTTCTGTTATCTGGGTAAAAGAAGGAGAATACTACCCCCAATATTGCAGAGGTGTACACCTCCCTTATGATACTGTTTCTAATATAAAGGAAATGAGAGGGTGATATTATACTTTATATTGCAGGAAGTGTACACTCCCCCTCTGATATTGTTCATAATATCCAGAAAAAAAGAGGTTGATATTATCGCCATTATCGCAAAAGGTGTCCACCCTTCCTGGATATTGTTACTAATATCCAAGAGGACAGAGGATGACATTACTCCCAATATTGCAGAAGGTGTATAATGCCCCTGTGATGTTGTTACTAACATACAAAATAAAAGAGGATGATAGTACTCTTAAAATTGCAGGAAGTGTACATCACCCCTGTGATATTGTTCCCAATGTCAATGAATAAAGAGAATGACATAACTCTCAATATCACAGGGGGTGTACACAAGCCCTCTGATACTGTTTCTAATATTTATAAAGGAAGAAGATGATATTACCCCCAATATCGCAAGAGATGTACACCCTTCTGTGATATTGTTCCTAATATCCAGGGTGGAAAAGGATGATATTACACCCAATATCTCAAAGAGTGTACACCCTTCCTGTGATACGGTTTCTAATACCCACGGGGGGGGGTGCGGGGAGAATAATATTATGACCTATATTGCAGGGGGTGTACACCCCTCCTGTGATATTGTTTTTAATATCCGGGGGGTAGAAGATATTACCCCCAATATCGCAGGCGGTGTACACACCCACAATTATATTTTTCGTAATATCCAGAGGAGAGACGATGGTATTACTCCCAATGTCGCAGAGGGTGTACAACCCCATGTTATATTGTTGTTAGCATCCTGGGAAGAAGAGGATGTTACTACTCTTAATATCACAGAGGAAGGGCACACTCCCTCTGATATAGTTTGTAATAACAAGGAGAGAGGATGATATTACTCCCAATGTTGCAGAGGGTGTACATCCCCACTGTGACGCTGTTCGTAATATTCAGGGAGGGAGAGGATTATATTACTCCAAATACTGCAGAAGGTTTAAAACCCCCGGGGATATTGTTTCTAAATTCCAGGAGGAAAGAGGTGGTCATTACGCCCAATATCACAGAAGAGGAAACACCACCCCAGTGATATTGTTCTGAATATCTATTAAGAGGGAGAATGATATTACTCCCAATGTCACACAAACTGTGCACTACCTCTCTGATATTGTTCCTAATATCCATGAAGAATGAGTCAGGGTACTACTTTCAATATTGCAAGGGATGTACACCCCAGCTGTGATATTCTTTCTAATATTCAGGAGAAAAACACGATAAAAATGCAAATATAAAAGGGGGTGTAAAACCCACTGTGATATTGTTCTTAATATAAAGAAAATAAAAGTATGAAATTATTCCCCAAATGGCAGGAAGACTACAACCCCAAGTGATATTGTTCGTAAAATCCAGAAAAGGAGATATTACTTCCAATATCATAAAAATCCTGAGTGTCCACCACAGTGCGATATTATCGTAATATCCAGAGGAGATAATAATCCTTCCAATGTAAAAATCCGGTGTGTCCACCCCCGGTGATATGATTCCCAGATGGTTCGTAAGAGACGGGGAGAGGAGAGGGAGCGCTCTTACTCCCCATATAGAGAGGGTGTCCACCCCCGGCATATGGTTCGTAAGAGCCAGAAGAAGAGAGAGGGATGCTCTTACTCCCAGTACCATATGATTCTTAAGAGCCAGGAGGGGAGAGGGGGGTGCTCTTACTTCCCATAAAGTGGGGTGTCTCCACCCCCCACCTCATGGATCGTAGAGCCAGGTGGGGATGGGGGGTGCTGTTAATCCCCATATGAAGGGGGGCATCCACCCCCCTGCCATATGGATGATAACAGCTGGGGCGGGGAGAGGGGGTTGCACTTACTGCCCATATGGCGGGGAGTGTCCACCCCCCGCCAAATGGATCTTAAGAGCCAGGGAGGGGGAGAGAGGGGTGCTCTTACTCCCCATATGGTGGGGGGTGCCCACCCCCCAACCCGCCACATGGATCCTAAGAGCCACGTGGGGAGAGGAGGATGCTCTTACTCCCCATATGGCGGGGGGTGTCCACCTTCCCTGCCACACAAATCATAAGAGCCGCAGCGGGGGAGAGGGGGGTGCTCTTACTCCCCATATGGCGGGGGGTGTCCACACCCCCTGCCACATGGATTGTAAGAGCCGGGGGGGGAGAGGGGGGGACTCTTATTCCTTCTATGGCTGGGGGTGTCCAGCCCCCTGCCATACGGTTCGTAAGTGCCAGTGGGGGAGAGGAGATGCTTTCTCCCCTTATGGCGTGGAATGTCCACCCCCCTGCCATTCGGTTTGTTAGAGCCAGTGGGGGAGAAGGTAGTGCTCTTACTCCCAATATGGTGAGAGGTGTCCACCCCTCTGCCATCGTTCGTAAGAGCCAGTGTGGGGAGAGGGAGTCTCTTACTCCCCATATGGCTGGGGGTGTCCACCCCTTTGCCATTTGGTTCATAAGAGCCAGGAGGGAGAAGGGGGTGCTCTTACTTCCCAAATGGGGAAGGGTGTCCACCCCCCTGCCGTATGGTGCGTAAGAGCCGGTGGGGGAGAGGGGGTGCTTCTATCGCGGAGGATGTCCACCCACCTGCCATTAGGTTAGTAGGCGCCAGGGGTGAAGGGCGGTGCTCTTACTCCCCATAAGATGTGGGGTTATACCCCTTTGCCATTCAGTTCATATTAGCCAGGCATATTAGCCAGAGGGGGTTGCTGTTTCTCCTCATATGGCGGGGGCTGTCTTCCCCCCTGCTGTATGGCTGCTAAGAGCCAGCGGGGGAGAGGGGTTGCTCTTACTCCCCTCCATATGGGGAGTGATATGAAGAATAATATCACTCTTTTCCCCAAAAAATATTACAAACCATGTTACAGGGACGTGTACGCCCCCCGCCATATTGGGAGATATATCACCCTCTCTGTCCCAGTTTATTACAAACCATATCACAGGAAGGTGAACTCCCTTGGCAATATGGGGAGTAATGTCACCCCCTACTCCCCAGGATATTACAAACCATATCACAGGGTGGTGTACGCCCTCCACGATATGAGAAATAATATCACCCTCTCTTCTCCACAAGGGAGTGCATGCCCCTTACGACTTTTGAAGTAAAATTATCCACTTCCCCCAGAATATTACAAACCATATCACAGGGGGTTTGTGCCCTCCCCGATATGGGGAATAATATTGCCCTCTCTTTCCCAAGATATCACGAACCACGGCCCAGGGGTGTCTACGCCTTGCACAATAAGGAAATTAATATCACCCTTTCCCCCCCAAAAAAATTACAAACTATGTCACAGAGAAGTGTATGCTCTTTGCGATATGGGGTGTAGTGTCATCCTCTCCCTTCTTGGAAATTATGAACCACAGGGTGTGTACGCCCCACGATGGCTAGAGTAATATCACCCTCTCCCCCATGGGATATTACAAACCATATTACAGGGGGGGTGTATGGTCTAGCCGATCTGGGTAGTAATATCACCCTCTCCCCCTGAAGATATTACGAACCACATCACAGGTATGTTTACATTCCCGCGATAAGGAAAGTAATATTCCCTTCTCCCCACCGGGATATTACCGACTATATCACAGAGGGGTGTACATCCCCCCACCCCGCAATATTGGGAGTAACATCAGCTTCTCTTTCCCAAGGTACTATGAACCGTATCACAGGGGGTCATACATCCCTAGCGATATCGGGAGTAATATCACCCTCTCCCTCCTGGAATATTACAAACCGTATCACAGGGTAGTGTATACCCCAAGCGAGATGGAAAATAATATTACCCTCTCCCACACGAAATATTACAATCCAAATCACAAGGTGGTGTACTTTCTTGCAATATGGAAAGTAACATTACCTTCCCCTACTCGGAATATTATGAACCATATTACAGGCGGGTGTACGCCCCAACCACGAAATGGGGAGTAATATCACCTTCTCCACCTGAGACATCAGGAAGCATATCACAGGTCCCGTGATATAGGGAGTAATATTACCCTGTTTCCCCCTGCATATTATGAACAATATCACAGGGGTGTGTACAACCCCCCAATATGGGAAGTAATATCACCCTCTCCATTCCTGGATATTACAAATCATATCAAAGGTGGGTTTACATCCCCCCAAATATGGGGAGTAATACCCTCTTCCCACTGAATGTTATGAACAATATAACAGGGGTTGTACACCTCCCACCATATGAGGTGTAATATCACCCTCTATTCCTTGAGATATGACGAACCATATCACAGGAGAGTGTATGCCCTTTGCTATATGGGGAGTAATATAATCCTTTCCCCTTCAGAATATTAAGAACCATATCACAGAAGGGTGTACGCCCTCTGCTATATATGGGGAGCAAGATCACCCTCTCTTCCCTGGGATATTACAAACCATATTACAGAGAGGTGTAGCCCCCTGGCGATATGTGGAGTAATATCACCATCTCCTCTCCAGGATATTGCAAACCATATCATGGGGGGGTGTACGTTCCCCGCGATATGGAAAGTATTATCACCCTCTCTCCCCCTCCATATTATGAACCATATCACAGGGTGGTGTAAAACCCCCATGATATGGGGAGTGATATCACCCTCTCCCCCCCAGAATATTACGAACCATATAACGGGGGGGGGGGGGGTATGCCCTCCACGATATGGTGAATAATATCACCCACTCCCCCCACCCACCCGGGATATTTCAAACCATGTCACAGGGGGGTGTACAACCAACACAATAAGGAAAGTAGTATTACCTTGTTTCCCCCAAAATATTATGAACCAGGTCACATAGGGGTGTACGCTCCCCATAATTTAGGGAGTAATGCCACCCTCTCCCTTCCAGGAAATAACGAACCATGTCACAGTGGGGTGTAAGCTTCCGTGGTATGGAGAGTAATATCACCCTTTCTTCCCCGGGATATTAGGAACCATATCACAAGGGGGTGTACGCTCCCCGCGGTATAAGAAGTCATATCCTCCTCTCCCCACCAGGATATTACAGACCATATCACAGAGGGGTGTACACCCCCGTGGTATAAGAAGTAATATCACCCTCTCCCCCTGGGGATATTATGAACCATATAACAAGGGAGTGTACGCCCCCCCGCAATGTGGGGAGTAATATCAACTTCTTTTTCCCAAGATATTATGAACCGTATCACAGGGGGGTGTACGCCTACTGCGATATGGGGAGTAATATCACCCTCTCTCCCCTGGAATATTACGAATCATATACAAGGGGGTTTACGCCCCTCGCTATATGGAGAGCAATATCACCCTCTCCCACCCGGAATATTACAAACCATATCACAGGTGATGTACACTCCATGCGATATGAGGAGTAATATCACCCTGTGATATTATGAATTATATCACAGAGGGGTGTATGCCCCTCACGATATGGAGAGTAATATCAGCCTCTCAAACCTGGAAGATTACGAACTATATCACACTTTCGCGATATGGGGAGTAATACTACACTCTACCCGCCCCCCCGGATATTACAAACCATATCATGAGAGTGGGGTGTCTTCACTACGTGACATGGAGAGTAATATCACCCTCTCCCTCCTGTATATTATGAACCATATCACAGGGGGATATAGGCTTCCTGCGATATGGGAAGTAATATCTCCCTCTAGCCTTCTGGATATTACAAACTGTATCACAAGGGGTGTACAACCCCCTCGATGTGGGGGGTAATATCACCCACTTCTCCCTTCCTAGCTATTATGAACCATATCCCAGGGAGGTGTACACGCCCCAGGATATTGAAAGTAATATCACCCTCCTCTCCCCCCTGGGTGTAACAAACCATATCACAGAAGGGTGACCACCATTCGCGACATGGGGAGTAACATCACCCTTGTTTTTCCCGCTAGGAATTACGAACGATATCACAGGGGTTTTTATTCCTCCTAGATATAAAAAGTAATATCACCCTCCTCTCCCATCCTGGATATTACAAATCATACCACAAGGGATTGTACAACTCCCGTGATATTGAGAGCAATATCACCCTCCTCTCGCCCCCTGGATATTATAATCCGTATCACAGGAGGTGTACACCCCCCGTGATATAAGGAGTCATATCACACTCCTCTCCACCACTAAATGTTAGAAAGAGTATCACAGCTGGGGTGTACACATCCTGCGATATTGGGTGTAATATCATCCTTTCCCCCCTTGGGTATTAGAAACAATAACACGGGAGAGTGAACAACCCCTGCAATATTGGAAGTAATATCATCGTCTCCCTTCCTGGATATTAGGAACAATATCACAAATAGAGCATACACCCTTTGCGATATTGAGAGTAATATCATACTCATTTTTTCTAAATATTAGGAACAATGTCACAGAAGGGGTGCACACCCCCTGCAATGTTGGGAGTGAAATCACTCTTTTTTCTCTCTTAAATATTAAAAACAATATCACAAGGGGGTTTTGCACCCTGCGATATTGGGAGTAGTGCGTTGTTCTTCTTCCCTGGATATTAGGAATAATATCACAGGAGGGGTGCACACTCCCTGCGATATTGGGAATAATGTTATTTTCTCTCTCCATGGATATTTGGAACAATATCACAAGGGTGGTGTACACCCCTGTGATATTGGGTTTAATATCATCCTTTCCTTTTTGGATAGTAAGAAACATATTACAGAGGGGGTGTACATTTCCTGCAATATTGGGAGTAATATCATCCTCTCCTTTTTTGTATGTTTTAAACAATAACAAAGGGGGGTGTATACCACTTGCGATATTGGGAGTAATATCATTTTCTCTTCCCTGGACATTAAGAACAACATCACAGGAAAGTGTACACTCCCTGAAATATTAAGAGTAATATCACACTTTTACTTCTGGATATGATGAACAATATCACAGGGAGGCGTACGGCCCCTTCGATATTTGGAGTAATATTATCCTATTTTTTCCCTTGATATAACAAGCAATATCACAGTGGGGTGTACTCCCTCTGCGATTGCGATATTGCGAGTAATATCATCTTCTCCCACCCTGGATATTATGAACAATATCACAGAGGGTAGTACAGCCCCAGAGATATTGGGAACGATATTATTCTCTCTCCTCACCCCAAATATTACAAACAATATCACAGGGGAGTGTATACCCTCGGAGATATTAAGAGTAATATCACCCTCTCACCTTTGGAATATTACAAAAATATCACATGGAAATGTATTCCCCCTTCAATATTGAGTGTAATAGCATCCTTTCCTCTTCTTGATATTACAAACAATATCACAGTGGGGTAAACACATCCTGAGATAGTGGGAGTAATATTATCCTCTCCCCTCTTGGATATTAGGAACAATATCAAAGGGTAGGTGTACACCCCTTGCGATATTGTGAGTAATATCATCATCTCCCCCCCTTGAATATTAGGAACAACATTACAAAAATGTGTACACCCTTTGGAATATTGGGAGTAATATCATACTCTTTCCCCCTTAAATATTAAAGACAATATCAGGGAGGGGTATACACCCTGCGATATTGGAAGTAATATCTTGTTCTTTTTCCCTGGGTATTAGGAACAATATCACAAGAGGTGTGTTTGCCTCCTGCGATATTGGGAGTAATATCATTTTCTCTTTCCATGGATATTTCAAACAATATCATAGGGGTTGGTGTACACTCCCTGTGATATTGAGACTAATATTATTCTTTTCGAACAATATTCCAGGGGGGTGCACACTTCCTGAGATACTGGGAGTAATATCATCTTCTCCTCTTTTAGTTATTTTGAACAATATTAAAGGGGGGTGTACACCCCCTGCGATATTGAAAGTGATATCATTTTCTCTTTCTTGGTTCTTACACACAACATCAGAAGGGAGTGTACACTCCCTGGGATATTGGGAGTAATATCATCGTTTTTCCTTCTAGATATTAGGGACAATATCACAGTGCTGTGTACAGCCCCTTCCTTATTTGGAGTAATATTATCCTCTTTTTCCCTGGATATTGCAAACAATATCACAGTGGTGTGTACACCCCCTGCGATATTGCGAGAAATATCATCTTCTCCCACCCTTTATATTACAAACAATATCACAGAGGAGGGTACGGCCCCTGCGATATTGAGAATGATATCATCCTCTACACCCCTAAATATTATGAAAAATATCACAGGGGGGTGTACACACTCTGCGATATTAAGAGTAATATCATTCTCCCCTTCTGGATATTACAAAAAAATCACATGAAGATGGACTCCCCCTTTGATATTGAGAGTAATATCATCCTCTCTACTTCTTGATATTACAAACAATACCACAGGAGGGTGCACACCCACTGCGATTTTGGGAGTCATATCATCATCTACCCTTGTGGATATTAGGAACAATATCACAGCTAGTGTATACTCTTTGCGATATTGGGAGTAATATCATCTTGTCCCCTCTTTAGTATTATGAACAATATCACAGGAAGGTGGACACCTCCTGTGATACTTGAAGTAATATCATTCTCTTCCCCTCTGTATATTATGAACGATATCACAGGGAAATATACACCTTCTGCGATATTAGGAGAAATATCATTCTCTTTTCTTCTGAATATTACAAACAATATCACAGAGGGGTGTACACCCCCTGAGATATTGGGAGTAACATCATCCTCTCCTGTTCTGGGTATTACAAACAATATCACAGCAAGGTTAAACTCCTGCGACATTAAGAGTAATTACATCCTCTCCCCACTCTGAATATTACGAACAATATCACAGGGGGGTGTATGGCCTCTGCGATATTAGGAGTAATATCATCCTCTTTCCCCCTGGATATTACAAACAACATAACTGGGAGTGTACAACCCTTGCGGTATTTGGAGTAATAATATTCTCTAACACCTAAATATTACGAAAAATATCCCAAGGTGGTGTACACACTTTGCAATATTGACAGTAATATCATCTTTTCCCCCAATAGAAATTACAGATAGTATTACACGAGGGGTGTAAACCCCCTATGATATTGGCAGTAATATCATCCTCTTATTCTTGAATATTAGGAACGATATTCCCAGGAAGAGTGAACACCTCCTGTGATATTGAAAGAAATATCTTATTTTCTCTCCCTGAATATGAAAAACAATGTCACAGTGGGTGTACACGCTCTGCGATATTGGGAGTAATAGTCTCTCTCCCCCTTGATATTAGGAACCATATCACAGGGGGCTGTACACGCCCTACGATATCCTTTCACCTTTTTGATATTACAACTAATATCACAGAGAGGTGTACTTTTCTTGCAATATGGGGATTAATATCACTCTCTCCCCCACGGGATACTATGAATCATATCACAGGTGTATGGAACCTTCTCCGCAATATGGGAGTAATATCACCATCT
This sequence comes from Pan paniscus, assembly GCF_029289425.2. Taxonomy (NCBI): domain Eukaryota; kingdom Metazoa; phylum Chordata; class Mammalia; order Primates; family Hominidae; genus Pan; species Pan paniscus. The sequence goes on from NC_073254.2 coordinate 77,731,021, forward strand.
TTTCCCCAGGATATTACAAACCACATCACAGCGGGGTGTACTCCCTTTTCAATATGAAGAGTAATGTGACTCTCTCTTATTCAAGGTATTATGAACCATATCACAGAGGGGTGTACGCTCCCTGAGATATGGGAAATAATATCACTCTCCCCTCCTCTTCTGAATATTACAAACCATGTCACAGAATGGTGTACACCCCTGTTATATGGGGGGTAATATCAATATCCTCTCCCCCTCTGGATATTATGAACCATATCACAGGGGAGTGTACTACCTCCGCGATATGAGGAGTAATATTCTCCTCTTCCCCCAGGAATGTTATGAAACATATCACAGGGGGTCGTATGCCTCTGCGATTTGGGAAGTAATAACATCTTCTTCTCCTTTTCTGGATATTACCAACCATAACACAGGGGGGCTTATGCCCTTCAAGAATGAAAAGTAATGCCATCCTCTTTTTTCCCCTTTGGATATTAGAAACCATATCACAGGGGTCTTACACCCCCCTGTGATATAGGAAGTAATATCACCCTACTCTCCCATCAGATATTAAAAACCATATCACAGGAGGGTGTACGCTTCTGCAATATGGGGAGTATAATCACCGTCCTTTCCTCCTCTGGATATTATAAACCATATCACAAGGAGTGTGTATCCCCTCCTCGATATGGGGAGTAATATCACCCTCTCCCCCACTGGATATTATGAACTATATCACAGGAAGGTGGACACCCTCTGCAATATGGAGAATAATAGCACCCTTCTTCCCCCCCTGCATATTATGAACAATATCAAAAGTGGTGTGTACATCACACACCTCAACCCCGCTGGATATTAAGAAACACATCACAAGAGGTGATATGGTTTGTAGTATCCAGACGGGGAGATGATGATATTACTCTTAATATCGCAAGGGTTGTACCACCCACCCCATGATATGGTTCGTAATATCCAGGGGGGAGGCAATGACATTACTCTTGATATCGCAGGGGGTGTACACCCCCCTGTGATATTGTTTGTAATATTAAAGGTGGGAGAATATAATATTACTTGCAATATTGCAGGGGGTGTATACCCCCTTGTGATATTGTCTGTAATATCCAGAAGGAAAGAGGATGATATTACTCCCAATATCCCAGGGAGTGTACACTTTCATTTGATGTTGTTTTTAATATGCAGGGTGGGAGAAGATAATATCACTTTCAATATCGCAGGGGCTGTACACCCCCTTCTGATATTGTTCATAATATCCATGGAGAAAGAGGACGATATTACTCCCAATATCTTAAACACCCTATGTGTACACCACCCTACTATATCGCTGGTAATTTCCGGGGGGGAGAGGTTGATATTACTCCCAATATCGCAGAAGATACACACCCCGCTGTGATATTGTTCATAATATCCAGGAAAAAAGAGGATGATACTACTTCCAATATTGCAGGGCGTGTACACTTCCCTGTGATATTGTTCCTAATATACAAAGAAGGAGACGATATTACTTCCAATATCGCAGGCTGTGTACATCCCCCTGTGATATTGTTCCTAATATCCAGAGGGCAAGAAGATATTACCCCCAATATCACAGGAAGGTATACACAGCCCATGATATGGGGAGTAATATCACCCTTCTCTCCTCTTCTAGATATTACAAACAATTTTTATGGGATATTGTTTCTAATATCCAGGTGTAAAAAAAAATGATATTACTTCCAATATTGCAGGGGTTGTACACCACTCCAATGACATTATTCCTAATATCCACGGGGGAAGAGGATGATATTATTGCCAATATTGCAGGGGGTGTAAACCCCCCTCTGATATCATTCTTAATATCTGGGAGGTAGTGGTTGATATTACTCCCAATATCGCAGAAGGGATACAACGCGCCTGTAATATTGTTTCTCATATCCACGGAGAGAAGGGATATATTTCCCAAAATAGAAAGGAATGTACACCCCCTCTGTTATATTGTTCCTAATATACCGGGCATGAGGAAATGATATTACTCTTAATATCACAGGGAGTGTACACCCCCACTTTGGTAATGTTCACAGTATCCAGGGGAAGGGAGGATGATATTACTCCCAATATCACAGGGGCTGTACATCTTCCCTGTGATATTGTTCCTGATACCCAGGAGGGGAGAGGATGATATTACTGGCAATATCGCAGAGGGTATACAACCCCCCTGTGATATTGTTCCTAATATCCAGGTGGAAACAGGAAGATATTACTTTCAATATCGCAGGGAGTATACATTCCCCATGTGATGTTGTCTCTAATATCAAAATTTAAGAGGCTGGTATTACTCCCAATACCATAGCGAGTGAACAACCCCCGTGATATTGTTTCTAATATCCAGAAAGGAAAAGAAGGATATTACTCCAAATGTCTTAGGAAGTGTTTAATTTCCTGTGACATGATTCCTAAAATATTGGAAAAGTGAGAATAATAGTACTCCCAATATCAAAGGGTGTGTACTCCCCCTAATGTCATTTATTTCCTAATATCTAGGAAGAGAGAATAATATTGCTTCCAATATTGCAGGAGGTGTACATCCGACTTTTGATATTGTTCCTAATATCAAGGGGGAAAGAGGATGATATTACTTTGAATACCGCAGAGGATGTACACACCCATTGTGTTTCTAATATCCAGTGGAAGAGGAGATGATATTACTACCAATATCGCAGATGCCATAAATTCCTCTGTGATATTGTTCCTAATATCCAGGAGGAAAGAGGATATTACCACCAATGTTGCTGGGAGTGTACATACTCCCTTGTGATATTGTTTCTACTATCCAGGGAAAGAGAGGATTATATTATTCTCAATATTGCAGGGGGTTGTAACAGCACCCTGTGATATTTTTCTAACATCCAGGGAGAAAGACAATGATATTACTCCCAATATGGCTGAGAATGTACACCTGTGATATTGTTCTTAATATCCAGAAGGAAAGAGGGTGATATTACTCCCAATATCGCAGGGGGTGTACACGCCCCCTGTGATATTGTTCCCAATATCCGGGGGATGAGAAGATGATATTACTTCCAATATCTATCCTAGCAGTTGTACAACTTTTCTGTAATATTGCTGTTAACATCAAGCGGGGGGAGGGTGATATTATTCCCAATATTGCAGGGGGTGCACAACCCCCATGTAATATTGTTTCTAATATTCATGGGGGAATTGGGTGATATTACTTCTAATGTCACAGGTGCTGTACACCCCCCCCCCCCGAGATATTGTTTCTAATATTGAGTTATGGAGAAAATGATATTACTCTCAATATCGCAGGAGATGTACACTTTTCCTGTTATATTGTTTCTAATATCCAGGAGAGGAGAGGATGATATTACTCCCAACATAGAAGGGCATGTACCCCCCCATATGATATTGTTTTTAACATTTATGTTGGGAGATGATAATATTACTTGCAATATCCCACGAGGTGCACACACACTCTGTGATATTGTTAATATACAGAGAAGGAGAGAATGATATTACTTTTAATATAGCAGGGAATTTAACCTGCCCTGTATAATTTTTTATAATATAAGGGAGGAAGAGAATTATATTTCTTTGAATATCACAGGGGGTGTATAACTTCTTAGCGATATTATTTTTGATACCTGGGGAGGAGAGGATAATATTACTCTTAATATCACACACTCTCTCTGTGATATTATTCCTAAATTACAGGGAAGAATAAAGAATGATATTACTCCCAATATCACAGGAGTGTACACCCTCCATTTAATATTGTTTCTAATATTTAGAAAGAAACGGAATGATATTACTTCCAATATCACAGGAAATGTACAACCCCCTTTGATATTTTTCCTTATATCCAGGTGAGGAGAGGATTATATTACTCTCAATATCACAGCAGAAGATGTACACCTCCCATGTGATATTGTTCTTAATAGTTTGGGAGAAAATTATATTACTCCCAATATCGCAGGTGGTGTACACCCTTTCCGGTGATATTGTTCCTAATATCCGTGGGGGAGAGGAAAATATTACATCCATTATCTCAGGAGGTGTACATCCCCCCTGTGATATTTTTCCTAGTATCCAGAGTGGAAGAGGATGATATTACCTTCAATATTGCAGCAAGTGTACAACTTTTCTGTGATATTGTTTTTAATATCCACAGGGGGAGAGGATGATATTACTCCCAATATTGCAAAGGGTGTACACCCCCACTATAATATTGTTCCTAATATTCAGTGTGGGAGAGGATGACATTACTACTAATATCACAGGGAGCTTACACATGCCCTGTTATATTGTTTTTAATTTCCAGTGAAGGAGAGAATGATATTACATTTAATTTTTCAAGAGGTGTTACAACCCCCTTTCAATATTGTTCATAATATCCATGGAAGGAGAAAATAATATTACTCCCAAAATCGCAGGTGTCATACACGGCCTTACCCCGTGATACTGTTTCTAACATCCCGGTTGGGGGAAGAAAATAATATTATTCTCAATATCGCAGGGGATGTACCCTTTCTCTGTGATTTTTTTTGAATATTCAGGAGAGAAGAGGATGACGTTACTCCCAATATCGCAGAACGTGTACACCCCGCTGTGATACGGTTTTTAAAAACCAGGTTGAGAAAGGATGAGATTACTTGCAATATCTCACAAAGTGTACACACACTATGTGATACTGTTCCTAATATACAGGGGCAGAGATTATGATTTCACTCCCAATATCGCAGGGAGTTTACGTGCCCACCCCTGTAATATTGTTTCTAATATGGAGGAAGGAAGAGGATTATATTATTTTCAATATCGCAGGGGGTGTACACATTCCCAGTTATATTTTTTCTAATATCCAGGTGTGGAGAGGATGATATTACTCTTAATATCTTGGGGGGTGTACCCCGCCTCTGTGATATTGTTCCTAATATAAAGAGTGGGGAGAGGATAATATTACTCCCGATATGGCAGGCATATACAGCCTTTCTTTGATATTGTTTCTACTATTTAGAGGGAGAGAGGATTATATAGCTTTCAATATCCTAGGGGCTTCCTCCTCACATTGATACATTTCCTAATATCAAAGAGAGAAGATAATAATATTACTCTCAATATCGCAGGAGATATCCACCTCCCCTGTGATATTATACTTAATATTTAGGTTAGGAGAAAATAATATAACTCCCAATATAGCAGGGGGTGAAATATCATCCTCTCATCAAGTAATATTATCCTCTCCCATACTGGATATTAGGAACAATATCACAGAGGTGGGGTGTACTTCCCCTGTGATATTGTTGCTAATATCCAGTTTGGAAAAGGATGATATTACTACAAATATCACAGCAGGTGTACAAGTTTCCTGTGATATTGTTTTCAATATCAAGGAGGAGAGATTGATATTAGTCCCAATATCGCAGGAGGTGTGCATCCCCCTCCCATAACATTGTTTCTAATGCTGTGGTGGAGAGATGATATTACTACCAATATCACAGGTAATTTAAACACCTCCTGTGATATTGTTCTTAATTTCCAGTAAAGAAGATGATATTACTTTCAATATCATAGAGGGTGTACACCACCCTGTGATATTGCTTCTAATATCCAGGGGTGGAGAAAATAATATTACTCCCAATATTGCAGGGGCTGTTACTCCTCCTATATTGTTTCCGTTATCTGGTGTGGGGGGAGCAAAATGATATTAGTATCAATATCGCAGAGGGTGTATGCTTTCCCTGTGGTAGTCTTTCTAATACCCAGGAGAGGAGAGGATGATATTACTCCCAATATCAGAGGGCGTGTACACACCCCCCAGTGATATTGTTTTTAATATCCAGGTTGAAAGAAAATATTACTTGTAATATCAAACGAGGTGTACACACCCTCTGTGATATTGTTTCTAATATAGAGGGTGGTAAATGATGACGTTACTCCCAATATCACAGGGAATTTACACCACCCCCGTGATACTGTTTCTAATGGGAAACAAGGAAAAGGATTATATTAATTTTAATATAGCAGAAGTTGTATACCTTCCCAGTGATTTTTAAAAATATTTAGTGGAGGAAATGTTGATATTACTTCCAATATCCCAGGGGGTGTACACTTCCCCTCTGATATATATTTTTTTAATGTCCAAAGGAGTAGAGGATGATATTACTCTCAATATCGCAGATGGTGTACAAGCCGCCTGTGATATTGTTCTTAATATTTAAGTTCAGATAAAATGATATTACTTTCAATATTGCAGGGGTTTTACCCACCTTGGTGATATTGTTTCTAATATCCAGGGGCAGAGAGGATGATATTACTCCAACTATCACAGAAGGTGTACGACCCCCTGTGATATTGTTTCTAATATGCAAGCGGGGAGAAAATGATATTACTGAAGGGGGTGTACATCCCCTTTGTGATATTGTTCCTAATATCCAGGGGGAAGAGAGGGTGATACTATTTTTAATATCCCAGGGGATGTACATACCTCCTGCTACATAGCTTCTAATATCCAGGGAGAAAGAAGACAACATTACTCCAAATACAGCAGGGGAGTGTAAACTACCCCTGTGATATTGTTCCTAGTATCCAGGGAGAGAGAGGATGATATCATTCCCAATAACGGGTGTAAAACCCCCCTTTGATATTGTTCCTAATATTCAGGTGTGGAATAAATAATATCACTCCGAATATCGCAGGGAGTGTACACCCTCTTTGTGATATTGTTCCTAATATCCAGGGTGGGGTGGAAAAGGATGGTGTTACTTCCAATATCTCAAGGAGTGTACACTCCCACTGTGATATTGTTCCTAATATTCAGAAGGGAAGAGGATGATATTACTCCCAATATCGCAGGGGGTGTGCACATTTTCTGAGATATTGTTCCTAATATTCAGAGCGGGAGAGGATGATCTTACTCCCAATATCGCGGGGGAGCTACACCTTCCCTGTAATATTGTTTCTAATATCCAGTGGAGAAGAGGACGATATTAATCCCAATAATGCAGGGGGGTTACACACCCACTGTGATATTGTTTTTAAAATCCAGTTAATAAGGGAATGATATTACTTTCAATATCGCAGAGGGTGTACACCCCTCTATGATATTGTTCCTAACATCTAGTGGCAGAGAGGATAATATGACTACCAACATTGGAGGAGCTGTGCAGCGCCCCCCCGCCCGTCATATTGATTCTAATATCCAAGGAGGGAGACAATATTACTCTCAATATCACAGAAAGTGTACATTCTTCTTGTGATATTTTCCCAAATATCATTTAAAGCAGAAAATAATATTATTCCCAATATCGCAGGGTGCGTACACTCCCCTATGATATTGTATTTAATATCCAGTTTGGGAGATGACGATATTGCTTGCAATATCGCAACGGGTGTACACCCTGTGATATTGTTCTTAATACAGAGAAGAGAAGAGGACGATATTACTTTCAATATCGCAGGGTGCTTACACCCCCCATGATATTGTTCCTAATATAAAGGGAGAAAAAAATGATATTACTTTCAATGTCGCAGGGGGTGTACACCACTTCTGTGATGATATTCCTAATATCCAAGGAGAAAGAGGATGATTTTACTACCTAGATCGTAGAGGGTGTACAGTTCTTCAGTAATATTGTTCCTAATATCCAAAGGTTAAGAAGCTGCTATTGCTCCCAATATCACAGAAGTGAACACCCCCACCCTGCGATATTGTTGGTAATATCCAGGAATGGAAAGGATGATATTAATCCAATATCACAGAGAGTGTGAACATCCCCTTTGATATTGTTCTTAATTAAAACGGAAAGAGCGGGTGATTTTACTCCCAATATCATAGGTAGTGTACATCCTTCCTGGGATATAGGTCCTAGTATCTAGAAGAAGAGAGGATGATATTACTCTCAATATTGCAGGGGGTGTACACCCACTTTGTGATATTGTTCCTAATATCAAGGGGGCAATAGGATAATATTACTCGCAATATCGCAGGGGATGTACACGCCTCCTGTTATATTGTTCCTAATACACAGGGAAGATAAGGATGATATTACTGTCAATATCACAGAGAGTTTACATGCCCCTGTGATATTGTTCCTAATATCAAAATGGGGAGAGGACGATATTACTGCCAATATCTCAGGGTGTGTAAACACCCCTTGTGAGATTGTTTCTAATATCTACTGGAAGATAGGATGATGTAACTCCCAATATTGCAGGAGGTGTAAACCCTCCTTTGATATACTTCTTAATATCCAGGCGGTAAGAGGAGGATATTACTCACAATATTGCAGGGGGTGTACACCCCCCTTTGTGATATTGTTTTTAATATCCAGGAGGAGAGAGTATAATATTACTACTCTCAATATCGCAGGGGGTGTACACTCACTCTGTGATATTATTCCTAATATTAATGGGAGACGAGGATGATATTATTCCCAATATCGCAGGAAGTGTAGACCCCTCCCATGATATTTTTCCTAATATTTAGGAGGGAAGAGGATGATATTACTTTCAATGTCGCATTGGGTGTACAATCCCACTGTAATATTATTTCAAATTTCACGGCGAGAGAGAATGATATTACTTCCAATATAGCAGCATGTGTACAACTTTCCTATGATATTGTTTTTAATATCCTGGGGGAAAGAGGATGATATGACTCCCCATATCGCAGGAGGTATACAACCCCCTCTGTAATTTGGTTCCTAATATCCAGACGGGGAGAGGTTTATACTTCTCCCAATATCACAGAAGGTTTACAAACCTTGTTCAATATTGTTCCTAATTTCCAGTGAAAAAGAGGATGATATTACTTTTAATATCACAGTGAATGTACACTCCTCTGTGATATTGTTTCTAATACAGTAGAAGAGAAGACTATGTTACTCTCAATATCGCACGGCGGGTACACTCCCCTGTAATTTTGTTTTTAATATCCAGGTTGAGAGAGGATATTACCTGCAATGTAGCACGGTGTGTACAGCCCCCGGGATATTAATCTCAATAGACAGGAGGTGAGGATGATATTATTCTCAATATCACAGAGAGTTGCACACACCCCTGTGATATTGTTTTTAATATAAAGAGAGGAAGAGAATAATATTACTTTCAATATCACAGAAGGTGTACATTCCCCTGTGATATTTTTCCTAATATCCAGGTAAGGAGAGGATGATACTACTCCAAATATCTCAGCGGGTGTACACTTCCTCAGTGATATTGTTCCTAATGCAGGGGAGGGAGAATAAAATAATATGACTCCCAATATCACATGGGGTGTACACCCTCCCTGTGATATTGTTACTAATATTAAAGAGGGGAGAGGATGATATTACTCCCAATATCCCGGAGATCATACACACCTTCTTTGAAATTTTTTCATATCCAGGGGAAGAGAGGACGATATTACTCTCAATAACGCAGGGAGTGTACAAACTCCCTGTGATATTGTCCCTAATAATTTTTTGGGAGAGAAAATGATATTACTTCCAATATCGCAGGGGGTTTACAACCTTCCCAGTTATATTGTTCCTAATATCCATGGGTGGAGAGGATGTTATTACTCTCACTATTGTAGAGGGTGTACACCCCCCACCATGATACTGTTTCTAATATCCAGGCGGGAAAAAATAATACTACTCCCATTATGGCAGGGGGTGTACATCCCCCTGTGATATTGTTCCTAATTTCCAAAGGGAAAATGGATGATATTACTTTCAATATCACAGGACTTTTACATGCCCCTGTGATATAGCTCCTAATATCCCGGTGGAGAAAGAATGATATTACTCTCAATGCAGTAGGGTATGTTTAACTCCCCTGTGATATTGTTCTTAATATCCAGGAAGAAAGAGGATGATAATATTCTTAATATCGCAGTGGGTGTACAACCTTCCTATGATGTTTTTCCTAATATACAGAAGGGGAATAAATGATATCACTCCCAATGTCGCAGGGGCTGGACACTCCCCCTGTGATATGGTTTCTAATATTCACGGGAAAAAGATGATATTATTTCCAATGTCACAGGGTGTGTATGCTCCCACTGTGATATTGTTCCTAATATCCAGATTAGAAGAGGATAATATTGCTCCTAATATCGCAGGGGGTATATGCCATTTCTGTGATATTGTTTTTAATATTCAAAGGGAAGAGGATAATATTACTTCCAATTTCGCAGGGGGTGTACACCCCACTGTGATATTATTCATAATATCCAGGGGGGAAGAAGATGATACTGCTTTCAATATTGCAGAGAGTATACAGCCTCCCTGTGATATTGTTCCTAATATCCAGGTGGGGAGAGGATGACATTACTCCCATTATTACAGAAAGTGTACACATCCCCTGTAATATTATTCCTAACATTCAAGAGGAGAGATGATGATATTACTCCCAATATCAAGGGGGGTGGTCACCACCCCTGTAATATTTTGTTAAATATCCAGAAGGGAGAAGATGTTATTACTCCCAATATGGCAAAGGGTGTACACCCTCTCAGTAATATTGTTCCTAACTTCCAGGGGGAGAGAGGATATTATTACTTTCAATATCGCAAAAGGAGTACAACCTTTTTGTGATACTGTCCCTAATATCCAGGAAGAGACAAAATGATATTACTACAAATATTATAGGGGGTGTCAAACCCCCCTGTGATATTGTTCCTAATATCCATGGAAAGAGATAATGATATTACTTTCAATATCACAGGGCGGGCATACAGCTCCCTGTGATATTGTTCCTAATATCTAGAGGAAGGGAGGATGATATTACTCCTGATATTGCAGGGGGTGAACATCTTCCCTCTGACATTTTTCCTTATATCCAGGAAGGAAGAGGATGATATTACTCTAATATCCAGTGGAAGAGAGGATGATATAACTCTCAATATTGCAGGAGGTGTAAACCCTCCTGTGATATAGTTCTTACTATCCAGGGGGTAAGAGGATATTACTCCCAATGTTGGAGGGGTTGTACACCTCCCCTTGTGATATTGTTTATAATATCCAAAGGGAGAGAGCATACTATCACTCTCAATATCGCAGGAGGTGTAAATCCAGTCTGTGATATTACTTCTAATATTCAGGGGGGAAGAGGATGATATTACTCTCAATATGATATTACTCTCAATATCTCAATATTCACCCCTCTTGTGATATTGTTTCTTATATCCAATTGGAAAGAGGATGATATTTCTATCAATGTCACAGGGGGGTTACATGCCACCTGTGATATTGTTTCTAATATCAAGGGGGGTGGAGATTATGTTACCCCCAATATTGCAGAGTGTGTACACCCTTTCTGTGATATTGTTTCTAATATCCTGTGAAAGAAAGAATGATATCACTTGCAATATTCCATCGGTGTAAACCCCCTGTGATATTGTTCCTAGTATCCAGGGGACCAGAGGATGATATTACTCCCAATATCACAGGGGGTGTATATCCCCCTTTTGTGATATTGTTTCTAATATCCACGGGTGGATATGACAATATTACTGTTAATATCACAAGGGGTGTACATTCACTCTGTGATATTTTTCCTAATATTCAGGGGGAAAGAGGATGATATTACTACCAATATCGCAGTGGTTGTACAAACCCCCTTGTAATATATTTCCTAATATCCAGGAGGGGAAATAACATTATTCTCGATGTCGCAAGGGGTATGCACCCCTCTTTTGATTTTGTTCTTTATATCCAGGGAGAGGGAAAATGATATTACTCCCTATATAGCAGAAGGTGTACAACTTTCCTGTAATATTGTTTTTAATATCCCAGGAAGGAGAAAATAATATTACTTTTAATATAGCAAGTGGTTTACACACCCCCTGTGATATTGTTCTTAATGTCCACTGGAGAGGATATTACTTTTAATATCGCAGACGGTGTACACCCCTTTGTGATATTTTTCCTAATATCCAGGGGTGGAAAGGATAATATTCCTCCTAACATCACAAGGGCTGTTCGCACCCCGTGTGATATTGTTTCTACTTTCCAGAATGGGAGTAAGTAATATTACTCTCAATATCGCAGGGAGTGTACACTCCCCCTGTGGTATTGTTCCTAATATTCAAGGATAAGAGGATGATATTACTCCCAATATTGCAGGGAGTGTACACTCCCCTGTGATATTGTTTATAATAACCAGGTTGGGAGAGGATGATATTACTTGCAATATCGCACAGGGAGTACAACACCCCTTTTGATATTTTTTCCTAATATACAAGGGCGAGAGGATAATATGATTCCAAATATCGAAGCAGTGTACACTCCCCCTTTGATATTTTTCATAATATTTAGGTGGAGAGAGGATGATATTACTTCCAATATCCCAGGGGGTGTACACCTCCCTTTGATATTTTTCTTAATATCCAGGGGTGGATAGGATGATATTAATCTCAATATCCCAAGGAGGGAAAAGCCTCCTCTGTGATATTATTCTTAATATTTAGGTTGGGAGAAAATGACGTACTCTCAAAATCGAAGGGGGTCTACACCCTCCCCTGGTGATATTGTTCCTAATATCCAAGGGAAGAGAGGATGATATCACTTTCACTATCGCAGATGGTGTGCAATCCTCCCGTGATATTGTTTCTAATATCCAAGCGGGGAGAATATGATACTACTCCTAATATCAAAGGGGGTGTACAACCCCTTTGTAATATTGTTTCTAATATCCTGGGCGAAAAAGGATGATATTACTTTCAATAACGCAGTGGTTTTACACCCCCCTGTGATATAGCTTCTATGATTTAGGGGGAAAGAAGATGATATTACCACCAATATAGCAGGGGGTGTAATCTACCCCTGTGATATTGTTCCTAGTATCCAGCGGGGGAGAGGATGATATCACTCCCTATATCGCAGGGTACGTACAACCTTCCTGTGATATTGTTTCTAATATCCAGGGGGGAAAAATGATATCACTTCCAAAATCTCAGGGGATGTACACCCCCTTTGTGATATTGTTCTTAATATCCAGGAATAAAGAGGATGGTATTATTTCCAATATCGCAGGTGGTGTACACTCCTACTGTGATATTGTTCTTAATATCCAGAAGGGAAGAGGATGATATTGCTTCCATTATAGTAAGGGGTGTACACCCTTTCTCTGATATTGTTCCTAATATTCAGGGGGGGAGCAGATAACCTTACTCCCAATATCGCAGAAGGTGTACACACCCCCTGTGATATTGTTCCTAATATCCAGTAAAAGAAAGGATGATATTACTTTCAATATCACAGGAGATGTACATTCCCCCGTGATACTGTTTTAATATCCAGGGACACAGAAGATAATGTGACTCCCAATATCGGAAGAGCTGTATACCTTTTCCTGTCATATTGTTTCTAATATCCAGGGTGGGAGAGATAATAATATTGCTCTCAATATCGCAGGAAGTGTACACTCTTCCTGTGATATTGTTCCTAATATCAAAAAGGAGAGAGGATGATGTTATTCCCAATATCGCAGGGCATGTACACTTCCCTGTGATATTGTTTTTAATATCCAGGTTGGGAGATGATGATATTGCCTGCAATATCGCATGGGGTGTACACCCCCCCGTGATATTGTTCCTAATATACAGTGAGGGAAAGAATGATATTACTCCCAGTATCACAGGGAGGGTCCCTTCCACCCGTGAGAATGTTCCTAATATAAAGGGAGCTAGAGTATGATATTACTTTCAATATCGTAGAGGGTGTACACCCCTTCTGTGATATTGTTCCTAATATCCAGGGGGGAGAAGATAATATTTCTGCCAATACCGTAGGTGGTGTACACCCCTTAGGTGATATTGCTCCTAATATCCTATGGTTAAGAGGCTGCTATTACTACCAACATCGCAGAAGTGAACATCCCCCTGTGATATTGTTGCTAATATCCAGGAAGGGAAAAAATGATATCACTCCAGTATCCCAGAGGGTGTTAACTCCTTCTGTGATATTGTTTCTAATATCCAGGGAAGGAGCGGATGATATTACTCCCAATATCGCAGGGAGTGTTCTCCCCGCCGTGATATTGTTCCTAATATCTAGAAGAAGAGAGGATAATATTACTCCCAATATTGAAGGGAGTGTACAACCCGCTTTGTGATACTGTTCTTAATATCAAGGGTGGAAGAGGATGATATTTCTCGCAATATCGCAAGGGGTGTACACTCCTCCTGAAATATTGTTTCTAATATTCAGGGGAGAAGAGGATAATATTACTGTCAATATCACAGAGGGTTTACACGCCCCCTGTGATATTGTTCCTAATATCAAGGATGGGAGAGGATGATATTACTCCCAATATCGTACGGAGTGTACACCCTCCCTGCCCCAGGAGGTTGTTTCTAGTATCCAGTGGAAGAGAGAATGATACAACTCCCAATATCGCAGGAGGTGTAAACCCTCCTGTCATATTGCTATTAATATCCTGGCAGTAAGAGGATGATATTACTCCCAATATCGTAGGGGGTGTACACTCCCCTTTGTGATATTGTTTCTAATATCTATGGGGGGAAGAGGATAATATTACTCTCAATATCACAGAAGGTGTACACCCACCCTCTGATATTAGTCCTGATACTCAGGGAGGAAGAAGATGATATTACTTTCAATATTGCAGGAAATGTAGACCCCTCCCCTGTGATATTGTTTTTCATATCCAGGAGGGGAGAGAATATTATTACTCTCAATATTGGAGGGGGTGTACACCCCCAGTGTGATATTTTTCCAAACATTAGTGAGGGAGAGGGGATATTGGGAGTAATATCCCAGTATCACAGCAGGTGTACAACTTTCCTGTGATATTGTTTTTAATATCGGGGGGCGAGAGGGTGATATGAGTCCCAGTATCACAAGTGGTGTATATCCCCCCATAATATTTTTCCTAATATCCAGACGGAGAGAGGATGATATTACCCCCAATATCGCAGAAGGTTTACACACCCGTTGTGATATTGTTCCTAATTTTCAGTGAAGGAGAGAATGATATTACTTTCAATATCACAGGGGCTGTACACCCCTCTGTGATATTCCTCCTAATATCCAGGAGGGGAGAGGATAATGTTGCCCCCAGGCACGCAGAGGCTGTACCCCAACTTCTTGTGATATTATTTCTAATATTTGGGGAGGGAATATGATATTATTCTCAATATCGCAGGAGGTGTACACTCCCCCTGTGATATAGTTTCTAATATTTAGGAGAAGAGAGGATGATATTACTCCCAATATCGCACAGCGTGTACACTCTCCTCTGATATTGTTTTTATTATCCAGGTTGAGAGAGGATGATATTACCTGCAATATCACACGGGGTGTACAAACCCCCTGTGATATTGTTCTCAATATATAGGCGAAAGAGGGTGATATTATTCCTAATATCGTGGGGAGTTTACACCCCCCTGTGATATCGTTTTTATTATGAAGGGAGGAAAGCATGATATTACTTTCAATATCACAGAAAATTTACACCCTTTTTGATATTTTTCCTAATACCCAGAGGAAGAGAGAAAGATACTATTTTCAATATCTCAGGGGTTGTATACTCTCTCTGTGGCATTGTTCCTAATACACGGGGGGGGGGAGAAGATGATATGACTCCTAATATTGCATGAAATTGAGCTATAACTTTCAATCAAATGGCATCTTACAGTTGAAGATGTTTCACCAATACTGTTGGGCAGGCAACAATCTCATGAATTTTTCATTACTAGAGCAGCTCACATAGTAGATACTTCAACAACAAATCCTGCCTACTATGTTCCAATTTGTAAAACTACCCAATCCGTGATAATAATCTATTAACCTTTAGAAACAAAATGATGGTGAGAAAGAGATGAGAAATGTAGTGATTAGGAATGTTTATGAACACTACTGTAACAGAAATCAAAACAGGCTAACTCTAGGTAATTGCAAAGCCTGCTAGCTCTGCACAATTGTAAAATCTGTTTTAGAGCACACACTGCCAAGTTTAATATTTTATGGAACTTTTAAAAAAAACTCCTGCATCACCAATACATTTGATAACAGAGCAGACCATCTGGTGTGAAAAATCACAATCATTGTCTGTGAGTTGAAAAAATAATTTAGCCTCTGAATGTTAACAATTTAGCATCACGTTAAACAATTTAGTTGCTTATTTTCCTTTTTACGTATGCACAAAAGTATATAATGAAATTTGTGTTAAACTAAGCTTAAAAGATCTCCTTAAAAAATATAAAAATTTCTAAGCAATAACAAAACATGTTTCATTGTTTAACTGAAGGGTGTTTATTCTTTAAAAGAATGATGCTTCATACAGTCTAGTCTGGCTTAAATGTTAAAACATATGGTATTCAATTTGCTGTCTTCAATTTAAGTGAAAAGTTTGTTGTTGTTGTTTGCCTATAGTTTTCACCACTTCTCCCTTTTAAGCGCCCTGTTTTATATAGTTTTAACTATATTGCAACCAATTAAATTTATTAGGGTACATTCCAATCGCTTTTCTTAAGTGGCTCTGCTCTCTCTCTCCTAAAATATTTTAAAGTGTAGTTCAAGAGATCCAAATAATTCTAGCTTTATTTACTTTATTGCCCTCATGGCTCTTTTGCAAACAAACACAAATATCTAATATGCTGTGTCATACTTTACCTTCGTTTTTTTCCTTCCTGACACTTGGTTCCTATTTCAAATAAATATCCTCAATAGAAGTGACTAAAGATTAACTTATTCTGAAATGCAATTTGAAAACACAGAAAAGTTAAAAAGATCAAATATGCATATTCTAGAATTTCTCATGATAAGAAATGATAATTCAAGAAGTATCACCATGGTCAGAAAAAAAAAATAATGTAGGTAATGATACTTGAGACAATCAGAAATCAAGACCCATTCAAGCTTTTTTTGAGCATAGAGTGGAATAATACAAGTAGCATTTTAGGAAGATTGTTTTTTAAGTACAATCCCTAATAAATTGAACAGACAACTTAAAATAATAAATCCAATTAGAAAATATATTTATATTCTAGGGATAAAGTAATCAGATACCCATATTAGGAGAGTGACATCACGACAACCATAGCAACTGAAATATCAGGTATTATTTATTGAGCATTCACCATGTGCCAGCCACACAGTGCCAGGCACTTCTAAAAGTGCTGTTAATGAATCGTCTTATTTTATATTAAATAATCCTATGATGCAAGTACTATTATTCTTTTTAATTTATAAGTGAGGAAACAGTCTTAGAGAGATTAGTAACCTGACGTGCTTCTCCATGGGAAAGAAGAGATAAGGCGTCATAGAAACTGAAGTAACCTGTGGGTAATTGGAATTGGGTAAGCAGCTTAACATGGAATCAAATTATCAGGAGATTAGAAATCCTGAGCTACTAGATTAAAAATAAAAATTAAATCCCTGAGTTTGAGAGAAAAAAAAAAAAAACAGAAAAAGAGAGCCTCTGGGTAGGAAATGGAGAAGGCATGAGGAAGGATCATAAGAAGCCAAAAAGGAGACTGAAAAGGCATTCAAACTAGGTGGGTGTGAACAAGCCCATTGGAAACTGAAAGGTAGAGAGTTTTAACATTGCAGATGTAATTACTAATATCATAAATAGAAAGAAAAGAAAGATAAAGACAGAAGAATAGTAGTTCAGAGAGGAGTTCTCCATTACACAAATGTGTCTAATTTTTACATTGGTGAGCATATTTCCATTAAAGAAAACTCGCCTTCAGGAAGACCAGAATTTTTTATGTTCTAAGTCAAGCCAAAGATAGAAAGAAGAAAACTTAGAAACTGATGTAAAATAAGAGAAGGAGGGAATAAAACAGTAAAAGAAGGAATGAAAGCATATGCAAAAGCAGAAAAGGGAGGGAGGGAAGAAAGAAGGGAGAAAGGGGGAGATGGCCCAAAGAAGGATTATTTGTTTTTCTATTCTATATACATTTCTGTTGATTAAAGTTTTGTCACATATTTTATGTATATATCATCAAAAGATTAATATCAGCATTAAGTAATATATTTAAAAATTTATAGTATAATAAAATTATAAGTCTATTCAGTATGGAGTTTGGATTAACAATGCTTTTATTAAAGCAACAATTTAATTTAAAAAAACTAACCATTTTCTTCATTTAATGGAAAAAAGAGCTTAAAAGTATAAGAGGTTTATTTGTCTTCCTTGCAAAATGAGTGAAGAGTTTAATTTATATTTCCTTAAATTATAGTGAAACACACAGTAAGCTTAGTGTGCTGGTCTAGTAAGTTTTACTCTAGGCTGATCATAAACCTTGTTAGTCGTTCTCAACTGAGCACCGTTCAATATGCAGCAATATTTAACTATAAAAGTTGATTTGGTAAACAAACAAACCAAAAAACACAATATCCAACGGAGAGAGAGAAAGACTAGTCAATATAGAGTAAGTTAACATCCAAAGGGTGTCTGGGTTCTTAGGCAAGTAAAATTTCAAAAGAAATATCCAAAATGTGTAAATAAATACATATTCAGAAACAAATTATGAAGGAAGAATAACTATATGAATTACTTCTCTATACAATAAATGAGAAACTTAATAGACTGATAGTTTACAAAAACAGAAAAATAAGAAAGTGAATTATTTGTGTGAAAAATATAAGGTAGTGCTGGCTTTTATTTGGAAGAGGCACTACTGACAGTGATTAGGACTGGAGTAGCCGGCGTGACTAGAAGAGTCTTTTATAACCCAACAGGCCATTCTGCTCTGTGTACTTAGGAAAAATGTAGCAGCAGAAGGAATTATTATTGTCCTTAGAGTTTTTCTGCCAAGATTCATTATATCTTGCACCGCCCCCCCCGTACCACTTTCTGCCCAGGTTTCTCGAGACACCTTCTGTTGAATGTGCTGTAGATTATTCTTAAAGTCTTTGTCTTTCTTGTTGTTGTTATACTGCGATAGATTCTTCCAGAACAGAAACAGCAGTGTGGATATCTCTTTAACATGAAGGATGATCCCAACATAACTTCTGTAATCTGAAGGCGTTTTGGATATCCTGCTCAGTAGCATTCGACTCTTCTCCTTTTTAAAGGTAAGGTATCTGCCTAGTCATCTCCTTAGAGTCCTTCTTCTAACTGGTGACCAGAGCCTGATTGAGACACTTGTGTTTTATGGGACTAGTCTTATCTTGACCTTGAGAAAGAGACAGCTGATGGTAGGGATTTATCATGATTGAATCTGAGGACGTGAGGTATTTATTACATTCCAATGATAATTAATATATTCAATGGTACATTTCAAATTATTTTCACAGAACCACTAAGTGTAGTCAATCTTTGGCTTTGAAGGAGATGACTAGTTCAGACAAATTTATAAGATTGTAGTAAAGGAAAATCTATGTTAGATATCCCTTAAAATGTCTCAGTGTTGACTTAGCTGTTTTGCAAATAAATCTATGCTATTTTAATACATTTTAGGTCATTTGAGATTTCTTATGTAAGCCTAAACTATCTCCATTTAATGTCTCATTTCTACATGTATAGAACAGAATAAAGACTTGCATGAAAACCCTTCAACATTTGAAGACAGCTACATTTCCTTGGAATCTTCTTTCTGACAGACTTATTCCTTCCATTTCCCTCCCATACCATATCCTGAAGGATTCCTCATTATCTCTTTCATGGCTTTTAGCATCCTGACTATTCCTATCTAGACCAGTGCATCTCAATTTTGGTCGCACATTAGAATTATCTTCTTAAAAATCCCAGAGCCCAGGCCCCACCCTGAATTAGCTAAACAAAAATCTCTGGGGAGGCAATTGTGAACAAATGTTCCTTCAAGGGAAATGTGGATGAAAGACACTTTATTCCAGTGAACAGTTTACACACTAGGGAGACACAGCTTTCACATAAAATGAAGATGCATTTCAGAGAAACAAAGGAGAATCTGGATTTTATATCAAATGTGTCCATAAAGGTTCCCAATCAAGTCTGTTTATGCAAATGAAGGATTCAAACTTGCTTAGTTCTAATTGGTAAACATAGCTAAGCTCTGATTGGATGGAGCAGGTAAGCTCTGATTGATTCCAAAATCAGAAGTCTCTGTCAGATGTTTCTTTGAAACAGCTAGTGGAGGTGAGAGAGGTCCCATCCCAGCTATAGCCACATGGTTCTATTTTAACTCAGCCACAGGGAGTCCATTTTGTCTATTGGCTGGGACATATAGGGCGTTCTTTGACAGAATCAAGGCATCGGTATTTTAAAATCACAAATAATTCTAATGTGCAGCCAAGGTTGAAACTGCTGTTCTAGATGTGACTTAGTTTACAAATTCTGCTTTAAAAATCTGGCATTCTAAATTGCTATGGCAATGTATTTTAGGACTTTCTACTCCAGAAACCTTAGCATGCATTTAGAAATAAAAATTACATTTCTTTTAGTAGAATTCAAGTAAGAAACAAATGTTTGATAAAAAGGAATCCTTCCAAATCTTGCTTTTTAAATTGTAATCTTCCTCACCATTCTTTATCCAAATTTTTTTTACCCCTATATCCACTTTCTCTGGGGGATCTCATCTGCTCCTGTGAATTCAGGTACCTTCTATCAACAAACTTCTGAAATCCAAACTCTCATATCCAATCTATATATCGTGTTAAAGGGTAACTTTCAAAAAAGAGTAAGATTGTGACTCTCAAACAGATAAAAATTGTATTACCTTGTTTGCACATTGATGTAAAGAAATAACTGTGACTAGGCAATTTAAAGAGACAAGAGGTTTAATTGGTTCATAGTTCCACAGGCTGTACAGGAAGCATGGCTAGGGAGGCCTCAGGAAACTTACAATCATGGCCGAAAGCAAAGGGGAAATGGCTGGAGCCGTGGGAAGAGAGAGAAGAGGGAGGTACTCCACACTTTTAAACAACCAGATCTCATGTGAACTCACTCACAATCATAAGAATAGCAAGAGTGAAATCTGCCCTCATGATCCAATCACCTCCCACCAGGCCCCTCCTCCAACATTTGGGATTACAATTTGACATAAGATTTGGGCGGGGACACAATCCAAACCATATAAAAATGAACCTGCGTTAAAGAGTTTTTACTCATGAAGGAACCAGAGGGAAGCAAATTTATATAGCATAAAGGTATATTGATATCAATGTGCAAATAGAGGTTAAACTGTTTTTCCATGAGGATGGGGAAGCTGGAGGTGGGAAGGCATTTGAATTTCTACCAGATATGACAGAATCTGCCTGTTAATCATTTACCTATAATTTACAGAGTTGCAAAATAACTAAAAGACAATGTACAGGGCTAAAATTTTATAGCTTAAAGGGTGTGCACTATGTAGACAATGCATAGTATTTCATGATTACACACATTTTAAATATCAGAATATTAAATTTTGAGGAAGTGAACTCATTATTTTCTCACTCTTCCTTGAATCCTTTACTAAAACTCCCTTCGAAAACATTGTTATTTTCCATTATATCACCAGTGCACAACATAGTACTTGCTACATAGTAAGACTTCAAAAATGTGGAATAGATAAATAAATATAAAATGCAGTCTAAAATCACTAACATATACCTAATCTATAGCCATATTTCACCATTCTTCTCCTAGTTTGTTCTTGTTCAAGTAAAATATATAAAATGAACAACCATTTACACTCCCTCAAAATTAATAATAACTGCTTGTTTGAATAAGCAAATGGCTTTTCTATGACCAATTAAAAGTTTTATACAGAACAGGTATTGAAGAGTAGGGTTTGACTGGAAGGAGTTTAAGTTTCAAATTCTCTTAGTAGAATTTTCTACATAGTAGAAAATTTCTAATACATAGTAGAATTTTCTAACATGTCAGAATTGAGCATCTTACAGATGCTGAATAAGGCCCTGTTTTTTTGATTGATTGAATTTTGAAACTTTCAAGATAATGTTAATTCCAGTCCTACAGTTACAGCAACATTACAAAGATTAAGAAATCAAAGGGTTATCAGCCTGATGATTTACAGAGAACCTTGTAGCCAATTTGTCGTTTAAAAGAGACAGGCTTTTCAGCATTTAAGAGATTAACAATTTGAAGCATACTTTCACTTGATCTAAGCCATAGACCCCTGCATTCCTACTTATTATCTTAAAACGGATCTTTTAAGCATTGCAATTATCCACACTTTAGACTGTGGATATCTGCTGCTACTTGTGTTACCTTTGTAGTGATAGTCTTTTATTAAAACTACAGACATAATCTCTATTTTAAACAACTGTAATAACGAATGTTTTAGTTAGGTTATTCAAAAAAAAGCCACATAACCACATGTATTTTCTTATAGATACAAAAATAGAAAACAAATGCAAGCTAAATATCAACTTTTTAAGCACAGGGAATATTTTTAATTCTAGGAGTTATAAATACTAACATTTACATCTTTATGGTAAGGAAGCATTTAATTCCTATAATAAAGAAATGAATTGTAATAAAAGTAGCACAAACTTAACATATTAATGAAATCAGAGGAAACTAGGGTCTGATGAATAGGCAGAAAGAATACAGTTTATTTTTCTTATGTAGCCTATCTCAACAAAATCCCTAGATTATTTTTATTCATTTGAATTAAAATTTATAACTTTTACTGTAACAAGGACTTAAATCCAAAATACAAGCTACAATTAAGAAAACTATTTTTTAAATATTTGGTAGATAATGAATTCATTCCTGCTGACTCCAACTGAATTTTCGTGAATAATTTGAATAAAATAATACATTCTATATTTTTTGATTTCATAAACAGGATTTTGTAACCTAATATCTGCCCAAGTTATTGTGGAAAATATATTGGAAATATAACATTGCATTTTCACTCAAAAGTTTAACTTTTTTACTTACAAATAAATCATCTGAAGCCAAATATTTGTCAGAAACATTTGTAACTCAGAAAGGGTTTAAATTTTTATGTTAAATGTGGGTAGTGCCCCCTGGTGGAAATATGTCAAAAAAAGCTTTGATAATGTTTATACTTTCTCTCATATAAAATCACAGATTCAAAGATTTGAGAACATTATCAAAGTAATAAACATGTTTTAATTATTAAAATTAATGAAATAATGTTTCATTAATTAGTGTTTAATTAATTAATTAGTATTTTATGTAGGCTGGTATAAAAGTGTCTTTGAATGTTTGTGCAATAACACCCATACCTCAATGACACACCAGTTTGAATTCATTTACATTATATTTTGCACTTTAAAATTAAATTATTAAAGGAATCCTTCTGTTGTTGAAATATTACCTGATCACATTCCAATTATTTGAGTATTCTATATACTTTCAGTATTGTGAAGGCAAAAATGTTGAATGACAACTCAGTTGCTGTACATTCAATGTTCAGTAAAATGTGTGGCATAGGGAAGAACTCAATGGAAATTTATTGTGATTTATTCTACAAATTTCAGCAAGATCCTTAAAGATAGGATTTTTGCATGCAGATGCTACCTTGGAAATTGGCATCTATATATTAAATGCTGCATAAATATTTCTGGTGATTAACTCACTAATATTAAGATATTTGCTCTTATGCCTTGCTGGACATAAAACAATACTAGCAAACATTCTATAGTCTTGAGCAATATTCAAAATATTCAATATTCATATGAAGTACATAGAAACTTACCCTTTTAAGACCTTGTCAAAATCTGAATAAATGGCATGAGACACAATTTAAAGGATTAATGGTAAAATGTTTGATCTTCTGGTTCAAAGGAGTTAAATTATTCTGAAGCAATATCACTAAGTTATCCCTATAGCAAACTATTTTATTACTTCAAAGATTTATTTATACTTTTCAACAGCTATGAAAGGCATCTGTGACTAAACACCAGAAATTTAAAGTAGGTACTGAGTTAGAACTGTCACCACACTCAATGAAGAATGAGAATTCATGATTGTTAATGTTAAATAACAAACGCTCTTTTTGCTTTTAAATTACAGAATAATGGAAAACCTTCAGGAATTAACTATTTTGTTTATCTACCATCATTCCCATAAATTGAACAATTGTTGAAAAATCACTGCATGGAAAATAGGGAATGTTCATTATTTTTTGTCATGTTGTCTGCTATCCTCTATGAGATATTTGCACCAAAATTTAAGGGTTTTTTTTTTTTTTTGTCAGAATAGCAGAGTCATAAAAAAATGTTTACAAATGTAAAAAGAAATATCCTGAGGTCTTGAGCTTTGACTATAAAATACAAACTAGAAAAAGGTAAATTTTCACATGTGAAGTAACTATTGTGAGGAACAATTACCTGACAGTATTAGTCACAGGTTATTCAAGAAGAAAGTATTTAATAAGCATGTTTGTGCTTCTTTATGATCAACACTTTGAATATGTGTGTATGAGAAAATGTTTATACAGTGTGAATTTAATACCTTATTCTAGCCTTCTGTTCTGATCATACTTATAAGCATTGGAAATTCAATGACAAATTCAGCTACTGTATTTTCAAGTGTTTACTTCATATTCTGTTTAAACAACCATAAAAATAATACAGTGATTTGAGGGCTAAATTATTTGGAGTAACTCAAGAAGTATAGAAAAATTAATATCAATATATCAAAGAGAATATTTAAAAATAAAGCATGCAAGGGTCCTGGGGCTGAAAAACATAAAAATAAAGCAAAAGTTAAACATACTCACTGTATTAGTCCATTTTCACACTGCTATAAAGAAACTACCTGAGAATGGATAATTTATAAACAAAAGAGGTTTAATTGACTCACAGTTCTGCATGGCTGGAGAGGCCTCAGGAAACCTACAATTATGGCAGAAGGCAAAGGGGAAGCAGGCACCTTCTTCACAAGACAGCAGGAGAGAGAGAGAGTACACAGGGGAAAACTGTCACTTTTAAAAACCATCAAATCTCATAAGAACTCCCTCACTATCATGAGAATAGAATAGGGGAAACTGCCCTCATGATCTAATCACCTCCCACCAGGTCCCTCCCTCAACACGTGGGGATTGCAATTCAAGATGAAATTGGAGGGGGAACACAGAGCCAAACCATATCACTCACAAACTCTCAAATTAATTAAGGTAAATTTTATAATGCACAACTTTCCAAGATCAGGAAAATCTTATTTATATTATAAAAAGATATTACCAAGAAGGCAAAGTAAGAGAAATCAGTCTTCATTCCTACACACACATAAAAACAAATTTAAACAGCTATTTACAAATTAAAATAGCTCAGAGGGCTCAAAGGAGCATGAAAGAATCTGCAGAAACACAATAGGAAAAGGAAAAGAAGAGAGAAAGAGCATATAGACAGAATTCCTGGTGAAGATTGGCAAACTTGAGATGCCAAGAGAAAGCTAGGAGCAAAGAAGGGCAGAAGCCAGTGACATCTACCACATGCCAAGAACTACCCTAGTCCCAATGGCCTGCTTCTTAGAGGACACTGGCATCTCTCGCCATCGGTTACCAACAGCCATTCCTGCTGGGGAACCTTAGAGAGGGAGACATGGCCCCACACCCGATCCCTACCTAAGAAGTAGCAGCTGTCGAGACACTTTGGAAAATAAGCTTTCACCTCTCCTAATTCTATGCATGCCATGACTCTGGAGCTGGAACTGCTCAAAGAGTGCCCACATGCAGACCTAGTCTCTGTTGCTACTCTTAGGCACTGGATCAGCTGACATGGAGAGCTAACTACCACCCTAACCCCTGACCCACGGAAGCTAGCACATGTCTACACTCATAATTATTTTGGAGAGCTTTGTTCATGCTTTGATTTGTTTTTGTATTTTTGTGTGTGTTGTAGAGATTGGAGTCTTGCTCTGTTGCCCAGTCTGTAATGCCAGCAGGCAGACAAGCCCCAATATTGGGGCTTAGCCCAGGAGGCTTCTGGGCTTCACCTAGAAGAAAATTTGAAGGTGAGCTGATGGTGTTAAACAACAATCTTTTATTGACTGGAACTGCTCCTTGTGGAGCATTGCTAACTCATAGGGAGTGTGCTCAGAGCCACTTATGACTGTTGGCAACTGTATTTATAGCCACTTATTTCCACTTTCAATTACATGCAAATTAAAGGGTGGATTAATGCAAATTGAGGGGTGAGTTATTCAGAATTTTCTAGGAAAGAAGCAGTAACTTCTGGGTCATTTCAATGGAAAGAGGCAGTAGCTTCTGGGTCATGGCTATAGTATTTGTAAACTGTCATGGCACTAGTGGGAATGTTTTATGCTAATAACCAATGGGGGCAACTAGGGATCACTTTTGTCTCCATCTGCTGGTTCCTGCCAGCTTCTTCACTTCATCCCACTGGGGCTGGAAAATAAGTTCTGTCCATTTCCTACCCCATCTGGACTTGAACTCCTATGCTCAAGCTGGGGCTATAGGTGCATGGAACCACACTGAGTTTTTTATGTTTTGATGTATAATTC
The DNA here is from genome assembly GCF_029289425.2 of Pan paniscus. NCBI lineage: Eukaryota > Metazoa > Chordata > Mammalia > Primates > Hominidae > Pan > Pan paniscus. The sequence goes on from NC_073254.2 coordinate 77,757,397, forward strand.
TAGTTAATTATTTCATAGTGGTATAGTATCTCATTTTACTGGTGTTCTACAATTTATTGATTAATTTTCCTGTGGATGACATTTAAGTTGTATCAGTTAGGAAAGGCTAGGTTTTTACTGGAATAGGAAAACAACCCCAAAATACCAGAAAAAAAGTTTATTTCTTGCTTAGATAGAGTCTACTATAGCTTAAGGAGATGCTCAGCTCCACAGTGTACTCAGAGATCCAAGTGATAAAGGTTTCCTACCTGGAAAATTGTGGCCACTGTGGCAATGGGGAGTGAAACAGGGAAATTATGCTATTCACTTCCATCCCATGTTTGCTGGCTAGAACCAGTCATGTTCAGCTGAGAAAAGTAGGTTCTATAGACTCAAAAAGGAAAAGAGAACCAGGTATTGATAAGCAGTAGTAATATTGATTACTGTTTCTTGTTTTTACTACTGCAAACCCTGTTGATGTCTCATTGTGTCACGTGAAAGAAATTACCTAGGAGTGAAAGTGCTTGGCTTAGGAAATATGGCCTTTTCAGCTTTCTTAAGTAACACATAAATTGCATTTTCAAAGAGTGCTACTGCCCTGCCACCTCGAAAGGATGAGTCCCTGTTTCTCATATTTCCTTCCAATAGTAGGTGCTGTGAGCCCTTTTTCTCCCCATCTGATTGGCATCCATGGTATTTTGTTGTGATTTTAATTCACATCAGTTTGATTGTGGTTAATGTTGAATAACCTTTTGGATTTTGGACACTCAGGGTTTGTATTTTGTGAGTTATCTATTTATGCCCTTTGCTCATTTTTCTATTGTCTTTTCTTATTAATTTTAGAAGCTGTCTACATATAATGATTATATGCATGACAAATATTTCTTCAAGTCTGTGGATTATCTTCTCAGTTTTTATCATGCCTTTAGATGAACAGAAGTTCTTTTTTCACAAATTTAATGCAATCAAATTATCAACATTTTCCTTTATAATTGGTACTGTTTTCTTTAAAAACAACAATAAAATTTACACCAGCATTACAGACATTCACTTCTCTTCTAAAAATAGTAATTTTTTTTCACATTTAGCTTAATTCCCATGTAATTTCTTATGTTATTCCCAAAGTAAATCAATTTTGATATAGATAACTAGTTGCCTAAAGATCATTTATTAAATAATACACTCTTTGAGTATAAGCCAAATGTAAGATGCTGAACATATGAAGGTGTTTTCTTCAATTCTGTCTTTCACTAGTTAATCAATATATCTATCCATGGGCCTTTATACAACTAACAGTAAATCTTGGTATCTAGTAAGACAAGCATCCTTGCTTTTTTCTTTTAGTTAAAAAAATTTGGGGCAGGTTTTGGTTCTTTACTCTTCTTGACAAATGTCAGAATCACCTAAGAATGTTTATGGAAAACTCTGTCAGGATTTTGAATAGAGTTCCAATAAATTCTTAAGCTATTTGGGGAAAATTAATCATTTTATGATAATAAGTTTTAAAAATTACCATGGTGTCAGTTCATTTTAAGGACACCTGTTCATTTATTTAGAATTTTGCAAATGTCTAGTAACTAATTAATTTCTCTATTAAATATTTTTTCAGTTTTACACATAGTAGCTTTCATTTCATGATTTTTGTTGTTATAATAAAAGACATAATTTTAAAAATTACATTTTTAATAATTTTGTGACTATGAGAATGAAATTGATTGTTATATATAGATATATAAAATTAGTGCCAAAGATGCTTGTATTTTCTCATACATTTTTGTATAAAAAATTTTATCACCTATAAATAATGATAATTCTATTCCTTCCTTGTATATTTTATTAATTATTCCTGTGTTACTCTACTTGCTAGGGCATACTGAAATAATACTGAATGTAATCAAGGAAGCAAACATTCTTAACTATTGTCAAATTTTAACAGAATGCTTCTAATATTTTACCAGTAATTATAATACGTATTATGAATGTTTAGCATTTATTCTTTATTATCATTGAACATGTTGAAAGTGTTTCCTTTGTTGAAGATATTCCTTGTTAGCTACAGTTTTTATCAAGAATATGTACTAATTTTATCAAATGTGATTATTTGTGTCTATTGATGTGATCAAACTTTTTTTAACTTTTTTTTTAAATATCCAATATTATCCTTTTATTACTGGGGTTATCTCCACTTTTATTACATGATTATAGTCTGTATTAGAGCTTTTGCATTTATAAGTGAGATTGATCTACATTTTTTTAATTTTTTTTTTTTTTGATACAGAGTCTCGCTCTGTTGCCAGGCTAGAGTGCAGTGGTGATCTCGGTTCATGGCAACCTCGGCCTCCTGGGTTCAAGCAATTCTCGTGCCTCAGCCTCCCGAGTAGCTGGGACTACAGGCGCCTGCCACCATGCCTGGCTAATTTTTGTATTTTTAGTAGAGGTGGTGTTTCACCATGTTGTGCAGGATGGTGTCGATCTCCTGACCTCGTGATCTGCCTGCCTTGGCCTCCCAAAGTGCTGGGATTACAGGTGTTAGCCACCATGCCTGGCACGTTTTTAAAATTCTTACACTAGATTTGTCTGATTTAGGTCATTGGTTATACTGACTACATGAAAATAGTGGGAAAATTTTTTCTCCTTTTCTATTTTCTGAAAGAGTTTCTGTAATATTTCAATTGTTGTACCATAAACATTTAGAGAATATACCTCAAAAACCCAATCTACTACTATCTAGAAATTTAAATATCCTTTGAAAAAGATGAAAGCATTTCTGAAATAAAAAAGCAACTCACAAAATAAAATGTAAGAACATGTATGATGAAACTTCTTTAAAATGAGATTTCTCTATATCTCAGAAAAGGTAAAATAATATTAATAGTACTGATATTTGTGGTAAAATGACCACTTTCATAAATAATTGGTATACATATAAATTGGTACCATCTTATTTATTATAGTTATTGATAGGTTTTTTGAATACACCTAAGAACTTAGAAGAAATATAATTACCATTGTAATGATGACAATTATTACCAATATACTGTCTGTTATCCCCATAATACCTATTCTAGTGTTTTGAATTGAGTAGGATCTCAGATTTGTTTTTCACTAACAAATAAATAATTGTATCTGAATTACTTCTGTGCTAGAATGTCAAAATATGAAAAATGATATTTGTATACCTATGCTTTTCATTGTCACAAATATTTAGATTATAAAATAAACCAAAAGTCAACTTCTGACATTCTCCATGGGTGCTAAGTTATAACATCAACTCAAGTGTAGGTTTTATGGACAATTAGTAATCTGTCCAATAGCCTATGATAACCTTTAACTTTTTTCTCTTTTCCTATGTAAAGTCAAAATGTCCTGCAGTTCATCAAATATCTTTCTGGAGAGCTAATACCATGAATGTTTCCTCAGCTTGCTAAAAATAGTCATTTGACCCTGCTTAAGGAAGCATAGTGCCCAGCCTAAATATCTTGTTACTAAAGATAGAGTGTTATGGTCAATTAGCCTGGCTCAATGCAAAATAAAAATTTATTTGGAGAAGCTTCAGTAAGAAAATTTGAAAAAGAGTTTACCATCACATTTTTTTTCATTTCCCCTGATGAGACAAATCAACTCCATGATGGTGATTTAATGGTGCAATCAGCAGTGTGTCAAACCTGATTGATGTGTCTCTTCAGAGTCTGCCAGGTGACTTCATCATCAAAATTTCAAACAAATTTTCCCTAAAGACCCTCTGACTAACCATACCCAAATAAATTCTTTTAGTCATTGTCTTTTATTTCGTCCTTGAAACTAGATGATATTTTTGTTCAACCCCTTTGCTTTGAATTGAATAACACACAGTGACCTCAAGATATTATTTATGATAGAGAACTACACTTAAACAATTCAAAATGTCAAATGTGTAGTCATGTGGCAAAAAGTGATTTCTCTGTGGAAACTTAAGTAAGAAGGTAATAAATGTAATTTTCACAAAACACCAGTTTTAATAGCTATCAATGTGTTATAAACACAATGAAATTTACAACTGATACTGAGTTAGCACTCAATTACCTTCTCTCCTTAGCTCTCACCTCTATGGATTCAGAGTTGCTGCTTAGGAAGATGAAGTGTACATCACCAGTATAAACATTAGCTAACTGTCATCACAATTCAAGGGTAAATCAAATTATACAGTCACAACAAAATAACACTTTCTTCTTTCTTCATCATCTGCACATTTTGGAAAGTTTTACTAAAGTTTTACAAATTTCAAGAACATTTAGTGCAACTTAACTTGCACTCCCTACTTGGCCTCAAAAGGCCTTCAAACATGGAAGAGTGGCAGCAAGAATATGTAGACTGTGGTGTCTGAGAAGTTACAGGAAATGATGTGAGATTCATCTAAAGTCGTGCTACTCAAGTATGGATCAGCTGTGTGGACATTGCTTGAGATCTTGTTAAGAATTCAGAATCTCAGGCCCACCCCCAAATTCTGTGAGCATTAAAGTTGAAAAAGCACTAGCTTAAAAAATTACTTTACTGGATTTGAATAAATGAGACCGATGGCTGCTTTACTTTCTAGCCACACAGCTAGGGTCAATCCCCTTAACCTGTCTGAGTCTCAGGTTCCAAATCAATTAAATAATTAATGTATCACCTGTGCCGACACCTGAATGCAATTGTTAGGAAGATCAAATCATGACACACAATAAGGTATTTCACAACAGTGGACTCATCTCCATTCAGTTGTAAAGATGTGGACAGGGTCCTCTGTTAGCATGTGGTGAACACATATCATGAATGAGAAATAAATATTTCTTGCTTGCAGACTTGGAGATTTTGAAGTGAGACATTAATTAACCAAGTCTATCTTGACTGACAGACACATTTGCTTTTCAGTTCCCAGCTTCAAGACTGCACGTGCATTTTAGATACTTCAGTGAAGCTGTAAGTCTTTTAGGCAAACATTCACAAAGTATGTACTTTAGAATAACAAAAAAGATGCTGTGAATAACTAGAATTATTTTAACAGACTCAGTCTCTCTAATCTAGCCTTGCCTCTTCAATCTGCCTTACATGGCCTACCAAACCAATCTTCCTCAAAGACTCTGTAACTTGAGATTTTTCTAGTCCTTAGTTCTGACTACATAGTCTAGCTGAGGATTGTAGACACATCTCATGGGTTTCTCCATAATTCAAGTCACATATTGAAAATTAATTACCACAAGTTTTACTAAAGAGGCAAGATATGTCTTTATAATCATTTTAACTCAGAAAATTTGAAAGCTTCTAATAATCCATCGACGTATACGAGACAGATTAAATACATCTGCTATCATTTATCTAAATTCTTTAAGTTAATGTCCTAAATGAACACTTCCTAAAATCTGGTCTCACTCTTTTAATTTTTATTTTCATTTCCTACAACCCCTCAAAAAACAACATTTTCTCAAACAAGAACACTCTATTCCTTTCCAACACATGAAATACAATAATGTGAGGTATGATTGAGAACTTTTCTTTCTCTAGAGTTTATAAAGTAGATTATAGTCAAGATAGCAGCTTCTTGAGAACTCATTTGCAAAAATGCTCAGATCTCATCATAAGACATTTATGTCACCAGGTCTGAAAGTCTAGTTGGTTTATCTGTCTTATAAATGAGAAATATAAGAAAGGAAAAGAATGCACAAACTAAATAGGTTTCTTGTGAATCACTAAACTAGCCAAAGGACCAAAAATACAAGATCAGCATGACTCTGAGGGATGTGAGATTATGGTTCTGCACTAAAGAGCTAAAATGAATGACATAATATTAACAATAATGACCATAATAATAGCTATAATATATTGAGTACTTACTATGTGACAGCTACTGTGAAAAAGTCTTCACTTGCATTTAGTTCTTCCAACATCCCTTTAAGACTGACAAGTTTTATAATTATTACCATTTTACAGACAGGAAAACAGAGTCAAGAGAGTTTTGTAAACCTATCTGAGGTCACATAGCTATTATATTTTGAAAATACGACTTTCTGTCCCCAGAGCTTACATGGTTGACCCTTTCCTCTAGACTGCTCTATAAAGTAAGAAAATGGTAGTCACCCTCCTTGGAATAATGAGAGGAAAGAAAAATCAATAACCGAGTAAGAGTTGTATCTCAGCTCCAGATCCAATTCCAATTTCAAGTATCCATTTAACCTTGGATAGCACCACTGTTTCTTGAAAGCCAAAATCCATTGAGTATTTTGTGGTCCACCATCTTTTACAAAGCAGATACTCTATTGAATAGTAAGCTACGAACTGAATTTCTGTACCTGTAATCACTTTATTTATTTACAAATATTTGTTAGTGACTGAATCTGCATACATATATTTTGTAAAACAAAGAATCCTCTTCATGGAAGCAACAACTTGCTATTAATCTGTTTGTTTTTATTTGAGATTTTTATATATTGATATTTCTCAACAGCCAATCTTTAGGCAAATTGGATTTCTCATTTCTCTCAACTGGTTATATTTTTGAAAATCATATTAAAAACTTTGAATTAGTTTCATTATTATGCAATGTTAAGGTCTAATTAATTTAAAAGTTTCCTAAGTTTCAATTTTCTATATCTAGTCATCTATGAAGTTGGAAATACTGAAAACCAGTTTTAAAAGAGACACAAAGATGAGAACCAAATAGTCCTAAGCAATTGTTATAACTGTTCTTGGCATTTTTGTGATGTGGCAAATAAATGCAGAAAATGGCTAATATATTGATAAAGCACTGCTTTGGTTATCGAAAGATTTTAGCTACAGTTTATATTTACTAGTTATACAACTTTGAATTGTTCCCTTAACTTCTCTGAGATATTGTTTACTCATTTATAAAATTGGACTTATATTCCCTGCCCTAATAACTGCTTGAGATTATTGTAGACATACAATATGGTTAGGAATATAAAAAAGTTTTATACAGGCTAAATTGTTATAAAAAACAAAGCTTTGTTATAAGTGTAAATGCTAATTTTCCTTTTGAATATCTGTTGTTAAAACTGCAAACACTGAGAATTAATATAGCCCAGATTAGGTATTTTATCAAAAAAAGTAGATAAAAGCCTGTTCCTTAATTGCCTATTTTGCCTTTATGAACACAACATTTATTGTACACCCTTTGCTTCTCTTGGACTTTATTACTATCTACATAATCTGCTAAGACCTAAAGAGGAAACAGGGAATGTGTGAGTGTGTGTGTGAGAGTGTGTGTCTGCATGTGTACGTGTGTGTATACAGAAAGTGATTAAGAATAAGGAGAAGTGATAATATTGCTAATTTTTGAAGCCCTTGATGTAAATCATTTTGATGTTAGCTACTGAGTGCTTATCCAAATGGAATTCATAATTATAATCAAATGTATAAAAATATAGTTATCAATTGTACCTTTGTATGATTGGCTAGTACACTGTTGTAAAGTAACTCAACTCAATAAACATTATAAAGTTCTTCTGAATATTCCTTTTAGTCTTTATTTTATATATAGAACAAGACATTTAAAAAGAACTATATTTTAGTGAAAAATGACTACATGCCTCATTCATAGGTTAGCTATATTTTGAAGCCTCCTAATTCAATTCATTTGATTATTTGGCATCCGAACCATGGGTTAGGGATGAAAATAGAAGTATTGTCACCATTCTATGTAGCAATTTCAATAGTTTTGTTTTCTTTTTTCCATAATAAACAAACTTCTAACCTCAGGAACTACTTCAGAAAGTAATTATTTATAATGCATTTACATTAATATGAATTTTATGGCTGAGAGTATATAGAAATGACTAGATAAGAGAAGGCGTTTCAAGATAATTCCTAGTTATATTTAACATTATGTGAAATGAAGGGCTTCTAATTTTGAAATGTGATAGTTTTCTAGGAAAATTTATTCTACTTTATTAAAATGTATTCGAATAAGGTTCCCAAACCAAAATCAGTTCTGGCAGTCTATTTCTGTTACAACATTTGCAATTTTCACTTGTAAAATTAATTATCCAGGATTGTAGGCTGAAATTAGATATTATAATGTTTATGTTGACACTTTAGCCAGATCACTCATCTAAATAATTAATTTTGTTTTCATTTTATGAGTCCAAATAACATATTATAGATATTTTAAGAGCACAGAAGAACTCCAGAAAGTGACTTCTAAAGGTTCTTTTCAAAAATTGTGTATTTTCAGACTAGCTCATTGGTTTTGATCAATTAAAATCTCACTTTAGTATGTCAAAGTTATTTTAAACTTTTTCACTGAATTATAACATAGGTACACAAGAATATATAACCATAGGTGAACAGTTCATTCATTTGTCACAAAGTAAATTTACCAACGTAACAAACTTAGAAGTCAAGAAATAGAACATGATGAGGAATAGTGTCAGCCTTTGTGTTCCCGCCCAGTGCAAATCAAAATTATCTTCTTACTTCTGACACCTTAGAATGGTTTTATACTTTTTAAAGTTTATATAAGTGAAATTGTACAATAAATGTTCTTTTTTTGTTAAGCTTGTTTACTTTAACATTATGTTTGTGATTTACTCTATGTAGTTGCATGCAGCAGTTCATTAATTTCACTGGTATGTAATATGCCATTGTATAAGTATCTCCACTTTATCCATTTATGTAACTTATTCATCTACTTATTTAACTTTTGATAGATATTGGACTTTTTATAAATAATGCTGCTATTAGAATTTCACTTTGTGTTTTATAGTTCTGTGCACCAGCAAGCTGAATTGCTGAGTTAGCACAAATTTATTTAATTATACTAGATGCTACCAAACAGCTTCCCAAAAGAATTAAACATAGCTTAACTTCCAAAGCAGCTAGGAATTTCTCCATTATACAATCTTCCCATTGCTCAGTATTAACAATACAGTTATATAGGATGTATGATCGCTCATTATGATTTTCATTAGCCTTGCCTAATAAGTATGAAGCTGAGAAACTTGATGTTTCTATTCTCTTTTTGATATGTTCACCTGTGAAGTGCCTGTTCAAGATTCTTGCCCTTTTTTCTATTGAAATGTGTCTTTTTTCTATTTTAAAGTCTTCTTAATATAATTCAGATAAGTGTTCACTTTTAGGTTCTAGAGCTCTGTATTTCTTCTCTAACCCTGTGCCTTACCACTTTCTTGTGTCTATAGTGAAATAAAATTAATTTTAATATAACTCAATGTGCCAAAATTTTTCATAAATTATAGTTATAGCTTTTTGTATTTAAGAAATATTTGTCTATCCTAAGAAAAGAAAGGCATTTTTTATGTTATTTTGAAGCCTCATTTTTATATTTAGATCTACAATGCATGGGAAATAACTGTTTGGAGGAAGGGGTCAGATTTATTTCAACATGTATATCCAATTTACCAGTCACAAGATATTAAAAGGAAGGTCCTTTCTCAACTTCTCTTCAGTTACACTTTTTAAATAAACCAACTATCTATATTATTGTGGGTAAGTTCATGGACTCCATCCAATTTTGCATGTCTCTATTTTCATGAAAAGTATTTGCGTGTATTTCCTTTAGTAGTTTTCCTTAGGTTTTGGTATCAAGATTTCTATGGAGAGAGTGGAGCAAGATGACAAAATAGAAGCCTATACTATTCATACCTCCCTACAGGAACATCAAATTTTAACAACTATCTGCACACAGAAAAACACCATCACAAGAACCAAAAATCAGTTGAACAAGTACAGTACATGCTTTTTACCTCATTTTATTGAAAGAGGTATTGAGGAGGGTTAGAGAGTCGTCTTGAATCTCTTATGCCACCCCTCCTACATTATTCACTGGCAGTGTCCCTGCAGAGCAAAGAGTCTACGCATTTGGGGGAGAAAGAGCAAAGAGACTAGAGGATATTACATTGAACTCAGTGTTGCCCTGTCATAGCAGAGAGTAAAGCCATGCTGGGCTCAACCAGTGCTCCTGCACAAAGGCAGCATTTGGACCAGACCTAGCCAGAGGGGAATTACCCTTCCCATCATCTAAAATTTAAGTTTCTTAGAAAGTCTCCCCACCATGGGGCAAAGTGCTCTGGGGTTGGGGTTCTATATAAACTTGAAAGGCAGTTTAGGATACAAAGACTGCAATTCCTAAGCAATTCCTAGTGCTGGGCTTGGCTCAGAGCCAAAGGACTATGTTAGCATGTGGCTAGGGAGACACTAGCTGGTGCAGCTAAAGAAGGGCTTGAGCCATCCCTCCCACAATCCCAGGCAGTGCGGCTAGCAGCAATGAAAGTGTCTCCTTTCTTCTCTTAAGGGACTGAGAACAAAGAGTAAAGGCGACTTTGTCTTGCATCTTGGATACCTGCTCAGTGACAGTAGGGTAGGGCACTGAGCAGAGTCACAAGGCCCCCATTCTAGGTCCTGGCTCCCAGATGACATTTCTAGACCCACCCTGGGCCAAAAGGGAACTGCTGCCTTAAAGAAAAGACTCAGTCCTGGCAAGATTCATCACCTGTTGACTTAAGAGCCCTTGGGACCCTAATAACCAGCGGTGATGCACAAGTAGTATGTGATGGGCCTGGGGCTCTGAGACATGTTGACTGCAGTCATAACCCAGCCCATTCCCTGCTATGGTGGTTGTGGTGAAAGACTTATTTGAGAAAGCAGAGGGAAAAGTAAAGGGGACTTTGTCTTACACCTTAGGTACCAGCTCAGCTACAGTGGGGTAGAGCAAAAAGTAGGCTCTTGAGGTCCCCACGTTGAGGCCTAGGCTCTTGGACAACATTTCTGGACCTGCCCCGGGCCACAGGGGAGCCCATTGCCCTGAAGAAGGAGTCCCAGGCCAGGCAGGATTCACCACAAGCTAACTGAAGAGCCTTGAGCTTTAAGTGAACATTGGCGATGGACTGGCAGAAATGCCCTGTGGGCTGGTGGTGGTGGTGCCCACAAGGAGAGGCTCCTCTGCCTATGGAAAAGGGAAGGAAGAAGAGGAAGGATTTACTTTTGTAGTTTGAGTGGCAGATTGGCTGCAATAGAATAGAACATTAGGCAAATTTCTAAGGTTTTTGACTCTAAACCCTGGCTCCAAGATAGCATCTCTGGACTTACCCAAGGCCTGGGGGAGCTTGCTGCCCTGAAGGGAAGGAGACAAACCTGGCTGGTTTTACCACTTGCTAATTGTAGAACCCTAGGGCCATGAGTGAACATAGGTGGTGGCAAAGTAGCAGTTACAGCAGATTTTGAGCAAGACCCAGTGCTGTGCTGGCTTCTAAAAAGACCCAGCACAGTCTTAGTGGTGGTGGTCGCAGGAGTGCCAGCATCACCTCATCCCCAGTTCCAGGCAGCTTGACACAGAGAGAGAGAGAGACTCCATTTGCTTGGGAGAAAGTAAGGGTAAAAAACAAAGGTCTCTGCTTGGTGATCCAGAGAATTCTTCCAGATCATATCTAAGACCACAAAGGTGGTATCACTAAAACTCTGCCAAAAACCACAGTAATATTGAGCTTGGGACCCAAGTCCCTTTGAACAGATGGCCTTTTCAAGAAGGACAGGCACAGACAAGCCCAGATGATGAAAACTACAATAAATACATAACTCTTCAATGCCCGGACACTGACAAACATCTATAGATATCAAGATCATCCAGGAAAACATGACCTAACAAAGGAACTAAATAAGACACTGACCAGCCTGATCAACAGGATGAAACCCTGTCTCTACCAGAAAAATACAAAAATTAGCCAGTCGTGGTGGCACGTGCCTGTAATCCCAGCTACTCAGGAGGCTGAGGAAAGAGAATCGCTTAAACCCAGGAGAGGGAAGTTGCAGTGAGCCAAGATCGCACCATCGCACTCCAGCCTGGGCGACAGAGTGAGACTCCATCAGAAAAAAAAAAAAAAAAAATGGCACTACATAAGGCACCAGGGACCATCTTTGGGGAACAGAGAAATGTGACCTTTCAGACAGAAAATTCAAAATAGCTGTTTTGAGGCAACTCAAAGAAATTCAAGGTAACACAGGGAAGAAATTCAGATTTCTACTAAACAAATTTAACAAAGACACTGAAATAATTAAAAATCAGGCAGAAATTCTAGAGTTGAATAATACAATTGACATACAGAAGAATGCATCAATTGGTAGCAAAACTCAGCAGAATAAAGAATTAGTGAGGTTGAAGACAGGCTATTTGAAAATATGCAATAAGAGTAAACAAAAGAAAAAAAGAATGAAAAACAATGAAGCATTCCTACAAGACCTAGAAAAGAGATTCAAAAGGGCAAATCTAGGAGATATTGGCTTTAAAGAGGAGGAAGAGAAAGAAATAAGGGTAGAAAGTTTATTCAAAGAGATAATGACAGAGAATTTCCCAAACTTTGAGAAAGGTATCAACATTCAAGTACAAGGTTATAGAATACCGAACGGATTTAACCCAAAGAAGACTACCACACAGCATTTACTAATCAAATTCCCAAACCTCAAAGATAAAGAAAGGATCCTAAAAGCAACAGGAGGAAAGATACAAATAAGATACAGTGGAGTTCCAATGTGTCTGACAGCAGAATTTTCAATGGAAACCTTACAGTCTAGGAGGTGGCATGACATAAAGTGCAGAAGAAAAAAACTTTTCACCCTGGAATAATATATTCAGTGAAAATATCCTTCAAGTTAAAGGAGAAATAAACACCTTCCCAGATGAACAAAAACTGAGGGATTTCATCAACACCAGACCTTTCCTAAAAGAAATGCTGAACGAAGTTCATCAATCTGAAACAAAAGATGTTAATAAGCAATAAGAGATTATCTGAAAGTGCAAAACTTGCTGGTAATAGTGAGCACACAGAAAAATAGAATTCAATGCTGTAATTATGTGTGTAAACTACTCATAAGTAGAAAGACTAACTAATGAAAAAATAAAAATAACTACAACTTTCTAAGACATGGAGAGTACACTAAAACATAAAGAAAAAAACAAAAAGTTAAAAGGCATGAAATTAAAATGTAGAGTTTTTATTGGTTTTCTTTTTGCATGTTTATGCAATCAGTGTTAAATTGTCATAATTTAAAATAGTGGGTTATAAGATAATATTTGCAAGCCTCATGGTAACCTCAAAATGAAAAATATACAATGGATATACAAAAAATTAAAAGCAAGAAATTATATCATACCACCAGGGAAAGTAACCTTCACTAAAAGGAAGACAGAAAAGAAGAAAGAGAAGACAACAAAATAACAAGAAAACAAGTAACAAAATGGCAAGTTTAAGTATCTACTTATCAATAACAATGTTGCATATCAATGGACTAAACTCTCCAATCAAAAGAAATAGAGTAGACAAATGGATTCTTTAAAAATATCCTGTAATCTGTTGCCTACAAGGTATACTCTTCACCTATAAAGCCACACATAGACAAAAGATAAAGGGATGGATAAAGATATTCCAAGTTAATGGAAACCAAAAAAGAGCAGGAATAGCTATCCTTATATTAGATAAAATAGATTTCAAGACAAAGGGGTCAATTCAGCAAGAGGAAATAACAGTTTTAAATACATGTGCACCCAACACAGGAGCATCAAGATATACAAAGCAAATATTATTAGAGCTAAAGTGAGAGTTAGGTCCCAATATAATAATAGCTGGAGACTTCAACACCCCACTTTCAGCATTAACTCAGACAGAAAATGAACAAAGAAACATCAGACTTAGTCTGCACTGTAGGATGAATGGGACTAACAAATATTTACACAACATTTCATTCAAAGGCTGCAGAATACACATTCTTTTCCTCTGCACATGGATCATGCTAAAAAACAGACCATATGTTAGTGAGATGGTTAATATTAAGTTTCAACTTAATTGGATTGAAGGATGTAAAGTATTGTTTCTGGGTATATCTGGGTGTTTCTGCGTGTTGCCAGAAGAAATTAACATTTAAGTCAGTGGGCTGGAAGAGAAAGATCCACCCTCAGAAAGACCCACCCACAATATAGGTGGGCACCATCCAATCAGCTGCAAGCCGATCTAGAAATAGCAGACAGAAGAAGCTGACTTGCTGAGTTTTCCCGTCTTCATCTTTCTCCAGTGCTGGGTGCTTTCTGCCCTCGAACATCATACTCCACGGTCCTTGACTTTTGGACTCTTGGACTTACACAAGTGGTTTGCCAAAGGCTCTCAGGCCTTTGGCCACAGACTGAAGACTGCATTGCTGGCTTTTTCTAATTTTGAGTTCAGGGACTCAGACTGAGCCACTACTGGTTTCCTTGCCCCCCAGCTTGCGGATGGCCTATCATGAGACTTCACCTTGTGATCATGTGGGTTAATTCTTCTTAACAAATTCCCTTTTATATATATACATACCCTATTATTTTGGTCCCTCTAGATAACCCTGACTAACACAGTTAGATACAAAACAAGTCTGAAAGCATGCAGAAAATTAAAATAGTGTCAAGGATCTTCTCTGATCACATTAGAATAAAACTAGAAATCAATAACAAGAGGAATTTTGAAAACTATACAAGCACATGGAAATTAAACAATATACTCCTGAATGACCAGTGAGTCAATGAAGAAATTAAGAAGGAAATTTAAAAATTTCTTGAGACAAATGATAATGAAAACACAATATACGAAATCCAATAGGATACAGCAAAAGCAGTACTAAAGAGAGGGACATTTATGGCTATAAGTGCCTACATCAAAAAAGAAGAAAAACTTTAAACAATCTTGTGATGTATCTTAAAGAACTAGAAAAGCAAAAGCAAATCAAACCTAAAATTAATAGAATAAAAGAAATAATAAAGATTAGAGCAGAAATAAATCAAATAAAAATGGGAAAAAATACAAAATACATAAATACAAAAGATGAATTAAACAAGAAGTTGTTTTTTGTAAAAGTTAAGCAAAATTGACAAACTTTATGTTAGACTAACTAAGAAATAAAGAGAGAAGATCCAAATAAATAAAATCAGAGATCAAAAAGGAGACTTTACACCTGATACGCGCCCCACCCCCCCCTCCAAATTCAAAAGATTCTTAGTGGCTTCTATGAGCAAATATACGCTAATAAATTGGAAAACTCTAGAAGAAATAGACAAATTCCTAGACACATATAACCTACCAAGATTGAACCAGGAAGACATCTAAAACCTAATGGCCTAGTAACAAGTAAGGAGATTGAACTCATAATAAAAAGCCTCCAAGTAAAGAAAAGCCTGGAACCCAATGGCTTCACTCTTGAATTTTACCAAACATTTAAATAAGAGATAATAGCAATCCTGCTCATATTATTACAAAAAGTGGAGGAGGAAGAGACTTTCACACTCATTAAACAAGGCTAGTATTAACCTGATATCAAAACCAGAGAAAATAAACTCAAAATAAGAAAACTGTAGGCCAATATCTTTCAGAAATATTAATTTAAAAAATCCTCAACAAAATACTAGCAAATCAAATTCAAATATCCATTAAAAAGATAATTCATCATGACCAAGTAGGATGTATCCCTGGGATGCGAAGATTGTTCAGTATACACAAATCAATAAATATAATATATCATATCTACAGAATGAAAAAAAAGCCATATAATCATTTCAATTGATGCTGTAAAACAATTAAGTAAAATTTACCATCTCTTTGTAATAAAAAACCATCAAAAAACTGGGTATAGTAGAAATATATCTCAACATAATAAAAGACATAAATAACAGACCTACAGCTAATATCATACTGAATGGGGAAAACGTGAAAGCTTTTCTGTAAGATCTGGAACACTACAAGGATGCCCAATTTCACCACTGTTATTCAACATAGTACTGGAAGTCCTAGCTGGAACAATCAGACAAGAGAAAAAAATAAAGGATATTCACATTGGAAAGGAAGAAGTCAAATTACCTTTTTGCAGATGATATGATCTTGTATTTGGAAAAACCTAGACTTCACCAGAAAAAGCTTAGAACTGATACACAAATTCAGTAAAGTTGTACGATATAAAATCAACAAACAAAATTAGTAGCATTTCTATATGCCAACAGTGAACAATCTGAAACAGAAATTTAAAAAGTAATTCCATTTATAAAAGCCACAAATAAAATTAAATACCTACGAATTAACTTAACCAAAGAAATGATAGATCTCTATAATGAAAACTATAAAACACTGTTGAAAGAAATTGGAAAGAACAAATGTTCATGGAGTGAAAGAATCAATGTTGTTAAAATGCCCATACTACCCAAAGAAATTTATAGTTTCAATGTAATCCCTATCAAAATACTAATGGCATTCTTCACAGAAATTTTTTAAAAAATCCTAAAACTTATGTGGAACCATGAAAGACCCAGAATAGCCAACGTCACCCTGGGCAAAAAGAGCAAAACTGGAGGAATCACATTACCTGGCTTCAAATTATGCTACAGAGCTATAGTCTGTACTATAGTCTGCAAATGAGCATGGTACCGGCATAAGAACAAATACAAAAACCAAGGAAAGAGGATACAGAATACAGAAACAAATCCATCAACCTATAGTGAACTCATTTTTTATATAGGTGCCAATGACATGCATTGGAGAGAAGACAGTCTCCACAACAAATGGTGTTGGGAGAACTGAACATCCATATGCAGAAGAATGAAACTCAATTTCTGTCTCTCACCATATACAAAATTCAAGTCAAAATGATTTAAAGAATTAAATCTAAGACATAAACTATAAAACTGCTACAAGAAAACATTAGGGAAACTCTCTAGGAGATTGATCTGGGCAAAAATTTCTTGAGTAATACCCCACAAACACTGGTAACAAGAGCAAAAACTGACACACAGGATTACATCAAGTTAAAAAGCTTCTGCACTGAAAAGGAAACAATCAACAAAATGAGGAGACAACCCATAGAATGGGAAAAAATATTTGCAAACTACCCATCTGACAAGAAATTAATAACCAGAATATGTAAGGATCTCAAATAACTATATAGAAAAAAATCTAATAATTATGGGACAAAAAGTTGAATAAACATTTCTCAAAAGAAGACAAACAAATGGCAAGTGGGCATATGAAAATGTGGTCAACACCATTGATCATTAGAACAATGAAAATCAAAACTACTGTAAAATATCATTTCACCCCAGTGAAAATGGTTTATTCAAAAGATGGGCAATAATCATTGCTGGAGAGGATGTGGAGAAAAGCTTACCCTCAGCCTTTATTGGAGGGAATTTAAATTAGTACAACTACTATGAAAAACAGTTTGGAACTTCCCCCAAAAAATAAAAATAGAACTACCATATGATCCACAATCCCACTTATTGGTATATACCCAAAAGAATGGAAATTCGTATATGGAAAAGATATATGTGCTTTCATGTTTGTTACAGCACTGTTCACAGTAGCCAAGATTTGGAAGCAATCTAAGTGTTCATCAACAGATGACTGGATAAAGAAAATGTGGTACTTATGCACAATGTAATACTTATTCAGCATAAAAAAATGAGTTCCTTTTATTTGCAACAATATTGATGGAACTGGTGGTCATTATGTTAAGTGAAACAGACTCTACACAGAAGAACAAACATTACATGTTGTCACTTATTTGTGGCATGTACATATAAAAACAATTGAGCACATGAAGACAGAGAATAGAGAAGGGTTACAGAGGTTGGTAAGTTTAGTTGGATGGGGGGTGATGATTAATGGGTACAAATAATAGTTTGTGAGAATGAATAATACCTAGCATTTGACAGCACAACAGGGAAACTATAGTAAAAATAACTTAATTGTACATTTTGAAATAACTAAAAGTATAATTGGATGATTTGTAACACAAAGGATAAATGCTTGAAGGAATAGATATTCCACTTTCTATGATGTGATTATTATACATTGCGTACCTGTATCAGAATAACTCGTGTACCCTATAAATATATACACCTATTATGTACCTACAAAAATTAAAAATAAAAAAATGTAAAATAAAGAAAAGAAAAAAGACTTCTGTGGGCTTATAAAATGAGCTGGGAAGTGTTCTCTCTTTTTCTAATATCAAGAAAAGTGTGTTGTGTGTGTGTGTGTGTGTGTTTATATACATATATAAATTTACATGTTTGTGTCTACATGTATGTGTGTATGTATATATATGTGTATATATATACACACAAAAAAGTAGCATACATATATATATGTATAACATGCATATATATGTATGTTATTTTTCCTAAATTTTTGGAAGAATTAATCAGTAGAGACAAATAGAACAAGAGTGCTCTTCATGAAAAGGTCTTAAATTATACGTTGTTTCTTTAATAAATGCAGGCAATTATTTAGATATTCCATTTTTTCTTAATAAATTATATTTCTTACATAGTTTCACCCAGGACATTCTTATTTTATATTTTTGCCATAATATTGCTCACTGGTATTTAAAAGTTTGTCAAAACTTGTGAAAAATTAAACATCAGTATGTTTAGAATTAAAGTTATCATTTTCATTCTACATATTGATTAATTTTGCCTTTTCTCCTTTTTATCACAAAATTGAAAAAGTCCTGGTCAATTTTGTTGTTTTTTAAAATAAATACATACTCAGATTGACTTATTTTGTTTGATTAATTTCATTAATTTTAGCTATTTTACCACTTTCTTTTCATAATAGACCAAAATTGTGTATATTTATCATGAACAACATGATGTTTGAAAGATCTATACATTGTAGAATGGCTAAATTGAGATAATTAACATACACAGTATGCCACAAACTTCATTTTTTATGGTGTGAATGCATAATCTACTCTCAGCAATTTTCAAGAACACAATACACTGTTATTAACTATAGTTAAATTACCTCCCACCAGGTCCCTCCCATGACATGTGGGGATTATGGGAACTACCGTTCAAGATGAGATTTGTGTGGGGACATAGCTAAACCATATCAGCCTGGCTTATTTCACTTAACATAATGTCCTCTAGGTTCATCCATGTTGTTGCAAATGACAGAATTTCCTCCTTCTTTATGGCTGGATGGTATTCCATTGCTTGTATATATCACATTTTCTTTATCCTTTCATCTGTTGATGAACACAGATTGATTCCATCTTGGCTATTGTGAATAATGCTGCAATGACCATGAGAATTTAGACATATCTCAGAGTTACTGATTTCATATCTTTTGATTATATACCCAGTAGTAGGACTTCTGAATCATATGGCAGTTCTATTTTTAGTTTTTTGAGGAATCACCATACTGTTTTTCATAATGGCTGTACTAATTTACATTCCCGCCAATACTTTGCAAGTATTCCCTTTACTCTAAATTATCTCTTGTACTGATCATTCATTCAGTTTATAGATTTTTCACCTCGTGGTCAAATGTATTCCTAGATATTTTCATTATTTTTGTAGCCATTGTAAATAAGATTGTTTTCCTGATTATTTATTTTTCAGGTAGTTTCTTATTAGTGTATAAAAATTTCGGTGACTTCTGTATGTTGATTTCATACTTTGCAACTTTACTGAAATTATTAGTTCTAACAGTTTTTTGGTAGAGTTGTTAGAGTTTATATGCAAGATCATGTTATCTGGAAACAGGCAATTTAACTCATTTTTCTCTTTCTTCTTTTCTAATAATTGCTTTGAATGTAATTAATTTCCTTTAAATCCTGATTTAGTTTCATCCTACAAATTTTGATATGCTTGTTATTATGATGTTAAAATAGTTTTTATTTCCATTGTGATTACTTTTTGATGCATTGGATTTTCAGAAGTATATTGCTTAATTTCTATATTTATGAAGATTTTCTAGTTACAGTCCATCCTACTTATT
Source organism: Pan paniscus (assembly GCF_029289425.2). Classification (NCBI taxonomy): domain Eukaryota; kingdom Metazoa; phylum Chordata; class Mammalia; order Primates; family Hominidae; genus Pan; species Pan paniscus. The sequence continues at coordinate 77,777,151 of NC_073254.2, forward strand.
TATGAATCCTATATTTGCAAATTTGCTTACTCACAAAAATTTATTTGTAGCCCCAAAATCAATACTCATGGCACTGCCACTGGCAGATGTACAAAGAGTGGGGAAGAATTTGAGTCTATTTGATGATGCACATGTTCCCAGCTGAGGTAAAACAAGGCAACACCCTGCATTCTTGTTTCAGCTGTCTTACAAATGTGATGAGAGGATCGAGATGATGAGAACAGTGCAGTGTAGTGCCAGAAGTTCTGACTATGGGGCAGCTGGACAGCGTTTAAATCCCAATTCTGGCATCTATGAGGGAGTAGGGTAGCCTCGGGCAAGTTGCTTAACAGTTTGAGCCTTATTTTCTTTTTGTAAGAATAAAGAAAGTAAAGTCTTTGTAATTTAAGAGTACAGTTTATGTGATATGTATTTATATGTACATATTTCCCCCAGAAGCAATAATTAAATATTCATTAATTCAATATTCACAGAGACTTTTCAGAATGAAACTATTGCAAATATGGAGAATTCAGTGGGTTTTTTTTAAAAGAAACTTCTACTTAATTCACTCATGTTCCCAATTCTTTTAATTTTACAGAGGCCAGTTTAATGGCCCAGTATATGTCTATCCTGGTAAACACTTCAAATGCACACTTGTTGGGTGACTCGTATGTTTTATAAGTTGAATTGTATCTCCAAAAGTTTCTATGTTGAAATCCTAACCCTCAATACCTCAAAATGTGACCTTATTTGGAAATAGGGTTATTGAAGACATAATTCATTATATTAAGATTAGGTCATAGCAGAGTAGGATGGGCTCCTAATCCAAATGACTAGTATTGTTATAAAAAGAGCGCCACTCAAAGGAACACACTTTAAAATAGTAAGAGCTATCTATGATAAACCCACAGCCAACATCATACTGAATGAGCAAAAGCTGGAAGCAATAAATAAAAGACATCCAAAGAGGAAGAGGAGAAATCAAATTATCTCTCTTTGCTGATGATATGATCTTATCTCTAGAAAACCCTATAGACTTCACCAAGAAGATCCTAGAACTGAAAAATGACTTCGATAAAGTATTAGAGTACAAAATCAATGTACAGAAATCATTAACATTTTTATACATGAATAGCATTCAAACTGGGAGCCAAATCAAGAACACAATCCAATTTACAATAGTCAGAGAAAAAAATACCCAGAAATACATCTAACCAAGGAGGTGAACGATTTCTACATTAAGACTTAGAAATCACTGTAGAAATAAATCATAGATGACAGAAACAAATGAAAAAGCATTCCATGCTCATGTATTGGAAGAATCAACATCACTAAGATGACCATACTGCTTAAAGCAATCTACAGATTCAATGCCAGTTCTATCAAATTACCGACATTATTTTTCACAGAATGAAAAAAAAAAAACTCTTCTAAAATTCACAAGGAACCAAAAAAGAGCCAGTTTAGCCAAAGCAATCCTAAGCAAAAAGAATGAAACCAGAGGCATCACATTACCCAACTTCAAACTATACTATAAGGCAACAGTAAACATAACAGCATGGTACTGGTGCAAAAATAGACAAATATGCAGCCACAAAAAGGAATGAGATCATGTCCTTTGCAGGGATATGGATAGAGTTGGAAGCCATTATCCTCAGGAAACTAAGGCAGAAACAGAAGACCAAGCACTGGTCTCACTTATAGGTGGGAGTTGAACGATGAGAACACATGGACACTTGGCGGGGAACAACACACACTGGAGCTTGTTAGAAGGGGGAGTGAGGGGAGGGAGAGCATCAGGAAGAATAGCTAATGGGTGCTGGTCTTAATACCTAAGTGATTGGAAGATCTGTGTAGCAAACCACTATGGCACACATTTACCTATGTAACAAACCTGCCTATCCTGCACATGTACCCCTGGACTTAAAATAAAAGTTGAAGAAGAAAAAAGACAAATAGACCAATGAAACAGAATAGAGAACTCAGAAATAAAGCCACACATTTATGGCCATCTGATCTTCAACAAAGTCAACAAAAATAAGCAAAGAGAAAAGGATTCTCTGTTCAATAAATAGTGCCGGGGTAGCTATTTGGTTATGCAAAGAATGAAAGTGGACCCCTATTTTTCACCACCTACAAATTAGCTCAAGATGGATTAAAGATCTACATATAAGACCTAAAACTATAAGAATCTTAGAAAACAACCTAGGAAATACCATTCTCGAAATCAGCCCTGGGAAAGAATTTATGTCTTAGTTCTGAAAAGCAATGGCAAAAAAAATAAAAATACTTAAGTGAAACCTAAAAACCTAAAGAGTTTCTGCACAGCAAAGGAAACCATCAACAGAGTAAACAGCCTATGGAATGGGAGAAAATATTCATAAACTATGCATCTGACAAAGATCTAATATCCAGAATCTATAAGAAACTTAAATAATTAAACAAGCATAAAACAAACAACCCCATTAAAAAAATGGGCAAATGGCTGGGCTCATGCCTGTAATCCCAGCACTTTGGGAGGCCGAAGCAGGTGCCACTTGTTGACTAGCTGGGCAGCATGGCAAAGCCCCATCTCTACCAAAAATACAAAAATTAGCCAGGCATGGTGGTGGGTGCCTGAAATCCCAGTTACTTGGGAGGCTGAGGCAGAAGAATTGCTTGAACCTTGGAGGCAGAGGTTTCAGTGAGCCAATGTCGCATTACTGCACTCTAGCCTGGGCAACACAGCAAGACTCCATCTCAAAAAAAAAATGGGCAAAGAACATGAACAGACACATTTCAAAAGAAGACATACATGCAGCCAACAATCATAGCTATTACTGAAAAGTCAAAAAATATCAGATATTGGCGAGACTGCAGAGAAAAGGGAACACTTCATACACTGTTGGTAGGAATGTAAATTAGTTCAAACACTGTGGAAAGCCATTTAGAGATTTCTCACATAACTCAAAACAGAACTATCATTGGATTTAGCAGTCTCATTACTGGATATATATCCAAAGGAAAATAAATTGTCCTACCGTAAAGACACATGCACATATATGTTCACTGCAGAACTATTCACAATAGCAAAGACATGGAATCAACCTAGATGCCCATCAATGGTGGGTTGAATAAATAAAATATAGTACATATACACCATTTACTATGCAGCCATAAAAATGAACAAAAGCATGTTCTTTGCAGTAATGTGGATGCAACTGAAGGCCATTATCCTAAGCAAATTAATGCAGGAACAGAAAACCAAATACCACATGTTCTTATTTATAAGTGGGAGCTAAACACTGGGTACACATGGATATAAAAATGGAAACAGTATATATTTGGGACTATCAAAGTGGGGAGAGAAGGAGTGAGGCAAGGGCTGAAAACATTGGGTACTATATTTACTATCTGGGTGACGGGATTTTTTTATACTCCAAACCTCAGCATCACAATATGCCCATTAACAAACATGCACATGTACCCCTGAAACTAAAAGTTAAAATTATATAAAATTGTGAAAAATAAAATGAAATAAAATAGAAAAAAAAATACCACATGAAGTCACAAACACAGGGAGAATATCACATGAAGATTCAACTTATAAAGCCACAAGCCAGGTAACTACCAGAAGGTAGAACAGAGGCCTAGAACAGATATTTTCCTAGTGCCTTCTGAAGGAGTGTGGCTCTGGTAACAATTTGGTTTCAGACTACCAGTCTCTAGAACTGTTAGACAATAAATTTCTGTTTCAGCTACCCAGTTAGTTTGTGGTACTTTGTTACAACAGACTAAGGAAGTCAATACGATGCGTTCGTAGCAATTAAAACAAATTTGTTACTTCTGATCAAATCTTCCATTCCCTTATATATTTTTAACCTGTTTATTCTATCAGTTTTTGATAGATGTGTTAAAATCTCTCACTATAATTGTGGATTTTCAGTCTCCTTTCAATGATATCAGTTTTTGTTTTATATATTAGGGGGCATACAGATTTAGATGCATATAAATTTATGTATTTATTTTTAATTTTTAGATGCATACAGACTTTAAATTGTTATAGTTCTCTGGTGAATTGACCCTCTTATGATAAAGAAATGTTCCATATTTCCCTCTATTAGTCATCCTAACAGTTGTAAATTATTTTACTATTCTTTTAGTGGCTGTCCTAGAGATTGCAACATACGCCACTGGTTATTAAAGTCTAATATGTATTTTTTATTTTTGCTATTGCCAGGATAGTACAAAGATTTTGCAACATTTTAACACTATGAAAATCATGTCATTCTTTGAGCTGTCGTTGTGTATTTTAATTTTGCACGTATCTTATAATGAAAAATACATTATTATTGCTTTATATACTATAACAAAAATTGACATTTAATTCTAATAAGTAGTATAAGCTATTTGCAAAATATAATTATGTAACATAACTTTCATAATTTATACATTATTTTAAAAATCCTTTAAAATTTATACTCATATATTCTTTTTCTATTGCTTTTTCTTTATTTTTCCATTTTGAATTTAAATCTAAGTTATTTCTTTCTGGCTCAAGAGCCTTCTTTACTTTTCCTTTTTTTTTTTTTTCTTTTTTTTTCTTTTTTTTTGCTCTTGTTGCCCAGGCTAAAGTGCAATGACGCGATCTCAGCTCACTGCAATCTCTGCCTCCCGGGTTCATGCAATTTTCCTGCCTCAGCCTCCATAGTAGCTGGGATTACAGGCACCTGCCACCACACCCAGCTAGTTTTTTGTATTTTTAGTAGAGATGGGGTTTCACTATGTTGGCCTGGCTGGTCTCGAACTCCTGACCTCAGGCGATCCACCTGTCTCGTACTATTTCTTTTAGTGCAGAACTGTTGTTGACAAATTCCTTTAAGTTTTGTTGGTCTAAAGGTGTCTTTATTTTGTCTTCATTTAAAACAAATTCCTTTCAGTTCTTTGAAGATATCTGTCCATAGTTTTCTGGCTTCCACTGTCCTTATGGAAAAAAAAAAAAATAACTTTCAATCTTATCATTGTTCCTTTAGATATGATGTGTCTTTTTCCCTAGCTACAAGAATTTTCTGTATATATTTGGTTTTCTGCATTGTTACTAGAATATACCAAGTGGATTTTCTTTGTTTATATCATTATAGTTATTCTTGATTCTGTGAATTGATGTCTTATCTCTTTAAATATTGCTCCTGCCTCATTCTTTCTATTCTCATTTTGAAACTCCAAATGCATATCTCTGAACTTTTCATCCTGCCCTTTTGTGTCTATGCTGTCTTTATCTTTGATATAATTTATTTGTATTCTCTCAATGTTTCAAGCTTCATCTTATCTTACATTTTATGAATTCTCATTTTGGCTATGCACAATGTGAATTTAAATCCATGATTAAATTTTTTATTTTAGTTATTTTAGTTTCCATTTCTAGAATTTTTCACTTGATATTTTCCTAGCGTTGAACTCTGACAAAATTCTGTATCTTCTGAGTTTACGTCATAGTTCATGATTGGTAAATTCAATATCTGGCTCTGCTGTGAGTCTGTTTCTATTGTCTTCACTTTTTTTCCTTGAATTTTTTTGGGTCAAGTCTTACCTTTCTATATGCATGGTTATTGTTGACTATATGTTGGAGACTGTATATGAAAAATAGTAACGGTCATTTGAAGTAATGAATGATAGTCCACTCTTCCTGAAAATACTCAATTTGTTCATGTCAGACATCTAGGCTAGGTCCAGGTCACCTAAATTCAATCAGAAATTGAGATTATTTGAAACTGGGCCTCAGGTATTTTAAGGACTTCACTAGTGTCAGCTTTTGCATATTCTCACAACTAGAATTAAGGCACTTTCCAGGGATCCATGCTAGGCAGACTCTGAACACTAGCTTTTATCACCAAGCCCCATAAGATGGAGGAAATCTTTCAACAGTCCCTAAGTTGCTGTGATGGTTTTGAGGGGAGAACAGAATCACTTGCCTTAGCTTTTTTATTCTCCCAAATCTTAGCTCTGTATATCTTCTCTCCCTTGGTAGCTCCCTGATGCCATCACACTGATTTTTTAATGCCCCATATTTCTATTTATCCTCAGTAGTAGAGTTTGTCTTAAACTAGTCCATTTACTGGAAGCACAACTTGTTTTTTTTTGGGGGGGGGGAGTTGATTTTCTTATAACCTGTCTAATTTGTCTATGCTGTTATGTTTATATGTAATTTTGCAAAACAGAACAAAAGAATTACATTTTTCTCTGCTTATGAATATATCATTAAACTAACGACTTGTCTGTTATTCAGTCCAGAACACCAGGGGGATTTTTTTTTCCTTTTATTTTGGTCAGTATTTCAGTCAGTATAAACTATATTGGTTACACTATGAAAATAAACTAACCCTAAACTTCATGACTTAGAGCAAAGTTTTTTAAATTGTTCATACTTCATGTGCCTCAGTTTAGGGAGGGATTCTGCTTTTGCTTGATCTCATCAAAAATTCAGATAAACCTAGAACATTTCTAGTCATAGTAAAAGATTTAAAAAGTTATAGCAAATAAAGTTCTGATTCTGAAAGTGTTTCTCCTGGATATAACTCAAGTCTCTTCTGCTTACAATTCAGTGGTCAAATCAAATCACATGGCTAGACCTTCCTCAAGGAGTCAGAAACATTCAATCTTACTCGGTGCCTACAAAGAGAAACAGAATATCTCTGAACAGCACCAATGGGTAACAGAAAGTTTTTTTAAGTGGCCAACAAGCATCATAACCTAATAACTGCAAGACTGTAAAGTCCTCAATGGTGTATAATATGTTCTGTTCTTAATTGTGTGTATATATTCTAATACAACTGTGTTAGTTTCATATTGCTGACATAAATGATTACAAACCAATGGCATAAATAAACACAAATTTGTTATCTTACAGTTCTGTAGGGAAGTCTGGTACAGGTTTCACTGAGCTAAAGTCAAGTATTCAGTATCTGTTTTCCTTTCTGGAAGCTCTAGTGGAGAAATTAAATTTTTGCTTATTTCAGTTATTGGTTAAGTAAGTCTCTTGTGTTTATAGGACTTAGTGAGGTCCCTGTTTTCTTGCTGACTATAAACTAAGGACCACTCCAAGCTTCTAGAGACTATCACATTACTTCATTCAATGTCTCCTTCCTTCATCTTCAAAGCTGGCAATTGCAGGTTGAGACTATCTCACATCACATGTCTCCGACCTTTCTGGCTCTTCTTTTCCCCCTTTAAGAACTGTTGTGATTAGATTGTCTCACCCACAAAGCCCAAGATAATCTCCCTACCTCAAGGTCCTTAATTCCTTTTGCAAAGCTTGTTTTGCCATTAAAGAAAAATATTCACATGTTCCAGGCATTAGGGCATAAATATCTCTGCAAGATGATTATTTTGCCTATCAAAATAGTTCATGGAATAAGCTATGTGCCCAGTAAAGTATAGTTAACAATACGATGAACAAAAGAAGAGATGATAATTATGTAAGTATATATCACAACAAAACAACTGTTAAAAATTCCTTTCTTATGGAAGACATCATTTTCTGATTTCTATTATTATTATTATTATTATTATTATTTGAGACAGCATCTTTCTTTGTCATCCAGGCTGGAGTGCAGTGGTGCAATCATGGCTCACTGCAGCCTCGACTTCCCAGGCTCAAGCAATTCTCCCACCTCAGTCTCTCAAGTAGCTTAGACTACAGGCATGCACTGCAACACACTGCTATTTTAAAAATTATTTTGTAAAGATGAGGTCTCACTATGTTGCCGAGGCTGGACTTGAACTCCTGGGTTCAAGTGATTCTCCTGTCTTGGTCTCCCAAAGTGCTGGGATTACAGATATAAGCTACCATACCTGGCCTACATTTCTATTATTAAAGGTAACTTTATGAGACATGCTTTTCCCATTCAGTAGACATATAATGAATAATTGTTGAGTGAATGAATGAACAAATGGGTAAATACATATTTTCTCACTAAACTAACATGCTTTTTATATCTTATGACATACAGTTATTTTAATTTTTGGTACTGACATTTTTGTGCATATTTTATTTTTCTGTTAGACTATAGCCTCTTGGAAATCAACGTCCAAATATGTTTTGTATGTAAATCTGACACACAGGATAGCTACTGCATGGATGGGGCATTAATAAATATTTGTAAAGATATACTTAAAGCATGACATTTCTTATAATTCAAAATTATCTTGAAAATAAAAAGTAATATTTGAAATCAGGATACAGAATCAATACACACTTAACTGCAAGTGTGTTTGAGTTTTCAAAATGAGCTTAAATATATATAACGGATGGGACTAAAGTTCAAATATCTTGTTGAAGTTAAAGGAAAATTGAAACCCAAAAAGTTTCATTAATTTTTTACAAAATTATATATTTAATGCCCTTTCCTTCTCACTGGTTTGACTCCATCTATTCCTATGAAAGGACACACTTAAAATAGTAATACGCATATTTTTTAAGAAAAAAAGCTTAATTAAATTTTGTTTTTAAAATGTAGACAAGTTATTTATGGCCAAATCTAGTTGTCCTTCATGTCCTGAAATCTTAAGTTAGAATTACTAGTTATATCTTTTTCTATCAGTGTGTGTGTGTGTGTGTGTGTATTAACATGTTTTACTCTCTGGTTAAAACAGGGAAAAACCATTATGATTATGTGGTTTGTATATGACAATTTCTGTGCCTAGCTGTGTAGTCAAATTTAAAAATTTTAGTTCCATTTTATTATGTATTTAAACAATGGAAGAACTATGGTGTCTATAGCTATAGGCACTAATCATAAGCAATGAAATTAATAAAATAGCAGGAATTAATGGACAAGACATTCTGTTGCATTATTTTGTCAATAAAACTTCAAATGATTAATGGATACAAGTTTGAAAGTGAGCCATGCTATAGTATTGATTGAAATCTTTAGATGGTCATAGACGACACAACTCTAGGAAAAGTCATATGGGGAGAGTGTGCATGAGAGAAAGATTTGTAGTACTAAAATAATCCAAGAATGACTTTTCCCAGGGTTGTGTCATATATGCACATATAAAGATTTCAATCAATACTATAGCATAGCTGGCTCTCATACTTGTATCTATTAATCATTCAAAGTGTATTTAGTATGCATTTATATATTTAACTTAAGTATGTAAATATATATACTTAATTTAAAAAAATAATATCTGTACTTGATCAATCAGCTAGTGAAGGCCATCTGGTCCTATATATGGAGAAATACAACCATAGACATGCATTTTATTTTTTTCTTTGTTATTGATTAATCCTGATTCTTTCAAGGATAAATGAAATGAATATTTTATAAAGCATAAGATAAAATGATCTATGTTAGTAAATACCAAACAGTTTCAACAGTCTGCTTTTTTTGTCATGATTCAGGGCATTTTGCTGAGTAATCAATTCAAATATTTAGGAATGAGTTCTATATATGGTGGAAAATGGTAGCATGTATTTCTAAGGCATATTGTAGTTTTCAAATAAATATTACCCATGTTATTCCACTGTATTTTCACAATTTCTCTGTGATGTAGGCAAGGTAGGAATAGCTAATCCAATTTTACCAATGAGAAAATTGAGATTCAAGAGTTATAAGTGATATATCCAGTTTTAGAGCTAATTGTGGAAGCCAAGAAATCCCTTAACAGAGATTTCTTTTACCTTCTTATTTTTTCTTAGATCTTTTTTTAATAGACACTTTCCTAGACATTAAGCCTGACAAATTGCCTGATACTTCTGTAAAAGATTTTATGCAATGCTTAGGCCTTTGTTTCAGAGAATTGCCCAGCTATATGTCTAACCTTTCAGATACCAGGCAAGCAACCATCTAGCCACAGATTTTCCCGATATGGCTGTTAAACTTTTGCCATTTTGATTAGACCTTAGAAATATTAATAATGTGATAATAGTAGTCTAGTTATTTCTGTCACATTCTCTTCTAGATTATAAATCCTGGGCAGCATCCTAACAACAGTAAATAAAAAGGCAGAAATAATAGAAGTTATTTACGCAGTTATTTTCCTCACCTCATATGAAGGGGTGGGGGCACGATGATATGGTAGCTAATTGACATGTGGTCAATTATAATAAAATAACAGATCTCTGAACCCACTCTGGAGAGGTGGGTTCAGCATTGTTAATTATTGGCTGCACAATTATGAGCAAAAAGAGTCACTCTAAAAATACGTGTATTGATAGCTTATCTGAATTACAATTTGATGACTGTCAAAATAGTCTATGTGAAAGTGAGTTTCTATAACCAGAAATAAGATCCAGCATGAAGCCCTTGAACACGCTGTTGCTCAAGATGTTCTTGCATTATTTTCCTATTAATACAATTATATCCTTGAGTTGAAGGGAAAAAAGCACTTTATAGGCTATATAACAGCACCATGGTGGATAACTACCAGCATTCTATTAGTTATGGATATTTTACGTTTTACATGACTGACTATATTAAGGGATAGGAAAAAACTTCCTTTGATTAGAGAGAATTCTTTGCATTATGATGACATATTACATTAAGTGGCTTACTAAAACTCCTCAGCATCTTTGAAAGCCATGCCAGTAGTGGAAAAGGCTAAATTATATATGTATCAGGCTCTTTATACTTAGCTTAGGCTTTCAGCATACATTATCTCCCTTTTAATCTAACCATATGTTATGTGGGTCCTAAAACTTATTTCATATGTCATAGATCAGACACTATGAAGCCATCATCATTCATACTATGTCAGAACTCAAGGTACAAGCAACTATTTTCCTTATTTACTTTTCATTGTAATTCATCTCATTTTATTTCTTTTCAGAGTAACTGTAAAATTTTGAAGTCATTCTCATCAAGATCAAGTCATTTTTATAACAGTATTGTTAACATCAACTCTTCAAAAAAAATCATTCTTTTACTATGAAACCTTGTCTTGTCTCCCTGAATTTTACTACATTTCCAACCTCTGTGATGTGTCCTTTTATGAGAACTCTATTTCCACTTTTTGTTTAGCAGGGAATTTCAAGGTTCAAATGGATAGTTTGAAGTACTATAAGAACTCATAAAATATTGCCGATAAACATACCAGATGACACTGGATCATCTAATTTAATAATTATTATGTTACATATTCAAATGCGTATATACTTGCTTGGTCTATCAAGGAAGTTCTTGTTCACAGAGAAAAAGGAACATTTAAAACCAAATTTCAATATCGTATGATTCATATTAACAACAATAGGTAGAAAATACTCTGAGAAGTCAAAAGCATGTATAATTAATCAAAAATAATCAATAAGAAAAGGATTTGTGGAGGAGGTGATATTTAGACTGGCTGTGAAAGGATTATTTTAGTAGGATATAGAACTAAGTAGAAAGTAGGGGGTGAATATATTGCAGGAAAAGACAATATTATGGTTTATTAGTTATCTTTTGCTGAATAAAAAAGTACTACCAACTCAGTGGCTTATAACAACATGCATTAATTATCTCATAACTTCCATGTGTCTGGGTCTGGGAATGCCTAGCTGAGCCCTGTAGTCAGTGTCTCACAAGCTGTATTCAAGGTGCTGGCTTTGTCTACAGTCTCACCTAGTAGCTCCAAGTAGGGAAGAATCAGCTTCCAAGCTCATTCAGGTTCTTGGCAGAATTAATTTCCTTGTGGTTGTAGTGCTGGTGCCCTGGCTTGTTACTGGCTGTTGGCCTGGAGGCTGCACTCAGGTCCTGCAAGCCACCCACAGCTCTCGTCTACAAGGCTTTGCCCATGGACATTTGAAATATGGATGTTTGCCTCAGCAAGGCCAGCAGGAGAAACTCTCAATGTTAAGGGCTGATTAGGTCATGCCTACCGGAGATAAACCCCCTTTTGTTAACTCAAAAATCAACTCATATAGGACTTTAATTACATGTGCAAAATCCCTTTATCTTTGCCATATAGCATAGCTTTATCATGGGAGTGACATCCCATCACCTTCACCAAATTCTGTTGGCTAGAACGAAATCACAGATACAACCCACACTTCAAGGAAAGGGATTATGTGAAGGAGTGGTCAGCGAAGGCTGAGAATTATTGGGGATCACCCTAGGCTCTATCATAATAAATAAAAAAAGTATTCATTAAATACTGTATGAATTGCAAAACTGCAAGTACTATAATTTCATAGGGCAGAAACAGAGACTATAAAACATGAGTAAAGGTAGATAAAGGACAGAACCTATGAACTTTGGGTGTTTTTTTTAAAGAGTTTAGGTTTTGTGCTATAGGCAATGAGAAACCCACTGCAGGATATTCTCAGACTAGAACTTGGTGAGAATCATCCTGGAAGCAGTGAGCTAGATGAAATGCAGCAGACTGGGTTTGAAAGTAGGGAAGCCAGTTAGAACACTTGCAATAATCCAGACACAAGAGGATGGGACCTTGGTGAGACCAATGAGATGGAATAAAAGAGAAATCAGATATAAAGAGATACTTAAGAAAAAGGATTACCATGAGCATTGAAGATTGGGAAGAGGGAGATGTGCTGAGTAAGTTGAGTCTAAACTAGGTTTAATCTCTACTTCAAGAGCTCCCTAGTCTTGTCTTGAATATAGGATTCATCATTGTATAAAAAATATTGATTGAGCATATATTTTACACAAAGCACTCCATTATTTTGTGAAATTCAAATATTTTACAAACATGTTATCCAATTCAAGTATATGGTACACATAATCTAAATGACTAGATAGATGAGACAGAGTGTAGCATGATATGTGATGTGATACAATGACATGATACCTAGAAAATTTCATCTTGGCTATAACTTGTAAGTTTTACATAGGATAGCAAATAAAGAAAAAGTTTAGAAACAGAGATTGAGACTAGGTACAGGAATCTTTGAGTGAGAGTTAAAGGACTTGAGCTTTATTCTATAGGCAATAGAGAAGTCAATTGAGGCTTTGAAGCATGAGATTGACTCTACCAAAACAGTGCTTTCTGAAAATTAATTTAAAAATTGATGAGCATAATAGATTTGATGAGTCTAGAGATGGAAGACTAAAGGAAATTTTTATACTAGGATTGAATGAATATAGGCTCTGGCTGGAGTTGGACCAGTGAGATTGGAAAAAATGATGCAAGGCAGAAATGTTTGTCTTTCACTAGAATTGTCCAAGGTTTCCAGTAGCAGAAAATTGCTAGGATGGGTTTTTATTTATTTGCTATGTTTACTTTCTCACCAGCATTTGAAGAGCTTCCCTATCCTACATATCAAAGTCATCATTAGTGAACATTCTATTTTTCATGTGTCTTTGTCATTACCTCTAGTTATAGCTTAAAAATTAATTGTTGTTTAGTTAGAAATACATACCTTTTATCCACCCAAAGGCTAGAGATTTCTATTCTAACAGATAACAATTATTTTATTACTAATACTGCTGAAAATTGCTATAGAATGTGTTTTACATGCAGATGCTATTCTGAATATTCAGCAACAATTATCTTTTAGAATAAACAATATGGTTGTAAACCCAAATGGCAGGGTAAAGAAGCTGAGGTGAAATAATGTGCTTAGGTTCATATTTCTAGTTAGAGAATCAGGATTCTAATTTTCAGTATGGACAGAATTTATTACAGAACTTATGCTCTTGACCATTATGTGATATGCCTAAATTAAATGCTATAAAATAAATCTTTAATATTTTGAAATACTTTAAGTTAGCTGTCTTTTTTTCTTGAATTTCTATCCCTTTATACTCTTTCTGTAGATTATTAATATGGTTTTTCCATCTTATGTTATTTCCCCTACATGGGGAGAAAGTAAATGTTAATGGAGATAGTTTAATATTTGTTGCATAGTAAATTACAAAGGGGAAGAACAAATCTCTCACATGGAAAGAAATCTATTGAAATATATATATTTATGTGTTCACAAGATTTGAAACAGGATAATAATCTAGTTATAATTATTATAGTTGTCATGGGCAAAAAGAGCATACAGCCTATTTTGTTAAATGCTCCCCATCGTGTAATTTAAAGTTGCTCTAAAGCCAAAAGACACTTGAAAAAATGCTCATCATCACTGGCCATCAGAGAAATGCAAGTCAAAACCACAATGAGATACCATCTCACACCAGTTAGAATGGCAATCATTAAAATGTCAGGAAACAACAGGTGCTGGAGAGGATATGGAGAAATAGGAACACTTTTACACTGTTGGTGGCACTATAATTCAACCATCATGTAAGTCGGTGTGGTGATTCCTCAGGGATCTACAACTAGAAATACCGTTTGACCCAGTCATCTCATTACTGGGTATATACCCAAAGGATTATAAATCATGCTGCTATAAAGACACATGCACACATATGTTTATTGTGGCACTATTCACAATAGCAAAGACTTGGAACCAACCCAAATGTCCAACAATGATAGACTGGATTAAGAAAATGTGGTACATATACACCATGGAATACTATGCAGCCATAAAAAATGATGAGTTCAAGTCCTTTGTAGGGACACGGATGAAGCTGGAAACCATCATTCTCAGCAAACTATCGCAAGGACAAAAAACCAAACACCGCATATTCTCACTCATAGGTGGGAATTGAACAATGAGAACACATGGACACAGGAAGGGGAACATCACACTCTGGGGACTGTTGTGGGGTGGGGGGAGGGGGAAGGGATAGCATTAGGAGATATACCTATTGTTAAATGATGAGTTAATGGGTGCAGCACACCAACATGGTACATGTATACATATGTAACTAACCTGCACATTGTGCACATGTACCCTAAAACTTAAAGTATAATAAAAATAAAAAATAAAAAAAATTACTCTAAAGTCATGTGTGCAAAAATCTTCTCCATTGTTTAGGAAGGTATGTTTAGAGTAAAGCTTCCTCTAAACACATGTAAGTATAATATCAAAGCAAATAATATCATACAGAAAATAGGCAACAATAAGGATACAAAATGGGCCATTTTTATTTATTCATTCAATCAGTCATTCATTTAAACAGATTTATTGAGCACTAGACAGGATACTAGCATGCAGAGATGAAGACATGATTGTCAGTTTTTGTTCTGTTGGGGTCACACCTTGAATTACGTTTATGATTGTAAGAGGGGTACAAAGACAGCTGTGATTCCAATTTCTGGACAAGTTTCAAGTTTCATCACTTATTTGGTAGAGAACTATCAAAAAAGAAATCTGATATTATGGACTGTAGCAGGAAATAAGTTTCAGAGTGGGAACTCACCTAGTACAAAGACTCTTTAGGGGATGTAGGGCAGACAATAAGAAGAAAGTGTGAAAGTTCTCCTAAAGGCAGGAGGATGTTGAATATATTGATAATTGTATACACATGTTCCCATTTTTTCAGTGAGGATTGTTCTTTTAATCCAGTTATCAAGTTGGAAATGATTTAAAGCAATCTGATACTTGTTCTAAAAACCAAAGTAAAAATGTCAAACAATAAGCAAATACGACAGAAGGAATGTGTGTTGCCCACATTAACTGAATACCCAAACAAAATAGTGAATTTATGTAATTAACCTGGATATTTTGACAAGACTATGCCCAATGGCTTTATTAAAATGAACTGTTTCATATTTTTATAATTTGCAAAATATTTTGTTTAGGCAGGTCAAGTTATACTACTCCCCTGTGGACTTTATAGATGAGGAGTGTGAGTGCCTTGTTATACTCCTGTGAGTGGGTAGTAATGCTTAACTTTCCAAACCGCAGCTTACACATCCAACCTCTTTCTTGTTTTAAGAAAAGTATAATTTTAACACTGATTCAAATAATAAACTTTCATTGTTTAATACTCATATTTAGTCTACAAAAACTAGAGGTACAAAAATACAGAAATCAGCACTTCAGCTAAAAGTATGAAGCAGAGCAATTTCTGACTACTAAAGAAGAGTTTGTTTTCTTGAAGAGGTGAAAGTGCCTTACACACCTTCCCTAAACTACCACTTGGCAATCTTTTCCTACTGTCTTGGGAAAAACAAAACATTCTCATGATATGAAAAGTTTTAAAGGGCTTCTTAATCACCATTATCATTTTTTAGCATGAACAATAATAAAAAGCCATTGAAGTTAATTCATTTATTAAAACATATCTTTGAACTGCCATTGTGAACTAGATATGTCTAGACTCAAGAAATACAGCAGTAAACATAATATTTTTTGAGGGAAAGATGCAGACTATGAACATATAAACAAATACATGTGAATGTTTGAGAGAAGCTATGAGGTGATTAGTAGAATGTAAAATACAATTTAGTCAAGTTAGGACATGAATGGGGTTCTATGTTATATTGGTGGTCAGGATAGTGAAGAGAGACATGAAGTAACCTGGCAGTAAGCCCCCTGGATGTCTGACAAAACAGTGTCTGAAGCAAAAAAAACAAAAAAACAAAAACAAAAAAAAACAGCATGGGCAGAGAGGTATTAAGACTTGGCAGCTTCAAGGAATTGTCAGGATGATAATGTCTCTGAAATGAGCCTGGAACTGTAGGACTATAGTTTAAGATATTAAACACAAAATTAATTGGTTAGGACAGGCCAAAGTCAATAAATAGAAATGATTACCTTATCTTCGTTTTAAATTGTCATAGTCTTGAGCTTTGTGTTGGCTGCTTATTGTTCTAATTAAGGTATCTATAAGTAGCCATTCTCTTACTCAAATTTTTGTTACCGTACTAGCATCTGGTATCTTTTCTTACCATTCAGTGCATTCTGTCTTCTTTTGTTGATTCTGAAAGAGATGCTGCAGGTTTCAAGAAACCTATAATGTATAAAGCATGAATTATAATCTATATTTCAAATGATTTTTGTAAGGAAAATTTGAAAAAATTACACCAGAACTGAAAATGTAGGATAACAATAATCTATCCTCAGCAAACCAGCAGTGGTGGTAAATCTGTAGATTTTAGTCACACAAATTTTAACACCTAAGATTATTTTAGTATTGAAAAGCTACATTGACATTTAATTTTATTTAACTTATGCCCATAATTTTGCAGTAACAATGCCTGTATAAAATATAATTTTGCAGTAACAATGCCTGTATGAAATAAAATTTAGTGTTAAATGGGCTGTCATCTACATTGAATTATTTACTAAGGTAGTAAAACTGTTTTATTTATTTATTTATTTTTGACACAGGGTCTCACTGTGTTGCCTAGGCTGGAATGCAGTGATATAATCATGGATCACTGCAGCTTAGACCTCTAGGGCTCAGGTGATTCTCCCACCTCAGCCTCCTGGGTAGCTGGGATTACAAGTGCACATCAACACACCAGCTAATTTTTGTATGTTTTGTAGAGATGGCATTTTGTCACATAGCCCAGACTGTTCTCAAACTCCTAGGCTCAAGTGATCCTCCCACCATGGCCTCCCAAAGTGCTGGGATTATAGGCTTGAACCACCATGTCCAGCCAAAATATTTTTATGTTTAATTTTTGTGGGTACATAGTAGGTGTATACATTTATGAAATACATATTTTGACACTGGAATATAATGCATAATAGTCACATCAGGGTAAATGGGGAATCCAGCCCATCAAACATTTACCCTTTGTGCTACAAACAATGAAATTATACTCTTTTAGTTATTTTAAAATGTATAATTAAAAATTTTTATTGACTGTAATCAGGCTGTTGTGCTATCAAATATCAGATCTTATTTGTTCTACTTTTGTTACCCATTAACCATGCCCACTTCTTCCCAATCCCCCACTACCTTACCGAGCCTCTGATAAACACTCATTCTACTCTCTACCTCCATGAGTTCAATTGTTTTAATAAGAATGTGTGAAGCTTGTCTTTCTGTGCCTGCCTTATTTCACTCAACATAGTTACTTACTGTTCCATTCATGCTGCTGCAAATGACAGGATTTCATTATTTTTTATGGCTGAATAGTATTCCATTCTGTATTGTACCACATTTTCTTTAATCATTCATCTGTTGATGGACACTAGGGTTGCTTCCAAATCCACCCAACAGTGTACACAAGTATATGTATCTTTTTTCTCCCCATCTTTGTCAGCATTCCTGATTGTCCTCCTTTTGGATATAAGCAATCTTCAGTGAGGTGAGATGATATCTCATTATGGTTTTGATTGGCATTTTTCTGATGATAAACTGTGTTGAGCATCTTTTCATATGTCTGTTTGTCATTTGTATGTCTTCATTTGAGAACTATTAAGATTTTTAACCCATTTTTAATTGGATTATTAGATTTTTTCCTACAGAGTTGTTTGAGCTCCTTGTATATTCTGGTTATTAATTCCTTGTCATATGGATAGTTTACAGATATTTTCTACCATTCTGTGGGTTGTCACTTCACTTTGTTAACTGTCTCCTTTGCTGTGAAAAATTTTAAACTTGATATGATCTCTTTTGTCTACTTTTGCTTTGGTTCCCTGTGCTCATGTGTTATTATTACTCAATAAATCTTTTCCCAATGTCTTGGGAAGTTTCCCCAATGTTTTCTTGTAGCAGTTTCATAGCTTGAGGTCTTAGCCTCAATTTTTTAATTCATTTTCGTTTGGTTTTTGTATATGATTTTCTATATTTCATTCTTCTGCATATAGATGTCCAGTTTTCCCACCACCATTTACTGAACAAATGGTCTTTTTCCCCAGTGTATGTTCTTAACAACTTGGTTGAAAATGAGTTTGCTGTAGGTGTATAGATTTTTTTTTCTGGGTTCTCCATTGTGTTTCACTGGTCTATGTGTCTGTTTTTATGCCAGTGCCATGCTGTTTTGGTTACTATAGCTATGTAGCACAATTTGAAATCAAGTAATGTGATTCCTCCAGTTTTGTTCACTTTGCTTAGGATGGCTTTGGCTATTTGGGTTCTTTTGTGGTTCAATATAAATTTTAGGATTTTTAAAAATTTATATAAAGAATATCATTGGTATTTTGAAGAAGATTGCATTGAATCTTTAGACTACTTTGGGTTGTATGGATAATTTAACAATATTGATTCTTCCAATCCATGAACACAAAATATCTTTCCAATTTTCCATGTCTTCTTTAATTTCTTTCATTAATGTTTTACTATCTTCACTGTAGAGATATTTCACTCCTTGACTTAATTCCTAAGTATTTAATTTTATTTGTTTTTATCATAAATGAGATTATTTTATTGATGGCTTTTTTAGATTGTTTGTTGTTGGTTTGTAGAAATGTTACTGATGTTTGTATGCTGATTTTGTATCCTGAAACTTTACTGAATTTGTTTATCAGTTCTAATAACATTTTGGTCTAGTCTTTAGGTTTTTTCAAATACAGGATTCTATCATCTGCAAACAAGGATAATTTGAGTTCTTCCTTTACAATTAGGATGCCTTTTCTCTTTTCCAATTGCTCTAGCTAACACTTACAATAGTATGTTGAATAATGATGTTGAAAGTAAGCATCCTTGCCATATTTCTGATCTTGGAGGAAAGACTTTCCATTTTTCCCTATTCAGTATATTAGCTATGGATTTGCCATATATGGATTTTACTATGTTGATGTATGTTGCTTCTACATCCAGTTTTTGAGGGATTTTATCATGAAAGGATGTTGAATTTTGTCAAATGGTTTTTTTAAGCATCAGTTGAAATGCTCATATGGTTTGTCTTTCATTCTGTTGATAGGACGTATCACATTGATTGATTAACATATGTTGAACCCTCTTTGCATCTCTGCAATAAATTTCACTTGGTCACAATGAATGATCTTTTAAACGTGCTGTTGAATTTGGTTTGCTAGTATTTTGTTGAGGATTTCTGCATCAATATTCACCAGTGATATTGGCCTATAGTTTTCTTTCATTATTATTATTTTTTTATTTTCTGGACAGTCTTTTTCTGTTGCTAAGGCTGGAATGGATCTTGGCTTACTGCAACCTCTGTCTCCTGGACTCAAGCAATCCTCCTGCCTTAACCCTTCAAGTAGCTGGGACTACAGGCATGTGCCACCACACCTGCCTAATATTTTTGTATTTTTTGTAGTGACGGTGTTTCTCCATATTGCTCAGCCTGATCTCCAACTTTTGAGCTCAATCACACCTCCCACCTCAGCTTTCCAAAGTGCTTGGATTACAGGTGTGAGCCTCTGTGCCTGGCCAGTTTGTGTGTGTGTGTGTGTGTGTGTGTGTGTGTGCGCGTGTGTGTATGTGTGTGTCTTTGTCTGGCTTTTGGTATCAGAGTAATATTTGCCTCACAGAATGAATTTGGAAGTATTTCCTTCTCCTCCATTTTTTGGACTAGTTTAAGTAAGAATGGTATTTTTTTAATGGTAAAATTCAGCAGTGAAGCCATCAGATCCCAGGTTTTCTTTTCTGGGAGACATGTTATTATGGCTTGGATATCATTACTTGTTATTGGTCTGTTCAGGTTTTTGATTACTTCATGGTTCATTCTTGGTAGGTTGTATGTATCCAAGAATGTATCCATTTCTCCTAGGTTTTCCAATTTTTTGGCATATGTTTGCTTACAGTAGCTTCTAATGATCCAGTGAATTTTTGCAGTATCAGTAGTAATGTCTACTTTTTATATCTGAGTTTATTTCTTTGGGTGTTCTATTTTTCTCAGTTTCATTGAAGGTTTGTTGATTTTGTTTGACTTCAAAAAACCAACTTTTTGTTTTGTTCATCCTTTGTATTATTTTCTTTATTAAATATAATTTTTTTCACTCTAATTTTTATTATTTTTTTCTCCTTCCAATTTTGGGTTTACTTTGTTCTTGTGTTTCTAGTTTTTTTAAGATGTGTCATTAGTTTGTTTATTTGAAGTTTTTCTACTTTTTTGACATAGGTGCTTCTAGCTATAAACTTCCCTCTTAGTACTGCTTTTGTTGTATCTGATAGGTTTTGGTATGTTGTGTTTCCACTATCATTTGTTTCAAGAAATTTTCCAATTTCCTTCTTAATGTCTTTATTGGCCCAGTAGTCATTCAGGTGCATATTGTTTAATTTCCATGTGTTTGTGTAATTCCCAAATTTTCTCTTGTTATTAATTTCTAGTTTTATTCCATTTGGTCACAGAAGATACTTGATATCATTTCAATTTTTTGAATATTTTCAGACTTGTTTTGTGACTAAAATATGGTCAGTCTTTGAGAATGATCTATGTGCTGAGGAGAAGAACATGTATTCTGCAGCTGTTGAATGAAATGTTCTGTAAATATCTATTACGTCAATTTGGTCATTAAGTCCAAGTTTACTTGTTAATTTTCTGTCCTGAAGACTGTCCCATGCTGAAAGTAAAGTATTAAGTCTCCATGTATTATTGTATTGAGACACTTCTCTTTCTTTAGCTCTAATAATATTTCTTCATGTATCTTTGTGTGCCAGTGTTGTGTCTGTAAGTACTTGCAATTGTGATATCCTCTCACTGATTTGACCTCCTTTTTTATCATCATATAATGACTTTTATTGTCTCTTTTGATAGTCTTTGTCTTGAAATCTATTTGTCTTATGTAAATATAACTACTCCTGCTCTTTTCTGATTTCCATTTGCATGGAATAATGTTTCCCATTTCTTTGCTTTCAGTCTATATATTTCTTTATGGTGAAGTCTGTTTCTTGTAGGCAACAGATTGTTAGGTCTTGTTTGTTTTTTATCCATTCAGCTACCCTATGTCCTTTAATTTGTAAAATTAAAAGAGAGAGTTTAGTGCATTTGCATTCATTATTATTATTGATAAGTAAAGGCTTACTCCTGCCAGTTTGTTATTTGTTTTCTGATCTTCTCTTCCATTTTTCTTTCCTATCTTCTGTTTTGTGAAGATGATTTTCCCTGGAGGTGTGTCTTAATTTCTTGCTTTTTATTTTTTGTGCATCTGTTGTATGTTTTTTGATTTTAGATTACCACTAGGCTTGCCAATGTTGTCTTATTACTCAGTATTTTAAGCTGATGACAACTTAACACTGACTGCAAAAACTAACTGACAGACGAGCAAACAGAAAACTGATAAAAACTCTGCCCTTTAACATTGTATCCCTGCTTTTTAACATTTTGTCGTTTCTATTAAATTTTATTGTACTGTACATGTCTTGAAAAGTTGTTGTAGGATTTTTTTATTATTCTTAGTTCATCATTTAGTCTTTCTTCCTAGGTTAAAAGTAGTTTACACACCACAGTTTAAATGATGTAATATTCTGTGGTTTGCCATGTAGTTACTATTACCAGTGAGTTTTGTAGCTTCAGGTGATTATTCATTCTCATTAACATCCTTTTATTTCTTATTGAAGTACTCCCTTTAGCATCTCTTGTAGGACAGGTCTAGTGTGGATGAAATCCCTCAGCTTTTGTTTGTCTGGAAAAATCTTTATTTCTCCTTAATCTTGAAGGATCATTTTGCTGGATATATTATTCTAGGGTAATTTTTTTTTTCTTTCAGCACTTTAAATATATCATGCCACTCTCTCCTGGCCTATAAGGTTTCGACCAAAAATCTGCCACCAATGTATTAGCTCTCCATTGTATGTTGTTTTTTTTCCTCTTGCCAGTTTTTGGATACTTTCCTTATCTTTGATCTTTGGGAGTTTGATTATTAAATCCCTTGAGGTAGTCTTCTTTGGGTTAAATCTGCTTGTTGTTCTATATAACCTTCTTAAACTTGAATATTGATATATTTCTTTAGGTTTGGAAACTTCTCTGTTATTAGCCCTTTGACTAAACTTTCTATCTCTATTTCTCCACCTTCTCTTTAAGGCTAATAACCCTTAGATTTGCCCTAGGCATGCTGCATTTATTTTTGTTCTTTTTTTCTTTATCTCCTGTGACTATATTTTAAAATAGCCTATCTTCAAGCTCACTAATTATTTCTTCTGTTTGATCAATTCTGCTATTAAAAGACTCTGATGCATTCTTCAGTATGTCAATTGAGTTTTTTCAACTCTAGAATTTCTGCTTGCTTCTTTTTTCTTTCAATCTCTTCATCAAGCTCATCTGTTAGGATTTTGAGTTTCTTTTCTGTGTTATCTTGAATTTAATTGAGCTTTCTCAAAACAGCTATTTTGAATCCACTCTCTGAAGTCACATATATTGTCTCTCTGGAATTGGTCCTTGATTTCTTATTTAATTCATTTGGTGAGGTCATGTTTCCCTGGATAGTCGTGATGCTTGCAGATATTTGTCAGTGTCTGAACATTGAAGAGTTAGATATTTATTGTAGTCTCCTCAATCTGAGCTTATTTGTACCCCTCCTTCTTGGGAAAGTTTTCCAAGAATTCAAAGGAACTTGAGTGTTGTAATCTGTTTGGTCACTGAAGGCTTACCTGCATTTGGGGACACCCCAAGCCCGGTAACACCATAGCTCTTGCAGACTAGTAGGGGTACTGCCTTGGTGGTATTGGATAAAATCCAGAAGAATTCTCTAGATTACCAGGCAGAGATCCTTGTTCACTTATGTTACTTTCTCCCAAATTAATGTAGTCTCTCTCTGTGTTGTTCTACCTGGAGCTGGGGAAGAGGTGACAGTAGCACCCCTGTGGCCACCACCACTGTGACTGTGCTTGGTCAGGCTTGAAGCCAGCACAACACTGGGTCTCACCCAAGGCCTGATGTAACAATTACCTGACTACCACCTCTGTTTGTTTACTCAAGGACCTATAACTCTACAATCAGCAGGTGGTGAAGCCAGCCTAACTTCTGTCTTTCCCTTCAGGATGGTGAGTTACCCCTTGCTCCAGTCAGGCCTAAAATGCCATCTTGGAGCTAGTCCGTAGAGTTGGAAACCTTAGGTATCTACCTGGTGCTCTAGTCCTTAGCAGCTGAGCTGGCACACGAGCTATAGGACAAAGTCCTTCCCACTCTTCTCTTCATTTTGCACAAGCAGGGGAGTCTCTCCTCATGGCCACCACCACCACAGGCCCATGGGGACTACTTCCAGGATACTGTCGATGTTCACTCAAGGCCCAAGGGTTCTTCTGCCAGCTTGTGGTGCACACTGCCCGTCCCGGGACTCATGCTTCATGGCAATGGGTTTCCCTCTGACCCAGGGCTGATCCAGAAATGCTGTTCAAGAGCCAAGGCATGGAATTGCCCACTTGGTGCTCTACTCCACTGTGTCCAAGCTGACACCTATGGTGCAAGACAAAGCACCATACTCTTCCCTCTGCTTTTCTCAAGCAGAAGGAGTCTCTTCCCATAGCTACCACAGCTGGGAATGTGCTGTGTTACACCTGAAGCCAGCATGTCTCAGTCTCATCCCAGGCCCACGGTGTGTACTACCTGGACACTGCTGCTGCTTATTCAGGGCCCAAGGGCCCTTTAGTCAGCAGGTGATAAATACTTCAGGATTGGGTCCTTCCCTTCAAAGCAGCTGGTTCCCTTCTGTCTCAGGGTATGTCTAGAAATACCATCTGTGAGCTAGGGCCTCAAATGAGTGCCTCAGGACTCTGTTCGGTGCCATATTTTACTGTGGCTGAGCTGGTATCCAAGCTGCAAGACAAAGTCCTCTTTATCCTTCCCTTTCCTCTCCTCAAGTGGAAGGAAAGTGTTTCTTTTGAAGCTGCAAGCTGTGCTACCTGGGGCTGGAGGAGGAGTAGTGCAAGCACTATCTTGGCTGTTCTGGCTGGTGTCTCACTAAGTCATGTGCCACCAAGTCCACTGGCTCTAAGCCCAATCCAGAACTAGAATTTCCCTAGGAGTTGAAGTCCTTGTGGCCTAAACTGCCTGTCAAGTTTATTTAGAACCCCAGATCGTTTTAACCTGCAGTGGCAAAGCTTGACAGAACTCAAGTTTCTGTTGCTGGGATGGACAATTCACCTCTGGCTGGGGCTGGTCTAAATGCTTTCTCCATGGACGTTGGCTGAGTTTCACTGAGTGTTGCTTTTCACTGTGACAGGCAGCATTGAGTTCTAACGCTAAGTCCTGCCATCACTGTGCTCTCCTTCCCCTAGGTGTACAGATTCTCTTTCTGTGTCATGCAGTTACTGCCAGGAAATGGGAGAAGGGCAGATTGGTGTTCCTTCAGGGAGGATAATTGGTGGAAACTTCTATATGGCCATCTTGCTCTGCCTCCACTGGATAAAACTTTATAGATGGAGAACAATCACTTCCTCATTGGTAAACCACATCTCAATACAAAAACTCTTTAGTAGTCCTGGATGTACACTCTACCTAAAAACATTAAGATTTACCATCCTGTATTCTTATATTATTGGAATAGTCATCATAATACACTGTAAAAAAGTGAATGGTAATATACTGGTTTTGTGAAAACATATTAATAAAAGTGATAAACATAAAAACAATGAAGCAGTCACCTTTCTTCTTTTCTCTCCAATCTATTATCAGGAGCATTAATGTTACAAATTTGACCTCTAAATGTATATAGTACATTTACTTGAAATCTAAATAAACATCAGTTTTAATCCCACTGATATTTAAAGCTATGTGAGTGTTTTATTTTTCCACCTTGAGAAATTAATAAGTCAGTTTCATGAAACCAACCCAAAATGAGCACAATGTGTGCTAAGCAACTAAGAGTTTCACTGTGTTAGTGGCTCTGGGTCTAAGGAAGGATTGTGACTTTATATTATTTCAGGCCATTTTTGCTAAGACTAGGTTTATTTTCATTAGTCTATGTAGCCAACTCAGCACTGGAGCTTGGCTTTGGGGTAAGGGGCACTCTGTGTTTGAAACTTTATTTTTATCATCTCCAGTTTTTAGGACATTTCTGTTTGGTAGCATTTCATATGTGTGCACTAAGCAGTTTTCTTTCTTTTTTTTTTTCTTGCATGTAATGCTAACATGAAGATGGTTCAAACTTTTATTCAGACCTCATAGTTGCCTTGACAATATGGCTCTGAATTTTAGAGAGATGCTTTAAAAATAAAGCACTGTAATTATTAAAGATCCATGGATAATTACTTATCTTCCATAGATGTGCTATAACACTTCAAGAAATTGAAAATTTCTTAATGAGTATAAGCATTTCTTTTTAGGCATTCAGAATATCTATCATTTTTGAGAGAAATTTTTTCTAAGAGTCTGTGTATAGATTCTGGATATTATTTTCCAAAGTGGAGTATTATGTCCCATTTGTTTGTTCCTACTGTTACAACAATAATTTACTCTATGATGTACGCTATTTGTCTGTGGACACACACACAATAGAAGATGATGATAATGGAAGGCATTTAGGAAGCTAATCCTTACAGCATTACATATTACTCTGGGTATCCTAAACCGTAAGAATACAAGACCTTTTCTCTCCAGCCTTTGTAATTTTCACATATTCTTTTCTTCAATAAATGCCTCATTAGCTTTATCCTAAATGGGCTTTATTTACCTGAAAATTTGTGTTCATTGTTAAGACTATTTTTCAAAGTGACAAAAACACTGTATTGCCATTGTGCTACTTCGCAATCTATTGCTAACAGTGTTCTATTTAAAAATCAAGACACAAACTATGCTTACTCATAAATACTCTTGAATTAAAATCTTCCTAAAATACCTCTCCATGTGCCATCCTCTTAGTTCACTCAGGTTTGGATTAAATTCAGATTCACGTCCATAACACAATGATTGATTCTCTGCTCTCTGGTGCACAGCAGGCTCTCATGACTAGTAGCAAACGTTTATTCGACCTTATGTGTCTTTTCTGTGACAGTCCTCACTTTGGGAGTGCCTGGGATCTAATTTGTATGCTAGGTGTTAACCAGTTGTGCAGTTATAGGAGAGAGGATGGCTCAAATTTTACCTAGAGTTTGTATGCCTGTGGTGACCATTTTTCTAAACCAAAAATTGAGACAAATTGGTTGACAAATATGAATAAACGTGTGGGCACGAAGGGAGATATTAAGTTTAGATACAGACACACAAGTGACCCCTCCAAAACACAGACATACCCTTCCATAAAAGCATAGCCACTCTATCCCTCCATAAACAAAACTGCTAGTGACTATTGGTAATTTCCCAAGTTTATTCAATATAGAGATACCTATACACTGTAAGTATCTTCCATTTCATCCATATTAATTTACAGTTTATTTAGTCATCTCAAGAATGCAGTTAAATATTACATACACTTTTCTAATAATCCAGTTAGTCCAGATATCTTAATTTAATGTTTACATATAGCAGATTACTAATTTTATAATAAATAAAAAATTGGAGGCCACTCAACACTGGGATTTTATTTTATTTTTAAATTTCTAAACACTCAAATTATGTTTATAGTCTCTAGTATTATATTTTGTTAAGCAGGAGAGCAGAAAAAATATTGTTTAGAAAATGTAAGTCATATAAAATGGATTATATATTAAATAGATATTTAGGATATGTTAAATATAAAATTAATTATCATAATAAATAAAATATAAAAATAATTTGTCCCTGGAATAATTATAGTA
This sequence comes from Pan paniscus, assembly GCF_029289425.2. NCBI lineage: Eukaryota > Metazoa > Chordata > Mammalia > Primates > Hominidae > Pan > Pan paniscus. The sequence continues at coordinate 77,804,480 of NC_073254.2, forward strand.
TTATATTTTATTTAAATACTATACACCTAAACATACATTTTTATATTTATAGATCTTTAAAATTATAGATCTGTTTTTGAGGGGTTTTGTATTGCTTTTAAAGAAATATTTCAAAGCGGTCTAGAAAGCAATTGTTATAATAAAGGCAAGGATTTTGTCTATAATTGCCAACAAAATATTTCAAATGATTCATATTCAGTTGTACAGAGGTTTTAAGGTCCATGTGGACACCTGCAAGTTGTCTTAGAGAATCTATAATGAAGTAACTGTTATGAGGCTTATTCGCTTCCATATGGAACAAAATAATACAGCCTTGACATTGATGTATGCAACGTATTTTTAAGATGACATTCACACAATACTGTTCTTGCTAGTTAAAAAATAACAATCCATTTTCTCTTGCCAAGGAAGGAACTTTGTCTGTAGTATATAATAATATGGCTGAAAAGGCTTAATGCTCTAACTTCTCCATTTTGCTTTGCTAAGCATTCATAATAACAACTGATTACTATTCTAATGAAAATATTTTTTTAAGTCTCAATATGTCTAGCAAGAAAATATTTATTTTTCCAGGGAAATTTAATATATAGATGATCAAATGTGATTTTAAAAAGAAACAGAAAGATAAGTTTTATAAAATATGTTGTTTTGTTCATTGTGGGAAATGAGCAGTCACGCTCATTATCACCATGTGTCTGAGCAATAAAATAGGAGCTATAATTAACCTGTGCCTTAGTTAGCTCAGGCTGCTATAAAAAATTACCATAGGCTCAGTGGCTTAAACAACAAATTATTTCTCACAGTTCTTGAGCCTGAAAGTTCAAGATTGGAGTGCCAGCATGGTCAGGTTCTGGTGAGGGGTCTCTTTCGGGTAGCAGACAGCTGACTTGTAATCTCATATAGTGGAAAGAGAACTAGCTAGTTCTATGGCCTCGTATAAGGGCACTCATCTCATTCATGAGGACTCTTACCTCATGACCTAATTACCTTCCAAAGCCCCCACCTTTGAAGGTGGGGGATACCATCACATGGGAGATTAGATTTCAACATATGAATATGGAGAGACACAAACATTCAGTTTATAACAACATAGTTACCAACAACAAATAGGGTACAACAGCATGAATTTTGGATAATGAGCTCAAATAAAAGTATCTTAAAAAGTCAATGAGGAGAAAAATAAAGAGGATTAAGTTCAAGGGCAGGTGGAGTCTCAAGACCTATTAACCTATTAATAGTTAATACCTATTAACTTCACAAATATAATGCAAAAATAATTAATGGCTATAAGACAAATGAAACTCAGTTCACAAATTCAGGTGTTACAGAAGTATGATTATTTTCCATGAATTAATTTTGGATGTTAAGTCTATTTTTTTTGGTAAGATTAAAAAAAATTAACATCTGTCCTTCTTCAGCATATCTTCTACCTCTGCCTAGATTGACTCTCTCTCTCTCTCTCTCTCTCTCTCTCTAGCTTTCTCACTCTCGCTCTCTCTCTGTCTCTCTCTGGGGTGTGTGTGTGTGATCTGTGTGATCTCTTTCCCTTCAGTGGGAAAAATATCATTTTAGTTTTTTATGATAGGCCATGGTTAGGCTTTCCAAATAAAAATTTTGGGTAGACCTGATGATGTAGTAAAAAGAACTTAAAAGTACAGTACCTAACTCTGGCCAAGGAAAAATCCCCTTATGTCATATCCTCATAATCTTGTGTGGAGACTGGAATACCACTATGCCCTCCTATGACCCCATAGTCTGGAATAGTATTGAGGGAAGGAGTCCATCATTCTGAGTTCCTCTAATCTGATATATTCTCACATCATGCGGGTACTAAGACTAGGTATATCTACTCTGTTATATCCTAATCTTGTGTTTGTCCTTTGCATTAAATCTTTGTCCTGGTTTGGTAGTAAACCAAACTGAAAGCAGTCTTAGACATGACTGAGTCATAATTCTCCCCAGATTTAGAACTTATACCAAGTTTTGTAGTTTAACCTAGTTCACTTTATTGCTCTCGTCTATCCTCTCTTCACTCTAAAACTAAGGGTTTTAGAAACAAAAGACAGAAAATATGCTGCCTTAAGCAGAAAGAAAAATGAGATGAGTGTAAATAAGAAAAAAAGTAATATCTTAAACGATTACTCAGACAGTCCAAATATAAGTGTAATAAAAAGCACCTTTATGTCACATAACATGAGAATACATAAGCAAAATATTTTACTTTTTAAATTTGATATTTTCAAGAAGTAGAAGCATACTGTAGAGAATTATGAAGGATTTCACATTGCATTTAGCAAGAAAAAGGATGCAAAAATTCATTTTTTAAAACCTCAATTCCCCAGTGAATCTGCCTTGTTTCTAATTGATTCTATTTCGTGATTCAATTGCCACTAAAGATTTGGGACATCTCTAGGGCTGGCCCTGGGAGGAATTGTAAAACAGGTGTGTCAACTTTATTACCCCGTTCCTCTCCTATTAACAATAATATGCCTGATTTCTTTGTGTTCTGTTCCCCTCTCTCTTCCCAAAACTTACTCTGGAAAAGAGGTAACACAGTATTCATAGCATACTTGGAATACAACTTAAGAACTAGAGAAATTCTATTTGGAGGTGAACAATTATTGCTGAGGTCTCAAGCCCTGAGAATCAATACGCCCTGGCAATCAATATGTGTTTTTATTCCTCAAAATAATCTCTCTGAGAAATTTATTTTCTAATTTGGCACCCACTCAACTTCACTTTTTCTACAGTACTGACCTCTCTCTTCGGAGGAATACAAACATATTTCTAATTTCGAACCAGCAAGGTGGATTTTCCTTCCTCCACAAATTAAACATTTAAAAGTCTTAATTCAGTCCCTGGCATATATATTTTACTTAACACTAAGCAGAATTTTCCAAGATTAATTTAGGGCTTTGCTTTAGAGAAAATTTTTAGAGTAGAAGAGACAGAAACTCACAGAAGGGACAGGTTCTTGCAGTTGGCAACTTGCACTACTCTGTGGAAACCAGTGCGTAATTAGACTCTCTTCTCTCTCTTACTCCTCAGTTTTCCTTGACTACAAGTTCATCTCCTTGCCATGCCTACAATGATACAGAAAAATATATTTGAGTTAAATTCTCAGTTTTGAATAACTTAATACAAATCCATTGTAATTCAGGGATTAGAGCTATTTTATTCCTAAAATATTAGATTTATGGTGAGAGTAGTTTTTAATTTAAAGATTTTTTAAATGTTTTACTTAGTTAAATGAAAGTAATGTCAGATCTGGATAGGAATACAGTATCATAAAAAAAATAGTAAACTGCATATGATCCTCTCAGTGTTCTTGGGTGGTTACTCCTTATTTGTCCAACTAAAACTCAGAGTAATTATACCAAATTACATACAAATTAAGTCACAGATGTGTTAGTCATACATATTCAGTTATAAGAATAAGTTTCAATAGTTGAGTTATATAACCCAATGGAGTAATCATTGCTTTAAAAATGTATCTTCTCATTAAGCTTTCATAAAATGTTTGCAACTAATGTGCATTATGAGGCATCTAAAATTCAGAAGCAATAGATTCCTAAGAGGTTCTATTCAAGGTGATGAGGATGGTTCACATTTACTTGAAATTGAAAGGGAATTTTATTAGGTTTACCGTAATTGGCATATTTTTATGGATTTATTTTCTAATTCGGCACCCACTCAACTTCACTGCTTATGCCATAGTAGTGGCCTGATGGATTACTGTGGGTTCTTTTCACTATTATTAAATTTAATTATTTCTTGCTCATATACCCAGATGTGAACAGCATCAGGCTTCTAATCTAATAATACAGACTATTTGGAAAATGGGTGCTGTCAATTAGAGACATTTATAATAGAAGCAATAAAAAGAATCATTAATGAAAAGTAGTTTGCCTCTCACTGTACTTGGCTCTAATTAATCAAAAGTACTTTGAAATTGAAGTCATTAATAAACTTTTCTTACTTTTACAACAATGAAGTGGCTTGAGATTTCTTTGTAAAATTAGAAATATCTTACAAAATGAATGGATGAATGGCTACTGCTTTTTAAAAGGTGGTTTTCTTCACCCCCAACAAATGGTTTAAAAAATAAAAAAAGGAAAATAATGCTTTGAATTTTCAGCCAAAAGATAAATAAAACTTACATAAATTTGATTAGTATGTTGCAGAGATGGATGTGACGAACGTTGTTACTTATTCTGCTTGTTATTTTTCATTTACCTCTAAATATCTTTTTCTGCCCTCTCGGTGCTCTGGGGGATATTACCTGAAGCCCTTGCCATCTGACTTCGAGTAATTTTGGCCAACAGGAAATGACAGTAGAGATTGAAAGGTAGAAAGAGGGAAGTTAGAATATATCCTTCCGCTTCTCTCCCCGTATCAGTGCTTCTACTCTGGCAGCAATGACACCTTTCCTTTTATAAATCTTTCTGGGGGCTCCAGGAAATATTCAGTCCTTCCCAGGGGTGGAAATGGTTTCTTGGTGTTTCTAGTCTCTTGGTGTTACAATGTCATTTAGTTGTTCTTGTCCTCTTATATGTATATATACCATAATAAATGCTTTTCATTTAAACCAATTCAATACATTCTGTTTTCTCAGAGACACTGACTTATATGTAGTTAATAAATAATTAGTCCATTTCTGAAATCATGAACCACGAGTTTCTGTGTTAACATTAAAGTGTTAATTAAAGGCAAACCCTAGGGAGAAGAAAGGTCCTGGGCATGCAAATTAAGAGACAAAAATGGTGAAGTATGATCTTCTGGGTACACTCTACCAGAAACAGGAAGAAAGCCTCAAATGGATATGCACATAACTCCCTAAACACACTGCACATGCTCAATTCTGAAAGGTAAGGAGGACACTTTGCATGCCTGAAGCCCACCCTAAGGGAAGAATCATGAGAAAGAGGCGAGCCTATAAAGTCCCAGAATCAAGGTTAAAGGTACTTGTTTTTTTTCTCTCTTTGACCTTCAAGCTCCCAGTTGAATTTCTTCCAAGAGTTCTTTCCTTTCTTTCCTATTGTAAAAGCTTTTTAAATATACTTCACTTCTGCTTTGAAAATTGCCTTAGTCTCTTTTTCTGCTTTATGCCCCTGAGTCAAATTCTTTCTTCTGAGGAGGCGAGGATTGAAGTTGCTATGGACCCCTATGGATAAGCCACCGGTAACTCAGGGTAACTCAGATCTCTTCCACCACTAACACAGCGAGCCGTGATCATATCACTGGACTCAGCCTGGGCAAAATGTTTTGAGACCCTTTCTCAAAAAAATAAATAGATAAAATAAAGTTTGAAAATCAATATAATTATAAAACATCTTTATCCTATTCCTTTGGGGTGTACTGTTGTTATTAAAGAAATTCCTCTTGGTAACATTTACTGTAAAATAAATGAGTCTGTTAATATGCCATTGAGTACAGCAATATTTTGTTTAATAGATTGATGGTCAACTATCAGGACATGCCTTCCAATATTAATATTTAGTAAATGTAAGTAATGTGTGATATGTTCTAACATGCTGTAGTGTTATCATATATCAGTTTCCAGTGAAGGTTCCTGGCTTGTAAATCCCATAGCTCTTGTTAGTCTGTTGTTATTACATTGGGTGTGTTAGTCCTCAAGGGCAGGCCTCTGACCTTCTTACGCCCTCATTTTACCTGCCCCAGGGCAGGACTCTAAGGTTCCCCATTTTTAAGATTGTGAATCTTAAGACCCTCCCATGAAAGAGTCTCATAGTCTCATCCTATACCCTGGGGGAAGAAATGCCAATGTCATGAAGCCTCCATAAAAACCCAAGAGGACAGGGTTCATTGAGCTTCCAGATAGGTAAACATGTGGAGATTCCTGGAGGGTGGTGCACCCAGGGAGGGCATGGAGGCTCCATATCCCTTTCCCCATACATCCCATCTTTTCAACTGTATTCTTTGCAATATCCTTTGTAATAAACCAATAAACATAACTGTTTCCCTGAGTTCTTGGAGCTGCTACAGCAAATTAATTGAACCCAAACAGGGGGTCATGGAAATACCAACTTAAGGCTGGTTGGTTAGAAGTTTTACAGGCCCAGACTTACCACTAGTGTGAGGTGGGGTACAGTCTTGCGGACTGATTCCTCAACCTGTGGGATCTGACACTGTCTACCTGGAGATAGTTGTCACTAACTGAACACTATCTAATTCAGTCAGATAGCTCTCTAACTGAATGAGAGAACACCTAGCTGGTGTCTGCCTCTTGGTGTGTGGGGGAATATACCCACAAGTATGGTCACAGAAGTTTTCTGCATTGATGATTACTGTGGTACTAGAGTAGGAGAAAAACATGGTTAGAGAGAATTTTTTCTACACACCTATAAAAGTATAAGAAATTACTTCAAATATCTAGTATCTTTTATAAAGAGTGCGAACCAAAGAAAAACAGTGTTCATTTCTGACTGATATGTAATCCCTGGAACATAGTAGTTGCTAATCAAATGGTTAAATAAATGAATAAGCTTATGGATCAAAGTATCTTGAAAGCATTGGTTAATCTAGACATGATAAAAATTATAATTTGTTAAGACAAAGCCTCAAATCTTATTAAGAAGACCATCGAGGCTAGGAAGAAAATGCATCAACTAACGAGCAAAATAACCAGCTAACATCATAATGACAGGATCAAATGCACACATAATAATATTAACCTTAAACGTAAATGGGTTAAATGCTCCAATTAAAAGACACAGACTGGCAAATTGGACAAAGAGTCAAGACCCATCAGTGTGCTGTATTCAGGAAACCCATCTCACATGCAGAGACATACATAGGCTCAAAACTAAGGGGGAGAGGAAGATCTACCAAGCAAACGGAAAACAAAAAAAAGGCAGGGGTCGCAATCCTAGTCTCTGATAAAACAGACTTTAAACCAACAAAGATCAAAAGAGACAAAGGTCATTACATAATGGTAAAGGGATCAATTCAACAAGAAGAGCTAACTATCCTAAATATATATGCACCCAATACAGGAGCACCGAGATTCATAAAGCAAGTCCTTAGAGACCTACAAAGAGACTTAGACTCCCATACAATAATAATGGGAGACTTTAACACCCCACTGTCAACACTAGACAGATCAATGAGACAGAAAGTTAACAAAGATATCCAGGAATTGAACTCAGCTCTGCACCAAGTGGACCTAACAGTCATCTACAGAACTCTCCACCCCAAATCAACAGAATATACATTTGTTTCAGCACCACAGCACACCTATTCCAAAATTGAGCACGCAGTTGCAAGTAAAGCACTCCTCAGCAAATGTAAAAGAACAGAAATTATAACAAACTGTCTCTCAGACCACAGTGCAATCAAACTAGAACTCAGGACTAAGAAACTCACGCAAAACTGCTCAACTACATGGAAACTGAACAACCTGCTCCTGAATGACTACTGGGTACATAACAAAATGAAGGCAGAAATAAAGATGTTCTTTGAAACCAATGAGATCAAAGACACAACATACCAGGATCTCTGAGACACATTCAAAGCAGTGTGTAGAGGGAAATTTATAGCACTAAATGCCCACAAGAGAAAGCAGGAAAGATCTAAAATGGACACCCTAACATCACAATTAGAAGAACTAGAGAAGCAAGAGCAAACACATTCAAAAGCTAGCAGAAGGCAAGAAATAACTAAGATCAGAGCAGAATTGAAGGAGATAGAGACACAAAAAACCCTTCAAAAAATCAATGAACCAGGAGCTGGTTTTCTGAAACCAGTTAGTAACACTAATAAAGAAGAAAAGAGAGAAGAATCAAATAGATGCAATAAAAAATGATAAAGGGGATATCACCACCGATCCCACAGAAATACAAACTACCATCAGAGAATACTATAAACACCTCTACGCAAATAAACTAGAAAATCTAGAAGAAATGGATAAATTCCTCAACACATACACCCTCCCAAGACTAAACCAGGAAGAAGTTGAATCTCTGAATAGACCAATAACAGGCTCTGAAATTGAGGCAATAATTAACAGCTTACCAACCAAAAAAAGTCCAGGACCAGATGGATTCACAGCCGAATTCTATCAGAGGTATAAGGAGGAGCTGGTACCATTCCTTCTGAAACTATTCCAATCAATAGAAAAAGAGGGAATCCTCCCTAACTCATTTTATGAGGCCAGCATCATTCTGAAACCAAAGCCTTGCAGAGACACAACCAAAAAAGAGAATTTTAGACCAATATCCCTGATGAACCTCGATGCAAAAATCCTCAATGAAATACTGGCAAACTGAATCCAGCAGCACATCAAAAAGCTTATCCACCATGATCAAGTGGGCTTCATCCCTGGGATGCAAGGCTGGTTCAACATACACAAATCAATAAACATAATCCAGCATACAAACAGAACCAAAGACAAAAACCACATGATTATCTCAATAGATGCAGAAAAGGCCTTGGACAAAATTCAACAACCTTCATGCTAAAATCTCTCAATAAATTAGGTATTGATGGGACGTATCTCAATATAATAAGAGCTATCTATGAGAAACCCACAGCCAATATCATACTGAATGGGCAAAAACTGGAAGCATTCCCTTTGAAAACTGGCACAAGACAAGGATGCCCTTTCTCACCACTTCTATTCAACATAGTGTTGGAAGTTCTGGCCAGGGCAATCAGGCAGGAGAAGGAAATAAAGGGTATTCGATTAGGAAAAGAGGAAGTCAAATTGTCCCTGTTTGCAGATGACATGATTGTATATCTAGAAAACCCCACCGTCTCAGCCCAAAATCTCCTTAAGCTGATAGGCAACTTCAGCAAAGTCTCAGGATACCAAATCAATGTGCAAAAATCACAAGCATTTTTATACACAAATAACAGACAAACAGAGAGCCAAATCATGAGTGAACTCCCATTCACAATTGCTTCAAAGAGAATAAAATACCTAGGAATCCAACTTACAAGGGATGTGAGGGACCTCTTCAAGGAGAATTACAAACCACTGCTCAATTAAATAAAAGAGGATACAAATAAATGGAAGAACATTCCATGCCCATGGGTAGGAAGAATCAATATTGTGAAAATGGCCATACTGTCCAAGGAAATTTATAGATTCAATGCCATCCCCATTAAGCTACCAATGACTTTCTTCACAGAATTGGAAAAAACTACTTTAAAGTTCATATGGAACCAAAAAAGAGCCTGCATCATCAAGTCAATCCTAAGCCCAAAGAACAAAGCTGGAGGCATCATGTTACCTGACTTCAAACTATACTACAAGGCTACAGTAACCAAAACAGCATGGTACTGGTACCAAAACAGAGATACAGACCAATGGAACAGAACAGAGCCCTCAGAAATAATGCCACATATCTACAACTATCTGATCTTTGACAAACCTGACAAAAACAAGCAATGGGGAAAGGATTCCCTATTTAATAAATGGTGCTGGGAAAACTGGCTAGCCATATGTAGAAAGCTGAAACTGGATCCCTTCCTTACACCTTATACAAAAATTAATTCAAGATGGATTAAAGATTTAAATGTTAAAACTAAAACCATAAAAACCCTAGAAGAAAACCTAGGCAATACCATTCAGGACATAGGCATGGGCAAGGACTTCATGTCTAAAACATCAAAAGCAATGGCAACAAAAGCCAAAATTGACAAATGGGATCTAATTAAACTAAAGAGCTTCTGCACAGCAAAAGAAATTACCATCAGAGTGAACAGGCAACCTACAGAATGGGAGAAAATTTTTGCAATCTACTCATCTGACAAAGGGCTAATATGCAGAATCTACAATGTACTCAAAGAAATTTACAAGAAAAAAACACACAACCCCATCAAAAAGTGGGCAAAGGATATGAACAGACACTTCTCAAAAGAAGACATTTATGCAGCCAAAAGACACATGAAAAAATGCTCATCATCACTGGCCATCAGAGAAATGCAAATCAAAACCACAGTGAGATACCATCTCACACCAGTTAGAATGGCGATCTTTAAAAAGTCAGGAAACAACAGGTGCTGGAGAGGATGTGGAGAAATAGGAACACTTTTACACTGTTGGTGGGGCTGTAAACTAGTTCAACCATTGTGGAAGTCAGTGTGGCAATTCCTCAGGGATCTAGAACTAGAAATACCATTTGACCCAGCCATCTCATTACTGGGTATATACCCAAAGGATTATAAAACATGCTGCTATAAAGACACATACACACGTATGTTTATTGTGGCACTATTCACAATAGCAAAGACTTGGAACCAAGCCAAATGTTCAACAATGATAGACTGGATTGAGATAATGTGGCACATATACACCATGGAATACGACGCAGCCATAAAAAACGATGAGTTCATGTCCTTTTTAGGGACATGGATGAAGCTGCAAACCATCAATCTCAGCAAACTATCTCAAGGACAAAAAACCAAACACCGCATGTTCTCACTCATAGGTGGGAATTGAACAATGGGAACACCTGGACACAGGAAAGGGAACATCACACACCAGGGCCTGTTGTGGGGTGGGGGGAGGGGGGAAGGCTAGCATTAGGAGATATACCTAATGCTAAATGACGAGTTAACGGGTGCAGCACACCAACATGGCACATGTATACATATGTAACTAACCTGCACGTTGTGCACACGTACCCTAAAATTTAAAGTATAATCAAAATAAATAAATAAATAAATAAATAAAATAAAATATTTTAAAAAAGAAAAAAAAGAATGTATTACTGAAAATGATTCAATTTTTATTTAATGTATTCTGTTCATTGCTTTAGCATCCATTTACTGTCACCAAACCTCAACTTACATGATGACTGGTTGCATTACTAGGGTTTATTTACACGATTTTTAATATGGTTATGAGAAATACACTTTGACTTCAGGCTTTTAAAATGTGTTTTTTCTGAAATAGTTTTCATTGTGTGATAGATTTATTTATTCACTTTAAACGTTATGATTTACATAATCATCAGAATAACATGGAAACCATGTAGCACCAGTCAAAAATACAGTGCAATATTTGTAACTTCATGTTTTATTTCACTTTTATCTGTTTAGTTATTAAGAGTATGTGCTTAATATTGTGACTTTGACCCTGCAAATGTAGTAATTGCCCTTCTCCATTCTGCTTGGTCTCCAAGAAGACTAAATTTGAGGAACTGAATCTCCCATATTCCTTTGCCATCGGTCATTGGGGTTGTATTTGGACAATGAGAGATACAAGGCGGAGCTCTGAAGGCAAAAGGAAAATGAGGGAGGACGCTTAATTCCCTCAGCTCACTGCCTGCTGGGCTGTATACCTTTGTAGGACGCCTCATCTTCTGTTGGGCATCTCTCCCCTAGAACCAGAGCCCCAGCTCTACTTCTCTCCAATTCTAACAACTGCTCTATTCTTTACTCAGGCCCAGAAATGGAAGCAGCTCCCTGTAGTCGCTAAGCTCTGGAATACAACACCATCCCTTCTCTGTGACCCATATCCTGTCTACCACTTTATAAATAGCACTTTTGTGAAACTCACTTTAACTCATTTAAATGTGTTTTTTCCCCTCCTGCCAGGACTCTGACTGATGCATGGCGTTTTATTAAACAGCTTATATTTTTAAGTTTTTCACTCCTTCCAGATGATTTACTTGGAAATGCTATTTATTTACTCTCTCATCTAACATAATGTATTCCCACTGACATTGATTTGTTAATTGAAAAATATATGGTTGGCATGGAGAACTTAACATTACCAAAAACATCTTAATTCAATAAACCTTTTTGTCACATTTCTATGTAGGTATAGAGAGAAACATTTTAAATAATTCAAAAAATCTGTGTCACTATCTTAAACTACACATATTTTTATATAGAGAGACAAGATGATAACCTACTACTTCCACAGTTAAATTAATTTGCATATATATGGAAAATGACATGAATAACTCTGATATTCCACAGAATAAAATACATTAACATTTATAAAGGTAATCATTAATCATGTTTCTCATGATATTATGATCCATTGTAACCTTCATATTTTACACTTTGACAATTATTAAAATGCCATGTTGACTTGGATTATGTCAGTATATCATACTACCAACCCAGCTGATTTTGATAAGTCAAAGCTAAAAGACAGAGTGAAACAGACATATCTTTTCCAAATGACCCCTTTAAGATTTATTTTTTTAACAGTATTTACTACATATGAGCAATTATTTGTATATTACTACATTATATTAAGAAGTACATTTGCAAATATTATACCACTATATTGATTATTAATTGATTCAACAAATGTTTTGGGGCATATGTTTTCCTAGCTGCTGATGCGAGGTGTTATTAATACAATGAATGCGTATTAGTCTGTTGTCATCCTGCTAATAAAGACATACCCGAGACTGGATAATTTATAAGGAAAAGAGGTTTTTTTTGTTTTTGTTTTTTTGAGATGGAATTTCACTCTTGTTGCCCAGGCTGGAGTGCAGTGGCACAGTCTTGGCTCACTGCAACTTCCGCCTCCCAGATTCATGCAATTCTCCTGCCTCAGCCTCCCGAGTAACTTGGATTATAAGCTCCCACCACCACATCTGGCTAATTTTTGTATTTTTAGTAGAGACAGGGTTTTGCCATGTTGGCCAGGCTTGTCTTGAACTCCTGACCTTCAGTGATCCACCCGCCTCTGCCTCCCAAAGTGCCAGGATTACAGGCGTGAGCCACTACGCCTAGCCGGAAAAGAGGTTTAATTGACTCATAGTTCCACATGGCTGGGGAGACCTCACAATCATGGCAGAAGGCAAAGGAGGAGCAAAGTCACATCTTACATAGCAGCAGACAGGAGAGCTTGGGCAGGGGAACTCCCATTTATAAAACCATCAGATCTTGTGAGACTTATTCGATATCACGAGAACGGCACAGGAAAAACCTTCCCCCATAATTCATTTACCTCCCACCAGGTCCCACCCATGACACATAGGGATTACTACAATTTAAGGTGAGATTTGGGTAGGGACACAGACAAACTATATCAGAATGAAATAGAGAGAGACAGTAAATATGAGTAACCAACATATATACATAGCCAGTTACTGATAGGGCTATGTAGAGAAATAAAGAAGGAAAAGGGATAAGGTGTTCTGAAATGGGGATGAGCTTAATTGGCATATTTACCTATTGTAGTACAATGCAAGGAGCTAAAATAACTTAAATCCTTTGACCCAACTCCTGAATTATCGTTGTCATAGTTTTTATTCTACAAATACTTTAAATCCTAGGAATGATTGTTATTGCTCTTTTGTAGAGTAACTATTTATTTATATTCATTCCAAATAATTAAAATTTCACTGTTTTTCTATTCCCTTCTGCATGATTGGCATTCCAGTTTGGATTTGCTTCTTATCAACAGAAAGCAAGTCTTTATTATTTCTTTTAATTTATCTCTAGTAATAAATTCAGGATGTTTTTGTTATTGTGGCTTCAAGATTGTCTTCATCTTTAATCTTAAAGAAAAATCTCTTGGGTTTAGGAATCTCACTGGTAGTTATTCTATCTTGGCACCTTGGAGATACCATTCCTTTCTCTTCTAGCCACCCTTGATTCTGTCATAAAGTCATATCTCAGGTAATTAATTCTGTCTTCAACTGTGCCCAATCTGCTTTTATTGTGTATGTGTGTGTATATATGTGTATATATATGGTATGTGTACATACCTACTATGATGTATACATATATATGTATACCTACTATATATACACACACATATGTATGTGTGTATATGTGTGTATATGGTGTATATATATAGAGTACATAAGATATATACGTATATAAGAACTGCACATATATATGTATATATATATACATATATATATGAGAAGTACATGAGATATTTTGATTCAGGCTTGCAATGCATAATAATTGCACCACGGTAAATGGGATATTCATGCCCTCGAGCATTTATTCTTTGTGTAACAAACAATTCAGTTATAATCTTTTAGTTATTTTTAAATGCACCATTAAGTTATTATTCACTATAGTCACCATGTTGTGCCATCAAATACTAGATCTTATTCACTCTTTTGAATTAATTGATGTGCCCATTAACCATGCCTGCTTCCCCTCTATCCCACTACACTTCCCAGATTCTGATCACCCTTTCTGCTATCTCCACAAGTTCATTGATTTTAATTTTTATCTCCCACAAATAAGTGAAAACACGTGAAATATGGCTTTCTGTGCTTTTTGTGTCCACTTAACACAATTACCTCCAGTTTCATCCATGTTGTTGCAAGTAACAGCATCTCATTCTTTTTTATGACCGAATACAACTCCATTGTGTATATGTACCACATTTTCTTTAGTTATTTGTCTGTTGACAGACACTTAGGTTGCTTTCAAATCTTGGCTATTGTGAACAGTGCTGCAATAAATGTGAGAACACATATATCTTTTCCATATACTCATTTCCTTCCTTTGAAGGTATATACCTAGCAGTGATATTGATGGATCATATGGTAGCTCTACTTTTCATTTTTTGAGGAATCTCCAAATTGTTCTCCATAGTGGTTGTACTAATTTACATTCCCACTAACAGTGTACTGGGGTTCTCTTTTGTCCATATCTTCTCCAGTGTTTATTATACCCTGTCTTTTGGATATAAGCCATTTTCACTGGGGCGAGATGATATCTCATTGTAGCTTCTACTTGCATTTCTCTGATGATCAGTGATGTTGAGCATCTTTTTGTATGCCTGTTTGCCATTTGTATGTCTTCCTTTGAGAAATGTTTATTCACATCTTTAGTCCATTTTTAAATTGGATTCTTAGATTTGTTTTTCCTATTGAGTTGTTAGAGATTCTTATATATTCTGGTTATTAATCCCTTGTTATATGGGTAGTTTGCAAATATTTTCTTCCATTCTGTTGATAGTCTCTTCACTTTGCTGATTATTTCCTTTGCCATGCAGAAGCTTTTTAACTTGATATGATCCCATTTGTCCATTTTTGCTTTGGTTGACTGTGCTTATGGGTTATTACTTAAGAAATCTTTGCCTACTCCAATTTCCTGGAGAGTTTACCTGGTGTTTTATTGTAGTATATTTATATTTTGAGGCCTTAGATGTAAGTATTTAATCCAATTTGATTTGATTTATGTATATTATGAGATATAGGGGTCTGACTTTATTCTTCTGAATATGAATATTCAGTTTTCCCACCACCATTTATGGAACAGATTGTCTTTTCTCCAGTGTATGTTCTTGACACCTTTGTTGAAAAGCAATTCACTGTAGGTGTGTGAATTTGCTTCTGGGTGCTTTCTTTGGTTTCATTGGTATATGTGTCTGTTTTTATGCTAGTGCAATTCTGTTTTGGTTACTATAGCTCTGTAGTATAATTTGAAGTCAGGTAATGTGATTCCTCCAGTTTTGTTCTTTTTGTTCAGAAGGTGTTGGCTATTCTGGGTCTTTTCTGGTTCCAAATAAATTTTAGATTTTTTTTCTGTTTCTGTGAAAGACATAATTGGTATTTTGACAGGAATTGCATTGAATCTGTAGATTGCTTTGGGTAATATGGACATTTTAACAGTATTTATTCTTCCAATCCATGAACATGGAATATCTTTCCAATTTTTTGTGTCTTCTTCAATTTCTTTCATTAGTATTTTATTATTTTCATTGTAGAGATTGTTCATTTCTTTGGTTAAATTAATTCCTAGGTAATTAAATTTATTTGCAACTATTATAAATTGAGTAACTTTCTTAATTTCTTTTTCAGATTGTTCACTATTGGCAAAGAGAAATGCCACTGATTTTTGTTTGTTGATTTTATATCCTGCAACTTTACTGAATTTGTTAAACAGGTCTTTTGGTGCATTTTTTTGCTTGTTTTTTGTTTTTATTGAGATGGAGTCTTGCTCTGTTACCCAGGGTGGAGTGCAGTGATGCAATCTCATCTTACTGAAAACTCTGACTCCTGGGTTCAAGTGATTCTCCTGCCTCAGCCTCCTGAGTAGCTGGGATCACAGGCATGCACCACCATGCTCAGTTAAGTTTTGTATTTTTAGTATAGATGGGGTTTTGCCATGTTGGTCAGGCTGGTCTCAAACCCCTGACCTTAGGTGATCCACCCACCTCGGCCTCCCAAACTGCAAGGATTACAGGTGTGAGCCACTGCACCTGGCTTGTTTATCAGTTCTAATAGTATTTTAGTGGAGTCTTTAGATTCTTCCCAATATAAGAGCATATCGTCTGCAAACAAGGATAATTTAGCTTCTTTCTTTACAACTATGATGTCCTTTATTTCTTTATCTTGTTTGCTGTAGCTAAGACTTCTGACATTATGTTCAATAACAATGGTCATTGTAGGCATGCTTGTCGTGTTCCATATTTTAGAGGAATAGCTTTCAGGTTTTCCCCATTCAACGTGATATCAGCTGTGGGTCTATTGTATATGGTTTTTATTATATTGAGGTATACTCCTTCTTCACCCAGTTTTAGAGTTTTTATCATAAAGGGATGCTGAATTTTATCAAATGCTCTTTCAGCAGCAGTTGAAACGATCAATGGTTATTCTCCTTTATTCTACTGATATCATGTACCACACTGATTAATTCACATAGGTTGAACCCTCTTTACATCTCTGGAATAATTCCTCCTTGGTCATGATGAACGACCTTCTAAATTCATTGTTGAATTTGGTTTGCTAGCATTTTGTTTAGGATTTTTGCGTCTATATTTACCAGTGATATTGGCCTGTAATTTCCTTTATTTCATGTATTTGTTTGATGTTGGTACTGGCCTCGTAGAATGAGTTTAGAAGTATTTCCTCCTCAGTTTTTCAAAATGGTTTGAGTAGCATTGGCATCATTTTTTTTAATGTTTGGTAGAATTCAACAGTGAAACCCTCAGGTCACAGGCTTTTCATTACTGGGAACCTTTTTATTATGCCTTTGATTTTGCTACTTGTTTTTGGTCTATTCAGGTTTGAGATTTCTTCCTGATTCAATCTTGGTACATTGTATGTGTCTAGGAATTTATCCATTTCCTCTAGATTTTCCAATTTATTGGCATATAATTACTTCTTATGGCCACTAATGATCCTCTGAATTTCTATGGTATCAGTTGTAATCTTTTTTTCATCTCCAACTTTATTTATTTGGGTCTTCTCTCTTTTTGCCTTAGTTAATCTGGCCAAAGGTTTGTCTTTTTTTTTTTTTCTACCTTTTCAAAAACACAACTTTTTATTTCATTGAATTTTTGTATTGTTTTCTTTATTTCAATTTAATTTATCACTGCTCTGATTATTATCATTTCTCTTCTACTAATTTTGGGTTTGGTTAGCTCTTGGTTTTCTAGTTCTTTAAAATGACTTATCTGGTTGTTTATTTGAAGTTTTTTCCATTTCAATGTAGGTTCTTATAGCTATAAATGCCCCTGTTAGTCCTGCTTTTGCTGTATCCTGAAAGTTTAGGTATGTCATGTTTACATTATTATTTGTTTCAAGAA
Source organism: Pan paniscus (assembly GCF_029289425.2). Classification (NCBI taxonomy): domain Eukaryota; kingdom Metazoa; phylum Chordata; class Mammalia; order Primates; family Hominidae; genus Pan; species Pan paniscus. The sequence continues at coordinate 77,821,974 of NC_073254.2, forward strand.
ATTTTTCAGTTTCTTTTTTCCTTAGTTTCTTCATTGACCCATTGGTCAAACAGGATCCTGTTGTTTAATTTTTGCATGTTTGTATAGCTTCTGAATATTCTCTTGTTAGTGATTTTTAGTTTTATTTCACTGTGATCAGAGAAGTTGCTTCATATTATTTAAAATTTTTGAATGTTTTAAGACTTATCTTGTGACCTAACATATGTTCCATACTTAAAAATGATCATGTACTGAGAAAAAGATTGTGTATTCTGCAGCCTTTGCATGAAATGTTCTGTAAATATCTATTCTGCACATTTGGTCTGTAGTGCAGATTCAGTCTGATGTTTTTTGGGGGGTTTCTGTGTCTGGAAGATCTGTTCAATGCTAAGAGTTGGGTGTTGAAGTCTCCAGCTATTACTGTATTGATGTCTACCTCTCTCTGTAGCTCTAATAATATTTTCTTTGTGTAGCTGGTTGCTCCAGCATTGGGTACATATATATTTGCAATTGTTATATCCTCTTGCTGAATTGACCCATTTATTATTATACGATGACCTTCTTTGTCTCTTCTTATAGTTTTTGTCCTGAAATTTATTTTTTGGATATAGAAGTACCTGCTCCATTTTCATTTCCATTGGCATGGAATATCTTCTTCCATCCATTTATTTTCAGTTTGTGTACATCTTTATAGATGAAGTGTGTTTCTTATAGCCAACAGATTTGGAGCCTTTTTTTTTTTTTAATCCATTCAGCGACTCTATGTCTTTTGATTGGAGAGTTTAGTCCATTTATATTCAATGTTATTATTGATAAATAAAGACATACTTCTGCCATTTTGTTATTTGTTTTCTGGTTGTTTTGTGATCTTCTCTTCCTTCTATCCTCTTTCCTGTTTGCCTTTTAGTGAAGGTCATTTTTTTTCTGTTTGTATGATTTAACATCTTGCTTTTAATTTTTTCTGTATTCATTGTATGTTTCTGGAATTGAGGTACCATTAGGCTTGCAAATACTATCTTATAAACCATTATTTTAAATCATGACAACTTAACACTAATTGCATTAACAAACATGCAAAAAGAAAACTAATAAAAACTCTACTCTTTAAATTTGCAACCCCACCTTTTGTATTTCTGTTGTTTCTATTTATGCTATTGTACTGTATATGTCATGAAAACTTGTAGTTATTATTTTGGATTTGTTCATCATTTAGTCTTTTGACTTAGCATAACAGTAGTTTATACACCATAGTTAAAGTATTATAAAATACTGTGTTTTCCTATGTACTTACTATGACCAGTGAGTTTTGCCCTTCAGATGGTATTTTATTGCTCATTCACATTTTTTCTTTCAGATAGAACTCCCTTTAGCATTTCTTGTAGGACAGGCCTGGTGTTGATGAATTCCCTCATAGTTTATTTGTCTGGAAAAGTATTTATTTCTCCATTATGTTTGAAGGTAATTTTTGCCAAATATTCTAGGATAAAGTTGGGTTTTTGTTTATTTGTTTTGTTTTGTTTTCTCCAGTGCCACTCTCTCCTGCCCTATAATGGAAAGTCAGCTGCTGGATGTATTGAAGCTCCATTGTATATTTGTTTCTTTTCTCTTGCTAGTCCCCTTTACTTTTTCCTCTGCTTTTCTGAAGCAGAAGGAGTTTTTCACCATAGCCACCAGAGCTGGGAATGTGCTAGGTCTCACCTGAAGCCAGCACATTTCAGCCTCACCCAAGGCCCACAGCATGCTATGTGGGTATTGCTGTTGGTTATTCAGGGCCCAGGGCTCTTCAGTCAGCAGGTAAACAATTCTGCCAGGACTGGGTCCTTCTCTTCAATGCAGCTGGTTCCATTCTGGTCCAGGGTGTACCTAGAAATGCCATCTGGGAGATAGGGCCTGCAATGTGGGCCTTGACTCTGCCCAGTGCCCTGTTCTATTGTGACTGAGCTGGTATCCAAGATGCAAGACAAAGTTCTTTTTATTCGTTTCTCTCCTGTCTTCAAGCTGAAGGAAGGAGTCACTTTTGTTTCTGTGAGCTGCGCTGCCTGGGGTTGCAGGAGAGGTGGTGCAAGCACTCCCTTAGCTGACCCAGCTTATGTCTCCATTGGTCACATGCTGCCCTAGTCCACTGGCTCTGAATCCCGCCCAATACTAAGATTTGCCTAATAACTGCAGTCTTTGTGTCCTAGACTCCCTTTCAAGTTTACTTAGAACCTCAGAGCGCTGTAGCTTGTGGTGGTGAGGCTTGTGGACACCAAATTTCAATCACTTTGATGGGCAATTTCCCTCTGGCTAGGGCTTGTCCATATGCTCCTCCATGGGCAGGCACCAGAGGAGATCAGAATGGCTTTGCTCTTTGCCGTGACAGGGCAGCACTGAGTTTAATGCTAAGTCTCTCAGTTGCTGTGCTCTCCCTCCCTCAAGTACACAGATTCTGTCTCCACACCACATGGCCACTGCCAGGGGTTGGAGGAGGGGTGGCATCTACAATTCAAGACTGTCTTTGCCACCTTCCTCAATGCCTCTTTTTACAATATAAATTTGAAACCAGAACGAGGTACTGTTATTATTCACCTAGTTTTTGGTTCCTATGATTATATTTTTTTTTATGTAGTTTGTTGTTAAAATTTGGTGTTCCTGCAGAAGGGGTCATTGGTGGAGGCTTCTTCTAAGCCATCTTGCTCTGCCCCTGCTCCAAACTACCTCTAAACCTAGCCATTGATTTCTCAATTTTAAATATTGTATTTTTGTTTCAGTTATAAAACTTCCATTTTCTTTGTCTATCTGTCTTATCTATCTTTCTATCTATCTAGAGAGAAAGAGAGGGATAGAGAGACACAACTCTGGGCAACAAAACAAGACCCTGTCTCTATAAAAACAAAATTAAAACAAAAAATAGCCAGGTGTGGTGATGCCTGCCTGTAGTTCCAGCTACTCAGGAGGCTGAGGCAGAAGGATCGCTTGAGCCCACATAGTCAAGGTTGTAATGAGCTATGATACATTACTGAGTATTGCACTGCATTCCAAACTTGGTTCAGAGTGAGACCCTGTCTCTAAGAAGAAAATAATACTAATAAATTTTAAAATAAATGCATAAACACATATGTGTCTGATAAGTTCCTTCCTAATACATTTCTCCATTTGTATGTTTATATTTTCTATTGCTTTTTCTTTATTTTCGTTCTTGTTCTCTTAACTATTTGTGTGCCTGTTATTTTTGAATGAGCAGCATTGTAAATCCAAAACTGTAAAAATAATGTGGCTTCAGATGATGATATAGTCCTCAGGAGAATATTTACATTTGTCTCTGCAAACTTTTAGGGACACAGAATTCTGGGAGAATCTTTATCCAACATGAGGACTTGAAATGATTCAAAACTGGATTTCAACCTATACAAGGCTTACTTATTTTGATTGCATTCCCATGCTTCCCGAATGCAACTCTTCAGAATGTCAACCAAATACAGGAAACTTAATGGGCCTTCTCTGAGAATGAACTGAACTTGACATTTTGTCCCTTTAGCTTCACAAGATTTTCAAAGGCCCCTTTCAGTTTCTCAGTCACTCAGTCACCTCATCTGAAATCTACAGAAACACTTAGAGCAAAATCAGCTCTAAATATTAGATATACCTCTCTTCTTCCAAATCTTAACCTTCTCATTCTTCATTGCCTTATTGACTTTCCATGCCTTCAGGTAAGTATTCATCTTTCCTCATTTTTTCTCAGTAGGATAGTTGGTCAAAATTTTCCAATATGCAATGACTGAAAGCCTAAATCTATCCATAAATTTCTTACTGAAGGCATAGTAAAACAAGTTCTCATAGTGATTGGGGTAACAAAAACACTGAGCATTTACCAGTTTCAGAAACTCAGCCTCCAAATGTTACATACAGATTTTGCAGTAGAAAAAGTTTATTCTAATGAAAATAATCATAGTTGAGTGGATTTGAAATGCTTCATTTTCATCTTATATACACCATCGATTTGTATATAAGACAGATTAAAAGGAGAAAATAATATAAAATTAAGTTTATGCAAAGGCTTTAAAACTCATGCATATAAATTAGAGACAAAGGGGTTAGTGTAAATTACAGGATTATTTTAAGCTTTCATACTCCCACATACAATTTATCTTTCTTTGCAATAAAAATAATTTGATTGATATATATTTTTTACTTATGTAAACTTCATGCATATTTTCAAAATCAGTCCTTATCTTAAAAAGTAAAAAATACAGTGTAATCACAAAATAGATGAAGTTCGGGACAAGATTAATCCATAATACCACCATCTTATCAAATAACTTATTTTTATTTTTTGTTATCTTCTAGTACCGATATAAAAAATAAACAAGGATGTTTGACTTAACAAGGATGTTAATTCTTTATATATTTGCAATCAACTACATTATACACTTCAGTTCCATTTTTTTTTAAATTTACAATATAATAAATATGACCCCAAACCTCTGTTTGTTTTTTATGGTGATTATTTAAATATCTGCATTAAAATCCCAATATTTCATTGGCATCTAATTGCATTGTTTATTTAAACCCTACTCTAGGGAAATGTATAATGCACTATAACTTAATTCAAGAACATCAGGCTGGGCGCGGTGGCTCACGCCTGTAATCCCAGCACTTTGGGAGGCCAAGGCGGGTGGATCACGAGGTCAGGAGATCAAGACCATCTTGGCTAACATGGTGAAACCCTGTCTCTACTAAAAATACAAAAAATTAGCTGGGTGTGGTGGCGGGCACCTGTAGTCCCAGCTACTTGGGAGGCTGAGGCAGGAGAATGGTGTGAACCCAGGAGGTGGAGCTTGCAGTGAGCCGAGATAGTGCCACTGCACTCCAGCCTGGGCAAGAGAGCGAGACTCCATCCATCACAAAAAAAAATAAAAAAAAAAAACAACAACATCAAATTGGAGGTAAATTTGGAATTTGAACAAGGATTATTCTACTTGCTACATCTTTATTTATCTCCCTGCAACCTGAGACTCCAAATCTGTAAAATGGGATAATAAGAAAACTTATATCAAAAGACTATTGTGAGGATTATGCTAATCCAGATAAAACACTAAACATGTTCTGGCATACAGTAAGCACTTAATAAATAAATATCAGTTTATCAACTTTATTCAATCACTGCTAATCATAAACTTTGAATTACAGTATTGCATACATGCTAACCAAGAATCAAAGAGCATCACCTTTGAAATTGGAATGATAGGTTTGAATACTGACCTCATCACTGACTTGTTAGCCAGTTGGAAAGTTACATAACTTTACAAAACCTTAGCAGGCCTTTTGGGATTTTAGAGGAAAAAAGTGACTCAAAAAGTACAGTGCTGTAGGCTGAGTGCAGTGGCTCGTGCCTGTAATCCCACCATTTTTGGAGGCCAAGGTGGATTGATCACCTGAGGTCAGGAGTTCCAGACCAGCTTGGCCAACATGGTGAAACCCTGTCTCTACTAAAAATACAAAAATTAGCTGGGCATAGTGGTGCCAGCCTGTAGTCCCAGCTACTGAGAAGGCTGAGGCTGGAGAACAGCTTGAACCTGGGAGGCTGTGGTTGCAGTGAGCCAAGATCAAGCCATTGGACTCCAGCCTGGGTGACAGAGTGAGACTCCATCTCAAAAAATAAACAAAAACAACAGCAACAACGAAAAGTGCTTAATTCAGAAAATCAGTGTTTAATTTCTTTTTTCTATTGCTTTTCTCCTATTAAGTTTGTAAAGCATGATTTGTCACCATGAATATTCTGCTGTCTCTAAGATCATTCAGTAACTTAGCAGAAAAGCTAGAAATATTTCTCTTGGCAACTGTAGTTTTAAAAAATAACAACTCCTTTTTTACTGGTTTGATATGCCAGGGCTTAGGCACAAAATTTCCAGGAAGAAGGAGCTACGTTAATTTGGGTGAAATGTACTCTTTTGTGATTATAATAAATAGATATGATAAAAGTCAAATTGGAGATGCTCCCTTCCATCTTGCATTTCTTAAGAAAAAGAGAAAAAGATTTTGTTGCAGATAGAGTAATGTTCATATCTGGGACTCTGACACAAATTAGTTGCATGAGTTTGGGAAAGTCATTTAACCAACCTGAGCCTCACTTTATCTATTTAAAAAGGGGAATAATATTATCCACCCTGATAATATACTGAGAGTTTAAATAAATAATGCACATAAGATAGCTATACATTTCATAACTGTTCAAGAAAGAATTGTCTTCTGTCATTTTATTTTTATTATAATATTTGCTTGTTTGTTTGTTTGAGACAGAGTTTCACTCTTGTTGCCCAGGCTGGAATGCAGTGGCACGATCTCGACTCACTGCAACCTCTGTCTGCCGGATTCAAGCGATTCTCTTGCCTCAGCCTCCAGAGTAGCTGGGATTACAGGTGCATCCCACCATGCTTGGCTAATATTTTGAATTTTTAGTAGGCACAGGGTTTCATCACGTTGGCCAGGCTGGCCTCTAACTCCTGATCTCAGATGTTCCATCTGCCCCGCCTCCCAAAGTGTTGGGATTACAGGCGTGAGCCACCGCATCTGGCTATTTTTATTATTTTTTAATTCTAAGAAAAGTTTACTCTGATGGTAGTTTCTTTTGCTGTGCAGAAGCTCTTTCGTTTAATTAGATCCCATTTGTCAATTTTGGCTTTTGTTGCCATTGCTTTTGGTGTTTTGGACATGAAGTCCTTGCCCACGCCTATGTCCTGAATGGTAATGCCTAGCTTTTCTTCTAGGGTTTTTATGGTTTTAGGTCTAATGTTTAAATCTTTAATCCATCTTGAATTGATTTTTGTATAAGGTGTAAGGAAGGGATCCAGTTTCAGCTTTCTACTTATGGCTAGCCAGTTTTCCCAGCACCATTTATTAAATAGGGAATCCTTTCCACAGGCAACCTACAACATGGGAGAAAATTTTCGCAACCTACTCATCTGACAAAGGGCTAATATCCAGAATCTACAATGAACTCAAACAAATTTACAAGAAAAAAACAAACAACCCCATCAAAAAGTGGGCGAAGGACATGAACAGACACTTATCAAAAGAAGACATTTATGCAGCCAAAAAACACATGAAAAAATGCTCATCATCACTGGCCATCAGAGAAATGCAAATCAAAACCACTATGAGATATCATCTCACACCAGTTAGAATGGCAATCATTAAAAAGTCAGGAAACAACAGGTGCTGGAGAGGATGTGGAGAAATAGGAACACTTTTACACTGTTGGTGGGACTGTAAACTAGTTCAACCATTGTGGAAGTCAGTGTGGCGATTCCTCAGGGATCTAGAGCTAGAAATACCATTTGACCCAGCCATCCCATTACTGGGTATATACCCAAATGACTATAAATCATGCTGCTATAAAGACACATGCACACGTATGTTTATTGCAGCATTATTCACAATAGCAAAGACTTGGAACCAACCCAAATGTCCAACAATGATAGACTGGATTAAGAAAATGTGGCACATATACACCATGGAATACTATGCAGCCATAAAAAATGATGAGTTCATGTCCTTTGTAGGGACATGGATGAAACTGGAAACCATCATTCTCAGCAAACTATCGCAAGGACAAAAAACCAAACACCGCATATTCTCACTCATAGGTGGGAATTGAACAATGAGATCACATGGATACAGGAAGGGGAATATCACACTCTGGGGACTGTGGTGGGGAGGGGGGAGGGGGGAGGGATAGCATTGGGAGATATACCTAATGTTAGATGACGAGTTAGTGGGTGCAGCGCACCAGCATGGCACATGTATACATATGTAACTAACCTGCACAATGTGCACATGTACCCTAAAACTTAAAGTATAATAAATAAAAAAAAAAAAAGAAAAGTTTACTTCTTCTAACCTAGTAATTTCACTTTTAGGTGTTAATCTTGAAGAAACAAACCTGATTTAAAAATGTGTCATGTCAAATTCTTTAACATTATTTAAAATAGTACAAAAATTAGAAATAGCTCAAGTACTCAACAAAAGAGTATGCTAAAATAAATTAAGGAATAATGGTAAAAGAAATAGTTGTAGCTATTAGAGTAATAAAACTTGGTTTGTAGTGTTTTTATGTAATGTAACTTTTATTTTTTTTTTCAACTTCTATTTTAGATTCAGGGTGTACATATGCAGGTTTGTTAACTGGGCATACTGCATGATGCTGGGGTTTGCAGTATGAATGATCCAGTCACCTAGATACTGAGCATAGTACCCAACGGATAGTTTTTCCACCTATGACGCCTCATCCTTGCTCTAGTAAGTCTCAGGGTCTAATTTTGCCATCTTTATGTTCATGAGTACCCAACGTTTAGCTCCCACTGATAAGTGAGAACATGCAGTATTTGGTTTTCAGTTCCTGCATTAATTTGCTTAGGATAATGGCCTCCAGCTGCATCAATGTTGCACAAAGACATGATTTTATTCTCTTTTATGGCTGCATAATATTCCATGGTGTATATGTACTACATTTTCTTTATCCAATCCATCACTGATGAATACCTAGGCTGATTCCGTGGTTTGGCAATTGTGAATAGTGCTGTGATGAACATGTGAATGCCTATGTCTTTTTGGTGGAAAGATTTGTGTTCTTTTGGATATATACTCAGTAATGGGAATGCTGCGTTGAATGATAGGTCTGTTTGAAGTTCTTTGAAAAATCTCCAAAGTGCTTTCCACAGAAGCTGAACTAATTTACATCTCCATCAACAGTGTATAAGTGTTCCCTTTTCTCTGCAGCCTCACCAGCACCTGTTGCTTTCTGACTTTTTAACAATCACCATTCTGACTGGTGTGAGATGGTATCTCATTGAAGTTTTGATTTGCATTTCTCTGATGATTCATGATGTGGAGCATGTTTTCATGTTTGTTTGCTTTTGAGAAGTCCTCTTTTGAAAAGTGTCTGTTCATTTTTTTTTCTATTTTTTATGGGGTTATTCGAATTTTGCTTGTTGAATTATTTAAATTCCTCATAGTTTCTAGATATTATATCTTTGTCAGATGCATACTTTGCAAATATTTTTTCCCATACTGTAGGTTGTCTATTTTCTCTTTTGACAGTTTTCTTTGCTGTGCAGAAGCTCTGTAGTTTAACTAGGTCCCACCTGTTAATTTTTGTTTTTGTTGCAATTGCTTTGGATGACTTAGTCATAAAGTCTTTCCCAAGATCAATATCAAGAATGGTATTTCCTAAGTTTTCTTCTAGGATTTTTATAGAGTATCTCAAAAAGTAAGTAAGTTAATAAAAACAAAGGTACATTCCACAGTGGGAACTCAAAATATTGAGATACATTGCAGTTTAAATCCACTTGATGTGAGAAAATTATAAAGGACTCAGAATATTTAGCCTCCTCCTGTGAATAAGGAAGGCTAATGATGCATGTTCCATGCCAGAGAGCAGACAAAAAGAAAGAACGCAAGTTAAAGGAAAGTTCAGTTTCATTCAAACTCAGGTAAATCTAGCAATTAGAGCTACAAAAAAAATGAAAAATAAATTTTTTTTGAGAATTTTAGAATTGGTCATTCATTACTAAAAATTCTCACCCAAAATGTGAATGATTACTTATCATTGTTTTATTGTTTCAGATGTGGTTTATTTATACTAATTATAATCCCTAAACTTCAAAAAAAAAAACTTCTCCTTTCTAGTCAATTTCTCCACAGATGATAGCACCAAGGGTTGTTCATGCTGGATTCAGAAAGCAAAAGTGGAGAATCTATTCGTCTCTGACGACAGCTGTTGGACATGGAATTTTACCTTTGCTTTCAGTGTTGCTGCTAGGTGAGATCTTGGACAGTCACTTCTTGTGCTACCAGATATCTGGACCTCTTCTGGAGAGGTTCCTCACTTCTGTGCTGCAGATTGCTAACCTTATTGGAGGGGTGTCCTTGTGCTGTGATGTCTCCATTTCTGAATTCCCTAACAGCAGCTTTCTCCAGCCTTCCAATCGTATACCTTATTTTAAGCCTTTAATTCTCTGTATTAAGACTCTTCCTGCTTAAAATACCCAGAATGACCTCTATTTTTCTTGAATGACTGATGCATAATTGAATAGAAGCTGGATCACATGCGTTCCACAAAGCACACTGTCATTACTATACATAACACTGTATAGTATAATTACAATATATATGCAATATATATTACCATATATATTACTGTGTATATATATTACCATATATATTACTGTGTATATATTACATATTATAGGTTGAAAAAATAATTGAATAAGAAAAAGTATACCTGTATATTTATTTGACTAAAAAGCAAATATGCCATTGTATACTGTTTTATAAATTCTACCCTTTTAAATGTGTAACAGTCCAATGCAATTAAAATACATCGGTACAGAGATGCAAATTTTACATGTTGTTGCTAATTATTCTGGAAATTAAAACACTGACATTTTCTGAACTCTTAGTAACTAATAAAATCAAGTCACTAGTTTTCCACTCACATCCTTAATTGTCTGAAAAATTAAAACTGTCAGATTATATTCAAAGTATCGCTATCCCTTTGAAGTTTTATTTTATTTATGAGTTTTATTTTCACTCTGAATTAAGAAAGGAGGGTAAAGCCAAGACTATAATTGAGATGGTCTTTAAGTTGAATAGTCATGGGTGTGGACTACCCAAACATGCAAGCTATGGGAGGAAGCCACTTTCTTGGATTAATTCTGGAAGGAGACTTTCAGAGGCTGAATTTCAGAATTATTCATATACTTATGGGACAGCATGTCACCACAGATCAGAGCTCTGGAAAAGACCTGAAAGCCTAAGCTAGGGTAAAGAATGGAGAGAATCTGTGGGAGCTAGACCTTAGGTTTGCAAAGAAATTGGGCTCGATTATGTTGACAAACAAGAGGAATTGTTCAGACACTCAGGGTGTGAGAGCCTAGGATGAGGTTCATCGAGCAACACTGGGTAAAGTAGTTAAGATCAATAAGAAAAGCAGAGCTGATCTTGAGGTTCGTATAAACATCAAAATTTTCCCACTCCTTAAATATAGTTTTGTCTTTGTCCTGTCTTTCATCACACACACACACACACACACACACACACACACACACACTCACACACATACACACGGTATTATTCCGTCTAAATGTCAAATATAGTGCTAACTGCCAATAATGTAAAATAAATGTACTGATTTATTTTTAAGTACCCAGTCTCTGAATTGTAATTGTGATTTAAGAATTTCCCTTTCATAATCCCAACCAATTTCAACTTCTTATATATGTCTTATCCCCTTTATTTTTGGAGGATAGGAAACACTCTTGTGCAAAATTAGGAAATTATTAAATGAGCCTACTGTTCTTTATTTGTCCTCCCCCAACTCCCCAGTGACTAAAACAATGTGCCCTTCACTAATTCATCTTACTAGATTTTTGGATTTAATTAATAATATTTTTTAGGAAGTATTTCCAATTAAAGTTGTGTTTTTATCCTTGCCTTCAATACACTAAACATTCACAGATTTACATATTGATATCTTAATATTGTTTGTCAGTTTTTTTAAATATGAAAATTTGTAATGAATTATAATAACAAGCAGAATCCCAGTGGGCATTAATGCTAAAAGATTAATTGAATATCCAGCTTCATTATTTTACAACTTATGATACTAAAACTGTGATGATAATGTCCACCCCTTAGATGTTGTTAAGATTAATTGAGACATCATGTATAAAGCACTTAGCACAATGACTGTGTATGTCCAATAAATATTGATCCTTTTCTCTTTCCCTTTAGAAAAGTTTTAAAATTTCTCAGAGCTACCACATCCTAAATTCCTCTCACCTATGTTCACATATATCAAGTTCATCGTTGCTCCATGTATCTAGAGATCACTTGCCTCTGGTTAAAATAACAGATGCATGAGCTCCAATTATGTAATGATCTTTAGGACTAGGAACAGAAATCTGCATTTTAATAAACTCCCACCTGTTATGTATGTACCTGATGCTTGAGGGCAATTCACGTAGCCTTTTCATAACAGTTGACTACTGAAATAGTTCGCTGCAAATCCTATCTAGAAGAAAAGATGAAAAGTGATTTTTTTTAAGTTTTAAAAACTGAACATGAGGATTAATTGTAGAAAAGAATATTGGGTAGAAAAATAGTGCATGCTGAGTGATGTGGAGGTGAAATACGATACCCAACAAATCAGAATTTGAGGAAGGAATGAAAATATGTTATTAATAAAATTGCATAGTAAATGGAGAATTTGAATGGTTTCTACACAACTCAGGCAATGCAATAACTGCCTTGAATGCAGTGAGGTGTCAGTTTTCTTTCATCATTTTAACAGCATATGATTGCAGCTATCAGGCTGTATTCAATTTTCAACCTTAATGTTATTAGTATATTTTCCCTTAACTGTACACTTTAAAATGCATTAAAGTGCAAAAGTAACAGAAATAAGAATTTTAATTCTTTCATCCAGAGTTTCCAACTTACACCTCTCTCCAATGAGATTCAGGTATCTCCATAAATTATTCTAAAGTGAGACCAACCTCAGGTTTAGCAAATTGGGATATTTTAAATCCTATGGTCACAGAGAGGACTGCAGTCTTCATGCTAGTTAATAGGCAAGTTTTTACATTTTTAAAAATTTGGATTGACTGACTCGTTGCAAATATTCTCAATTTATTTTTGTTAGTTCCTTTGTATTGTATTTACCTTCCTGCAAGTTTGATAATTACTTTTCCTATTTTCTCTTCTCTAAATTAATTATTTACTATTTCGTTATAATATTTATCAAGAGGCAACTTTGTTACAGATATTTGGCATCTGGTGAGCTTTCTACTCTCTTTATTTTTCTAGGATACATTAAAGTGTCAGATTTTCCTTATAACAAATTACAAATCTGGTTGTCTGAAAGCTGTGCTTATATGAATTGTTATTTGGTAAATTTCTGCTTCAAATGACTACATTATATCATAATGGAGTATAGGAATTAATAACAATTCCTTCCATTTATTATCATGTTATAAAATACATGATTCCATTTGTTTTTGCAATGTTATCGGACAGACAACATTATTGTCCCCATTTACATACATGCAAGAATCGAAAAGTTTAAGGTTATGCAACACTGAGTGGTGGACCCAGAAACTTGACTCAAGCCTTCTCACTCAGCATCTGTTTGTCTCTGCCCTGTGCCAACTTCTGGTTGGTATCACTGCTGATGATCTCTAGATAATTGGAACTAGTCTGGTGCAAACTGTTTAACTCTTGGTTGTAATTCCAATGATGTTTAAAGATATAAAATAGGCCAGGCATGGTGGCTCACGTCTGTAATCCCTGCACTTCGGGAGGCCGAGTTGGGCAGATCACTTGAGGCCAGGAGTTCGAGGCCAGCCTGAGCAACATAATGAAACCCCATCTCTACTAAATATACAAGAGCTGAACTACAGTAAGGAAGAGTCAGATATTCGACTCATAAAGTAGAGTTAATCTGAACTGTTTGCAGCTTCTAGTAGTAATCACACAGTGGCAATGGTCAGCCATTTAATTTTAACTCTATATAGCCCCTAATTCAATATTTTATTGACAAAGAAACATAAACCCAAAAGTTCATCTAAATCAATTACATCCCTAGGATCCTGGTCACAGAAGCAGGGAGCAGTGGTTCACAGCTTAAAAGCTGGCTTCCCTGAACAGTTGTAGTAGCAGACCTTTAATAAATTCAGCTTATCATGATCGTTTTAACAGTATGTTTAGAATGTAAACTCAGTAGTATTTCCTTTATCTCAGAGACTAGAAACTATATTGCACTGTAGAGATGATCCAGAGATTGGATGTGTTACAAGCACCATCCAAAACCCTGCTTAGTCACTTTCCATCTGGGTGAACTTGAGCAACTTAAATGTCACCAAGATTCAGAGTTCTCAGCATTAAAATGAAGACAATAACCACTTGTAGAGAGGTCAGAGATCTGGCATACATAAAATTTGCCACAGTTATCTCTTGTGAGTAGTTTATATTAATTAAATCTTTAATTCTTAATATATGGAAAGAATATTACTCTAGTATATGAAGACAAAATTTCCACCCTGGGTTGGCTGTGACCTGGCCATTTAACCTTAGTTGAGTCACTTATTCTTTCTCTGGGTCTCGTTGTTAAAATAAAGTGGTTTCTTTTTCTAACAATGTAATTACCACTGTTTAATGATTTACCTCTAAGTTGTTGGAAGTTAGTTCTATATTCTTTTTTCCCACACAAAGATTTTCAAGCACTGGCTCTCAGTGTACTGACAAATAAATACTCTGAAACATTATATGTATTTCTAGTTACTGGCTCTGTATAGATTTTTATATCTGAATAGCATAATCTTTTACATCAACTAAGCTGCCAACTGACTAAACTATTGGCAGCTTAAACTATATTTTGAAAAAACAGATGTACTCTGAGAATTATTGGATAAAAGAGGAAAATAGCCTCTATGTTCATCAGAGTAAATGCTGCCTGTCCCTTCTTAAAAGATTCTGCCACAACTCTCATTACAAATAAGGCTAATAGAGATGAATCATGATTTACTTGACTATAACTCAAAATATTCAAATGGAAAGATTTTAACAAAAGTCTAAGCTGCTGTATTATCTGGTAAATTTTAAGTCAATAATATTTTAAGGGAAATATCTGTTGATTAGAATAAATTATAACTTGGCTTATTTTTCCATTTAGTTTTGTCAAGTATAAGATCTGTGTGAACTGCCATGAAATAAGGAGTAGACAAGATTAGCAGCAGCTGCTATTAAAGGGATGAATGAGAATGTCAGAAAAATAGCTCAATGAATTACCAGGGGGAGAATGGGCAAGTTCTGTTCATAGATGGTAACATGAATAGGGACATTCAGAAAGAAAACAGAGCATTAATATGGCTATAAGGACAATTACAATAGGATGTAAAGCAATAATAGTTAAAGGATTAATAGAAATGGCATCCACTAGAGTTAAATTTGAACAAAAGCAGAAGTTAGGTGGAAAACAGGCAGTTTCATCAGAACAGGGACACAACGGGTGTTCTGATGCCACACCTAACCAACAAATTCTTCACCATGGCTTTGGTTTTTTTCCTGTGCACCTGTGAATTTTCATCCAGTAACATCAATATTTGGTGAGACTTTTAGGTATAATATGTAACATTTATTTGTTATGTTTATTATTTGTATTTTATATGCATCAGTATTATGCATAATTTTATGTAAGAATCCTAGCAAGAGATTAGGTCTTCCATAAAGCAAGTACTGCAAGGAATCCTGAGAAAAAATATTCTGGGGCATGTGACACTCAGACTAATGGCCTAAAACTCATGTCACCGAAGCCCAAGGTTTATCAGAGCTTCTCTGGCATCAAAAGGACCTCCTATCCTGCTTCACCAATAGCAAATGCCTTTTTATTATTTTACATTTTAGAGTTACATGAGTTCTGCTTTTTAAAATATTTGATCATTACAAAATGTATCCATGCATTGAAACATCACATCATATCCTATAAATATTTACAATTATTAAATTGCCAATTAAATTAAAACAAAACTTTAAAAAATAAAAATAAAATCAAACATAAAAATATTTGTAAACAATGACTCCAGAGACCATATGGTACCAAATAAACTATAATTCTTCCAAAAAGTTACAAACTCTTTTGAAATATTATCTTTTCAAATATACTGCATGCTTATTACTAAGGTTTTAATATCAGAGAATATACAGAACACAATATTTTAGTTTTGATACTGCAAGAATCAGAGGAAAGAAATACAAATTTTTGTGATAAAAAAGAGAAAAAAATAGAAGAAAAAAATAAATTACAATAAAGTTAGAAAAACAAGTCAGAAATCCTCTCCAAGAGAGAAATGTTTAAACATGTGAACACATTTGTTCAAAATGCAAAACATGTAGATGAAAAGTTGTTCTCTTACATTTCAATAAAATAGGAGAATTACAAGGGCTTCCTATTGTCTTAAAGGTAATTTTTCATTATGGGAGAATAACTGTCAGCAGTATTCTTATGATGGATTTCAATGTATATATAAACAATAAGTTAATCGAATATGCATTACCTTGCAGATCATTCATATAGAGTTAACTGACTTCAAGCTTTTAATAATGTCATCTGGCAAACTCAGTCCAAGTTATCATTTAGTGGCATAATACAGCTACATTTTCAAGAACTTTATTTTGAAGGTGAAATAAAGCACCAAGCACAGGAAATGCTTATTTGCCAAGAACAGACATAAGTCATTTTATGTCCACCACAAGCACACCTTACTATATTACTCACAAGTTTCACATTCAGCCAAGATCAAGCCGTTCATTCCCACATCACCTTTGGAAACTTTGTAGCAAGGCTTGGTATAAATTTACCTTTAAATTATGAACAGGTAATTTATCATTCCTCTTAGGAAAAAGAAAATGGTTTTTGGAGGTTTGATTATATGCTTTGACACATTTTTACCCTTTACTGAGACCTCAGCAAGCACAGTACCATTCACGAAGAAATATATGTTCTTGTAATTTGTGTAGCACAGCCCTCATCAACAGGCCTTAAATTATCTTACCTAACATCCATTTCCAGTTACTAAAAAGGAAGCATAAAAATTGAAGACAATTTATAGTACAAAGAATAAAAAAGAAAAGAAGAAGGAGACAGATGGAGAGAAAGAAGGAAAAGAAGGAGTCAGAAAATAGAACCTAAACTGATCAATGAGGTGATTAAAATTGCCTAGGTATTGTGGGCTTAATTATGCCCCCCTTCCAAATTCAAATGTTGACATCCCAACTCTCAGAACCTCAGAATATAACTTCATTTGGAGATAAGATCTTTAAAGAGGCAATGAAGTTAAAATGCAGTTATTAGGGTGGACCCTAACCCAATATGACCATGTTCTTGTAAGAAGGAGATTAGGGCACAGACACGTGGAGAAAAGACCATGTGAAACAGGGAGAAGACAGGCATCTTTGTGGCAAGAAAGGCCTCAGGAGAAACCAAACCTGCAGACACCTTGATCTCAGACTTCTAGACTCCAGAATTGTGAGAAAATAAATTTGTTGTGTTTAAACCACACCCAGTCTGTGGCACTGTTATGGCAGGTCTTACCAAACTAATAGACTGGGCAATGGAAAGAAAATTGAGTAAAAATTTAATGTGTGTTTAATTATGAGAAAGCTTATTAAATGAAGAGTTTTTATTAAATTTATTGGCAATACATAATTAGATGAAATGGGAAGAGCAAATAATTGAGCTTTCCAGTTATTTGCTAAGTCAGTTGTTTGCGAAGTATAATAAATTAGACTAATATACTCATCAGAATTTTTCACTAATAAAAGTGTTGATATCAACCTCATAGACAAAAAATAAAGTTACTTCCATTCAAAATTAATCATATATCAAGTGGTATCACTTAACAAATGTCTGGATAATTTTTTTACACATGATATTGAAAATCACCTCTTAAAATATGAAAGCCTAACTTGAGAGGGGCTTTATTATCCAAAAACAGAATGAAGTCGTCTCAGTTCCTACTTGTGCCTCTCCTGAAAACACCCAAAGATTTCTTACTTTGCCCATTTCTTAAATATATAATGAAAAAATAACCAAACTGATGAAATAAAAGAAAATTTTACACAATAATTCAATCTTTTGTGAGGTTGAATTCTTGGCATTATCAATATCAAGATCTAACTGAAAACTGCTTTAAAAACAATTTATTGGTTTATGTAACTGAACATTCCTAGGAAAGGAGAACTTAGCTGTAGTTTAATTCTGAGGTTCATTAACTTGTAAGATTTCCATCTTGAGTTCACAGTAATTCTCCCAGTCCTGCTCTCCTTCATATGCCAAATATGTGCTCCAGTGGCTTTCTATATGGTAACAAAAGTAGTTGCCACAGCTGTTGGCTTCCCATGCAGACGTTATACTGTCATTATATCCAACTACTCAAACTGTATCCATGGGATGGGGCCTAAGAATCTGCCTACGTCCTTCAAATGATTTCTACAAGCACTAAATTTTGAGAAGCACTGTTCTAGAGCTTGCATATTAGTATGACTTGAGGGAGATTGTGAAATAATATCATGGCCTGAATCCTGTCTCAGAGATTCTAAGTGTATTGGTCTGAGATGGGGACCACTTAGTGCTATTAAAGGCAGTCCTTCCTTTACATGGTTTCTGTATCCAGCTTTCAGTTATTATGGCTTAGTTAAATAACACCTATTCCCCAACAACACTGCTGAAATTTCAGTTGTGATGGCATATTAATTGTGAGGAATTGTATAAAGTGCAAATTTTACTGTCAGTTCTTCAGTCCACAAATTTCTACATTAAAAAAACAGGTACTCATGGGGTCAGTGATCAATCACACCACTTTTTCTAAAGCATGCTTGTGACTCATCACTGCACATCTGTTCATCAGTTCACTCACATGAAAGTGTGTCTCTCAGTGATAAACCCATGTAACATATTATAACATGGGTAATCAGAAAAGGAATTTGGCCAACCAAGTTAAAAGGGCAGCAAAGAAATAAAAATGATAATTCTGGGAGTGAAATGAAAATTCAGTGTAAATGGAATAGCTGACTGTGGGAAGGTGTTGACACTGCTGCTGTTTGATAGATCCTAGATGTGGAAGAGACAAATATAGTGAAGCTGAACTTAGCATGAATGAGGAAGGTGGTTGGGAAGAAAAGAATAAAGATGCTTCAGAGGAAGTGACATGGGCAAGAAGTTTTGCATTAAAGGAAATCTGAGATATCTCATGGCATTGAAAGCACAAAGGATAAAATGTTGGAAGCTGACCTAAACTCGGAAAGGAGTGTGGTAATTTGCAAAAGCATAGAAGAGGTGCTCATTCAGTATCATAAGTGATACAAGAAGGCAAGCACTGTTTAAATTTCTTTATATAAGTTTTCTACAAAAAAGTAAACATATTTCTCAATGTTTGTGATGTTTTCATTGCTAAATAAATATTAGGTTACTTTAAAATTTCACAACATTAATGAGACAGCAAGATAGTTTTTAATAATTTGCCAAAAAATCAAGGAATAATTTGAATTTTCTTAATGATTGATAATTAAGATCACTTTGCATAATTTCAGATTGTATTGTCATTTCTACAATCACGCGCTACTGTGCAAAGCAGGAACTGCCTGTGCTCATAAACTCCCCCGGTATCTCAAAAGCGCTGACAGAGTTGAGAACCACTGATCCAATAAGCAGCTCTCAAAATGTGGTACTGGGATCATTAGCATCAAAATCAATAACATAATTTATTACAAATGTAATAACTCAGGCTCCACCCAGCTGGGGGTGGTGCCTCATAGTTTGTGTTTTATTTAGTAGGCCTTCTGGGTAATCGTGATTCTAACACATGCTAAAGATTGAGAATCACTAATCTAGTAAATAAAGAACTTCTTTTCCTAAGACTTCAGCAAAGTAGGAAGCAAGTCTTTCTCAGTATTCTAGCAGTATCTTGTGTGCTCTTCACCTCTATCAAGATGTGGAACTGTCACTGATTCATTTGCTCTGTCTTATTAAGAAAGTGAAGAGGAAATATGTAAAATTATTATGTATCAATTATAACTTTTAAAAATACATTAAAAAGATCATATCCTGAAGAAAGTGAAGAGGAAAGTGGCTGCTAGGAGAATCCCAAAGTTTCTACTACAAACCTCTTTTTTATTATTATTTTACTTTAAGTTCTGGGATACATGTGCAGAACATGCAGGTTTGGTACATAGGTTTACATGTGCCATGGTGATTTGCTGCACCCATCAACCCAACATCCAGGTTTTAAGCCCCACATGCATTACCTATTTGTCCTAATGCTTTCCCTCCCCTTGCCCTCCACCCCGACAGGCCCCAGTGTGTAATGTTCCCCTTCCTGTGTCCATGTGTTCTCATGTTCAACTCTAACTTATGAGTGAGAACATGCGGTATTTGGTCTTCTGCTCCTGTGTTAGTTTGCTGAGAATGATGGTTTTCAGTTTCATCCATGTCCCTGCAAAGGACATGAACTCATTCTTTTTTGTGGCTGCATAGTATTCCATGGTGTATATGTGCCACATTTTCTTTATCCAGTCTATCGTTGATGGTCATTTGGGTTGATTCCAAGTCTTTGCTATTGTAAATAGTGCTGCAATAAACATACGTGTGCATGTGTCTTTATAGTAGAATGATTTATAATCCTTTGGGTATGTACCCAGTAATGGGATTGCTGGTATAAACCTCTTTTTTAAAGGCATCACAAAACATTAAAAAGGAAAGTTTGGATACAAGTTTTAAAACAAAAAGGAAAGAAAAATCTAGGCAAAGTATGCCTTCTAAGTAGTAATAAAAGTTATTAAATTTTGATAACTGTTCCATAAAAAATGTTTTCTGATTTAATTGTTCAAAAAGGTTTATATAGATACAGACAAAAATGCCCTTTCAAACTAATGAAACGTAATATTGACATTTTCTCTAAATATAAAAAAAGAAAATGTTTTATTGAGATCAAGAAACTAATATACAGAAAAAGAAAAGTTTGATACTTTCTGCGTATGACCCATATTATAACCAATAAAATAATGCATGTAGTATAGTAATTTTTACTAAAGCTTTGACCAGAATTTACAAATACAATTTATTTTTTAAAACATCAGCCCAGGCTTTTCAAGGTTGTTTTTTAAGCCATGATCACAACACTTGCATAAGCTTAAGGACCGTATTTATAGATTCAGGTAAGCAATAGCTTATGCAAAGTGGGGAATTTTTCTCACACATACCTTGACCTTTCAGTTTTTATCACCACTTACCCCATCAGGCTTGCTTAGAAGTAGTATAGCAGTTTCTGAATTATGCATTGATCCCCTATATTAAATTATTCATGTGAAGGTAAAGGTAAAGAAAAACTAAAGAATTAATAATTAGCAAATTAATTACAAACCTTCTTATTGGGAATACTACTTAAAATTATATGCAATCTACTTAGAACTTCATCATAGTCACATAAAATTATACCTGCTGAGTATGTTTTTTGCTTTGAAGTGAAAGTTTTATTAAGTCTTCTTTTGTTTCCCGATGGTTATGATGTGGATAGAAACGTTTCTTAAATAATTGGCATAGAACACTTCTCATTAGCTCTGGTTTTTAAAAACTAGCATAAAAATGTATTTTTCAATTTTAAGAATGTGTTCAATTGTAAGCCATAATACAGTTTCTTTCTTATTTATGATGAACATACAATAAATAAAGCAAGAACTTAGTCTCCCATCCAAGATGGAATAACAAAACAAGATTTTACTCTTGCTCTGAAATAACTGAAAAACAGGATGAAAAATACAAAACAATGGTCTCCTGTTTTGGACATCCAGTAGTGCATGGAAGTATTTTCTGAGAGAGCAGAAACTAAGAGCCCTATGGTTTCCCAGTGACAAAGATTCTCTGCTTGACCAAACTTTAATCAGCTCCTCTAAACTCCCCTCTCAACTAGACCCTGACTTTTGGGCTTCCACGAATGTGCATTGTCCAATTTTAGCAAAAATCTTGCTAAGACAGGGTAGCCAGAATCCTACATTTTCAATACATATCTGATCAAGTTCCTCACCCTCCACCAGCCCTAAGGTGATGTCTGATCACCTTGGTCTGCCTTCAGCAAGAATTCTGTTAGGTTTATTTAGCCAGAATCCTCCCTTACTCCTGGTATTTCCTCTTAGTATTTTCCATCCACTGAATCCTACCCTGCTCCTTAGCTATAAATTCACCTTTTGTTATATTTACAGCTGAGAACATGAAAGTTGTCAGAATCAAAATAGAGTCACTAATGTTAAGACAACCCTGACAAATAGAGCTAAGAAGGCTACGAAGAGAGGGTTCACACACTTACGTGCCAATTACAACATCCAAAAATAACTACAGAAACCACAACCTTGCACATCACAACCTTACACAAAAAATACTTCTGCAAGAACATCTGCCCCACAGCTGCCTGTCCAGCCTTGAACTGGCACCACCCATGTTCTTGATCATCGTTGTCTATGGTAATTATTTCCAAACAATTGTATAATCCTTCTCATTTTTTTCTTTTAAAACCTTTGTCTTCCTTTACCTCCCTGAATTTGCACATAGCTTACTATGGCTTATGTATTCCCATTGCCATGCCTTATTCCCAAGTAAATTTCTTTTAGAGGGTCTCTCTCTGTTTGTTTTTTGATTGACAAGAACCATCTCTGTCTCCTTCTGCAAAACCTCATTTTGGTGGTCCCTATTCCTACAGCAATAACCCCTGGAATAAAGTCACTTTTAACATTCTTTAACAAGTGTCATGAATAATCCTTTTTTAACACCAGCTCACTGCCTGGAAAGAATTTACAGATAGTGTGAAGGTACAAGAACTCAACTGGAGCCCAACAGCCTCCATAATTTGTGGAGATGAAGCTGGGAGTCCAAGGAGTTCCAGACAGCTAGAGTTCCTAGAACAGAGTGCCAGAGAAGAAAGAGGGAGAAAGCTGGAGAAATGCAGCTGGGGGGAAGGGGTTAGACTTCTTGACTGGGTATTGATTAATTAGTGAGGGCATGTGAGGAAACAACCTAAGCCTGGGAAAATAACCACATGAAAGCTGTTCTTTGAGCTCACACAGGGCAAGAAATAGTTTTTGTTCCTGTAAGCATAATGGAAAACCTCACAGATCTAGGGGCATCAGTTACAGTCCTCTGAAAAATACTGCCTCACTACTGGAGGGAAATTAGTCCTATATAAAGGCTGTTTTGGACCCTTCTGGGAAAGCTTTAAGGACTACATTTGATCAAACTATTCCCAAGCAACTTTAACTGTATCTCAGAATACAACTCAAGAATATTTACAGAAATTCAAAAATATCTAGCAAATAACAATATGAAATTCACAAGGTCTGACACCCAACTAAAAGTTATCAAGCATGTAAAGGAGCAAGAAAAGATTTTTCTTAATAATAATGAGAAAACACAAACAAAGAGAAACAAACGTTAAAATGGCATAGATGATAGAATTTCTAGTCAGTCACATTAGAAGAGTTACAATGATGTTTCATATGTTTTGAAATAATATGAAAGACTAAAAATATTAAAGATATATATATATGCAATATTAAAAAGGTCCAAATTAAATTTTTGAGACAAAAAAATATAATTCTGTTAAAAATATGCAGTTTTTTACTAACAGCACCTTGGACACAGCAGAAGAAAATATTATCTAAAGACATAGCCATAGAAACGGTCAAATAAATAAAGAGAGAGGAAAAAGACTGAACAAATTATGAATAGAACATTAATGAACTGTGGGATACGTATATTTGAGAGAGGGAAGGAGAAAAATATTTGAAGAAATAGTAGCCATTTTGTTTTCTAATTTGATGAAAACTAATTTCAAGAAGCTCAACAAAACCCAAGCACAAGAAACAGGAAGAAAAGGGACATCATAATAAAATTACTGAAAATCAATAATGAAGAGAAAATCTTTAAGGCATTCAGAGAAAGTACAAATCTTACACGTAGAGAACAAGAATGCAAAGAACAGTAGACTTCTCACATAAAACCCTACAGACCTTTATTGCAATAAATATTAAAGGAAGCCTTTTAAGCAGAAGGAAAATGATAGCAGCTAAAAATCTGCATTTGAGTAAAGGAATGAAGAAAACAATAAATTATAAAAGTACAAGTAAATTTTAAAGTTTTTTATTTTTAATATTCTTTTAAAATATAAGTGACACATATAACAAAAATAATAACAATACATTATGGTGTTTATAACAAATGTGGAAGTAAAATTACAACTATACAGTGCAAATACAAAGGAGAAATAAAAGTCTACAGTTGTAAAGATTTTATATCTTGATGGTATACTAGGATAAGTTAAAGATGTACACTATAAGTTCTAATGCAAACCAAAAAACAATAAAAAGTAATCACTAAAAGCCAACAAAGAAGATAGACTCTTTAAAAATATTCCATTAATGCAAATGAAAAGAGGAAGTAAAATAATTCAGATGAAACAAAAATATAAAGCAGAGTAGCTATAAACACTAAATCAATAATCAATTGTAAATGATCTAAGTATTCTAAAAAAGAATTATAGATTTTATAAGAACCATATGCTAGTCAAAAATAGCTCAAAAATAAAAGGATGAATTTTAAAAAGATATGTCATACTAATGTTAATCAAAAGAAAACTGAACAATGTATTAGTATATGATGACTATACCAACATCAGACAAAGTTGCTTTTAGTCATTAAATAATGATAAGCCAATCAATTTTTCAAGAAGATATGACAATCTTAATTCCACACCCAATAACAGAGCTTCAAAACATAGAAAAGTAAAACTAATAAAACAGCAAGAAGAAATATACAAATCCATAAATTTAGTAGAATATTTCAACACTTCTCTCACTGAATAATTAATAGAACAGAAAGAGAAAAATCTCAGTAAGAATATAAAAAATTTACACACTGAAACAAAGTGACCTAATAAACATTTATATAATGTTTCACACAACAGTGGAAGAATATGTATTGTTATCAAATGTACATGGAACTTTTACCGAGATCAATCATGTTCTGGGCTATAAAACAGAGCCTAATACATTTAACAGGATTTAATTCACACAAATTATTTTCTCATGCCATAGTGGAATTTAGTTAGAAAAAAAATCAATAAGAGAATGACATTTGGAAAATTTCAAATATTTAGAAACAAGTTATTAGGTTAGTGCTAAGTAATTGCGGTTTTTCCCATTACTTTCAAAGGCAAAAACCGCAATTACTTTTGCACCAGCCTAAAACTTATGTGCCAATGAAGAAATTTTAAAAGCTAAAAACTGTATTGAAGAGAATGAAACATGACATAGAAAATTTTATCACAAAGTGGTATTTATAGGGAAACTGTTAGTACTACCAGTGTGTTTTAAAATAAACTGAAGAAGATTCAACTAAAACAAGTTTGCATCCACATTAGGGAAATAGAAAAGCAAGAGTAAATCAAACCCAGAGAAGAAAAAGAGGGGCAAATACCAATTATTTAGAAAGAGTATGAACAATATAATAAATCAATAAAGTAAAAAGCTATAGTTCCAAGAAAATCAATCAAAATGATAGCCTGTAGCTTAACTGCTCAAGAAAAAGCAAGTTACCAAGATCAGAAATGAGAGTAGAAAGATAAGTAAAGATTCTACAGATAATAAAAGAATAGAAAGAGTAATAATAACTCTATGACAATGAATTCAATAACTTTGATGAAATGGATAAACTTCTTGGAGGAGACAAACTTTAAAAACTCTCTAACAATAGACAAATGGAATAATTCTATATTTATTCTAATAAGTGAATTTGAAGTTAACTTAAAACTTCAGAACCAGATAGCTTCAATGGCAAAATTTACCAAATATTTTTTGAAGAAAATACCAAATCTTTACAAATTCTTCCAGAAAAATTAGAGAATAATATAGCTCATTTTATAAGCCAATATTAGACTAACATCTAAATCACACAAAAACATTTTAAAAAGTGAAAAAGCAAATTACAGACCAATATTCCTCATAAACATATATACAACAAATAAAACTTTAGTAAATCTATCCAAGAATATATAGAAAGGTCAGTAAATATATCATGACCAAGTGGGGAATTATCCACAAAATACAAAACTGATCTAAAATTTGAAAATTCAAATCAATGTAACACTATATTAATATATTAAACAACAATAACAAATTGTTATTTCAACAAAGGCAAAAAAAAGCATTTGACAAATCCTTTATTTATTTTTTTCCATAGGTTATTGGGGTACAGGTGATATTTAGTTACATGAGTAAGTTTGGTTTCATTTTGCTTTTAATTATATATTAAGTTCTGGGATACATGTGCAGAACGTGCAGGTTTGTTACATAGGTATACATGTTCCATAGTGGTTTGCTGCACCCATCAACTCATCATCTACATTTTAGGTATTTCTCCTGATGGTATCCCTGCCTTAGCCCCCCAACCCTCCAACAGGCCCTGGTGTGTGATGTTCCCCTCCCTGTGTCCATGTGTTCTCATGGTTCCACTCCAACTTATGAGTGAGAACATGCAGTGTTTGGTTTTCTGCTCCTGTGTTGGTTTGCTGAGAATGATAGCTTACAGTTTCATCCATGTCCCTGCAAAAGACATTAATTCTTCCTTTTTTATGGCTGCATAGTATTACATGGTGTGTATGACACATTTTCTTTGTCCAGCCTATCATTGATGGGCATTTGGGTTGGTTCCAAGTCTTTGCTGTTGTAAATAGTACTGCAATAAACATACGTGTGCATGTGTCTTTATAGTAGAATGATTTATAATCCTTTGGGTATATACCCAGTAATGAGATTGCTGGGTCAAATGGTATTTCTAGTTCTAGATCCATGAGGAATTACCATGCTGTCTTCCACAATGGTTGAACTAATTTACACTCCCATTAACAGTGTAAAAGCACTCCTATTTCTCCACATCCTCTCCAGCATCTGTTGTTTCCTGACTTTTTAATGAATGCCATTCTAACTGATGTGAGATGGTATCTCATTGTGGTTTTGCTTTGCATTTCTCTAATGACCAGTGATGATGAGCTTTCTTTCATATATTTGTTGGTTACATAAATGTCATCTTTTAAGAAAAGTCCGTTCATATCCTTTGCCCATTTTTTGATGGGGTTGTTTTTTTTTTCTTGTAAATTTGTTTAAGTCCTTTGTAGATTCTGGATATTAGCCCTTTGTCAGATGGATCGATTGCAAAAGTTTTCTCCCATTCTGTAGGTTGCCTGTTCACTCTGATGATAGTTTCTTTTGCTGTGCAGAAGCTCTTTAGTTTAATTAGATCCCACTTGTCAATTTTGGCTCTTGTTGCCATTGTTTTTGGTGTTTTCGTCATGAAGTCTTTGCCCATGCCTGTGTTCTGAGTGGTATTGCCTAGGTTTTCTTCAAGAGTTTTATGGTTTTAGGTTTTACATTTAAGTCTTTAATCCATATTGAATTAATTTTTGTATAAGGTGTAAGGAAGAAGTCCAGTTTCAGTTTTCTTCCTATAGCTAGCCAGTTTTCCCAACACCATTTATTAAATAGGGAATCCTTTCCCCTTTGTTTGTTTTCGTCAGGTTTGTCAAAGATCAGATGGTTGTAGATGTGTGGTGTTATTTCTGAGGCCTCTGTTCTGTTCCATTGGTCTATATATCTTAAATTGACCACATCATTGGAAGTAAAACACTCCTCAGCAAATGCAAAAGAATGGAAATCATAACAAACAGTCTCAAACCACAGTGCAATCAAATTAGAATTCAGGATTAAGAAACTTACTCAAAACCACACAACTACATGGAAACTGAACAACCTGCTCCTGAATGACTACTGGGTAAATAACAAAATTAAGGCAGAAATAGTTCTTTGAAACCAATGAGAACAAACACACAACATACTAGAATTTCTGGGACACAGCTAAAGCAATGTTTAGAGGGAAATTTACATAGTATTGGAAGTTCTGGCCAGGGCAATCTGGCAAGATAAAGATATAAAGGGTATTCAAATAGGGAGAGAGGGAGTCAAATTGTCTCTGCTTGCAGAAGACATAATTGTATATTTAAAAAACCCCATTGTCTCAGCCCAAAATCTCCTTAAGCTGATAAGCAACTTCAGCAAAGTCTCAGGATAGGAAATCAATGTGTAAAAATTATAAGCATTCCTATACACCAATAATAGACAAACAGAGAGCCAAAATCATAAGTGAACTCCTATTCACAATAGGTACAAAGAGAATAAAATACCCTGGAATAAGTTAACTCCTCAAGGAGAACTAAAAACCGTTGCTTAAAGAAATAAGAGAAGACACAAACAAATAAAAACAGTTCCATGCTCATGAATAGGAAGAATCAATATCCTGAAAATAGCCATACTGTCCAAAGTAATTTATAGATTCAATACTATCCCCATCAAGCTACCATTGACTTTCTTTACAGAATTAGAAAAAAAATTCTTTCAATTTTATATAAAACCAAAAAACAGCCTGAATATCCAAGAGAATCCTAAGCAAAATGAACAAAGCTTGAGGCATCATGCTACCTGACTTCAAACTATACTGTAAGGCTACAGTAACCAGAACAGCATGATACTGGTACCAAAACAGATATTTAGACAAATGAAACAGAATGGAGGCCTCATAAATAATGCCACACATCTACAACCATCTGATCTTCAATAAACCTGACAAAAACAAGCAATGGGAAAAGGATTCCGTATTTAATAAACACTATTGGGAAAACTGGCTAGCCATATGCAGAAAACTGAAACTGGTCCCCTTCCTTACACCATATACAAAAATTAACTCAAAATGGATTAAGACTTAAATGTAAGACCTAAAACCATAAAAACCCTAAAAGGAAACCTAGGCAGTACCATCAGGACATAAGCATGGACAAAGACTACATGATGAAAACACCAAAAGCAATGGCGAGAAAAGCCAAAATTGACAAATGGGATCTCATTAAACTAAAGAGCTTCTGCACAGCAAAAGAAGCTATCATCAGAATGAACAGGCAACCTACAGAATGGAAGAAAATTTTTGTAATCTGTCTATCTGACAAAGGACTAATATTCAGAATCTACAAAGAACTTAAACAAATTTACAAGAAAAAGACAAACAACCTCATCAAAAAGTGGGAG
This sequence comes from Pan paniscus, assembly GCF_029289425.2. Classification (NCBI taxonomy): domain Eukaryota; kingdom Metazoa; phylum Chordata; class Mammalia; order Primates; family Hominidae; genus Pan; species Pan paniscus. The sequence goes on from NC_073254.2 coordinate 77,850,660, forward strand.
AAAGATATAAACAGACACTTCTCAAAAAAAGGTATTTATGCAGCCAACAAACATGAAAAAAGTTCATCATCATTGGTCACTAGAGGAATGCAAATCAAAACAACAAAATCAAAACTGTTGTCAGTTAGAATGGTGTTCATTAAAAAGTCAGGAAACAGCAGATGCTGGAGAGGTTCTGGAAAAACAGGAATGCTTTTACACTGTTGATGGGAGTGTATATTAGTTCAACCATTGTGGAAGACAGTGTGGTGATTCCTTTAGGATATAGAACCAGAAATAATTTGACTCAATGATCCCATTACTGGATATACAACCAAAGGATTATAAATCATTCTACTATAAAGACACACGCACACATATGTTTATGGCAGCACTATTCATGATAGCAAAGACTTGGAACCAACCCAAATGCCCATCAATGATAGACTGTATAAAGAAAATGTTTCACATATATGCCATGGAATACTATGCAGCCATAAAAAAGGATGAGTTCATGTCCTTTGCAGGGACATGGATAAAACTGGAAACTATCATTCTCAGCAAACTAACATGGGAGCAGAAAATCAAACACCGTGTGTTCTCACTCATAAGTGGGAGTTGAAGAATGAGAACACATGGACACAGGGAGGGGAACATCACACACAGGGGCCTTTTGGGATGTGGGGGGCTAGGTGAGAGACAGCATTAGGAGAAATACCTAATGTAGATGATGGATTGATGGGTGCAGCAAACCACCATGGCACTTGTTATACCTATGTTACAAAACTGCATGTTCTGCACATGTATTCCAGAAGTAAAGGAAATTAATAAAAAAAGAAAAGAAAAAATATAAAATAAACAAAATCAGGGGTGGGAAAAAATCTTAAACCACATTCTTTGTCACTTGCCTTTCACAGATATAGGAAATGAGACTCAGGAGATCTTTAGTGCCTTCATCAAAATCACCTTTTTTATATGTCGATGAGCAAGAAAAGCTCACAGTGTTGTCAGTCAAGGGTTCTTTCTCTTACCCCAAAGCTGTCATATTATTGAATTCAAAACACTATTTTCATATGGCTTTCTACAGGGATATTTTTTCTGTGGTAAGGTTGTTTCTATACCTAGGAGGGGCAATCCCTTAGGTTTGTTATAGCATACCATGCTAACTACTAAAAACTACTGTGACTCACGTAGAAAGGAGGACACAAAGGTAAGTGTCTGCTTTAAGACTCTATTTTCTATCACAAATGGGTAAAGAATTGGACTTGCTAAAAGCATCCTAGAAAACTCAATGTATAAAGGTATTTGTGTGTTACTGAATCCTTTCTTTAAAATATCTTTGCAGCTGGAGATTTAGGTAGGTTATTAGCAAAAATATTTTATCTTTCTGGTTGATATTTAATGTGAAGGAATCCTAAAATCTTACCTGCATGAGGCCAATATGTTTGCAAAATATCTCAAAGTTTTATCTTAATAGGCATGAAATATCTAGAGAGAGGAATAAAGCAGTTTTAATTCCCAAAACATCAAATATACTGGACATGCTGCTTCACCTATCTGAAGCTCTATTATTATTAAGTTCTTCCAATTTATTAAACCTTCGCCATTATGAAATGTACCTATTTGTTTCTGATTATACTCTGTCTTGAAGTCTACCTTATTTGACGTTAATATACCCATTCCAGGCTTCTTTTCTTTCTTGTTTGCATAAAATACCTTTTTTTCACTCATTTACTTCTAACCTATTTGTTTCTTAATATTTAATGTAAATCTTGTAGAGCACAGGGTTCTCTTTCATTTGTTTTTTGTCTTAAATCCACTTTGATAATCTATGGCTTTTCATTGTAGTTCTTAGTCAAGTAACACTTAGTTATTGATATAGTTGTATTTAGGCCTATAATTTTACTATTTGCTTTTATTTATTCCTCCTGGATTTTGTTGTTGTTGTTGTTATTACTCATTTTTATTTTTTTCTGCTTGTTTGGAACTATCAAATATATAGTCAAATTAAGTTCTAATTTATCTATTGTTTTTCACTTTGTATTTTTTTCTTTAATGGTAATTTTAGAAATTATAATACATATCCCTTCTTTAGTATTATTATTTTTATTTTAATAGGTTTTTTGGAAACAGGTGATGTTTGGTTACATGGATAAGTTCTTTAGTGGTGATTTCTGAGATTTGGCGCACCCATCACCTGAGCATTGTATACTGTACCCAATGTGTAGTCTTTTATCCTTTCCCACCCAGCCTTCCTCCTAGTCCCCAAAGTCCGTTGTATCATTCTTATGCCTTTGCAATTACATAGCTTAGCTCCCACTTATAAATGAGAACTTACAATGTTTGGTTTTCCTTTCCTGAGTAACTTCATTTAGTTAAATAATAATAATAATAATAATAATAATAATAATAATAGTCTCCAAATTCATCCAGGTTGCTGTGAATGCCATAATTTTATTGTGTTTTATGGCTGAGTTGTAAGAATTATAGTATATATCCTTAAAAAACTCACAGCAAACATATAGTTAATATATTGTATTAGTCCATTCTCACATGGCTAATCAAGACATATTTGAGACTGGTTAATTTATAAAGGAAAGAGGCTTAATTGACTCACAGTTCTTCATGACTGGGGAGGCCTCAGGAAACTTACAATCATGGTGGGGAAGAGAAGGGAAGCAAACGTGTCCTTCACATGGCGGCAGTAAAGAGAAGTGCAGAGCAAAAGGGGAAAAAAGCCCTTTATAAAATGATCAGATCTTGTGAGAATTATTCAATATCACGAGAACAGCATGGGAAAGACTGCCCCCATAATTCAATCACCTCCCACTGGGTCCCTCCTATGATACATGGGGATTATGGGAGCTACAATTCAAGATAATATTTGGCTGGAAATCCAACCAAATTATATCGTCTCACCCCTGGCCCCTCCCACATTTCCTGTCCTCACATTTCAAAACAAATTATGGCTTCCCAACAGTCTCCCAAAGTCTTAACTCATTTCAGCATTAACTCAAAAGTCCACAGTTCAAAGTCTCACCTGAGACAAGGCAAGTCCCTTCCACCTATAAGCCTGTAAAATCAAAAGCAAGTTAGTTACAACCTAGATAAAATGTGGGCCAGGCATTGGGTAAATACATCCATTCCAAATGGCAAAACTTGGCCAAAATGAGGGGGCTACAGGCCCCATGTGAGTCAGAAATCCAGCAGGGCAGTCAATCCTCTTTTTTTTTTTTAGATGAAGTCTTGCCCTGTTGCCCAGGCTGGAGTGCAGTGGTGTGATCTCGGCTCACCACAACCTCTGCCTCCCGGGTTCAAGTGATTCTCCTGCCTCAGCCTCCCGAACAGCTGGGACTACAGGCACATGCCACCATTCCTAACTAATTTTTTTTTTTTTTTTAGAGACAGGGTTTCATTATGTTGGCCAAGCTGGTCTCGAAATCCTGACCTCATGATTCGCCCTCCTCGGCCTCTCAAAGTACTGGGATTACAGGCGTGAGCAGTCAATTTTTAGAGCTCCAAAATGATCTCCTTTGATCCATGTCTCATATCCAGGACACACTGATGGAAGAGTAGGGCTCCCATGGCCTTGGGCACTTCCACCCCTGTGGCTTTGCAGAGTACAGCTCCCCTTCTGGCTGCTTTCACGGGCTGGCATTGAGTATCTGCAGCTTTTCCAGGCATATGGTTCAAGCTGTTGCTGGATCGACCATTCTGGGGCCTGGAGGATGGTGGCCCTCTTCTCACACGTTTGCTACATAGTGCCCCAGTGGGGACTCTGTGTGGGGACTCCAACCCCACATTTCCCTCTGCATTGCCCTAGCAAAGATTCTGCATGAGGGCCCTGCCCCCGCAGCACACCTTTGCCTGGAAACTCATCCTCTGAAATCTAGGTGGCGGCACCCAAATCTCAATTCTTGACTTCTGTGCATCCACAGGCTCAACACCATGTGTATGTCACCAAGGCTTGGGGCTTGTACCCTCTGAAGTCACAACCTGAGTTGTACCTTGGACCCTTTTAGCCATGGCTGGAGCAGTTGGGACACAGAGCACCTAGTCCCTAGGCTGTGCACAGCAAGGAAGCCCTGGCCCCCACCCATGAAACAATTTTTTTTTTCCCTAGGCTTCCTGACCTGTAATGAGAGGGGTTGTTGTGGAGGTCTCTGACATGTCCTGGAGACATTGTCCCCATTATCTTGGTGAGTAACATTCAGCTCCTTGTTACTCATGCAAATTTCCGCAGCCAGCTTGAATTTCTGCCCAGAAAATGGGTTTTTATTTTCTATAGCATTGGCAGGCTGCAAAATTTCCAAACTTTTATGCTCTCCTTCCTCTTGAATGCTTTGCCACTAAGAAAATTTTTCCACCAGATACCCTAAATCATCTCTCTCAAGTTAAAATTTCCACAGAGCCCTAGGGGAGGGGCAAAATGTTACCAGTCTCTGCATAGGAAGAGTGACCTTTACTCCAGTTCCTAACAAGTTCCTCATTTCCATCTGAAACAACGTCAGCCTGAACTTCATTGTCCATATACTACCAGCAGTTTGATTAGAGCCATTCAATGAGTCTCTAGGACATTCCAAACTTTCCCACATTTTCCTATCTTTTTCTCAGCCCTCCAAACTCTTCCAACCTCTTCCTGTTACCCAGTTCCAAAGACACTTTTACATTTCCTGATATCTTAAGAGAAGTACCCCACTCTATTGGTACCAATATACTATATTAGTCCATTCTCATGCTGCTAACAAAGACATACCAGAGACTGGGTAACTTATAAAGAAAAGAAGTTTAATTGACTCACAGTTCCGCATGGCCGGGGGGTCCTCAGGAAACTCAACAGTCATGGTGCAAGGGGAAGTAAACACATTCTTCTTCACATGGCGGCAGCAAGGACAAGTGCCGAGCAGAAGGGGGAAAACCCTTTATAAACCTGTCAGATCTCATGAGACTTATTCACTATCATGAGAAAAGCATGGGAAAAAGTAGCACCCATGATTAATATACTTCCCACCAGGTTCTTCCCATGACGTGTGGGTATTATGGGAACTACAATGAAAGGTGAGATTTGGGTGGGGACACAGACAAACTATATCATATTTGTTTTCTATTTATATTTTTATTTTTTTGAGATGGAGTCTCACTCTGTCACCCAGGATGAAGTGCAGTGACATGATCTCAGCTTGCTGCAACCTCCACCTCCTGGGTTTATGTAATTCTCCTGCCTCAGCCACCTGAGTAGCCTGGATTACAGCCATGAACCACCATGTCCAGCTAACTTTTGTATTTTTAGTGGAGACAGGGTTTCACCATGTTGGTCAGGCTGCTCTCAAGCTCCTGAACTCAATCGATCTGCCTGCCTCCGCCTCCCAAAGTGCTGGGATTACAGTCATAAGTCATTGCGACTAGTGTATAGTTAATATTGAACAACTTTAAATACATGTAAAATTTTGCTACTGTATAAGATCCATTTCACTCGCCTCTAATCTTGTATAATCATACAAGAGCTTGCCATATTAGAGCCATATAAGTGATATGCTACAGAATACAGTATTACAATATTTTTAAACAATTTTATCTAGGTTAATCCAGTTAGAAGAAACATTATTTTAAATTTATCTGCTTTTATATCATTTCCAGTTCTTCATATTTTCCTGAAGATGTGAATATTCAACTGGAATTACATTTACATTATTTTAGTCTACTAAATTAAAATTTCCATTAACCTTTTTTAGTGCAGATCTGCTGGTGAAAATTTTACAGATTTGTTAAATCTGGAAAAGCCCTATTTTTTCCTTCATTCTGGAAGGGTGGTTTCATAGAATGTAGAAATCTAGGTTGATTTTTGTTATCAGCAATTTAAATAAGTCTTCTGGCCTCAATCTTTATAATTTAATCTATATTCAATGCAGTTTCAGAGACCCTGGTTTGATCATGGTTAACATTTTAGAGTATCTTTTTTCAGCTGTATTTTCTTATTTTTAACATAATTTTTGGAATGAAAGACATTCTTAAGACAAAGAGGGAAAAACATTTTCATATACCTTTAACTTATAAAGTAATTTATAAAGTCAGTTTTCTTATACACCTCTTTAGAGATTTGTCATCACCCATTTTAAAATTTAAATAAACCTTAACATTTTTTCATCTTAACTTAAAAATGCACAGTAACTTCACCTTTTTGTAAATGACAAAATAAATTTAGTCAAAATATTACTTAATAAGTTTAATGCATTTCCAAACTGCAAATGTTATCTCCCACTTCATTTTCCATCTTTTATTTTTTTCTGTACTTTTTTGGTGTTGGTAATTTTCAATTAAAATTAATTTTTTTTTAATTTTTCTTAACTTTCATTTTCTCTAGTCTGTTTAAATCTCTTGATAGTAGGATTTATTTCTGAGTCATCTGTGCATCCATGTATTGGTTTGCTTTCACACTTCTATAAAGAACTACTTGAGACTGGATAATTTAGAAAGAAAAGAAGTTTAATTGACTCATGGTTCTGCATTCCTGGGGAGGCCTCAGGAAACTTACAATCTTGGTGGAAGGTGAAAAGGAAGCAGGCACCTTCTGTTCAAGGTGGCAAGAGAGAGAAAGCATGCAGGGAAAAACTGCCACTTTTAAAACCATCAGATATCATGAGAACTCCTTCAGTATCATTAGAACAGGACGGGGGAAACTGCCCCCAACATGCGATCACCTCCCATCAGGTCTCTCCCATGACTTGTGGGGATTGCAATTTGAGATAAGATTTGGGTGGGGACAGAGCCAAACCCTATCATTCTGCCCCTGGCCCCTGTCAAATTTTATGTCCTTTTCACATTTCAAAACCAATCATGCCTTCTCAACAGTGCCTCAAAGTCTTAACTCATTCCAGCATTAGCCCAAAAGTACAAGTCCAAAGTGTCATCTGAGACAAGACAAGTCCCTTCTACCTATGAGCCTGTAAAATAAAAAACAAGTTAGTTACTTCCAAGATACAATGAGAGTACAGGTATTTGATAAATGTTACTGTTCTGAAATTGGAGAAATTGGCCAAAACAAAGGGGCCACAGGCCCCAGGCAAGTCCAAAACCCAGCCAGGAAGTTATTACATCTTAGAGCTCTGAAATGACCTCCTTTGACTTAATGTCTCACATCCAGGGAATGCTGATTCAAGAACTGGCCTCCAAGGCCTTGGACAGTTCCACCCCTGTGGCTTTGCAAGATACAGACCCAATGGCTGCTTTCATGGGCTGGCATTGAGTGTCTGCAGCTTTGCTAGGCACATGGTGCACTCTGTTGGTGGATCTACTATTCTGGGGTCTGGATGATGGTGGCCCCATTCTCACAGCTCCACCAGGCAGTGCCTCAGTGGAGACTCTGTGTGGGGGCTCTAATCCTACATTTCCTCTCTGCATTGCCCTAGTAGAGGTTCTCCATGAGGAGAACCTCTGCAGCAGACTTTTGTCTGAACATCCAGGCATTTCCATACATCCTCTGAAATCTAGGCAGAGGTTTCTAAGCCCCAAGTCTTGCCTTCTGTGCACCAGCAGGCCCAACACCATGTGGAAGCCACTAAGGCTTGGAACTTGCATCCCCTGAAGCCACGGCCCAAGCTGTACTTTGGTGTCTTTTAGCAATGGCTAGAGCTGAAGCATGGTTGCAGTGTACCATGTCCTGAGGCTGCACAGAGCAGCTGGGACCTGTGCCTGGCCCATGAAAGCATTATTTTCCTCCTAGACCTTCAGACCTGTGATGAGAGAGGTTTCTGTGAAGGTCTCTGAAATGCCCTGGAGATATTTATCTCATTATTTGGCCATGAACATTTGGCTTCTCTTTACTTGTTCAAATTCCTGCAACAGGCATTTCTCCCCAGAAAAATGGGTTATTTTCTACCACATTGTCAGGCTGCACATTTTCCAAGCTTTTATGCTCTGCTTCTCTTTTAAATGTAAGTTTCCATTTCAGGTAATCTCTTTGTTCACACATGTGAGTGTACACTTTTATAATCAGGCAGGTCATATCTTGAATGCTTTGCTGCTTTGAAATTTATTCCAACAGATACCCTAAATCATCTCTCTCAAGTTCAAAGTTCCACAGATCTCTAAAGTGGGGACAAAATGCTACCAGTCTGTTTGCTAAAGAATAGCAAGAGTGACCTTTACTCTAGTTTCCAATAAGTTGCTAATCTCCATCTGAAACCACCTCAGCCTGGACTTCACTGTCCATATCACTACTGGCATTTTGGTCACAAGCATTCAACTAGTCTCTAGGAAGTTTTGAACTTTCCTCCACTTTCGTGTCTATTCTGAGCCCTCCAAACTGTTCCAATCTCTGCCCATTACCCAGTTCCAAAGTCAATTCTATATTTTCAGATATTTTTATAGCGGTGCTTCACCCCCCCATACCAATTTTTTTGTATTCCATTTTCACACTCCTGTAAAGAATTTCCTGAGACTAGGTAATTTATAAAGAAAGGAAGTTGAATTGACTCACAGTTCCACAGTCTTAAAAGGAAACATGACTGGCACACCTCAGGAAACTTACAATTATGACAGAAAGTGAATGGGAAGCAAGCACCTTCTTCCCATTTTGCCAGGAAAGACAGAGAGAGTGACAGAAAGTGCCCCATACTTTTAAAATATCAGAACTTGTGAGACCTCACTATCACAATATATCAGCAAGGGGAAAATCCACTCCCATGATCCAATCACCTCCTACCAGGTCCCTACCCCAACAATGGGAATTACAATTCAACATGAGATTTGGGTGGCTACACACAGCCAAACCATATCAGTCCATGTATTCACTTTAGCACCTAAAAGTCACATGCATTTAGAAAGTATTCAGAAGTTTATTTGATGTGTAAGAGATTGCCAAAAACTCCTTTTGTCTTCCTAAACTCCATATATGTTAAGCAAAAACAACCACCTCCCCAAAACCTTCTTTTATAATTTTATATTTATGAGAAAAGAACAAGTTATCAGCTTGTTTATACTGAGATATTACTAAAGGATATTACTATAACCTCTTCTTGGTAAAATATATTAGTAATATTCATGTTGAAGGTATTTAAATTTAGACATTAGGTATATTTGGGCTTAGATATATATATGTGATAAAGTGAATATGAGCTCATTTGGTACAATTTAGTGAGACTTGGTCATAATGATATTTTAATTTTAGTGCATTATTCACTTGTTATCGGAAGCAAAATGAAACAGTTGAGCTGATAAAATTTTACTTATAGAAGTCTTAGAATAAAATAAATTAATGAGAAATAAATTCACATTACTGATATAACAAAATTGATAGGAGATTTTATTATGAATCAGTCAGGGTTAAATGTATGATTGAAAGAAGAGGAGAAAAAGTAGTGGAAGGCACTGTGCATGCTTGAGGTCGAGGGGAAATCTTAAGTGCATGATTTTTTGATCCAAAGTTAACTTCTTAAGACTTTTTAACAATAACCTTGGAGAGGATCTAGAAGTCAGTTAGCTGGCCAAAAGGAGCTACTCATCTCATAACAATAGACACTGACACTCATCCTGAGTGGATAATGGCCTACTCTCAGAGTATCCTGCCCTAGGATAGAGACATTGGGAACTTGGTGCCATTTGTAAGTAATGGGCATTAAGTACTCACAGTAGTCAGGTCACTGGAAGATTAAAATGGCTTGTCTTTGTTTTATTAGGTTAATGTAGAAGTCATCTGCAGTATTAAAATGAATATATGAATTCAATAAATGTAAATTTTTAACATTAAATAGGTGCTACAACTACTTACTTAAAAACATTCTTAAGATGCCATATCACTTAGGATACTTTTGCCTACAAAGTAAAAGGAATCTTAAATATGATAATGTTTCTTATCTCACACAGCAAGAAGTCCAGTGGTAGAACAAGAGCCTGACCTGATGCCATTAGGGCTTTGGTTCCATATCTCTCCACTTCTCAGGATTTATTTATTTATTTGGTATTGACTTTGGCTTCGTTCTTGAGCAAAAGATGCCTACCAGCACCTACTGGGCAACAGGCATTTTGTTCAAGTATGGTGAGAAATAGAAGCTTTCTTCTAAGTATGGAATGTAAATCCCTATGTTCAACCTGATTTGTCCATTTACCCTCTCTTGAACAAATAATCTCTAGGCGAATGCTGTGTACTAATTGGCTTAACTCTAGGTTTCTCAAAAGAAAAAAAAATGGCAACAGTTAATATGGTTGGCTTAGACTAAACAGAATAAAGATTGATTATTTTACAAACCAAAAAGGAGGGAATGGGTGCTGGTTAGACTGCATCAACATTTATTGAAAGAGTTTGCTATATTTTGTTATATAATAAGCATACATGTAAACACAACAAGTAAATCATTGCTTATTCTATTTTTCTGCATTGAAATACCACCTTATTTTATAGTACTGGCTGTATTCACCCATTAAAACTGAAAAAGTTAGGGTCATATGCTGGAGATTTCTTCAAATCATAAACAAAATTTGTTTATATTAAATTATTCAAGCTTATATTAAACTATTCAAAGATGTTTTTATTAAACTGTATTTTATATTAAACTGTTTGAAGTTTATATTAAACTATTTGAAGGTGTTTAGCTTGAGATGACAGAAATTATACTTGAAAATTTCTGTTACCAGACCAAACTGATGGTCTGGCTGCTATTTCTTGTGGCCCAATAATGAGATGCAGATGAACTGGGGAGGAACAGAGTTTTTATTTCTGTAACCAGTTACAGAGAGAAGGTTTGGAAATTATTGCCAGACCAACTCAAAATTCCAAAGTTTTCCAGAGCTTATATACCTTCTAAGCTATATGTATATGTGTAAGTGTGCGTTCATCTAAAGAATCATCTAAGTGATTAACTCCTTTTAACCTGTAACTAAGGTCTGTGTACTGAAGACCTTTCTCTGGAGCCTCAGTAAATTTATGTAATCTAAATGGATCCAGGTGCTGGGGTGACTACCCTTACCTTATCTCCTGCTAAATCACTGAGGAGTTCCTTCAGACCCCCAGTAAACTTATTTTTGGAGGCCTGGGAAGTTTCTTCAGACCCACAATAAAACATGTTTAATTCTAAATGGGTCTGTTAAGAATTCCTTCATTATTTTATCATGCTTTAAGGCCCAGGAAAGGCCTAGGCAAAACTCTTCATGGGCTTTTGTTACATCCCAGCCTTTGTATAAGGGCACTGGCTTTTAATATTTAACTTAACCACTCAGTCAGTACTGAAACAGTTGTTAGTGAAAACTGGCCAGCCCCATTTCCATATGGGAGTTTAAAATTAATTTAAAAATTAATGGCTGTGTGCAGTAGCTCATGCCTGTAATCCCAGAACTTAGGGCGGCAGAGGTGGGTGGATCACTTGAGGTCAGGAGTTTGAGACCAGCCTGGCCAACATGGAAAAACCCTGCCTCTACTAAAAATACAAAAAAATTAGCCAGGTGTGGTAGTGCAAGCCTGTAATCCCAGCTACTCGAAAGGCTGAGGCATGAGAATCACTTGAACCCAGAAGGCAGAGGTTGCAGTGAGCTGAGATCATGCCACTACACTCCAGCCTGGGTGACAGAGTGAGAGTCAGTCTCAAAGAAAATTTAAAAATTAATAATTCTAATATTTTTATTAACATATATTCACGTATCTGTTTCAACAATGCCAGTAAAAAATAATGATACTATTAAGAAAAAAGAACTAGCTATTTGAGTGAACAAAAATATGGTGAAAGAACAAATGACTTTTTAAAAAATGGCATGGAAAGTAATCACTGCTTTTTAAAAGATGTCAGAAAACTTCTGAAAAGACAACAAGAGTATACTATCTTCAACAGACTAGAAGTTTTACCATTCTAATTCTAACAGCTTTCCTCTGGTTTTTCTTTTAAAATTCATAGCATATTATCTACAGATTTACACAATTTGCAATAAAAAAAAGCTATAATAGGTAAAGTGTATGATTTACCAAAGAAGGCTGAGATATTTTAAATATTTTTTTTTAATGGGGCTGTTTTAAGTGGCTTACTTTGATTGGGAACTCTTAAATCAGAATAGAGCTTCCTCTGGGTTAGAAAAATATCTATTAACATTTTTCATAACTAGCAGAGGGTCTTTCATTCTAAGTGCCTTTTTATGAATGCTGGGAATAACGTTCAAAATCCTAAGGAAATTGAACACTCAAACACAGGATTCTTAGCAAAGTAATTTTATTTCTGCACAGAGGAGTGCTTCTCCTTGGTCAGTCACCATGAGAGCACACCTGAACAAAGGGGCACAAGAGCCTTTATTCCTGACGCAAGTCCTGCCCCTGTACACTTTCCCCATTGGCTGGGGTCAGGCCATACAATCTAAAGTAATCCCGGCTGGCTAAACATTTGAAATTTTTTTAGATAAGGTGGGCACGTAAGGGAGAGAGAGGAAAGGGGAAGGGGTGTCTGCAATGAGCTAGAGAGCTAGTATTCTTTCCAAATAAGGAAAGGAATGTGAGCTGGTACTGATAATGCCTGGTACTGTGGCATGTCTGGGCATGTAACAAAGGCAGAAAGGAAGAAAAAAGAGAAAAAGGGAAAAGGGGTAGGGGGGTATTATGAATTAAAGAATAAAGGATTGATCAGCCTATTTGAAGAGAAACCTCATCATATCCCACAATGAATAAAACACTATAAGATACTTAACCTAAATTGGTTCTTCTGTCCCAGTTTTTGGATCTTACAGGTCAAAATTTGCACCTTAAATTATTAGGTGTAAATCATTTAACGGTCATAACACATTTAACTCATCTTAGTACTCTTTTAGAAGTTGTTAGTGACTTACCTAAACAATTCAGCAGTCCAGGCAATTGCCCATGACCTGTGGCTTTCCTGCATTTCTCTTACTACCTACAAATCTTCCTGGTACTCAGGAGGAAACAGGACTAAGGCTTGCCTTAGAAAAATTGTGGATAATGAGAAATTTTCCTTGAAGTAAAAATTATCTGATTTGGTGCTTAATTCTTTCACAGTGCAGGAATTTTGCTCATTCTGTAAATTACAAGGCAACATCTATGGTAATGATTTACAGTCATTAGTAAGCTGGAGGCAGAAACTGACTCATAAAAGGGAATGTGTAGTTCATTTTATCATCTACCAAACATTTATCTGATTTCTGCGAAGAAATTTAATATGCAGCAAGTTGGTAGAAAGTATTCTACACCAATGTCAATTTCAAAATCTGCCTTTAAAACTTCAGTAACTTCTACTACTCAAAGGGAAATGTATTGAATAAAAATAGATGACAAGGAATAGACAACCTGAAAACATGTCTCTTTCTTGGATCACATAAGCCTTTTATAAAGGATGCTAATAAAATTTATCCATAATATGTCAGAACAATTATTTAACTTGACTATCAAAGAACTAGAAACTGAAGTAGAGTAATTACAATTAATTCAGTGGCTGTAGTTTTTTTTTTTTAACAGGGACTTAAATCATTAAGAAATTAAAGTTGGCAATAATTTGTTTTGTACTGGGAGCCCTATAAGAAATATCGAGAAAAATGAAATCTGTGAAAGATTAATAAAAAACAAGAGGAAGGCAGTTGGATTTACATGACTTAATGTCGGTAAAATACATTGTCCTCATTGATACCAGTCAGATATTTTATAGCAGTGAAAATAGGTTCTATCAACTATCTATTAACATATGAGGTAGGCTTTAAAACAATTAAATTAGTTTTTAACCAAATATCTGGTTCTTTCACATTGGATAGACATGTTGTTTATTTAATTCTGAAACTTAGAGACAAAATGGTAAGCATTTTAATTCCTTAGGGGAAAACATACCTCATTATGTAGTCATTAACTATTTTATTAGTCTTTTTTATTATTTCAAGGAAGGATTTATTATATTTTCCTCAAAGATTCAACTTTTGGCTTCTAAATTAGTAAGACAAAGGACCTGATTTTTCCAAGTATACCAGAAAGTTAAAACCTAAATCAAACTAATAAACAAACAAACAAAAATTCTTTTAGAATAATTTGTAAATCTTCTAATGAAACTCATTAGAAAAAAAGGTGCCATAGTCAATAGACTTTTTTCCATGTTACTACTTTAAGTGAGAATGTCTGTGTATTCATATATTTAATATGTATGCAATTTAATATATTAAATATTAGTATACAGTTTTAATATATTATGCATACTTTAAATACATATAAAAATTATAATTCTAATTTGAAAAATTATTATATGCCTTTTCATGTGTCAGAGATTCACAACTGGATTATGAAATAAACCAATGATAATCCAAATTAATTTGCTCAAGAAGCAGCATTAAACACAAATATTTCTTTTTTTTATTATTATACTTTAAGTTTTAGGGTACATGTGCACAATGTGCAGGTTAGTTACATATGTATACATGTGACATGCTGGTGTGCTGCACCCATTAACTCGTCATCTAGCATTAGGTATATCTCCCAATGCTATCCCTCCCCCCTCCCCCCACCCCACAACAGTCCCCAGAGTGTGATGTTCCCCTTCCTGGGTCCGCGTGTTCTCATTGTTCAATTCCCACCTATGGGTGAGAAAATGCGGTGTTTGGTTTTTTGTTCTTGCGATAGTTTACTGAGAATGATGATTTCCAATTTCATCCATGTCCCTACAAAGGACATGAACTCATCATTTTTGATGGCTGCATAGTATTCCATGGTGTATATGTGCCACATTTTCTTAATCCAGTCTATCATTGTTGGACACTTGGGTTGGTTCCAAGTCTTTGCTATTGTGAATAGTGCCGCAATAAACATATGTGTGCATGTGTCTTTATAGCAGCATGATTTATAGTCTTTTGGGTATATACTCAGTAATGGGATGGCTGGGTCAAATGGTATTTCTAGTTCTAGATCCCTGAGGAATCGCCACACTGACTTCCAGAAGGGTTGAACTAGTTTACAGTCCCACCAACAGTGTAAAAGTGTTCCTATTTCTCCACATCCTCTCCAGCACCTGTTGTTTCCTGTTGTTTCCTGACTTTTTAATGATTGCCAATCTAACTGGTGTGAGATGATATCTCATTGTGGTTTTGATTTGCATTTCTGTGATGGCCAGTGATGGTGAGCATTTTTTCATGTGTTTTTTGGCTGCATAAATGTCTTCTTTCCCTGGGATGCAAGGCTGGTTCAATATACTCAAATCAGTAAATGTAATCCAGCATATAAACAGAACCAAAGACAAAAACCACGATTATCTCAATAAATGCAGAAAAGGCCTTTGACAAAATTCAACAACACTTCATGCTAAAAACTCTCAATAAATTCGGTATTGATGGGACGTATCTCAAAATAATAAGAGCTATCTATGACAAAGCCACAGCCAATATCATACTGAATGGGCAAAAACTGGAAGCATTCCGTTTGAAATCTGGCACAAGACAGGGATGCCCTCTCTCGCCACTCCTATTCAACATAGTGTTGGAAGTTCTAGCCAGGGCAATTAGGCAGGAGAAGGAAATAAAGGTCATTCAATTAGGAAAACAGGAAGCCAAATTGTCCCTGTTTGCAGACGACATGATTTTATATCTAGAAAACCCCATCATCTCAGCCCAAAATCTCCTTAAGCTGATAAGCAACTTCAACAAAGTCTCAGGATAGAAAATCAATGTACAAAAATCACAAGCATTCTTATACACCAATAAAAGACAAACAGAGAGCCAAATCATGAGTGAACTCCCATTCACAATTGCTTCAAAGAGAATAAAATACCTAGGAATCCAGCTTACAAGGGATGTGAAGGACCTCTTCAAGGAGAACTACAAACCACTGCTCAATGAAATGAAAGAGGATACAAACAAATGGAAGAACATTCCATGCTCATGGGTAGGAAGAATCAATATCGTGAAAGTGGCCATACTGTCCAAGGTAATTTATAGATTCAATGCCATCCCCAGCAAGCTACCAATGACTTTCTTCACAGAATTGGAAAAAACCACTTTAAAGTTCATATGGAACCAAAAAAGAGCCTGCATCGCCAAGTCAATCCTAAGCCAAAAGAACAAAGTGAGAGGCATCATGCTACCTGACTTCAAACTATACTACAAGGCTACAGTAACCAAAACAGCATGGTACTGGTAGCAAAACAGAGAGATAGACCAATGGAACAGAACAGAGCCCTCAGAAATAATGCCACATATCTACAACCATCTGATCTTTGACAAACCTGAGAAAAACAAGCAATAGGGAAAGGATTCCCTATTTAATAAATGGTGCTGGGAAAACTGGTTAGCCATATGTAGAAAGCTGAAACGGGATCCCTTCCTTACACCTTATACAGAAATTAACTCAAGATGGATTAAAGACTTACATGTTAGACCTAAAACCATAAAAACCCTAGAAGAAAACCTAGGCAATATCATTCAGGACATAGGCATGGGAAAGGACTTCTAGTCTAAAATACCAAAAGCAATGGCAACAAAAGCCAAAATTGACAAATGGGATCTAATTAAACTAAAGAGCTTCTGCACAGCAAAAGAAACTACCATCAGAGTGAACAGGCAAACCACAAAATGGGAGAAAATTTTCAGAACCTACTCATCTGACAAAGGGCTAATATCCAGAATCTACAATGAACTCCAACAAATTTACAAGAAAAAAACAAACAACCCCATCAAAAAGTGGACGAAGGAAATATTTCTTGAAAAATATTATAAATCAATTTAGAAAAGTAAGAATCTGTCTCTAAATTTGTAGCTACTATTTCCTGGGATATAAAACAAATACAAATACTTAAAATCAGTGCTTTCAAAACACACTTGTATTCAATATAGTTTCTGGGGAAAATTATATTTAGAATTACATTAGAAAATAACTATATATTTTATTTCTTTTTTTAAAAAAGCAATTGTAATGCTAAATCTGTTTCATTCTGTGAGATATGGGATATTCAATGTACCTAGGTGAATAAAAATGTATTCTTAGTTTCTGAGAATACTGATGGGTTTATGCTAAAAAAGTCATAACTAATTCCAAAAGGAGTAAGTAAAGGAAAGCAAAACATATCCCGCAGACATTCAGCAAAAAGAATGCTCTGTGTTCTTCAGCTGACCTTTGGACTTCAATACCAGTTTTGGCAGCATTTGTGATGCCTTTGTGAAGGGAATGGTGGTAGCTAAGTAGGTGAATCAATAACTCAGGATGAATCTATACACAGTTGTAGAGCTAAAAAGACCCGCACAGTTGATTCTTTCATTCCTAGCTAGAATCCACACTGGGTTAAAATAAAGATGAACATGGAAACACCAGTCTCTACAACTATTAAGACAGTTGTATAAGTGTTTACCCTGTTTCTGCTTCAATGCATAAACCACAGATATGTGCCTCAACAACCTCAGAGTGTACAAGATGTCATAGAATATAACTTAAATCTAAGAGGGCATACAGGAATAGACTTTCCTCCAAATTGAATTGAATGATTCACACATTTGCCAGGACTAACTATAGCAATCTCTTTGAACTTACTAAGAAAATATATCAGAATGGAAATTCTAATTTAATTTGAGAATTGATTTTGATTAATTTGGTTTTGATTGATAAAATTATATGATACAAATAATATTTAAGCTAATGTGAAAATGACATAAAACATATATTTAAAATGTTTTAAATATTTATGGATGGTGTTCTTGATTGGAAATTGAAGCTAAAGGACTATATTATTGGCAAACTCTGACTTTTGTAACTCCCTGAAAATCCTGCTTTCTTCCAGTTCTACCAATTGCATAACCACAGAAGTGAAGATAAGCTACATTATGAAGTTTAGTTACTCATTTAACTAATAATTATGGATCATGTATACAAAGTGTGTGCCGTATTTCCACCAATGTGTGAAGAGTTTATAATGTAATGGGGACATACACATACAAAGCTAAGTCAAAATTTGTGGTTCCCTGGACATAATATTTGGAATTGCTAAGAGTTTCTTTCACAAAAAAATTTCTTATTGCTTCAAGAATTTTTTTACTGGTGGAGCTATTAGCCTTTATTTTCTCAGTAAGAAGACAGGTACATTCATATAAATTAAGTCAGGTGAAGGGCTGTAACCACACCCAATTATCCTCCCTAAAACGTGAAAACAGTGGCACCTTCTCAAGAACCGAGGCAACATTTAAACCCTGCTCAGATTCCTTTTGATTTTCCCCAAAGCTTGTTCCTTCCTTGATCAGGAAGGCTTTTGTTATCTTTGCATGTACAAATAAATTGTCTTTATGTTTCAGCTGCATTCTTCTAAGCTCTCTGATTAACTTTCCTGAACTTTTTCTTGTCCTCCATGTTTGGTCTCAAATTCTAAAGCTGAGTTCTTTTGAAAATCAAAAGCTATAACAAAATTATTTTTTCTTTCCAACTTTGGGACTCTTACACATATAAAATGATTTGGCTTCTGACTCCTGTCTATCCTCTGACTAAAGCAATTCATTTACTTTTCCAGTATTCCAGGCTGCAATCCTGCTATTCTTTGGGTCAAAGTATCAGGCCTCTGAGCCCAAGCTAAGCCATCATATCCCCTGTGACCTGCACATATACATCCAGATGGCCTGAAGTAACTGAAGGATCACAGAAGAAGTGAAAATGGCCTGTTCCTGACTTAACTGATGACATTACCTTGTGAAATTCCTTTCCCTGGCTCATCCTGGCTCCAAAGCTCCCACACTGAGCACCTTATGACCCCCACCCCTGCCTGACAAAGAACAACCCCCTTTGACTAATTTTCCTTTACCTACCCAAATCCTATAAAATGGCCCACCCCTAACTCCCTTTGCTAACTCTTTTTTCGGACTCAGCCCACCTGCAACCAGGTGAAATAAACAGCCTTTTTGCTCACACAAAATCTGTTTGGTGGTCTCTTCAGACGCATGCTAGTGAAATTTGGTGCTGTCTCTGATTGGGGGACCTCTCTTGGGAGATCAATACCCTGTCCTCCTGCTCTTTGCTCCATGAGAAAGATCCACCTACGACCTCTGGTCCTCAGACCAACCAGCCCAAGGAACACCTCACCAATCTTAAATGGGATAAACGTCTTCTTTTTACTCTCTTCTCCAACCTCTCTCACTATCCCTCAACCTCTTTCTCCTTTCAATCTTGGCACCACACTTCAATCTCTCCCTTCTCTTAATTTCAGTTTCTTTCCTTTTCTGGTAGAGACAAAGGAGATGTCTTTTATCTGTGGATCCAAAACTCCGGCGCCGGCAATGGACTGGGGAAGACAGTCTTCCCTTGGTGTTTAATCAAGTGGGGATGCCTGCCTGATTATTCACCCACATTTCATTGGTGTCTGATCAACATGGGGACGCCTGCCTTGGTCATTCAACCACATTCCCTTGGTGGCAAATCAATTGTGGGGACGCCTGCTTTGGCTGCTCACCCACATTGCAGCCCAGGGCTGCTCACCCAACCCCTTCTCTCCATGTCTCTACCCTCTTTTCTCTCCACTTTCTTTGGGGGCAAACGCCCCCCACCCCTCCTCTTCATGTCTCTACCCTCTTTTTTCTCTGGACTTGCCTCCTTCACTATAGGCAACCTTCCACCCTCCATTCCTCCTTCTTCTCCCTTAGCCTGTGTTCTCAAGAACTTAAAACCTCTTAAACTCTCGCCTGACCTAAAACCTAAATGCCTTATTTTCTTCTGCAATGCCACTTGGCCCCTATACAAACTTGATAATGACTCTAAATGGCCAGAAAACAGCACTTTTGATTTTTCCATCCTACAAGATCTAAATAATTCTTGTCTTAAAATGGGGAAAGCGTCTGAGTTGCCTGACTTGCAGGCATTGTTTTACACATCAGTCCCTCCCTAGTCTCTGTTCCCAATGTAAATCATCCCAAATCTTCTTTCTTTCCCTCCCACCTGTCCCTTCAGTCCTAACCCCAAGCATCTCTGAGTCTTTTGAATCTTCCTTTTCTATGGACCCATCTGACCTCTCCCCTCCACCCCAGGCTGCTCCTTGCTAGGCAGTGTTAGGTCTCAATTTTTCCTCATCCTCTGCTCCCCTACCTTATAATCCTTTTATCACCTCCCCTCCTCACACCTGGTCCAGCTTACAGTTTTGTTCTGCCACTAGCCCTCCCCAACCTGCCCAACAATTTCCTCTTAAAAAGGTGGCTGGAGCTAAAGGCATAGTCAAGGTTAATGCTCCTTTTTCTTTATCCAACCTCTCCCAAATCAGTTAGCATTTAGGCTCTTTTTCATCAAATATAAAAATCCAGTCTAGTTCTTGGCTCGTTTGGCAGCAACCCTGAGAAGCTTTACAGCCTTAGACCCTAAAAGGTCAAAAGGCCGTCTTATTCTCAATATATATTTTATTACCCAATCCACTCCTGACATTAAATAAAACTCCAAAAATTAAATTCCTGCCCTCAAACCCCACAACAGGACTTAATCAAACTCGCCTTCAAGGTGTACAATAATAGAGTAGAGGCAGCCAAGTAGCAACGTATTTCTGAGTTGCAATTCCTTGCCTCCACTCTGAGACAAACCCCAGCCACATCTCCAGCACACAAGAACTCCAAACACCTGAACCACAGCTGCCAGGGGTTCCTCCAGATCTTCCTCCCCCAGGAGCTTGCTACAAGTGCTGGAAATCTGGCCACTGGACCAAGGAATGCCTGCAGCCTGGGATTCCTCCTAAGCCATGTCCCATCTCTGTGGGACCCAACTGAAAATTGGACTCTTCAACTCACTGGCAGCCACTCCCAGAGCCCCTGGAACTCTGGCCCAAGGTCTCTGACTGACTCCTTCCCAGATCTTCTCAGCTTAGTGTCTGAACACTGACAATTCCCGATTGCCTTGGGAGCCCCCTAGACCATCACGGATGCCGAGCTTTGGGTAACTCTTACTGTGGAGGGTAAGTCCGTCCCCTTCTTAATCAATATGGAGTCTACCCACTCCACATTACCTTCTTTTCAAGGGCCTGTTTCCTTTGCCTTCATAACTGTTGTGGGTATTGATGGCCAGTCTTCTAAACCTCTTAAAACTCCCCAACTCTGGTGCCAACTTAGACAATACTCTTTTAAGCACTCCTTTTTAGTTATCCCCACCTGCCCAGCTCCCTTATTAGGTCAAAATATTTTAACTAAATTATCTGCTTCCCTGACTATTCCTAGGCTACAGCCACACCTCATTGCCACCTTTTCCCCCAGTTCAAAGCCTCCTTCACATCCTCTCCTTGTATCTCCTCACCTTAATCCACAAGTATAGTACAACTCTACTCCCTCCTTGGCTACTGATCATGCACCCCTTACCATCCCATAAAAACTTAATAGCCCTTACCCCACTCAATGCCAATATCCCATCCCACAGCACTCTTTAAAAGGATTAAAGCCTGTTATCACTTGCCTGTTACAGCATGGCCCTTTAAAGCCTATAAACTCTCCTTACAATTCCCCCATTTTACCTGTCCTAAAACCGTACAAGCCTTACAGGTTAGTTCAGGATCTGCGCTTTATCAATGAAATTGTTTTGCCTATCCACCCCATGGTGCCAAACCCATATACTCTCCTATTCTCAATACCTCCCTCCACAACCAATTATTCTGTTCTGGATCTCAAACATGCTTTCTTTACTATTCCTTTGCACCTTTTTTTTACTATTCCTTTGCATCCTTCATCCCAGCCTCTCTTTGCTTTCACTTGGACTGACCCTGACACCCATCAGGCTCAGCAAATTACCTGGGCTGTATTGCTGCAAGGCTTCACAGACAGCCCCCATTATTTCAGTCAAGCCAGAGTTCTTACACAAGAGCTGGGACTGCAGCTGGTAGCCTTTTTATCCAAACAACTTGACCTTACTGTTTTAACCTAGCCTTCATGTCTGTGTGTGGCAGCTGCCACTGCCCTAATACTTTTAGAGGCCCTCAAAATCACAAACTATGCTCAACTCACTCTCTACAGTTCTCATAACTTCCAAAATTTATTTTCTTCTTCCCACCTGACACATATACTTTCTGGTCCCCAGCTCCTTCAGCTATACTCACTCTTTGCTGAGTCTCCCACAATTACCATTGTTCCTGGCCTGGACTTCAATCCGGCCTCCCACATTATTCCTGATACCACACCTGACCCCCATGACTGTATCTCTCTGATCCATCTGACATTCACCCCATTTCCCCATATTTCTTTCTTTCCTGTTCCTCACCTGAACACACTTGGTTTATTGATGGCAGTTCCACCAGGCCTAATCATCCCTCACCAGCAAAGGCAGGCTATGCTATAGTATCTTCCACACCTATCATTGAGGCTACCGCTCTGCCCCCTCCACTACCTCTCAACAAGCCAAACTCATTGCCTTAACTTGAGCCCTCACTCTTGCAAAAGGACTATGTATCAATATTTATACTGACTCTAAATATGCCTTTCATATCTTGCACCATCATGCTGTTATATGGGCAGAAAGAAATTTCCTCACTATGCAAGTGTCCTCCATCATTAATGCCTCTTTAATAAAAACTCTTCTCAAGACTGCTTTACTTCCAAAGGAAGCTGGAGTCATTCACTGCAAGGGCCATCAAAAGGCATCAGATCCCATTGCTCAGGATAATGCTTATGCTGATAAGGTAGCTAAAAAAGCAGCTAGCGTTCCAACTTCTATCCCTCACAGCAGTTTTTCTTTTTCTCATCTGGCCACTCCCACCTACTCCCCAATGAAATTTCCACCTATCAATCTCTTCCCACACAAGGCAAATTGTTCTTGGACCAAGGAAAATATCTCCTTCCAGCCTCACAGGCCCATTCTATTCTGTCATCATTTCATAACCTCTTCCATGTAGGTTACAAGCTGCTAGCCCATCTCTTAGAACCTCTCACTTCCTTTCCATCATGGAGATCTATCCTCAAGGAAATCACTTCTCAGTGTTCCATCTGCTATTCTACTACCCCTCTGGGATTGTTCTAGCCCCCTCCATTTCCTACATATCAAGCTCGAGGATTCGCCCCTGCCCAGAATTGGCAAATTGACTTTACTCACATGCCCCGAGTCAGGAAACTAAAATACCTCTTGGTCTGGATAGACACTTTCACTGGCTGGGTAGAGACCTTTCCCACAGGGTCTGAGAAGGCCACAATGGTCATTTCTTCCCTTCTGTCAGACATAATTCCTCAGTTTGGCCTTTCCACCTCTATACAGTCCAATAAGAGACTGGCCTTTATTAGTCAAATCACCCAAGCAGTTTCTCAGGCTCTTGGTATTCAGTGAAACCTTTATATCCCTTATCATCCTCAATCTTCAGGAAAGGTAGAACAGACTAATGGTCTTTTAAAAACACACTCACCAAGCTCAGCCACCAACTTAAAAAGGACTGGACAATACTTTTACCACTTTCCCTTCTCAGAATTCGGGCCTGTCCTCAGAATGCTACAGGGTACAGCCCATTTGAGCTCCTATATAGACGCTCCTTTTCATTAGACCCCATTCTCATTCCAGACACCAGATCAACTTGGACTGCAACCCAAAAAACTTGTCATCCTTACTATCTTCTGTCTAGTCATACTCTTATTCACCATTCTCAACTACTCATAAATACCCTGCTCTTGTTCACACTGCTGGTTTACACTGTTTCTCCAAGCCATCACAGCTGATATCTCCTGGTGCTATCCCCAAACCACCACTCTCAACTCCCTCTTAAAGTAAATAAATAATCTTTGCTGGCAGGGCTAGACTGAACCCCCTTGAGCACTCTCTAATTGGATGTCCTGGGTCCTCCCAATTCTTAGTCTTTTAATACCTGTTTTTTCTCCTCTTAATTTGGACCTTCTGTCTTCCATTTAGTTTCTCAATTCACATAAAACCACATCCAAGCCATCACCAATCATTCTAT
Organism: Pan paniscus; assembly: GCF_029289425.2. Lineage (NCBI taxonomy): Eukaryota > Metazoa > Chordata > Mammalia > Primates > Hominidae > Pan > Pan paniscus. The sequence goes on from NC_073254.2 coordinate 77,874,458, forward strand.
ATGACAAATGCTCCTTTTAACAACCCCACAATATCACCCCTTACCACAAAATCTTCCTTCAGCTTAATCTCTCCCACTCTAGGTTCCCAAGCCACCCCAATCCCACTCAAAGCAGCCCTGAGAAACATCACCCATTATGTCTCCATACCACCCCCCAAAATTTTTGCTGCCCCAACACTTTGCCACTATTTCATTTTATTTTTCTTATTAATATAAGAAGACAGGAATGTCAGGCCTCTGAGCCTAAGCTAAGCCATCATATCCCCTGTGACCTGCACATATACATCCAGATGGCCTGAAGTAACTGAAGAATTACAAAAGAAGTGAAAATGTTGTGAAAGTTCCTGCTTTAACTGATGACATTACCTTGTGAAATTCCTTCTCCTGGCTCATCCTGGCTCAAAAGCTCCCCCACTGAGCACCTTGTGACCTGCCCCCCACCCCCCCGCCTGCCAAAGAAAACCCACTTTGACTAATTTTCCTTTACCTACCCAAATCCTATAAAAAAGAAGGACTTTGAAGTTAAAATCTGTAAATATTATTCCTTACATAAAAATCACCATGTTTCTCCAAATAGTGATGAAAATATTTGCAGCTTTTCATTAGAACATCCTTGAGACTTTGTGAAAGTGGTGCTTAGTAGTTTATAGAGGAGAAAATTAGCAAAAAAGAGGGAATTAGTAATTCAGTGGTTAGACAGGAGAATATTTTCTGAATGACCACTGCTCCTTCATTGTGTTTTCCATTGCTCCTCATTACCTCTTCAGAAACTGCTGCTTTCATTGTTTCTAATGGTTAGAAACACATGGGGGATATGGTGCTGAAGAAGGCATTGGAAGAGTATTTGGGTGTGAACAAAAGCCAAAGGAAATAGTAAAATACATTAAGTGAATGATTTAGATTAGAAAATAAATATTTCCTAGGTTCTGAATGAAAACACAGAGCTGCTCTAGTTTAGACATTTTACTTTGCATCTGAGAAGGATGGTGTTCACACTGACTGAGTCAGAGAAACACAGATAATGGGAGTCCATATTGAATATACAATTAGGTTTCTTGACTTTCCTTTGACAGGGAATTGTATTAGCCTCTTATAAAAAAGCTAGAGTAAATTGATCTTACTATTTTCTCTTCCTTTTATCTGCTTTGGTGTTCCCTTTTCCTATTGGCCAAATGTAATCAGAGAAGCCATTGATAATACAGGATAATACAGTTCATACTACTCAGAGACAGAAAGCAGGTGAATAAGACAAGAGAATACATCTGGAAGAGAAACAGGTAACTAACATGCTAGTTTTTTTTTAAATTTGTCCTTTCAAGGTTTTCCCATGAGTTTAATTTGATTAAAAACACTTCGTTGAGAGTTATATTCTGGTCACTATTCTCTTTCACACTTACATATCATTTAAGATTGTGAACCCTTACATATGCTCAAGGTGGTCAGAGCACAGTTTGGTTTTAAACATTTTAAGGATACATGAGACATCAATCAACACATGTAAGACAAGCATTGTTTCAGTTTGGAAAAGGAGGGATGATTCAAAGCAAGGGTGGGACAACTTGAAGTGGGGAAGGGGCTTCCAGGTCATAGGTAGATAAGAGACAAATGGTTGCATTCTTTCGAATTTCTGAATTAGCCTGACCTAAGGAGGCAATGAGATATGCATTTATCTCAGTGAGCAGAGGGGTGACTTTGAATAGAATGGCAGGCAGATTTGCCCTAAGCAGTTCCCAGCTTGACTTTTCCCTTTAGCTTAGTGATTTGGGGGCCCCTAGATTTATTTTCCCTTCACAAGTTATAGAAGGGATGAATACATTTTTTTTTTTTAGAAAACCAGGCCAACTTATATTTTTTCCTGTCCCTCTTATCTAGTTTAAATGGTATAAGGCAAAGGTGTTACAAATAACTATGAGATGGAGTGATATTAATGACATAGAAAAGTAAGAGTCATATGGTAATGTTCAATTCACCATGCTGACAAGAGTGACTTTTACAACTAATTTAGTTCATTTACTGCTGTGTAAATATAATTATAAGTGTGAGGGATATTTCCTATATTCTGTAATTTACCACTTGTGCTCTCTACAAGTGTCTTTATTCTACAAAAAGTAACCCCACTATATCATTCACCAAAAAAAATTTAAAGAAAATCAAATGCTTGAATACATAGGCAAAAGAAAAATTGTTCTTGACCTATGGAGGTGAATGGTTTGCATCATGAATATGTTTTATTACCCATATCATTGTCCTAGGCTAAAAATATTTATGAGTAGTCATAAAATTAGCTATCCTTTTACAAATATTTAACCTGTAGCATGTATGCTGTTGATATCCAGTGGAGGGTATTACAGGAGTTGACTATGTTATATATCTTATTTAAAGAATGACTAATTTGCGGGGGAGCTTTAAAATTACTTCACTTTAACTTTCTTAAGTTTTTCACAATTTTATTTTATAAAAAAAATTCAAGTTAAGAATTCAACTGGTTTTCATTACGTCCTTCAAAATAGTTTCCAAACAAGTATATTTTCATGCTTAACTGTTTCAGACAGCCTAACTTAACAGATGTATACAGTTATACAGAAAAACTCAAAAACTGATTTCTAAGGATTTTCTTAATAGTAAACTAATTTCACCACTCAGCATGTTTATCATTTCTATTTTTTTCTCTTTTTTCTTCTTCTTGTACTCCTTAGTTTAAATTTAATTTTTTTTTATTTTTTACAGTACATAGTAAGTGTATCTATTTGTAGGGTACATGAGACCCGACAAAGACATTTCAAAACAAACAATCTAATCACACTCTTTAAGCTATTTTAACGTGTACCATTAAGTTATTATGGACTATAGTCACCCTGTTGCACTATCAAATAGTTATTCACTCTTTCTATTTTTTTTTTTTTTTTGTAGCCATTAACCATCCCTACCTCCTCCCAAGTCCCCGCACTACTCTTCCAAGCCTCTGGTAAGCATCCTTCTGGAAGAAAAAGTTACCTTTGATGAAGATCTTTATACAGATTTAAATAACCGACACTATGTTCTAAAAACTTTGGTAAACAATTCAGAAATTAAAAAAAAAATACATAGGTTCATCACCCACACAGGTGAAGAAAGTCTATATAATAGAAAGAAAAATTCAAAACACTATTGTGTTTAATTTTTAAGTATGATCTTAGATTTGATTTTGTAAAAATCAAGGCCTGAGGCAAGGATTAAAGCCACATTCTTTGGGAAGTGCAAGCCCAGGGTGTTGAGACTGAAATCAAAATGAGGTGACAACAATGAAAAATGTGCTTATCACTGCACTGGACACCTTTCACAGTTCTCAAGGTGAAATAGACCTTGTTCAGCAGGCATAGGTTTCTTTACATGTGGGACTTTCTTTGCAAGAACTGTAAAAAGAAATCATACCTCAGAGAAGAGTATGAAAAGAAAAAAAGAGAAGAAATGTCTTTGTTTCTTTCTCTTACATCTCCCAGTTCTCATTAGTCAAGGAACACTCCATGGAATGAAATTCCTTGAATTTCTGGGTTGTGGCTGCCTTCTACATAGCAATCATTCAGGAAGCTATAGTCTCTGCCCAATAAGGTGGCATTTCATCTAAGTAAGAAAATGGCAGGAGACACAGGAACTCAGTGATTATAGGAACTTGATGAGCCAGCTAGGTGAGCTTGTAAAGAGGAATCTTCTTTGGAAAGAAGGAATTAAGAGAACGAATCTGAGAAGGCATACAAAGTTGGTAACACTGGAAAAATAAACTAAAATGGTTTGAACTTGATAATGGTTTACAAGGGAACATTCAAGAAATATTTAATATTCACTGATAAACATATTATATTAGAATTACACCTGTGCTTGTCTCTCCTATCAGCTTGTAAATATTAGGATGGGATTTTTTTTCTCATTTATTTTTACAATCCCCATACGCTTAGGCTTTATAATTAACACCCCTCCACACACATACTCACACACACGCACATATATATTTTTAACATATTTTACCAAGATATTTCAAATAATCGAGTGACAAAAGTGTGCTTCTATGAATGTATGATTTCTAAAGGTAGTAATTTGGGGGAGATATTAAAACTCAGTTAAAAATTGGATATTTGTAAGAAAACCTTTTTGGGTAGCAGAACAGACATGGGGTAGAAGAAGCTGGAAATTTAAGACAGCCAATAAGAGATATCATTACTCATCTCATTTTACAAGGTCTTAATTAATAAAAATATGATTTTTATTTATTAATTAATAAAAATATGATTTAATGAATAAAATTCATTAGAAATTTATTCAACAATGTTCATGGAATACATACTGTATTCTATATCCTGTATTGGCACTGAAGACCTCAAAATGTGTAAGACTGTTCTTTCTAGAAACTTAGAGACTAATGAAAGAAATAAGAATGTAAGCAATTCATTATTTATTATCATAACTTTTAAGAGGTGCTTTAATGGGTAAATAATGAATAAGTATTGCTCAAGTCAGTTCTATACAGCTACAACATTACTTTGGACTAACTCTACCTAAAATTATAGCAATGAAAAATAGAAAATAAAAATCATCCAGAACATTTATAGCATCTTCAACATACATAATAAAGTAAGCAGAATGAGAACACGGGAATAAAATCTGGTGCATAGCATTGATATTGCATAATTGTAACAGTATACACAGGTTATTGTAATATTCTATAGGATAAGTCAAAATTTGACAACATTGGTAGAACTATGAAAGTCTGTATATACAAAAAACTCAAATAATTTATTAAAGGAAACAAATTAAGTTTTTACAGGCATGTATTGTCTCACTGTGTTTTGCTTTGTTGCACTTTGCAGATACTGCATTTTTTACAAATCAAAAGTTTGTGGCAGCCCTGTGTCAAGCAAGTTTACCGGCACCGTTTTCCCAACAGCTTGTGCTCATCTTATATCTCTGTGTCACATTTTGATAATTTTCACAATATTTCAAATCTTTTCATTACTGTTCTATCTGATATGGTAATCTGTGATCAGTGATGTTTGATGTCATTGTTTAATTGTTTTAGAAAGCCAAGAAATGTACCCATGTAAGACAGCAAATTTAATAAATATTGTGTGTGCTTTGACTGCTTCATCCACTGGCCATTTCTTCATTTCTATTCCTTCCCTCAAGCCTCCCTAGTGACTGATATTCACTGACATTGCCTATTCACTCCCTACACACTGATATTCACACAATAATATTTAAATTAGGCCAATTAATAACCCTAAGATGCCCTCTAACTGTTCAAATGGAACAAAGAGTCATACATTTCTCACTTTAAATTGAAAGCTATACCTGGGCAGGGTGGCTCACGCCTGTGATCCCAGCACTTTGGGAGGCCAAGGCGGGTGAATCATGAAGTCAGGAGTTCAAGACCAGCCTGGCCATCACGGTGAAACCCTGTTTCTACTAAATATACAAAAATTAGCCAAGTGTGGTGGTGGGTGCCTGTAATCCCAGATACTCAGGAGGCTGAGGCAGGAGAATCGCTTGAACCCAGGAGGCAGAGGTTGCAGTGAGCTGAGATCTCCTACTGCACTCCAGCCTGGGCAACAGAGCAAGACTCCATCTTAAAAAAAGAAAAATCAAAAGCTATAAATGGAACAACAAATTCTGTATGATAGTACATCTGTTTACAGCATGGTTTACTGAATATTTTAAGCCCACTGTTGAGATCAATTGAACAGAAAAACAGATTCCTTTCAAAATATTACTACTCATTGACAATGCCCTGGTAACCCAAGAGCCCCGATGTAGATGTGCAAGGAGATTAATGTTGTTTCCATGCCTGATAACATAGCATCCATTCTGTAGCCCAGGGATCAAGTAGTAATTTTTACCCTCGAGTATATTATTTAATAAATACATTTTGTAAGGCTATAGTTTTCATAGATAATGATTCATTTTATGGATTTGGGCAAAGTCAATTGGAAAACTTCTGGAAAGTCTTCACCATTCTAGATGTCATTAGGAATATTAGTGATTCATGGGAGGAAGTCAAAATATCCACATGAACAGGAGTTTGGAAGAAGTTGATTCTAACCCTCCTGGATGACTTTGAGAGGTTCAAGACTTAAGTGAAGGAAGCCACTGCAAATATGGTAGAAACAGCCAGAGAACTAGAATTAGAAGTGGAGCCTGAAGATGTGATTGAATTGCTGTAATTGCATTGATATGGTTTGGATAATTGTCCCGCCCAAATCTCATGTTGAAATGTAATCCCCAGTGTTGGAGGGGGAGCCTGGTGGTAGATGTTTGGGTCATGGGGCTGGATCCATTATGGCTTAGTGCTGTCCTTGCAATAGTGAGTGAGTTCTCATGAGATCTGGTTGTTTAAAAGTATATGACACCTTTCCCCTTGCTTCTGTTCTCTCCACATGACGTGCTTGTTCCCACTTTGCCTTACTCCATGAATAAAAGTTTCCTGAGGCTTACCCAGACTCCAAGCAGATGTCAGTCTCATGCATTTACAGCCTGCAGAATGAGTCAATCACACCTCTTTCCTTTATAAATTACCCAGTCTGTTATTCCTTTATAGCAATGTAAGAAAGAGCTAACACATGCATGATCAAATTTGAACAGATGAGGAGTTGCTTTTTATGGATGAGCAAAGAAAGCAGTTTCTTGAGATAGAATATACTTTTGGTGAAGATTCTGTGAACATTGTTGAAATGACAACAAAGGATTTAGAATATTACATAAACTTAGTTCACAAAGTAGCAGCAGGATTTAAGAGGATTGAATCCAATTTTGAAAGTTCTCCTGTGGGTAAAAATGCTATAAAATACCATCATATACTACATAGAAATCTTTCATAAAAGGAAGATTCATTCAATGTGGCCAACATCATTATTGTCTTATTTTCAGAAATTGCCACAGCCACCCCAACCCTGATTAGTCAGCAACCATCAACATTGAGGCAAGACCCACAGCCAATCAAAAGATTAGGACTGGTTGAAGGCTCAGATGATCATTAATATATTTTAGCAATGCGATATTTTTAAAATTAGGTATGTACCTTTTTAAGAACATAGTGATATTGAACAAATTAATAGACTATAGTATAATGTAAACATAACTTTTATATACACTGGGAAACAAAAAATTTTTGTGACTTGCCTTATTATGGTGGTCTAGAGATGAACCTACAGTTTCCCCAAGTTATGTCTATATTTTTGTGAGTTTTTATTTCATGACATCCAAAGTTTCTTGGAGGATATTTTTATATATATACACATATATATATGTAAATATATATGTATTTTTTTGAGATGGTTTCATTATGTTGCTCAGGAACTCCTGAGCTCAAAAAATCCTTTTGTCTTGGCCTCCCAAACTGCTGGGTTTACAGACATGAGCCACCACATCTGTCCTATTCTATATTTTTATTCAGATGCCAGACAGCAAGGGTATGCATGCCCTTAAGCAAGGAGAAAAAAGAAGGTGCTAAATTATAATTTTGATAATATGAGACTAAAAATATTAAAATAGAATATACTTATACTTATTCCTTGTTTAGAAAATGATTTAAAGCATTTTATAAAGATATATCAAATCAAAGATACAATAAATCTGGAAAATGAAAGGCAAAATAAAAATAGAGTGGGAAAATTTTTAAACAGCTTAAATTATTTAGATTAGTACATATTATGCTTGCCAGAAGTGGGACACAAATATAATACTAAACTTCTGGCAGCGATTTTTGTGTGTGTGTATGTGTGTGGGTGTGTCAGAGAAAGGGGGAGATATTATATGCCTACATTTTAGAATTTATAAGATAAAAACAAACTATTTTCTAAAGAGAGACAAAATTATCCTTGATAATGAATTTAAGTTTAACCATAAACCTAGTAACATGTTCTTAATATAGATTGATGTCATGATACCAAAGCACAAAAACACACTTACAGAAGGAGAGAAGAACAAAAGTAATGAAACTCAAGTGTGTGGCTCTCTGATGATCTAGCTCATTTCAAGGATAAATTTTGAATTATCTAAAAGATGAATAAATTGCCTATGCTTCCTGTTATATTACTGGAATAGCAAATTCAATATCTATTAACTCTGTTTCTCTTTACTGGGCTTTTGAAAACTTTCTATTTAGTGACAGAGCTTTTGAAGTTATACTCTTTGACAGGTGGCTGGAATATTTGTATTTTTATAAAATAAGTGCATAGCTGTTTATTTTTAATAGTCAGCTAAGCTGAAGGCAGGGTAAAAATGGAAGAACTCAAAGAGAGAGGGAGAAAGGGTCTGCATACAATGGTATTCCAAGTACTCCTAGAAGTGAGCAAAAAGAAACCTAACTGGAGCCACATTTATGTGATGGTTGATTTTTGCCTAAATAGATTTCCAAAGGAGATAAAGGGACAGTTATTTTAGTCATAACAAAAACCAAGACAAACACATGCCCATGCATGTACACACAAACACATGGACACATAATAAAAGTCCTGGAGCATATTGAGTTTGGAGATATGTAAGTTACTTATATACCTTTTCAAAGAAACTAGTGATGAAAGGTACATGTAAATAGTTAGTCGAAGTGATTCGAATAATATAATGGAGTGCCTTTTAGTTTTATTTGCTAAATTAAAAAATCAGATTTTAAGATGTTTGCTAAAATAGCTTTGGTCATAATTAATCAACAATTTGGTCAATAATATATCTGCAACACTGTTTTTTGCTAATAATTAGATAGAAGAAGCAGCTATATACTACAAATATTCCTAATTCATGATAACTCCATTTCCTCTCTACAAATCCATGAAAAACACGTATTATATACATAGTAGACAACAAGCTTGTATCAGATCATCCAACATGATATCAAATATAAGAAACAAATTAAAAAACGTGTGTCAGTCTCCATCTCTTTTTTAGTATAATAGTGAAATAATACTTTTTAAATAGTATATTAAAAAACCTCAGTAATGTATATTGCTCTTCAGCTGTCCGCTTATTAAAGTTAAGGTAATCTTTGATTTGGGACAGGGAGATACAGCCAGAGAAAAGGAACAAAGAATTTATAAGCAGTTTTGGCTTTCAAATATAATTTTTAATACCTGGAGCAGAAACAAAAGTAGTCTTGAAAGTGACTTTATTTTGCAGAAGCCAGAATTTTGAAAGAATAAATGTTTGTGGTCCTCTAAACTACACAGAGTATAGAAAATTACCTAAGCAAAGTTTCCTGGTATGCAGAAAAGATGATGATCCCATTTTAGGCTACAGGAGATGCACTGGGAGAGAGGAATTAGAGTGGCAGAGATAGGTTTAGAAAAGTAGAGGTTTTACAACCCACTCCATCCTGGGACTGCAAATTAGACTTTTCTTGTTTGTTGAAACCCCTAATAGAGGAGGCCTGCACACTGGAGAATTAACTGCTGGGCTAATGCCAGGGAGGGGAGACATCAGGCATTGGCAAGGGGATTCCATAGCTCAGAAGCCCCCAAATCTGAGCATGGATAAGATATGTGGCTTTGCCTCACAAGGCTGCATCAGAGTCTGAGGAGAGCTGAGCTAGAAGGCACATTATATGTGTTTGAGGTGATGGGTTATGCCAGGGATGAGGGATGATCAGCAGCAGGGGTGTTATCATTGTGTATTTGATTGTTCTGAAGGAATAGACCATATATTACATCTATCACAATAATTAAATAGCACATAATATGAGGACAGGTGTTGTCAGTGTAAAGCATTGTAGCAGTTACATTCTATCAGAAATTATCTGATTCATGTGGATTGATTTCTCATCAAATTGACGTCACAATTTCACTGCAGGCTCAGTAGGATCATGTGTAGCCACAGATCTACAGTGAGCTCGTGGAAGTTAGGGTCTGATATAGTTTGGATGATTATCCCCTCCAAATCTCATATTGAAATGTGACCCCCAATGTTGAAGGTGAGGCCTGGTGGGAGGTGTTTGGGTCACACGGGCAGATCCCTCATGAATGCTTGGTGCCCTCCCTGTGGGAGTAAGTTAGTGCAATAGTTAATTGCTTCCAAGTCTGGCACTTACTATTCTCTCTCTTGCTCCTTCTCTTGCCGTGTGATACGCTGGCTCCTCCTTTTGCCTTCTGCTATGATTGTAAGTTTCCTGAGGCCTCACCTAAAGCAGATGGCACTATGTTTCTTGTTCAGTCTGCAGAACCATGAGGTAAATTAAAGGAAAATAAAAATGAATTACCCAGTCTCAGATATTACTTTATAGCAACATAAAACAGACTAACAGAGAGTCATAAGTGATTTCTGTCTACTGTGTCAAAGAACAAAGAAAAGTAAATGAGACCTGCCAACAATCCTGTATTATTCACAGCAGATTTCTTTATAAGGCTATATGTAATATAAGGATAATCTTTAGTGTTCATGTTTAGATATAATGCTTTTTTTAAAATTTTACTTAACATAGTTTTGGACTTGGTTTTGAAGAATTTTGTTTCTGGTGAAGTCCCCAAAAGTAATTCTAATAAAAACAAGAATAGACAATAGGACCTAATTAAAATAAGAAGCTTCTGCACAGAAAAAAAAAAAAAAAACTATCAACAGAGCAAACAGACAATCTACAGAATGACAGAAGATATTTGTGAACTATGCATCCAACAAAGGCCTAATATCCAGAATCTATAGGGAATGGAAATCAACAAGCAACATATTGAATTTTAATTATGAGATATTTACCAACATTCTTTTGTGCTAAGATTATCCATATCATACTGCTGCCAAAATTCTTTTTTGTATTTAATTTGTAAACATTTCTTAAAAATGTGTAAGTAGTTTAAATGATATATACTCTTCTCATTACAGTTGGCCTTGAACAACTCAGGGGTTAGGGGCACTGGCCTTCTCTTGTCTCCTAGCAGCAGTTAAAAATCTGCCATGTAACTTTTTGCTCCCCCAAAACTTAATTACTAATAACCTACTGTCGATCAGATGTCTTCTGATCACACTGTAGATGACACATATTTTGTATGTTACATGTTTTGTATACTATAGTCATACAACAAAGTAAGTTAGACAAAGGAGTTATTAAAACGTTATACAGAAAAAAATATATATTTAAATTATCACAATAAAGTCATATTTTCATGTGAATAATTTTTTTTGGGCGGAAGTATCCCAGAGTGTATTTTCTATTGGAATTATTAATTTACATTTTATTATTCAAGTCTTCTTGGTTTGTAAGATTTTGTTTTTTTGAAAAAGTTTAATCAAAAACAGGGTTTCAATAGGAAGTTGGCAATACCAGCTAGATAATGACAGCTTCCAAAAGAGAGCATTTTGTGTATCAAGCAGATCAACGTAGATTAATTACATTCTGAAAACTGAGATAAATAAAACAGATTAATAAATGTGAGTGCAACATTTTGAAAATCAAAAAGTTTATTTTAATGAGTTAGAAGCTTTCATTAACAAAATGTACATTGAATTATTATTTTGAACAATACTGTGCAGAGAATGGAAAAATAGTAAAACTCATTGCTGGTCTACAGATGTTGTATATCATTTTTTAACTGTACACAAAAATTGATGATGCTTCGTTGTCTGTAAACCAGCTGTAATATTTTGTTAAGACATCTGTCAATTCTTTGTAGAAAAAATGGTGAAATCAAAAATGTATTTAACCTAAATGCAAATTATAGAAATTGAGTTTATTATAGTTATTTAATGGAAAAATAATAAAGTAAAATATATACCTTTTCTCTATTGATAATACCTGAAAATTTGATGTAAAGATTTCAGGAACAGCACAAGAAAATATAAATTTTCTGCCGCAATATATTTCTTCTTTTTCACTGCATCAAATCTTTTCTTGTTCTGACCTGAGCATGTTCTTAACTTCCTATACTGCTGTAGAACAAAAAGTGCTGAATCATTCGTTCTAAATTTTTGCTAACTGCCAGCTCCTAAAGCATGAGATATCTAGCTGAAGTGAAGTAATAATAAAAAAATTTTGTGAATAGAATGGCTCCTTAAGGAGACACATTAATTACATGCTGCTTGAAGAAAGAGCAGTTAGCTGGTAGATCCCTTCTCCCATCTACTTCTCATTCCAGATCTGGGAAGAATCCTCACATTTCCCAGAAGGCATTTGGTGTTGAAGCCCAAGCCTAGTGAAACTTCTGGTCTTTTCTCTGCTGTCTCTAATGTTCCTTTACCCAGGCTAAGCTCTAGCCTTGATGTTCTCAGCTGCTGGCTCTATCAGCTGATACATTTGTTGGTCTTTGGGCTATCCAATGGGCTCCTTGTGACAGTTTCCTAGTAGCAAGTGTCCTTCACACATTGGGCCACTGCACACCTTTGCCTTAATTCTGCGATTTCCACACTACTTCCAATAGCTTGAAATTTTCTAATCTATGTTACAAGATTACAGAAGCAAACTTCTCTGGTCCAGAATTCTTCTAAACATATTTACCTGTTTCCTGTGTTCCTCTCATCCCAGCTCCAGCTGAGAGTGGGGAGAAAGAGTATGCATCTGAAATCCTGTCATCCCCTCTCTCTTTCTCCTGAGTCTTTGGGAAACCAATGGACAATACATTTCATCTGGTGCTGTCTTTCTTCGCATTCTTTGTGTCCCTTAAGACAGAAGTAAACTTGTTTAAAAGAAGAAATATATTTCAGGGCATATTTTAAAATATGGTCCTTGTTAAAATATAATTCTATTTTAAATCTGTTTTACAATTTTGTTGTCCTTTCCCCGTAGAAGGTCCTTTATTAAAAGGCCTTATATTTCTTTTCCATTTCTATTTCCTCAGTACCAGCAAAGCTAGGCACACAGTATGTTCTTAGAAACTTCAATAAGTGAATAAAAGAAAATAAAAAAGAAATTATGCAATAGTCTGCGGCCTCTAAAATAGCTTCCATGGATCCCGGCTTTCCTTGCCTGTGGGCTGGGCCTACTGGCAGGCGTCTAACAAACACTGATAGAATCTCATTTCCAAGACTGGATTACAAAAAGACTGAGTTTCTCACCTTCGCTCTCCATCTCTCTGCCCATCTCTTTCTCTCTCTCAACTCTCACTCTGCCATGTCTTGAGTTATCCTATTAAGAAGCCTACTGGCAAGCATCTGATGTCTCAGTCCAGTGAAGACCTGATGCCTGTCAACAGCCACATAAGTGAGAATGGAGGTATATGCTCCTCCAGTCTAACCTTGAGATATATGTCTTGGTTGGTACCTTGATTTCTGCGTGTGAGAGACTCATGCTGAGGACACAGCAAAAGTGTATTCAGATTCTGACCCACGGATTGTGGTATAATAAACACGTATTGTTTTAAGCCACTAAATTTTGGAGTAATTTTAATATAGCAACAGATAACTAATACAAATCTGTAGAGCCTTAAGAATGTACAGATCAAGAAAAAATTACCTTAGGAATTCTTACCTTCTATATAGACCCCATTGCTAATGTGTTATATATTTGTCCTGATTGAGATTATAAGTATTTACTCTAAAGAAAGTGCTTATTGGTAATGTGAAACATTATCCAATCCTTCTATGCAAATAGTATGCTTGTCTAAATGCTTTGCTGGATACCCTTGATGAGCAGTTGCCTTGTGTGCATGACTGTGATTAAAGGTATTTCAGACATCTTTAGAAAACTGATTAAAAACAGGGAGACTTCTTTGAAAAATATGAGGAACAAATAAACTTTCAAAGGTACATAGCAAAAAATTTATCAATTGAGTGACTGAAGGCAAAAAGCCCATGCCATAAAAGGCAGGAAATAACTCTGTGGCATGTACCTTCAGGATATCTCAAAGGACCAGCTGAGGCCTAACTCTGCTACTTGATTTGTCCTCTGAAAGGAGGCCAGGCAATGGCCATTTCAGTCCAAGAATAACTCATGCCACATCATGTCAGGAAGCTGTCCTCAGAAACCTGTGTGGTTCTTTTTTAAGAAGAAGTTCTCCATCTCTATTAGTGGGGGTTGTGGGAAGAAAGCAGGAAGCTTACATGTTTTCTGTATTGGCTAACACATGCCTAACAATGTACTCTGCTTTAAGAACTTCTTTAATTCATCCCCACTGTGGAGAGGAAAATATAAATGATAGTGGATACAGAGAAAAGTAACTTACTTGTTTGAGAGTTAGAATTAATCTGGAAAGCGGCCGGGCGCGGTGGCTCACGCCTGTAATCCCAGCACTTTGGGAGGCCGAGGCGGGCGGATCACAAGGTCAGGAGATCGAGACCATCCTGGCTAACACGGTGAAACCCCGTCTCTACTAAAAATACAAAAAATTAGCCGGGCGTGGTAGCGGGCGCCTGTAGTCCCAGCTACTCGGGAGGCTGAGGCAGGAGAATGGCGTGAACCCGGGAGGCGGAGCTTGCAGTGAGCCGAGATCGCGCCACTGCACTCCAGCCTGGGCGACTGAGCGAGACTCCGTCTCAAAAAAAAAAAAAAAAAAAAAAAAAAAAAGAATTAATCTGGAAAGCATTTATAGTTCAGTTTCCAATAACAGTAGTATAGCCGCTAGGAATGTTGGCTCTTCATCAGTGGACCAGTAAGGGGACCAGATGAATGGTGCTGATTCTCATCTAATCAGATCTTCAAATAAAAATCTCCAAACAAATTTCGAGACATTATTAACTCAATTTTGGGCTGGAGAATTAAGATGGGAAATGACTGATAATATCTACATGGTGCATCTAGATCCAATCCAAGTAACTGGGATTCAGAATAGTGGTCAATATTTTCCCATTAGGAGGCTGGACTGATGTCAGGAAACTAAGTCCACCTGTATTATCATAGGACATGATTGTAGAGTTAGGAAGAAAGAGTGGCTGAGAGTGCACAGGCTGCTGGATACTGGCCTTATATGAATCAATTTTGCTATAGTACTCACTTAATAATTTATAACACATTCCTAGGTTTGGTCAAGACCAGCTCGGACTCTGTTGACAGAGGTCCTACAAATATAGGGCCTGGCAACTGGAAAAAAAACTAGAGGAGGGAGACTTAACACCTGACATTTTTTTATTTTATATCTAAAAACTTCAACAACTTTTAAATCCATTTATACTATCTCCAAAAGTACTTTGAAAATGAGAAATAGTTTGATATTCCCAGAACATCATGACAGCATAAATAAATATTTATTGACATCACCTTAAGCTTTTTATTGCTCAAGGATAGTACCTAACCAAGCCCATAAATACCTGAAGCACTTTTGAGTTAGCTTAGTAAAAACTTAAAAAATTAGATACCTAAATCCAACTCAAGAGTCATTTGAAGACTCTTAATACCCGAGTTGAATTTAGATATCACCAAAACTTTGTTTCTTAATTTTTTTTCCTGCATCTTTTTCCACTCTGTCATTGATCCTTGTGTTTTGAAACTGGATTTGCACAAGTCTCTCATATGGAGTGGTCTCTGCCCAAAGACTGAAAGTCACTGCCATCCTGTGCAGTGGTAAGCACTAATGGTTGATGTTTTAAAAAAAAGTGTTTAATTATACTTGTTAAAGACAGAAAAGTAGATTTATTCTAGAGGGGCTATGATGATAGGTATAGGGGCCACTGTAATAGGGTCTTGTGGTAGGGGAAAGATTGTGCTTGACTCCAAATCCAGTAAAGACAAGTTTGGATTTATAACCAAGGAGCAGGGTGGGAAGTAAGAGCAGACATCAGGAGTAAGGGAGATTCTTGCTTAAAGCTCCTCCTGGGCTTCCTTTACTATCACCGTAGGTTCTGTTTGTTAACTACCATGCTCCTCTTCCATTCTTTTTCTCTTGTGGTTTTAAAATCATCTTGAATAAGTTTGAGAGGCAAATGGCAATAGACGCAGAAATCTCATAAAATTTGAGTGCTGGACTGAGAACCAAAATTCACCATTTACAGTGTTGTTTCTATAAGGGAGGAAATACATTCAAAATTCAAATAATAAAGATACAAATGAATATTTGAAGACAACTAAATTGTCTGAATTAATCTGTCCTTTATTAACTTTAATTATCATCTTTCCAAACTGAAGAATCATGAATGTACTACTAAAACTATATATAAATTTTATTATTAGAGACTTAAAGTCATCACCAAAAGTACTATAGCTGTATGAAAAATAAAAGGTTAATTCTGTTTTCATGTATTTATCAAAATATTTCTTGTACCTATTTTTAATTTTATAAATATAAATCCCATTTATCACTACTTTAAAAATTAACATTTTCTTTTTTGTTGGCCTAAGGCTGAATTTTTACATTCAAAGAGAGAACTCCTAATTCTCTAAAGTAAATATCTACATTTAACCTATTATCTTATTTTTGTAAACACTTAAAAAACTTTTTTCTTTAGAATACAATTGAAGTGGGTATTTATAATACCCACTGTGTTGAATTTGTATTTATAAATCTCAAAAGATTTACAAGGCACACCATGATTCTTGAATAGCTAATGTTCATTAAAATTGAGGCACTTGCTATTTCTACAGAAACTAGAACTCCTTACAATCAGCCTTACCAAATGGTACTCCTTGCTGTTTAAAATATTAGGCTAGCTGAGAGCTGAGGGAGGGTGACACTGTTGCCATTATGTAAACATTCCATACCACCAAACTTCTAAATTTTTCCTTCTATTCCATGATTTTTAAATGTCTGTTTAATCTATATATTTGAAAAGCAAATTGATTTCTTTTTTAACTGATTAGGGATCAACTGCATGTGAAAAGTTCAAGGGCTAATTTTGGATAAAGATGATGTCTATATGATTATATTCACTATATAAATAGTGATGGGTTAAATAAAGACTATCTGGAAATATTTTCATTAACTAATCTATAAATAAAAGTCAACTTTCAAAAGAGAGTCTCTAGAATCTGGGCAATGGCATGAGGAATGTCAAATATTTAATCATAATGTTAGATTTATATTTTATTTTAAAGAATAAAAAATGATAGAAATTAAATGATAGTTCAATAGCTGATATAGTGTAGTAAGTAGGTTTTACAAAGGCACATTGATATTTTACTCAATTACCAGATTAATAAGGATTTTTGATTATCTTCTTACTGGTGTGTGGACATTAACCAATATTAAGTTGTGTATGCAATAATGGCTTGTAATAAAATCAGAGGCACAGATTTTAATTAGTTATTAAATGTTCAATTCTTTAATCAATATTTTATGGTTAAACTGATATTTAAGGATAAAAGCCCCAGGCTTTTAAAATGAATATTATTTTAAAAAATTATATGTATGCATAAGATCTTTAAATTAGAGAACTCAAATTTCTTAATAGTTAATCACGTTTGATTTTATAATATGAAATTTATAGAGTATATAGTAGCCACATCATAAATATTTGTTGAATTAATGGACGATTTTAATATTGATAGTCAATTGTAGTAGTTGCTTTGGAGTGGAATACAATTATTTTCAGAATTGAAGAATTTATAATATTTCTGACCTCTAGATCTCATCTCCCTATTCTCCCCCACCACCAACACTAACACTTTCAAATACAACCACGTAAACCCTTGCACCTGAACAATGTAAAAGATGCTTTAACAAGACATTCAGCTTATTGAAAAGTTGAAAACTGTTGTTTGTCCAACTGATCCCTAAGGAGAGGACATGGGGGAGACATGTACTTGTCACTGAGTTTTCCTTAAATTTGGAGGAGGTGGTAGACAGGTATGAAAACAGTGAAGGACTTTCAAATGTATAGTAAGGCTCTTTCAGGAGAGCAACTAAGTTGTGTACAAGAGAGGCAAATCAAATTAAGCTGATTTGAGTTGTTTTGTTGAGGAGTCTTGAAAAATGTTGGTGAGGTAAGTAACTTAGTATTTTTAACTTTTATTTTACTATAAGGAAAGAAAAAATAAAAAATCTTCCAAAAGAAAATAAGCAATGTGTTTCAAGTTAGTTGAGGCAGGAGTTGAATGCATTGTTGAATCTCTAGTGCCTAACAGCACCTGACACAAGGAGAGCTCAATACTGGTGACTTGAGGTAAGCTGGTAACACAGAGGAGTATTGCATAATGGGTAAAAGCACAGATTCAGGATCCTCACTGCCTTGGTTTAAATTTAGTTCAACCACTAAATAGCTATGTGATCTTAGGCAATTTCCCCATTTATAGAAAGGAAATAATAATATTGTCAAGATTAAATAAGTAAATATATGTAAGGTGTTTAAAGCTGTGCTGGCACATTAAGTGCTATGTTAAGTTTTGTATGTCAATTTTTCTCTTCTGCAAATTAAAGACTGTTTCTATAAGACTGTAAAGGAACTTGACAAATAAATAGTAGGAGATCTTTTTTTCTTGGAGGATTTGTTTAAATGCTGATTGAAATTGGAGTTATCACTCTGATGGTAGTTTCTTTTGCTGTGCAGAAGCTCTTTAGTTTAATTAGATCCCATTTGTCAATTTTGGCTTTTGTTGCCATTGCTTTTGGTGTTTTAGACATGAAGTCCTTGCCCATACCTATGTCCTGAATGGTATTGCCTAGGTTTTCTTCTAGGATTTTTATGGTTTTAGGTCTAACGTTTAAGTCTTTAATCCATCTGTTAATTTTTGTATAAGGTGTAAGGAAGGGATCCAGTTTCAGCTTTCTACATATGGCTAGCCAGTTCTCCCAGCACCATTTATTAAATAGGCAATCCTTTCCCCATTTCTTGTTTTTGTCACTTTTGTCAAAGATCAGATAGTTGTAGACATGTGGCATTATTTCTGAGGGCTCTGTTCTATTCCATTGGTCTATATCTCTGTTTTGGTAGCAGTACCATGCTGTTTCGGTTACTGTAGCCTTGTAGTATAGTTTGAAGTCAGGTAACGTGATGCCTCCAGCTTTGTTCTTTTGGCTTAGGATTGACTTGGCAATGCGGGCTCTTTTTTGGTTCCATATGAACTTTAAAGTAGTTTTTTCCAATTCTGTGAAGAAAGTCATTGGTAGCTTAATGGGGATGGCATTGAATCTATAAATTACCTTGGGCAGTATGGCCGTTTTCAAGATATTGATTCTTCCTACATGTGCCCTAAAACTTAAAGTATAATAATAATAAAATTTAAAAAAAGAAATTGGAGTTATCAAAAGAGCTTAGTGATAAAATATGGGACCTAATTCAGAGAAAAATACGGTAAATTATTCAGAAAACTCCTTGTGCAAGAGGCCAAAAAGATCATGTGCCATTGACTTAAGGTACCCTTATCAGATATTATAGTTCTATATAGAACTATCTATGAATATATATGTGTGTATACACATGTATAGGTTGTTAAATGTTGTTCAAGTATGTCATTAATTCTAATTTTTAGTCACAAAATTTTATAAATGTAAAAACAAAGAGATTAGCCAGATTAGTTCATTTTCCATGTAAGAAAATGGTCAGTGAAGGTAGCCAATACTTCAAGAACACGCAGTCAAGAATCTGAGTAAGCCCTGGGTCTTAGGACAATGCAGTTTTTATTAAAACATGCTGCCACTCAATCACAGAACTTTTTTCTTAGCTAACATGTAGTGCTCTCAGAGGAAAATAGAACTTGTAAATATTATTTGTTTTAAGACCCATAAATCTTCCTTTCTAATGTCTTAAAAAATAATAATTTTGTTAGTTATATAAAAATTATAAATGTCTTATACAGTATTCAAGCAATATAGAAAAGTACCAAAGAAGTTTATTCGATCAACTGAAATCCTATAATCCAAAATAGTAATCATTAATAGAAAATTAATATCCCATTTATCAATTCTGGCTTTTGTTGCACTTGCTTTTGGCATTTTTGTCATGCAGTCTTTGCCCATGACTATGTCCTGAATGGTATTGCCTAGGTTTTCTTCTAGGGTTTTTATGGTTTGGGGTTTTACATTCAAGTTTTTAATCCATCTTGAGTTAATTTTTGTATAAGGTGTAAGGAAGGGGTCCAGTTTCAATTTTCTGCATATGGCTGGACAGTTTTCCTAGCACCATTTACTGGATAGGAGATCCTTTCCCCATTGCTTTTTTTTTTGTCAGGTTTGTCAAAGATTAGATGGTTATAGATGTGTGGTGTTATTTCTGAGGTCTCTGTTCTGCTCCATTGGTCTATGTATGTTTTGGTACCAATACCATGCTGTTTTGGTTACTGTGGCCTTGTAGTATCCTTCCAGACACCTTTCTGAAGATAAATACAGATACAAAACCAGATAACAAGATACATAGCCATTGTTTT
The DNA here is from genome assembly GCF_029289425.2 of Pan paniscus. Classification (NCBI taxonomy): domain Eukaryota; kingdom Metazoa; phylum Chordata; class Mammalia; order Primates; family Hominidae; genus Pan; species Pan paniscus. The sequence goes on from NC_073254.2 coordinate 77,894,628, forward strand.
ATATAAATGCTATATTATTTCTATATATTAGTATATAGTTAATATATATTTTAAAATTAAGTTGTTAAATATATTTAAACTTCATTTGCATTTAATTTGAAAAATCAACTAATTTAAAATGAAGGGAATTGTTGAAATATAGCCTATCTTCTCAAAACTTGATGTCTTAATTTTGATTCATGTCTTGCTTGACTGAAATTTGTTATTACATTATTGGAGACTCTTGGTTGCAAACATAGAAATTGAATTGACTGGGTAACATGGGAGAATGAATTTATTTTAAAAGTATTGAGTAATTCAGAGAATTTACAGAATGATTGGAGAACTCGGCTCAGGCAGGAGTCAAGGGTGGCCAGGCATTGACAAGACGCTGCTGTGTGATCAGCCTCCTCCGTAGTTAGCTGGGAAGATACTTGCCACTGCTTGGATCATTGACATGATTGATACACATTGAAATGATAATGTACTTTGATGCCCCTGCAAATTCATTTCCATGCTTCTGGAAAGTTATTTCCATGTAACAATATACCTCTTCTTCTACTCCAAAGTCCATGAAAATACCTAAATATCCCTATTACATACATCACATTCAGTAGTCTTAGTTGTGGATGGGAGAATTTGGCTATGCTTCTTGCACATGTCCATGGTCCAGCTGTCAGGGGATGGGTAAAGGAAACATTTAATACTGTCTATTTTCTGCAGATAAGACAAATCCCATCTTTCTAGGATTTCTTTAAAATAGGAAGTTGGTTCAGGTGCAAGACTTACAGATTGACAATTATCTACCAAAATAGTAAATTGCTTTTTTTGAGCATTCAAAATTTTAGTATTTTCTTTTTTGAATGCTGATTACTCTTTGTTACATTAAACTCTTATTGTACTTTGACTTGGCTATTTGTTAACTTCTTGATTTATACATGCCCTTCAGATTTTGAAGATATTATACCATTATCATCTGTCATCAGCATGATACTAGTTCTTTTATTATAGCTTCTCTATTCAAGGTGACTTGTTTTTCTCGCTAAGTATTCCTTATCCTTGAACATCATAACAGAATGAGAAAATGTATTTCCTGGGGCATGATTAACAATATTTTTTCTAGAACACAATATATCCTTTCAATCTGCAGATTTTATTTTTCCCCTTTCATTTGGGTAAATATTCTCTACTGGAGGTATGCACAGTCTTTGTTGAAGGACCCTGTTTTTGGTTTTGTTTTGTTTTTTTGAGATGGAGTTTCCCTCTTGTTGCCCAGAATGAAGTGCAATAATGTGATCTCGGCTCACCGCAACCTCTGCCTTCCAGGTTCCAGTAATTCTCCTGCCTCAGCCTTCTGGGTAGCTGGGATTACAGGCATGTGCCACCACGCCTGGCTAGTTTTGTATTTTTAGTAGAGACAGGGTTTCTCCATGTTGGTCAGGCTGGTCTCGAACTCCCGACCTCTGGTGATCCACCCGCCTTGACCTCCCAAAGTGCTGGGATTACAGGCATGAGCCACCATGCCTGGTGGACACTTTTTAAATGAAATTTAAATTTCATTTAAATAGTGAAATATCCTGTATCAGAGTTCAATACACCAAATTGGACATTTACCTTAGACTCATACTTTCCAAATTAACTTATCCTCAAAGTTCGTCATGAAAAATGACAAGTCATGGTGATTTTTTCTTTTCTCTGTAGAGTTCTAGATATTTTGTCAAAGCTAGGTTAAGGTATATACTTTAGCGATTTTCCACTTGATTTTTCCCACTCTAGACTCACTTTCTTCTGTTTCTTTTCTCCCATTTTTGGATATATTATAGAACAGTATCAGAATGTTGCCTTCTTGTAGTTCAGTTCCTGGGAGGTATGGGTAGGTTGAAAAGCCTATACCTTCTGGGATTTTTATCTTCTTTTTTTTTTTTTAAATTAGGTCAAGAAGTTTTTATCTCTTTTGGTATCCGGTTTTTGAAGATAAAATTTGAAGTTTTGCCTCTTACTCTTTCAATTCCATGAAGTGATTGAGAAAGAATATTTGTAATTTCTCTTTACAGTGCTATTTTTTACTAAGAAAGTAGATCTTCTCAAGAATTTTGTATGTGCATTCACTTTGTTATTACAATTGTAAGTTAATTTTGCTTTACATTCAAATGGTTTCAGTGTTCATAGTCAGATCTTGATGTAGTTAACAATCAAGGCTTGAGCTTTCCATTATTTGTTAAAATGATTATGAGTATGAAGTATGTACTTAAGTATTGAAATTTTCTTTGAGGAGGGTATACAATAATTTTTTTTGTAAATAAACCTGATGTCATTCTTTGCTTTCTATCATAAATAAGAATCCTTGTAGATTACATATTGTACATTAGGCCTGCTCTGAACTGTCGGTAGACAGACATATCTTTAAGAGTGCTTCTGCAATTCGTAGAAGGTTTTTCATCTTTGTTGATGCACTTGTTCAAAGTTTCCTTTAAACACAGTGTATTTAAATGATTTTAAAAAGAGATTTGCTTTTCTTTCTATACTCTGAAAAATCCTTGCTCTCTATTTTGTACTCCAACAAATGTTCTATTAGCTTGGAACTTCAGTTCTCTATAAAAACATTAACCTGCATTTCACTAACCTACAAGTGCTGTTTATACTTCCAATAAATAGTTTTATGTTAACAATATGTTATCTAGATTATCGTAATGAAGGTTGTAATGACGTAGGACATTTTAAAGAAATTTTAGATACTCCTTTAGTATATAAATTAACTGTATTAGAAAGTTTAAGTTCTTACTTATTTGAAAACTAAATTATATTTATTGTGATGGCTTTCTTGACATGTCAGCTCAGCTGGTCTACAACCCCCAGTGACTCAATCAAACACAAATCTAAAGGTGTCTCTAATGGGATTTTGCAGACATACTTAAAATTCTTGATCAGTTGACTTTAAGTAAGGGATATATAAGAGCAAATATTCTGGTTAGTCTTCTTGGGTCTAACTTAATCAGTTCGAGGCCATAAAAATAGAGAATTCAGAGAGAAAGAGACTGACTGACCGACCAGCCAACCTTTGTTGTCTGTGGACAACAGGTTTGGTCTATTCCTGAGGAGCTTGAGCTAGTGGGGTTCTGGACCCCCTACCTGTTCCCTCCAAATAGTTCTTCATTTATTTAATTTACATATAGAGCTTCTATGTATGATTTAGTTTGAAAAAACACTAATTTAACACGTATTCATTCTCTCTCTGTCTATACATGTATATAGACATGAAATACATATATTTTTCATGTCTATATATATAGAGACATGGCATAAAATACACATTGATGATGATTGTAGAAAAGAAAAACCTCTGCCCTAAGAGGCTCGCATTCTGAAGATGTATTTGGCAAATACATTACTAAACTTGTTGGGTTAGAGGGGTATAATTAAGGAACAAAAGGAATACCGATAGAAAAATAGGTAGGACTTAGATTGTGAAGAGTCTGGAGTTCCAGATTGCAGTACCTGAAATATTACGCTAACAATGAGGTGAAGACAAGGAGAACAATTGAAAGTAAATGCAGCCTTGTAAAGGGGAAATGATCAGTAAATAAAATGGGTCAAGTGGCATATTAGCTTTCTTCTGTAGCTGTAATGAATTTTCATAAACTCAGTAGCTTAAAGCAAAACAAATCTATTGTCTTATAGCTCTGTAGGTCAGGAGTCTGACATTAGTCTCACTGGGCTAAAGTCAAAACAGAGCTGCCTGCCTCTCTGGAGGCCCTGGGGAAGAATGTTTCCTTGTCTTTTCTAGCTTCTAGAGGCCCACTAGGAACAAGATTCCATCCCTCCACACAGGGCATTATCTGGTCCGTATATTTGGGCTCTCTGTAATTTCCAAACAGGTTCCCATGGGTGCCCACACCTCAGCATCATGGAAGACCCAGGGCAAGAAATAAGAATCAAGAAGTGCACTTCTAATGCAAGGCACTGTCAACTTGCATCTGTGTGAAGCTAATAGATGCCTGAGTGAAATAGGTTGCTATGGTAGTGGCTAGATTAATAGGGCAAGAGGATTTAATTTTGAAGTAATTTCTAAAAGATGTGCAATACTCTCCTTATATGGCACCTTTCATGTCTGTTTGTGCCCTTCGTTAGGTCCAGACTATCACATACAGTCTTATTCCAGGGGGCAGCCAGCAACGATATTCATTAATACTGAATGAAAGAAGGCTAATAAACCAAACTACAGTCCTTATTGCTGTAGCTGGTCCTCAGGCTGTTAAGTGCTTTTAATCACCTGCCTCTTCTGTCACTGATTCTGGATATTCTTTGCCTTCCAACATAGCATTTGAACAAATAAGTGTTGCTGTTCTGCTATGGCACCTGGACCCTCATCCTTAAATGTCCTGAGCTCTTAGTTGAGTCACTCTTTTTTGTGTCATGATTTTTTTTTTTTTTCTTTTGAGACGGAGTCTTGCTCTGTGGCCAGGCTACAGTGCAGTGGCACAATCTCAGCTCATTGCAATCTCCAACTCCCTGGTTCAAACAATTTTCCTGCTTCAGCCTCCTGAGTAGATGGGATTACAGGCACTCACCACCACACCCAGCTAATTTTTGTACTTTTAGTGGAGTTGGGTGTTCACCATGTTGGCCAGGATGGTCTTGATCTCCTGACCTTGTGATCTGCCCGCCTCAGCCTCCCAAAGAACTGGGATTACAAGCATGAGCCACCATGCCCGGCCTGTGTCGTGGTTTTTTAAATAGCTCTTTAACCATTATCTCTGGGCATAGAAAGATCAACAGTCATTCTGATGAAGCTCCTGGCTGCCATATACACTCCACTCATCTCTCATTTTTAGCAGCAACTGTATGTCCTTGTGGTCATCAGTTAAATAGTTCCTTTCTTTGCCTGTTAATCTAGGCAGGGATCCAGTTGATCTAAAATCTGATAACCAGGACAAAGTCAGGTAGAATATAAGTTTGCAAGGACAGAAAAATAAATTCAGCAAGTTGAGTCACAGGAAGTGATGGTGAGAAGTCCCAATGCCATTTCTTCCCCTTGGTTCTGGACCCATGAATTCTAGCTACTTGCAACACAACACTATGTATCAGTAGTTGGTTGAGAGTAATCACTCATCATGGAGGACAAGGCTCAACCTGCCAGAGGTTGTTCCTAAGCTGTTACCTTAGCTTAACCTTTACAAGACATTCATCGTTTTGTCACATAGGCTGCTTCTTGGTGAAGGTATATAGTAAGAGAAATATACCCCATAGGCACACATCTGTTGTTGCAACTTCTTTGTTGTAAAACAAACCCCTTACACTGAGCCAATATGGTGTGTTATATCATGAAAAAAAAAATCCATCAGGCAGTATGTAAGCTCTCAGGTGAGGATACTGGTGGGGGCAGTAGGGGCAGGTAAAACAGATCCATAATTAGATGTTATCTCTACTCAGAATAAATAGCCATCTCATCCAGCATAGGAGGGGTTTGATATAATACTTATGCCTGCCATAAAATGACACTTGACTTCTCCAGGAATTGTGCCATATTGAGAGTTTACCATAAGTCTTTGCTAGTAACTGAGCTTTGTTAGTGGCAGTAGCTAGATTAACCTTGACAAGAAGGTGCACAGTTGGGTCCATGACTTGATTCCTATAGCTATGCCTTCTCTGTACTTTGGACTATTGTATCAGCACAGGAAAGACTGGCTCTCACCCAAAGGATGAGCCATTCTGTGCATATAGTTATTCAGTGACCTATTTTGTGGTGGGTGCTCTGTGATGAGCATTAATATGAGACACAAAAATCTGCATATTCTGTGTCCACTCCTGTAAGTCCCTCCCCATGCCTTTTCTAGAAATTCCTTGTGAGCTGTCTTCCGAAACTATTTGTTTCAGTATCTCAGTCAACAAACCAAGGCATTTTATCCCATCCAGGGTGCTATGTACATATGTGCCTCTGTTAATTTCTTCCTTCATATATAACAAACTGGTAATAGTAAATAAAGTGCTTTCCTGGGCTCTGTGAGCTGTTCTAGCAAATGATTGAACTTGAAGTAGGGGGTTGTGGGAACCCCCACATCATATACAAGTCACACAGAAGTGCAAGTACCTTGGGTACTCAGCACTTGAAACTGGTACCTGACATGAGGGCAGTCTTTTGTTACTGAGACCTTAAATCTCTATAGAGTCTGATGCTAACTCTAAGCAGTTAGCGTCATATTTGAATTAGGTTGTGAGGCACCCATTTGGTGTCCAGAGAGTTGAAGAATTGGTTGTTAGTGTGGGAAAGCCCTAAACATTTTGTATCAGAAGATTTATGAGTAAAAACAGCTCATATTCACATTGCTTTTGAAAATAAATTGCTGCCTCCTGGCTTCTGCCTTTCTAAAATTCCATAATTCTCCTTTTTTCTTTCAGTTAACCATAATTTATGGAAGCAAGCAACAGCAGAGCTTCCTGCAGATATTAGGGCTCCTCTTGTTAGTGTATTCTATATTGCATTAGTTAAGAAGTCATCCTATAGGCCAATCTAGAAAACATAGATGATGAATGCTTCTGATCTCATGTAATAATGAGCCTAAATTTTTAGAATCTATTTGAGCCTTCTGTTTTCTTCAATATTAGGCAAATCAGTTTTAGTATCACCACATTACTTATTGTAGGTTATATCTCAAGAAGCCATTGAATCCTTGTATTAGTCTGTTTGAGCTGCTGTAACAAATACCACAGACTGGGTGGCTTAAACAATGCAAATTCTCACTGGGTCCCCTCATGGCCTTCCTCAGTGCACATATGAGGAGATATGGTGTCTCTTCCTCTTATAAGGACAGGAGTTCTATTAGATTAGGGCCCCATCATTATGACCTAATTAACCTTAATTACTTAAGACTCATCTCCAAATATAGTCACATTGGGGGTTAAGATATGAATTTGTGGGGAACACAATTCAATCAATTACAAGTCTATTAGGACTAGATTTAGTTGTCCTTCCCAGAACGAGTTGCAGGTCAAGGATAAGTGCCTAAATGTCAATAAATTCTCTTCCCTCTAGCGCTTAATACATTACCAATACCTCCTCCCAAATCAATGCCTAAAATATTCACTCTTGCCTTGCTCTCCCAGTAAGTATATCTTGATAAGAGAAGACAGGATATGAATAAAATAGTGTCAAAGAACTGAACCAATTTCCACCTTGAAAGCAATAAAACAACAAAAATTTACAGGACTATATATGTTTGGAATGGCTTCAGGATGATCAACAAAGTCTACCAATGATTTTGAGCTGTCATGAAAATTGGCATTAAATACAACTAAGTCCAAGAATATTTAAATGAAAAATGAAAACAAAAACCTGAAAGACATAACAATTGAATTTATTAATAAATTACTCTTTTAACTTAAAAAAGTAAAATACTTGCTTATTGAAACAAATTGACCAAATATAGAGCTACATGAGGACAACTAATAGTTTCTCCTCACATACCCCTTCCAATCTACATTTATAAGTAAATATATTAACAATTTTATGTATATCATATTCTGCCTTTCACTTAACCCACGGAATGTGTGTATGTATATATGTATACATATATATTTACATATATTTGTATGTAATGGTGGGATATTTACTGAATTGAGGGATATCTATTCACATACCTCTTTACTTTTTAACAAAATAAAAGCAATGCACAGTGATATGTATTTTACATATTTTGCCAAGTTACTACCTTTGGATATAGTTTATGATTTAAAAATAGGTCCATGAAAATCAGTATATTGAGAGATATTTGAACTCCCATGTTTGTTGCAGCACTGTTTGCAATAGCCAAAATTTGGAAGCAACCTAAGTATCCATCAGTAGATGAATGAATAATGAAAATGTGGTACTTATACATAGTGGAGTACTATTCAGACATACAAAAAAATTAGATCCTGTCATTTGCAACAACACGAATGGAACTGGAGGTCATTATGCTAAGTGAAATAAGGCAGGCACAGAAAGACAAATATTACAAGTTCTCACCTACTTGTGGGATCTAAAAATTAAAGCAAATAAACTAATAGAGATAAAGAGTAGAACGATGATTATCAGAGGCTGGGAAAAGTAGTGGGAGGGTAGAAGGGGAGAAGTGAGTTTGGATAATGGGTACAAAAAAAAGAAAGAATGAATAAGACCTAGTATTTGAGAGCACAACAGGGTGACGATAGTCATTAATAAGTTAATTGTGCATTTTAAAATAATCAAAAGAGTATAACTGGATTGTTTGTAACACAAAGGATAGATGCTTGAGCAGATGAGTACCACATTTTACGTGATGTGATTACTACGCATTGTGTGCCTATATCAAAGTATCTCACGTACCACATAAATATATACACCTACTATGAACCATCAAAAATTAAAATTAAAAATTAAAAAGAAATGATTCCATGATATCCCATCCTTTGATGTATCAGATAACTTTCAGATTGTTATTTTTAAAATAATAAATCATATATTCACTGAACTTCTTTGTACATGTATTCTAATATACTGAAGCTTTTATTTCTGAAAAACATATTTCTAAAAGTGTGATTGCTAGGTGAAAAGAAATGCATATTTTAAATTTTAATAGGTATGTCAAATCATTTTTTTAAAAGTTTATTGTAATTCACACTTCTATCTTGATAACAATAAATAATAATTATAATAGCAATAATAAATAAAATTAATAACTAAAGTAATAATTCAAGATAAAATTATATATTTCTACACATTTCTAACAGATATATGTACAATCTATCAGCATTGTACATATATCTGAAAAATAATTATTGCTAATTAAAAATTGCTATTTAAAAAGTAATTAATGATCAATTATTTTTTGTCCAATCTCGAAATTTGTTAATGCTTTGGTTTCAGAGCCAAAAAAAGAAGAGCGTATCTTGTTAAAAGACCTAATGTTTCTATGTAAAGATAATTTTGAAAGGCAGCAAAACTAGCACATTACTCATCAGAGGCCGCTGTTTTTATGAGTTAATGTTAGTAAGTAAAATTTTTAAACATCATAATAAATAGCTATGGTAATTTTTTGGTAAGTATTTGCATAAAAATTGGTGGGTCTCTGTAATAGCAAAGTGTTTAGTACAAGTATTTAAAATTGTAATATATATCTCATTTTTTAACTATTTGTACCAGATAGTTGTTTGTACCAAATACAGATATATAGATTATGCTTATTGAAAATTATGGCTCAAAACATGAAGTATTCTATTCATTTTTTTCTGTATATATTTTTGTACATTTTAAACCATTTTGCTTTATTACAAAACATACTACACACACAGGTTCATGTTAAATTATATTTAACAGTTTCATAATAATTTAAGATAATTGGACTTAAAACTGTAACATATGAAATCAGCTATTTGCAAATACAGCAACTAACATCCCCATGCTAATACACAGTTCACTGCCATGAGAAAAACCCTTCCTAAATGAAATTAGAATAAAAAACGCATTGCTGAAACGTAGTCAAGGAACTTACGAATAAACTTTAGAAGGCATTAATACAATACTACTGATGTACAAGAAAGACAATCTAATCTACCTTGTTTTAGCATTTTGGAAGATAAATAACAATATGCTGAGTGAAAGCAGAAATTCTATATAGAGTCCACCAAAAGGATAATAAAACAGCAAGAACGCACAAGAGTAGTTTCAGGGCTATCCAAGGAGAGGGACGTATATCTCTTGTAGCAGCCTCAGACTACTGCAATCTTTTAACCCTATTATGATCATCTTCCTAGTTGCTGTTGCTCATGAAGCAATATTCTGATGATACCTGCTCCACATAAAGCTTTATTGCTGAAGTGAAGATATACTGACCAGCTGATAAGAATATTCTTGAGCATTAGAAGTTCTATTTCATTTGAATTAATGCATTAGCAATCTGTGTTATAGATGAGTCTTTTGTGAGCTTGATTAATGTGAGTTTATCACTGAGCCTGATACATTCTGAGTGTCCTGGCAAAATCAAATTTCTTTTTTTTTTGTCTTATTCTTTCTTTTTCATTATTGTACTTTAAGTTCTGTGATACATGTGCAGAATGAGCAGGTTTGTTACATAGGTATACACGTGCCACGGTGGTTTGCTGCACCCATCAACCCACCATCTCCATTAGGTATTTCTCCTAATGCTATCCCTCTCATAACCCCTGACACCCTGACAGGCCTCAGCGTGTGATGCTCCCCTCCCTGTGTCCATGTATTCTCTTTGTTCAACTCCCACTTATGAGTGAGAACATGCGGTGTTTGGTTTTCTGTTCTTGTATCAGTTTGCTGAGAATGATGGTTTCCAGCTTCATCCATGTCCCTGCAAAGGACATGAACTCATCCTTTTTTATAGCTGCATGGTATTCCATGGTGCATGTGTGCCACATTTTCTTTATCCAGTCTATCACTGATGGGCATTTGGGTTGGTTCCAAGTCTTTGCTATTGTGGACAGTGCTGTAATAAACATACGTGTGCATGTTTCTTTAAAGTAGAATGATTTATAATCCTTTGGGTTATCTCCAGTAATGGGATTGCTGGATCAAATGGTAGTTCTGGCTCTAGATCCTTGAGGATCACCACACTATCTTCCACAATGGTTGAACTAATTTACACTCCCACCAACAGTGTAAAAACACTTCTATTTCTTCACATCCTCTCCAGCATCTGTTGTTTCCTGACTTTTTATTGATCTCCATTCTATTAGTGTGAGATGATATCTCATTTTGGTTTTGATTTGCATTTGTCTAACGACCAGTGATGATGACTTTTTTTCATGTTTTTGGCTGCATAAATAGAAGTGTAAAAACACTTCTATTTCTTCACATCCTCTCCAGCATCTGTTGTTTCCTGACTTTTTATTGATCTCCATTCTATTAGTGTGAGATGATATCTCATTTTGGTTTTGATTTGCATTTGTCTAACGACCAGTGATGATGACTTTTTTTCATGTTTTTGGCTGCATAAATGTCTTCTTTTGAGAAGTGTCTGTTCATATCCTTTGCCCACTTTTTGATGTGGTTGTTTTCTCATAAATTTGTTTATTTGTAGATTGTGGATATTAGGCCTTTGTCAGATGGGTAGGTTGCAAAAATTGTCTTCCATTCTATAGGTTGCCTGTTCACTCTGATGGTAGTTTCTTTTGCCATGCAGAAGCTCTTTATTTTAATTAGATCCCATTTGTCAATTTTGTCTTTTGTTGCCATTGCTTTTGGTGTTTTAGTCATGAATTCATTGCCCATGCCTATGTCCTGGATGGCATTGCCTAGGTTTTCTTCTATGGCTTTTGTGGTTTTAGGTCTAAAATTTAAGTCTTTAATCCATCTTGAATTAATTTTTATGTAAAGTGTAAGGAAGGGATCCAGTTTCAGCTTTCTACATATGGCTAGCCAGTTTTCCCAGCACCATTTATTAAATAGGGAATCCTTTCCCTATTTCTTGTTTTTGTCAGGTTTGTCAAAGATCAGATGTTTGTAGATGTGTGATGTTATTTCTGAGGTCTCTGTTCTATTCCATTGGTCTATATATCTGTTTTAGAACCAGGACCATGCTGTTTTGGTTACTGTAGCCTTGTAGTATAGTTTGAAGTCAGGTAGCGTGATGCCTACAGCTTTGTTCTTTTGGCTTAGGATTGTCTTGGCTATACAGGCTCTCTTTTGGTTCTATGTGAAATTTAAAGTAGAGTTTTCTAATTCTGTGAAGAAAGTCAATGGTAGCTTGATGGGGATAGCATTGAATCTATAAATTATTTTGTGCAGGGTGGCCATTTTCACAATATTGATTCTTTCTATCCATGAGCATGGAATGTTTTTCCATTTGTTTGTGTCCTCTCTTATTTCTTTGAGCAGTGGTTTGTAGTTCTCCTAGAAGAGGTCCTTCACATCCCTTTAAGTTGGATTCCTAGGTATTTTATTCTCTTTGTAGCAATTGTGAATGGGAGTTCAGTCATGATTTGGCTCTCGGTTTCTCTGCTACTGGTGTATAGGAAAGCTTGGGATTTTTGCACATTGATTTTCTATCCTGAGAATTTGCTGAAGTTGCTTATCACCTTAAGGAGATTTTGGGCTGAGACAATGGGGTTTTCTAAATATACAATCATGTCATCTGCAAATAAAGACAATTTGACTTCTTCTCTTCCTATTTGAAAATACTTTATTTCTTTCTCTTGCCTGATTGCCCTGGTCAAAATTTCCAATACTATGTTGAATAGAAGTTGTGAGAGAGGGCATCCTTGTCTTGTGCCAGTTTTCAAAGGGAATGCTTCCAGTTTTTGCCCATTCAGTATGATATTGGCTGTGGGTTTGTCATAAGTAGCTCTAATTATTTTAAGATATGTTCCATCAATACCTAGTTTATTGAGAGTTTTTAGCGTGAAGGGGTGTTGAATTTTATCGAAGTTCTTTTCTGCATCTACTGAGATAATCATGTGATTTTTGTCATTGCTTCTGTTTATGTGACCAATTATGTTTATTGATTTGCATATGTTGAACCAGCCTTGCATCTCAGGGATGAAGCCAACGTGATCATGGTGGATAAGCTTTTTGATATTCTGCTGGATTTGGTTTGCCAGTATTTTATTGAGGATTTTTACATAGAAGTTCATCAGGTATATTGGTCTGAAATTTTCTTTTTTTGTTGTGTCTCTGCCAGGTTTTGGTATCAGGATGATGCTGGCCTCATAAAATGAGTTAGAGAGGAGTCCCTCATTTTACACTCTTTGGAATAGTTTCAGAAGGAATGGTACCAGCTCCTCTTGGTACCTCCGGTAGAATTCGGCTGTGAGTCCATCTGGTCCTGGGCTTTTCTTGGTTGGTAGGCTATTAATTACTGCCTCAATTTCAGAACTTGTTATTGGTCTATTCAGGGATTCAACAGCTTTCTGGCTTAGTCTTGGTAGGGTGTATGTATCCAGAAATTTATCCATTTCTTCCAGATTTTCTAGTTTATTTGCATAGAGGTGTTTATAGTTTTCCCTGATGGTAGTTTGTATTTCTGTGGGGTCGGTGGTGATCTCCCCTTTATCATTTTTTATTGTGTCTATTTGATTCTTCTCTCTTTTCTTCTTTATTAGTCTGGCTAGTGGTTTGTCTATTTTGTTAATCTTTTCAATAAACCAGCTTCTGGGCTCATTGATTTTTTGAAGGGTTTTTTGTGTCTCTATCTCCTTCAGTTCCGCTCTGATCTTAATTATTTCTTATCTTCTGCTAGCTTTTGAATTTGTTTCCTCTTGCTTCTCTAGGTCTTTTAATTGTAATGTTAGGGGGTCAATTTTGGATCTTTCTGTCTTTCTCCTGTGGACATTTAGTGCTATAAATTTCCCTCTAAAAACTGCATTAAATGTGTTCCAGAGATTCTGGTATGTTGTCTCTTTGTTCTCATTGGTTTCAAGGAACTTATCCATTTCTGCCTTAATTTCGTTATTTACCGTAGTCATTCAGGAGCAGGTTGTTCAGTTTCCATGTAGTTGTGCAGTTTTGAGTGAATTTATTAATCCTGAGTTCTAATTTGATTGCACTATGTTCTGAGAGACTGTTAGTTATGATTTCCATTCTTTTGCATTTTCTGAGGAGTGTTTTACTTCCAATTATGTGGTCAATTTTAGAATAAGTGTGATGTGGTGCTGAGAAGAATGTATAATCTGTTGATTTGGGGTGGAGAGTTCTGTAGATGTCTATTAGGTCTGCTTGGTCCACATCTGAGTTCAATTCCTGAATATCCTTGTTAATTTTCTATCTCATTGATCTGTCTGATATTGACAGTGGGATGTTAAAGTCTCCCACTATTATTGTGTGGGAGTCTAAGTCTCCTTGTAGGTCTCTAAGATCATGCTTTACGAATCTGGTGCTCCTGTATTGGGTGCATATATATTTAGGATAGTTAGCTCTTCTTGTTGCGTTAATCCTTTGACCATTATGTAATGCCTTTCTTTGTCATTTTTTATCTTTGTTGGTTTAAAGTCTGTTTTATTAGAGACTAGGATTGCAACCCCTGCTTGTATTTTATTTTATTTTATTTGCTTTCCATTTGCTTGGTAAATATTCCTCCATACCTTTATTTTGAGATGGGCCTCCTGAATACAGCACACCGATGGATCTTGACTCTTTATCTAATATGCCAGTCTGTGTCTTTTAATTTGGTCATTTAGCCCATTTACATTTGAGGTTAATATTGTTATGTGTGAATTTGATCCTGTCATTATGATGCTAGCTGGTTATTTTGCCTACTAGTTGATGCAGTTTCCTCAGAGTGTCGATGGTCTTTGCAATTTGGTATGTTTTGCAGTGTCCAGTACCAGTTTGCCTGATTTTAAAGATTTTATGTTATAGATTTGATTGGAGAACAACAGTAAAAATGCTCTTAAACAAAATAGTACACTTAATTCATTTATGTAGCAGAGTATTCTGTAAAAAGTTGCAATACTAAAAGTTAAAGTTATGCATGCTTGTTTATTTTTGTATCCTTTTTTTATGTTTATTTTAAGTTTAGAATACATGTGCAGGATGTGCAGGTTTGTCACATAGGTAAATGGTGTCATGGGCTTTTTTTGTACAGATTATTTCATCACCCAGACATTAAGCTCAGTACCCATTAGTTATTTTTCCTAATTCTCTCCCTCCTCCCATCTTGCATCCTCCCACAGGCCCCAGTGTGTGTTGTTTTCCTCCATGTGTTCATGTGTTCTCATCATTTAGCTCCCATTCATAAGTGAGAACTTGTGGTATTTGGTTTGCTGTTCCTGCATTACTTTGCTAAGGATAATGGCCTCCAGCTCAATCCATGTCCCTGTAAAAGACATGATGCCATTCTTTTTATGTCTGCATAGTATTCCATGGTGTACATGTACCATATTTTCTTTATTCTTGCTTTTATTAGTGGGCATGTAAGTTGATTCCATATCTTTGCTATTGTGAATAGTGCTGCAGTGAACATATGCATGCATGTGTCTTTATGATAGAATGATTTATATTCCTTTTGATATATACCCAGTAATGGGATTGTTGGGTTGAATGGTATTTCTGTCTAGATCTTTGAGGAATCACTACACTGTATTCTACAATGCTTGAGCTAATTTACACTCCCACCAACAGTGTATAAGTGTTCCTTTTTTCTCTACAACCTCACCAGCATCTATTTTTTTTTATTTTCATAGTAGCCATTCTGACTGGTGTGAGACGATATCTCATTGTACCTTTGATTTGCATTTCTCTAACAATAAGTGATACTGAGCTTTCCTTCATATGGTTGTTGGCCTTCATATGAATTTTTCTCCCTTCTGGAAGGAAAAACATTTTCTTTGCTCTTATTTTAAAAATCATTTATTTCAACGTTACTATATCCTGAACAAAGTGATGTACATGCTGGTTGCAGTGGCTCACACCTGTAATTCCAGCAATTTGATAGACCGAACCAGGTGGATCATCTTAGGTCAGGAGTTTGAGACCAGCCTGGGCAGCATGGTGAAACCCCGTATCTACTGAAATTACAAAAATTAGCCTGACATGGTGGCTCACACCTGTGGTCCCAGCTACTTGAGAGGCTGAGGCACGAGAATTGCTTGGACCTGGAGGTGGAGGTTGCAGTGGGCCAAGATGTGCCACTGCATTCCAGCCTGGGTGACAGAGTGAGACTCTATCTCAAAAAAATAAAAGTAAAACATAAAATAAAGTGGATGTATAACAAATTAGATTTACAGCCACAGTTGGAGTACAGTTGGCCTCTTGTATTAATCCATGAATTCAACCAACCACAGTCCAAATATTACTATATTCAAATATTTGAGATAAAGATGCATCTGTATTGAACATGTACAGGCTTTTCTTTCTTGTCGTATTTCCTAAACAGTATGGTATAAAAATATTTACATAGCACTGACATCATATTAGGTGTTATAAGTAATCTAGAGATGATTTAAAGTATATAGGAGGATATGCTTAGGTTATAAGAAAATATTATGCCATTTTCTGTCTCAGACTTGTGCATTCATGGATTTGGGCATCCAAGGGAGGTCTTGGAATCAATTTCTCCCTTGGATACTGAGGGACTACTCTATTTACTGATATTGACATTTATACCCACATCAAAGAGCAACACAAAGCATTCATATGTAGAATATTTGAAACACAGTGCTGGTTAAAACACAAAATTGATTAAACTTAATTGGGAATTTACTTCTCATTTCCACTTACCTCTTGAGATCCTTGATACTGAAATAAGCTACTGAAATTGTTTTACAATGATAGCAAGTGTCAAAGTTACAAGGATCTGGGACTATCTGCCTTAAATATAAAAATATTTTTTTTTGTTCAACATAACATATACCTATAAGATAGACTGCATAAAAATTAAATTCATCAGAAGGATAATTAATAGGTGATTTGAGAACATTCAAATGGCAGTGGATACATTATATTAATATTTATTTCCTTTAAAAATTTAATCGACACATTTATTAAAAATTTACTGAATATTATTACATGCAGCATTTGACTTTGGATTCAAAATTTAATATTTATAAAATATGGAACATATACCAACTTTACGTTCATGTAGATTTGGGTTTCTTTAAAATTTATACTGTTTAATAAAGAATAAGAAGGATATTTTACTTCATAATAGGAATTCATTCCTTTCTTTTAATGAATTAAATGACATATTTTTCAATTTTGATAGTAGTAATTCCTATTTTATCCCATGATATGTTAACTTGACTTTATATTATTTTCATATGGAACCTCATCTAAATGATAATCACAATGTTAAAAATGATTGGAAACATTTTCCATTAAGTATCTTGGATTTTACATAAGTTCCATTTTGTAGTAATTTTTTTATTCTCTGATTACTTTGACTAGATTTTATATCTGATTTGTCTTGCTAGATCTATCAATACTGTTTAAAACAAGTTGGATGAATTTAATCTCTGTTGCAGTATTAAAGGGATATTCCCCCAAGAACTTATAAAGAAAATAAGATTGCTCTCTGAGATTTAAATTTTAAAATCAATACATAATTGATCAGAGGAAAGGGTTACAAAGCACCTCAGAAAGACAGACTCCCTCATAGGACTTCAGTACTTGATGTGAGCTATAAAGGCTGTGAAGACATCAGTGCCTGACAGGTCCATAGCCCTCTTGTGAGGGAAGCTGTCTAAACCAGGAATTGGTTCATGAGTAGCCATTCCTTTTGTGTTGAGACCCATAGATAAGCATTCTAACAAAGGCAGCCATCCATACACTGAACATATAGGAGAGAAATGGCTTATGAAGAGAGATAGTCTGGGAATCCTATACAATATGAGTGTTTGATGTTAGTAAGAAACCCAGCAAATCATATTCTCTCCAAGACATATTGATTGTGAGACATTCAGAGAGAACCAAAGGTAATAAAAGAGAAATATAAAGAAAAGATGGGTTACAACTATATTTAGAAATGCTAGTCAGGCATGGTAGCTCATGTCTGTAATTCAATCCCAGCACTTTGAGAGGCAAAGGCAAGAGGATCACTTGAGGCCAGGAGTTAGAGACAAGTCTTGGCAACACGGCGAGATCCTGTCTTTATCAAAAATTTAAAAATTAACTGGGCATGGTAGCATGAACCTGTACCAGTTATGTGGGAGGCTGAGGTGGGAGAATCACTTGAGCCCAGGAGTTTGAGGTTATGGTGAGCAAAGATGTGCCACTGCATTTTAGCCTGGGTGACAGGGAGAAATCCTGTATCTAAAAAAATAAAAATTTAAAAAGTAAAAGAAATGCTTAAGTTGACATTATAAAAGACCACTTCTGGGAGCATATTCATATGATTAGTGAATAGAGATGCTGCTATTAATAGATTCTGACTGATACCAGCTACAAAACTTTTCTTTCCTCGAACTCTTATAATAAACCTGCATTCAGTATCACCTGTGGAAATCTGAGAATGACTATTCTTTGCAACCTCAATGAGACTGTGCTAAAAGAAGACTCAAACCCAGCCAAATGCATTACCATGTGTAGAGTAATCTTATACCTATTTTTAAAAAAGGTTAACTAGGTATGAAAGCATGATGGAAGGAAAGCCACAGAAGAAAATATTGAGTGTCCATCTTAGCACTGCCAAAGGGAAAGGAAAACTAGTTTTTGGACTGCAAGTGATTCATTATAAGAACAACTAAGTGTGATATGGAAGCTTCTATCTCTTTTTAGTCTGATGGAATAACAGTTCAATTAATCCAAATGTTCTCTTTATTTGCATTTCATATCTAGTAAGCAAACTTAGATTATGGTTTTGTTTCTCATGTTCATGAGTCAACAGAAATAAAATGCATTAATCATTGGGACATGAGTGTTATGCTGTATGTAGTAATAATTTATCATTTTGAATGAATAAATTGGAATTCTTTGTTTATATCACTTGAGTTAATTCAGTTAACAAAAATACAGTACCCAGTGATTGCATAGGCTTTCAGACAAAATAAGATTTCTTACTTTGAAAAGGCTTGGAATCAGAACTGGGTCACTTTAAATTTACTATAGTAAAAAAGGGCACCTAAGAATACCTCTTAGAAGACAACCAGTGACCAAAAATGTCATTGCCATAGGCTATAAACCAAAGCCTTCTTTTCCTATTTAAATTTCCACAGTGACAACTAGAAAGGAATGATGTCACCATCCATTACTAAAGAGGCAAATAGAGGAGGCTCATTTTTTCCTTCCAGACCACATTCATTAACAGGAAGCTCCTACCTAATGCTAAATGGTGAGTTAATGGGTGCAGCACACCAAAATGGCACATGTATACATATGTAACAAACCTGCACGTTCTGCACATGTACCCTAAAACTTAAAGTATAATAATAATAAAACTAAAAAAAAAAGAGGAGGCTCATTTTTTCCTTCCAGACCACATTCATTAACATGTGCTATCTCTGCTAATACCAACCACAATGACACCATCTCATCTGGCACTGTACTCAATTCAAAGCCACTTATCCAAGAATTCCAAATCTAACAAATATGAAATACTACACATTTACATAGTATTTTAAGGTAGTCAAAATTCTTTCACTTATTTATTTTATATCTTATCTCAAGCTTAACAAGTTGGCAGAAAAGATGACTGTGCTGTAAAACAATGCTTCTCAACATGTAATCCGAACTCCTTCTTTTTAAAAATTTATTTTTTAAAATAATTTCAACTTTCATTTTAGATTCAGGGGGTACATCCACAGGTTTGTTACATGGGTATATTTTGTGATGCTGAGGTTTATGATATGACTGATCTCATCACCCAGATACTGAGCATAGTACCAGATAGTTTTTCAACCCTTGTTCCCCTCTTCATCTCCCCTGTAGTAGTCCCTAGTGTCTATTGTTCTCATCTTTATGTCCATGTGTACCTTTAGCAACCACTTAGAAGTCAGAACACGTGGTATTCATTTTCCTACTTCTGCATTAATTTTCTTAGAATAATGACCTCTAGCTGCATCCATGTTGCTGCAAAGGACATGGTTTCATTCTTTTTTATGGATGCATAGTATTCCATTGGTATATATGTACCACATTTTATTTATCCAATCCACTGTTGATGAGTATTTATGTTGATTCCACATCTTTGCTATTGTGAATAGCCTGATAGTATAGTTTGAAGTCAGGTAATGTGCCGCCTCCACCTTTTTTTTTTTTTTTTTTCTTAGCATTGCCTTATCTATTTGGGCTCTTTTTTGGTTCCATGTGAATTTCAGAATAGTTTTTTTTCTGTTTCAGTGAAAAATGACATTGGTAGTATGATAGGAATAGCTCTGAATTGCTTTGGGCAGTATGGCCACTTTGTTGATATTGATTTTTCCAATCTGTGCACATGGGATGGTTTTCCATTTGTTAGTGTCATCTATGATTTTTTTCACCAGTGTTTTGTGTTCTCATTGTAGAGATCTTTCACTTCTCAAGCTCCTTCTGCATCAGAATCACTGGCGCACCTGACAAAATGAAGATTCCTCTAAGCCCCTAAGGGAATTCTACACATACCGAGATTTGACAAATGTGACTCTGAAATGTACATAACAGCTCATGGCCCCAGTTCCTGGAATGTTGTGACAATTGATGTTATGCTACTCTCCCCCAAAGGTTTTAGCCAGTGGTTCTCACCCTAACTGCCTATTTGAATCACCTGAAAACATTCCAATGCATGGCCCCATCTTATACCAAGTAAATAAGAATCTGAGAATGGGATTCAAAAAACAGGATTTTAAAAGCCCCCATCTCCCAAGTAATTCTAATGTGTGTCCAGGGTAGAAATGCCACTACTGTATAAGCCTATATTTTTCACTATTAACATAGGTTTATTTCTGATGAAATAAATATAGGTTTATTTCTGATGAAATAAATATAGGTTTATTTCTGATGAAATAAATATAGGTTTATTTCTGATGAAAACATAGGTTTATTTCTATGAACATAGGATGGCTTTTCTGAGCCAACTTCAGTACAATCACCAGATTTTAAAATATCTCAATTAAAACCACAAGCATAGGCCAGGCATGGTGGCTCACATCTATAATGCCAGCACTTTGGGCCGCCAAGGTGGGTAGATCACTTGAGGCCAAGACCAGCCTGGCCAACATGGCAAAAGCCCATCTCTACTGAAAATGCAAAAAATTAGCTGGGTGTGGTAGCACACACCTGTAGTCCCAGACACTTGGGAGGCTGAGACATAAGAATCACTGGAACTCAAGGGGCCAAGATCATGACACTGCACTCCAGCCTGCTGACAGAATGAGACTCTGTCTCAAAAAAAAAAAAAAAACCAGAAAACACACACACACACACACACAAAACAAGCATAGACTTCATTAAGAAAGTGATCACTCATGATTAAAATATGCAAATTTAATGGAAAAATAAATTGACTTGTGTATAAGTGAAAACAAGTAAGGCCGTCTCAGCCCAATAATACCAAGCACCTCAGATACTCCCTGAAAGCTGACCACTTCTGGGAATAAATGAATATCATGGGTTTAAAAACTACTTTTTCCAGTTATTGTCTTGTTTTGTCGATGAATGTACTTAAATTTAGAATCTTGGAATATTATAGATTAGCATTTTCTGACATGATAACTACCAGCCACATGGCCCTATTTAGAAGTAATATTCAGTTCCTTGTGTTCCTTGTGCGGCTAGTGAACATATATAGGAAAAAGCTATGTTGTACAGCACTGTAGACCCTTATAGTTAGTTTCACTTTACAGATGAAGAAATAAGGCCCAGAAGATTTAAGTGCCTTGCCCTATGTTATATATCTAATTAGTGGAGGACCAAAATAATTAAACCCAAGTTTAATGACCTATATACTGTCACAAATTAACAAGTGAATCAATACTTATGATGATGATGATCATGATATTAATATTGGACATAATTGTAAAAAAAATTATTACTATAAGCCAGACATTTTTCTGAAAGTGTTGGCTTATTATCTCTTTCTCATAAGAAACTAAAATGTTAGGTACCATAATATACTTACTTTAGAAATGTGGTAGCAGAACCACAAAGGACATTTAGGGATTGATAATTATTAGGTGACAGAAATGGAATCACCATATACATAAAAAGCTAATATAAGAAATTCTATCACCAAACTTTAGTCATAAAGTTAAAAACAAATAGCAATTTATAATACATTTGAAATGCCACCAAACATAAAGAATTTTCTTTTGAAAAGTTTCTGTTCATATCCCTTGGCCACTTTTTAATGGTTTTTTATGGTTTTTTTTCTTGTAAATTGCTTACGTTCTTTATAGATGCTAGATATTAGACCTTTGTCAGATGTATAGTTTGCAGAAATTTTCTTTCATTGTGTAGGCTGTTTACTCTGTTAATAGTTTTTTTTTGCTGTGCAGAAGCTATTAAGTAACCTATGCTGATTTAAACAAAATACCATAAAATAGAAACTAAATAATTAGAAACATTTGTCAATATATAGTTGATATATTTTCAATCAACTTGCAGACTGATGCTACTGCCAATGTATATACACATGTAAAAAAAGACTAAATTTGTAATTCATTTTAACAAAAACAATTAACCTAGATTAGACAAATTCTTGTTGGAACTGAGCCCAATTCTACATGTGTTTTCCTTAAATAGAATTTGTTTATAATTATTGAACTAAAACTTTTCATTTCTAAAGAGAAAGGGGAAAGCTGAAGAATATCTTGTTGTGGTTCCTTATATTGATTAAGCAAATGAACTTACCATAATGATTCTAAGTGATCTAGTTAAGCAAATGCCTGGTATATTTAAATTTTTAACTTTTATTTTAAGTTTGGCATACATATGCAGGATGTGCAGGTTTGTTACACAGGTAAATGTATGTCATGGGCCTTTTTTGTACAGATTATTTCATCACCTAGGTATTAAGTCTAGTACCCATCAGTTATATTTCCTGATCCTCTCTCTCCTCCCACCTTCCACCCTCCAATAGGCACCAATGTGTGTTGTTCCCCTCCATGTGTCCACGTGTCCTCATCATTTAGCTCCCACTTATAAGTGAGAACATGTGGTATTTGGTTTCTGTTCCCACCTTAGTTTGCTAAGGGTAATGGTCTCTAGCTCCCTCCATGTTCCTGGAAAGGACATGAACTTGTTCTTTTTTATGGCTGCATAGTATTTCATGGTGTATATGTAAAATATTTTCTTTATCCAGTCTACCACTGGTGCACATTTAGGTTGATTCCATGTCTTTGCTATTGTGAATAGTGCTGCAATGAACATATGCATGTGTCTTTATAATCGAATAATTTATATTCTCTTGGGTATATGCACCATAATTGAATTGCTGGGTTGAATGGAGGTTCTATGTTTAGCTCTTTGAGGAATCACCACACTGTTTTCCACAATGGTTGAACTAATTTATACTCCCATCAACAGTGATAAGCATTCCCTTTTTTCTACAGCCTTGCTAGTATCTGTTTTGTTTGTTTTGTTTTTTGTTTTTGTTTTTGTTTTTACTTTTACTTTTTAATAATAGCCATTCTGACAGGTGTGAGATGGTATCTCATTGTGGTTTTGATTTAAATTTCTCTAATGATCAGTAATGTTGCACTTTTTTTACACGCTTGTTGGTCACATGTATGTCTTCTTTTGAAAATGACAATCTTCATAGAACTTGAAAAAACTATTTTAAAATTCATATAGAACCATTAAAGCCTGAGTAGCCAAGGCAATGCAAAGTAAAAAACAAATAATAAAAAAATAAAAGCTGGAGGCATCACACCACCCAAATTCAAACTACACTACAGGCTACAGTAACCAAAACAGCATGGTACTGGTACAAAAACAGATACATGGATGAATGGAACAAAATAGCCCAGAAGTAATGCTGCATGCCTACAACCATCTGATCTTTGACAAAACTGACAAAAACAAGCAATGGAGGAAATAATTCACTATTCAATAAATGGTGCTGGGATAACTGGTCAGCCTATGCAGAAGACTGAAGCTGGACGCTTACCTTTCACCATACAAAAGTATTAACTCAAGAGGATTAAAGACTTAAATGTAAACCAAAAACTATAAAAACCCTGGAAGACAACTGAGGCAATACCATTCAGGATGTAGGCTTGGGTGAGGATTTCATTATGAAAATGCCAAAAGCAATCACAACAAAAGCAAAACTTGACAAATAGGATCTAATTAAGAGATTCTGCACAGCAAAATAAACTACCCATAGCGTGAGCGACTCAGGAGAGGGGTGAATTCTGCATTTCCCTCTGAGGTACTGGGTTCATCTCACTAGGGAGTGCCAGACAGTGGGCGCAGGTCAGTGGGTGTGCGCACCGTGTGTGAGCCGAAGCAGGGCGAGGCATTGCCTCACTCGGGAAGCGCAAGGGGTCAGGGAGTTCCCTTTCCTGGTCAAAGAAAGGGGTGACAGACGGCACCTGGAAAATCGGGTCACTCCCATCCGAATACTGCGCTTTTCTTACTGGCTTGAAAAACGGCGCACCAGGAGATTATATCCCACACATGGCTCAGAGGGTCCTACGCCCATGGAGTCTCACTGATTGCTAGCAGAGCAGTCTGAGATCAAACTGCAAGGTGGCAGCAAGGCTGGGGGAGGGGCGCCCGCCATTGCCCAGGCTTGCTTAGGTAAACAAAGCAGCCGGGAAGCTCCAACTGGGTGGAGCCCACCACAGCTCAAGGAGGCCTGCCTGCCTGGGTAGGCTCCACCTCTGGGGGCAGGGCACAGACAAACAAAAAGACAGCAGTAACCTCTGCAGACTTAAATGTCCCTGTCTGACAGCTTTGAAGAGAGCAGTGGTTCTCCCAGCACGCAGCTGGAGAACTGAGAACTGACAGACTGCCTCCTCAAGTGGGTCCCTGAACCCTGACCCCTGAACAGCCTAACTGAGAGGCACCCCCCAGTAGGCGCAGACTGACACCTCACACGGCCAGGTACTCCTCTGAGACTAAACTTCCAGAGGAACGATCAGACAGCAGCATTCGCGGTTCATGAAAAACCACAGATCTGCAGACACCACTGCTGATATCGAGGCAAACAGGGTCTGGAGTGGACCTCTAGCAAACTCCAACAGACCTGCAGCTGAGGGTCCTGTCTGTTAGAAGGAAAACTAACTAACAGAAAGGACATACGCACCAAAAACCCATCTGTACATCACCATCATCAAAGACCAAAAGTAGATAAAACCAAAATGATGGGGAAAAAACAGAGCAGAAAAACTGGAAACTCTAAAAAGAAGAGCACCTCTCCTCCTCCAAAGGATCACAGTTCCTCACCAGCAATGGAACAACGCTGGACGGAGAATGACTTTGACTAGTTGAGAGAAGAAGGCTTCAGACGATCAAACTACGAGCTACAGGAGGAAATTCAAACCAAAGGCAAAGAAGTTAAAAACTTTGAAAAAAACTTTAGATGAATGTATAACTAGAATAACCAATACAGAGAACTGCTTAAAAGAGATGATGGAGCTGAAAGCCAAGGCTCGAGAACTACATGAAGAATGCAGAAGCCTCAGGAGCCGATGCAATCAACTGGAAGAAAGGGTATCAGCGATGGAAGATGAAAAACCCATCTCACATGCAGAGACACACATAGGCTCAAAATAAAAGGATGGAGGAAGATCTACCAAGCAAATGGAAAACAAAAAAAGGCAGGGGTTGCAATCCTAGTCTCTGATAAAACACACTTTAAACCAACAAAGATCAAAAGGGACAAAGAAGGCCATTACATAATGGTAAAGGGATCAATTCAACAAGAAGAACTAACTATCCTAAATATATATGCACCCAATACAGGAGGACCCAGATTCATAAAGCAAGTCCTGAGTGACCTACAAAGAGACTTAGACTCCCACACAATAACAATGGGAGACTTTAACACCCCACTGTCAACATTAGACAGACCAACGAGACAGAAAGTCAACAAGGATACCCAGGAATTGAACTCAGCTCTGCACCAAGCTGACCTAGTAGACATCTACAGAACTCTCCACCACAAATCAACAGAATATACATTTTTTTCAGCACCACTCCACACCTATTCAAAAATTGACCACATAGTTCGAAGTAAAGCTCTCCTCAGAAAATGTAAAAAACAGAAATTATAACAAACTTTCTCTCAGACCACAGTGCAATCAACCTAGAACCGAGGATTAAGAAACTCACTCAAAACCACTCAACTACATGGAAAATGAACAACCTGCTCCTGAATGACTACTGGGTACATAACGAAATGAAGGCAGAAATAAAGATGTTCTTTGAAACCAACGAGAACAAAGACACAACATACCAGAATCTCTGAGACACATTCAAAGCAGTGTGTAGGGGGAAATTTATAGCACTAAATGCCGACAAAAGAAAGCAGGAAAGATCCAAAATTGACACCCTAACATCACAATTAAAAGAACTAGAAAAGCAAGAGCAAACATATTTAAAAGCTAGCAGAAGGCAAGAAATAACTAAAATCAGAGCAGAACTGAAGGAAAAAAAGACACAAAAAACCCTTCAAAAAACTAACGAATCCAGGAGCTGGTTTTTTGAAAGGATCAACAAAATTGATAGTCTGCCAGCAAGACTGATAAAGAAAAAAAGAGAGAAGAATCAAACAGACACAATAAAAAATGATAAAGGAGATATCACCACCAATCCCACAGAAATACAAACTACCATCAGAGAATACTACAATCACCTTTATGCAAATAAACTAGAAAATCTAGAAGAAATGGATAAATTCCTCGACACATACACTCTCCCAAGACTAAACCAGGAAGAAGTTGAATCTCTGAATAGACCAATAACAGGCTCTGAAATTGAGGCAATAATTAACAGCTTACCAACCAAAAAAAGTCCAGGACCAGATGAATTCACAGCTGAATTCTATCAGAGGTACAAGGAAGAGCTGGTACCTTTCCTTCTGAAACTATTGCAATCAATAGAAAAAGAGGGAATCCTCCCTAACTCATTTTATGAGGCCAGCATCATCCTGATACCAAAGCTGGGCAGAGACACAACCAAAAAGAGAATTTTAGACCAATACCCTTGATGAACATTGATGCAAAAATCCTCAGTACAATACTGGCAAACTGAATCCAGCAGCACATCAAAAAGCTTATCCACCATGATCAAGTGGTCTTCATCCCTGGGATGCAAGGCTGGCTCAATATATGAAAATCAATAAATGTAATCCAGCATATAAACAGAACCAAAGACAAAAACCACGATTATCTCAATAGATGCAGAAAAGGCCTTTGACAAAATTCAACAACTCTTCATGCTAAAAACTCTCAATAAATTCGGTATTGATGGGACGTATCTCAAAATAATAAGAGCTATCTATGACAAACCCACAGCCAATATCATACTGAACGGACAAAAACTGGAAGCATTCCTTTTGAAAACTGGCACAAGACAGGGATGCCCTCTCTCACCACTCCTATTCAACATAGTGTTGGAAGTTCTGGCCAGGGCAATCAGGCAGGAGAAGGAAATAAAGGGTATTCAATTAGGAAAACAGGAAGTCAAATTTTCCCTGTTTGCAGACGACATGATTGTATATCTAGAAAACCCCATTGTCTCAGCCCAAAATCTCCTTAAGCTGATAAGCAACTTCAGCAAAGTCTCAGGATACAAAATCAATGTACAAAAATCACAAGCATTCTTATACACCAACAGCAGACAAACAGAGAGCCAAATCATGAGCGAACTCCCATTCACAATTGCTTCAAAGAGAATAAAATACCTAGGAATCCAGCTTACAAGGATGTGAAGGACCTCTTCAAGGAGAACTACAAACCACTGCTCAAGGAAATAAAAGAGGATACAAAGAAATGGAAGAACATTCCATGCTCATGGGTAGGAAGAATCAATATCTTGAAAATGGCCATACTGCCCAAGGTAATTTACAGATTCAATGCCATCTCCATCAAGCTACAAATGACTTTCTTCACAGAATTGGAAAAAACTACTTTAAAGTTCATATGGAACCAAAAAAGAGCCCACATCGCCAAGTCAATCCTAAGCCAAAAGAACAAAGCTGGAGGCATCACACTACCTGACTTCAAACTATACTACAAGGCTACAGTAACCAAAACAGCATGCTACTGCTACCAAAACAGAGATATAGACAAATGGAACAGAACAGAGCCCTCAGAAATAATGCCACATATCTACATCCATCTGATCTTTGACAAAAGTGACAAAAACAAGCAATAGGGAAAGGATTCCCTATTTAATAAATGGTTCTGGGAAAACTGGCTAACCATATGTAGAAAGCTGAAACTGGATCCCTTCCTTACACCTTATACAAAAATTAATTCAAGATGGATTAAAGACTTAAACGTTAGACCTAAAACCATAAAAACCCTAAAAGAAAACCTAGGCATTACCCTTCAGGACATAGGCATGGGCAAGGACTTCATGTCTACAACACCAAAACCAATGGCAACAAAAGCCAAAATTGACAAATGGGATCTAATTAAACTAAAGAGCTTCTGCACAGCAAAAGAAACTACCATCAGAGTGAACAGGCAACCCACAAAATGGGAGAAAATTTTCGCAACCTACTCATCTGACAAAGGGCTAATATCCAGGATCTACAATAAACTCAAACAAATTTACAAGAAGAAAACAAACAACCCCATCAAAAAGTGGGTGAAGGATACGAACAGATACTTCTCAAAAGAAGACATTTATGCAGCCAAAAGACACATGAAAAAATGCTCATCATCACTGGCCGTCAGAGAAATGCAAATCAAAACCACAATGAGATATCATCTCACACCAGTTAGAATGGCAATCATTAAAAAGTCAGGAAACAACAGGTGCTGGAGAGGATGTGGAGAAATAGGAACAATTTTACACTGTTGGTGGGACTGTAAACTAGTTCAATCATTGTGGAAGTCAGTGTGGCGATTCCTCAGGGATCTAGAACTAGAAATACCATTTGACCCAGCCATCCCATTACTGGGTATCTACCCAAAGAACTATAAATCATGCTGCTATAAAGACACATGCACATGTATGTTTATTGCAGCACCATTCACAACAGCAAAGACTTGGAACCAACCCAAATGTCCAACAATGATAGACTGGATTAAGAAAATGTGGCACATATACACCATGGAATACTATGCAGCCATCAAGAATGATGAGTTCATATCCTTTGTAGGGACATGGATGAAATTGGAAATCATCATTCTCAGTAAACTATCATAAGAACAAAAAACCAAACACTGCATATTCTCACTCATAGGTGGGAATTGAACAATGAGAACACATGGACACAGGAAGGGGAACATCACACTCTGGGGACTGTTGTGGGGTGGGGGGAGGGGGAAGGGATAGCATTGGGAGATATACCTAATGCTAGATGACGAGTTAGTGGTGCAGCACACCAGCATGTTACATGTATACATATGTAACTAACCTGCACATTGTGCACATGTACCCTAAAACTTAAAGTATAATAAAAAAAAAAGAAAAAAGAAACTACCTATATTTCGTTTTGTTATCCTGAGAAGAGTATTATTGAAACAATGTTTTTTTTATGTTTAAGAGAAAAACTAAACCAATGAGAACACACAACTGGAAATAAAAAACAAAGACTAAGATATAGCCAACTCTGTAATGAAGAAAAATTAATTTATTCATGCTTATTATAGGCCAAAAAAGAAATGAACATAACAAATTTTGGTTTCTAAACTACAACTGTCACTGCAATTCTGCTGCAATACTTAATGATGTTTAGCAGTGTAAAATTTTGTTAATCGCACTTGAACAATCTTAATTTTATCTTTGAAAGCTAAGGAACCAGTAATAAATTACTTCAAGCATTCTTCCCAATAGATCTTCCCATAACTTGGACTAGGTGGTATGCACAATTTTATTTGTTTGTTTGCTTATTTATTTATTTATTTATGTTAGTGTGGCAGACACTGAGAACTGCCTACCCAATTGCCATCCTCCCCTTCTTTACTAACAACTTGAGCAATATGCCCAATTACTAAACTACATTTCCCAGCTACCCTTGAAAATGGTGGAGGCCAATGAAATGTAAGGGGGATGTATAGCCTGGAGCTTCCCTTTTTACCTTCCCTCTTGTTTTCGCTTTCTGCCTTGAACTCAGTTGTGAAGAGTGTCTGGGTTTCAAGAAACTATTTTGGGTTAAACAGTGGGTTGAAAATTATGTGCTAATTACAGGAAACCAGAAATCTGGAAGGAGTTAGACGTCCTTGAACTACCTATTGTGGAAGTTTCTCTTTGTTAGAGCTACCTTTAAAAGCAAATGAAATTTATAAAATATTCAGTTTTACAAAACTATAACGTTGATTATCATAAAAATGAAACACAACCGTACGAAAGGCAATTTGAAAATTCTATAAACTGTATAAATTTTTATTGTTTACAGACGATTAGCGAATTCTATTTAGTAAATTACAAATTTGAAGAATAAAATTAGAAATTAAAAAATAAAATCTAAAATATCAAAATAATCTCAAGGAGAGATTGAAACTAAATAGAACAAAACCATGAGAAAATAAGAAACAGTCTCAAAGAATAAACTCCAAGGGCAATGTAGGACTCAGAAATATTTATAGAGAAATTTTCCCACATTTTTAAGAAATGGGTTATCCCTATTCTATGTGAATGCTTCACAACATATACAAAAATGAAATATTATTGAATATGTTTTACAAAACTAGTATTATGCTATACCAAACCTAACAAAATAAACACTCTGTTAAACATACACAAATATATTTTCATTAAATCCATGAATGAATGTCCTATCTATTATTATTCAAGGTGACAGAGGTTTAGCTACTGAACTTAGACTCAAGTTCCAGTAGCTGGGCTAAGATGCAAAGCAGAGAAATGAGTTCAATGGCCTTTTCTAAATCAAAGACATTTTCCAGTTTACTCACTACTTGTTTTCCATAGTATGGATCCCTTAGGAAACAATAAATTTTATTGACTAGTGTAAGCCAATAAAACTATGTCGTGAGTACAGTAATTCAGATATTACTATAAATTAAGTCTGGTTGTATTAGGAAAAGAATTATGCTGCAAGCATAATAAAAAACCTAACAAAGGTTTAAATCCACTAAATAGTTTTTATGTGTTTGCTTTGTCTTGGTTTTCCCACTTAAAAAGTCTAGAAGTTAAACAGTCAGGAACTGGTAACATCAAGGGGCTTCAACTGATTCTCTTTTTGACATAGGTATTGTCCTATTGTTATACATGTTTCAAGCATTCCAATGCCAGAAGAGAAAGATGTGTTAAATTTCCAAACACAATATGATCATATGCAATTTTTTTCCTAGAGGTGGTAAGTCAATTGTGATACACATTAATGAAATGGAAAATGTACTAGAAGTTCAATCACAAATATGAGTGGTGAGGACAAATGTGCTCAATTGTAGTGTATTATTCTTATTATAAGCTCAGAAAATAAACTAAAATAACATCTGATTAAGGAATATTAACAAAGCAGCATCAAAACCAACACCAATATAATATGTAAATATGTATTTAATATTTTTAGCTATTATTGTTGAAATCTTTATTTCCTGATATACACCATAACAGAAACAACTTGTGAATTATATTCAAACCAAACTGTTAAGCAGTTATCAATTAACATGAAAGGAAAATATCTACTATTAATATAAATAGCAAACATTTTTTGAGAATTCAGATGTTTCACTCTCTAGACTGAGTATTTTAATTCAGATATATAAAAATCCAAAACTAAGTTTTTAACTACTATTGCACTGCCTTTAATTATCTCATGTCCTCATTGCTACATTCTAACAACAACAAAAAAGAACTAAAATAATGGGACAAATGTCTGATCATTCTCTGCTATAGTGGACATTAACTAAAAGATCACTGTGTGGCAGACAATACTTTCATAATAGAAATCTATTTGCCATTGCCTTGTTTCCATTTATTTAACTGGATATTCACTTGGCCTTCAGTCCACAACTTACTGTTCTGCTTACTGTTTGGGGAAATTTATTTAAAATCTTGGATTTTTTCTTTAATAATTTTCTCATCCACTTTCTGGAAATCTTACCATTAGGATTTTGAACTTTCTTGCCTTTTCTTTTTATTTTCTGGAAAATGTTTTCAAAGAAACTGCTATGTATTGTATTTTTGCTGTTAGATTTAACATTTCCAAGCATTTTATTCCTAAAAAAATATTTTTGTTGACAATTTATTTTAATAGTATCCTCTTCCACGTTTTTATATTCCACATATTCTCTTTTCATTCCAAGGATATTAGTTACAGGTGTCTTTGCATTTTTCTTCTGTTGCTTGTATTCAAACTGTCTTCTCTGAATTTCTTTTGTCATTTGTTTGTTTTGTCTGATTTTATTGTTGTTGTTATTGCTCGACAATTGCCCAAAATATAAAGTAATATTTTGTCATCCTGTGATATTTAAGAATAAATTCTTGTTCAAGCTTACTAGAAGCAATATCTAATTAAACGGGCTGTGGTACACTACATATTGGAGAGATCAGTAAGAAACCTTTGTTGGGGCATCCTCAAAATAGTCACATCCGTAGATCTCATCAGTTTCATTAAGAAAGACTTATAGGCCAGGTGTGATGGCTCACATCTGTAATCCCACACTTTGGAAGGCTGAGGTAAGATCACTTGAGGTCAGGAGTTTGAGATCAGCCTGGGCGACACAGTGAAACTCTGTCTCTACAAAAAATAAACACAGCCAGATGTGATGGTACATTCCTGTACTCCCAGCTATTTGAGGGACTGGGGCAGGAGTAACACACGAGCCCAGGAGTTTAAGGTTACAGTGAGCCATGGTGTGCCACTGTGTTCCAGTCTGGCAATAGAGTGAGACCTTGTCTCAATAATAATAAAAAAAATTAATTTTCAATTGTTCCCTGGATTGAAAGTTGTGGTGCTGGGTTCATCATACTTAGAGCAAAGCAGGAGAAAATAACAGAGGTGTCAATGTTTAATACATACATCTTTATTTAAATCATCTATTTTCAGTATAATACCCGAGGTCTCTGAAACACTCATTATTTTCAACCTCTGTCGTCTAGGCTTCACCTAGGAGAAATGCCATTCTGCAAACGCCTTCACCATTCATTCTCTCAGTTATCCAAGCTTCAGCAAAATATATCAGCATCATCAACTGCCTGTCTCTTTTGAGTGCAAATAATTGCTTGTCAAATAATTCCTCAGAAATAACATGTCTGGTGATATGGTTTTGCTGAGTCCCCACCCAAATCTTGTCTTGAATTGTAGTACCCATAATGCCCACATGTCACGGGAGGAACCCAGTGGGAGGTAATTGAGTCATGGGAGCAGTTACCCTCATCCTGGTGCTCTCATGATACTGAGTGAGTTCCCACGAGATCTGATGGTTTTATAAGGGGCTTTTTCCCCTTTTGCTCAGCACTTCTCCTTCCTGCATCATATGAAGAAGGATGTGTTTGCTCCCCCTTCCACCATGATTGAAAATTTCCTGAGGACTCCCCAGCCATGCTGAGCTATGAGTCAATTAAACTTATTTATTTTATAAATTACCCAGTCTCGGATGTGTTTTTATTGGCAGCATGTGAGTGGACTTATACAGTAAATTGGTAGCAAGTAGTGGGGAGCTGCTGTAAAGATACCTGAAAATGTGAAAGTGATTTTGGAACTGGGTAACAAGCAGAGATTGAAACAGTTTGGAAGGCTCAGAAGAAGACAGGAAAGTGTGAAAGTTTGGAACTTCCCAGAGATTTGCTTAATGGCTTTGACCAAAATGCTGATAGTGACATGAACAATAAAGTCCAGGCTGAGGTGGTCTCAGTTGGAACTTGTTGGGAACTGGACTAAATGTCACTCTTGTTATGCAGAGACTGGCAGCATTC
Organism: Pan paniscus; assembly: GCF_029289425.2. Classification (NCBI taxonomy): domain Eukaryota; kingdom Metazoa; phylum Chordata; class Mammalia; order Primates; family Hominidae; genus Pan; species Pan paniscus. The sequence goes on from NC_073254.2 coordinate 77,928,001, forward strand.
TGCCCCTGCCCTAGAGATCTGTGGAACTTTGAACTTGAGAGAGATGATTTAGGGTATCTGGTGGAAGAAATTTCTAAATGACAAAGCATTCAAGAGGAAGCAGAGGACAAAAGTTTGGAAAATTTGCAGCCTGATGATGTGATAGAAAAGAAAAACCATTTTTCTGGGGAGAAATTCAAGCTGGCTGCAGAAATTTGCATAAATAACAAGGAGCCAAATCTTAATCACCAAGACAATGGGAAAAATGTCCCCAAGGCATGTCACAGACTTTCATGGCAGTCCCTCCCATTATAGGTCTGGAGGACTAGGAGGAAAAAATGATTTTCTGGCAGGGTCAAGGACCCCCTGCTCTGTGCACCCTCAAGACTGCATCCCAGCTGCTCTAGCCATGGCTAAAAGGAGTCAACATATAGCTCAGACTATTGCTTCAGAAGTTAAAAGCCCCAAGCCTTGGTAGCTTCCATGTGGTGTTGGGCCTTTTGGTGCACAGAAGTCAAGAACTGAGGTGTGGGAACCTCCACCTAGATTTCAGAGGATGTATGGAAAGGCCTGAATGTCCAGGCAAAAGCTTACTGCAGGGACAGAGCCCTCAAGGAGAATCTCTGCTATGCCCATGAAGAAGGGAAATGTGGGGTTGGAGCCCCCACAGAGTCCCCACTGCCTAATGGAGCTGTGAGAAGTGCCCTAATGGGCACTGCCTAATGGAGCTGTGAGAAGAGGGCCACCATCCTCTAGACCCTAGAATGGCAGATCCACCAACAGCTTGCAGTGTGCATCTGGAAAAGCCACAAGCACCCAATACCAGCCCATTAAAGCAGCCATGAGGGGGGCTGTACCCCACAAAGCCACAGTGGTGGAGCTGCTCAAGACCATGGGAGCCCACTTTTTGTATCAGCATGACCTGGATGTGAGACCTGAGGTCAAAGGAGATAATTTTTGGAGCTTTAAGATTTGACTGCCCTGCTGGATTTCTAACTCACATGGGACCTGTAGTCCCTTTGTTTTGGCCAATTTCTCCCACATGGGATGGGGTGTATTTTCCCAATGCCTGGACCCACACGTTTACCTATGTAACAAACCTGTATATTCTGCACATGTACCCCAGAACTTAAAATAAAAGTTGAAAAACAAAACAAAACAAAAAAACTTTGGAACCAGTCATACAGCCTCTCTGATAGCATCTCCATTAGCCATTCATGAAAAAGAATTCTAGGATCAGAAAGGAAACTCTCTTCTGCCTTTACCTTGGAAATGGTATTCTCAACACTATGTTAGAAGAAAATTAAACATGTAAATATCTTTGACATTTAAAAATTTCTAAAAATGAATTAAATTATAAATGGCAATAACTTAGGTTTATGTGGCACTTTATGTTTTTCAACATCCTTCTAACTATATTACGCCCCCGCCCTTGGTAGAGCAGTCATGAATACTTAAAGTGACTTGCCTAAAGGAGCACAGCTAACTAGCTATAACACTTATAACAAAGATGCAAGATTCACATTTGCTTTTCTTTTCTGTGAATTTGACCTTACTAAAGGAAGCCATTGCCACAAGTAGACAAATCTATATTAGCTGTACTCACATGGGATTCCTGTTGTGGCTCTCACTGTCATTTTATCACACAGGCTCCCCCATAACAAGAACCATGGCATTTTCCAGGTCCCTCACCTGCCTTATGACTCCCCACAAAGTGTAGAGTGGGATATCCTCTCCATGATGATTCTGCTACTTTGCTGTAGCCTAACCAGCATTGTAATAGTCATCCAAAGGTTGGAAATTAAAGCCATAACCGCATGTACACACATATTATAAAGACTTTTTTTCTTCTTTGGCAACTATTACAAATGTGACCCAGGTAAAATGAAAAATTCTCAGGATTGCTATGAAATCATTTATTTTCCATGCCACACCAGAGTTTTAAAATATTAGAAAATTAAGATATATGAATCTGTCTTGCTCCAAGCTAATGCATTTGTCATATATTTCAAGGTGGTCCTGGCATGATGCCATATCTAAGTTTTTAGTTCAGAACTGTGACTAGCATGGCACTATCAAAGTGCACCAAGGTCTTTCCCTTGTATTTACTAGAGATAGCATTCTAGAAAATATCTCAAAACTCCCAAGGTAGGAAGACCACTAAAAAGAAACCTATTTTTTTTCATCTGGCACCTTCAAAATGAACTGAGCCTCACTTTTGGTCTACATTGAAGCATTTGGTCTAGATCCATCTTAGGTATATTCTAGATAGCTTTTCCGTATTAGAAAACTCAAATACAGTATTAGTTGATGTAGAAGTCAGAAAAATGTACGAACTAAAATTCTTTTAATGTTTTATTTCCGTCAAAGTTATGTTCAATAATTTTTCTATTTTATTTTTATTATTTTGCTATTCAATACATAGACATAGACATAGTTCACTTATCTGTGGCCAAGTTAGAACAATTTTTTAGAAAATTTGCCTTTCTTGTAAACAGATAAAAGTTGTAACACCCATGCTATTGTAACTGGAAGCAGACCAATAATTTTAACAATAGAACAAAATGCTTATTTAGAACAAGAAATATTTAAGCAACTATGTGTTTAACAAAGTACTATTTAAAGGACATACTCATTAAGCACCATAAAAAGCTTATTTTGGGCATGTGCTTATATCAACTCATTTAATTCTCACAGTATTGAATTAGTTGGTCTACATGAGAATTTTCTGTTATGTGACCTCTCAAATGATCATTTGGGAATCCTGAATTCCCAGGTATTGGTAATGCATTTAATTGTGTAATGAAGTTTATCATATGATGAGCATCATATATGAAAAAGATACTATGATAATAACAATAATTATCTCTATTCATTGAATTGTTTTAAAGTGACATTGTTCTTTCTACACGTATACTTTTGTTTAATTATCTTAAAATCCTACTGAGTAGGTATTAGTATCCTCATTGAACTTATAAGAAAGCCAAGCTTCAAAAACAAGGTAATTTTCCCAAGGTCACAATTATAAAATGGTAAATGAATTCAGCCCCAAATCTTTTTTACACTAAAACTCATGTTCTCATTTTACCCTGCTGCCTCTAATTTTAGAGCATAAACCAGTTCCCATTTAGAAAAACATGCTTTCAAATAAAATGAAATAGGAGAAAAGATATAATGAACAGCTTGAGAATAAAATCACACATAATTTGAGAATAACCTCATAATTCACAAAACAAGTTTGCATCTGTTATTCTAATGTACTGCCTGTGTTATAATTGCATATTTTCATAATTTATTCATGCTGTTACATTATTTTTTCTCAATATAAATCAAATGTATATTTCTTTTACTTAGCAAATGTTTTCTAGTAAACCTGACAGAAAGTTTCCTACTAGCTGACACCTTGTAATAGACAATCAGAAATTCTCACTGCTGTCAACATGTTAGAATGTTTTGTCCCTATTTAAGAGTAGGGACTCTTAAAGTAAGGACTCTCTAACTAGAATGAGGAACTTTCTAGTTTAAGAAAACTGAAAAAGATGCGCTTGGCATGTAGTAGGTTGTCAACAAAGAGAAGTGAGTGTTGAATGAATGAGTGGTTGACACTAATATTTGACATTCATGTAGGCCAGCAGGGGGAGAAATTTCAGCATTCTTCAGTCACATGTTCATAGGTGAATGCCCTGGGCACAGACTCTTGAGACAGATTTGGTTATAGGAAGTTTCTTGGGGAATATCCTCAGAAGCAGCACTCATGAGAGAGAGGATAAAGAAAGATTGGGCATAGGGAGAAGCTGAACTTCAATGCAGTTGCAGCAGAGACCTCAGCCAACCACATAGGGACATCTGGAGCCAGGACAGCCCTCAGAGATGCCACACTAAGGCAGGGGGGCTGGGCCTTTGAAATCCTTGTCAATCAGTCACTAGGTTTAGCTCTGATCTGTTATCAGCCCAAAGTCCCTGCAGCTAGAAGAAGGAGTTCCACCATCACCAAGCAGGGAAGTTGGATAGCACATCACAACATCCAATACCTACAGCCACTTTTCTTATAAGGGTTCCTTTTACCACATTCTGCCAAATAATAATTACCACTTAAAAAATAGACTATATGTTTTACAATACACATAAAATTTTGTTTTTATAATCTTCAACATAACTTAATGTGAAATATTCTTCTCAATACTATTTTACAGATAAGAGTGAGATTCAGTAACATTAATTAACATCTTTTTACATTTTTTTCATAAGTTATTGGGGTACAGATGGTATTTGGTTACATGAGTAAGCTCTTTAGTGGTGATTTGTGAGATTTTGGTACACCCATAACCCCAGCGATATACACTGGAAAATATTTGTAGTCTTTTATCCCTCAACCCCCTCCCACTCTTCCCCCCAAGTCTCCAAAGTCCACTGTATCATCTTTATGCCTTTGCATCCTCATAGCTTAGCCCCCACGTATCAGTGAGAATATATAATGTTTATGATGTTTGGTTTTCTATTCCTGAGTTACATCACTTAGAATAATAGTCTCCAATCTCGTCCAGGTCACTGCAAATGTTGTTAATTCATTCTTTTTACGGCTGTGTAGTATTCTATTTTATACACACACACACACACACACACACACACCACAGTTTCTTTATCCACTTGTTGATTGATGGGTTGGTTTTTGGGTTGGTTCCATGATTTTGCAATTGTGAATTGTGCTGCTATAAACATTCATGTGCAAGTATCTTTTTTGAATAATGACTTCTTTTTTTCTGAGTAGATACCCAGTAGTAGGATTGCTGGATCAAATGGTAGTTCTACTTTTCGTTCTTTAAGAAATCTCCATACTGTTTTCCATAATGTCTCTACTAGTTTACATTCCCACAAATAGTGTAGAAGTGCTCCCTGATCACCGCATCCATGCCAACATTTGCTGTTTTTTATTTTTATTTTTATTATGGCCATTCTTGCAAGAGTAAGAGTAAGTCTATTCTCACACTGTGGTTTTGATTTGCATTTCCCTGATCATTAGTGATGTTGAGCATTTTTTCATATGTTTGTTTGCCATTTGTATATCTTCTCTTGAGAATTGTCTATTCATGTCCTTACCTCTTCAAACTCTGAATTCCTCTCTTCTACTTGTTCAGTTATATTGCTGAGACTTTCCAGAGCATGTTGGATTTCTAAAAGTGTGCCCAAAACTTCCTGAATTTTTTACTGTTTTTTCTTTAAGCTATCTATTTCCATAAATATTTCTCCCTTCACTTCTTGTATCATTTTTTTGGATTTCCTTGCATTGGGTTTCACCTTTCTCTGTCCCCTCCCTGATTAGCTTAATAAGTAACCTCCTGAATTATTTTTCAGGTAAATCAGGGATTTTTTCTTGCTTTTGATCCATGCTAGTGAACTAGTGTGATTTTTAGAGGTGTTGAAGAGACTTGTTTTGCCATATTACCAGGGATGGTTTTCTGTTTCCTTCTCATTTTGGTAGGCTCTGTCACAGGGAAGGTTTGGGGCTGAAGGCTGTTGTTCAGATTCTTTTGTCCCATGGAGTGTTCCCTTGAGGTAGTACTCTCCCCCTTTTTGTATGATTGTGGCTTTCTGTGAGCTGAATTGCAGTGACTGTTGTCGTTCTTCTGGGTCTAGCCACTTAGCGAGTCTACCCGGCTCCATGCTGGTACTGCACAAAGTCCTGTGATGTGAACTATCTATGGTCCCTCAGCCATGGATACCAGCGCCTGTTCCTATGGAGGTGGCAGAGAGTGCAATGGACCCCATGAGGGTCCTTAGCTTTGGTGGTTTAATGCTCTATTTTTGTGCTGGTTGGCCTCCTACCAGGAGGTGGCACTTTCCAGAAAGCATCAGCTGTAGTAGTGTGGAGAGGGGCCAGCAGTGAGTGGGACCCTAGAACTTCCAAGATTATATGCCTTTTGTCTTCTGCTACCAGGGTGAATAAGGAAGGACCGACAGGTGGGGGCGGGGCTAAGCGTGTCTGAGCTCAGACTCTCGTTGGGTGGGTCTTGCTGCTGCTACTGGGGGGATGAGGTGAAATTCTCAGGTCACTGGAGTTGTGTACCTAGGAGGATTACAGCTGCCTCTGCTGAGTTATGCAGGTTGTCAGGAAAGTAGGGGAAAGCTGGCAATCACAGGGCTTATCCGGATTCCACACAAACTGAAGGGCCAGTCTCACTCCCACAGTGTCCCCCACCCCCCACAACAGCACAAGTCTGTTCCCTGGCAGAGGATGAGACAGGCTTGAAAACTTGCCCAAGGCTATCCACTTCCCAGCTGTGAGAGAAAAGGGTTTTAGTTCTTCCCTGGCCTGTGAAGTCTGCAAGCCTCATTCACACCCTCCCCTGAGTTCTGACCAGGAGGCTTCTTCCCCCCTTCAAATTGTTACAAAGTTCAGCTACGGAATTCCTTCTCCCTGTGGAGTTTTACCCACTGCTCCTCTGGCCACTCTCCCAATGGATCCCTGTGGTGCCAGGCAGGAATGGACTGCATGGGGACCCAGCGAGCTCCCAGGGCCTTTCTGCTGCATCCCTCTACCCCTGTATTTCACTTGGTTTGGCTCTCTAACTTGACTTGGCTCCAGATAAAGTCAGAAACTTCTGCAAATGGACCTTCAGCTTCTCCACTGGAGGTGTGTGATCAGGAGAGAAAGGTCTCCTTTTCCCACTTATGCAGTTGTGGCACTCACAGAATTTGGGATGTCTCTCAGGTCATACAGGAGCAGTCCACTTCCTACAGAGGACCTGTGAGTCCTCTTGGAATTGCCGGTTTGTTCTTGAAGTTGACTTGAAGCTAAAATTTACAATGCAAGCCTCTGTATGCTTCTCTCCCCAAATGGGAAATCTAGTCCTGCCTCCCGCCTGCCATGATCCCATCTAAATAAAATCTTTATGATTACACAACCAGTAAATTTTTTCTCTACCATAGCAGGCCACCACCCTTTTTGGTTTTATAAAGTGATAGGAGTTTATGGAAGATCTGTTCTTTCTTGCAGAGGAAAGTATAATTTCTAAAATACAGTGAATTCCAAGAGATCGCTTTTAAAATTTACATCTTGCATTATAATCCCCGTTAGTGCTGTGGTCCCTGATAATCATGCAGGACAGACACATAAGTTAATTTCTTGACTTTTCTTTTCCGTTAAAAAGAAACAAAATATGAGATTTAAATGCCTATTTAAAGTTAATACTCTTTTACAATTTAAATCCCTCAGGAACAGCATATCAATATATATTTTCTGAAATACCGTTGTTAATTAACTGAGGTTAGAAACACAAGATTTTGCAGATGTAACGTTTAATTCAAAACAACAGAAATTTCATGAACAGGGATGGCTCTAATTTCTTCTACAGGAAAAGTTGCATGTTAAAAGTTAGTGTACTATAAATCATATGAAGATAACCAAGAATAAGCATTGTGAATTGGAAGAAGTTCTATGTTGTATAGGAATAACAGCAGAAGTTAACAGAGTATTTAGATGTAACACTTTTAAAGGCGTAATCACTTCTTTATCACCAAGAAAGTAGTTAAGAAGAGGTGCTAATTCTAAGGAATATTTTGAACAAATTGAAAAACATTCCAGGAAACATGGAAAATAAAAATGTCTCACACACACACACTCCGTTTTCTTTTTATTTATTTTTATTTTTATTTTTTATTATACTTTAAGTTCCAGGGTACATGTGCACAACGTGCAGGTTTGTTACATATGTATACATGTGCCATATTGCTGTGTTGCACCCATTAACTCGTCATTTACATTAGGCATTTCTCCTAATGCTATCCCTCCCCCCTCACCCCACCCCACAACAGGCCTCAGTGTGTGGTGTTCCCCACTCTGTGTTCAAGTGTTCTCATTGTTCAATTCCCACCTATGATTGAGAACATGCGGTGTTTAGTTTTCTGTCCTTGCAATAGTTTGTTCAGAATGATGGTTTCCAGCTTCATCCATGTCCCTACAAAGGACATGAATGCATCCTTTTTTATGGCTGCATAGTATTCCATGTTGTGTATGTGCCACATTTTCTTAATCCAGTCTATCACTGATGGACATTTGGGTTGGTTCCAAGTCTTTGCTATTGTGAATAGTGCCACAATAAACATACGTGTGCATGTGTCTTTATAATAGCATGATTTATAATCCTTTGGGTATATACCCAGTAAAGGGATTGCTGGGTCAAATGGTATTTCTAGTTCTAAATCCTTGAGGAATTTCTGCACTGTCTTCTGCAATGGTAGAACTAGTTTACACTCCCACCAACAGTGTAAAAGTGTTCCTATTTCTCCACATCCTCTCCAGTATCTGTTGTTTCCTGACTTTTTAATTGATTGCCATTCTAAATGGTGTGAGATGGTATCTCATTGTGGTTTTGATTTGCATTTCTCTAATGGCCAGTGATGATGAGCCTTTTTTAATATGTATGTTGGCTGCATAAATGTCTTCTTTTGAGAAGTATCTGTTCATATCTTTTGCCCACATTTCGATGGGTTTTTTTGATTTTTTTCTTGTAAATTTAAGTTCTTTGTAGATTCTGGATAGTAGCCCTTTGCCAGATGGGTAGATTGTAAAAATTTTCTCCCATTCTGTAGGTTGCCTGTTCACTCTGATGGTAGTTTCTTTAGCTGTGCAGAAGCTCTTTAGTTTAATTAGATCCCATTTGTCTTTTTTGGCTTTTGTTGCCATGGCTTTTGGTATTTTACTCATGAAGTCCTTACCCATGCCTATGTCCTGAATGGTATTGCCTAGGCTTTCTTCTAGGGTATTTACGGTTTTAGGTCTGATTTAAGTTTTTAATCCATGTTGAATTAATTTTTTTACAAGGTGTAAGGAAGGGATTCAATTTCAGCTTTCTACATATGGCTAGCCATTTTCCCAGCACCATTTGTTAAATAGGGAATCCTTTCTCCATTTCTTGTTTTTGTCAGGTTTGTCAAAGATCAGATGGCTGTAGATGTGTGGTATCATTTCTGAGGGCTCTATTCTGTTCCATTGGTCTATATCTCTGTTTTGGTACCAGCACTATGCTGTTTTGGTCACTGTGGCCTTGTAGTATAGTTTGAAGTCAGGTAGCGTGATGCCTCCAGCTTTGTTCTTTTGGCTTAGGATTGTCTTGGCTATGCGGGCTCTTTCTTGGTTCCATATGAACTTTAAAGTAGATTTTTCCAATTTTGTGAAGACAATCATTGGTAGCTTGATGGGGATGGCATTGAATCTATAAATTACCTTGGGTAGTATGGCCATTTTCACGATATTCATTCTTCCTATCCGTGAACATGGAATGTTCTTCCATTTGTTTGTGTCCTCTTTTATTTCCTTGAGCAGTGGTTTGTAGTTCTCCTTGAAGAGGTCCTTCACATCCCTTGTAAGTTGGATTCCTAGGTATTTTATTCTCTTTGAAGCAACTGTGAATGGGAGTTCACTCATGATTTGGCTCCCTGTTTGTCTGTTATTGGTGTATAGGAATGCTTGTGATTTTTGCACATTGATTTCCTATCCTGAGACTTTGCTTATCAGCTTAAGGAGATTTGGGGCTGAGACAATGGGGTTTTCTAAATATGCAATCATGTCATATGCAAACAGGGACAATTTGACTTCTTATTTTCCTAACTGAATACCTTTTATTTCTTTCTCCTGCCTGAGTGCCCTGGCCAGAACTTCCAACACTATGTTGAATAGGAGTGGTGAGAGAGGGCATGCCTGTCTTGTGCAGGTTTTCAAAGGGAATTCTTCCAGTTTTTGCCCATTCAGTATGATATTGGCTGTGAGTCTGTCATAAATAGCTCTTATTATTTTGAGATATGTCTCATCAATACCTAGTTTATTGAGAGTTTTTAGCATGAATTGTTGTTGAATTTTGTCAAAGGCCTTTTCTGCATCTATTGAAATAATCATGTAGTTTTTGTCTTTGATTCTGTTTATATGATGGATTACATTCATTGATTTTTTATGTTGAACCAGCCTTGCATCCCAGGGATGAAGCCCACTTGATCATGGTGGATAAGCTTTTTGATGTGCTGCTGGATTCAGTTTGCCAGTATTTTATTGAGGATTTTTGCATTGATGTTCGTCAGGGATATTGGTCTAAAATTCTGTTTTTTTGCGTGTCTCTGCCAGGCTTTGGTATCAGGATGATGCTAGCCTCATAAAATGAGTTAGGGAGGATTCTCTCTTTTTCTATTGATTGGAATAGTTTCAGAACAAGTGGTACAAGTTCCTCTTTGTACTTCTGGTAGAATTCAGCTGTGAATCTGTCTGCTCCTGGACTTTTTTTGGTTGGTAGGCTATTAATTATTGCCTCAATTTCAGAGAATGTTATTGGTCCATTCAGGGATTCAACTTCTTCCTGGTTCAGTCTTGGGAGGGTATATGTGTCCAGGAATTTATCCATTTCTTCTAGATTTTCTAGTTTATTTGTGTAGAGGTGTTTATAGTATTCTCTGATGGTAGTTTGTATTTCTGTGGCATCAGTGGTGATATCCCCTTTATCATTTTTTATTGTGTCTATTTGATTCTTATCTCTTTTCTTCTTTATTAGTCTTGCCAGTGGTTTATCAGTTTTGTTGATCTTTTCAAAAAACCAGCTCCTGGATATATAGATTTTTTGAAGAGTTTTTTTTGCATCTCTATCTCCTTCAGTTTTGCTCTGATCTTAGTTACTTCTTACCTTCTGCTAGCTTTTGAATGTATTTGCTCTTGCTTCTCTAGTGCTTTTAATTGTGATGGAAGGTTGTCAATTTTAGATCTTTCCTGCTTTCTCTTGTGGGCATTTAGTGCTATAAATTTCCCTTTACACAGTGCTTTAAATGTGTCCCAGAGATTCTGGTATGTTGTGTCTTTGTTCCCATTGGTTTCAAAGAACATCTTTATTTCTGCCTTCATTTTGTTATTTACCCAGTAGTCAATCAGGAACAGGTTGTTCAGTTTCCATGTAGTTTTGCAGTTTTGATTGTTTCTTAATCCTGAGTTCTAATTTGATTGCATTGTTGCCTGAGAGACAGTTATGATTTCTGTTCTTTTGCATTTTCTGAGGAGTGCTTTACTTTCAACTATGTCATCAATTTTGGCATAAGTGAGATATGGTGCCGAGAAGAATATATATTCTTTTGTATATTCTGTTGATTTGGGGTGGAGAGTTCCGTAAATGTCTATTAGGTCTGCTTGGCACAGAGCTGAGTTCAAGTCCTGGATATCTTTGTTAACTTTCTGTCTCATTGATCTGTCTAATGTTGACAGTGGGGTGTTAAATTCTCCCATTATTATTGTGTGGGAATGTAAGTCTCTTTCTAGATCTCTAAGGACTTGCTTTATGAATCTGGGTGCTCCTGTATTGGGTGCTTATATGTTTAGGATAGTTAGCTCTTCTTGTTGAATTGATCCCTTTACCATTATGTAATGGCCTTTTTTGTCTCCTTTCATCTTTGTTGGTTTAAAGTCCGTTTTATCAGAGACTAGGATTGCAACCCTTGCTTTTTTTTGTTTTCCATTTACTTGGTAGATCTTCCTCCATCCATTTATTTGAGCCTATGTGTGTCTTTGTATGTGAGATGGTTCTCCTGAATACAGCACACTGATGGGTCTTGACTCTTTATCCAATTTGCCATTCTATGTCTTTTAATTGGGGCATTTAGCCCCTTTACATTTAAGGTTAATATTGTTATGTGTGAATTTGCTCATATTATTATGATATTAGCTGGTTATTTTGCTCATTAGCTGATGCAGCTTCTTCCTAGCATTGGTGGTCTTTAAAATATGTCATGTTTCTGCAGTGGCTGGTACTGATTGTTCCTTTCCATGTTTAGTGCTTCCTTCAGGAGCTCTTGTAAGGCATGCCTGTTGGTGACAAAATCTCCCAGCATTTGCCTGTCTATAAAGGATTTTATTTCTCCTTCACTTATGAAGCTTAGTTTGGCTGGATATGAAATTCTGGATTGAAAATTCTTTCTTTAAGATGCTGAATATCGGCCCCCACTCTCTTCTGGCTTGTAGAGTTTCTGCTGAGATATCAGCTATTAGTTTGATGGGCTTTCCTTTGTGGGTAACCCGACCTTTCTCTCTGGCTGCCCTTAACATTTTTTCCTTCATTTGAACCTTGGTGAATCTGACAATTATGTGTTTTGTGGTTGCTCTTCTTGAGGAGTATCTTTGTGGCATTCTCTGTATTTCCTGAATTTGAATGTTGGCCGGCTTTGCCATGTTGGGGAAGTCCACCTGGATAATATCCTGAAGAGTGTTTTCCAACTTGTTGCATTCTCCCCATCACTCTCAGGTACACCAATCAAATGTAGATTTGGTCTTTTCACATAGTCCCATATTTCTTGGAGGCTTTTTACTCTTTTTTCTCTAAACTTCTCTTCTCACTTCATTTCATTCATTTGATCTTCAATCACTGATACTCTTTCTTCCACTTGATCAAATCAGCTACTGAAGCTTATGCATGTATCACATAGTTCTAGTGCCATGGTTTTCAGCTCCATCAGGTCATTTAAGGTCTTCTCTATGCAGTTTATTGTAGTTAGCCATTCTTCTAATCTTTTTTCAAGATTTTTGGCTTCTTTGCAATGGGATCAAACTTTCTCCTTTAGCTCGGAAAAGTTTGTTATTACCGATCTTCTGAAGCCCACTTCTGTCAACTCATTAAAATCATTCTCCATCCAGGTTTGTTCCGTTGCTGGTGAGGAGCTGTGATTCTTTGGAGGAGAAGAGGTGGTCTGGTTTTTAGAATTTTCAGCTTTTCTGTTCTGGTTTCTCCCCATCTGTGTGGTTTTGTCTACCTTTGGTCTTTGATGATGGTGACCTACAAATGGGGTTTTGGTTTGGATGTCCTTTTTGTTGATGTTGATGCTATTCCTTTCTGTTTGTTAGTTTTTCTTCTAACTAGGACCCTCGTCAGGACCCTCAGCTGCAGGTCTGTTGGACTTTGCTGGAGTTCCACTCCAGACCCTGTTTGCCTGGGTGTCACCAGTAGAGGCTGCAGAACAGCAAATATTGCAGAACAGCAAGCATTGCTGCCTGATCCTTCTTCTGGAAGCTTCATCTCAGAGGGGCACCTGGGTGTATGAGGTGTCAATTTGCCCCTACTGGGAGCTGTCTCCCAGTTAGGCTACTCGGGGGTTTAGGATCCACTTGAGGAGGCAGTCTGTCCATTCTCAGATGTCAAACTCTACGCTGGGAGAACCACTGCTCTCTTCAAAGCTGTCAGACAGGGATGTTTATGTCTGTGGAAGTTGTCTGCTGCCTTTCGTTCAGCTATGTCTGGCCCCAGAGGTGGAGTCTAGAGGCAGGAGGCCTTGTTGACCTGTGGTGGGCTCCACCCAGTTTGAGCTTCCTGGCCACTTGATTTACCTAGTCAAGCTTCAGCAATGGTGGACGCCCCTCCCCCAGCCTCACTGCTGCCTCACAGTTCAATCTTGGACTGCTGTGCTAGCAGTGAGCAAGGCTCCGTGGATGTGGGACCCACTGAGCTTGCATGGGATATAATCTCCTGGTGTGCTGTTTGCTAAGACCATTGGAAAAGCACAGAATTAGGGCAGGAGTGCCAATTTTCCAGGTACCATCTGTCACGGCTTCCCTTGGCTAGGTAAGGGAATTCCCCAACCCTTTGTGCTTCCCAGGTGAGGTGATGCCCCACCCTGCTTCAACTCACTCTCCATGAGCTGCACCCACTGTCCAACCAGTCCTGATGAGATGAACCCAATACCTCAGTTGGAAATGCAGAAATCTACTGTCTTCCTCATCACTTATACTGGGAGCTGTCAACTGGAGCTGTTCCTATTCTGCCATCTTGGAACGATCCTACACACTCCATTTCCAATGAAATTAAGAGAAAGGAAAATCTTCCAAATCCGAAATACACGTAAAGCTGTCAGAAAGATCTGAGAACTGGCAAAATACATATAGAAAATGCCATTAGAAATGCCAAGGGGCTTGAGCATGGCAGATTTCCAAAGGTGGCAAATTTATTCTGACAATAAAGCCCAATGCTACTCTACTATAACTTTAGTGGGATATGCTGTGAGCAAGGCTGAGCTCAGAGAGAGCTGAGTCTAAGCAGGGCTGAGAGCTTGGGGGTTACAGGCAGAGAGATGCCAGCAGCAGGTCTCAGAATTCACTAGCAATTATTTACTTGTTGAAAATGAGGAGCCTACCTTGGAACAGAGCCGATGTTCTTTAACTGCAGTAGTCAGCAGGGGAATGGGGAAAACATGGCTGGCAGCAGAGATCCTTCTAGATGTTGTTTGCTTTGGGGAAACAGAGGAGTTCAACTGGCTCAGGGGAATACAGCAAAGTACCATATGTGAGAAGAATCTGTAACAACAGAAGACAGAACTCATGATTACAATGTCTGGAAGCTACATTTTTCTCCCCAGCCAAAAAAAATGTCCTGAAAAATGGTCTTCCAAGAAAATCCAACTTTCCCACCATAAGAAATAAAAAAGAAACAACATAACACCAATAAAATAGAGTAAGTTTTATAGAAGAAGACATAAAACACCCTCAGACACAAAGCAGATGGAAATTGTGCAAACATTCCACCATGAGTTTATATATATATATGATTAATATATAATATAAAAATTTAGCCACTATGAAGGAATAACAAAGCAGAAATATAAAACTAAGGGAAGAAATATTTTTATCTATTAGGTAAATGATGGCAGCTTAATTCTGAATTGTGCTACTGGAAAACATACAAAGCAAGCCCTGAAAGATAAAAGAGATAGTTAAAAACCTGAAGTACATACTTCCTAAACATAAAGAATGAGAAAACACAAATTCCAAATTACATGTGAGCATGGCAATTGGCAATTGAGACTATGATGATGCTACCTGTTGTTAGAAAAAAAAAAAAAAGCCATGAAGACATTGTGTCCAGAGTTGGTTCCTTCTGGTGGGTTCGTGGTCTCGCTGACTTCAAGAATGGAGCTGCAGACCTTCATGGTGAGTGTTACAGCTCTTAAAGATGGCATAGACCTGAAGAGTGAGCAGCAACAAGATTTATTGTGAAGAGCAAGAGAACAAAGCTTCTGCAGTGTGGAAGGGGACCCAGTCAGGTTGCCGCTGCTGGATGGGGTGGCCAGCTTTTATTCCCTTATTTGTCCCTGCCCATGTCCTGCTGATTGGTCCATTTTACAGAGCACTGATTGGTCCATTTTACAGTGTGCTGATTGGTCCATTTTACCAACCTCTAGCTAGCCACAGAGCACTGATTGGTGCATTTTTTTTTTTTTTTGAGACAGAGTCTCGCTCTTTCACCCAGGCTGGAGTGCAGTGGCGCGATCTCTGCTCACTGCAAGCTCCGCCTCCCGGGTTCACACCATTCTCCTGCCTCAGCCTCCCAAGTAGCTGGGATTACAGGTGCCCGCCACCACGCCCAGCTAATTTTTTGTATTTTCAGTAGAGACGAGGTTTCACCGTGTTAGCCAGGATGGTCTCGATCTCCTGACCTCGTGATCCACCTGCCTCGGCCTCCCAAAGTGCTGGGATTACAGGCGTGAGCCACCGCACCCAGCCTGATTGGTGCATTTTTACAGAGTGCTGATTGGTGCATTTTACAATCCTCTTGTAAGACAGAAAAGTTCTCCAAGTCCCCATCTGACCCAGAAGTCCAGCTGGCTTCACCTCTCAATCCCCCCCCTAAACAGGACACCCCAACTGCTGTTGGGAATTGGGCAATGACCACTCAAGCTACATCCTGCTGGATAGGGGTGAAGAAGGGACCTTGCAGTGGTAGTGTCTTCCAGAAGGGAACTCTCTAGGCCAGCCAAAGGGTCAGTGGGTTGGTTCAGGGGTCCTCCATAGAAGTTGTAGTTGAGCTCACTTGGGGTTCCATTTGTAACACCATCTGTAACTTGATGGCATCAATCCTGGAGGAAACAAATTTGACAAGGAGGTTAAAAACACAAGGCCCAAGTATGAGATGAGTAATAGCAAGATGGCTGTCACAGGACCTAGAAAGGGGAGAAGCCACGTCTCCCAACTCCAGAGGTTGGCATAAGAGTTTGAAAGACATTGTCTGATTTCAGAAGCCTTTTCCTGTAAACGGCCGGTGGCATCTCATACTGTCCCTGACTGGTTAGTGTAAAAGAAACACTCCTCCTCTAAGAAGGTGCAGAGTCCTCCTTTCTCAGCAGTGAGGAGGTCTAGGCCTCAGCAGTTCTGGAGAGTCACTGCTGCCAAAGAGTCTATTTGGGATTGCAGAGTAAGGATAGGTTTTGTTATTTCTTGTAAACTGTCTGAGAAATCTTTTGAGAGTGTGTGGTAATAGGATAGTGAAGTAGATAAACTGGCTATTCTGGTTCCTGTAGCAGTGGCATTCCTAACCCTATAAGTAGAGGTATTAGATATATGGCCCTGTGCTGATGGACTTGAGCTTTGAGGGGCAATGATAGGGTCTGATTTCCTGGGGCAATGTTAATGTTCAGACTCAGGAAGACTGAGGTGCAGGTGCCTGTCCAGTTGGTGGGGAGGCAGATACAGGTTGAAATTACACATAAGAAGAATATGCCTTGGCTGGGTAGACAGAACTGGTTGTGTATGTTAACAAGGTGTGTGAGTTTGTTGTTTTCATTTTCTCATACTCCTAGAGTACTTGCCAAGGTAGCTCCAGTGAGCAGCTGGAAAGGGGTGTTGGGAGCAAACTGAGTGGCTCCTGTGTTCTATTTTCCCATTGGAGAAAAAACCTTTTTGTATCTACCAGGAATCATTTGAGAGAGTGATTGAAAGAGGGGATGAGAAGGCATTCAGTAGTGGTGGGGGTGCTGCTGCAGGAGGTCCAGGGGTGAATGGTCATACAGGGAGTATGTTTGCCATTACAAAACCTGGACTGTTTGTTAAGCAGGGAGGAGGTGATGATTTTTGGAGGCCCTGAGAAGTCTTTTGAATGGAGCTGTTTGGGTGACTTGGAAGTTGCTATGATCAGTTAGGGCTTGAAGTTGTAGGGTGTAATTACACTGATGGGATAGTAGGTGCCCCAGGGGCAGGCCTGATAAAAGGCTGTATTGGATGCATAAAGGAGCTTGGAAAGTTAAGATGGTATTCATGGTTACAGGGCCACGTATGGGCTTTTCATTGCTTGTGTAATAGGTGAGGTTGGAAATGTAAGAACGTAAAAGTTGTATTGCACATCCTATTAGGGTATTATTGGTCCTATCAGAGATAGGGAAGTCAGCTAATGATTGCATATTTAGAAGTCGGAAGGGTCTTTTCCTTCATAACAAGGGTGGTAGGTTAAATTAGTAAAGACCCAGTTTTTTGCAGGAACAGGAATGGCAACGTAAGCAGTGGTTGATAGAGAGATACAAAGTCAACAGTCATTTGCCAGGGAAGGATTGGACTGGTTTAACAGAGAGTGGGTTGAAAGTCTTGTAGAGATAATTAGGAGCTAGTAGAAGGGGAGGGGCAACTGTCTGGGGCATCCAAGGAAGTGGGAGGGATAGATAGGCAAAGAGTAAGTAGGAAGGTAAAGAGGGTGACCTGGAACATGAGATCATTTTATCCAGTCTGAGTTAAAGGTAGGAGTAAATTGCTGCCAGAAGAAAGGATGATAGAAAGAAGGTTGATGTGATTAGGATTTTAATCCCAGCAGGAGCTACAGTATATAGTCCTATTGCAAATAGCATGGTTAGTATGTTGCTTATTAATATGATGAAACAGTAAAAGGATTCCATTAAAGGAGCAGGGAGAGGTGTTAAAGATTATGTAGGTTTTCACTTATCTTTTTTAAGGTGGAAGGGGTTTTTCCTCAGGATCAGTGGTAGAAGCCTTTTTAGTCTGGGATGTTCCCTTCTGAAATAGGAGATGCAAGTCCTCCAATGGTTCACAGGTGTATCGAGGCTGATCTGGCTGATCTTGGGACCCCTGAGCTGTCGATCCCGCAGTTTCCTCAGGGGGTGTCCAAACTTTAACTTGGGTGTGGTGAATCCAAGATTCCACTCCTGCCACCTTAACTGCAGTGGGGGTAGAGAGGATTACTGAGTATGGTCCTTCCCACAAAGAATCCACAGATGGGGAGGCAGAGGGGAGGGATTTGACCAATACTAGATCTCCCAGTTGAAACAACTCCATTCCCTCTTCTCTGTGACATCCTTCAGGTAAGTTTTTAAGGTTTCATTGATATTTTGCCAAAGAAGTTATATCTTTGTCCAAGTTGGCCATTTCCTGATCAAGTAGGAGGTCGTTTATGAGAAAAGGTCATCCATACAGCATTTCATTGGACTGAGCCCCATTTTGTGAGGAGAATTTTGTATTCTCAACAAGGCCATGGGCAAGACAGTAGGCCATGGGAGATGAGTTTCTTGTGTTAGTTTCCTTAAGTGCCTCTTGAGTGTGTTTCATTTGCCTTCTCACCCTTCCCTGAGGATTATGGCCTCCAGGTGCAGTGAAGGTGATATTGTATCCCTAGTGCCCTGGAAATTCCCTGCATTATTGTGGCTTTACAAGCCAGACCACTGTCACTTTGTAAGCTTTGAGGAAGCCCAAATCTAGGAATTATTTCATGAATTAGGACTTTAACCACTTCCTGAGCCTTCTCTGTCTTGCCGGGGAAGGCTTCTATCCAAGTTGTAAAGGTATCAACACAGACCAGCAAGTATTAAAATCCCTTTGACTTAGGCATACGGGTGAAGTCTAACTGCCAGTCCTCTCTGGGATAGTAACCTATTCCTTGTTCCCCCAGAGGGGCCTTATCATGGACCAGGGGATTATTCCTTTGGCACATCTCACAGGCTTTGACTACTTTGTTGGATGGTCCAGAGGAGATTTGGTGCTGAAAATAGGGATTTGGCCATTTGATGAGTGTTCTCAAGACCCACGTGAAAAGTTTGGTGGAGGGTTTTAAGTATTTTCCACTGGCTGGCTTCAGGTATGAGTACCTTTCCCTCTTCCGTCATTAACCACCCTGAGGGGAGAAAACTATGCCCTCATGAAAGTCCCCATTCTGTTTCAGTCAGGGAATACTGGGGCTTCATCTCTTGGAGAGGGTTGTTCCATACCAAGGGTCCTCCCATGGGAATTTCTAATGGAAGGTTCCATCTGGCACCAAATTTGGCCTCAGTGTCTGCCCAACAGTTTCCTTCTGCCTTTTCTCTTTTACTTTTTTGATGGCTTTGGCAGTGTAAGACTGCCACCTCCTTGGGTTTTTGCCCTGCATGCAATAACTCCATGATTTCCTTGTGGTATTTAATGGGGGTTCCCCCAGAGGTTAGGAACTCCCTTTCCTTCCATATTGCAGCATAGGTATATAGGATTAGATAAGCATACTTGCTATCTGTATACACATTTATTCTCTTTCCCTTTCCCAGTTCTAAGGCTTGGGTAAGTGCCACTAGTTCTGCTAACTGTGCTCTGGTCCCTGGGAAAAGAGGCTTGCTTTCAATTACTGTTACATCACTAACTATGACATAACCTGCCCTACATATCCCATTCTGCACAAATGAACTTCCATCAGTATATAGGTTAAGGTCAGCATTAGCTAAGGGGACTTCTAAGAGATCCTCTCAGGTGGCATAAGTCTGGACTATAATTTGTTGGCAGTCATGCTTGATTGTTTCCCCATCCTCTGGGAGAAAAGTGGCAGGGTTGAGGGCTGCACACATGCATATTTGAAGCACCAGTCCCTCAAGGAGTAGTGCCTGGTATCTGAGCAGGCAGTTGTCTGATAGCCATAAACTTCTTTTAGCACCTAGTATGCCATTTACATCATGTGTAGTACAGATGGTGAGATCCTTTCCTTGTATTATTTTGATAGCCTCTGATACTAAGATGGCCACCACAACTACCTGTAAACAGTGAGGCCAGCTTTTTGCTACTACATCAATTTCCTTACTTAAGTATGCCACTGGTTGTGGGGTTGTCCCATGAGTCTGAGTAAGGACTCCACAAGCTATTCCTGCTCTCTCTGTGATGTATAAAGAGAAGTTTTGTCCTGTAGGAAGGCTTAAAGCTAGAGCTTGTACTAGGGTCTTCTTTAAGGTCTTGAAGGCTGTTTCTGCCTCTGGTTCCCATTCTACTAGATGAGCATTTGCCCTGTGGGTCTCCTTGATTAGAGTATAGACTGCCCTGGCCATCTCGCTGTATTCGGGGATCCATAGTCAGCAAAAGCCTGTGATTCCAAGGAACCCCAACAACTGTTTTAATGTCTTAGAGTGAGAATAAGCCAGTATAGGCTGTATTCATTCCTTGTTGGGGGCTCTTGTTCCTCTGGCTAAGATTAAGCCTAGATATTTAACTTGTTGTAGGCAGAGTTGGGCCTTCAATTTAGACACCTTGTACTCTTGATTAGCTAGAAAATTTAAGAGATCTAGGCTAGCCTGCTGGTATGAGGCTTCCAAACTGGTAGCCAAAAGTAAATCATTTATATACTGAAGGACTAGAGTGCCTGGACTTCAGAAGTGGCCTAGATCTTGGGCCAGTACCTGACCAAACAGATGAGGGCTATCCCTAAACCCTTGGGGCAAGACTGTCCATGTAAGTTGGGATATGTGGTCTGTGGGATCCTCAAAGGCAAAGAGAAACTGAAAGTCAGAGTGCAGGGGAATACAGAAGAAGGCATCCTTGAGGTCCAGAACCATGAACCATTCTGCTTCCTCTGGTATTTCAGGGAGCAGAGTATAGGGGTTAGGTATAACTGGATATAGAGGAATTACTGTCTCATTGAAGAGTCTAAGATCTTGCACTAGTCAACTGACCGTTCAGTTTTTGTACCCTAGAATTGGGGTGTTGCAGGGACTGCCGCATTTTCTTACTAAGCCTTGAGCCTTTAAATGTCTAACAATATCCTGTAATCCTTTATGAGCTTCAGGCCTTAAGGGATATTGCCTTTGATAAGGAAAAGTGGTGGGGTCTTTTAGCCTGATTTGGACTGGGTGAACACTTTTTTTCCCTTCTGAATTGTCCTTCCAGTGCCCAGACTTCAGGGTTGATTCCCTCCTCAAGCAGGAGACAACAAATGGGTAACTTGTTCCCCATATTCATGCAGATAATAGCTCCAGTTTTGGCTAATATGTCCCTCCCTAATAAGGGTGTGGGACTTTCAAGCATAACAAGAAAGGCATGTGAAAAGAGCAAAGTCTCCCAATTACAACTAAGGAGGTGGGAGAAATACCTGGTTGCAGGCTGTCCCAGGATTCCGCGGATGGTAATGGACCTAGAGGACAGCTGTCAGGAACAGGAGACTAACACTGAGAAAGCCATGCCAGTGTCCAGGAAGAAGTCAATTTCCTGGCCCTCAATGGTTAAATGTACCAGGGCTCAGTGAGGGTGAGGACACGAGTTGGTGCTTGCCCCAGGCACCCTCAGTTCTGTTGTTGGATCATCTGGTTGGGGCTTCTGGCCCAGAGAACCTTTGACCTCTGGGATAGTGTGCCTTCCAGTGATTGCCTCGGTATAGTGGACATGGGTGAGGGGTCAGCTTGCTTATCATTGGACTATCTTTTTTAAAGTGTCATTGCAAACCACACTGATAACAAGCCCCACCAGGTGGTTGGCCTGCTCCATTCTCTGTCCTCTTTGAAACACCAAGGTTTGTTTGTCTGAGGACCATGAATAAGGCTGCAGCCTTTCTCTGATATTGCTTTCTTTTTGGCCTGTTCCTCTTGGTCCCTATTATAGAACACCGAGGTTGCCAGGTTTAATGCCTCCAGATTTTGTTCATGGCCCAGGACTCACTTTTGGAGCTTTCTCCTGATATCTGCGGCTGACTGGGTAATAAACTTACCTTTTAGGATCAATTGACCTTTGAGGGAGTCAGGTGTCAGGGGAGTATATTTTCTTAGGGCCTCCCATAGCCACTCAAGGAAGGCAGAAAGATTTTCTTCCTTTCCCTGAGTTATGGTGGACATCATTGAATAATTCCTGGGCTTTTTCCTAATTCTCCTTAGTCCTACTAGAACAAAAGTCAACAGATGTTTATGACTCCAGTCCCCATGATCTGAGTCTAGGTCCCAGTGGGGATTCACACTGCAGATGGCTTGCTGACTGGTAGGGAATTTGTCCCTTTCTTTGGTTGTAATTCTATCATTTACTTGACTAAGATACCAAATATCTCCAAGCTCTCAGGCTGCAGCTAAAGTCACATTCTTTTCATTAAAGGCCAGGGTTTGATCTAACAATATCATGACATCTCTCCAAGTGAGGTCAAAGGTTTGCCCTAGACCCTGTAGGATATCTATGTACCTATCAGGATCATCTGAAAACTTCCCCAGGTCTGCCTGGATCTGCTTTAAATCAGAGAGGGAGAAGGGGACATGCACCTGGGTTGAGCCAAATTCCCCTCCCCCTACAGCTTGAAGGGGACATAACCAATAGCCCGGGGGTTTTTGTGGTCCCTTGGAGATTTATTTGCTTGTTGCCTTCTGGGTAGGGAGACTAGAGGAGCCTTATCATTAAAAGGAAGGGGAGCTGTAAGGAGGTTAGGATATGGAGGTAAGTTGAGAGGTCCTCCTGTGGGATGTAAATTGCAAGTTTGCATAGTTGTGGATTATCCTTCAATAAAAGAAAGCTTGGACATGAGGTATTTCACTCCATTTGCCTTCCCTCTTACAGAAAAGGTTAAGCTGCAGGATAGTATTGTAATTTATACTTCCCTCAGGTGACCATTTTTTTTTCCCATCAGAGAGAATATTGGGGCCAGGATGTAGTGCAGAGAAAAATGAGCTATATCTTTTTCAGAGTTTGTGGGTCAAATTGGTCCCAATGGCTTAGGATGCATTTCAAGGGTGAGCCTGTTGATGCCTGAGTGTTTCCCATCTGAAAGAAAAAACTGCCCACCATTTTGGTTTGTTTGTCTCCCCCTCACTCGCCCAAGAACCCACAATGGTCCCTGGACCAGAATAGTTGTGCTCAATGAAGCAGCAGCAGAAACACTGGTTTTCCTCATAGACCACAAGGAGGACCAAGGAAGGTGGGATTTAGTGGCCTTTACCGACACATTCTCAAAAATCTGCACCCTTGCCTTTCCTCTTAGACCACAAAGAGGACCAAGAAAAATCAGATTTAGTGGTCCTTACCGACACATTCTCAAAAACCTATTAGAGTCCCAAGCATTTTCTCCTGTTAGTATTGGGACCTTACCTCTGTCCTATAAAGATGATATGCCCCAAAAATGGAGTGGAGGGCCACACCCTAAGGGAGGGAAGAGATCTCCAGGATTGGAAGAGTGACACCTTTTGTCCTCACTTCTCATCACATGAATAGGAAGGATATCATTTCTGAGGCTCCCCATATCCTAGCTTCAGAAATAGCCTTTGTTAGGCCTGCTAGTCTGAGGAGGGATCCTAAAATTCCAGATAGTCTCCCCCAACCCCCAGTGGGGCTTTGGGCAAAAATTATGTCTTTCTGATTGGTGAACCTGGATGCCTAAAGAAAGGAACAAAGTCCCAAAATTTATACTAGAAATCATTCTTATAGGAGAAACTAGAAAAGCACCAGAGACAGGGAGTGGTTTTTAGAAGCAGGACGAGCCTCAGAAAAGAGAGGCAGGAGGAAATTTGTCTGAAAAGCGTTAGGACCCAGGAGGCAAGGGTCAAGTTAGATAGGATAGATGGGCAAGTCTTGCTTAGATGACATGACTTTGAGAGCTCTGCTCATGGCTATAGCAACATTTTATCAGGACCCTGGAGCTGAATGGCTTTCCTTTCTGTTGACACTCAGCTCAGCCCAGAAGTACAGGAAAAGTTTAAGCTGTTTCCAGGCAAACCAATGCTCCCAACTCCAAAGAGTCAGGAGTAGTTAGAGAGCTCTTTCCCAGAAAGCCTGACACCCATGTCTTTAGTCCTGCAGCCGCGCTAGTCATTTTTAGCTTGCTGATAGGTGCCCGGTGTTTAGCCCCCAAATTCTGAGGAAAAATTGGAGAAAATAGCAAGCAAAATGGGTCCAGTTGTACTCACCACTTGGAAATATTCCAGACAAGCCCCCAAGATGTGTCTGGAGTTGGTTCCTTCCGGTGGGTTCGTGGTCTCACTGACTTCAAGAATGGAGCCATGGACCTTTGCAGTGAGTGTTACAGCTCTTAAAGATGGCATGGACCTGAAGAGTGAGCAGCAGCAAGATTTATTGTGAAGAGCTAAAGAGCAAAGCTTCCCCAGTGTGGAAGGGGATAAGAGGGTTGCCACTGCTGGCTGGGGTGGCCAGCTTTTATTCCCTTATTTGTCCCTGCCCATGTCCTGCTGATTGGCTCATTTTACAGAGCACTTATTTGTCCAATTTACAATGTGCTGATTGGTCTATTTTACAAACCTCTAGCCACAGAGCACTGATTGGTGCATTTTTACAGAATGCTGATTAGTGCATTTTATAATCCTCTTGTAAGACAGAAAACTTCTCCAAGTCCCCACCCAACCCAGAAGTCCAGCTAGCTTCACCTCTCAGCATCTGGTGGTCTGGTGGTGGCAGATCCTGTACGTGCCCTTAATACAAAAAGGAAGGACTCTGCGCAGGCTGTCTTGAACAGGGATTGCCTAAGCACTGGGAGAAGCAGAGTTTGCAGACGGGAAAGGAGCAGAAGGGCAGAGGTGGAAGATCTAGGAAGCATCAGCAAGATAAACCTTTGAAATATTAGTGTATCATTGTGGAAAACAAGACCCATCTCCTTGGTGAAAAAACCAGGAAAGTCCAGGGATGAAGGCAGAAGTCATCCAGAACCATGTTTATGGTTCCCAGAAATGCTGGGGGAATAATTTTATTTTAAAAACAAAATTCAGGCCAGGAGCAGTGGCTCACACCTGGAATCCCAGCACTTTGGGAGGCTGAGGCGGGCAGATTACGAGGTCAGGAGATTGAGACCATCCTGGCTAACACGGTGAAACCCCGTCTCTACTAAACAAAATACAAAAAAATTAGCCAGGCGTGGTGGTGGGTGCCTGTAGTCCCAGCTACTTGGGAGGCTGAGGCAGGGGAATAGCATGAACCTAGGAGGTGGAGCTTGCAGTGAGCCAAGATCTTGCCACTGTACTCCAGCCTGGTGACAGAGCGAGACTCCATCTAAAAAAAAAAAAAAAAAGGAATTCAGTGTAGCCCTCTTTATAAGACAGTTAAACTAAAATCAGCTAATTACATTTTCCAAAATGACACACTTTGACCTTTGAGATGCTCTGAGAGTCTCCTCTGAGAATCAGAGAAGATATGTTAACTAGGAAGCCATCCATCAGTGTGGAAGGATGGATTGCTGGAAATTTACTCTGGCCTGATCTTACATGCTGAGGTGAACTCTGGCAAGGCTGAGTATCCCTAATCTGAAAATCTGAAATCTGAAGTGCTCCAAAATCCAAAACTTTTTGAGAGCTGACATGATGCTCAAAGAAAATGTTTATTAGAGCATTTCAGTTTTATTTTTATTTTTTGGATTAGTGAAGTTCAACTGTTGTAACTGCAAATATTGCAAAATCCAAAAAGAAAGCTAAAATTCAAAACACTTCTGATCCCAAGCATTTTGCATAAGGGATACTCAACCTTGGTCCCAGAAAATCCAACTCATTCCAATATGAGTGACAACAAAAGAAATAAACAAGCATCAATAAAAGTTACAATATAAACTTTTCTATAAATGAGGAAGACTCATCAAAAAAAAAATATCATCACAAAGCAGATGAACACTGTAGCCCTCTTAATGAAAGATCAAAGCATGAAGGAAGGTTATAGGACAGAAATAAAAGAATTTGGAGAAAAGATGCTCAAAGACCAGGGATGATCTCTATTAAAAAAACATGATAAAACAGGAAATGGCACAATTTCAGAAAAACAGACACCAAAATCGCTTCAGAAATGAAGAAAAATTATAAGGAACTCAATGGGGAATAGATCCTATGAGAGTCCAGTAAGAAATTTGTGAAAAAAAAATGATAAAGAACAAAATAAAATGAAAATTAAGTCAGAGAAAGAATGAAAAAATTGGGAGAAAATAAAAAATATAGATCATAGATATATACAATCCAAACTAGCATAAGTAGAGAGTCCTGAAAAGAAAAACAATGAATCTGAAATTTTTAAAAAATTCAAGAAAAAAATTATGAAATTAAAAAAAAAGGCTTGGTTCTTCATATTGCAATGACTCATTATCTGTAGAGGAAAATTAACCTAAATGTCAACACTAATACATATGCTACAAAGGTAATAAATTTTAAAGATAAAGAAATAATGCATATGTCAGATACTTAAAGAGATCAAGTCACTTAAGAAGAAAATCAGTTTGGCATGAAGCTTTCACAAGAACATTCAATACTGGAGGACATTGAAGCTACACATTGACTATTCAAGAAAATGAAGTATTATCCAACCTGCCCTTTAAGTAGAACAGCTATAAACAGTTGTGAACAGTAAGAGTTAGAAAACATTGTTTACAAGAGTCTTGAGAAAACTAGTACAAGATGAACTTTAGCCAAGCAAGAGATGACTAATAAAAACTTAGCAAAAAGATTTATGATTAATACCTTCAGAAAGTTTTATAATTAAACAGTAAAATACTCTGGTGGAAGAAACATCTGTGAATAAATGAGAATTAGCTGATATTCTTCTGTTTTATGCCTTTACATATAATGAGAGTGGGGAGCAAGTACATAACACCTGCTAGGGAGGGGTCAGAAGTTCTACTACTAACCAGCTATGAAATGTTGCTGACATACTCACTATCCTATGCTTTGGAATTTTTATCTTATGTGTGCACGAATTTAGAATCTGATATGCCAGAGTAATTAAAATTAAAGGTTGAATGCTTAGCTTTGGGACAAGAAAGACCATATATAGTGAAACAACAAATGGACCAGAAAACTATGAACTATAGTCCTTGTCCCATCTACAAGACTCAGAAGTCAAATGTTGATCACTTTCTTTGTCTCTGTTTTCTCATTGTAAATTGTGAAGAAATTGACAATAACATGGTCTTATTTTTATGCTTTTCTTGGTATATTATTTTGTTATTGTTACCACAAAGGCCGAAATAACAAACTTTTGTTTACTCATTCAATATTTATTTAGCACCTACTATATGTCATGAACAGTTCTAGTGAATAATCAAAGACAAAATCTCTACTCTTATAGACCTTATATTTTAGTTAGGGCTAGGGAAAAGAAAATAAGCCATAAGCATTATAAACAAATAAATTCCATAGTGTGTTACAAGACAGTAAGTATTACAGAAACAAATAAAGCAGATTAAGAAGGGCAAGGAATGTTGGGGGAATAATTTTGTTTTTAAAAGGAAATTTAGTGTAGGCCTCATTGTAAGACAGTTAAACAAAAATTAGTTAATCACATTTTCAAAAATGAAAACACTTTGACCTTTGAGATGTTCTAGAAAAACTTTCAAATTATGTCTCCTTTATGAAAAATTGGACTATTGATTTGACGTTGTATTTTCTCTGTCAGAATTAACCCAGGATTTTCGCCAAGTCTCTTATTTTACTATGCCAATACATTGACTCTGATTTTAAGTATATTTGTTTCTTTTATATTTTCTACTTAGATAAATTTTGTTATTCTTTTTCTAACTGCCTGTGCTAAAACTTCTCTTGCTTTCTTTTCATTTTTCCCGTTTAATAGCAGCTTATAAAACTGTAAATTTCATTTGAGTAGTTTTTATCATATCTCATACATTTTTATAAAGAATGTACTAATTATTATTTTTTATAATTGTAATTTAATTTTTTTATTATACCCAAGAGTTATTTAGGATAGAGCTTTCTTTTTAATTTCCAAGACTTTGTGTTTACTTTAGTTATTAATTTCTGGTTTGTTACATTGTGGTCAGCAAAAAGATATTTGGATTATTTTGTATTTTGTTTCTATTAAACTTTTCTTCATCATCTCATATGTAGTAAATTTCAGTACGTTATACCTAGAAACTTGAAAATGAAACATATTCCTGTCAGTACAAAACAGATTTTTATGTATGGATATATGACTACTGTTCGTATGACTATGTTTTTGTGAATTTTTTGCATGTCTCCAATAGTTCATGTGATATTTATTTAAATAATGAGTTTGTCTCAATGAAGGTTCTGTTTTTGACTAGTATAAAGACAATCCTTTGCATGTGAATAAAAAATAATTTAGCACAGAAGTGGAAGACAACAAGTCGATATGAAATCTGAGTTGGCAGAACTCACACTCATACACACACACACACACAAATAGACCAAAAACACACAAACACATAAGAGAAATAACAACATTGGAAGGAGTAAAAAGAGGCTAAACACTGGAAAAGATAATAAAGGATAATGAGAGGAAAATTTTTAATGGAATTTTTTAAAATTTCTAAAGTAAATATATACTGTTAAACAAACATCAACATTGACATAATTAAAATTCCCTAAGGAAAGTAAAATCAGCTATACATACATGAAAGCCACTATCAGATTAGGTATTCATGCATTCCAATTTAACAAAGAAAACCGTGGGTTACACCTGTTTTTCTAGTGTCCTGTGCAGTTATTGTTCTATTCCCTATAAATAGTGTATTTTTCTTGAAGACATATTACCAAGTCACCCTAAGAATGAAGGGAAAAGTCACCTTGGCTTCAGATTTCTACATAGCAACATTCATTATTAGAAGATGGTTGAGCAACATTTACAAGGTACTCAAGTTATAAAGTTTGACGTTGACATCCAGCCAAATTTTACCTCTGTTATAAACACTGCAACTAAACGTTTGAATGCATACTAACTCTGGTAATTTTGCACTCATGAGATTTTCTTGAAAAAATTACTAAATATCTAACATTAGCCAATTAAATATGACTAGAGAAATTCACAAAAAAGACTAGGAATAAGGATTTAAAATATTTAACTGCAGAAGACCAAAAAAGGGTAGGACAAAGGTGGTGACAAATTATAATATAACTTTTTATATGGAAAGAATATGGTTCTTAACACTTTAGAAGCAGAAGGGAAAAGGATAGGACAGAATAAGTTTGCAGTTTGCATTTCAAGAACTAGAGGCAACAAAATATCATTAAAAATAAACAAGTAATAAGAGTTTTAGCAAATTGATAAATAAATCAAGGAATAAGAGTATTAGCATGTTTAAGAGAAAAAGTATATTTAAGGAAATGCATACTGTTGATTAAAATTGAATCATGAAGAAGAGGAGTGGAGAGGTAGAGAACAATAGAAAACTTTCTAACTATAATAAGAATCACGAGAACACATGGACACATGGAGGGGAATAACACACACTGGGGGCTATTGTGGGGTGGAGAGCTGGGGGAGGAAGAGCATCAGGAAGAATAGCTAATGGATGCTGGGCTTAATACCGGGTGATGGGTTGATCTGTACAGCAAACCACCATGGCACACATTTACCCATGTAACAAACCTGCACATCTTGTACATGTACCCTGGAACTTAAAATAAAAGTTGAAGAAAAACAAAATCACAAAAACGAACAATAAATGAAAACCAACCATGAAGAAAAAAAAAACTTTACAAGCCATCTAAAAAGAAAACATCACATATGACAAAATTAAAACCCATATATGTCATAGCATTAAATATAAATGAGTTTGACCTATTAAAGAAAGAAATGTTCTGCTTAGATTATAATGCAAACACCAACTTTGGATATTTACAAGAGACACATGCAAAATAAAATGATTTTCTAAGTCTGAAAATAAAAGAAGTGTCAACTGTAAACTAAAAAATAATATCAATATCACAAGCTTAACATAAAATTACATGGATTTCAACCTCAAATAATTAAAGGACACCAAAAGGGCACTTTGTAACCCTGAAAGTTGCAACTCATAATGAATACATTACAGTTATAAATAAACAATTATGTATTGAATAAGCAAAAATTATATGTCAGAAATGATAGGAGAGACAGTAGCAGTAAGATTTTAATTTACTCTTCATTATATTACATATGAAATTAGAGAAAAAATAAATATAGAATATGAATAATATAATTACTAAGATTACTCTGATGTATATAAGTTTTGGTGGCAGAAAATAGGGAATACATCATTTTTTTTGAAATACCCATAGAACAGTAACATTCAATGACCACCGAGAAGGTGAGAAGACTATAGAATATGATCAATAAGGTACGTCTGATTGATATGTACAAATTCTGGCAGAGAAAAAAAATCAGTCCGTGCTTATACAATTTAACATATATAATTCTTGAATTGAATAAGATATTACCAGACATGCCAAGATACAGAACCAAATAATTTAAAAACAAAAGGAAAAAATGACACAGTGACAGACCCAACAGTGGTTCAAGTATTGCAATTATTAGACATTAACTTTAAATAACTATGCTTAATATATTTGAGTATATATGAAAAGTGAAGAATTTTAGCATAGAATTAGAATATATGGAGAAAATTCAATTAACATTATAGAAATTTAAAACACAATAACTAAATAAGCATTTAATAGATGAATTTAAAGCCAAATGAGACATAGCAGAAACTATGACTAATATAGCTAAAAAATGGAAAATACATAAAATATATATAATGAATGGAGAGTTTCTGGAGTCCCAGAAGCTTTGAAGACAGAAGGAATAAAGAAAACTAGCCATGAATTTTTCAAAACTGATGGGAGCCATCAAGTCAAAGTTTCAAGAAACTCTTCATACTTCAAGAGGGGAAAAATAAGAAGAAAAAAAACGGGGGAAGAAAGAAAAACAAAATCATACTCTAGCCACATTCTCTGAGCCATGGAATAGGTAGTGTCTGGGAGGGAGCCTGAGTGAAATGTCCGGGATGTTATTAATATTCTATATCTTAACCTAGGTGGTAGTTATACAGGTATTATCACTGTGTAAAAGTTCATATAGCTTAAGATGTGTGCATTTTACAGTATGTATGTTACACTTCAATTTAAAAGTTTAAAGAATAGTTCTAAATTTTTGTTTCTTATTTAGCAAGCTATCCCTCCCTTCACGATGTCCTGGCCATAAAGGACTTTATAGAAGAAGGCAAGATAAACAACACATTAGGAAAAACAGAATGTAACATCAGATATGAACTGAACAGTAAAATCCTGTCTCTTCTTACCTGGCATATTTCACTTTAAAAGAAAGACAGGAGGAGTCACGAGTGGTTATTGTATTTGTTCCTGTTTTCATCCTTTGCTAGTAGAACTCCAAAGAGGAATGTCCAGAAAAATATCTTAAACAAGGTTTAGAAAGCTCAAGTCCATTGGCAAGATGGTAGATGCTGCTAGAATTTTATCCCTGGCATGTTTGGGCAGCTTAAATTCCCTGGGAAAATTCCCTCATATGATTAGTATTAACCTACTACAGGATAGTACTGCTGCTATAGCTCTGGAAGATGTACAGACCTGGAAGCAGCCCTCCAAGCTCCTTGTTACCTATGCAGTATGTGCAGGAGACCCATAAGTTTCCACAACCACCAGTGAGAGATTGTGAGCACTGCAGGAGCACTTCAAGGAGAGCAAGGAGAGACATCGTGACATGACAAAGTGGCTTCTGTGTGTGAGATTTACTATTCAGGGTATACACTTTTGTAGGGCATCCAGTAGTCACTCCCCAAAGCCAGAAGTCATCAGTAGCATCAGTCATACTTCAGCTTGCACCAGCGCAAAAAGCAGAACCAAATTAGCCACTCTTCAGCAGTAATTAGTGAGTGTAGAAGGGGTAGGCAATAATCTGAAGCTTCCTTCTGCCTTTCCTGCTTATGGACAAAACAATCCCTCTTAGATTTCTACACTCCAACATGCAAAGAGGGAGGGGGTCGGGATGAAACTGTAAGAGACTAAGCATTTATCTAAAAGGGCCTGAATAATCTTAAAAAGCAAAGTCAGCACCAATAGAGAATTTAATTTTGAATAGAATGAATATTTTAAATACTTATAAACCTTAGTAAAATATAAGGAAGTGACACTATATGAACTTACACATGAGAAAAATCAGGTCACCATAGGAAATAAAGATGTATGTATTTTTGGCACATCAGAGCATAGGGCATCAATTTATGACAGTTAATGATCAATTTATGACATCGAAGAAACCAATTAAGTAGCAGATACCATTTTATACCTTCTAAACTAACAAAAATCTAAAAAATGGTTATTCCAAATACTGGCAAAGTTATGGTAAAATCATTGCACATATATACCGGTGATGGAATAAATTAGAACACAATTTGGAAAAAGAAAAGTTATATATTACAAGTAGATACAGGACAATATGTCCTGAGGAAATATTTCATGAGAATCTACTGCAGTGTTATTTATGAAATAAAATGAATGAGAGCAATGTAAATGGCCAAAACGAACAAATAATTAAGTAAATTCTGGTACCTCAACTCTATGAAATGTTAGACAGCCATTAAAAATGTATGATTATTAAAAGCTGCATTGATATATAAAAAGCACTTAGTGGAAAAAGAAAATAGATAAAAATAAAGTTGTATATTGTACTAAAGCTCATAAGTATTTAAAAATTCTGTATTTTATTAAAGTCTAGAACAAAAATGGAAAAATAAAAATTGTTTAACCACAGAGGGTGAGAAGATACATTATAAATACAAAATAAGAGCCAGTCATAGTTATGAAAAATCAGACTCACTTCATGCCTGAGTCTCTCTCATTAGCTGCCCGCTCTCCAAGATCAGCAGCGCAGAGGAGTTATGAATCCAGGGCTTGATTCTTGGCTTCTCTGCCCCACTAACCAGGGGACCTCAGGCAGTTTACTTAACCTCACTTTGCCCTAGTTTCCTCATCTATAAAACGGGATTATGGTAATACTTACCTAACAGTGTGGTTGAGAAGCTTAGATAACTTCTTCTATTAAAGCACTTAGAAAACAATCTCAGCAATCCATTAGCATTCTGAGTTAACTGTTCTTGTTTTCCTTCGTTGGATGATATGAGCAATACATCACGGTTCCTAAACAAAGCATGTGGCAAGTACTGAATCATTCTTGAATTGAATTAGCTTTATAATCTAAGGAAAGAATGTGAGTGCATCTGTCTTTTTGTTTTGATTCCTTTTGTTTGTTTGCAGTATAGTTAATGTGTACAATCTTTTCTGTTGGTATTGAATGGGTAATTTTGGTAGCAGACAAATTGAGTTATTTAAATAAGAATGTTCTTCTTAGCAGTGTCTTAAAGGCAAAACAAATACTGAGTCCAGGCAGCTGACTGATATTCAGACAAAATGTTTAAGTATCTATTTTTCCCACTTTTCAACATATGTTGTAGTAGTTGTCATCATGCAAACAGACTTGGTATGTTTCACCTCAATTTGCATTAGCTGCATTTGCCAAAGAGTTAGAATCAGTGGTCTCTGAATTTCCCACAGAAGCAATGAAGACCACAATCAGTTATTTCACGCTGGAACATAAAATTTTATAGGTTCTTTTACTCTCCAGTCATCCTATGTGTGTACAAAATTAACAGGGGAATATACTTAAAGTTTTATGCTTTTCTAAGTTATTTTTTATAACTTAATCTTTACAAGTAAAAAACAAATACCCTAGAGAATAATTATTTGAATGTAAAATAATCAAAATATATTCTAGTCTTTCTCTTCCCTCTAAATGTTCTTCTTTCTCTTCCCCTTATGTAACCATAACTCACCTCCACTTTTCCCTTGCTCTTTTGCCTTTTTTTCTATTTGTATCCTCTTTTAGACTCTGAGCACAAGAATTGATATAAGTTGTCTGTCTATGTGGATTCTTCCATAGACAGTACATGAGATGGGACTCCATCAATAAAGGCTCAGTAACACAACACCCCACTCTCAGTAGCTTTAAACAAAAATGTATTTCTCATTCTCACTCCTTATCCATCTTGAGATAGCTGTGGCTCTGCACCATGTCCTCCTCATCCTGGGAACGAGGCTAAGACAGTCAACCATTGCCTGAAGTCAACACACCAGGAAGAAAGGCAGAAGCAAGTCACACACCAGCTCTTAAAACCTTCTTCCAGAATTGACCCATATGGGCCAGGCATGGTGGATCACACTTGTAATCTCAGCACTTTGGGAGGCCAAGGTGGGAGAATCACTTGAGGCCAGGAGTTTAAGACCAGCCTGGGCAACATATCAAGACTGTCTCTATAAAAAATAAAAACAAAAATAAATTAGATGGGCATGGTGATGCATGCCTGTAGTCCCAGCTACTCAGGAGGCTGAGGCAGAAAGGCTGCTTAAGTCCAGGAGTTCTAGGTTTCAGTGGGCTATGATTACACCATTACACTCCAGTTTCACAAAAGAGCAAGACCCTGTTTCTTTCTAAAAAGAAAAAAGAAAGAGAGAGAGAGAAAGAGAAGTGACCCATATAACTTCTTATGCTTCATTGACCAAAGCAAGTCACATGGCCACAATTAATTTCAAAGAGCTGGAGACTGCCATTCCAACGATCTCAGAAACCAGAAAGGCAAATAGTTTTTAGACAGCATTACTGACTACTACAAAGAAAAAACCAAAAAGTTAGAGCATGTGATCCATTACAGCTGATCATACGTATCAGTACATACATACATATCAGTAACAAAATGTTTGATCCTTCCTAGTACTATTGACCAAATATTTTAGGGTAATATTCATTTTTTTATTTAAAGTTAATTTTTTCTATAATATTCCCTTCTTTTATATTATTTCATATTACATAATTTAGGTTTATGAGATGAGAAATCTATAGTTCCTTCAGATATCTAAAAGAAATTTATTTTTTACTCTTCATGGAAAAAGAGTTCAGTACCAAATTATGTTTGCATGTTGGTCAGTTTGTTTGTATGGTGGGTTCATTGGTAGGTCGATTATATTTGACTTAGGTATTACCCAAAGCTTAGGAAACTATAAAATAATAGGAGGTGTGATGAGAGAGATTCCCCTGAGGCACCATAAATGTTTATCTAAAAAGAAAGCTGAATTCAGCCCAAAGCAGGAATTAGAACTTTTATTTTATTACATGGCCATTTGGATTAAAATAATAAAAACTACCTAACCTGTTTGTTATGATTCATACTGTATTATAATTTTTCAGTAAGTGATAAAGTTCTTGTGGTCAGAGTTGAAAACCACTGAAATATATTTTACATGCAGGCGGTTTCATTCAATAGTCCGAATTTGAGTGTGCTCATCTTTGTTTTCCTTCTGAGATGAAAAGAGAGTTTGACTCTACACATAAAGGAAATAATTTTCTAACTGACAAATTATTAATTATTGGTTTATATTGTCTCTATTGGAGCATCCTAAACTGGAGAAATACAATTTAAGTGCTACCTTTTATTTATTTCTACTTTTACCTCACTTTTACAACTTTCTCTATGCCTGTAAGAACACTCTTCCCCAAAGATCTCAAAATAAGTACTTGAATAAAACTACAATCTAAGCATAGCTATAAAGAATGCATTTAATTTCAAGTGCTGCTATAAAGAATTTTACAAATGGCATGACAGGGTCCTTTTACTGTCCTCAATTTCATTACATAGCCTTCCTAACAGCCCTCCTGAGAGCAAAGCTAGTCTAGTGTCAATCCTTTTTATCAATTCACTCAGTTACAAAAGAAGAACTTTATCCTGACATTATGGGTATTGTTCTACTTATTTGCAGTGTCCCCATTGTTATTTTCTCTGAAATATAGTGCTGAACACAGATGCAGTTTCTGAAGAACCTGCAAGTATTGTCAGCATTAATGATGTAAGTTCAAATTTTGTCCAAGTAAGCTAAAAGAAAACAACCCATTAGCTAAAATCACTTGTGTTCTGCAATCAGCACCAGTCCTCAGACAAGTTAGAAAGTGGTATTGCTTCCCTTCTTCTGAAAAAGTTTCTTAATGAAAGGCCCTTAGCAGGGCTTTTACTCATATACATCTGTCAATGCTAATTTAATTAGGTATTAGACAATTTTTTCTTTTAAGTCAGTATATTCCAAACTGGGGTTTTCAGATTTCACATATCCACAGATGATTTATAATCATTAGAAAATTTTTAATTTTGTACTTTTGTGATAATTATAATCTAAAATTTAGACAAAAATGGTGGAAGAATTGCACAATAACAAGGCAAATGTTAATCTAGGAATGACAAATTCAACAAAGCATTGGCCTTGGTTATCAGTCTTGTGCTCATCTTTCCAGCAAACAAATGCATCTTAACAAAAACAAATAATGTGTTATATTACCAAAATGCAGTTTGGGAGAATCTCAAAGAATATATACAGAGGAAAATAAAGAAAACACAAAAGCATGAACTACTCCACTTATATGAATTTCAGGAAGAAGCAAAATTAATCTCCAACTGTCAGAGGTGTTTAAACCAGAGTGACTCCATCTTGAATACATGCTGGGTAAAATAAGGCTGAGACCTACTGCACTGCCTTCCCAGGAGGTTAAGGCACTCTTAATCACAAGCTGAGATAGGAGGACGACACAGGATGCGTCATAAAGACCTTGCTGATAAAACATCATGCGGTAAAGAAGCCAGCCAAATCCCACAAAAACCAATATGGCAACAAAAGTGACCTCCGGTCGTCCTCATTGCTCATTACAAGCTAATTATAATGCATTAGCATGCTAAAAGACACTCCCACCAGTACCATGACAGTTCACAAATACCAAGGCAATGTCAGGAATACCTTATACGGTCAAAAAGGGGGAGAAAACCTCAGTTCCAGGAATTGTCCACACCTTTCCCAGAAAACTCGTGAATAACACATCCCTTGTTTAGCATACAATCAAGAAATAACTGTAAATATCTTTAGTCTAGCAGCCTAGGCTACTGCTCTGATTATGAAGTAGACATTATTTCTTGGCTACTGTTCTGATTATGAAGTAGACATTCTTTTATTCCTTTACTTTTTTTAAATTGATTTATTTATTTTTTTAATAAAACGGAGTCTCACTCTGTCGCCCAGGCTGGAGTGCGGTGGTGCGATCTCGGCTCACTGCAACCTCCGCCTCCTGGGTTCAAGAGATTTTCCTGCCTCAGTCTCCTGAATAGCTGGGATTACAGGCTTGGCCACCATGCCCAGCTAATTTTTTTCTACTTTTAGTAGAGGTGGGGTTTCACCATGTTGGCCAGGATGGTCTCGATCTCTTGACCTTGTGATCCACCCATTTTAGCCTCCCAAAGTTCTGGGATTACAGGCGTGAGCCACCGTAACCGATCTTTTTTTTTTTTCTTTTTTTTTTTCTTTTTTTTAAGACAAAGTCTCACTCTGTTGCCCAGACTGGGGTGCAGTGGTGCCATCTCGGCTCACTGCAACCTCTACTTCCCAGGTTCATACAACTCTCCTGCATCAGCCTCCCGAGTAGCTGGGTCTACAGGCACACACTGCCATGCCCGGCTAATTTCTTTTGTATTTCAGTAGATACAGGGTTTCGCCATGTTTCCCAGGCTAGTCTTGAACTCCTGAGCTCAGGCAAACCACCCACCTCTGCCTCCTAAAGTGCTACGATTACAGGCATGAGCCACTGAGCCCGGCCTATTCCTTTACTTTCTTAATAAACTTGCTTTCACTTTACTGTATGGATTCGCTTCAAATTCTTTCTTGCGTGAGATCCAGGAACCCTCTTTTGGGGTCTGGACTGTGAGCCATTTTCAGTAACAAAACTAGTGGTTACATCTGTGGCAAGGAGGTGGATGGTGGACTGTGCTGACTGAGAAAGGGAATGAGGGAGTCATCTGGGGTTTTATATAGGCGTGCCTCAGAGATATTGCAGGCTCAATTCCAGGCAACTTCAATTAAACAAATAAAGTGAATCACACAAATTGTTTGTTTTCTAAATGCATATAAAAGTTTATTCTAGTAAGTGTGCAATAACATTATATCTAAAAAGTACATATTTTAATTTTAAAATACTAGCAATCATCTGAACCTTCAGCCAGTTGTAATGTTTTTACCCATGGAAGATCTTGTCTCAGCGTTGATGGCTGCTGACTCATAAGGGTGGTGGTCACTGATGGGTAGAGCATCTGTAGCAATTTCTGAAAATAATACACTGAGGTTTATGGCATCTATTGACTCTTCCTTTCAGAAAAGATTTCTCTGTAGCATGTGAAGCTATTTTACCCAGAGAAGAACGTGTTTCAAAATTGGAGTAAATCCTCTCAAACCCTGTTGCTGCTTTATGAACTAAGTTAACGTAATACTCTAAATCCTTTGTTTTAATTGCAACAAGTTCACACATCTTCACCTGGAATAGATTCCATCTCAAGAAACCACTTTTTTGCTTATCCATAGGAAGCAAGTTTTCATTCATTCAAGTTTGATGATGAGATTGCAGCAATTCAGTCACATCTTCATGCTCCACTTCTCACTCTGCTTCTCTTGCTATTTCTACCACATTTGCAGTGATATCCACTGCTGAAATCTTGAACTCCTCAAAGTCATCTGTAAAGGTTACAACTAACTTATTCCAAATTCCTGTGCATGTGGGCATTTTGACCTCCTCTCATGAATCACTAATATTCTTAATGGCATGTAGAATGGTGAACACTTTCCGGGAGGTTTCAATTGACTTTCCCCAGACCCACCAGAGAAATCACCATCTATGGCAACTTACAGCCTTATGAAATGTATTTCTTAAATAATGAGACTTGAAAGTCAAAATTATGTTTTGATTCATGGGCTACAGAATGGTTGTTTTGTCAGCAGACATAAAAACAACATTAAACTTCTTGTACATCCAAATTAAAGCCCTGAGGGCACCAGATGCATCGTCAAAGAGCAGTAATATTGTAAAATGATTTTCTTCTCTGAGTAATTGGTCTCAACAGTGGGCTTAAAATATTTAGTAAACTATGCTTTAAACAGAAGTGCCGTCATCAAGACTTTATTACTCCACTTATAGGGTGCAGGTAGAGTAGACTTATAATTATTAAGAGCCCTGCAATTTTTGGAATGGTAAATGAACATTGGCTTCAGCTTAGTCACCATCTAGCCCCTAAAAAGATTCAGCCTGTCTTTTGAAGCTTTGAAGCCAGGCATTGACTTCTCCTCTCTAGTGTTAAAAGTACTCAATGGCATCTTTTTCCAATAGAAGGCTGTTTTGTTCACCTTGAAAATCTGTTGTTTAGTGTAGCTACCTTCATCAATGATTTTAGCTAGATCTTCTGGATAACTTGTTGCAGCTCCTCCTACATTAGCACTTGCTGCTGTTTCACTTTGCACTTTTATGTTATGGAGATGGCTTATTTCCTTAAACTTCATGGACCAACCTCTGCTAGCTTCAAACTTTTCTTCTGCAGCTTCTTCACTTCTATCAGCCTTCATAGAATTAAAGAGTTATGACCTTGCTCTAAATTAGGCTTTGGCTTAAGGGAATGTTGTCACTGGTTTGATCGTCTACCCAAACTACTCAAACTTTCTCCAAATCAGCAATAAGGCTGTTTTGTTTTCTTATCATTTATGTGTTCACTGGAGTGTAGCAAAAGTACAAAAGTGTGTAGCACTTTCAATTTCCTTTAAGAAATTTCCCCTTGAATTTATAACTTGACTAACTTTTTGACACAGGGCCTAGATTTCAACCTTTCTCAGTTTTCAACATGTCTTCCTCACTAAGCTTAATCATTTCTAGCCTTTGATTTTAAGTGAGAGACATGCAATTCTTCATTTCGCTTGAGCACTTAGAAGTCATTGTAAGATTTTTGGGTGGCCTAATTTTAACATCGTGTCTCAGGGAATAGAAAGGCTCCAAGAAGAAGGAGAGAGATGGGAAAATGACTGGACAGTCGAGCAGTCAGAACACACACAATATTTCTTAAGTTTGCCATCTTACATGTGCGTAGTTGTAGCACCTCAAAACAATTGCAATAGTAACATCAAAAATCACTGATCACAGATCACTATAACAGATATAATAATGAAAAGGTTTTAAATATTATAAGAATTACTAAAATGTAACACAGAGACAAAGTAAAAACATGCTTTTGGAAAAATGGGACCAATAGATTTGGTTGATGCATTTGCCACAAACTTTCAATTTGTAAAGAATTTTATATCTGCTAAGTTAAATAAGTGAAGCACAATAAAACAAGGTATGCTTGTAAATATTTTGCATATTGACCCATGAGGTTATTACTCAGGTGAATATAAATATAAATAAGTGTGTATAAAATTTATATAACTTTACACATGATTTATATACATTATTGTATGTCTGTTGTCCTTCAATAAAACATTTTTTTAATTTTTTTATTATACTTTAAGTTTTAGGGTACATGTGCACAATGTGCAGGTTAGTTACATATGTATACATGTGCCATGTTGGTGTGCTGCACCCATTAACTCGTCATTTAACATTAGGTATATCTCTTAATGCTATCCCTCCCCACTCCCCCCACCCCACAACAGGCCCCGGTGTGTGATGTTCCCCTTCCTGTGTCCATGTGTTCTCATTGTTCAATTCCCACCTATGAGTGAGAACATGCGGTGTTTGGTTTTTTGTCCTTGTGATAGTTTGCTGACAGAATTGAAAAACATATGTTTACTGCATGAATTTTGTATAATCAGATATGCTAAACATTATAATATTGGGTTAAATAAAAGTCCAAATTTGGGGACTTTGTTTTAGATAGCCTTTTTATCAAATGCTTTTTTGACATTTATTGAAATAATTATATGGATTTTGTTCTTCACTCTGTTGGTATGATTTAGCACATTGATTGATTTGGAAATATTGAACCATCCTTGCAACCCTGGTACAAATCTCACTTTATCATGATGAATAATCTTTTTTAAGTGTTGTTGAATTCAGTTTGCTAGTATTTTATGGAGGATTTTTGCATCCATGTTCATCAGAGATAGTACTGTGTGGTTTTCAATTTTTGTTGTGTCTTTGGTATTGGTATCAAGGTAATACCTGCTTTGTAAATTGGGTTTGAAAATATTCTCTACTCCTTAATTTTTTGAAATAATACCTTGAGTAGGATTGGTATTTGGTTCTTTAAGTATTTGCAGAATTCATAGGAACATCATCAGATTCTGGGCTTTTGTTTGATAGGAGACTTTTTATTACTGCTTCTATCTTCTACTTGTTATTGGT
This sequence comes from Pan paniscus, assembly GCF_029289425.2. Taxonomy (NCBI): domain Eukaryota; kingdom Metazoa; phylum Chordata; class Mammalia; order Primates; family Hominidae; genus Pan; species Pan paniscus. The sequence goes on from NC_073254.2 coordinate 77,968,937, forward strand.
TGGTTTATGTTTCAGATTTTTTCATGGCTCTATCTTCATAAGTTGTGTGCGTCTAGGAATTTATCCATCTCTTCTAGGTTTTCAAATTTATTAGCATACACTTGCTAATAATAGTTTCCAATGATCCTTTGAATTTCTTCTATCAGTTGTAATGTCTCCTTTTTCATGGTATTTTAAGCTAGTCTGGCTAAAGGTTTGGCTATTATATCATTTCAAAAAAACAACCTTTTATTTTATAGATATTTTGTATTTCTTTTCAGGCTCAATTTTATTTCTTCTCTGATCTTTTATTTCTTTTCTTCTACTGATTTTGTAATTGCTTTGCTCTTGCTTTTCTGTTCATTAAGATGCATCATTAGGTTGTTTATTTATAGCTTTTTAATATGTTTCCATTTTTATGGGTACATAGTAGGTGTATATATTTATGGGGTATATGAGATATTTTGATACAGGTGTACTACATGAAATAATCACATCAGGGTAAATGGGGTATCCATCACCTCAAGCATTTGTCACTTTGCTGTGTTACAAACATCCCGATTATATTATATTGGTTATTTTAAAATATACAATAAATTATTGTTTATTGTAATTACCCTGTTGATATCAAATAATAGATCTTATTCATCTTATTTTTGTACCTATTAACTAACTGGACTCCCCTGCTACCATTCCCAGCCTCTGCTAACCATCATTTGACTCTCTATCTCCATGAGTTTAATTGTTTTAATTTTTAGCACCCACAAATGAATGAGAACATGTGAAGTTTGTTTTTCTGTGCCTGGCTTACTTCACTTAACAGAATGACTTCCAGTTCCATCCATGTTGTTGCAAATGAGAGGATTTCATTCTTTTTATGGCTAAATAGTATTCCATTGTGTATATGTACCATATTTTTCTTCTTTTTTTTTTCTTTTTTTTTGAAACAGGGTTTCTTTTTGTCACCCAGGCTGGAGTGCAGTGGTGAGATCACTGCTCGCTGTAACCTCGACCTCTTAGACTCAATTGATCCACTTGCCTCAGCTTCCTGAGTAGCTGGGACAAGAGGCATGTGCCACTAACCTGGCTGCTTTTTTTAGAGGTGGGGTTTTTCTATGCTGCCCAGGGTGGTTTTGAACTCTTCGACTCAAGAAATCCACCTGCCTTGGCCTCCCAAAGTGTCAGGATTACAGGTATAAGCCTCTGTCCCTGGCCACCATGTTTCCTTTATCCTTTCATCTATTGATGAACATTTAGGTGGCTTCCACATCTTGGCTATTGTGAACAGTGCTATACTAAACATGGAAATGCAGATATCTCTTCAATACACTGACTTCCTTTCTTTTGGGTATATGCCCAGGAATGGGATTGCTGGATCATGTTATAGCTCTTTTTTTAGTTTTTTGAGGAACTTCCATAGTGTTCTCCATAGTGGATGTACTAATTTACATTCCCACCAACAGTGTACAAGGGTTCCTTTTCTCCACACCCTCATCAGCATTCATTATTGCCTACCTTTTAGATAAAAGCCATTTTAACTGGGGTGAGATGATATTTCATTGTAGTTTTGATTTGCATTTCTCTGATGGTCAGTGATGTTGATCACCTTTTCATATACATTTTTGACATTTGTATGTCTTCTTTTGAGAAATATCTATTCCAATCTTTTGCCCATTTTTTAATCAGATTATTAGATTTTTTTTCTATTGAGTTGTTTAAGCTTTTTATATATTCTGGTATATGTTAATTCCTTGTAAGACAGATAATGTGCAAATATTTTCACCCATTCTGTGGGTTGTATCTTCACTTTGTTGATTGTTTCCTTTGCTGTGCAGAAGCTTTTTAACTTGTGATACCATTTGTCCATTTTTGCTTTGGTTGCCTTTGCTTTTGTGGTATTACTCAAGAAATCTTTGCCCAGACCAATTTCCTGGAGAATTTTTCAAAGGTTTTCCTTTAGTGGTTTCATAGCTTCAAGTCTTATATTTCAGATTTTGGTCCATTTTGATTTAATTATTGTATATGGTGAGAGATAGGGGTCTACTTTCATTCTCCTGCATATGGATAGCCAGTTTTCCCAGGGTCATTTATTGATGAGACTGTCCTTTAACCAATATATTTTCTTGGGTTGTTTATTGAAAATGACCTTGCTGTAGATGTATGGATTTATTTCTGAGTTCTGTATTCTGTTCCACTGGTCTATGCGTCTGTTTTTATTCCAATACAATGCCATTTTTGTTACTATAGCCATTTTTGTTACAATGCCATTTTTGTTACTATAGCTCTGTAGTATAATTTTAAGTAAGGTAATGTGATTCCTTCAGTTTCGTTCCTTTTGCTCAGGATGGCTTTCATTATTCTGTATCTTTTGTGGTTCCATATAAATTTAAGACAATTTCTTTCCATTTTTTTGAAGAATGTTATTGGTAACTTACTAGAAATTGCATTGGATCTGCACCTTGCTTTATGTAGTACTTTAACAATTTTGATTCTTCCAATCCATGAACATAAAATATTTTTCCATTTTCTTATGTCTTCTTCAATTTCTTGCATCAGTGTTTTATAGTTTTCATTGTAGAGATCTTTCACTTCTTTTGTGAAGTTTAGTCCTATGTATTTTATTTTATTTGTAGCTATTATAAATAACATTGTTTTCTTAATTTTTTAAACAGATTGTTCACTGTTGCATATAGAAGTGCTATTGATTTTTGTATATTGATTTTGCATCCTTCAACTTTACTGAATTTATCAGTTCCGATAGATTTTGGTGGAGTCTTTAATTATTTCCAAATATAAGATAGTATCATCTGCAAACTAAGATAATTTCACTTCTTTCTTTCCAATTTGGATGCATTTTATTTCTTTCTCTTGTCTGATTGGTCTAGCTAAGACTTCCAATACTATATTGAATAAAAGTAGTGAAAGTGGGCATCCTTGTGTTCCAGATCTTACAGGAAATGCTCTCAGTTTTTACCCATTCAATGTGATACTTACTAGCTGTGAATCTGTTATATATTGCTTTTATTGTGTTGAGGTATGTTCCTTCTACATCAGTTTTTTTTTTTTTGAGGGTTTTATCATGAAGGGATGTTAAATTTTATCAAATACTTTTTCAACATCAATTAAAATGATCGTATAATTTTCCTCCTTCATGCTGATGATATGATGTATTATGTTGATTGAATTGCATATGTTGAGCCATCCTTGCATCCCTGAGATAAATCCCACTTGGTCATCATGAATGATCTTTTTTTAAAAAAAATTTTACTGGAAATTCTGGGATACATGTGCAGAACGTGCAGGTTTGTTACATAGGTATACATGTGCCATGGTGCTTTGCTGCTCCCATCAACCCATTATCTAGGTTTTAAGCCTCTCATGCATTAGGTTTTGTCCTGATGCTCTCCCTCCCCTTCCCCACACCCGCCAACTGGCCTGAGTGTGTGATGTTCCCCTCCCAGTGTCCATGTATTCTCATTGTTCAACTCCTACTTATGAGTGAGAACATGCAGTGTTTGGTTTCCTGTTGCTGTGTTAGTTTGCTGAGAATGATGCATTCCACCTTCATCCATGTCCCTGCAAAGAACATGAACTCATTCTTTTTTATGGCTGCATAATATTCCATGGTGTATATGTGCCACATTTTCTTTATCCAGCCTATCATTGATGGACTTTTCGGTTGGTTCCAAGTCTCTGCTATTGTGAATAGTGCTGCAGTAAACATACGTTTGCATGTGTCTTTATAGTAGAATGATTTATAATCCTTTGGTTATATACCCAGTAATGGGATTGCTGGGTCAGATGGTATTTCTGGTTCTAGATCCTTGAGTAATCACCACACTGTCTTACACAATGTTTGAACTAATTTACACTCCCACCAACAGTGTAAAAGCATTCCTATTTCTGCACAGTCTCGCCAGCATCTGTTGTTTCCTGTCTTTTTAATAATCTCCATGATAAATGATCTTTTTAATGTACTGTTGAATTTGATTTGCTAGGACTTTGTTGCAGATTTTTTATTCGATGTTCATTAAATATATTGGCCTGTAGTTTTCTTTTTTTTCATGTGTCTTTGTCTGGTTTTGCTATCAAAATATACTCATAGCATGAGTTTGGAAATGTTTCCGCCTTCTCTATATTTTTGAATAATTTGAGTATAATTTCCTATTAGTTCTTCTTTAAATGTTTGGTAGAATTCAGCAGTGAAGCCATTGGGTCCCAGACTTTTCCTTGCTGGGAAACTTTTTATTACAGCTTCCTTCTGGTTATTAGTGTAGTCATGTTATGGATTTCTTCATTTTCAATGTCATAAGTTGTATAAGAATTTATCCATTTTTTCTAAATTTTTTATTTATTGGCATATAGTTGCTCATAGTAGTCTCTAATGATCTTTTGGATTTCTTTGGTATCAGTTGTAATGTCTCCTTTTTCATCTCTGATTTTATTTACTTGAGTCTTCTCTCTTTTCTTAGTCTAGTGAAATTATTGTTTATTTTGCTTATCTTTTCAAAAAACCAACTACTCATTTTATTGACTTTTTAGTTGGTTTTTATTGTTTCATTTTTAAAATTATTCTAATATTTATTATAAATTTTCCTCTACTACTTTTGTTTCATTTGCTCTTGCTTTTCTAATTCTTTAAGATGCATCAATAGGTTATTTATTGGAGAATTTCCTACTTTTTAAATGGAGGTACTTATTGCTATTAACTTTTCTTTTAATACTGCTTTCTCCATGACCTATACATTTTGATATGTGTGTTACCATTAACATTTATTTTAAAAAATTGTTTAGATTTCTTCTTAATTCCTTCACTGGTCATTCGGGAGCAAATTGTTTAATTTCCATGTGTCTGTATAGTTTCCAAAGTTTTTTCTGTTACTGATTTCTAGTTTTATTCCACTGTGGTCAGAAAAGATATGTGATGTTATTTTAATTTTTATAATTTTTAGAACTTGCTTTTGGCCTAACATATGGTCTATCTTTGAGAATGATCCATATGCTGACAAAAAGAATCTGTATTCTTCAGCCATTGAATGAAATGTTCTTAGATGAGATGAGATAGTTTGATGAAATATCTATTAAGTTCATTAGGACTAGAGTGCCAATTACATTTTATGTTTCTTTGTCGATTTTCTGTCTAGATGATCTTTCCAATGCTGAAAATGGGGTTTTGAAGTCTCCAGTTATTATTGTATTGGGGTATATCTCTCTCTTTAGCTCTAATAATTTTTGCTTTATATATCTGGGTCCTCTAGTGCTGGGTGCATATATATTTACAAATGTTATATCCTCTTGCTGAATTGACTTCTTTTATCATTATATAATGACCTTTTTGTCTCTTTTTATACTTTTTCTCTTAAAATCTATTTTGTCTAATAAGTATAATTACTCCTGTTCTTTTTTGGTTTCCATTTGTGTGGAATATCTTTCTCCATCCCTTTGTTTTTAGCTTATGTGTGTCTTTATAGGTGAAGTGTGTTTCTTATAGCAGTAGATTGCTGGGTCCTCTTTTTATACCCATTCGGTCCCTCTATGTCTTTTGATTGGAGTGTTCAGTCCGTTCACATTCAATGTTTTGTTTTTTTGTATTTTTGTTTTTTTTTTTTAGTAGAGACAGGGTTTCACCGTGTTAGCCAGGATGGTCTCGATCTCCTGAACTCGTGATCCACCCGCCTTGGCCTCCCAAAGTGCTGGGATTACAGGCTTAAGCCCGGCCCAATGTTATTAGTAAGGACTTACTCCTGCCATTTTGTTGTTTTCTGGGTTGTTTTGTGGTCTTTTTTTTCCTTCCTTCTTTCCTTCCTTCCTTCCTTCCTTTTTCCTTCCTTCCTTTCTGTCTTCCTTTTAATAAAAGTGATTTTCTCTAGTGGTATGTTTTAATTTCTTTCTTTTTTTGTATCTGTTGTAGGTTTTTTGTTTTGAGGTTATCATGAGACTTGCAAATAACATCTTATAGCCCATTATTTTAAACTGATTACAACATAGCACTAATTGCAACAAAAATAAACTAACAGAGAAAAACTAATAAAAATTCTACACTTAACTTCATCCTTCTTCTCACTTTTTACCTTTTGTTGTATCTGTTTATATTGTACGATACTCTCTATGTCTTAAAAAGTTATTGTAGTTACTATTTTTGATAGGTTCTTCTTTTAGTCTTTCTACTTAATATATGAGTAGCTTACAAACACAATTATGGTATCATAATGTTCTGTATTTCTCTGTGGACTACTACCAATAAGTTTTGCATCTTCAAATGATTTCTTATTGCTCATTAACATCCTTTTATTTCAGATTGAAGAACTCCAGTTAGCATTTCTTTTAGGACAGGTTCAGTGTTAATAAAATCCACCATCTTTTGTTTGTCTGGAAAATTATTTATTTCTCCGTCATGTTTGAAGGATATTTTCTCTGGATATACTATTTTAGGATAAAAGAATTTTTCTTCAGCACTTTAAATATGTCATGACTCTCTCTCAGCCTGTAAATTTCCCACTGAGAAGTCTGCTGCCAAATATATTGGAGCTACTTGGTATGTTAGTTGCTTATTTTCTCTTGCTGCTTTTAGGATCCTTTCCTTATCCTTGATATCTGGAATTTTGATTATTAAATGTCCTGCATAGTCTTAAGGGGGTCAAATCTGCTTTGTATCCTGTAGCTTTCTTGTACTCAAATATTGATATCTTTCTCTAAATTGGGAAAGTTTTCTTTTATTATCCCTTTAAATAACATTTTTAACCCTATCTCTCTCTCTACCTTATCTGTAAGGCCAACAACTGGTAGATTAGTCATTTTGAGCCTATTTTCTAGGTTTTGTAGTTATCTTTCATTCTTGTTTAGCCTTTTTTCTTTTGCTCCTCTGTGTATTTTCAAATAGCTTGTCTTCAAGTTCACTGATTCTTTCTTCTGCTTGATCAGTTCTGCTAATGACAGTCCCTAATGCATTCTTCCATATGTCAATTAAATTTTTAAGCTCTAGCATATCTGCTTGATTGCTTGATATTTTTAAAACATTTACATCTCATTGTTAAATTTCTGTGATAGAATTTTGAATTTCTCCTCTAGGTTACCTTGAATTTTGTTGAGCTCCCTCAAAACAGCTATTTTGAATTCCCTGTCTGAAAGGTTATGTATCTTTGTCATTCTAGGATTGGTTGCTTGTGCCTTATTTAGTTCAATTGGTGAGGTCATATTTTCCTGGATTATCTTGATGCTTGTTGATGTTCATGGCACCTGGGTATTGAAGAGATGGGTATTTATTGTCATCTCTGCAGTCTGGGCTTGTTTGTACCCATCTTTCTTGGGAAGGCTTTCCAAGCATTCAAAGGAAATTGAGTGTTGCAATGTAAGGCTTTGGTTACTGCAGACATATCTGCCTTAGGGGGTACCCCAAGCCCAGTAACACTGTGACTCTTACAGACTACTAAAGGTACCATCTTGGTGGTCTTGGGTGAGATCAGAGAGAATTCCTGGATTACCAGGCATAGTATCTTGTTCTCATCCATTACTTTTCCCCCAAATGAACAGCCTTTTTCTCTATCCTAAGCTGCCTGGGACTAAGGAAGGGATGACACAAACACCCTGGTGGCAACCACCACTGGGACTGTGCTGGGTCAGTCCTGAAACCACCACAACATTGAGTTTTGCACAGGGATTGTGGTGACTGCAGCCTGGCTGCCAATGCTGTTCACTCAAGGTCCAAGGGCTCTTCAGTCAACAGGTAGTTGTGGTAAATCCAGATAGATTTGTGTCCTTCCCTTCAGGGCAGCAAGCTCCCCTCCCAAGCTCATATCAAGTCTAGAAATTCTGTCTGGGAGCCATGACCTAGAGTCAGCAACCTTAGGACTCTACTTGGTGCTCTATTCCACTGAAGCTGAGCTGGTACCCAACCTACAAGACAAAATATTTGCCTCTCTTTGCTCCCCTTTCCACAAGCAGAGGAGTGTCTCCCCAGGGTCACTACAACTCCAGGTTCATGGTGAGTACTACCTGACTACCGCTGGTGTTCACTCAAGGCCCAAGGGCTCTGCAGTTAGTTGAGTCAGTTGCTGCCAGGTCTTCAGAAAGTTGCTAGCATGTCTGGGTCTCTCCCTTCAGGAAAGTGGGTTCCCTTCTGGCCCAGGGCAAGTCCAGAAATGCCATACAGGGGCCAATGCCTGGCACCAAGGTCCCCAAAAGCCTGTCTGGTGCTCTATTGCACTGTGGCAGAGCTGGTACCCATGCGCAGGGCAAAGTCCCCTTTAAGTCTTCTCTCTCCTTTCCTTGAGTAGAAGGAGTCTCCCTGTAGCCACCACCATTTGGAATGTGCTAGGTCATGCCTTAAGTCAGCATGGCACTGGATCTTACCCAAGTCCTGTGGCAAGTGCTGCCTGGCTATCACTGATATTTATTCAAGGCCCAAGGTCTCTTTAGTCAGCAAATGATGAATCCTGCAGGAACTGGGTTCTTCCCTTCAAGGCAGTGGGCTCCCTTCTGTCACAAGGTGTGTCTATAAATGTCATCTGGGAGCTAGAGCCTAGAACACATAGAACATAGGTCTCAGGACTCTCCCTGGTGCCCTATTCTACTGTAGGGCTGAGGTGGTACCCAAGTTGCAAGACAAAGTCCTCTTTATTTAACCCCCTCTGCTCCTCAATCAGAAGAAAGGAGTGTTTCCTTGGGCTTCATGAAGGAAGTGACCCTTTAAGATTTTCCTTTTAGTGTGAGTAAGACATTGACAGGAGGAGAATAACAAACAAAAAATACATTGATGGAAACGTGCAATGTATATTTAGGGAATGGTCAGCAGGCCTACCTCACTGTAGCAGAGTAGAGTTAGATTCAATACAACATTTTGGAAAATGGATTAGAGCATAAAGGGACTAGAACTAGAACTATTTATTCATAATCCAGATCAAGAACACTGCAGAAGAATACAGCAATGGAATGGAAGCCTAAAGTCAGATCTAGAGACATTACAGAAGGAGAATTACAAAAATTGGTCACTAGTTAGTCATAGGCATGGATGATAAAGAATTAAAGATGAGGCCACGGTTTTGAACTTCAGTGATCAGCGAAATTGTAGTATCATTAACAAAAGTAAGAAACTCCAAATTTTGAAGGTCAAAGAGAATTTAAACATCACTTATTTGAGAACTTTCTCTTCATCTGTGTCTTATTATGTGGTCCTGCAACAGTTTAAGATACAGGGATTGGGCCGAGCATGGTGGCTCATGCCTGTAATCCTCGCACTTTGGGAGGCTGAGATGGGTTGATTGCCTGAGCTCAGGAGTTCAAGACCAGCCTGGGCAACATAGTGAAACCCCATCTCTACTAAAATACAAAAAAAAAAAAAAAAAAAATCAGCCGGGAGTGGTGGTGGGCGCCTGTAATCCCAGCTACACGGGAGGCTGAGCACAAGAATTGCTTGAACCCGGGAGGCGGAGGTTGTAGTGAGCCAAGACCGTGCCACTGCACTCCAACCTGGGCAACAAAGTGAAATTCTGTCTCCAAAAAAAAAAAAAAAAGATACAGAGATTGGAGAAAGAGTATTCAAATTGTAATCCTGTTTCTGCCATTTGGTAGCTGTGTTACCTTGGGCAAATTTAAACTCTCTTGTTTCAGCTCCATCATCTGTAAAAATGAATAATAATAACCTTCCATACTTCAGAGGGCTGTACATTGTCTGACACACCCTTGTCAAGTGGTCAATAAATGTTACCTAGCATTATTATTACTATTTTAGCAAAAATTTATAATACAGTGATTGACAGATATTTGAGATACACATTCCATAGACATGGACTATGTGAGACTAAGGTGAGACTATACTACTGCCCCCCAAAGTAAGTATTCCACCTTTCAAAAAGACTACAGCCCAAACAATGAAAACCATGACAACTTTCAGTTGAGAAATTACAGTCACATAGACAATCAGTCAAATGTTTAAAATGGCATATGGAGAATCAGGAGTTGAATCTAAGTGTATTTTAAATAAATAGAAGAGATTCAAAGGGTAAAAGAAAGCAATTTCATAAGTATAAGAAATAAGTATTCTTTCATCTCAGTAAATATCAACCCTTTAAATCCTGCTGCTGGTAGCTGCTTCCAATTAAATACACCTGTGGTTTTTCAGATTTTCAAGATTAACTCTTCTATCTGAACCCTACATAACTTTTACATTCTTTGCTCGTGGTCTGCATCATACTATACACTAAAGTGCTTTTCCATCAGTTTACTGTTCTCCAAGAATATCAACAGTTTTTGTAATTGAATATCATATTAGTAGTGCTACTGAAGGAGAAGTGATGTTCTAGAGACTGTCATTCTATGTTATCAAGGATTTTGTATTATTAAAAATAAATTCATTGGTCTTTTTATTTTTGTTCATAATCAATGTCCTGGGGAATGGTCACATTTTCAAAGGCTGTGGAATAGATAATCCTCTTTCGTGGTAACTATGCCACACATCTTAACAAATTCCATGTCTGTGTGCTTTGTACTGATTCATCAGACCATGGAGATGTAGACACAACTCAGTTGTAATTTAGTGCCAACAAAATTCTACTCTTTGGAAAATTTTTTTTGAAATCAGTTCTCTCCTGACTTGTACACTTTTCATTAGCTTTGAAAATACCTACTCCTCTGTGTTCACCAGTATGAACATCTGGAATATTGCATGAATGATGCATTTAGTTTCTTTTAAAAATAAAAACTTTTCAGATATACAAAAATTGTTATAACTTATGAAAGCATAAGTACAAGTGTAATGTTCAGTATAAGCATCCAGATGGACATGGCTTTAAAAATTTGGGACTTTGGCAGTGACTACCAATGGGTAGTTTCCTTTGAAAAAATGATAATAAACACTTCATTTCCCCTTCATTAAGTAAAAAGTGGTTGAATCAAAGTCACTTCTCATCATTTTCTACAACTCGATACTGAACTAAGCAAGAAAAAAATTAGAAATTTGAGATGTTTACTGTTCTTTGAATTAGAATCATACAAGCCTCTACTTGAAGTCTGGGAATTTGGTTTAAAAAAATAATATAAGTAGTCAAAATGGATAATTCAGAAAAAAAAATTCTTTTCTCAATACTTCCACACCCATTACTCTTAGCTTTCATTTCCTCCCCCAAACTCTCCTGATTTGTAATCAGAAAAAGTAATTGGACAATAAAATATTATTGACAAAGATTTATGCATCTCTCTAGGCACTTACTGTGTTAAAAGCAGAATAATCTTGGACAAAGGAATATTTTATCTAAACAATTATTTCAGTTTAGTCTGAGTTTATAGAGAACATAAATTTTTCCATGGATTAGATGAATATATCCAAGTCATGTAAAAATAAATTAAAATGGACTACAAAATATTATCTGCAGTTCATTAATGCTATAGGTTTAAAAAAAACAAAAGTTAAAAATTTCTAAAACCACAAGTTGGCTATTATCACTAAAATGAACACTATTTGTGGGTCATACAGTCACCTTGTGAACTATAAATGAGGCACTGGCCTGAGAACTGAAAGGTCATTTGAATGTGTGTTATCTTGCTGAACATGATGATGTTTAAACTAGTTTCCACTGAATTGTAATCTGCTCCCAGCAAAAAAAAAAATGATGCTTTTTCTGTAGAAAAGGGGCATCCATTTACACTGTGCTTTTTAGTTGGAGAGAGGGGAAGAGGTCAGTGGCCCATCATGTTTTAGTGTGCCTGGGCGTATGGGTAATGTAATGGAGCTGTCAACACACATTGCTTGGGGAACATACTGTGTGTTCATTTTCATGCCTTGTATGAGATAAAAATTCCTATACTCTTATAAGAAAGATGTAAATTTCCCAGTGATTTTATAAATTCAATCATGAGATGATAGACTGTCTGAGCTCATTACAATACAATGTCTATAAACATTTTTTAAATGTCTGTTTTCTAAGAGGATGAACTACACGAAGATGAAATAGCAATAACAAGTTTTAGTACATGTAAAAATATTATATTTATTTATTTATTATTTTACATAATAAATACAAATAGTGCTATTCTAGGTATTTAGTATCTGAAATTTACATATCTTTATGTCAGGGCCTCTGTAAATTAGATTAACTGATTTCATTTGCCTTAATTGCTTCTATAATATAACAGTCTCTTGATAAAGGTTAAGGCTTGGTCTTGACTATTAAGTGCTCTTAGACTGGTTAATTGAGCCTATATTTGAAGTATATATAAATGTAGTATATTTCCCTCTAATGCTTATGGTGACTTGAGCAATCCAAAGGACTTTAGAATCTGACTGGAAATCCCTAGAGTATACTCACTGATGTGGAATGGTATTAAATGTCTACAAACCTTATCTCCAGTGAGAGCAAGGGAGGCAGAGAAGATGAGTGGTAGCATTTGCTTATTTCTGTGATATAAATATTCCCAACATGGATAATTTTATGCCGCTAACATTATGTCATGGAACCCAGAATTGAGAAATCATGCCAATGTGAGCTGACCTCACTGACCTCTTATTTTGTAACCTCAGTGCCTGACGGTAATGACATGCAGTTGAACTTTGCAGGGGAGGACACTGAAAGCAGGCTCTCAGCTATTCTCTAACAGAAATATTACAAAGTTAGCCAGGCGCAGTGGCTCACACCTGTAATCCCAAAACGTTGGGAGGCCAAGGCTAGTGAATTACTTGAGGTCAGGAATTCGTGACCAACCTGGCCAACATGGTGAAACACCTCTGCTAAAAATACAAAAATTAGCCGGGCGTCATGGCACTCACCTGTAATTCCAGCTATTCCTGAGGCTGAGGCAGGAGAATCGCTTGAACCCAAGAGAAGGAGGTTGCAGTGAGTTGAGATGGCACCACTGCACTCCAGCCTGGGTGACAGAGCAAGACTCCGTCTCAAAAATAAATAAATAAATAAATAAATAAATAAATAAAATAAAATATTACAAAATTGTTAGTATGTTTTGTCTCCCAAGACAAAGAGTAAGAGATATAAGAAATTCTATAGAACCCTTCATACATTTCTTTCGTTTGTTATTGCCTTACAGTATCATATTCTAGGAATGCTGGTGACACTTTATGAAGCTCATCTTTCTCCAGATGAAGAAAAGGTTGCTATTTGACCAATGGTGATAGGCTTCCCCTCACCACCAGCATCAGCATACAATATTGAATTTTCCAAAGGTTTTCTCACATAGGAGTTACTCTTGGCCTTGTGAAAATCAAGAAAAAGCATTGGTAAAACCAGATAATTTGTCCAAAGCTTCAAGTCCAGATATACCTTACTGAAAATCTGGAGCTTTTGACCCTTATGTAGTTGAGAAACCTGCACTGGGGTCCTCACTGGCCACACTGTTATCATTTTGACCTGGAATTTGATTTAACTCTGGCTTAAAATTGATTCCAGTATCACTACATCTTAGCTATTTATGCTTTCTGATAAAGCGTTAAGACTGTCCACCTTTTATATAAATAATTGTATAACTATTACTTTTCCCCAAAAGGTTTTATTGTCACCGAGTGTTTTTTACCCCTGAAATTATTCAATTTGTTAAGGAGAATGCCTCTACAAACAAAGAATCATGGCAGTAAACACCTTGTGCTTGCATAGATGTTAGTAACTTCTGTACTAAAAGTGTGATTATCCAAGACCATTATTTAACAGCATGTATTTTTCTTTATTATCTCTTCTAAGAAAACTTTGAATAAAATAAAATATCAGGAAACCAGTAAGTGATTCAACAAATGGGAGAGAGCCGATTTCTAGTGGGTGTTCTAGAGTTCATTTAGATTAAGAATCTCATTTCTAAGAAACTGATACTAAAAATGATAATTCTGGTGTATGACAGAATCTTGATTTATCAAATAAGATGCTTACACTCAGAAATTACCAAGGCAGGTATATATATTAAAACCTCTAGAAGTATTTTCAGCTCCATACATTGAAACAAAATTTTTTTTTCTGGTTAATTATATGATAATCAGTAAATATTATCAACTAAAAATTTCCTGTCCTTAGGAGCACTAAGGTTTACATTTTTTTGTAAATCATTTAGAACAGGCATGACAAATATGTGGCATGCCTGCAAGTACTCTCCTGTCTTCCATCCACTTCAGGCATCACTAATCAATCAACTTCCTGCTGAGCCTAGATGTAGTCTCAGAAAACAATTTTTCAGAAAGTACTAGAGAGCTTCAGCCATTGATGAAAACTTACTTGCTATTCCTAGTCTCGATTGTCATAATTCAATATTAAGAGTTTATGTAACATCCAATCAGCTTCTGATCATTAAAGTATTTCTCTGAACATATTAAAGAAGGAAAAATTATATTACTAATCAGGGGATCTCTAAGCATTTTAGTTTTTAAAAAATAAAGTATGTCAATACTTAACAGTATTTAATGCACACAAAAGTTATTTTTAAAATATAATAATTACATATCAGAATATATAAAAGAAAAAAAAACTCTAAAAATAGCACAGAAAGAAAAACTTGTCAATAGTGCTAGTAAAAAATAGAGGTAAAATATGTTAGAAGAAGTGAGAGTCAAAAACTTAGGGCATCTTTGTGTAAAATACATTATGTTAACAAAATAAGCATTTTACATTTAGAAATGTACTTTTTCTATATGTAAATGTTATTTTCTTATTAAACATATGTATATTTCTTTTTATCATATAATGGCAAAGAAAAATGTAACTTTATTTTTTAATTTATAAGTTATCAATTCTCAATAAACTAATTTTTAAAAATATTTTTTACCCATACAAAAAAGGAATTGCAATTAGAAGCTATATCATTATTTTAATATTCTCTATTATATTAAGAGGCTTAAATAACTTCCCTAACTTTAATAATCATTTTACTTAAATGTCATCAGAATTTTTTGAATGAATTGTCCTTGGTTTTTGAAATTTATAGATAATCTCCATTAGGTAGCTATTACATGGAATCCTCCCTCAATTAAGAGTCAGAAGATCTGGGTTCTAAACCAAGCTCTACCATAAATTACTTATATGAACAAGGAGAGGCTAGTCCTCTGTAAAATGTATGGGTTGGGCTAGAAAATCTCTAAGACCCTTTCAAGTTCTAAAATGCCATTTTATTATACTTAATTTATCTATACATTTTCAGTATTCTAACTATCAAGGAAAATTGACATTTTATTCTGTAGTGTCTGTATGGACCTAGTTGTTTTGGGTTTTTAAAAATAAGACGTATTTTTATGTGGTGATGTGTAAACAAAAAAATTTAATTGAAATGATTTAATGCTTCTTTAATTTTGTTTAATTATTGAGGATCATAGCATAGTATTGTTGGACTAAAAGTCAATGGTACACTTCAGGAACAGCATGTGTGAGTCTGCTGAAATCGTTAGCAAAATTATTTGCATGTTTGTTCACATAGTGTTCATTAAGTTATTAATAGGGCCCATGACCCAGAAAAAGTATAAATGCTATCTGGGTCAGACTATCATGTTTTGAGGGCATGGTATCAAATCTATAGATTGTCCTGACTTCAAGAATATATATATAGGTCAGTATATATAGGTCAGAATATATAGGTCAGATTTAGATTCAGAACACATACCCCTGCAGTTAGCAGAAAAATGCCCCTGAACACATGAACATCATCTGTCTAATAGAATAATTAGCCATTCTGAGCACTTCATTACTATTAGTGATCCACATGAATGGAACGATGGAGCTTCCTGTTGATCAACAGGCATTTTAAAAAACATTACCTGATTTGGAATCCGGAAGGTAAGGATTTGAATTTTTACCCTATTGCTTGCTTGCTTGTGTGATCATAGGCAAATTAATCTTTCTGAGTCTCAGTTATGTCTCTTGTAAAATGTAACTATACAAATTTTATCACCTGCTATTAATTTTTAATCTCCCAAACATTTCTCAAATTATACTCTACCCACCAATGCCCACCCACTCTTTGATCACTATCATCTCTTGCCTCACTGCAGAATTTCACTGGTCTCCCTGCTTCCACTGTGGTGTGTGGCTTCTCTCTAACCATTAGTGTGCTGGCAAATAGCTTACACACAAAAAGTTAATAAAATGAAATTAAAATTAAAATCCTCATTTCTAGTGTTTGCCAGTTTCAGCAATATAAATACTCCTGCTATGGCTACCAATGTGATGTCGCTAAACATAGAGTTAAGAAGAAACGCACTCAACTGGCTCTAAAGACATAGTATAAGTGGATTCCTCATGCTACCAACCAGGAAAAGCACCTCATCTCTCTCCTCATATATTAATAAGCTTAGATCAAGAGACATGACTATGCATAAAACTCTGCCACCCCTTCCGATTCTTGAGACAAAAGAAAGAAACCTCACCAACAGAAGACACAAAAACCGGCATGAGAAATATCAGATTCTTACTTAATATTATCTTCAATAGAAAATAAATGCAATTATTTAGAAAATCCTATTGCCTGATTTCAGTCAATTGGAAGTTATGAATATTTTATCTCAGTGCCCTATTTTTAAAAAGAATAAATTAATTAATTGACTGAGGCCAAACACAATGCTTTCTAATATTATTATAAGCAATTAGAGAAATAAAATGCATTACAGTGTTTAACAAAATATCTAGTACATAGGAAGAAATCAATAAATGATTTTAGTGATTATAATTCTTATACTCTCTGTAAAGTTTCCCACAAACAAAAAACAAGTTCTCCAAAATAAAATAGACAAGTGGAAAGTGAACCTCAGGTGAAAAAAAAAACAAAAAAACAACAACAAAAAAACATGCTCATGACCCATCTTGGCTTTGCTTCATTAAGTATAGCCTAACTTTTTTAACAAAGACAGAATAAACTAACCATTTTCCACAATATCTATGTCCTGACTTAGTAAAACAGGGCCTGTATAAACCTGAAAATAGGAAAACACATCTCTCTAAATTCTGGGTGGTGATTTGTGAGTCAAAGAATGTCTTTCCCATAAATATGCCTTCACCCTTCTACCTCTTACAGAAAGAGATTTATATATCCAAGCATGAATTTAAAGCCCTAGAAAAACAGGCTGGGCACAGTGGCTCATGCCTGTAATCCCAGCACTTTGGGAGGCCAAGTCGAGTGGATCACTTGATGTCAGGAGTTCCAGACCAGCCTGACCAAAATGGCGAAACCCTGTCTCTACTAAAAATAAAAGAAAAAATTAGCCGGGTGTGGTGACGGGCGCCTGTAATCCCAGCTACTCAGCAGGCTGAGGCAGATTGCTTGAATCTGGGAGGCAGAGGTTGCAGTGAGGCGAGATCGTGCCACTGCACTCCAGCCTGGGCGACAGACTAAGACTATATCTCAAAAACAAACCACCACCACAACAAAACCCTAGAAAAACAAGAGGAGTGTTTAAAAAACAAGGTTAAGGAGAAAGAGAAAAGAGCACATTGCATTCTTGTTCATTGAGCAGTCCCCTTCTTACAGCCCCAGAAAACTTCTATCCTATGTACTACAATCACAGTATATTTTTAAATGTTTTATTTCTTCAATTACGTTGGGACAAAAAATGAAATGTTAATGTAAGCAACAACATTTTTTATCTCTGTCTTTTAATTTGGGAGCCAATATTAGGAATTTGATGCGTGTGCTGGATTTCTCCATATGTTTCATGGTGTAAACTTCGATACTTCTCTGGTCTGCATCAATGAGCTCCCTTGTACTTCAGCTTTTGGGTGGGTTTGGCCAGGGAAACATGAAGGAGAGATTGGAAAGCAAGAGGAAAGATATATATTTCTCTACCTGGCTCCCTCCCTGACTCTCCATGTGCTCGTATTCAAAAGTCACAGTTACTGTCCAGCAAACTTCCTCTGTAGCTACACATGAGATATCTGTTAAGAAAAGATGACCACTGAAATAGAGTAAGTAATAAGAGTATATGAAGGAATGATATATAAGGAGGTATACGAGTTTAAAGGAAACTAACAAAGGATGATGAAGCACCCTAAAGATAGCAATAGTGAGGAGGCTTTACCCGCCTTGGCCTGGAAGCACAAAGAGAGAGAGCAGTTATATGTGCCTACACCTAGATGTAGCTGTAGCTGTGACTGTAGGACAGGGGCATATGAAGGCACTGCCAATCCATAGCCAGGTAAGTGCAGTGCTAATGAAATAAGTACCCCAACCTCACACTTTAGTAATTATTCTTCCACCATGTAATTCTTAAGGATATCATATTATAATGACATTATATAAGAAATGATAGGTATTCTTTAATAACAGAGAATGGTCACAGTATATTGTTAAATAAAATAAGCCCTTTGAAAAGGGATCTAGAACTAGAAATACCATTTGACCCAGCCATCCCATTACTGGGTATATACCCAAAGGACTATAAATCATGCTGCTATAAAGACACATGCACACATATGTTTATTGCAGCATTATTCACAATAGCAAAGACTTGGAACCAACCCAAATGTCCAACAATGATAGACTGGATTAAGAAAATGTGGCACATGTACACCGTGGAATACTATGCAGCCATAAAAAATGATGAGTTCATGTCCTTTGTAGGGACATGGATGAAATTGGAAATCATCATTCTCAGTAAACTATCGCAAGAACAAAAAACCAAACACCGCATATTCTCACTCATAGGTGGGAATTGAACAACGAGAACACATGGACACAGTAAGGGGAACATCACACTCTGGGGACTGTTGTGGGGTGGGGGTAGGGGGGAGGGATAGCATTGGGAGATATACCTAATGCTAGATGACGAGTTAGTGGGTGCAGCGCACCAGCATGGCACATGTATACATATGTAACTAACCTGCACATTGTGCACATGTACCCTAAAACTTAAAGTATAATAATAATTTTAAAAAAAGAAAAAGAAAAGGGTGACAGTGTTGGGTACAGGAATTTGATAAATATTCTTTAAGTTTTTAAAAAATTGTCCTTCCTCT
Source organism: Pan paniscus (assembly GCF_029289425.2). Lineage (NCBI taxonomy): Eukaryota > Metazoa > Chordata > Mammalia > Primates > Hominidae > Pan > Pan paniscus. The sequence goes on from NC_073254.2 coordinate 77,987,836, forward strand.
CTCTTTTTCTTTGTTTTGCCAAAGTCTACAAAGTCCAAAGAATTAAAGACCAATTATAGAAAGTAATTTTTTAAATTTTCTAAGAAAATATGCAGAAGCAGTGGCTCATGCCTGTAATCCCAGAACTGTGGAAAGCAAAGGCAGACAGATGGTTTGAGTCCAGGAGTTTGAGACCAACCTAGGCAACGTGGTGAAACCCCATCTCTACAAAAAATACAAAAATTAGCTGGGCATGGTGGTGCATGTCTGTTGTCCCAGCTAGCCAGGAGGCTGAGGCAGGAGGTTCAGCTGAGCCCAGGAGGTTGAGGCTGTAGTAAGCCATGATTGTACCACTGTATGCCAACCTGGCATGACAGAATGAGACTCTGTCTCACACAAAAAAAAAAGAAAGAAAGAAAAGAAAAAAATATACAGAACAACTTTGTAACCTTAGGCAGAAGAAGAAAATGTGTAAATCATATTTTTAAATGTTAATAAATTATACTATATTAAAATTTAAAATTAGATACAAAATATACATAGAGGGTTAAAAGACAAGTCACAATCTAGAAGAAAGTGTTGGTAATGTATGTTATTGATAAGGCAACTAAAATGTATATAAAACTCCCACAATCAAACAAATAATGCCATACAAAATGAGATGCCACTAACGGTAACAACTAAAATTATACTAAAAATAGCAAAAATTTTAAAAAGTGGAACTATTCCATTTAGCACAGTGGTTAAAGTATACACTCTGGATACAAAGGGCCTGAGTTTGAATCCCAGTCATATCAATTATTAACTGAGTAACTTTGGTCAAAGTATTTACTTTTTCTGTACCTTTATTTGTTCATCTGAAACAATATCAGATAATAAAAGCATTTGATTGTAAAGTTTTTGTGAAGAGGAAGGGAATTAATAATTTATGTAAAAATGCTTAGAAAAATCCCTAGCTCATAGAGCCATATGAATGCTAGTTTTTAACTTTTCTATTATTTTTATGAATGAGCCTTCCTTTGGGGAACTCAAAAATTATTCTAAAAGGTATATGAAAGACTAAACGTCCATAGATTCCTAAGCCAAATATGAAAAGAAAAAAAAAAGAGTGAGAATTGACCTCCTAAATGCTAAAACATACTGCAAAACAATTATAATCAAAATATTATACAGCAGAAAAAAATACAAATGAGCCAATGAAAAAGTTGATGTGTAATTTTTCAAAGACATAGGGAAATGAACCACTTAGGGTCATCAGGAACTATACAGACATCAGTGTTCATGTGACCAAACTATGCAGTAAGTTTTCCAAAACCTTTAATCAGGGAACTCTTGTGTGAGAGTATAGGATTTCACCATAATCCCTAGTCTATGGAAAATGGTATAGGGCCCCTGACCTGGATGCAACTGTCAAGAAATTAAACTCTAGCGATGCTCCCAAGCTTGTGCTAAAACATGCCATCCTAGAGGAATATCAGTATACTTTTTCACACATATTGGGGCACTAAATCATCTATCTTCCTTCCTATAATTCATGTAGATCAATATTTGTAAAATGAAGACAATTTTCCTCGCTGGTTTCTCTTACATAAAAAGAGGGATTAGTAGTTCTAAACAAAAGGACATATTCTATAACCAACTGCAAATCTGTAACTATTGTAGAAGAAATCATGGATAGATTGCTCTGCCAATAGGTTGAACTACCATGTCAGCTATCCCTAAACATTCCTTCTCTATCACAAAAAAAGCAAAGTAAAAATTCTCCTTTGTGTTGCCCTCAGTTTTTAGCTGTATTATAATGGAAATGTGGTTTGCCAAAATGTATTGAGGTCTCTGACATGACATCATAAACATAGCAATCCAAAGGGATCTGCTGCTACATTTACTTTATATATATCCCAAACTATAACTCATAAAGACTGCTGATGGAACCATGGCTGTTTCTGACTTGTCTACAAGTAAAGGGCTCATGTTTACTGTGATTATGAATAGTGTCACCAGTAGAGCATAGATGGCTACAAAACAGTGGCAGAGGTGCACTCGTGCACTCAGGGGATAGTGGTGAACATTATCTCCAGTTATTTATTCTCTCTGCCAAATGACATGAAGAGGTACAAGATATGCAAGAAAATCAATGTGTAGAAACATGTTCCTAACAAGTCTCTGCCAGCTAGACAAATTGCCTTACCTTTTTTGGTGGGAAATAATGAAGAGTGATAAACCAAACAAGTTTCTCCATATACAGGGAATATCCCTATTCATTAGCACTAAGTGGACAGGTATCTACATTTATCATGCAATCCCAGAAAAGCAAAATCTTTAGGAGCAATAATTTTCTTAGTTAAGGCAAGCAGTGGTAGAAAGGACAATCTTGAAGTGTGTATCTGAATAAAATCAACCACCACAGATCCCTGCCGGATGTGTACAATAGTGAATTAACTCATGGATTAAAGAACTAAAGAAAGTAAAGAAAAAGTGGTATAACATTGTCTCCTGGTGCACATCAAATATCCCTATGATCCTCTATATTGTGGAACCTCACATCTAGTTAGGTATGGGTCATGTGATCATCTCTGTCTAACCAAGTGTGAACAGAAATAGCTTATGTCATTTCTAGGCCAAGATAATAAAGGATCTATGTCCTGCCTCTATTTATCTCTTCCTTTTTTGTAGTAGTTTGTAAGCCCTGTGTTCCAGATGGCACACTTACAAGACTGAGAACTGCCTCACCCACATCAGATCTTGTTTGAAGAAAATGTAAACTTTTACTCTACTAATTTACTAGGATACTGAAGTCTATTTGTTTCTGCAGCATGACATAGTCTGCCCTTACTAATACAATGGGTACATAGCCTTATAACCTGTCCATGGGAAAGAACCTTGTAACTATGAACCTGAAGACAGAAGCCATTAAAAGAGAGATTTGATTACATAAAATCTGTTACTATTGTATGTCAAAAGTACTAAGAACAAAATTGAAAGATAAAACTGAGAAAAATATTTCATTCCTCTTGCTCTTTCTATCTCTCTATATATACATATATATGTATATATATATACATGCACATATATATGTAACAAATCTATACATGTAGCAAAAAAGTATCGCTCTCTTTAATATGTGAAGAATTCTTAATGATCAATAAAAATTACAAACAGGAATATAGGCAATGAAGATTAATAGACGTATCACAGATTGCATCTTATTGCTAATAACAGAGACCAAAATTAAGCAAATTAGAATTTCATCCTTTATGTAAAAGAAATCTGGAGATAAGAGATCTAGGACTGTTAAGGCATTTGGATACAGATATGGCTTGTCTATGTGTCCCACTTAAATTTCATGTTGAATTGTAATTTCTAGTGTTGGAGGTGAGGCCTTGTGGAATGTGATTGGGCCATAAGGGTGGTTTCTAATGATTTAGCACCGTCCCCCTAGTTCTGTCTTACGATAGAGTTCTCATAAGATCTGGTTATTTATAAAAGTGTATAGCACCTCCCCCTTCTCTCTTTCTTTCACTCTCTCTCTCTCTCTCTCTCTCCTGCCAGCCATGTGAAGATCATGCCTACTTCCCCTTCCCCTTCTGCCATGAATGTAAGTTTCCTGAGGCCTCTCCAGAAGCAGAAGCCTGTACAGCCCACAGAACCATTAGCCAATTCAACCTCTTTTCTTTATAAATTACACAGGCTCAGGTATGTCTTTATGGCCATGTGATAACTGACATACAAGTATTATCACAGACCCAAGCTCTTTCTTTCTGTTTTTCCATTCTTAGTATGTGGCTTCCATTCACAAGGTCAATATTGATTTAATTTAACTACTAAAGCTTAAATCATCTTGTCTACATTTCAAGTAACTGTACCAAGAATTTTCCAAAGCTTATATGTACATCTCATTGGCCACCTCTATATCCAGGGCTGCTGAAAAATTTCCAATGTTATGTTAGTAATGAAAGAAAGAATAGACATGGTATAGATAAAGTTCCCTCTTTGTCCAACCAAGCACTCAAGCCCTCTTTTCCTATAAGAAGAACACACACTTTCTCCTTCCTTAAACAAGTAGCTCCAATGTTATATTCAGTTGCAGCATCCATACCAATATCCAGAACCTCTAGTCAACACTCAATCTCTTCCATTGGGTCCTAAGGGGTTGTTTTATGGTCAGGCAACCTGTAGACTAAAATATGTTACTTATACTCAAGACTGACAAACAATGGTTATGAAGGAATAAGATACCCTGAAGGACACACACGCACACACACACACACACACACACACACACAAAAAAAAACACCTTCTTAACAGAAAGAGTGAGAGTAGGGAAACATGGTAATCTCTGGTCCTGTCGGGCAGGAGTAAGAAAAGGTCCCAGTCCAGGCATGAAGTGAGTGCCTAATTAGCCAGTGGGAAACTCCTGTTAATTCATCTAAGAGGATCTCCTTGGTTCATTGTTTTCCATGGCCTCTGGTTCAGGGGGCACAGAGGTGGGTTCCCGGGAGTACTTTCTTTCTGGTGCTTACACAATTTCCAGCCCTGGTTGGTACTTATTGCACAAACCACAGATTGTTTTAGAAGGTAAGACACTGGTTGTTGCAGGAAAAATTCTTGGGTTTTCTGGCAAGACATTTCTCTAAAAATATATTAGGCTTCTTATCTCTTAGCTTCTAATTGGTTCCATGTGTTTGACCATAGTTTTTATATTTGAAGATTCTGATTTTTAATTTTCAAACTCTGTGCTTTGCTTCAGTGGGAACACATTATCATTTATTCTTAATTTTAAGGCAGGTTTATGGTAAGTGCCTTGCAAAAATTCAGACTGCCAAAAGTAAAGGATAAGATAAATGAAAAGTTTAGACAAATGATAAATATTGCTATATCTAGGTAGTGGGTTCATGGAGGTTTTTTAAATTATCACCTCTACTAATGTATTTGGCATTTTTCATGATAAAAGGTTTTTTTTTAACAAAACTAAAATAAAGGGGAAAGAAGATACTCATTTATTCTCCTAAAAAAATAATGCAGGCTCAGGACCTACACAAGACCAAATGAATAAAAATCTCTGGGTGAGCATTTTTAATAATTGTCTCTGCTGAGTCTTCTGCACCTTAAAATTGAAAAATACTACATTAAAAAAGTAAGGGGAAACCATTTACAGTTTTATTCCTCATTTAACAATGTGTCACACATATTTTATAAAACTCTACAGTATTTACATTTATCACTTTATTTTATTTGCCTCTTCTTTTTTCCATAAGTTATTGGGGTACAGGTGGTATTTGGTTACATGAGTAAGTTCTTTAGTGGTTATTTGTGAGATTTTGGTGCACCCATCACCTGAGCAGTATACACTGCACCACATTTGTAGTCTTTTATCCCTTGTCCCCCTCCCTCTCTTCCCCCCAAGTCCCCAAAGTCTATTGTATCATTCTTATGCCTTTGCGTTCTCATAGCTTAGCATCTGTGTTCATCAGGGATATTGGTCAGTAGTTTTCTTTTTTTGTTATGTCTTCCCTGGTTCTGGTATTAGGGTGACACTGGCTTCAAAGAATTATTTAGGGAGGATTCCTCCTTTCACTCTCCCATGGAATAGTGTCAATAAAATTGGTACCAATTCTTTGAATGTCTGATAGAATTCAGCTGTGAATCTATCTGGTCCTGGCCTTCTATTTTTGGCAATTTTATTATTACCATTTTGATCTTGTGACTTTTATTATTGGTCTCTTCAGAGTTTCTATATTTTCTTGGTTTCATCTAGGAGGCTGTTATATTTCCAGAAATTTATCCATCTCCTCTCAGTTTTCTAGTTTATGCATGTAAAGGTGTTCATAGTAGCCTTGAACAATCTTTTGTATTTCTGCAGTATTAGTAGTAATATCTCCCATTTCATTTCTAATTGACCTTATTTGGATCTTCTTTCTTCTTTTCTTTGTTAGTGTCACAAATGGCCTACCAATTTTATTTATCTTTTCAAAGAACCAGCACTATGTTTCATTTATCTGTTGTAATTTTTGTTGTTGTTGTTGTTGTTGTTGTTGTTGTTTCAATTTCATTTAGGTCTGCTCTGATTTTTGTTATTTCTTTTCTTCAGGAGGCTTGGGATTGGATTGTTCTTCTTTCTCCAGTTCCATGAAGTGTGACCTTAGATTGTCTTCTTGTGCTCTTGCAGACTTTTTGATGTAGGCATTTAATGCTATGAACTTTTGTCTTACCACCACTTTTGTTATATCCCTGAGGTTTTGACAGATTGTGTCACTATTATCACTCAGTTCAAAGAACTTTTTAATTTCCATCTTGACTTCACTGTGGACACAATGATCATTCAGGAATAGGTTATTTAATTTTCATGTATTTGCAAGGTTTGAGGGTTCCTTTTCAAGTTGATTTCCAATTTTATTCCACTGTGGTCAGAGAGAGTACTTGATATAATTTTGATTTTCTTAAATTTACTGAGACTTCTTTTGTGGCCTATCGTATGGTCTATCTTGAAGAATGTTCCATGTGCCGATGAATAGAATGTATATTCTGCAGTTGTTGGGTAGAATGTTCTGTAAATATCTGTTAATCCATTTGTTCTAGGGTATAGTTTAAGGTCCATTGTTTCCTCATTGACTTTCTGTCTTGATGAGCGTCTAGTGCTGTCAGTGGAGCATTAAAGTTTCCCACTATTATTGAGTTGCCATCTATCTCATTTATTAGGCCTAGTAGTAATTGTTTTATAAATTTGGGTGCTCCAGTGTTAGGTGCATATATATGTAGAACTGTGATATTTTCCTGTTGAACTAGTCATTTTATCACTATATAATGTCCTTCTTTGTCTTGTTTAATTACTGTTGCTTTAAAGTTTATTTTGTCTGATATAAGAATAGCTCCTCTGGCTCACTTTTGGTGTCCATTTGCATGGGATGTCTTTTTCCATCCCCTTACCTTAAGTTTATGTGAGTCCTATGTGTTAGGTGAGTCTCCTGAGACAGCAGAAAGTTGATTGGTGAATTCTCATTTAACATTAGCATTGAGATATGAGGTAATATTCTATTTCTCATGCTATTTGTTGCTTGAATACCTTGTTTATTCTGTTGTGTTATTGTTTTATAGGTCCTGTGAGATTTATTCATTAAGAAGGTTCTATTTTTGTGTATTTTGAGAATTTATTTCAAAATCTAGAGCTCCTCTTAGCAGTTCTTATAGTGCGGGCTTGGTAGTGGCGAATTCTCTCAGCATTTGTTTGTCTGGAAAAGACTGTATCTTTTCTTCATTTGTGAATCTTAGTTTCACTGGAAACAAAATCCTTAGCTGATAATTGTTTTGCTTGAGGGGGCTAAAAATAGGGCCCCAATCCCTTCCAGCTGGTAGGGTTTCTGCTGAGAAATCTGCAGTTAATCTGATAGGTTTTTCTTTATAGGTTTCCTGATGCTTTTGCCTCACAGCTCTTAAGATTATTTCCTTTGTCTTGACTTTAGATAACCTAATGACTATGTGCCTAGGTGATGATATTATGATGAATTTCCCAGGTGTTCTTTGAGCTTCTTGTATTCGGATGTCTAGATTTCTAGCAAGAACGGGGAAGTGTCCTTGATTATTCTCTTATATATGTTCTCCAAATTTTCAGATTTATCTTCTTGCTTGGGAGCACCAATTATTCTTAGGTTAGGATGTTTCACATAGTTCCAAATTTCTTGGAAGCTTTGTTCATTTTTTTTTATTATTTTTTATTTTGTTTGAGGGATTGGGTTAATTCAAAAGCCTTGTCTTTGAGTTCTGAAGTTCTTTCTTCTGCTTGTTTGAGTCTATTGCTGAGAATTTGCAGTGCATTTTGCATTTCTCCGTGTCCTTGATTTCCAGACATTGTGATTTTTTTATTTATGCTCTCTATTTCACTGAATAATTTTCCTTTTATATCCTATATCATGTTTTTTATTTATTTAAGTTGAACTTCCCTTTCTCTTGTGCCTCCTTGATTAGCATAATAATCAACCTTCTGAAATCCTTTTCTGTCAATTCAGTGATTTTGTCTTGGCTTAGATCCATTGCTGATGTGATCTTTTGGGGGTATTAAATAACCTTGTTTTGTCATATTACCAGAATTGTTTTTCTGGTTTCTTCTCATTTGGGTAGACTAGGTCAGAAGGAAGAGCTGGGACTCAAGGACTGCTGTTCAAATTCTTTTGTCCCATGGGGTGCTCCCTTGATGTGTTCTCCCTCTTCCCCTAAGGATGGAGCTTCCTAAGGGCCAAACTCCAGTGATTGTTTTTGCTCCTCTAGCCACCCAGCAGAGCTACCGGCCTCCAGGCTGGTATTGGAAATTATCTTCAAAGAGTCCCGTGATGTGATCCGTCTTCAAATCTTGCAGCCATGGATACCAGCACCTGTTCCAGTGGAGGCAGCTGGGTAGTAAAGTGGAATCCGTGAAGGTCCTTGGTTGTATTTTGTTGTTTAGTATGCTGGTTTTGTGTTGGTTGGTCACTAGCCAGGAAGTGGCACTTTCAAGAGCCCATCAGATGTGGTACTATAGGGAGGATGCAAACTTGCCCTAGGGTCAACTGGTTAAGTATTCAGATTTCTCAGGTGGTGGGAAGAGCCACAGACCTCCCAAGAAATTATGTCCTTTGTCTTCAGCAAACAGGATGGGTGGAGAAAGAACACCAGGTGGAAGCAGAGATAGACATGTCTGAGCCCAGACTTTCCTTGGGCAGGGCTTGCTGCAGCTGCTGTGGGGGGTGCGGGTATAATTCCCAAGCTAATGGAGTTATATTCCCATGGGTATTACATTTTCAATAAAGTTCATTTATCTTACATAAGGCCAAAGTTATATATTTATACAATTAGTTCTTACCAAAAAAAATCAACCCAGTAGGGTATGAAGATTCATAATTTTTCAAAGTAGCAACTATTAAAGCTAATGGTTTGTGAGAGAAAAACTACAGAAACACTTGTTTAGAAGGTCAACTATTCTTAAGACACAACTGTTTTTACATTCAGAAAACTAAGGTATTAATTCGCATTATCTACATTTTTTAATATAATTTTAAAATAATCACTTCAAATTAGCTGTATCTAAGCAACCATCTCTTTGTTCTTCTCATAACTCTAAATATTACCAAATAAAACTACAGTTTTCATTAATAGTGGCATTAAAGTATGATATTAACAGTGTGATAAACATAACCATGATTGTTTCCAATTTCTTCATGGCCATTTGGGCATGCCCAGTTTTACACCTTTAATAAAGAACACAATACATGTGCATTTCAATTAAAGAATTTAATATCTATTCCAACTTTATTTCTTGAGACAAAAAATAACAAAATAAAATTATGGAAAGTATGATATGAGGTAGTTTGTTTTTAAATGATCAATTTTTTTTCACAGATTATGTCAATAGGAGAGTAAATTCATTATATTGGCTTAAATCATTATTTTTTGAGTGAAATCAGCCAAATTGAGTTGTTTTGATATGGCCATGAAATAAATTTTTCACACTAAAGTTTAAAAAGCACTGCATTAATTTTCTCTAATTTAAAGGGAAATAAACAATAATACATAAAACAAGCTTAGTTTATATAAAATATATAAATACATGCTGTATTATTTTGCTAGAGCTGCCACAACAAACTGTCACAAACTGGTTGGCCTCAACAACAGAGATATATTGTGTCACAGTTGTGGAGGATAGAAGTTCAAGATTAAAATATGTCAGCAGGGTTGGTTCCCTCTGAGTATTGTGAGGGAAAATCTGTTCCGTGTCTCTCTCCTAACTTATGATAGTTTTCTGATCGTTTTTGGCATTCCATAGCTTAAAGATTTATTACTCTGTTCTCTGCTTTTATTTCACATGTTGGTTTCCTTCTGTTTATATTTATGAGTACAAATTTCCTAGGGAAACCAGTTGTTTTAAATGAGACCCCACTCTAATGACTTCATTTTAACTTGATAACCTCATTTAACTTGATTGCCTCTGTAAAGGCCCTATTTTCAAATAAGGTGCCTTCGTCAGGGTTCTCTAGAGGGACAGAACTAATATATGTATTATGTGTGTGTTTGTGTGTGTATATAATATACTATTATACTAATAGTATATATATATATACTTTATATATAGACAGAGTGTATGTATAATGTGTGTGTATATATATGTATATATATACACACATATATATGTGTATATATATATATGGGGGAGCTTATTAAATATTAACACACATGTTCACAAGGTCCCACAATAGGCAGTCTGCAAGCTGAGAAACAAGTAGAGCCAATCCGAGTCCCAGAACTGAAGAACTTAAAGTCTGACGTTGGAAGGCAGGAAGCATCCAGCATGGGACAAAGTTGTAGGCTGGAAGGCTAGGCCAGTCTAGACCTTTCACTTTTTTCGTCCTGCTTTTTATATTCTAACCACATTGTCAGCTGATTAGGTGGTGCACACCCAGATTAAGGGTGGGTCTTCCTTTCCCAGCTCACTGACTCAAATGTTAATCTCCTTTGGCAACACCCTCACAGACACACCCAGGAGCAATACTTCGCACCCTTCAATCTAACAAGTTGACACTCAGTATTAACCATCACAAGTCCACCCCTTGCCAACTTGAACCCATACACATCTCCTGAGATCATACATAATCTTCAAATAAAGACAATAATAAGGTTATAATTATGCCTAACATAATGCAGCTATCCTTGGTACAACCAGAAATGCATCAATCCCCAACCGAAATACTATTACATAAAATTAACAACACTTAAGTATTGATATGAAGTCAATAAATCTTACGTCATATGATAAAGAAAAAAGAAAATAAAATGAAGATATTTTCTTAGTGCAAGTGTATATATTCACAAACACGTTTTTAACAAAAGAAGGAGGAAATACTCATGACAATTACAGTCCTCATTTTTGCAGCTGGTCACGTCGTCATAGCTGGTATTGATGACTACCTTATTCTACTACCCATTCTGTATTGCCTTTGTCTTCAGCAAGCACCTCAGCAAGTTGTGTTTTTTACTTGGTGGAGTGACCCAAACCTTCATTCCTGAAGAGTCTGGGCCATTTGTACTCCTGCCTGGATTGGGCTGTTGTAGTTTCCCATTGACCTTAATCACAAAGTATGATTAATACTAAGAAACACTCGAATGGGTCTCCTGTATTCCATGCATACTCTTCCTTACTTCCAGTGTGGAGTAGTAGACTGATTTCATCATGATAGTTCAGGTCAGTCACCCCAGCCAACACTGTAACTCCCTTCTTAGCCTGTTGACTTAAAGGTAGGAGGAGCCCAAAGTGTCCAGGTGGCAACGTTAACTTCCAGTTTAATTGAATCATTGTGTCTCCTGGTGGCAGCATTCCTTCCTCTGGAACTAAGACTTCTAGGCGAGCAGAATGTAATGTCATGGAAACTGGAAGCAAAAATTTTGCTAGTGGTTCACTAGGGGTTATAGTGTGTGGTTCCACTTCCACCTCCACCTCTTGATTCCTGGACTCATGAATCCTAGCTATGGGAGAAAGAGTACCATATATTGGACACTGATACAGAACATACAAGGCCTTCTGGAGAACTTTGCCTCAGCCCTGCAAAGTATTGTCACCTAGTTGGTGTGTAATTGTGACTTCAAAGAGCATTACACCGTTCTATCAATTCAGCTACTTCAGGATGATGGAGAACATGGAAAGACCAGTGAATTCCATAAGCATGAGCCCACTGCCACACATCTTTAGCTGTAAAGTAAGTGCCTTGGTCAAAGGCAATGCTGTGTGAAATAGCATGATGGTAGATAAGGCATTCCGTGAGTCCATAGATGGTAGTCTTGGAAGAAGCATTGTGTGCAGGTTAGGCAAACCTATATTTGGAGTAAATGTCTATTCTAGTGAGGACAAACCTTTGCCCTTTCCATGATGGAAGAGTTCCAATATAATCAACCTGCCACCAGGTCGCTGGCTGATCACCACAAGGAATGGTGTCATATCGAGGGCTCAGTGTTGGTCTCAGCTGCTGGCAAATTGGGCACTCAGCAGTGGCCATAGCCAGGTCAGCCTTGGTGAGTGGAAGTCCACGTTGCTGAGCCCATGCATAACCTCCATCCCTGCCACCATGGCCACTTCGTTCATGGGCCCATTGGGCAATGACAGGGATAGCTGGGGAAAGAGGCTGAATGGTATCAACAGAATGGGTCATCCTATCTGCATGATAATTAAAATCCTCCTCTGCTGAGGTCACCTGTTGCTGAGCACTCACATGGGATACAAATGTATTCACAGTGTTTGAACACTCAGAGAGGTCCATCCCCATACCATTTCCCCAAATTTCTTTGTCACCAATTTTCCAATCATGGGTTCTTCTAAGTCCCTGGCCATCCAGCCAAACTGTTGGCTACAGCCCATGAATCAGTATATAATCACACATCTGGGCATTTCTCCTTCCTTACAAAGTGCACAACTAGGTGCACTGTTCAAAGTTCTGCCCATTGGGAAGATTTTCCTCCACTGCTCTCCTTCAGGAATGTCCTAGAAAGGGGTTGTAGTGCCAAAGCTCTCCACCTTTGGGTGGTGCTTGCATGTTGTACAGAACCACCTGTGAACCAGGCCCTAGTCTTCTCTTCCTCTGTCAACTGATCATAGGGAATTCCCCATGAGGCCATCAGTGCAGGCTGGGTGAGAGAAGGCAGGGTGGCAGTAGTGGAGACCATGGGCATTTGAGCCACTTTCTCATGTAACTTACTTGTGTCTTCAGGATCTGCTCGAGCCCAGTCACATATATACTACTTCCATTTAATGATGGAATGCTGCTGTGCATGACCCACTTTATTACTAGATGGATCAGAAAGCACCCAGTTCATGATAGGCAGTTCTGGTCACAAGGTGACTTAATGACCCATAGTCAAATGTTCAGTCTCCATCAAAGCCCAGTAACAGGCCAAAAGCTGTCTCTCAAAAAGAGGGTGGTTATCTGCAGAAGATGACAGGGCCTTGATCCAAATTCCTATGGGCCTCCACTTTGGTTTTCCTAGGGGGGCTTGCCAAAGGCCCCAAACAGCATCCCTATCTGTCACTGACACCTCAAGCACCATTGGATCTGCTGGGGCATATGGCCCAACTGTCAGAACAGCTTGTACAACAGCCTGGACCTGTTGCAGAGCCCCTCTCCTGTTCTGGGCACCACTCAAAACTGGCAGCATTACAGGTCACTCGATAAATGGGCTGGAGTAACACACCCAAATGAGGAATGTGTTGCCTCCCAAATCCAAATAGACCCACTAGGCATTGTGCTTCTTTCTTGCTTGTAGAAAGGGCCAAATGCAGCCACTTATCTTTCACTTTACAAGGAATATCTCAGCAGACCCTACTCCACTGGACCCCTAGAAATTTTACTAAGGTAGAAAGTCCCTGAATTTTAGACAGATTTATTTCCCATTTTTGTCATGCAAATGTCTCACCAATAAGTCCAGTGTGTTTGCTACTCCTTACTCACTGGATCCAATCAGCATAACTTAGTCAATGTAATGGACCAGTGTGATATCTTACAGAAACGAAAAGTAATCAAGATCTCCCCGTATAAGATTATGACACAAAGCCAGAAAGTTGATATACCCCTGAGGTAGGACAATAAAGGTATACTGCTGGCCTTACCAGCTGAAGGCAAATTGCTTCTGGTAGGCCTTATGGACAGGAATGGAGAAAAAGGCATTTGCTAAGTCAATGGCTGCATACCAGGTACTAGGGAATGTGTTAATTTGCTCAAGCAATAAAACCACATCTGGGACAGCAACTGCAATTGGAGTCACCACTTGGTTAAGCTGACAATAATCCACTGTTATTCTTTGAGATCCATCTGTCTTTTGCACAGAGCAAATGGGAGAGTTGAATGGGGATGTAGTGAGAATCACCACCCCTGCATCTTTTAAGTCTTTGATGGTGGCAGTAATCTCTCCAATCCCTCCAGGGATGTGATATTGTTTTTGATTTACTATTTTTCTAGATAGAAGCACTCTAATGGCTTTCATTTGGCCTTTCCCACCATAATAGCCCTTACCCTAACAGTCAGGGAGCCAATGTAAGGGTTCTGCCAGCTGCTAAATATGTCTATGCCAATTATGCATTCTGGCACTGGGGAAATGACTACAGGATGAGTCTGAGGACCCACAGGACCCATTATAAGTCTAATGAGCTAAAACTCCATTAATTACCTGACCTCTATAAGCCCCTCCTTTAATTGGAGGACAACAATGATGTTTTGGGTCCCTTGGAATCAACATCAGCTCAGAACCAATGTCCAGTAGTCCCCAAAATGTCTGATTATTTCCCTTTTCCCAATGCACAGTTACCCTGGTAAAAGGCTGGAGGTCTCCTTGGGGTGCCGGGCAGGGGGAAATGGGAGAAAGATTAACAGCATAAACTGTCAGTAGCGTAGTGGGGTCCTTCCTCAAGGAGATACTGTCTCCTCTTCATTCAAGGGGTTCTGGGCCTACAAACTGGCTCAAGTCTGGAAATTAATTGAAGAGCCATGATTCTCTGTTTTTATAATTCAAATTAGTTTTTGCCCATTCAACCTAGCAGTTTTCTGCTTATATAAATTAAGCAGGAATGCAGTAGGCTTTCTATCAATTTTGCTTCTAGGAACACCATATTAATTGGCCAGTGGCAGAGCTCTACACAAGTCAGACTATTCTGATTGCTGCTTTAACTTTTCTGTCCATTAGAGTAGCTATGCCAACCTTGCCTTTGATAGTTGAGTGCCTCCACTTGGCCTCTGCCACCTCTAGATCCAATATTTCCTATTCTATTTAAATTTTGTTGTTGAGTGACTGTATTAGATCTGACACACAGAGGGGAGAAATTACAAGGCACTTCAAAGATGTAGGTTCTGCCCTCACAAATCTATTTTGCAAGGCATTGGTCAAGGGTATATCATCTGGAACCTCCTAGCTGGGATGAGTAGGTCTAAAGTGACTAATCCACTTCACCATCCCAATCTCTCTAAGCCTTTGGATCCCTTCCTCTACATTAAACCAAGGGAAACCAGCTCACTCATAGTTGGCCATCTTTTCATCCATATTTCAGTTAACCAAACAAATAAACTATTAGAATCTTTTTAACTCCCTGAGCTGCAACATTAAAAGCAGAGTCCCTACTTAATGGGCCCAAATCAATAAATTCACCCTATCCAACTCTGTGTTTCTTCCATCATTATCCCACACTCTGTATATCCGTTCCCATGCCTGTTCTTCAGATTTCTGTTTCTATAAATTTAAAAACTCAAGCAGGTCTTTTCGAGTGTAGCACACCCTCCTCATGGGTCACACTCTCCACCTGGGACTTCAGTCTATTTATAGGTCTAGAAGCAAACAGGAACGTTGGGGGTGGCTCCTGGGGAGAATCAACATTATCTTCCCTGACAAATGTCTTGGGGAGGCCATCACTGTTGCCTCAGGCAGCGCAGGGTTCACCTCCTTAGACAAATGTGGGAAGGCTGATGGCAGCATGGGTCAGGGAGGGATGTTGCCACTACTGGGGATGGGGAAGCTTTTTCTTCTGGCAAAAGTTTCATCAGAGTTTACAAACTCAGTGTCTCCAGCTTCATCAGGGTCCTCCCACACATCCCCATTCCAAGTTTTAGGGTCCCGTTCTTTTCCAATCAATGTCCTCATTTTAACAGTAGGTACCCAGTGAGGCTGTGCATTCACCTTTTATTACAGATCAGCCACTCTCATAAGAAGAGCTTGTGTCTGTTTTTTCACAATTTCAGCTCTTTCTCTACAGGAGATAAGACTCTCACTCAGGGCAATCTTAGTAGATTTGAGGCTCAGTATCTGCCTCTGAATCCAGTTAGAATCCCTGAGTTCATCATTTTCTTTTATCGCTTTGTCCAGTGAACTTAGGAACAACCAACCAGCTTCGTTATGTTCCTTGGTTCTCCACATGTAGTCAAAGGTATTATGTATAGAGTCACTAAACTCGCCTCTCACAAGCAGTGGATCAGCAGTGTCAAATGCGTTTATTTTGCATAACTCTGTAAACAGTTCACACCAAGAACTATCAATGTTCTCCATACTATTAGAAGTAGAGTCCTTAGAATTTGGGATCTAATTATATTAAGCAGCCAACTCCAGAAACCCCAAAACCAATGAAAGAACTCCATCCTTAATATTCTGTTCTTCTAGAACCACACCTGGTACCAAAATCTGTATAGTCAGAGTTCTCTAGAGGGACAAAACTAATGTTATATATATATATATATATATATATATATATATATATATATATATATATATACTTATGTGTGTGTATATATATATATAAAGGGAAGTTTATTAAGTATTAACACATGATCACAATGTCCCACAATAGGCCATCTGCAAGCTGAGGAGCAAGGAGAGCCAGTCCAAGTCCCAAAACTGAAGAATTTGGAGTCTGATGTTTGAGGACAAGAAGCATCCAGCATGGGAGAAAGATGTAGGCTGGGAAGCTAAGCCAGTCTAGTCTTTTCACATTTTTTTCTGCCTGCTTTTTATATTCTAGCCATGCTGGAAGCTGATTTGATTGTGTCCACCCAGATTAAATGTGGTTCTGCCTTTCCCAGCTCACTACCTCAAATGTTAATCTCCTTTGGCAACACCATCACAGACACACCCAGGATCCATTCTTTGCATCCTTCAATCTAATCAAATTGACAGTCAGTATTAGCCATCACGTAAAGTGACATTCTGAAGTACTGAGGGTTAGAGCATTAACATATCCCTTTTAGAGGAACACAATTCAACTGATAGCATATGCATATACTTATAAAATATTAAATATAGGCACACTATAAAAATTAGTCCCATAGAGTATATTTTCCTCATGGACATATCTCCTGAGTTCTTTAATCTATTAAAAATAAATACTGGAGAAAGAATAGCCACTGAGGAATCTGAACTCATCTTCTCTACACTCACTTACTCTATGATAGGGAAAAATTATAACTTCCCTGAACCTGTTTCCTTATTTTTAAAAATGAAGAGATTGGCATAGATAATTTCCAAGATGTTATAAATATATATACTTCTAGGTTATTTTTTCAATTTAAAAACTAATATATGGATGTGGTTTTATATAATGTCAAATATCATAAAAGGCTTTGTTATGAAATACAAGATTTTTCCTCATTCAAAATTCTTGAGAAGAGGCAAAGAAAGACGGTAGAATAGAAGGTTCCACCAATTATTCCCTTGGCAAGGACACCAACTTAACAACTATCTACACAGGATAAAAACACCTTTAAAAGAACCAAAAATCAGGTGAGCCCCATAGTACCTTGTTTTACCTTTGCATCACTGAAAGAGGCACTGAAGAAATAGGAAAAAAAAAGTCTGGAATCACCAATGCCATCCAACCACCACTCCCCCACTCACCCCAGCCACAGTGGTGTGATGTGAAGTGGTGTGATGTGAAGTGGTGTAATGAAGTGGTGTGATGTGAAGAGTGTCTGTGCAGAGTGATGTGAAGAGTGTGATGTGAAGAGACACTCTGGGCACAGTGGGAGGCAGAACACAGCAATTGTGAGGCATTGGACGCAGTGCAGTCCTGTTAGAGCATAAAGAAAACCTAGACAAAACTCAGTTGACACCCGCCCATGAAGGGAACATTTAAACCGTCCCTAGCCAGAGGAAAATTGCTGATCCTAGCAGTCCAAACCTTGCCATGGAGGGATAAATTGCTCTGGGTCTCTAAGTAATCCTGAAATCACTCTAGGCCACAAAGACTGCAATTCTTAGGCAAGTCCTAGTGCTGAACTGGGCCCATAGACAGTGGACTTGGGGTGGGGTGGGGGGAAGCATGTGACCAACTGAGACAGCAGCTGGGCCAGCAAAGAGAGTACTGGCATCACCTCTGCCTTAACCCCTGGCTACACAGCTTATGGTTCCAAAAGAGACCCCTTCCTTCTGCTTGAGGAGAGAAGAGGTAAAAATGGGGACGACTTTGTCTTGCATCTCAGATACCATCTCAACCACAGCAGGATAGAGCACTGGTCAGAGCAATGAGGCCCCCATTGCAGGCTCTAGCTCCTGGATGACATTTCTTGACACAACTTGGGCCAGAATGGAACCCATTCCCTTAAAGGGAAAGACCTAGTCCTGGCAGCATTCATTTCCTGCTAACTGAAGAGCCCTTTGGCCATGAATAACCAGCATCGATAACCAGGTCAATGGCCTTGGGTGAACCTCTGAGATGTACTGTCCTCAGGGAGCAGCACAGCCACAGAGGAGTAGAGCACCAACCAGGTTTTTGGGGTCCTCAATTCCAGGACTTGACTCTTGGATGGCATTTCTGAACCTGCTTTACATCACAGATGAGCCCACTGCCCTGAAATGGCGAGGGTGTTCGCAGGCCAAGTAACATTCACCAGAAGCTGACTTAAGAGTTTATGGGCTCTAAAAGAACATCAGTGATAGTCTGGCAGTATTCTCTATGGCCTGTGGTGGCAGTGGCTACAGGACGAGGTATTTGTCCCTCTGGAAAGAGAAGGGAAGAGGGGAAGGACTGTATCTTGTAATTTGAATGTCAGCTCAGTTGCAGTATAGTAGAACACCAGGTAGATTTCCAAGATTTTTTACTGTAGTCCTTGACTCCCAGACAGCACTTCCAGATCTGCCTCAGGCCTGATATAACTCAGCACCTTGAATGGAAAGACATTGGCCTGGCTGGCATTGCCACTTGTTGATTGCAGAGAGAGCCTCGCGGCCTTGAGAAAACATAGGCAGTGGATGGAGAGTGCTTATAGCAGGCCTTGGGTGAGACCCAGTGCTGTGGTGGCTTCAGGTATGATCTAGCACTGTCATAGTGGTGGTGGCCACAAGGATACTTGGGTCACTCAACTCCCAGCTTTATGTGCCTCAGAACAGAGAGAGAGAAAGACTCTGTTTGCTTGAAAGAAAGGAAAGAGGAGAAAAAGAGTCTCTGCCCAGTAATTCAGAGAATTATCTTGGATCTTGTCCAAGACAATCAAGAAAGTACCTTCACAAGTCCGCAAGAACCACAGCATTACTGGCTTGGAGTGGCCTCTACAGCAGCTCCAGTTTAGATCACAATACCCAAGTTGGTTAAATATCCAGAAAGTCTTTTCAAGAAGGACAGGTACCAATAAGCCTAGATAGTTAAGACTACAACATATACAAAACACTTTAATACCCAGACACTGAAGAACATTTATTAGTGTCAACACCATCCAGGAAAACACGACAGAGAAAAATTAAATAAGGCACCAGGGACCAATCCTGGAGAAACAGATATAGGCAAACTTTCAGACAGGAAACTCAAAATAGTTATTTGAGGAAATCCAAAGAAATTCAAGATAAAACAGGTAATTCAGAATTCCATCAGATAATATTTTTAAAGATTTAAATAATTAAGGGAATAAAGCAGAAATTCTGGAGCTGAAAAATGCAATGGGCATACTGAAGAATACATCAGAGTCTTTTAATAGCAGAATTGATCAAGCAGAAGAAAGAACAAGTGAGTTTGAAGACAGTCTATTTAGAAATACACTGTCAGAGAAGAAAAAAGAAAATAAATAAAAAACAATGAAGCACTGAGACATGACCTAGAAAATAGCCTTGAAAGAACAAATCTAGGTGACATTGGCCTTGAAGAGGAAGTACAAAAAGAGATGGGGTAGAAAGTTTATTCAAATGGATAATAACAGGCCGGGTGCAGTGGCTCATGCCTGTAATCCCAGCACTTTGAAAGGCTGAGGTGGGCAGATCATGAGGTCAGGAGATCAAGACCATCCTGGCTAACACAGTGAAACCCCATCTCTACTAAAAATACAAAAAAATTAGCCAGACGTGGTGGCAGGCACCTGTAGTCCCAGCTACTCGGGAGGCCGAGACAGGAGAATGGTGGGAGGCAGAGCTTGCAGTGAGCCAAGATCTCTCCACTGTACTCCAGCCTGGGCAACAGAGCAAGACTCCATCTCAAAAAAAAAAAAAAAAGAAAAAGAAAAGGATAATAAGAGAGAACTTCTCAAACCTGCAGAAAACTATCAGTATCTAAGTAAAATAGGGTTATAGAACACCAAGCAGATTTAGTCTAAAGAAAACTACCTCAAAGCATTAAATAAACTCCCAAAGATCAAGAATAAAGAAAGGATTCTTAAAACAGCAAGAGAAAAGAAGTAAATAACTTACAATGAAGCTGCAATACATCTGGCAGCAGACTTTTCAGTGGAAACCTTACAAGCCAGGAGAGATTGGAATAACATATTTAAACAGCTAAGGGAAAAAAACTTTTACCCTAGAGTAGTATAGCCAGTGAAAATATTCTTCATACATGAAAAAGAAATAAACACTTTCCCAGAAAAACAAAAGCTGAGAGATTTCACCAACACCAGACCTGTCCTGCAAGAAATGCTAAAGAGAGCACTTCAATCAGAAAGAAAGGACATTAATGAGCAATAAGAAATCAAATGAAGGAAAAAAAATTCTCACTAGTAATAGTAAGTGTACAGAAAAACACAGAATATTATAATACTGTAACTGTGGTATGTAAACTACTCTTATCTTTAGTAGAAAGATTAAATGATGAACATATCAAAAATAATAACTAAAACAATTTTTCAAGACATAAACAGTACAATAAGATATAAATAGAAACAACATAAAGTTTAAAAGCAAAGGAAAAAAGTTAAAGCATATAATTTTTATTTTCTTTTTGCTTTTCTGTTTGTTTATGCAATCAGTGAAGTTTTTATCAGGTTAAAATTATAAGTTATAAGATAGTATTCATAAGTCGCATGGTAATCTGAAACCAAAAAATATAAAATGAATACACAAAAATATAAAAAGCAAGAAATTAAGTCATCTCGCCAGAAAAATATCACCTTCACTAGAGGAAGTCAGGAAGAAAAGAAAGAAGGAAGAGAAGACCACAAAACAACCAGAAAACAAGTAACAAAATGGCAGGAGTAAGTTCGTATTTATCAATAATAACATTAAATGCAAATGAACTAAGATCTCCAATCAAAAGACATAGACTGGCTGGAATGATGAAAAAACAAGACCCGTTGGTCTGTTGCCTATAAGGAAAAAAACTTCACCTATGAAGACACACATAAATTGATAATAAAGAGATTGAAAAAGATATTCCATGACAACGGAAATGAAAATAAAAGATCAGGAGTCATTATATTTACATCAAACAAATAGATTTTCAGACAAAAACTATAAGAAGAGAAAAAGGATGTCACTATATAATGATAAAGTGGTCAATTCAGCAAGAGGATATAATAATTTTAAATATACATGCACCCAAAACTGGAACACCCAGATATATAAAACAAATATTATTAGAGCTAAAGAGATAGGCCCCACTACAATAATAGCTGGAGACTTCAATACCCTACTTTTAGCATTGAACTAAACTTCCAGACAGAAAATCAACAAAGAAACATCAGACTTAATCTACACTGTGGACCAACTGGATCTAATTTATATGTATAAAACATTACATTCAATAGCTGGGGAATACACATTCTTTTCCTCAGCACATGCATGATGTTCAAGGATACACCTTACATTAGGTAACAAAACAAGTCTTAAAACATTTTTAAAAATTGAAATAATATCAACCATCTTCTTTGACCACAATGGACTAAAACTAGAAATCAATAACTAGAGAAATTTTAGAAGCTATACAAATATATGGAAATCAAACATTATGCTCCTGAAGAACCAGTGGATCAATAAAGAAATTAAAAATAAAATCAAAAAATGTATTGAAACAAGTGATAATGGAAACACATCATACCAAAACCTATGGGATACAGCAAAAGTAATACTAACAGGGAGGTCTATAGCTGTAAGTACCTACCTCAAAAAAGAGGAAAAACTTGAAATTAATAATCTAATGATGAATCTTAAAGAACTAGAAAAGTGATAGTAAACTGAACCAAAAATTAGTATAAAGAAAGAAATAATAAAGATTAAAGCAGAAACACATGAATCAAGAAAACAATTCAAAAGCTCAATGAAACAAAAGGGTGGTATTTAGAAAGGTTAAATAAAATTGACAAAGCTTTAGCCAGACTAAGATAAAAGGGAAGAAGATCCAAATAAATACAATCAGAAATTTTTTAAAAAGAGATATTACAGCTGATACTGCAGATGTAATGACTTCCAGGTGTTAAAATTTTTTTTTTAAATTAGCAACTGTTACTGCAGAAATTCAAAGGATTTTCAGTGGCTACTTTGAGCAATCATATGCCAATAAGTTGGCATATAATTTTTCAATAAATTGAAAAATCTAAAAGAAATGGAAAAATTTCTAAAGACACACAACCTACCAAGATTGAACTAGGAAGAAATCTGAAACCCCTAAATAGACCGATAACAAGTAATGAAATAAAAGCCATAATAAAAAGCCTCCTAGAAAACAAAACGAAACAAAAAAAAGCCCAGGACCTGATGGCTTAATTGCTGAATGCTACCAAACATTTAATGAAAAACTAATACCAATTAATATGGTTAGACTTTATGTTCCCACCCAAATCTCATCTCTAATCATAATCCTCATAATCCCCACGTGTCAATGGAGAGACAAGGTGGAGGTAGTTGAATCATGAGGACAGTTGCCTCCATGATGTTCTCATGATAGTGAGTTCTCAAAAGATCTGATGGTTTCATAAGGGGCTCTTCCCCCTTCACTCAGCATTTCTCCTTCCTGCCACCTTGTGAAGAAGGTGTCTTGCTTCCCCTTTGCCTTCCACTATGATATTAAGTTTCCTGAGGCCTCCCCAGCCATGCTGAACTGTGAGTCAATTAAACCTCTTTCCTTCAGGAAATTACCCAAAGTTGGGCAGTTCTTTAAACCAGTATGAAAATTGACTAATACAGTAAATTGGTATAGAAGTAGTGGGGCACTACTATAAAGATATCAAAAAAACAGTTTTGGAACTGGGTAACAAGCAGATGTTGGAACAGTTTGGAGGGCTCAGAAGAAGACAAGAAGATGTGGCTGAGGTGGTCTCAGATGGAGATGAGGAACTTGTTGAGAACTAGAATAATGGTGACTCTCACTATGCTTTAGCAAAGAGATTGGTGGCATTTTGCCCTGCCCTAGAGATCTGTGGAACTTTGGACTTGAGAGAGATGATTTAGGGTGTCTGGTAGAAGAAATTTCTAAGCAGCAAAGCATTCAAGATTTAACTTGTGTGCTTTTAAAAGCATTCAGTTTTATGCACTCTCAAAGAGATGATTTGGAATTGGAACTTATATTTGAAAGTGAAGCAGAGCATAAAAGTTTAAAATATGCAGCCTGATGATGCAATAGAAAAGAAAAAAAAAAAGTTTTCTGGGGAGAAATTTAGGCTGGTGGCAGAAATTTGCATAAATAAAGAGGTAATACAATTGTAAATTGCCAAGACAATGGGGAAAATTTCTTCAAAGCATGTCAGAGGTCCGCACAACAGCCACGCCCATCAAGTCCGGGAGGCCTAGGAGAAAAAAATAGTTCGATGGACTAAGCTTTGTGCAGTCTCAGGACTTGGTGTTCTGCATCTTAGCCATAGCTAAAAGGGGCCAACGTACAGCTCAAGCTGTTGCATCAGAGGGAACGTGCCCCAAGCCTTGCTGGTTTATTCATGTGTTAGGCCTTTCAGTGCACAAAAGTCAAGAACTGAGGTTTGGGAACCTCCAGCTAGATTTCAGAGGATGTATGAAAAGGCCTGGATGTTCAGGCAGAGGTGTGCTGCTGCGACAGAGTCCTCATGGAGAACCTCTGCTAGGGCAGTACAGAAGGGAAATATAAGGTTAGAGGCCTCACACAGAGACCCCACTGAGCACTGCCTAATGAAGCTCTGAGAAGAGGGCTACCATCCTCCAGATCCCAGAATGGTAGAGTCACTGACAGCTTGCACCATCCACCTGGAAAAGCTGCAGACACTGCAGACACTCAACACCAGTGAGGGAAAGCAGCCAGGACTAGGGGCTGTATTCTGCAAAGCCACAGGAGCAGAGTGGCCCAAGACCATGGGAGTCTACCTCTTGCATCAGCATGACCTGGATATGAGACATGGAATCAAAGGAGATTATTTTGAAGCTTTAAGATTTGACTGCCCTGCTGGATTTTGGACTTGCCTGGGTCCTGTAGCCCCTTCATTTTGGCCAGTTTCTCCCATTTAGAATGGATATACTTACTCAATGCCTGTAACCGCATTGTATCTGGGAAGTAACTAACTTGCTTTTGATTTTACAGGTTCATAGGTGGAAGAGACTTGTCTTGTCTCAGATGAGACTTTGAACTTGGACTTTTGGGTTAATGTTGGAATGAATTAAGACTTTGGTGCACTGTTGGGAAGACACTGATTGGTTTTGAAATGTAAAAGGAACATGAGATTTGGGAGGAACCAGGGTGAAATGATATGGTTAGACTTTATGTTCCCATTCAAATCTAATCTTGAATTGTGATCCCCATAATCCCCACGTGTCAAGGGAGAAACCAGGTGGAGGTAATTGAATAATGGGGCGGTTTCCCCTATGCTATTATCATGATAGTGAGTGAGTTCTCACAAGATCTGATGATTTTATAAGGGTCTCTTCCCTCTTCACTTGCTCACTCTTCTTCTTGCCGCTTTGTGAAGAAGGTGCATTGCTTCCCCTTTGACTTCTGCCATGATATTACATTTCCCGAGGCCTCTCTAGCCATGCAGAACTGTGAGTCAATTAAACCTCTTTCCTTTATAAATTACCCAGTCTCAGAAAGTTCTTTATAGGAGTATGAAAACACACTAATATAGCAATCTATAGATGCAATGAAATCCTTGTTAAGATACCAATGACACTCTTCACACACACAAAATTATAAACTTTATATAGAACCACAAGAGATCCAGAATAGCCATAGCCATCCTAAGCAAAAGGAACAAAACTAGAGGAATCACATTACCTGACTTCAAATTATGCTACAGAGGTATGGTAACCAAAACAGCATGGTTCTGGCATAGAAACAGACACATAGACCAATGAAACAGAATAGAGAACCCAGAAACAAATCCACACAACTACAGAGACCTCATTTTCGACAAAGGGCCAAGAACATACACTAGGGAACAGTCTCTTCAATAAACAGCACTGAGAAAACTGGATATCCACATGCAGAAGAATGAAACTATACCCCTATCTCTCACCATATTAAAAAAACTCAAAATGGATTAAAGACTTTAATCTAAGACCTCAAACTATGAAACTACTTCAAAAAACCACTGGGGAAAATCTCCAGGACATTGGTCTGGGAAAAAAAAAATCTCTGGAGCAATACCCCACAAGCACCGGCAACCAAAGCAAAAATTGACAAATTGGATCACATTACATTAAAAAGCTTCTGCACAGCAAAGGAAACAATCAGCAAAGTAAACCGACAACCCATAGAATGGGAGAAAATATTTGCAAACTATCCATATTACAAGGAATTAATAACCAGTATGTGCAAGCAGCTCAAACAACTCTGTAGGAAAAAATGTACTAATTCAATCAAAAACTAGGCAAAAGATTTGAATAGATATTTCTCAAAAGAAGACATGCAAATGGCAAACAGGCATATGAAAATGTGCTCAATATCATTTATCATCAGAAAAATGCAAATCAAAACTACAGTGAGATATGGCTTATAGCCAAAAGATAGGCAATTTAAAATGGCTTATATCAGAAAGATAGGGAATAACAAATGCTGGTGAGGATGTAGAGAAAAGGGAACCTCCTTATACACTGTTGGCAGGGATGTACCACATGGTTCAGCAATCCCACTGCTGGATATATACCCAAAAGAAAGGAAATCAGTATATCAAATAGATATCTGCACTCCCAAGTTTGTTGCAACACTGTTCACAATAGATAATATTTAGAAACAATCTAAGTCTTCATCAACAGATGAATGAATTAAAAAAAGTGGTAAACACAATGGAGTACTATTCTACCATTAAAAAAAATAAGATCCTGTTATTTGCAACAATATGGATGGAACTGAAGATGATTATGTTAAGCCAGACACAGAAAGACAAACATCGCATGTTATCACTTATTTGTGGGATCTAAAATTCAAAACAATTGAACTCATGGACATAGACTAGAAGGATGGTTACCAGAAGCTGGGAAGGGTAGGGGGAGGGCTTGAAGGAAGGTAGGAATGGTTAATGTGTAGAAAAATATAGTTATAAAGAATGAATAAGACCTACTTTTTGATAGCACAACAGGGTGACTATAATCAATAACAACTTAACTGTACATTTTAAAATAACTAAAACAGTATAACTGGATTGTTTGTAATTCAAAGGATAAATGTTTGAGGGGATGGATACCCCATTCTCCATGATGTGATTATTTCACATTTCATGCCTGTATCCAAACATAACCACAAAACTTAAAAAACTCTCAGCACCCCACAGTCACTATGAACAGTTTTATGGATCACTTCAAAAACATCAGCCAGGTGCAGTGGCTCATGCCTGTAATCCCAGCACTGTGGGAGGCCTAGGCAGGTGGGTGGCTTGGGCCCAGGAGTTTGAGAACAGCCTGGGCAACATGGCAAAAACCCATCTCTACAAAAAATACAAAAAATTAGCCAGGTGCGGTGGTGCATGCCTGTGGTTTCAGCTACTTAGGAGGCTGAGGTGAGAGGATCACTTCAGCCCAGGAGGCAGAGCTTGCAGTTAGCTGTGCCATTGCACTCAAGCCTGGACAACAGAGCAAGACCTGTCTCAAAAAAAAAAAAAAAAAAAAAAAACAGGACAAACAAAAAACCTTCTGTGTATATATAAGTACACCTAAGTACACATTTCCTTTCCACAAATGGTAGTATAGTAGTCACACTATTCTGAACCTTGCTTCTTTGAGTCTTTTTTGCAACAGCAGAACAATTATCTAATGCATTTAAGTATATTTAGACAAAAACATCCTTAGAATATTCTGGAATAGCTTACACTTATAATCTCAGCCTTTTAGGAGATCAAGGCAAGAGGATTGCTTGAGGCTAAAAGTGCAAGGTCAACCTGAGCAACATAGCGACACCTAATCTCTACAGAGTTTTTAAAAATAGTCTGGTGTGGTGGCATGTAGCTCTAGTCCTAGCTGCTTAGGAGGATGGGGCAGGAAGAATACTATGAGCACAGGAGCTTTAGATTACAGTGAGTTACGATCACACCACTGAACTCCAACCTATGTGACAGAGTGAGAAACTGTCTCTTAAGAAAGAAAAGAGAAGAATATTCTGGAATAGTTGTGTAAAAGGACAGTAACCTTCCATGTTTCTTTAAAGGATTAAAAATTATGATCACCTTAATGTGTATTTTTATTTTCAAAAATGATGAAGAATGTAATTTTGCTCCGAAGTCATAATAGATCGGCGATAATTAGTTTTGTGATAATAGTTTTGAAATAATTGGCTTCAAAGACTTTTTTTAATTATAATAGTGTATAAGAAAAGATTCTTCAGTGATATTTTTACACAAAAATTGATTCTCCTGTCATCCAAAAGGCAAAGGTGTTTAAGCCGGTAGACTTCAGTCAATAAACTAAAGGAAGAAACAGTCAAGCATGAGGTTGAGGTAGGAAGTGAAACTTGAATAGCTTGGGAATAAAGACTTGACCACCTGACCTAATGCAATTAGCTTAGAGAAGACTTAAGCTGAGGCCTAATCAGTAGGTGATAGAAGCAGGGGGTTAGGGATATGGAGAGTTGATTCCTCATGGACCTGATTGTTTAAAAAGACTTTTCTAAATCCTCAAAATCTTCCTCAGACTTCCTCAGAAGTCTTTTACCTCTAGTGCTCCTACCCTGTCAGTTACACAAAACCATGGGCTCTGGGATAGGGCATCTACTATCATGTTTGCTTATATAGTAGACATCTGGTTAACATATGTTGGCCACATGAATGAACAAAAGGAAAATGCTGGTATCTGCATACTTGACAGCAACTTTAATAAAGTTGAACATTGTCCTCACTGTTAATGTTTAATACAATCTCATGCACTTGATTTTGTGGGCCTTCTGGGAGAAACAGGCCTAATATGTTGTTAACTCAGATGAATAGCTGCCTAAAGAAGGCTATTAGATTCATAATAAAGAATTTTCAGTGCAGTTTGGAGCTAAGAAACAGAGGTATAATGGGATTTTCCACTCAATATCTTTATTTTCAACAAATAAAAAATATGTAATTATGATAGCATAGGAGTTTGGAGCAAATGGAACAAAAGCATGGGAAAATCTTCAATGCTACATATGTATGTTAATTCTAAGTGATGAAATTGTATATGATTTTATTTAAGTTTGTAAGTTTTACAAAAATCTTTCATTGATACTTTTAGAAGTTTCAAGATGTTTGCGCAGAAGCAAAAATACAATATCAAAAATTTTTGAATAGGTTAACCAAATAAAGTTTATTCTGTTTTCCATTGGTGATGAGACCTATTTTCACATATTAACTGATGAATATTTCTTCTTCTGCTCTATATGTTTATAGTATATAGTAGTTTATAGTATATAGTAGTATATAGCATCTGATTTTATGGTTGGCATTAGGCTATATGTGTAATAAATATTAAGACTACCAACTCAGCAAAAATGGGTAAATTGCTTTTATTTTCCTGTCTCTGCATATCACCTCTACTTCTAGTCCTCATTTTACATAATTGAAGGCTTTTTCTCCACTCTCCCTAGAGTTATTTCTAAATTATGAGAGCCTAAATAATGTCATAAGGTCATGACATTATATATATAATTATACATATATAATTATATATGTGTGTGTATATATATAATGACATTATATATATAATGTCGTGAGGTTTTGCTGAGATGGAGGGGCGAGTGACAAAGAATCTGTCTTTCTATCATCATCTCTCCACAGGGACATATGATGATGTGCATATCAACCAACCTAGGCTGTCACAAGGAAACACAGATTGCTACTGTGTCCCCAGTTTTGAAAACTTATTTTGAACCTCATTCTGAGAATTGCCTTGTTTGTTCTTTGGTTCTGTGGTATCCTCCCCTTCCTGAGACAGGGAAATAATTTGGTCTTACATCTTGGACAAAAGAAAGGCTACAACAGCATTGGAGAACAGCAGAAGAAGGAATAATCATCAGTTAATATGTGAAAATAGGTCTCATCACCCATGGAAAACAGAATAAGCTTTATCTGGTTAACCTATTCAAAAATTTTTGATATCATATTTTTGCTTCTGCACAAACATCTTGAAACTTCTAAAAGCATCAATGAAACAAACATTTTTGTAAAAGTTACAAACTTAAATAAAATCATGTGCAAGTTCATCACTTAGAATTAACATACATATGTAGTGTTGAAGATTTCCCCATGCATATGCAAGCACATGCAGATACATATTTAATTGGTTTTTATAAAAATTGAATCCTACAGTGTGTAATTATTTTGTAACTTGGTTTTTGAAGCTCGTAATGATATCTAATATTTTCGAATCAGCTTGATGAAGAAAATTGTAAGATCAGTATGTTACCACATTTTATTCAAGTGCCAAATACAAATTTAATACCAAGTTTTTAGATAGCCAGTACAGAAAATTCAATGATATGCATTTTTTCCCCCAAAATTAGTTTATTGTTTTTTTCAATTGCTCTTCAGGAAACTGTAGTTAAAATAATCTTAACGAACATCTACTAACATAAACAGGGTAGATCAGGATAGCACTGTGAAGGAAGGCGTCTACCTTCATTCATTTCACTGACAAAGACTACTCAAATGTTACAATTTATGCAAGAGAAGTTCTCACAACCTGATTGGTCATCTACTTCATTCTGCTGCCTCCAGCTTGCCTTGCTGCTCAAGTGTCCAACCATTCATTTCTCTAAAGTTTTGAATTCTTAATTCCCACCCTAGCCAAGACAAGATCTACAGTGAGAAAGTGACAATGAAAAGATTACATAAGCAATGACTATCCCCCTGCATATAACTCTCCCTCAGCAACAACTGAAGCTCCATGTCAGCTCACTGGGGTCCTCAAAAAGCAGAAGCATTTTATCTCTCCTTTGTAAAAAGAGCCATAATTTTCCTCCATATATATCTTTGACTATGGACAAATTTTAGAAGAAAATGAGATAATCATCTTGCCCCTGGGTATTTCTTTCTTGTTATGGCACTAAATGCCTTAGAAATTTCCATATGGAAGAGTGCTTGCTTTGGGCTTAGGTAGAACCACTGGTAGTATTCTGCTTCCTACAAGTCCAGGGAATACTCAAAAACTTGGTCCAATATCATATTGGGAAAAGAAAAACAAAAAGCAGGTAATCCACTGGAGCAAAGAGAAAAGGAAATGAAAACGCAGCTTAACAGATGCCTTTTCAGTTTTAAATCAGCAACATCTCAATATTTCCATTTCCACATGTATATTTGTCATCTATTTTCATAATTATTTAAAATTTTTAATCATAGAAGTTACATTTTAAAATAGATAGTTTTGGTTAAAGGACCACAATAATTTCTTGAGGCTTAAAAAAATCAAAATTTTCAAATAAATCCAATTCTGATATTAAAAACCTAATTACTTCCTTAGGCTTAAGGAGGATCAATCTGAAATGTTCTTTAAAAAAGAGTTCCTTTTATTTTTATCAGTTTGTTAAAGTAAGAATATGTTACCCTCAAGTTATTTCATGTATTTTAAATTTTTAGGCTACTATAAAAAATTACTTAAAATATAATAATAAAAAATTATGGTTTATTCATTTGCATACTTAATTAACTTTTACTACATATCTACCATATGTCAAGTGTTGTGCTAAATGCTATTAGAAACACTAAGAAGAGAAAAATTCCAGACTTCTTTTCAAAAGTTATTTGCTCTTTCAAATCGAAGCAGTGGCCAGTAAATAAAGGCAGATATTAGAACTAGGATGAGCAAAGATGAAAAATATAGAAGAGATTATAAAAAACAACAAACTGGAAATTGAAAATTCATGGGTGTCATAGCAGGAGATGTTTCCAAGTGGGGTAGTAATTTTGAAACAATCAAAAGGTAACTGATATCTAGTCTAATGAGTATGGTTGTTGTTGTTGTTGTTGTTGTTGTTGTTGTTTTGTTTTTTGTTTTTTTGGGGATGAAGTTTTGCTCTTGTTGCCCAGGCTAGAGTGCAATGGCACAATCTTGGCTCACCATAACCTCCACCTCCTGAGTTCAAGTGATTCTGCTGCTTCAGCCTCCCGAGTAGCTGGGATTACAGGCATGTGCCACCACATCTGGCTAATTTTGTATTTTTAGTAGAGATGGGGTTTCTCCATGTTGATCAGGCTGGTCTCAAACTCCTGATTTCAGGTGATCCACCTGCCTTGGCCTCCCAAAGTGCTGGGATTACAGGCATGAGCCACCGTGCCTGGCCCATGAGTATGTTTTCATAAGAGATTTAATATGTTATAAGGAGAATTGTGGTATTGAAATAATCTGAAAGTTTGGATAGTCCCAATTATCTCTGCCTTACACCAAATTGGATCTCATTTCAAAACAAAAGCCATGAGAAAATAGTTCAGAGTTTAGGACATATAGATAAATTCTTTGAGCACACTGGCTTAAATAGCTCATAGTAATAAGCATCAGTAATAAGCAAATTAGCAGATTAAGCCTGTGTTTTGTCGCATTTGAAGGCAGGGTCCTATCTTGAGTTACTCTCATCCCTAAAACCTCACATTAGAGCCTGGCACATTATCAGGGCTCAATAGCTGATTAATTGACTGATTAGTTCTTAATAGCTAGAATGCAGATTTTGTGTGAGTAAGGATGGTTGCTTGTTTGTTTGTTTTCCTGCTTTGTTTATTGACAAATTCTTACTGCCTTGATGACTATCTGGTGCACAGTAGGCACTCAATAAATATTAGCTGAATAAATTTAACTACTGGTTTGTAAACTTTACTCCTACATTAGGTACTTTTTGCACATCTATAAAATATTGGGAAATAATATTAATGGTCTTGAAATAAACACAAAACACAAATCTAAATTCATCCAATCAAAATCAGTTTAGAATATTTATATTATCAAATAAGGAGGAGCCATAAATTTTTATAATTTTTTCAGATCATCTTCCCATTTTCTGGTCACTCATGAATATAAACCTTCTGATGGAAATAATCTAAAATATATTCATTCATTTAAAACTGTGAAAGTTGCCGGGCATGGTGGCTCATGCCTGCAACCCCAGCACTTTGGGAGGCCAAGGTGGGTGGATCACCTGAGGTCAGGAGTTCTAGACCAGCCTGGCCAACATGGTGAAACCCTATCTCTACTAAAAATACAAAAATTAGTCCAGTGTGGTGGCAGACACCTGTAGTCCCAGCTACTAGGGAGGCTGAGGCAGGAGAATTGCTTGAGCCTGGGAGGTAGAGGTTTCAGCGAGCCGAGATCATGCCACTGCACTCTAGCCTGGCCGACAGAGCAAGACTCTGTCTCAAAAAAAACAAAAAAACAAAAAACTTATGAAAGTCATTTGTACAAAGTGGGTCATTCTTGTCATAGCCGACTAAAGCAGAGTTGAGAAGTGAGTAGAAACAGCACTCAGGACACAAAACATTGCTGCAAAAATGTAATACTTTGCAAGCCTGGCAACTGACTGCCTGAAGTAACCTGAACCAGTTTTATCTAATGAGTGCTGAAACAATCTGCAGCAGCTCAGACTAATTTTGTCCACTACCTTCACTTCAGAGCTTCCCAGTTCCTCAAAACCTTACTAGTGCCAATGAAATTTCTCAAAGGCAATACCTAACACATATTTATTTATGAAAATAAAACCTCTAACCTTTTCTTTGATCTTTGGAGACAGCGCTTTCAGTTCACACCAGAGAATATTTCTCCCTAACTTATAAACAGATATTACCAATAAAACTCTCTTTTCCACTATGTAGCAATCCTGTTGGTCCTTTGGATGACAACATTTACTGAGTACATGCTTTGTATGTCTGCTTATCAGTCAGAGAAGCAGAACCCATTGGAAAGAAACAGATGAAAAGGAGATTTATTACAAGGAATTCTCATATGCAATTGTAGGGTCTGGCTAAGCAAACTGAAAGTCCACAGGGCAGGCTCTATCAGGAAAGGAAGTAGAGCAGGCTGGAGATGCGTAGGCACTCGCTGAAACTTGTAGTCTCTGAACTCAAAGAGGACCTGTGTCCCACTATAGAGAGCTTCTTACTAAATAGGAATATCCAGTAGTTTCCGTTTTAATTAAGTTAAAGTCAACTAGATTAGAGAATTTAATAACATCTGAAAAATCCCTTCGCAGCAACACCTAAATTAGTGTTTGTTTGAAATACTGAGAGAAGGTATTTTTTACTATAAAATGGCCACTGCCTCCCTTCTGTTCTCCGACACTTACTAGAAAACATCACTTGTAGTCCACTCTATGTGGAAACGCATTAGAAAAGGATCCTGGAAAATATAGTTCAGCCTAGCTAAATTAATAAAACAGAAATTGTGGAGGGAAAATAGCAGATAGGAGGCAGGACAACTTACAGCTCCCACTCAGACAGACAGAGCAGTGTGTGGAGACCCACGCTGTGAACTTTTGCACCAAGAACTACAACAGGAACATACCAGGAAAGCTGAGAGAATCCACAGACTCTTTGAAGGAGGTGAATTGCTGCTGCAGTCTCCATGAGACTCCCAAGGAACTCCAAAGACAAAGGACATCATCTCTTGAAAGCTCTATAACCCCACCTCCTGCCTCATCCTCCCTATACTATCTCAGCTGATGCACTCTTGAAAGAGTCACCTCCTGGCTGGAGGCCAATCAACCCAAAACCAGTGCACTTAACAAAAATACAACCAAGGACCCTCACAGAGTCCACTTCACTCCCCTGCTACCTCCACTGGGGCACATGCTTGTATACATGGGTGCAAGGCCTGAAGACAGATCACATTACTCCTTGCTGACACTCTGCAGTACCAGCCCAGAGCCTGGTAGCTCCACTGGGTGGTTAGATACAGAAGAGAAATAGCAATCACTGTAGTTTAGCTATAAGGAAACCCCATCCCTAGGGGAAAGAGGAGAGCACTACTTCAAGAGAGCACCCCATGGGACAAAAGAATCTGCACAACAGCCCTTGAGTCCCAGGTCCTCACTAATAGTCTACCCAAGTGAGAATAAACCAGAAAGACAATTCTGGTAAGATGACTAAACAAGGTTATTTAACATTCCCAAAAGATCACACCAGCTCACCAGAAATGGATCCAAACCAAGACAAATTCTCTGAACTACCAGAAAAAAACACTCTGAAGGTCAACTATTAAGCCAATCAGGGAAGCACAAAAGAAAGGCTAGGTCCAACTTAAGGAAATAATAATTTAAAAAAAGATACAGCATATGAATGGGAAAATCTCCAGTGAAATAGATAGGATAAATAAAAAATAGTTACAACTTCTGGAAATGAAGGACACACTTGGAGAAATGCAAAATGTACTGGAAAGTCTTGGCAAAATAATTGAACAAGTAGAAGAAGAACTTTAGAGCTCAAAGACAAGGTTTTTGAATTAACCTAATCCAACAAAGGTAAAGAGAAAAGAATTTTAAAAATGAGCAAAGCCTCCAAGAAGTTTTGGATTATGTTAAACAACCAACCTAAAAATCATTGGTGTTCCTGAAAAAGAAGGGAAATCTAAAAGCCTCAAAAACATATTTGAGAAAATAATCAAGGAAAACTTCCCCAGCCTAGCTAGACATCTAGACATCCAAATACAAGAAGCTCAAAGAACACCTGGGAAATTTATTGCAAAAAGATCATCACCTATGCACATAGTCATCAGGTTATCTGAAGTTAAGACAAAGGAAAGAATCTTAAGAGCTGTGAGGCAAAAGTATCAGGTAACCTGTAATGGAAAACCTATCATCAGATTAACAGATTTCTCAACAGAAATCCTACAATCTGGAAGGGATTAGGGCCCTATCATTAGCGTCCTTAAACACAAAGGCAAATGATACAATGGCGAATGATATCATTAGCCTCCTTAAACACAAACACGAATAACACAATGGGAGTTCACGACTAGCCTGGCCAACATGGTGAAACCTCATCACTACTAAAATTAACAAAAAATTAGCTAGGCCTGGTGATGGGCACCTGCAATCCCAGCTACTCAGGTGGCTGAGGCAGGAGAATCACTTGAATCCAGCAGGCGGAGGTTGCAATGAGCTGAGATGGCACCATTGCACTCCAGCCTGGGCAACAAGAGCAAAACTCCATCTCAGAAAAAAAAAAAAATGATACAAAGGACTTTGGGGACTCAGGGGAAAAGGTGAGAGTGGGGTGAGGGATAAAAGACAATACCTTGGGCACAAACAACAGTGCTCGGGTTATGGGTACACCAAAATCTCAGAAATCACCACTAAATAACTTATTCCCATGACCAAACACCACCTGTTCCCCAAAAACCTATTGAAATAAACTACTACTAATAATAATAGTAAATATTTTTTTAAAAAGTGGTTACTTTGAAAAAACAAATTTCTAATTTTTTAAATTGACAAATCATGAGGCCATCTCATGTGAGCAGACAATGAAAACACAATAGTGACCATGACAAGGACTCAGCCTTCAAAAAGCTCACAGTTTATTAGAAAAGACTCACATGCATTCAAACAATTATGCATAGAGGCAGTATCAAGCTCTGATTGTGATATCTTAAAGATACTGTAGTGGGAAAGAGGAAAGTTTAAATGTATTTACATTATAAATTATATCATGGCTTGATCTCTTTCAGCATCATCTCCCAAATCTAGCCAACTTGACCTGCTTGCCTATCCCTAGATGAACCAGGCCATTGTATGCCTCTATGTATTATATACTTATTAGGCTTTGCGGCCCCACCCAAATCTTATCTTGAATTGTAATCCCCCAAATCCCCATAATCCCACATGTCAAAGGAGAAAAAAGGTGGAGGTAATTGAATCATGGGGATGGCTTCCCCCATGCTGTTCTCATAATAGTGAGTGAGTACTCACGAGATCTGATGGTTTTATAAGGGACTCTTCCCCCTTCACTTGCTTACTCTTCATCTTCCTGCCATCTTGTGAAGAAGGTACCTTGCTTCCCCTTCACCTTCTGCCATGATTATAAGTTTCCTGAGGCCTCCCCAGCCATGCTGAACTCCGAGTCAACCCTGTTTCCTTTATAAATTACTCAGTCTTGGGCAGTTCTTTATAGCTGTATGAAAATGGACTACTACAGGCTGCCATAGAAAAGACAGGTAGGAATTGGATGTTAAGGCAAAAAAAGAGATTAACACATTTGTCCAAACAGAGTAGTAGAAAGGTTTTTATAATCACAGAATCTTATAGTTTGAACAACCATCACAATCATTTCTATCAATAGCTCATTTTACCAACACAGAAATTAAGAAACAGAGAAATGAATCATCTTCTCTATGATTACCTAACTAGCCTAACTATCAGTAAAGAGAAGGGAACAAGAAAGTCAAGTATGCTAGGATGCTATGATAAAGTGTTGTGATATTGTATAACACGTGTAACTCTACATAAAATTTTCCACAACTTACTAAAGCATACCACTTTTATTTTAACTTGATATATCTTTGCTTTGTAAGTTTTGATTGAAGCTGTGCCTCGTACAAGGGAATTTTATAATTCATTGGCATTATTGAAGCATTATTTGGTAGTATTAAAGCATTCAGCCCAATAATTTTTATATAGGTTCTCCTTTATCAGATAAGAGGTATATTGGGGAAAAATCAAATAACTCTGCATCCAAGAAAAAAATAAATATAAAAAATATGTAAACTCAAATTTAATTTCTTTAAAATAATATCTTTAATAAAATTGATATAAAATTTTGATAAAACTAAGACAATGTCTATTGCAAAGAAGCTGAGAGTATGTGTATTTCTATAAGAAAACAAGCTACTATAAAAATTCTTGGCTTGTCTATAATTGAAAGGATTAAATATAAATGTTTATTTTCAGTATGGCAGCAATAGAATGAAACACACTTTCAACGAAAATAGTACTAAGTTTGCAGAATATAAACATAGTATTCCACTTTGCAAACTAATTTTCTTTTCTTCTCTTTTGTATTGTCTAAGACCATGTATTTATTACCAGAATTTATTACACCCTTTTTGACAAAAGGTATGGTTCCGTTGGTCTTTTGCAAGAGGTCACTCACTACAACATGATTTAACTTTCTGTACTATAAATGAATGAGAAATTGCTATCAAAATTTAAAAAATGTAACTATGGAAGCATAAAAAGAAAAATTTACATGAGAGAAAAAAATGTCTAAAGTTGTATGCTCGTGTAATGTTGACTCCCAATGTTGAACAAATACCTTGGCAGTTATAAGCCCGATTTGATCCATAATTGCAATAGGATATTTTAATATATCTTCTCAGTAAATGAGACAATAACATTTGTTACTACATAACAAATATACTATATATATAATATACATACGTTATAAATATATAGTATATTTGTTATATATAAATAACAGTTATATAGTATATGACTGTTACATAGTATATTTGTTATATATAAATGTTATATATAAATAACAAATATAGTATATAACAGTCATATACTATATAACTGTTTGAAAACAGTTAATAAACAATATTTAGGATACATGTAAAGAAAATTTGAAGAAAAAATAAACATTTTTTTTTCCAAGACAGAGTCTTGCTCTGTTGCCCAGGCTGGAGGTGCAATGGCATGATCTCGGCTCACTGCAACCTCGGCCTCCTGGGTTCAAGCAATTCTCCTGCCTCAGCCTCCCTAGAAGCTGGGATGACAGGTGCCCATCACCATGCCGGGCTAATTTTTGTATTTTTAGTAGAGATGGGGTTTCACCATGTTGGCCAGGCTGGTCTTGAACTCCTGTCCTCAAGTGATCCTCCTGCCTCAGCCTCCCAAAGTGCTGGGATTACAGGCATGAGCCACCACACCCAGCCTACACATTGTTTTTAATCACATGCAATCAAACTGTCGAAAACGAATGGAGGCAGTACATTCAGCTGTAATGGGAAACACTTGTAATCTGTAATCTTCCTGATATGAGGAAGTTGCTTATTCTCACATGAAAGGACAGGATGAGATCAGGAGCTACACAATGTGGCAGAGCAAAAAGCTCCCATCTAGTTGGTTTTGATAGAATCATTTTAGCTTAGACTCATTTTCTAATGTCAATTATAATGCTTGTATTACACCATCTCACTCCTGGTTGCCAAAAGCAATAAAATGCTTGTTTAATCTGGCTTAAACGCTGCACTTAGTCTTTTACTTAAAAATCTAGAGGTTGGAGGATCCAGGGATATTCAACTATTCAATAATATTGTGGTCCTGGTGTCACATATCTGAGGTTCTCTTGGCCTTCTCCTTATGGTGATGGCTCCAACCATCAAGTCCTAAGACATTTGAAAGCAATAAGAAAGAGGTGAAGTAGAACATAATTTTTTCACTTGAGTAACTCTTTCAAACAGAAAAGAAAAAATATCTTCCCAGAGGCATCCTCCTGTGGTGGATGGTAAAAATGGCCACAGTTCACTGCAGTTCCTTCTATCAAGAGATGGACCCTATTTCCCCGATCCAAAAATTTGTGCTATCTGTGGTTTGCTTTGGTCAATATAATGCACATATGTGATGCTGTTAGAGTTTCAAGGCTGGACCTCAAGAAACTTGTACATTTCAACTCCTGGTTTATTAAATATTACAATTGTCATGTGAAAATGCCTGCCCTAGTCTGCTGGATGGTGAGAGATATGGGGCCTAATTATTCATTTTGCCCTGGTTGACAGATTGCCAAACACTAGACATGTGAATGTGGTCATGCTAGATCATACAACCACCCGCCCACCTGCCATGTGAACACAGAATCATGAGCAAGCCCAGGCCATATCAGTGGAGCCTATCTTCACCAGAAGAAACACCCAGTCAAATCATAAAACCATGAGCTAAATAAATGTTTAGTTTTTTAAAGCCACTACATTTAAGAAAGGTCTGTTACGCAGCAAGAGTTACCTAATACATCTCCCATCAGCCTTATCCTTAAATCTATTTGGTCAGAAATCAAGTTGCATCTCCACACCTAGACCAAGCATGGAAAAAGGAAATTATAATGACTGAAATAGACACACAATGCTTTATCCCCTGGCACTGGACACACTGCCACCCAAATAAGAGAGAGTTTCCATAGCAAGGAAGTAAAAGGATTGGCTTTGGCTAAGCAAACAACAGTATCATCCACTGACATACTGAGGTCTTCAGAAAAAATGAAAGAGGGAAAATGTTAGAGGTGATTAAGAAGTCAGGAATTTAACTTTGACATAGTATCAGATACGAGCCTAAATATAGAACAAGCAGCTTCAACATGTGCCATAATTTAGATTCTAGAGATATTTAATTATTGGAATTTATCTTAACCTCTAAAAGCAGTTACTCTTTGCTATTTCTAGATGATCAGATTTAATTTGAATTCAATTTCTTCCAAGGGCTGAGATTAAGATGTCTATTTAGATATGAGTAGCCATAGACATATTTTTTGAAGAAAAGATTTAGCTATGTACATCCATACACACAAATCATTTTCCTGTAGTACTTCTCTTGAAACTCAATTTCTTATTTAGCATACTTCATTTACTTGAAAATTCAATAGCCTATTTAACATACTTCATTTTTTCCTCTTAATCTTCACAGTGTTCAATAAATATGGTCAATAAATTTTTTATGATAAAATACAGTCATCATGATGATAAAATTTGTTAGCTTTATCCTGACTCTATATGTAGCTTTATTTGTATTATTTAGTTTTCCACATACTACATCCTATCTTTGTAAGAGAAGTCCCTAAAGTATGGGTAGTGCATAATTCCAAGACACGGTATTGAAAATAGCCTAATATAATAATTTAAAATGACATCTCTTTCCCAAATTTCCCTTTTAAATGTACATACTTTATCTGCTTAATTCTTATTAAGTGCCAGCTGTACTATATATTAGCAAAATTGGTAGAAAGTACATTTTTAAAGAAAGAATACACTAAATGTAGAAGGCCAAAGATTTGTAGAAGGCCAAAGATTCCTTCACAACTGCAGTTTGAAGGAATAAAAGAAATTACCTTCATTTTATAGCATTAAAAATGAAATGAGACTGCTACTGTATTTTGAGAACAAAATAAATGTACTGCCAAATACTCTTTTATCTTATTTTAAAACATCAGAATTGTGCATATTTTTAGAAAACACAAAATGTTGAGCATCTATGAACATCAGAAGAAAATGATGATATAGATTATGTTGAATGTTAGTTTTAAACTATAGATGGCTGCAAGTTGATTATCCAAATCAAATACAGCATGGCCTTCCTGGATGTACATCAGTTCTCATTAATGCTCATATATTAAGACATTTTTGGAGTGGAGTCTAGGAGTAAAATTTATTCTGTTATAATTAGTTGCACCTGAAATGCTCTTCAATTAGCTAGTGTAAATTAATCAAGGTCTTATAACCGGGATACTGAAGTATTCAGAGTAATAAATGGCCTCTGCATTTGATTAAATGCAAAATGAAGCTGATGTGTTTAATCAACCACAAGTGCCTTTTTACAGCAAATAAGTACTCTCTAACACATGGGCCATTATAACTTCCCTTCTAGCAAGAGAAAACTTTCAGTGTGTTCATCTGGCTGATAATGAAAATACCATCCCACTGTAAAGGAGTTGCTTCTGCCTTTTGCTGCTTACAGTAGGATCCACACAAGACTATCTAAATTATTATTTTGCTAAATTGAGCAAAATATACAACTGCTTTTTCTATAAAATTACACATACTTTTACTCTTAGATTAGTGAAGTGAAGCTTAGTAGAATAACAATCCGTAAGTAGTAAAATGTTATCTAAACCAATAAAGATAATTAAATCAAGCAAATGATCTGAGGTGGTTAAACATCAAAAAAGTACAAAAGCAATGCATAAAGTGATGAATTGTCCTTCTCTTTTTCAGGAGAGGAAGATTAATGTTGTCACAGGCTATAGTGTTCTATTTTTCCACTCCTTCTCACTATTTATTAAAAATCTAGGACTGTTCTGAGACCACGTTCTCTTCACTCTTGATTGTCTCTGTTTGACCTGGGACACAGCTAATAAAACCAACCCAACATCACTCAAGTTCATGTTTGCTCATTGACTCTGGCTGTCAACATTAGAAAATCCTCTTCCTCAAATGTGATTTTCCTCTCTGCAGATTCTTTATTCCTTATAGAGAACATAGAAAATTTCAAAACAGCTCTCCCTCCCCCTCCCACTCCCCCTCCCTCTCTCCTTCTTTGGTCTCCCTCTGTTGCCGAGGCTGGACTGTACTGCCGTGGTCTCGGCTCGCTGCAGCCTCCCTGCCCCGGCTCCCCTGATTCTCCTGCCTCAGCCTGCCGAGTGCCTGGGATTGTGGGCGCACGCCACCACGCCTGACTGGTTTTTGTATTTCTGGAGGAGACAAGGTTTTGCCCTGTTGACCGGGCTGGTCTCCGGCTCCTGACCTCGAGTGGTCTGCCCACCTCAGCCTCCCGGGGTGCTGGGATTGTAGAAGGAGTCTCGCTCACTCAATGCTCAGTGTTGCCCAGGCTGGAGTGCAGTGGCATGATCTCGGCTTGCTGCAACCTCCACCTTCCAGCCACCTGCCTTGGCCTCCCAAAGTACTAAGATTACAGCCTCTGCCCAGCCGCCACCCCATCTGGGAAGTGGGGAGCATCTCTGCATGGCCGCCCATCATCTGGGATGTGGGGAGCCCCTCTGCCTGGCCACCCTGTCTGGGAAGTGAGGAGCACCTCTGCCCGGCAGCCCCGTCTGGGATGTGAGGAGCGTCCATGCCCGGCCGCCCCGTCTGGGAAGTGAGGAGTGCCTCTGCCCGGCCGCCCTGTCTGGGAGATGAGGAGCACCTCTGCCCGGCCGCCACCCCGTCTGGGAGGTGAGAAGCATCTCTGCCCGGCTGCCACCCCATCTGGGAGGCGAGGAGCGTCTCTGCCTGGCTGCCACCCCGTCTGGGAAGCGAGGAGCGCCTCTGCCCAGCCACCCTGTCTGGGAAGTGAGGAGCGCCTCTGCCCATCTGCCTTGTCTGTGAAGTGAGGAGCGCCTCTGCCCGGCTGCCACCCCATCTGGGAAGTGAGGGGCGTCTCTGCCTGGCCACCCCATCTGGGAGGCGAGGGGCATCTCTGCCCGGCCACCCTGTCTGGGAGGTGAGGAGCGCCTCTGCCCGGCTGCCCCACCTGGGAAGTGAGGAGCGCCTCTGCCCAGCCGCCCTTCGTCTGGGAGGTGGGGAGCACCTCTGCCCGGCTGCCCCATTGGGGAAGTGTGCGCCTCTGCCCGGCCACCCCATCTGGGAGGTGAGGGGTGTCTCTGCCCGGCTGCCCCATCTGGGAGGTGGGGAGCACCTCTGCCTGGCCACCCTGTCTGGGAGGTGAGGAACGCCTCTTCCCGGCTGCCCCATCTGGGAAGTGGGGGGCGCCTCTGCCCGGCTGCCCCATCTGGGAGGTGGGGAGTGCCTCTGCCCGGCCGCCCATCATCTGGGATGTGAGGAGCGCCTCTGCCCAGCCACCACCCCATCTGGGAGGTGAGGAGCGCCTCTGTCCAGCCACCACCCCATCTGGGAAGTGAGGAGCGCCTCTGCCCGGCCACCCCGTCTGGGAAGTGAGGAGCGCCTCTGCCAGGCCACCCCATCTGGGAAGTGTACCCAACAGCTCTGAAGAGACAGC
Organism: Pan paniscus; assembly: GCF_029289425.2. NCBI lineage: Eukaryota > Metazoa > Chordata > Mammalia > Primates > Hominidae > Pan > Pan paniscus. The sequence goes on from NC_073254.2 coordinate 78,030,533, forward strand.
GACCATCAAGAACGGTCCATGATGACGATGGTGGTTTTGTCGAAAAGAAAAGGGGGAAATGTGGGGAAAAGAAAGAGAGATCAGATTGTTACTGAGTCTGTGTAGAAAGAAGTAGACATAGGAGACTCCATTTTGTTCTGTACTAAGAAAAATTCTTCTGCCTTGGGATGCCGTTAATCTATAACCTTACCCCCAACCCCCTGCTTTCTGAAACATGTGCTGTGTCAACTCAGGGCTAAATGGATTAAGGGTGGTGCAAGATGTGCTTTGTTAAACAGATGCTTGAAGACAGCATGCTCGTTAAGTGTCATCACCACTCCCTAATCACAAGTACCCAGGGACACAAACAGGGCCAAAGGCCGCAGGGACCTCTGCCTAGGAAAACCAGAGACCTTTGTTCTCGTGCTTATCTGCTGACCTTCTCTCCACTATTATCCTATGACCCTGCCTGAGAAACTGCAAGAATGATCAATAAATACTAAAAAAAAAAAAAAGAAAGAAAGAAAAAATAGAAACAGGAAACAAACAAAAAAAAGAAAATTTCAAAACATTCATACTGATAGTTTATTCCTCTAAGACCTATGTAATCTATCATTTTAAGTGGTATAAAGGGCCTAAAATTCTCTGTGCAACATCCCTACTGGAGACAGGAACTGAATCCAATCCTATGAAAAAAGCAGAATATTCTTAGAGAACAGCTAAAATGACATATGTGTTATCTCCACTTTCACATTAAGTATTTATTTCCATTTAAAGAAGACTTTTTTAGCTATACTGTATATTTGACTTCAAATTAATACAACTGGGTGGCTTAAAACAATGGAAATGTATTCTTGGGTGGCTAGAAGTCTGAAATGAAGGATCACCAGCATGTTAGCATTCCTCTGGAGCCTCAAAGGAGAACATGTTCTTTGCCTCTTCTAGCTATTGGTGACTGTCATTTTTCCTTTACTATGGCCACATCACTCCAATCTCTGCCTCCTTCTCTTCTGTCTGTCAAATATTTCTCTGCTTCACTTTTATAAAGATACTTACTGTATATTTAAGGCCTACCTAAGTAACCTAGGATAAAATTCTCCCCTCAAGATTGTTAAGTTAATCACATCTCTCATATTAGGAAATATTGACTCTTTTACTATGTAAAGTAATATTTTCAGGTTGTGGGGATTAGGACATGAGCATATCTTTTGGAGGCCACCATTGAGCCCACTACATACAATGATATATGCTCATTTGGATATCCAAAAATTTCTTTCAAATAAACTTATTCAGTTGTCTCTTTTGAGCCCTTCTTTCTTTGACTTCCTTGTTTCTGGATATTTCTTTCTTCTTTTTATATTTATAAATCCCTGGGTTTTGTTTGTATGTTTGTTTGTTTGTTTGTTTTTTGAGTCAGAGTCTCACTTTGTCACCCAGGCTGGAGTGCAGTGGCACTATCTTGGCTCACTGCATGCTCCACCTCCCAGGTTCATGCCTTTCTCCTGCCTCAGCCTCCCATGTAGCTGGGACTACAGGCGCCCATCAGCATGCCTGGCTAATTTTTTGTATTTTTAGTAGAGACGGGGTTTCTTCATATTAGCCAGGATGGTCTCGATCTCCTGACTTCATGATCCACCGGCCTTGGCCTCCCAAAGTGCTGAGATTACAGGTGTAAGCCACTGCACCCAGCCCAAATCCCTGGATTTTTTATACTTAGTAACCTGGTTTTCCCAGGCCTACCAGAAACTTTAACATTTAGAGGAAACATCAGTGTGAAAACAAAAACAGAATTGTCAAAGATTCAGTCCTTTGCTCCCTATAACTCACCTCTGCCCTGCCCCATGTTCTTCATTGAGTTACTCAAAAAAAAATAATCCAGCCATGAGTTTTAAGTTTTCAGAATACACAATCTATAGCTTTAACTTTGGCCTTTCTTTTTTACTGTCTACTGAATATTTTTGTTTTCAAGACCACCATTTCTTTTAACTGGACATGTTTAAACACAGCATGCATCTAATCCAAGAGCAGTTATGTCCCTCAAGTTGTTTAAAATTTTTATTGGGCAGCTTATCACTCTCCAAATTAACCTAGTTATAACCCTAGAAGGAAATCCTCTGTTTACAATGTTTATTTATCTCTCCTTTTCAAATACTTTTCCTTCTTTCTATTCCAACTTTTACCACCTGAGGGAAAGAAGTTAAAACATATGACTTGTGATCTGCTTATGTTTTTTTCCTGGAGATATACTCCAGGCAGGTATAATTAAAAAGGCCAGTGCCAGGGGGTGTTCCAAGATGGCCAAATAGGAACAGCTCCGGTCTGCAGCTCCCAAGGTGATTGACACAGAAGACAGGTGATTTCTGCATTTCCAACTGAGTTACCTGGTTCATCTCACTGGGACTCATTGGACAGTGAGTGCAACCCAGAGGGTTAGCCGAAGCAGGGCAGGGTATCACCTCACCCAGGAAGCACAAGGGGTGGGGGAGATTTCCCTTTCCTAGGCAAGGGAAGCTGTGACAGACTACCTGGAAAAACAGGACACTCCCACCCAAACACTGCATTTTTCCCAAGGTCTTAGCAACTGGCAGACAAGGTGATTCTCTCCCATGCCTGGCTCAGTGGCTCCCACATCCACGAGGTTTGCTAACTGCTAGCACAGCAGTCTGAGATTGATCTGTGAGACTGCAACCTGGCTGGGGGAGGGGCTTCCACCATTGCTGAGGCTTGAGTAGGTAAACAAAGCAGCTGGGAACCTCGAACTGGCCAGAGCCCACCACAGCTCAACAAGGCCTACTGCCTCTGGACTCCATCTCTGTGGGCAGGGCATAGCTGAACAAAAGGCAGCAGATAACTTCTGCAGACTTAAACGTCCCTGTCTGACAGCTCTGAAGAGATCAGTGGTTCTCCTAGCATGGCATTTGAGCTCTGAGAACAGACACACTGCCTCCTCAAGTGGGTCCCTGATACCCGTGTAGCCTAACTTGGAGACACCTCCCAGTAGGGGCCAACAGACACCTCATATAGGTGGGTGCCCCTCTGAGATGAAGCTTCCAGAGGAAGGGTCAGGCAGCAATATTTGCTGTTCTGCAGCCTCCACTGGTTATACCCAGGCAAACAGGGTCTGGAGTGGAACTCCAGCAAACTCCAACAGACCTGCAGCTGAGGGACCTGACTGTTGGAAGGAAAACTAAGAAACAGAAAGGAATAGCATCAACATCAACAAAAAGGTAATCTACACCAAAACCCCACCTGTAGGTCACCAACATCAAAGACCAAAGGTAGATAAAAACACAAAGATGGGGAGAAACCAGAGCAGAAAAGATGAGAATTCTAAAAATTGGAGCGCATTTTCTCCTCCAAAAGATTGAAGCTCCTTGCCCCCAATGGAACAAAGCTGGAATGAGAATGACTTTGATGAGTCGACAGAAGTAGGCTTCAGAAGGTTGGTAATAACAAACTTCTCTGAGCTAAAGGAGGATGTTCAAACCCAATGCAAGGAAGCTAAAACCCTTGAAAAAAATATTAGATGAATGGCTAACTAGAATCAACAGTGTAGAGAAGACCTTAAATGACCTGATGGAGCTGAAAACCATGACACGAGAACTTCGTGACACTTGCACAAGCTTCAATAGCCGATTTGATAAAGTGGAAGAAAGGGTATCAGTGATTGAAGATCAAATTAATGAAATAAAGTGAGAAGACAAGGTTAGAGAAAAAAGAGTAGAAAGAAATGAAAAAAGCCTCCAAGAAATATGGGACTATGTGAAAAGACCAAATCTACATTTGATTGGTGTACATGAAAGTGATGGGGAGAATGGAACCAAGCTGGATATTATCCAGGAGAACTTCCTCAACATAGCAAGGCAGGCCGACATTCAAATTCAGGAAATACAGAGAACACCACAAAGATACTCCTCGAGAAGAGCAACCCCAAGACACATAATTATCAGATTCACCAAAGTTGAAATGAAAGAAAAAGTGTTAAGGGCAACCAGAGAGAAAAGTCAAGTTACCCGCAAAGGGAAGCCCATCAGACTAACAGCACATCTCTCAGCAGAAACCCTACAAGCCAGAAGAGAGTGGGGGCTGATATTCAACATTCTTAAAGAAAAGAATTTTCAACCCATAATCTCATATCCAGCCAAACTAAGCTTCGTAAGTGAAAGAGAAATAAAATCCTTTACAGACAAGCAAATGCTGAGAGGTTTTGTCACTACCAGGCCTGCCTTACAAGAGGTCCTGAAGGAAGCCCTAAACATGGAAAGAAATAACTGGTATCAGCCACTGGAAAAACAGGCCAAATTGTAAAGACCATTGATGCTATGAAGAGACTCCATCAATTAACTGGCAAAATAACCAGCAAACATCATAATGACAGGATCAAATTCACACACAGCAATATTAACCTTAAATGTAGATGGGCTAAATGCCCCAATTAAAAGACACAACTGGCAAATTGGATAAAGAGTCAAGACTCATCACTGTGCTGTATTGAGGAGACTCATTTCATGTGCAAAGATGCACAAAGGCTCAAAATAAAGGGATAGAGGAAGATCTACTAAGCAAATGGAAAGCAAAAAAAAAGCAGGGGTTGCAATTCTAGTCTCTGATAAAATAGACTTCAAACCAACAAAGATCAAAAGAGACAAAGAAGGCCACTACATAATGGTAAAGGGATCAACTCAACAAAAAGAGTTAACCATACTAAATACATATGCACCCAACACAGGAGCACCCAGAGTTATAAAGCAAGTCCTTAGAGAACTACAAAGAGACTTAGATGCCCACACAATAAAAATGGAGATTTAACACCCCACTGTCACTATTTGACAGATCAATGAGACAGAAGGTTAACAAGGATGTCCAGAACCTGAACTCAGCTCTGCAACAAGCAGACCTAATAGACATCTAAAGAACTCTCCACCCCAAATCAACAGAATATACATACTTCTCAGCACCACATCGCACTGAAAATTGACCACATAGTTGGAAGTAAAGCACTCCTCAACAAATGTAAAAGAACAGAAATCACAACAAACCATCTCTCAGACCATAGTGCAATCAAATTAGAACTCAGGATTAAGAAACTCACTCAAAACTGCACAACTACCTGGAAACTGAACAACTTGCTCTGGAATGACTACTGGGTAAATAACAAAATGAAGGCAGAAATAAAGATGTTCTTTGAAACCAATGAGAACAAAGACACAACGTATCAGAATCTCTGGGACACATTTAAAGCAGTGTATAGAGGGAAATTTATAGCACTAAATGCCCACAAGAGAAAGCAGGAAAGATCTAAAATCAATACCTAACATCATAATTAAAAGAACTAAAGAAGCAAGGGCAAACACATTCAAATGCTAGCAGAAGGCAAGAAATAATTAAGATCAGATCAGAACTGAAAGAGATAGAGACACAAAAAAAACCTTCAAAAAATCAATGAATCTAGGTGCTGGTTTTTTTAAAAGATCAACAAATTTGATAGACAGCTAGCAAGACTAATAAAGAAGAAAAGAGAGAAGAATCAAATAGATGCAATAAAAAATGATAAAGGGGATATCACCACTGATCCCACAGAAATACAAACTACCGTCAGAGAATACTATAAACCCCTCTATGTAAATAAACTAGAAAATCTAGAAGAAATGGATAAATTCCTGGACACATACACCCTCTTGAGACTAAACCAGGAAGAAGTTGAATCTCTGAATAGACCAATAACAGGCTCTGAAATTGAGGCAATAATTAACAGCCTAACAACCAAATAAAGTCCAGGACCAGATGGATTAATAGCTAAATTCTATCAGAGGTACAAAGAGGAGCTCATACCATCCCTTCTGAAACTATTCCAATCAATAGAAAAAGAGTGAATTCTCCCTAACTCATTTTATGAGGCCAACATCATCCTGATACCAAAGCCTGGCAGAGACACAACAAAAAAAGAGAATTTTAGACCAATATCCATGATGGACTTCGAGGCGAAAAACCTCAATAAAATTCTGGCAAACTGAATCCAGCAGCATATCAAAAAGCTTATCCACCACAATCAAGTCTGCTCCATCCCTGGGATGCAATGCTGGTTCAACATATGCAAATCAATAAATGTAATCCATCACATAAACAGAACCAACAACAAAAACCACATGATTATCTCAATAGATGCAGAAAAGATCTTTGACAAAACTCAACAGCCATTTATGCTAAAAATTCTCAATAAACTAGGTACTGATGGAATGTATCTCAAAATAATAAGAGCTATTTATGACAAACCCACAGCCAATATCATACTGAATGGGTAAAAACTGGGAGCATTCACTTTGTAAACCAGCACAAGATGAGGATGCCCTCTCTCACCACTCCTATTCAACATAGTTTTGGAAGTTCTGGCTAGGGCAATCAATAAAGAGAAAGAAATAAAGGGTATTCAATAAGGAAAAGAGGAAGTCAAATTCTCCCTGTTTGCAGATGACATGATTGTATATTTAGAAAACCCCATTATCTCAGCCCAAAATCTCCTTAAGCTGATAAGCAACTTCAGCAAAGTGTCAGGATACAAAATCAATGTGCAAAAATCACAAGCATTCTTATACACCAATAACAGACAAACAGAGAGCCAAATCATGAGTTAACTCCCATTCACAATTGCTTCAAAGAGAATAAAATACCTAGGAATCCAACTTACAAGGGATGTGAAGGGCCTCTTCAAGGAGAACTACAAACCACTGCTCAACAAAATCAAAGAGGACACAAACAAATGGAAGACCATTCCATGCTCATGGATAGGAAGAATCAATATCATGAAAATGGCCATAATGCTCAAAGTAATTTATAGATTTGATGCCATCCCCATCAAGCTACCAATGACTTTCTTCACAGAATTGAAAAAAAATGACTTTAAAGTTCATATGGAACCAAAAAAGAGCCCACATTGCCAAGACAATCCTAATCCAAAAGAACAAAACTGGAGACATCACACTACCTGACTTCAAACTATACTACAAGGCTACAGTAACCAAAACAGCATGATACTGGTACCAACACAGATATATAGACCAATGGAACAGAACAGAGGCCTCAGAAATAACATCACACATCTACAACCATCTGATCTTTGACAACCCTGACAAAAACAAGAAATGGGGAAAGACTGTCTATTTAATAAATGGTGCTGGGAAAACTGGCTAGCCATATGTAGAAAGCTGAAACTGGATCCCTTCCTTACACTTTATATAAAAATTAATTCAAGATGGATTAAAGACTTAAATTTTAGGCCTAAAACTACAAAAGCCATAGAAGAAAACCTAGGCAATACCACTCAGGACACAGGCATGGGCAACGAATTCATGACTAAAACACCAAAAGCAATGGCAACAAAAGCCAAAATAGACAAATGGGATCTAATTAAACTAAAGAGCTTCTGCATGGCAAAAGAAACTACCATCAGTGTGAACAGGCAACCTACAGAATGGAAGAAAATATTTGCAACCTACCCATCTGACAAAGGCCTAATATCCACAATCCACAAAGGACTCAAACAAATTTACAAGAAAAAAACAACAACCCCATCAAAAAGTGGGCAAAGGATATAAACAGACACTTCTCAAAAGAAGACATCTATGCAGCCAACAGACACATTAAAAAATGTTCATCATCACTGGTCATCAGAGAAATGCGAATCAAAACCACAATGAGATACCATCTCATGCCAGTTAGAATAGCAATCATTAAAAAGTCAGGAAACAGCAGATGCTGGAGATGATGTGGAGAAATAGGAATGCTTTTACACTGTTGGTGGGAGTGTAAATTAGTTCAACCACTGTGGAAGACAGTGTGGAGATTCCTCAAGGATCTAGAACTAGAATTACCATTTGATCCAGTAATCTCATTATTGGGTATATACCCAAAGGATTATAAATCATGCTACTATAAAGACACATGCACATGTATTTTTACTGTGGCACTATTCACAATAGCAAAGACTTGGAACAAACCCAAATGTCCATCAATGATAGACTGGATTAAGAAAATGTGGCACATATATACCATGAAATACTATGCAACCATAAAAAGGATATGTTCATGTCCTTTGCAGGGACATGGATGAAGCTGGAAACCATCATTCTTAGCAAACTGTCACAAGGACAGAAAACCAAACACTGCATGTTCTGACTCATAGGTGGGAATTGAACAATGAGATCACTTGGACACAGAGCAGGGAACATCACACACCAGGGCCTGTCGGGCGGTGGAGGACTGGGGGAGGGTTAGCATTAGGAGAAATACCTAATGTAAATGATGAGTTGATGGGTGCAGCAAATAAATATGGCACATGTATACATATGTATCAAACCTGCACGTTGCGAACATGTACCCTAGAACTTAAAGTATAATAATAAAATAAAATAAAATAAAATAAAATAAAAAAGATTTGGGAGCTACATCATCCAAGCACTGTAGAGAATTAGGGAAAAAAAAGGCCAGTGCCCCCTGTTCAATCTCCTTCATAATTGTACTTCTGGATAAGGAGACTAACAATATTTGCTAGGAAGAAGAAGCTTTATCTTTGAAATGCTTTTGGCAGAATGTTCTTGGCAAAGCATTATCTATAGCAAGTGGAACCGCAGATCTATGAATATGGCTTTCTGGAGATATCAGGTAGACAACATAACTCTATGGAATATAAAACGGAGGTGTTTTGTAATTAAATGCTGCTAGCATGTGAGATGATCATGTGCCCCTCACATAAAGACCTCACCTATTCCAGGACAGAGGGAAGGACATGAATAGTTCCCCTTGACATCCCAGATGGCTCCCTCTTTCCTCTGGGCTCTTTGATTGCTTGTATCTTTGATATTATTTTTTAAGCTTGGTACTGTGTAAAATTTATGATTCATGGGGGTCTGATTTGACAATCGGATTCTGTGTGTTCACTCATCACCCATTATTTACTTTTTCTAATAGTGTTTCCTGTGGCTTCTCATCCTCTATGAAATATTACAGATAAATCATTCTCAATTGTCATTTTTCAATTATGTCTCTTTCTTGCTCAGATATCACTGGTGGATGCCCATGGTCTAAACGTTAATTCCAAAGTCTTTATCCTAAAAAATGAAGGGCAGTTCTATAATAATCAATATTTGTGTTGTGCAAATAGTGGGCTACTCTGGTCTCATCTAGGTGTATTTGAGCACTTAGAAAATTAGAAAAAGCCCATCCTGAATACACTGAATATTTAAATGTGAAAGGCAAAAATAAAAACTTACAGAAGTATGGAAATAAAAAACTTTAAAAAAAACTATAGTTAAAAATGCTATCTCCATGTGTGTTTTTTTTAAAAAAAGATTAATTTGAGAATAAAAAAAGATAATATAGATGTTAGCTTAAGATTTAATCACTCCCTTTACTGAGGAAATATGTACTCCAGGGAGAGCAGGATTGATTAAACAAAAGCACTACTAATAAAAAAAGCACTGAAAAATAAGGAATTCTATTAATTATAAGGGATGATACACTTCTTTATCATAAGGTATGATAAAGAGCATAAAAAGACAAGCCACCAGCTGAGAAAATATATTTTCAACACATAAAAACACTCCATAAACAGAATGGACTAATAAATGTGTTAGGTTGGTGCAAAAGTAATTGCGGTTTTTGCCATTACTTTTAATATAAAAACTACTGACTATTAATATAGAAACATAAATTAAAATCAGAGATATCATTTTATAACTACTGGATTGGCAAAAGTTTTAAATTTTGACATTTTCAGGATTTGGAGAAAATACACAGGGAAACAATTCTTAAACATTTCTAGTGGGAGCAATAATTGTCCTAACAATTTTGGAAAATAATTTGGCATTATATAAGAAAACAGAATATAGGCATTGCTACTGCTCAGCAGTTCCCCTCCTAGTGATATGTTCTAAGGAAGAGCTTACTCTTACACCGGAGGTGGGAGCCAAAACATTCACTGAAACAAATAAAAGATGAAAAAGGAGAAATAACCCAATGTACATTTGTGTTAAAAATACATGCATAAAATGTGGTATATTGATTTATAAAATCTACTGTAGAAAATATCTCAACAGAGAATCTCAAAAACATAATGTTGAGGGTAAGAAAGTCAAGACTCTGAAGAATATATAATGTGATTTCATTAAGTGAAGTTCAAAATCAGTTTTAAAATCTAACTGTATTCTCTCTACTACATTCATAGATAGTGGAATTAAGGGGAAATCAAGGAGATAGCAAACAAAATGTATCATATCAGTTACCTCTAGGTGTAGGGAATCTTGGGGAAGGGAATTGGTATGGGAACATAGGTTTCAAAGGAATGGTAAAGTTTCATTTATTAAACTGGGTAAGAAGTATGCAGGGTTCATTTTATTATTATTATTGATATTCTGCATAAGTAATAGAAATACCATTTTGTATATTTAATTTCCAATACAACAAATTGCAAACAAATTTTAGAGTCCTGTGTGGTGACCCAACAACATAAAATGTATTAAAATAATTAACAATCACACATGAAAATTTGTACAATGTCAACATATTTTACAAAGATTAATCTGTGGTGGGTTCTTCCTCTAGTCATCCCTTAGAATTCAAGGCTAAAAGTGGGTGTTTCCAGGGTTCTGCACTTGGCACTTCTCATTCTTCATGTTCTTCACTTGCATTCTCCTCCACTCTCATGGCTTTAACCACTACCGCTGATGGTCCCCAAAAGATGTTTTTCCTCTATGTTTCAGACACATTTATTCAAATGGATCTAAGACAACTTCTCTTGATGGTTAATGAACATCTCAAAGGCAATATGTATAAATGTATTTAACGTCCTCTACTCTGGACATATTCTCATCTACTGTTCCCTTTCACAGTTCCTGTTCTCTTTCATTGGACAACACAGTCAGAAACTTGAAAGTCATCTAAGATTCCTCATCCACCCTCCCCTGAACAATCAGTCACTAAAATTACTAATTTTACTTTCTTGCTCTTTGTTCAATTTGTCCTCTCTCCTCCATTCACTGTACAAGGACATGTTAGTAAGGGCCTCATCTATGTCAGTGGGTGTATGACTGTAATTGTGTGTGTGTGTGTGTGTATATATATATATGCACACACAAACATACATATATATATATATATAGAGAGAGAGAGAGCACACTTTACAACCCCCTTCTCTTTAGTCTTAACCGTCTAAAATCCATCTGTCACACTGCTTTGAATATGGTCTATCCAAAAGCATATTGCTTTCCTCCTTAAAACCTTCATTGGCTTCAGTATTTAGACAATAAAAACCATAATATGCATTTCCTTTCCTAATCCTGCCTTTCCTGTTGCTATAAATTTATTTGCCATGGCTTAGCTTCTGTTTATATTCTAATTATAGTGCGTCCATGAGCCTTTGTTTTCTTATGCGTGGAATACACTTCTTCGTACTTTACCTACTAATAGCTACTCACCCTTGAGGCTTATTGTCTCTGGAAACTTAGGGCTACCCATCCTTTCCACTGTTATATACCTCATATTTCTATTAGAAAACTTCTCATATTTTACATGACATGCTTACATCTCTACGCTTCAATGTCTTCTCCTCTACGCTGCAATGTCTTCAAACACACAGACTGTAATTCATCTTTGCATATCTCCGTACATAGCTTAGGTTGATTCATAGTATGTGCTTCACAAACATTAATTTAAAAGTACTATGTAGATGTTAAACAATTAGACTTAGTTACGTGAGAAACAGCCTCACTTTGTTTCCATAGCCCCTTTGAGCCTGTAACTTAGAATTCATGTTTTGAATTATCTTTGTATCCTCGTCTACTGAGAGGGAGCTGTTCTTGTATTCCAAAACATGTGTTTTAACTTCTTTTGACTGGAGGATTAACTTCTTAAATGGGATGAGGGAGGCAGGGAACTATTTTGGAAAACAGAAGCCCCTATTGACCAAGGTTAAAGATACCATGACATTTCTTTTGTATAACCATTAACTTCTCCCTGGTTGCAAAATTTCAGTATATTAAAATTTAATTACGTCATGATGACACTTGAGAAATAGCTCACCTTAAATTTTATGTTGTGTCTTTAACATTGTAGAAATTTAGTAAAACTGGAACTAGAAGCTGTGGTGTACTTGAACACGAATTGGTGAAGATTATGAGTTTTGGAATTAAATAAAATGAGGTTCAAATCTTTTTTTACAATTTGAACTTTTATTTTAGATTCGGGGGTGCATGTGCAGGTTTGTTACCTGGGTATACTGCATGATGCTCAGGCTTGGGATCTTGTCACCCAGGTCGTGAGCATAGTACCCAACAGTTAGTGTTTTAATCCCTGCCTCCCTCCCTCTATATCCCATTTAGTAGTCCCCAGTGTCTATTGTTGGCATTTTTATGTCCATGAATATCCAATGTTTAGCTCCCACTTATAAGTGAGAACATGCGATATTTGATTTTCTGTACCTGCATTAATTCACTTAGGATAATGGCCTCCAGCTGCATCCATGTTGTTGCAAAGGACATGATTTTATTCCTTTTATGGCTGCATAGTATTTCAAGGTGTGTATGTACCACGTTTTCTATACCCATCCACCACTGATGAGCACTGAAGTTGATTCCTTGTCTTTGCTACGGTGAATAGCCCTGCAATGAACATATGAGGGCATGAGTCTTTCGGGTAGAGAAGTTCAAATCTTGATTATTACTAATTATATGACTTTGGGTAAGTTATTTGCTTCCAAAGTCATTTTTCCCATCTGCTAAGTGAAGGACTTGATACATAACTTTAAATGTTGTACCAGATAGTGTTATAGGCAAATTTTATCAATCATTCAATAATAGGTCAATCCAACCTTACACCAACTTTTTCATATAATAAAAAAAGAAGGGATATTTCCTGTGTCTGCAGGTCCCCAAGACCACACCCAGGTTTGGTTATTCACTAGGAAAATTCACAGGACTCAGCATAAAGTTATGTTTCTGGCTGTGATTTATTTTAGTGAATGGATTTAAAAAATCCAAAAAAGGAAAAGGTGCATAGAATGACATCTAGAGAAAAACCAGGTGTAAATTTCCAAGAGTCCTTTGCCAGAGGAGTCGCATAGGACATGATTAACTTTTTTTTTTTTAGATGGAGTCTCACTCTTAAAAGTGCAGTGTTCCGTGGCATTGGCAAGATCTTTGTTCACTGCAACCTCCGCTTCCCGAGCTCAAGTGATCCTTTCACCTCAGCCACTTGATTAGTAGCTGGGATTACAGGTGTGTGTTACCACACCCAGCTAATTTTTGTATTTTTAGTAGAGATGGTGTTTCACCATGTTGACCAGGCTGGCCTTGAACTCCCCACCTCAGGTAATCCTCCCTCCTCGGCCTCCCAAAGTGCTGGGATTACAGGCATGAGCCACCCTGCCCAGCTGGACATGCTTAATTCTTTTGGCAACTGAACGTTGTGACAAAAATTGTGAAATTTTGTCTACCAAAAAAGGCTTTTAGAGACTCAATGCCCAAAGTTTTGTTGGGGGCTAATTGTAGACACCATCTGCCTAGCACATACCAAAATTCTAGACTCTCAGAAGGAAAGCAAGTGTTCAGAATATGCCATATTGTTTAGACACAGTGAGCTGCACTTATTCATCTAGGCAAAGTTATTATCAGCATAAGGGACAGTTTACCATTCAAGTGCCCAGATGCCAGCCAAGGGTCAACCCAGCAAGCAGATCTTTCTAAGGAGAACAACCTGAGTCTCACTATCTTAACTCTTTTCTGAAAAGTTGCCAAATTATTTTGTGAAACTAATATTATCACAGTGATTAATGGCACAACTATAGTACCAAAGACCAAGTTTAAACCCCAGCTTTGTTACTCTGTCCTCTGTGTACCCTAATTTTCCTATAAGTAAAATGGAGATATTAACAGAGTATTTGTCTCATATAGTTGTTGTGAGGGCTTCTTGAGCTATTACATATGCAGTATTTAGAAGTGTCCTTGGCAAATAAAAAGTAATACCAGAAGCACCAGTGACAGTACTAGTGGTGTAACATTGATTCCAACATCAAACAAGGACTGAATTACAGGTAAATTTTTGATCATAAACTTAGATGTGAAATGTTTCTACAAAATATTAGAAAACTAAAGTTAGCAATGCATAAAAAGCATAAAATATCTTCACAAATCAGTTTTACTCAAGAAATGCATAATGACCCCCCACATAGAAAGCGTATTACTGTATCCCAATAGGTAAAAAAGAATTTGATAAAATTTAACATCCACTTATGATTTTAAAGGCTGTAAGCTAGTGAGAAATAGAAGACATTTCTTAACCTAAAAGCCACCTACAAAAAAATGCAGAAGATAGTAAAGTATTAAAAAAATTAAAAGGATTTTTAAAAATAAGAAACACGGCATATTTTCTCTTTATTAGAACTTCTGTTTAATGTTGTACTGGAGTTTTCAGGTAGCACAATAAAAGAGAGAAAAATAAAAAATGTAAGAAATAGAAATGGAGAAACCAAACTGTTACTGTTATTCACATTGATGAAATAATCTAAGAATTATTAGAACTGGTGAGAAGTTAACAAAGTTTCAACATGTAAAATCAAATAAGTTCATAGATCAATTGTTTTCTATATGTCAGGAAAATAAAGATGAGAAATTAAAAAAACATAAGATACACAGAAATAAATATAACCAAAAATCTTCTTTATGTAGGAAATTATAAGACTTTTGAAAGACATCAAAGAAAACTGAAATACCTGAAGAGACATAGAGATTCATGACTCATGACATAGAATATTGTAAAAAACAGAATGCATGTAATATCTATTAAAAATCCTAAGAGAGCATTTCATGAAACTTATGAAGTTGATTTTAAAATTTTATGGAAGAGACAAGATACTGATGAAGAAAAAGAAGAAAGTGATAGGACTTGGTATATCAAAACTAACTATAAACTATTAAAATTAAAATGGTGTAGTATTATTCTAAGAAACAGGCAAATTGACTGATGTAATTGAATACTGAGTACTAAAACAGGCTCTTACATACAGAGGAATTTACTATTTGATAGAACCAATAGTACAGATCAGGTGAAGAAAAGTGATTTTCAATGTATTAGTTATTTTTATCAGAAAAAAATATAACTGGATACCCCTACTCATACCATGCACAAAAGTGAAATGCATTTAAGAACTTAAATATGAATGGTAAAACCATAAAATATTTGTTAAAATATACAGGCAATATCTTTATAAACTTGAAATTGTACTTTTCAGAAATCTAAAGGAATGAATGTATAGATACGTGGTAGAATAAACTATAAAGGAAGGAGCAAAAAGCACAATTTTCAGAATAGTGATTTATCTGAGGGAGAAGGAGGATGAGATTAGGAATATCAGAGACATCAAAGATATTTCAAGAATGATGATCTCTGGTGAGTGATAGTGGTCCCCTGTAATCCCAACACTTTGGAAGCCAAGGTGGAAGGATCACTTGAGGCCCAGAGTTCAAGACATGTTCTGGCAACATAGTGAGACCCCCATCTCTACACCAAAATAAAAATTTAAAAATTATCTGGGCATGATTGTGAGCACCTGTAGTCCCAGTTACTCAGGAGGCTGAGGTGGGAGGACTGCTTGAGCCCAGGAGTTCAAGGTTATAGTGAACTATATCATGCCACTACACTCTAGCCTGGGCAACACAGCAAGACCCTGTCCAAAGGAAGGGAAGGGAGGTGAGGGGAGTGGAGGGGGAAGGGGAGGGGAAGGAGAGAGAGACAGAAAAAAGAAAAGAAAAGAAGAAAAAAGAAAAAGGTGTACTTTCCTGAATGTATGCTCTTGTCAACTTTGTCAAAGATCATTTGGATGTGAATATGCAGCTTTATTTCTCAGTTCTCTATTTTATCCCATTGACCTATATGTTTATTTTTGTACCAGTATCATGCTGTTTTGATTACTATAGCCTTGTAATGTAATTTGAAGTCAGGTAATGTGATGCCTCCAGCTTTGTTCTTTTTGCTTAGGATTGCTTTAATGATTCACACTCCTTTTTACTTCCATATGAATTTTAGGATTACTTTTATTTAAAAGTAGTGGCAAAAATCACAATTACTTTTGTACCAACCTAATATTAACATTTCCCTGACATGTTTTTTTTAAATGCTGTGCCAAAGAACAAGTATAAAGTAACAGAAAACCCAATTTTTGTTTCTGAAAAATTATTTTAACCAACACATAAAAGATGAAAAAAATGGGTTTTCTAATTTTCAATTTACACATAGTTAACTTTCATCCACATTACAACAATCAGCAGGGCAGCATGTATTACTTTCCTGAAAGTAAATAAATTATTATGTGAAAATTCTGAACTTTTTCAAAAAATTTTCCACAGAATTTAAAACTCAGCCTGCTTCGATTTCAAGTGTTCCTGCTATACACTTCAGATGAGCTCTTTAGTGTCTACAGAGTTAGTGCTTGAAAATGTCCAACCCAAGAACAAAAATTAAAACACCTTCAAAGAGATTGGCTTTATAAATGCTTTCAGTGAGAAAATAGAAATTTAATCAAAACAGCCTTTATCTAATAAGCATCTTCTGTTTCATTTACTGTGGGTAATCAGGGTGAGTGTGACTTTTCTGACAGCTGGGTTCTCCATCGTAGGTTTTGTAGTTCAGTTCTTCTGTTACTGTGACCCCATTAGAATTCACTTCATTGAAAATATATAATTAATACTTAACACAGCTTTTCTAGACAATCTACAAGTCTATAAACTGTCTACATCCTCAAACATGGGTGAAAATGGTCTACCATATTGTACTGAGGGACTCTGGTGAAACTGAAACCTTTTCTTCAATCATGTGAGATACAATTAAATTGCAATCTGTATCAGATTACTGCCATCCACAGAGCATAGCACTTTGAATACTCTAAGATGCAAGATCTCCAAGGGTGTTCCACAAATGTTAAGTTAAATATAGAATTTAATCGAATTCCTAATATTCATAAGGAATTCTCAAACAGAAAACAATATTCTAGACCGTTAATGTGACCAGCTGAGAATTTTCTAAAATAAGGTGCAAGTACAACATATCCCAGTGCTTCTTTATTCACCAGTAAACTACAAGGTTATAGATTGGTCAATCTGATAAATCCACGGATGGTTTTGTGGTTCTATGATCAGTGTGCAAGGATTTTTATAGCTCAGTAAAACACAAGACAGTTTTACAGCCCAAGACTAAACTTGTGATAAAGAGAAAAAGAAAAAAGCACACACATATTAAATAAAAGCATTCAAATGTCACAGAAAAATGTGTTTACATATTAAAATCACACACATCAAATATCCAAACCGCTGCAAAATACAGAAAGTGAGAATTTTTTCTAAAGTGTGAAACACACATAGCTGATATTCATTATATTGACTTTAAAGGTTTGCTTGATCCTAAATGCCTAGAGGAGATAAAACATAAGTTAAGTCCTGTATAATATGATTATAATGGTTTTTGCTTGTTTCTTTTTCTGTTTTGTTTTGTTTTGTTTTGTTTTTATCTTTGAGACGGAGTTTCACTTTTGTTGCCCAGGCTGGAGTGCAATGGTGTGATCTCTGCTCACTGCCTCCTGGGTTCAAGCGATTCTCCTGCCTCAGCCTCCCAAGTAGCTGGGATAACAGGCATGTGCCACCACGCCTGGCCGATTTTGTATTTTTAGTAAAGAGGGGGTTTTGCCATGTCGGCCAGGGTGATCTCGAACTCATGACCTCAGGTGATCCACCTGCCTTGGCCTCCCAAAGTGCTGGGATTACAGACGTGAGCTACCGCACCTGGCCTATAATGTTAATTGTATTTTATTATATGCTAATTTCTTCAAAACTTAAAATTATATCTTACAATAGTTAATAGGAAAATTCAGTTAAACATTATATCTTATTTTTAACATTTAGGAGTAATAAGAGTTACTTCATTAAGAAATTTGACGGAGATAGTCTAAAAATGCCTTTCCAAAGGAAAAAGAAGAAGAAAAAGGAGGAGGAAAAGGAGGTGGAAGAGGAGGAGGAGGAGAAGCCATGGCAAGGACAACCTGCTACTTCATGTTTTTTTCAAAAGGCCCATGGTCTTTTAAGGTGACAATTTTAGCCTCTATGTCCACTAATTTTCAAATACTTGTGCAAATTTGAAAATTATATTGAAGTGCTCATTTATTTTGGGCATGTTTGCTTTTTTCATCAATTTGCTATATGAAATGCAAGACCAGGTAAAATATTATGTGTTTATATTTGTATTTTTATGTTTTCAAAGAATAATTATCTGGAAGATGACACTTTTATATACCATTATTTTAATTAGTATTTTTTAAAAAACAAAACAAGTTTAAGAATTTGTACACCAGCAATCCAGCTATTCAAGTAAAAAAGCAGCTTCACGTTGAAATTTGTTTCAGTATCACTTAAGATAAACTTGAAATGAGATAGCATTCTGTTTGCATATGTTATTTGAATTATGAAATTTTTTATCTTAACTATCTAATAAAAGTAAGTGATTTTGATCAGAGAATGCAACCAGCAAAGCTATCATATTAAATGATAGAAGTTCCCAGAATTCCTTTGAATAAATGTCCATTATTCTTTGGATTATTAATAACTCTATACTACTGAAAAATAATGTCCCAGAATGCTTTGTGTTCTCTCTAGAGATAAACTGATTACTCAGAACACTGAAGACATCTATTTTACTGAATAGAAATGAATCACCTAAAGGAACCAAGAACTCACTGCTTGGAAGAAGTATTGTTCATACATATTTATTCCTGTTAGAAAATTCAACATCCTTGCCTTATAAAATCACCATCATCTTAGACTAAATCAGAGGGGACCGCTTTTTTTATGATACTGCTTTTGCTTTCTTATTTATACTTCATGTAATTCACACTTTTACTTTAAATTCCACTTCAGAAGATATTATAAATTAGGTTGTCAAAAACAGTTCAAATCAGAAAATTTTGATATTATATTTACAATGAAGCTGATACACTTAAATTTGTCCTACAAAGATCCATTAGACAAAACATATACCATACGGCACACCACAGGAGTTGTATCCTAAATCTTCCTTCTATTTTTCCTCACTGAATATAATATTAACATTCTCTTGAGCCCCTTGAGCTTGAATCACTTTGTAATTGGATGAGGGGGGTAGAATTTGATATTTCTAAAAATATCTTGATACATATATATTTTGAAAAAAGGTAATTTTCAACAAAATGAGTTAAATAAAATAACTTGGGAATTTTCAGGCTCTCATCCTGGATTGAGTTTAATTTCATAATCTAAACTTCTAAACACTTGTCAGTGTCTCTCAACTGGCTGCATCCTCTCTGGAATAAAAGGGAACAATGCCAATTTTAACTCATATTTTGGTAACAAATATCTTCCAATTTTGTAGTTGATTGGTTCACAAAACAAAACAATGATCTCACAAGAAGGCTGTTTGTTTGTTTGTTTGTTTGTTTGTTTTTTGTTACAGAGTCTCTCTCTGTTGCCCAGACTGGAGTGCAGGGGCTTGATCTTGGCTCATTGCAAACTTCACCTCAAATGATCTGCCCACCTCAGCCTCCCAAAGTGTGAGGATTACAGGTATGAGCCACCGTGCCTGGCCACAAGAAAGACTTTGTTTCATTTTTGTTTCATATTTCTAGATTATAAACATATTTACATAAATTTCTATAGAAGAGCATGGAGATTGTGATTCTTTTATTCTCTATTTTTTTCAAGTTACATACTACTATACTTCATGGTGCTCTTCATTGAATTATTTTCCATCTCAAAGTTTTTTTTAATTTCCATATAGAACAGTTAATATAATTTTTTACAACAGCCATGAAATGCAATGCTAATTCTCAATCACAATTTTCATTGTATTTAAGTCTTGGTTTTAAAAAGTCAATTAAATGAAAGTATATACATGACTGAAAATGAATCTATCCACACTACTGGAAAAAATGTAAAATATAGTTCCACCTAATGCCATCTTTGAATATAATTATCAACATTATCTAAACTGATGACATAATGTTGAGATATGATTAATGGAATCAGTAGGATATTTTTCTAAAATATTTTTAATATTATAATCTGAATTTATCAGCTTTCCTTTTTGTTGCTTACATTTCACAATGGCAGAATGGTAAGAAAAAGCAGCAAACTTCTCAATATCTCAAAGTTTTTATACTTAAGATTGAGTCAAATCATATTTAAAGTTGTTTTTATGGTCTCAGACAGACTTACTTGGATTTCAGTTTTGCTTTAGTTGCATGATCTCAAACACATTAGTTACTCAATCCATTTCCTTATCAATAAAATAAAGTTTGTAAGCGTGTGTGTGTTTGTGTGTATGTTGTGGTAATGGTGATGGTGGTGGTGGTTCACAGTTTAAGTAAGAATGGAACTACAATAAGGTAGTCTCTGCTGGCTTAATTGGGATGTGAATGTCATCAGAAGAAACATACCTCACCTCTCGTTCAATGTTCCTCAACTCTTCACCTCCCTGAAGTAAAAGAAGAAGGAGGAGGATACATAGGATTTTACAGAGCCTATTCTTCAGCTGGTCCATGGACTAGGTAAACTCTTGTGATTAAATAACAGAGGATGGGCAGCTGATATACTAACTGATGCAATTGGTAAGATTGTGGACACAGACATAGGTGCTTTTAAGACAAGAAAACAAAGTGTGGCAAATAATTGAGGAGAAGTCTATTCTCCTAATTCTTCAGGAATAATGACTGAAGTCTTCCAAGACTAGAAGTCTTGAAAGATATCATTCAGAGTCAGGTTACTTAATATTGACATTGGAGGTCCCAATACAGGCAGTGGCCAATTGGCTTCTCAGGCAGTGTAGGTAGACAAATGAGAAACAGAAAAGGATAAGAAAAGTAATACCCTTAATAACTGTAGCTGACTGGATGAATTATAAGAATATCTGTAGTCTCATTTAAGTACTTTTGAAAATAACAAGAAATGCATTGAGAGAGGTTAACATTCAGCCTCCTAGAGAGATGGAGTTTCAGTCCATGGAACCCTAATTTGGATATAAGAAATTTTACTGTTTTTTATAGACATCAGCTGGTAAAGCCTAAGCCATAATATTATTTGTGACTGACTCTTATTGTTCTTTTTTTACAATTATCCTGTAAATAATTATCATATCTTCTCCCCTTTATATCCTGAAATACAAAAGGAATTGAGACTTTGACAAGTTATATGGACCAATATTTTGCCTCCAGACTAAACTATACTTTAAAACTGACACGTGTATTATTCCCAACTAAGAGGTAGAAACTTTGCAATGATTGCTAAGATGTTGATATTGTCTTATAACAGCTGGATAAAGAAAAAGCAGTCACACAGTTTCACAATGTTGTCATCTTTCTTACTATGAGTTATGAATTTTGTAATCACTCATCTTTCATGGAAGAAATGTGATATGGTTTGGCTGTGTCCCCACCCAAATCTCATCTTGATTATAGTTTCCATAATCCCCATGTATCATGGGAGGGACCCAGTGAAGGTGTTTCATCATGAGGACAGTTACCCTCATGCTATTCTCATGATAGTGAGTGAGTTCTCACAAGATCTGATGGTTTTATAAGGGGCCTTCCCCTGCCCCTTTACTCTGCACTTCTCCTTGCTGCCGTCATGTGCAGAAGTACGTGTTTGCTTCCCCTTCTGCCATGATTGTAAGTTTCCTGAGGCCTCCCAAGCCATACAGAACTGTGAATCAATTAAACCTCTTTTCTTTATAAATTACTCAGTCTTGGGCATGTCTTCATTAGCAGTGTGAGAACGAGCTAATACAAAATGTCAACGTATTTTTGTTAATCACACAGTGTTCAAAACTTAGTAAGGAGTTTTATTACAGTGCAGAATGTTGACAATTCCAAATTTTCAAAGCCATATTAAATCTTCACCTAAAAAAATTTCCAAAAAGCCTAGCACACTCAGAAATACATATAAAGAAATGGACATTGTCACCATTACATCATCAAGAAATTCTGAACAATTTAGCAAGAAACTCTGGCACCTACCAAGGGTTTATCTAATCTCTAACATTTTTTTCCACACAGACATAAGTGCAAATCCATTGCTATTTTAATTATTTAATTCATTATACTTAAGGCTTTCCTCCCTTACTAACAACTGGAGTTCTCTGATCTCACGCAAATATGAAATGGGAATACATCATGAGGGCTTCTTGGGGATTCAAACGACATATGTAACTTTTTCAGGACACAGGCACTCATATAATAAGAATAAATTTCAAAAGTGGCACTCCTGTCTCATGGTAATTGCTATTCCTCTCAATTTCCCATCATCTACATCCTGTAATTCTTAATATTTATGAAATATGAGCCCCTGTCATTCTATTAAAGCTGGCTTTTTTCCCATTTTCCTAACACAGGAATACATATGCCAAACCCTGAAAAGTAATTTCAGTGTCACTGATGCTTTATTTTTTCTTGATGTATTCAGGAATCTCACTATGACATCTTATTGTATTCATGCAGTCTATCCATGAGACAGTGTTATAATGAGGTTACACTGTGCAATGGACTAAATACTGGTGTCCCCCTGAAGTTCCTATGATGATATCCTAATCCCCAATATGATGGTTATGGAGGTAGGGCCTTGGCAGGTGATTAGGTTATGAGGGAGGAGCCCTCATGGATAAGGTTAGTGCCAGCCCTTATGAAAGAGACCCTAGAGAAGTCCCTTGCCCCTCCTGCCATGCAAGGTTACAATGGAAGGCAGGTGTCAATGAGGAAGCAGACATTCCCCAGTCAACCAATCTTCTAGTGCCTTCATCTTCACCTTTCCACTGTCTGTAACTATGAGAAATAAATTTTTATTGTTTATAAGTCACCCAGTCTGTTATTTTATTATAGCAGTCCAAATTGAATTAGACACACTGTCTCCACCATTGATCTTTGAGTGCTTGAAAAACAAAAAATTGTTCAAAATAAATTTGTGACTTTCTGAATTTTACTAAGGAAAAAAATGAACCATTATGTAGGGCCACATTGTAATGTGTTTTTTACAAAAATCCCATCACATAACATCAAAATGTAAGAAATAACTATCTGTCTTCAAAATGCTACGTAATAATAATAAACACAACTGATAAATTAAGAATCCAGGACTTGAACTAAGATCTGTCTTAGTGCCCTGCCAAATTTCACCCCAGAAACAGGATAGTTAATGCCACAGGGGCAACCTTCAACCAATGGGTGTAAGGGATGGTGGAAAAATGTCTCCCAATTTTTCTGGATGGGTAATTCTGGTAAGCCTCCTGCCCATTTCTCAGGATATTCCAGTGGAATCAAACCCACATTCCTCAGTAAAGTAGCCCTGGAAATATACCATAAAATTGTTTTTTCCTTCTGCCTTATCTCATTTTCCCCAGCTCTCACTCTTGCTTCCTTGGACCACCTCCACAATAAGCCACCTGCACCCAAGTCCTCATTCTCAGGCTCTGTTTTGGGGGAAACGTAAACTGATATGGTCATGTGTGCATCACCATAGCCTGCTACTTCCTCTAAAGACTGACCTCAACAGGACTGTGTTGATTTAATTTTGCATACTTCTGAAAGTTATATGTTGCAAAAACCCAAGATGTTATACAGGCAAAGGAAAGAGTGCTGGCAGAGTGAATAGCTTTTGAATATCTAAATATTTCTTGATCAGTTCATCACAACTTGGCCTCAGTTTCCTCATCTAGAATGATATGAAAACATGGTCTATAAATTACTTCTTTCCCAGAACCTAAATTCAGTTACCTTAAAGTCTCATGAGTAAGAAAGAGATGTTTGATTAAGCAATCTGTACAACCTAAATTAGCCCAAACTGGAATGCTGAAATGATAAAGCTAGTTCTTCTTTATGGTTAGTCAATGATCCATGGTCTAAGTGATATGACATGAGAACATTTTGCTAATTACTGAACACTATTTTGAGAGGTTTTTTTTGGCAGCCACTGTATAATTCAGAGGATTCTATTCCTACTGACATTACCTAAGATAATTGCTCTCCACAGCTATAAAGAAAGAGAAATGCTGAAATGAGATGATATACCTAAAGGTAAGCATGAGAAAATCTAAATTTAGCAGGATATTATTTTTCCTATACAGGAAATTTTTGCTGATTATTGAGACGGCAAAAGAAATTTTAAAAGGAAATATTCTTTCTGTAACCTGTGCATTTTAAGCACTCTTACCATTGAGAGCCTTAAACCAGTCCAAATTTGGAAAAAAGAGGAAGTGGGTGAAGGAATCATTAATCTCATTGTTTCCTAGGTTTTCTCTAGTGTGTCATAAGTGAATAGAACTTTCTGATTGGAATAAGTCCTGTTCCCACAAGGCAAGATGATGATAAACTAGACAAATTATAATGGTCTCTTTCATCACACTGCTTCTAAAATAAACTATAAAAATATTTTGAATTATTAAAATATTATACATAAATGGTATTTTGTATTTTAAAATGTGGTCCTTTCATAATATTATTTACCTATAGCATATTTATGATGTTCCCATTATTAATTAAATTTCTGAAATTTACATCTCTACTCCCAATCGCTTTCCTCTGTTCCATATTTATAGACCCAATTTCATGCCAAACATCTTTACTTAGGAACTTCAACTTTGCAAATGTCCCCCACTCCAATATGTTCCAAAGGACTAATCATCATTGATCTTCAAAACTTTCCCTCTTTTCTTCTCACAATTTTCTTTCTTCTAACAATTCCTCTCCTGGAAAATTACACCCACCTTGAAATTTTTTAGAAACTTCTGAATAATCCCTACATCCCTCCTCTCATTATCTATCTTAGTCCGCTCAGGCTGCTATAACAAAATAACACAGATTGGATGGCTTAAAAAGCAGACATTTATTTCTCACAGTTCCTGAGGCTAAAAAGTCCAAGGTCAAAGTGCCAATCAATATAGTTTCTGTTGATGACTCTCTTCCAGTCTTGCAGATGGTCCCCTTCTCATTGTGTCCTCACATAGTGAAGGGGGACAGGGAGTGAATTCTGGTCTCTTTTCTCCCCTCATAAGGTCCTCTCACATGACCTCATCTAAATTTAATCATCCCCCAAAGGCCCTTCTTCCAAACACTATAAATACTAAATATTTGGGAGTTAGGGCTTCAACATATGATTTTGTAAGTACACAAACGTTCACTGTATAACATTATAACCCTGATTTCTTAAATGTATAATCTTCTTGCATACAAAATATATCATTCCATCTCAAAAGCCCCAAAAGTCTTAACTTGCTTCAGCATCAACTCTAAAGTTCAAAGTTGTATATAAATATCATCTAAATCAGATATAAGACATGAGGTACAATTTATCCTGAGGCTAAAATCCTCTACGGCTGTGAACCTGTGATGCAAGACAAATTACGTCCTTCCAAAATACAGTGGTAGGACAGGGATAAACTAGACATTCTTATTCCTTAAAAAAAAAAAAAAAAAAAAAAAAAGGAAATCAGAAGGAAGAAAGGGGAGATGGGTGCCAAGCAAGCAGCACCAAAAGTAGCAAGGTAAATACGATTAGATCTTAAGGCTCAAGAATAATTCTCTTTGGTTCTCGGGCTTTTGTCCCACCTCTGTGGCTCTGCAAGGCTCCAGGCAACTGCTTTCTGGCCTGTTGAAACCCAGGTGGTCCCTTACCTTCCACTCACTACTTTGAAACTGAGGAGGCTACTCCATTGATCTCTGAATTGCCTTTGGAGTCTTTCTTTCCTGTTTGAAGAATAGTGAGTGTTCACAGCCAAATAGCTCTATGACCTGGTCCTGTAGAGTCTAAAAGAATCAACATCCTTCCTTCATCTTGTTCCATCTCTGTTTTCTCCTGTTCAGCATGGCATTGTTTCTGCTGTGGTGGCTGATTAAGTCCACAGTTCACACTCAGCCCAATGTTATTATCAAACTGTTGTTTGCTATATGGATAGACTGATAATTTTCCAAGTCTTAAAGTTCGGGTTTCTTTGTGCTTAATAGTTCCTTCTTCACTTTCTCTCTTCTCATCTTTTACTATAGGAAGTCAGGAAGAACCAAGCCATTTCTTCAATATTTGGCTTAGAAATTTTAGCTAAATATACAGTTTCACCATTCACAAATTCTACCTTCCACAAAACATTAGAACACAGTTCAGCCAAATTATTTCTCACTTTATAACAATAATGTGCACCCATTTACATCTAAGACCTCACCAGAGTAATCTTTGCCAGCATTTCTACCAACATCCTGTTTATAATTATATATGTATTCTCTAAGAATAGATGCTCTATCTACAGATGTTCTCTTTTCTTTCCGAGCCCTCATCAGAATCTCTTCACAATCCTTAACAATCCTTTCATAACAATCTCAGCTTTTCTAGCACACACCTTAAAACTCTTTCAGCCTCTGCCCATTACCCAGTTCCAAAACCACTACAACATTTTTAAGTATTTGTTACAGTAGCACCCCACTTCTCAGTACCAAAATGTGTATTAGTCATGATTCTCCAGAGAAACAGAGCCAATAGGATGTGGGGAGAGAGAGACAGAGAGAGGGATTTATCATAAGGAATTGGCTTATGCAATCATGGAGGCTGAGAAGTCTAAACCCGAGAAAGGCAATAGTATAGTTCCAGTCCAAAATAGAATTACTAAAAAGCCTATTTGATAGCACAACAGAATGACTAAAGTCAATACTAACTTAGTTGTACATTTTTAAAAAAACTAAAAGGGTATAACTAGATTGTTTGTAACACAAAAGATAAATGCTTGAGGGAATGGATACCCCATTCTCCATGATGTGATTATTATGCATTGCGTGCCTGTATCAAAACATTCCTTTAACCCCATAAATATATATACATTCTATGTACCCACAAAAAATTAAGAATTCTAGTAAGTTAAAAAGACAAGTGCAAAAAATAAAGAATAACTGAAAAGCAAGAAAACCAATGGTGTAAGTCTGGTCCAAGTCCAAATCCAAAAACAGGAGAGAACTGTGTCCTAACTTAAAGATAGTCAGACCGAGAGAAAAAATTCTTTCCTACTCACTGTTTTATTCTATTCAGGCTTCAACTGAGTGGATAAGGCTGACCCAAATTGGGAAGGGCAATGTGCTTTACTTTACCAATTTAAATATTAATCTCATCCAGAAACATCCACACAAAGATATCCAGAAAGTTTAGCTAAATATCTAGGTATGCCATAATACACAAAATTATCTATCACGTTATCCATCGAAAATAGAAGCATCAAGTTCAAATGTTCATCATTTATTGCCTAGAAAAATGTAATACTCAAACTAGCCTTTTCTCTATCTAGTTCATAGTTTCCAGAAATATGTGCCTAACATAAAAATTTATTTCTAGCACTGTAGGATATGCCATCTGTATACTTTTATCAATGTAATGTATCAACCTTCTTCACTCTTTCTCTTTGGTTAACTAAATTATTTGCATTTCCTCAACTCTACCATATATTCTCTTATCCCTTTTGCATTTGCAAGTTACCTATGCAAAATTCAAGTCTTATTCCTTCATCTAAGTCAACCGTAAAATTATTTTAAGCTCTGTCTGTACAGAAACAGTGAAATAGAAATATCACTCAACACAGAAAATTATGAAAAGAAAAATAATCCACATGCACTCTATATTTGTTGTGCTCTGGCAGGTAAACTCTGTAGACATATCCAAGGTGACACCAGCCTGAAGGCAAAGGAACAAGCAGCTTCCATTATCATATATTCCACCAGATAGCAGAGGATACTTTGAAGTTTTTCCTTCAGGTTTCTGACCATTTGGATTAAGGTATAGTCATTTTAATAACTCGCAGTAGATGAAATAAAGTTTTGGACTTGATCAACACTGAAGTGATGGTCACTGAGAAAATGAGAATTAGAGGTGTATAAAATCATGTATCTTTTAACATGCACCCTCTGAAATGGGGGTACTCAGAAAGGGTGTTGCACTAGGGAGGAGGAAGCCATTAGATGCTCTATGTGAGAGAGGATGCGGAAAGAGGTGGAATGGTAGATCTGACCTCCTCACAGGTTCCCACAGGAACAAGCATGCGTACCTCTTACTTCTCAGTATGCTGCAGAGAAACAAATAGGAGATTATGTTGTGCAGACTTCAACAAAGGACAGTAAGATACCCCCTCATGTTTATGTTAAGCAGCTATGTGAGTTGTATCAAGGGAACAAAAAATATACAGTATGTGTTTCAGTCAAAATAAATTAATTCTTTATTAAGAATGGTAGCAAATACATTCTCCATCTCTGTATGCTTATTGATCTCATCCTCGTACTTATTCTTGAAGTTCTCCACCAGCCCCTGCATGTTGCCAAGCTCCACCTCCAGCTTCAGCTTCTCCTAGCCCAGAGTCTCCAGCTGCCATCGAAGGTTATTGATGTAGCTCTCCAACATGTTGTCCATGTTGCTCCAAGCCATCTCCTGCTGCTGCAGGAGGCTCCACTTGGTCTTCAGCATCTTGTTCCGCTCCTTCAGGAACTGTACCTTGTCGATGAAGGAGGCAAACTTGCTGAGAGTCTTAATCTGCTTCTTCTCCTGGGTGCACACGGCCTGGATGTTTGGGTCCACCTCCAGGTTAAGGGGGTTCAGCAGGCTCTGGTTGACCATGGCCCTGGTTATACTGCTGGCCCCACCATAGCCTCTGCCTAGGGTACCCTGGAATCTGCTGCTGCCTACTCGGGAGAAGCTCAAGGAGCCAATGTGAGCCCCAGGCCCCCTGGCGTAAGAGCACCTACTGAAGGTCCCGGGGGTAGAGGTGGATGCCTTGTAGGACTTCTGGGTCAACCTGATGGACATGGTGGAGGCAGGTGGGCTGAACCAGGTGGAGATTCCAGAAGGAGCAGGGAAGCTGCTTCTTGGGACTTTTATTCCTTATTTCTTTTTTTTTTTTTTTTTTTTTTGAGACGGAGTTTTGCTCTTGTGGCCCAGGCAGGAGGGCAATGGCATGTTCTTGGCTCACTGTAACCTTGGCCTTTCCAGGTTCAAGCGATTCTCCTGCCTCAGCCTCCCAAGTAGCTGGGACTACAGGTGCCCACCACCACACCTGGCTAATTTTTGTACTTTTAGTAGAGATGTAGTTTCACCATTTTGGCCAGGCTGGTCTCGAACTCGTAACCTCAAATGATCCACCTGCCTCGGCCTCCCAAAGTGTTGGGATTACAGGCGTGAGCCACTGCGTCCAGCTGGGATTTTTATTTCTTTAAGTAATCTCCATACTCTTTCCCATAGCAGTTGTACTAGTTTACATTTTCACCAGCAGCACAGACGTGTTCCCTGTTCACCGCATCCACAGCAACATCTACTATTTTTGATTTTTTGATTATGGCCATTCTTGTGGAAGTAAGGTGGTATTGCATTGTGGTTTTAATTTGCATTTCCCTGATCATTAGTGATGCTGAGCATTTTTTCATATGATTGTTGGCCATTTGCATATCTTCTTTTGAGAATTATCTATTCATGTCCTTAGCCCGCTTTTTGATGAGTTTTTTTGTTTCTTTTTCCTTACGGATTTGTTTGAGTTCATTGTAGATTCTGGATATTAGTCCTTTGTCAGATGTATAGATCGTGAAGATTTTCTCCCACTCTGGGGGTTGTCTGTTTACTCTCTGACTGTTCATTTTGCCATGAAGAAGCTCTTTAGTTTAATTAGACCCCAGCTATTAATCTTTGTTTTTATTGCATTTGCTTTTGGGTACCTGGTCATGAAGTCTTTGCCTAAGCCAATATCTAGAAGGGTTTTCCAATGTTATCTTCTAGAATTTTTAGTTTCAGGTCTTAGATTTAAGTCCTTAATCCATCTTGAGTTGATTTTTGCTTAAGGTGAGAGATGAGGATCCAGTTTCATTCTCCTAGCCAATTATCCCAACACCATTTGTTGAAAAGGGTGTCCTTTCCCCACTTTATGTTTTTGTTTGCTTTGTTGAAGATCAGGTGGCTGTAAGTATTTGGGTTTATTTCTGGATTCTCTATTCTGTTCTATTGGTCTATGTGCTTATTTTTATACAAGTAACATGCTGTTTTGGTGACTATGGCCTTATAGTATAGTTTGAAATCAGGTAATGTGATGCCTCCAGATTTGTTCTTTTTGCTTAGCTTTGCTTTGGCTATACAGGTTCTTTTTTGGTTTTACATGAATTTTTAAATTGTTTTTTCTAATTCTGTGAAGAATGATGGTGGTATTCTGATGGGAATTGCAATAAATTTGTAGATTACTTTTGGCAATATGGTTATTTTCACAATATTGATTCTGCCCGTCCATAAGTATGGGATGTGTTTTGTTTGTATTATCTATGATTTCTTTCAACAATGTTTTGTAGTTTTCCTTGTAGAGGTCTTTCACCTCCTTAGTTAAGTATATTGCCAAGTATTTTATCTTTTTTTTGCAGCTATTGTAAAAGAGGTTGAGTTCTTGATTTGATTCTCTGCTTGGTCACTGTTGGTGTATATAAGAGCTACTGATTTGTTTACATTAATTTTGTATCCTTACACTTTGCTGAATTCTTTTATCAGTTCTAGGGGCTTTCTGGAGGAGACTTTAAGGTTTTCTAGATAAGCAATCATATCATCAGCAAACAGTGACAGTTTGACTTCCTCTTTACAAATGTGGATGCTCTTTATTTCTTCCTCTTGTCTGATTGGTCTGGCTAGGACTTCCAGTACTATGTTGGAGTGGTGACAGTGGGCATCCTTGTCTTGTTCCAGTTCTCAGAGGGAATGCTTTCAAGTTTTCCCCATTCAGTATTATGTTGGCTGTGTGTTTGTCACAGATGGCTTTTATTACCTTGAGGTATTTCCCTTGTAAGCGAATTTTGCTGAGAGTTTTAATCATAAAAGGATGCTGGATTTTGTCGAATGCTTTTTCTGCATCTATTGAGATGATCATGTGATTTTTGTTTTTAATTCTGTTTATGCAGTGTATCATATTTATTGACTTGTGAATGTTAAGCCAGCTCTTGCAGCAGGTTCTCTTAAAGGGAGAAAAACTTTATACCACATCCACCATGAGGGTTTACACAGATTTCCATTCCACCCCTGCACTTTCATATCTGTCCGTAGAGCAGACTTATAAGTGTAACCACACACACAAACAGGTTGAGTACTCTTGGCATAAAACAGTACACATACAAACATATTTGTTTTGTTTTTTCAAGCCAGGGTCTCACTCTGTCACCCAGACTGGAATGCAGTGGCATGATCTCAGCTTACCACAGCCGCCGCCTCCCAGGCTCAAGGGATTCTCCCACCTCAGCCTCCCGAGAACCTGGGATTACAAGCATGCACCACAACCACCTGGCTAATTTTTGTATTTTTAGCAGAGATAAGGTTTCACCATGTTGGCCAGGCTGGTCTTGAACTCCTGACCTCAAATGATCCACCAGCCTCATCCTCCCAAAGTGCTGTGGTTACAGGCATGAGCCACTAGTTCATGTATTTTAAAT
The DNA here is from genome assembly GCF_029289425.2 of Pan paniscus. Taxonomy (NCBI): domain Eukaryota; kingdom Metazoa; phylum Chordata; class Mammalia; order Primates; family Hominidae; genus Pan; species Pan paniscus. The sequence goes on from NC_073254.2 coordinate 78,062,028, forward strand.
GAATAAGTCTAACTATCAAATCACTACAGATTTTGCATTTTCTTATATGTAGCAGTTTAATTTTTAAATATCAGCATTTATAAAATACGGGTCAGGTGCAGTGGCTCATGCCTGTAATCCCAGCACTTTGCAGGATGAGATGGGTGGATCACTTGAGCTTAAGAGTTCAAGACCAGCCTGGCCAACATGGTGAAACCCTATCTCTACTAAAAATACAAAAATTAGCCAGGCGTGGTGGTGGGCACCTGTAATTCCAGCTACTTGAGAGGCTGAAGAAGGAGAATTGTCTGACCCCGGGAGTCAGAGGTTGCAGTGAGTCAAGATCATGTCATTGCACTCCAGCCTAGAGACAGAGCAAGAATCTGTAAAAAAAAAAAAAAAAAAAGTAAGATACTTAAAATTATGATGTAAAAAAATCACTGTCAAGTTAAAAATATCTGAAGAAAGACATTGTTTTTCACAAATTTAAGGTACAAATGAGCAACTTGTAAAAAATTATTAAACTAAATGTTGTCTAAGATCATTTCTGAAACCATGATTCCATGCAATATTATGCTCAACGATATTGCTACTATTCAGCTATAATTGTTTTAGCTAAAGAAATATTATGCTATAATGATAAGCTATTAGCAGAAAGCAAACTACCATAAGGATATATCCATATATTTCTGAAAGGTAATACATTATATGTAGCAATTTTCCTGGTATAGGGTTGAAAGATCCTTTATGTTAAGAATTAAGAAAAACCCAAAGCTCGATTTGAGCACTCATGAGTAGCTTTCAGAAATTTTACAGACAACAAAGGGGATTTGAGAGCATTTCATTGTCTGAAATGTTATTAAGCAAAATTATACTTCCCCGTTCTTTGCCTTCTCTCTTTTTCCTAACACATCCCCCAGGAGGATCTGTAAATAAACATTCCCAACAAAAATTGTCATTCCATTGGAAACAGTAAATTCTTTTTCTTTTTTTTTCATTCCCAGGGTTTGGGGTTAAAAAATATAATATATTTTTCTATTCCAAACTCTTAGATTGATTGGAAACTGTATACTATCAACTGTAATGAAAAATCTTTCCCCTTCTTCAACAAATGCCATGGTTTTTATTTTATTGCTTAATAAACTATGTTGTAATATAATATTTAAATGTTTGCTTATGGATATAAAATATTTATAAGTAACACATTTATGCAAAGCACAGTTTCACAAATTATATGAGATGAATGCCTGTGTGTTTAATATAAATTATAATTTAGTTTCTTTGTGCTCTTAAGTGGCTAATACAGAGTTAATAATTCAGACTGTTCAATTGTATATGTTGTATTTTTCTTCAAGTTTTTATTACATATTTGTCAGTTAGAATTTCTTAATCTAATTTTCTGTTAATAAGGGGGTTTAAATTATACTGAAAGCTCACTAGCAAGGGAATTCAATGGGATGTTAGCAATATCCAATCATACATGTCCAGAGTTTTCTTCAATCATAAAACACATGAGATCTATAATTTCAGCACTGATGCATGACTATAGAAATTCTAAGACTAAAAAGCCCCCAGGTACTATTGAGTTCATTATAGAAAGCTGACAGTGATTCTTTCAGCAGATAAAAGAAATGTAATTATGGCCCTGTCCAATAGACAGTTTATGTCTACTTTGAATGTTATAAGTGTGATGTTTGCTTTCAGATTTTTTTATAACCTGTCTTCTTACTAATTCTCTATAGCAACTTAGTTCTCCAAATTAATCTTGTATTTCAGGCAACAGTATTTTCAAAAATCAATCACCTTAGCAAAATGTCTCCTTTTTTATTTCTTTATCACATAATAAATATGAACTACTCCCTTCAAAGTCTACTTAAGACTGATAGTAGAATTTCAAAGACTTACTCACTTTTGATTTTTATCAAAGTTGTAACTATGGTGCTCACTGGCTTTTGTATAAAATGCTGAGAAGAACAGAATTGAAAACTGTGAGAAATGCTGACTTTTATTTCTAGTGTTTATAGGGATTATTAAGAAAAATAATAATATAAGGTTTAAATGAATGCTTTCTTTTCTTTGAAGGAAACAATGTCATTGAATGAAGAACTGAATGCCTGACAAGAAAACTCTAATCTGATAAGAATGCCTTTCCCAAAGAAATTAGACTGTTTCAAAAAATGATACATACTTTTAAAATTCATTATGCCTCCCCTGGACTATAAATACAGTTAATGAAAGTATTCACCAGAGAAAATAAGTATTGAAAGTACTCACTTCCAAATTATCGAAAGCAATAATGTATTGCCCTCATTAGAAAACATCTAAGTATGTGTTATTTTTTCTGTATTTTCACATTTTGCCACAATTAGATTAAACAGAACATATTAGTAATATCTGCATGGTAATTTAGATTTGCTTTCATTGACAGTAATAAAATAAAAGGAATTAAGTAAACACGTCATCTTCAGGGTATAGACAAAAATGCTATATCCACAAAGTCAAACATCTACCCATGGAGTAGATTGTTTTACTATGAGTCATAGAACTGACTTTTTTGTGGAATTAAAGTAGATTCTTCAATTTTCAAACAAGTACATTGTTAACCTAAAGAAGTCATGTATCGCCTTCAAAACCAAATGTTACACAAAATAATATGCAACTTTTAATACTTTTCATATGAAATATTAGGCAAGACATTACATAATTATGTTTTTACTTGGACCCATTTAACCTGTAAGTTTTTAGAATTTCCACTATGGATTAATAACTAACCTAGAAGAAAGCACTGTGAAAATGCTAATTGTCCACCTCATCAAATAAAATGAGTCAATTTTGGCAGATACTAAGTAAGGTATTCCATCCATGAAAAGACTGATTTCAGGAGAGGCAAAGCTACCGGGGTATTCAAAAGAACATGATAGTAGGCAATGAGACACCTGGGAGTCATCATAGGTACGCCATCAACTCAGCATTTTACCTCTCTAGGCCTCTGTTTCCTCCATCATCAAAAGGATGAGTTTAATAAATGAGCTTTAATAACATGCCATTCAAGCCACACAGCAGAACTCTTCAAATAGGTAGGTGCATACTAGTCACTATCCTTGTTCTTTAGCAGATACTATACTAATAATTCAACATTCATCTATCTTCTTATTCTCAACCTCTCTGTGCCAACTCCTATCTCTCTCCAAAAAAATGTAGAGGATGGGAATATGGAAACCATCTGATAACTGTTTGGGAGAGTGATTTATATAAAGACTCTTAGGAAATACTTGGGTATTGGGTAGTGGGGACTCCCAACATATTAGAAAATCAAATATTTCAATTGCCTATCCCAGTTTTTTTCATAATAAATCTCTCATAGGGTAGGTAGCTTTTACTTCTAAGAAACACCTAACTTACATCTTCTGGTGACTGTATTAGCTGGTCTTGCACTGGAGAGGGAGACACTGACGTATAGCATGACAATACTCGTGTCTAGCACTTCTCTCTGCTTAAGCTGATTACTCCATCACAAATAAGAATTAAAGAAATAGGCAAAGATAACTCATAATTTGTCATGTAGGATCAATACAGAAAAAAATTTCGAGGCTACTGTGGGGAGGGTGTATCTATGTGTATGAGTAAGTGAGTTGCTTTATACAGTTAAATTTAAAAAGAAATAAGGAGGTCATATTATCTAGTGGCTAAAGTGGATTCTCTGAAACTAGAAGACCTGGCCTTGAATACTAGATCTGCCACTAACTGTGTAACATTGGCCAAGTAGTTTAGCTTCTTCATTCCTTAGCAAAGCTGCAATTTCATTTTATACTGTGCCCAAAAAATTATGTAGCCAGTCCTGAATGTTAGCTGTAATTTATATAACTCTATTACAGTAGAGTAATAAATTACAGCTAATATTTAGTCACCCCTACTGTACTTTTGCAATCACCCCTACTGTACTATTTACCCTTGAAGGTAGAAAATAAGTTTTGTTTATTCTACACCATAATAAAATAATTATTCCTTGGTGAGTCAACAGAATATAGCATGTTTTCTGAATTCCAGTAACTTATAGAGCAAATCCCCATGATAAATCGAATTGAGATATGTCTTAATTGTGATTGGCACCAATCATGCACCTAATACCCATTCTCCAGTGCGGGAAGACTCAAGTTCTAATCTTCTGTGGGGAGGTAGAAACATAAAAGGAAAGATTACCCCAAAGAAATAACAGGTGATGTGTCTCAGGATATGGCAAGAGGATGTGGAAAAGCAGAAAGTAGTTTCTCTTTTCCAGTCTTTTCCTGCACCAAGGAATTGGAAGACTTCTAGAATCACTACTACTGTACTGGACATCCCAGTCAATATCGGGACTTATAATCCTTCTCACTAATATTTCAAATAAGTCAGATAACTTCCACCAGGTAACACCAAAATACAACAGAGATTGGACTTGTCTCACGTCCATATTAATTTGAGGTCTTCCAGAACTTGAGATCATCAAGCTCATTCACTTCATTAATTTCAAAATATGCCCATTCATTTAAATAATCTCACAACAATCTATTTTTGGACCCAGGTTATTGTATTTGGTAGGGATTTTGTGGCTGGTAAAAAATAACTTTTAATTGAATGGCTTCTTTAAGTGTGTTTCACAGATCATGAATCCTGTGAAATATATGTTTTTCTTAAATAGTTAGTACATACTATTTTCCCTTACTTCATGAGTCTCACTACCAAACAACATAGTAAATATTGAAAATTCTTACAGAAAAGGAAGTTATTTAGTTGTGTTTAACCCCATATATTTTCAAGTTACACTTATTAGCATTCTCATACTGGTTTCTGCAGAAAATATCTAAGAGAAAGTTAAAATACTTTCAAAAGACATGAGAACTCAAAGACAGGAACATCTGTGTGGCCTAGGAGAGTAAGAAAAATATTCAAGTTTAACATCTTGTATCTCTGTTAGCACTTCAAATCCTTCACACAACAAGAAGTACTTTGCCATATTCTCTGAAACATCCATTTCAACAACACATTCTTAAAATAGCTATTTTACTGACTATTTTATGAGAATATTGGAGCGAAAACATTTTCGTCATATGTAACACAGTAAAAACTTAATAAAATTCCCTAATAGATATTTCTATTTCTCATTCTTTCCTACTAAATTCTTCTTCAACCTTGCCACTTAATTTCTTTTCCTTTTCCTACACAGAGCTTCCAAGAAACATCCACAATTGTGTTTCCTAAACTTACTTACCCTCTTCTACAAAATAATTGTTTACTAATTACACAGAAAGTAAATAGTAACCATCTATGTTTCTTCAAGCTATGACTCCCTATGCAGACGGCTTATCAAAGCTCTTGCTTAGAAAGTCTCTTTGCTGCAAAAATCTATCACTAAGAAAATAAGATTCCCTTCATATTAAAAATATATATATTTAAAGAAGAATTATCTGATATCTTAACCTAAGGATAAAAGGCGGAGCCTAAGCCATTTTTTATGGAGGTGTTGGGGAATAATTAAAAGGGGCAAGAGGCTGGGCGCTGTGGTTCATGCCTGTAATCCCAACACTTTGGGAGGCCCAGGCAGGCGGATCACGAGGTCGGGAGATCGACACCATCCTTGCTAACATGGTGAAACCTTGTCTCTACTAAAAATACAAAAAAAAAAATTAGCCAGGCATGGTGGAGGGCGCCTGTAGTCCCAGCTACTCAGGAGGCTGAGGAAGGAGAATGCTGTGAACCTGGGAGGTGGAGCTTGCAGTGAGCGGAGACCGTGCCACTACACTCCAGCCTGGGAGACAGAGCAAGACCCTGTCTCAAAAAAAAAAAAAAAAGGCAAGGGGCAAGAGTACTAATGACTATTTAATGTATGTACCTATGTAACAAACACTAAAGAAGCATATGTCAGGCATTTTTCTAAATGCTTTACAAACATTAACTCATTTAAAATATAGGCTTGCAAATAGCAACTGCAATCCCAAAAGGCAGTAATCGGACCTCCTCATGTCTGCCTCCTTCTATCATGCAGTGTTTAAATTAGGGTCCTCACCAGAGTGCTGCTGGGAAAGTCACTTACATTTCAGGCTACATCTTCCTAAACTCTGCCTTATTGGTCAACACTCCTCTGTAGCTCTTTAGTTACCCAAAAAACGTCTCATAGCTTAGCACTGGAGTGCCCAGAATCTCCGTCCTTGGACTGAGTTTTTTCTCAGTTTATAATTACCCTCTTGGTAATTTCATTCCTTCACTTGGTTTTAAATATATCCATATGCTGATGACTTCCAACTTATGCCTCAAAAACAAACCGCTCCTCTGAGCCCCAATTTCTTTCAACTCAGTTTCCTTCTTGACATTGCCAATTAGAGGAATAATAGACATTTCTAATTTAATGGTTCCAAAACTGAACTCTTAATCATTCTCCTAAACCCATGCCTTCCACAGACTTTCCCATCTCAGCAATGACAATTCCATCCTGTCGGTTACTGTATTAGTTTGTTTTCACCCTGCTGATATAGACATACTCAAGACTGGGAAATTTACAAAAAAAAGAGGTTCATTGTACTTACAGTTCCATGTGGCTGGGGAGGCCTCACAATCATGCCTGTCTCACATGATGGCAGACAAGAGAAGAAATCTTGTGTGAGGAAACTCCCCTTTCTAAAATCATCAGATCTCATGAGACATATTACTCTCATGAGAATAGCATAGGAAAAACATGCTCCCATGATTCAATTGCCTCCCACTGAGTCCCTCCCACAACATGTGGGAATTGTGGGAACTACAATTCAAGATGAGATTTGGGTGGGGACACAGCCAAACCATAACATTCCATCCCTGGCCCCTCCAAATATCATGTCCTCACATTTCAAAACCAATCCTGCCTTCCCAATAGTCCCCCAAAGTCTTAACTCACTTCAGCATTAACTTGAAAGTCACAGTCAAAGTCTCTCATCCAAGATAAGGCAAGTCCCTTCTGCCTATGAGCCTGTAAAATCAAAAGCAAGTTAGTTACTTCCTAGATAAAATGGGGGTACAGGCATTGGGGAAATATGGTCATTCCAAATGGGAGAAATTGGCCACAACAAAAGGGGCTACAAGCCCCATGCAAATCTGAAATCCAGTGGGGCAGTCAAATCTTAAATTTCCCAACTGATCTCCTTTGGCTCCAGGTCTTACATCCAGGTCACACTGATGCAAAAGGTGGGTTCCCATGGTATTAAGCAGCTCTGCCCCTGTGGCTTTACACAGTACAGCCTCCCTCCCAGCTGCTTTCAAGGGCTGGCATTGAGTATCTGCAGGTTTTCCAGGTGCACAATGCAAGCTGTCAGCAGCTGTACCATCCTGGGGTCTGGGGTATGGTGGCCCTCTTCTCACAGCTCCACTAGGCAGTGCCCCAGTAGGGACTCTGTGTGGAGACTCCAGCCCCACATTTCCCTTCTGTGCTGCCCAAGCAGAGGTTCTCCATGAGGGCCCCACCCCTGCAGCAAACTTCTGCCTGGACATCCAGGAGTTTTCCTACATCTTCTGAAATCTAGGCAGAAATTCCCAAACCCCCATTCTTGACTTCTGTGCACTCACAGGCTCAACACCATGTGGAAGCTGCCAAGGCTTGAGGCTTGCATCCTCTGAAGCCAGGGTCCACCCTCTACATTGGCCCCTTTCAGCCATGGCTGGAGTGACTGGGACACAGGGCACCAAGTCCCTAGGCAGCACACAACATGGGGACCCTGGGCCCAGACTGCAAACCACTTTTTCCCTCTAGGCCTCTGGGCCTGTGATGGGAGGGGCTGCCGTGAAGACCTCTGACATTTCCTGGAGACATTATCTCCATAGTCTTGGTGATTAACATTGGACTCCTCGTTACCTGTGCAAATTTCTGCAGTTGGCTTGAATTTCTCCTCAGAAAATGGGATTTTCTTTTCTATCACATTGTCAGGCTGCAAATTTTTCAAACTTTTATGCTCTGCTTACCTTATAAAACTAATGCCTTTAAGAACACCCAAGTCACTTCTTGAACACTTTGCTGCTTAGATATTTCTTCTGCCAGATACCCTAAATCATCTCTCTCAGTTCAAGTTACCACAAATGTCTAGGGCAGGAGCAAAATGTCACCAGTCTTTTTGCTAAAACATAACAAGAGTCACCTTTGCTCCAGTTCCCAACAAGTTCCTCATCTCCATCTGATATGACCTAAGCCTGGGCCTTATTGTTCATGTCACTATCAGCATTTTTGTTAAAGCTATTCAATAAGTCTCTAGGAAGTTACAAACTTTCCAACATTTTTCTGTCTTCTTTTGAGCCCTCCAAACTATTCTGACCTCTGCCTCTTACCCAGTTCCAAAGTCGCTTCTAAATTTTCAGGTATCTTTCCAGGTGAACAATGCACCTGGAAAAGCTGCAGATACTCCTGGTGCCAATTTACTGTATTAGTCCTTTTTCACACTGCTGATAAAGACATATGGAAGACTGAAAAATTTACAAAAAAAAAAAAAAAAAAAGAGGTTTATTGGGCTTACAGTTCCATGTGGCTGGGGAGGCCTCACAATCATGGTGGAAGATGAAAGGCATTTCTCACATGACGGCAGACAAGAGAAGAAAGCTTGTGTGGTTAAACTCCCCTTTTTAAAACCATTAGATCTTGTAAGACATATTCCCTATTGTGAGAATAGCATGGAAAAGACCCACCCCCGTGATTCGATTTCCTCCCTCTGGGTCTCTCCCACAACACATGGGAGTTGTGGGAGTTAAAATTCAAGATGAGATTTTGGTAGTGGCACAGCCACACCATATCAGTTGCTTAGGCCAAAAATCTTGGAGTCATCCTTGACTCCTCTCTTTTTTAACACTCCTCACTTCATCCACCCTCTAATCAATTATCTTGGTCCATGCTACCACCATCTCTCACCTGGATTATTGCAATAGCTTCCCAAGTGCTCTTCTCCCCTTCATCCTTGTTTCCCTTCAATTTATTATCAAAGTAGCATCCAAAGGGATCTTTTAAAAATATAAGTCACATGTCATTTCTCACTCAAAACAAAAACCAAAGCTCCTATTATCTGAACTTATCTTCTATGACTCTTACTTTTGTTCATGCTGCATTGGCCTCCTCTAGTTCCTCAGGCCCACAAGGCATACTTCTGCCTCAGGACCACAGCACTGGCTGTTTTCTCTGCCTAAAATACTCCTCCTTCAGATATTTGCAAGCTGAATTTCTGTCCTTCATTTGTCTCTTCTCAAATATCAGCTTCTCAATGAGACGTGACAGCTCTGACATCCCCATCTCTCTTACTCACCCCATAATACAATTTAACCCATGATTTAATTTACTAATTCATTGTTTTTATTGTCCATCATTCTCTACCAAAATGCAAACTCTTTAAGAGCAAGGATTTTTGGTTACTGAGTATCTTTTGAATTTGTATCAATAAAATCAAAAATGTCGGTTGTTACATTTCCTATTGATATGGTTTGGTTGTGTTCCCACTAAAATATCAACTTGAATTGTATCTCCCAGAATTCCCACATGTTGTGGGAGAGATCCAGGGGAGGTAATTGAATCGTGGGGGCCCGTCTTTCCCATGCTATTCTCATGATAGTGGATAAATCTCATGAGATTTGATGGGCTTATCAGGGCTTTCTACTTTTGCTTCTTCCTAATTTTTCTCTTACCACTGCCATGTAAGAAGTGCCTTTCACCTCCCACCATAATTCTGAGGCCTTCCCAGCCTTGTGGAACTGTAAGTCAAATTAAACCTCTTTTTGTACTAAGTTTCAGGTATGTCTTTATCAGCAGCATGAAAATGAACTAATACAGTAAATTGGCAACAGTAGAGTGGAGCATTGCTAAAAAGATACCTAGAAATGTGGAAGTGACTTTGTAACAGGGTAACAGGCAGAGGTTGGACTAGTTTGGAGGGCTCAAAAGAAGACAGGAAAATGTGAGACAGTTTGGAACTTTCTGGAGACTTAAATGGCTTTGCCCAAAATGCTGATAGTGATATGGACAATAAGGTCCAGGCTGAGGTGGCCGTAAATGGATATGATGAACTTTTTGGGAAATGGAGTAAAGGTGACTCTTGTTATGTTTTACCAAAAGACTGGTGGCATTTTGCCCCTGCCCTAGATATTTGTGGAACTTTGGACTTGAGAAAGATGATTTAGGGTATCTGGCAGAAGAAATTTCTAAAATGCAAAGCATTCAAGAGGTAACTTGGGTGCTGGTAAAGGCTTTCAGTTTTATAAGGGAAGCAGAGTATAAAAGTCTGGAAAATTTGCAGCCTGACGATGCTATTTTCTGAGGAGAAATTGAAGCCAGCTGCGGAAATTGGCATAAGTAGCAAGAAGCCTAATGTTAATCCCCAAGACCCTAGGTAAAATGTCATTAGGCCATGTCAGAGACCTTCATGGCAGCCCCTCTCATCACAGATCTAGAGGCTCAAGAAGAAAAAATGGTTTTGTGGTCCAGGCCCAGGGTCCCATGCTATTTGCAGCCTAGGGACTTGATGCTCTGTGTCCCAGCCACTCCAGCCATGGCTGAAATATGCCAATATACAGCTCAGGCCATGGCTTCAGAGGGTGGAACCCCCAATCCTTGGCAGCTTCCACATGGTGTTGAGCTTGAGGATGCACAGAAGTCAATAATTGAGGTTTGGGAACCTCTGCCTAGATTTCAGAAGATGTAGGGAAACGCCTGGATGCCCGGGCAAGTTTTTTGCAGGGGTGGTGCCCTCATAGGAAACCTCTACTAGGGCAGTGCAGAAGGGAAATACGGGGTCAGAGCCCCCACAGAGAGTCCCTACTGGGGCACTGCCTAGTGGATCTCTGAGAAGAGGACCACTGTCCTCCAGACTCCAGAATAGTAGCTGGGAGGGAGGCTGTACCCTGCAAAGCCACAGGGACAGAGCTGCCCAAGACCACGGAAACCCACCTTTTGCATCAGCATGACCTAGATGTGAGACCTGGAGTCAAATGAGATTATTTTGGAGCTTTAATATTTGACTGCCCTGCTGGATTTTGGACTTGCATAGGCCCTGTAACCCCTTGGTTTTGGCCTATTTCTCCCATTTGGAATGGCTGTATTTACCCAATACCTGTACCCCCATTGTATCTAGGAAGTAACTAGCTTGCTCTTGCTTTTACAGGCTCATAGGCAGAAGGGACTTGCCTTGTATCAGATGAGAATTTGGACTGTGGACTTTTGGGTTAATGCTGAAATAAGACTTTGGGGGACTGTTGGGAAGGCATGATTGGTTTTGAAATGTGAGGACATGATATTTGGAGGGGCCAGGGGGGGAATGATATGGTTTGGCTGTGTCCCTACCAAAATCTCAGTTTGAATTCTATCTCTGAGAATTCCCACGTGTTATTGGAGGGACCTAGGGGGAGGTAATTGAATCATGTGGCCCGGTCTTTCCTGTGCTATTCTCGTGATAGTGAATAAGTCTCATGAGATCTGATGGGTTTTTCAGGGGTTTCTGCTTTTGCTTCTTCCTCACTTTTCTCTTGCTGCCACCATGTAAGAAGTGCCTTTCACCTCCCATGATAATTCTGAGGCTTTCCCAGCCGTGTGGAACTTTAAGTCCAATTAAACCTCTTTTTGTTCCCAGTTTTGGTATGTCTTTATCAGCAGTGTGAAAATGAACTAATACACCTATGCTTTCAATACCACCTTCAATGGAATAGTGACAGAGAGAAGAGAGGGACACCTTGTCCAACACTTTGAACCAGATATAGGATAGTCATTTACATGGCAACTTGCTTTTTATAAGGGAAACAAAAATTCTCAAAGAAATTATCTCTTCAAAATCAGTTTATAAACTGCATTTCTTTTTGTTTCTTTTAAACAGATTAATCATTCAAACACAGAGAAAAAAATATCTTTCATGTTTCCTCCACAATCCAGAGGTCAAACTTCAATTGCTTTTATTACTTATACAAATGTTTAATTTCATAGCACCAAATTTGTCATTATGTACACAATTTACAATAATAATGACAGTTTAAGTCATGTGAGATTTCAGTCTGTACTTAAAAACTCTTACGTTTAAAGGGCATAATACTTGTCTCTTAAATTTTAGGACTAACAAGTTCATTTCTGAATCAATGTACTAGAGTCATTGAGTAATACTATCCTTCTCGGAGTCTAAAATTTGAAAGTCAACCAGTAGTAATGATAATGGATGATAAAACTAAACCCACAATTTTCTCTATGATAGATCCACTGAGTGTGTGCAGTTGAGCCCAATCATGCAAGCATTCAGTACATTGCAGGTGACAAAGTACTCGAATTAAAACTACTTCAATCAAAATGATAAAATAGTTTTGTATATTCAAAAGTCAGTTTCTCTGAAAGACCATTAAGGTTAATGGAAACAATACTTTAACATTAAAATATAATATATATGAGTTTTGGAAATATACTTTTGATAAGCTGTACCTCAAGAGCCTTATGAAATAAAATGAGAAAATAAATAATATAAGATATAATCATATAAATGATGTAAGTAAGTGGAATGCCACTACACGGTGAATATACGTAAGTCATTAATTCACCAAACCAACTATGAGAGAAAGCAATTAAGGAAATCAAATAATGAAAAGTATGTTTTCAGATTAGACTTGAAAAGCAAAATAACAAGTTGACAAGATGTTCTTAGACCTTCCTGGAGTCAACACAGAAATCCTTGTGCATCTACAGGTGGACACATGAATGGCAGAGTCCTTATATGCTCAGAAAATAAATGTAGGAATATTCAGATCTCTGTAACTTAAGACAAAATAGGATATCTCACCTAAAGACTTTAGTAAACCTCAAATTTGTTTCAATCCTATTTTTTTCGTTTTCCTCAACTGCTTTTTTCTTAGCTTGTTCTTTCAGTTTCCCTATGATGTGTAACATTTCTAATATTTCAATCTCTTGCTCACTAAACTGCTTTTTTCTTCTTCCTTCCTACTTTTATTATTTTCCTATCTTAAATTCTTCTTCAAGTTGTCAAAGGATAGTATCAAGTGACAAAAATGTTAAAGTACTACATTTTAATATTGGTTTTAAAATATTTATTTGTTAACAAAATCACATGAAATGATATCAGTTTTGTATTATTAGTCAATTTAATTATTAATAATTGTGTCTTTGCTAAGATAACCCTAGATACAGATAAAATAACTCTCCACATCTTGAATTTTCTGTCAGAAAAACAACATACCTTAAGAATCATATTGTTCAAAATCCCAAGGTTTCAGATAATAAGTACTATTGGCGTTATTGGTAAATAACCCAAATAAATTCCCAGTTGATATGCCTTCCTTCTGATTACATTTTGGAGAGCAGTTAATTCTTCAAAGAAGGAAACTTAACGAGACATTGTGTGTGTAATGGAAATGTGATGTAGATGAGTTTATGCTTACAAAATAATCAATAACTACAATGTAAAATCAACACTCAATCCTTGTAAGACCACAGTATGAAAATTTCTACTTTCCTTCAAAAAGGGTTTGTAAATGATTTTAAAAGAAGAAACAGCAGCCTCGACTCTTAGAAAATTTAACTAGATAAATTTGCACATTACAAGTCTTAAAACTAGAAACCATATTATTAACTGTGAAACTATGTAATTAGTTTCTTTGTTAGCTTTCAATTTTTTGCTAGATAAAATTAAAACTGCCACCAAAAAATGAGGCCATTATGAACATGACAGGTCATTTGTTGAGAAAAGGATTATGTAGAAATAGCATCTGATAATTTGTTGGAAATACTAGCATATAGATGGCTATGAAATGTGTGAAGTATTATCAGAAGAATTCTAATAAAAAATGTTTGCAACGTAGGTCGACTATGGTTCTATTTCAAATGTAGTTAGGTTCTTAGCCCTAATGGCAAGCAGAGGCTACACTAAATGTATTTAACCTAAAGACAAGTTGATAAGAAATTTATAATTCCACTGTTTTTAAAAAATTACAAAAATAAAAGGTATATACACATAACATCTACAGCAACAAAGAATGCAAAAACATTCTTTTCACATAGAAAGAGTTAAATATACATGCTTTCAAGAACAATAGCAGCTTCTCTTAAACTTTCTTAACTTACCTAGTGTTTTCTATCACTAAAAAAGCTGTATGTAAATCATTAAGTTTAGACTACTGAATCTATATCGTTCTTTGTAAACTAGACTCAAAGCATATTTCTTTTTAAGTTAACATGAATATAATAGAACACACAGAAAGAAAAATATAACTGTGAGTTTATATGCAAAGTACTGGACAACTCTCAAATGTATACATCCTTCCTTTTTTCTTTAAAATGTCTCTCTACACTGATACTTCTGGCAGAAACCTGACAATAGTGGCTACACTAATCGTAGTATACTATTTAGTTGGACAACAGTTCATTCATTTGAGCAAAAGTTTTAGAGATCTGTTTTAGACCTTTAAATCAAACTCCAGATATATACAATAGTATCCCTTATCCGCAGTTTTGCTTTCTGCAGTTTCAGTTACCCATGGTCAATAGTGGTCTGCAAATATTAAATTGAAAACTTCAGAAATAAACAATTCATAAGTTTTAAATTGCACACCATTCTGAGTAGTGTGAAGAAATCTCGAGCCATCCCGTTCCGCTTTCACCTGACTGAGACGTGAATTATCCCATTGTCCACCATCTCCACACTGTATACCCTCCCTGTCTGTTAGTCACTCAGTAGCTGTCTTGGTTATCAGATCAACTGTAAGGTACCTCAGAGCTTGTGTTTAATATGAACCCCTTATTTTACTTCATAATGGCCTCAAAGTGCAAGAGTAATGATGCTTTTATATTGTTATAACTGTTCTATTTTATTATTAGTCATCGTTTTTAGTCTCTTGCTGTGCCTAATTTATAAATTAAATTTTATCGTAGGTATATATGTACAGGAAAAAATATAGTATATATGTACAGGAAAAAATATAGTATATATAGGGTTCTGCACTATCTGTGGTTCTGTGGTTTCAGGCACCCACTGGGGATCTTGGAACGTAGCCGCCACAGGTAATGAGAGACTAAACACAAAGTTAACAAGGAAATGGTAACACTTCCAGTACAGGAAAAAAAAAAAACCTATTTAGAGATTTTTAAGTGACTCATTCAACACACTTGCCCAGAAGGCACTAATATAGAATTTGTAGATTTTAAAAATACAGTATGGGCAGGCGACGCGCTGAGGGACTAGGCAGAGCCGTGGAACCGCCGCCAGGTCGCTGTCGGTCCACGCCGCCAGTCGAACTGCCCGCCCGCTAGGCGTCGGCTGCCGCCATGGGAGTGCACGTGGAAACCATCTCCCCAGGAGACTGGCGCACCTTCCCGAAGCGCAGCCAGACCTGCGTGATGCACTACACCGGGATGCTTGAAGATAGAAAGAAATTTGATTCCTCCCGGGACAGAAACAAGCCCTTTAAGTTTATGCTAGGCAAGCAGGAGGTGATCCGAGGCTGGGAAGAAGAGGTTGCCCAGATGAGTGTGGGTCAGAGAGCCAAACTGACTATATCTCCAGATTATGCCTATGGTGCCACTGGGCACCCAGGCATCATCCCACCACATGCCACTCTCGTCTTCGATGTGGCGCTTCTAAAACTGGAATGACAGGAATGGCCTCCTCCCTTAGCTCCCTGTTCTTGAATCTGCCATGGAGGGATCTGGTGCCTCCAGACGTGTGCACATGAATCCATATGGAGCTTTTCCTGATGTTCCACTCCACTTTGTATAGACATCTGCCCCGACTGAATGTGTTCTGTCACTCCGCTTTGCTTCCGACACCTCTGTTTCCTCTTCCCCTTTCTCCTGGTATGTGTGTTTACCTAAACTATATGCCATAAACGTCAAGTTATTCATTTTACTTTTTCATTTTGGGGTGAAGATTCAGTTTCAGTCTTTTGAATATAGGTTTCCAATTAAGTACATGGTCAAGTGTTAACAGCACAAGTGATAAGTTAACGTTAGGATAGGAATTGGTGTTGAGGGGGTTGCAAGAATATTTTATTTTAATTTTTTGGATGAAATTTTTATCTATTATATATTAAACATTCTTGCTGCTGCGCTGCAAATCCATAGCAGATTTGAGGCACTGTTGAGGACTGAATTATTCTCCAAGTTGGGAGATGTCCTTGGGTTAAATTAAAAGCCCTACCTAAAACTGAGGTGGGGATGGGGAGAGGCTTTGCCTCCACCATTCCCACCCCACCCTCCCCTTAAACTCTCTGCCTTTGAAAGCAGGTCATGTTCACTGCGATGCTGGACACTACAGGTATCTGTCCCTGGTCCAGCAGGGACCTCTGAAGCCTTCTTTGTGGACTGACTTATATATTTTTTTTCATCCTGTGGTTTTTCTAACGGACTTTCAGGAATTTTGTAATCTCATAACTTTCCAAGCTCCACCACTTCCTAAATCTTAAGAACTTTAATTGACAGTTTCAATTGAAGGTGCTGTTTGTAGACTTAACACCCAGTGAAAGCCCAGCCATCATGACAAATCCTTGAATGTTCTCTTAAGAAAATGATGCTGGTCATTGCAGCTTCAGCATCTCCTGTTTTTTGATGCTTGGCTCCCTCTGCTGATCTCAGAGTTTCCTGGCTTTTCCTCCCTCAGCCCCTTCTCACCCCTTTGCTGTCCTGTGTAGTGATTTGGTGAGAGGAATCATTGCTGCTCCCTTCCCCCAGCACCATATATGAGTCTCAAGTTTTATTATTGCAATAAAAGTGCTTTATGCCGGCTTTTCTCAAAAAATAAATAAATAAATAAATAAATAAATAAATAAATAAAATAAAAATACAGTATGCACCTGTTCACCAAAAATCTATGGAAATAAAAAATTAAATAAATAACTAAATATAAATAAAAATATGGTATGGAACCAGCCTAATTACTCATAGAACTGCTGTTTATGGTTTCTTTTGAATAAACATAAAAATTGAGGCTCCCATCTTAAAACTTGACAAAGTTACATTTGTCTTATCTGGGTTCCTTTCTCAGGAAACCACCCATCAGGCCTCCCAGACAGTATCAAGGAAAGGAAACTTACCAGATCACCACATCTGGACAATAAGATGAAAGACTCCTCACCTGTCATGATCACATAAGTGACCACCTGCTTCCTGTTGACCAACTCCTCTTCTTTACCCCTCCCTAATTCCTGTTTTCCCACACATAGTTACATTTCTTCCCTGCTATACAAACCATTAGTTTTAGTTGGTTGAGGTGACTAATTTAAGGCTCATCTCCCGTTCTCCTCAGCTGTAGCACCCAAATAAAGCCTTCTTCCCTGGAAATTCTCATTGTCTCAGTGATTGGCTTTCAGGGTAGTGAGCTGCAGGACCTAGACCAAAACCCTGGCATTTTTATAACAGTATGAATTTTCAGTTGTACAATTCTTATAATGAAGAGTAGTAATGTAACTTATAGGTGACTTGGATTAAAACTATTGACCGGACTTTTTAGTTTCAGTTACTTAACACTCTAAATCCTAGTATATTTAAATGTAAATTAAATGCTTGCAGCTAAAAACGCATCTTAATTCATATTATAGCAGCTTCAGGTTATGCTTTATTAATCTCCATCCTTTAGTATTTGTATGCAACTATAAGATAAATTTTAAAATTGTGAAATAATTAAGGGCAAATGAGACAAACTGTTTGTTCCTGCCCCCAAAAAATCTATACTTCTCTTTTTTCTTTTCTTTCTTTCTTTCTTTTTTTTTTTTTTTTTTTTTTTGAGATGGAGTTTCACTCTTATTGCCCAGGCTGGAGTGCAATGACATGATCTCGGCTCACCGCAACCTCCACCTCCTGGGTTCAAGCAATTCTCCTGCCTCAGCCTCTCAAGTAGCTGGGATTACAGACATGCGACACCACACCTGGATAATTTTGTATTTTTAGTAGAGATGGGGTTTCTCCATCTTGGTCAGGCTGTTCTCGAACGCCCGACCCCAGGTGATCCACCAGCCTCGGCCTCCCAAAGTGCTGGGATTACAGGAGTGCGACACTGTGCCTGGCCCTCTTTTTTTCTTTTGTAATAACATTTCAACAATGCACATAGCCACCCAGATTATATTACCTGGCTTCTCTCAGAGGTATGGCTAGCCATGAATCCTATTTCTTACCAGTGAACTGTGCCAGAGAGAAATGCACGCTTCCCGCATCTTGCACTTGCCTTAAAGAAAGATCACTTTCCCTTCCCTTCCCCTCTCCTTTTCTCTCCAGTTGTAAATGGTGCAGTAACATTGAAACCCTCATTATGCAAGAGCAACCAAGTCAGCCTGAAACCTTGGCTTACCTCAAGAAGTAGAACCCACATGCCCACTGACTGCTAAAAGGAATAATGTGCTTTCTGGTTTGAGCCTTTTCATTTTGGGACCTCTTTGTTATCATAGTTTAGCCTATCTGTAATCTATGTCATCCAATTATATATAGTATTTTTAAAATTATTGTAAAAATTTAAGTTCTGAGTATTAAAAAATATGTTGTTCTCCACTCTTTGTTACTGAAGCAGAAGTTAAAAGAGAAAAACAAGTTTTCCTGTACTTGGCTGACTCACTCCAAGGCCAGCAATAGGCAGGGCCCTGGCCGAGATGTGATAACACTATCTAGGAAGCCAGAGTCCACAGGAATGAGCCCCAGAGACCTCCCAACACCCCCCTCAGAGCAAGGACAAGAAAACAAATTCCTTTGCTAGCTCTTCATCCCATTACTGTTTCTCAATTTCCCAACTTTTGTAAGTTCCTGTTTTTCTTTCAATGCAGCTACAAGGTCACAAGCTTAACCCTGTCACTGTTTGATTAACTATGTTTGTTCTGCTTCTGTAAGCCCACTTGCCTGCACCATGAGTTTCACGCCATTAGACTCCCTCCACCACAATCAAACTAGCCAGCCCCTTTCAGGAGTATGTATAAAAGTCAAGCCCTGTCTTTGTTCAGGGCTCAGCTTTTGGATGTGAATCTGCTGGGCCAGTGGCCACTTAAATAAAATCCTCCTGTTTCACCCATTGGTCTCTCTGGTCCTTCTGATTCCTGCAACATTACAAATTCACTTGTAAGGCTACACATTTATATTTCACTATTATTCACCATGATTGTACAATTTTCATAACAAGACTGTTTCAGATTTCAAAATTATGAGCCTCATTTCAAGAAAAAATTTAATTGATTATGTTTAAAAGCAAAAGATTCTTCCTGAATCTGTGGCCAAAAAAGTTCTATTTTCTCATTTCTAATCTTCAGTTAGAATATAGAGTAGCATGATAAATAGATAAATAATCTTGTATGAATTATGCATAAAGTGGAAAAGAAAGAAAAGGCAAGGAACAATTGCCCTTTCAATTTAAGAAGTGTTAGTAAGTGTTGCTGAGCTGATGGAGCACTTTGGTGCAAAGCCCTTGAGCCTTAGTTGATGCTCTACATGAACTGCATCATCTCAAGAAGAGTAAAAATATATATCTGGTATCAAAGGTAAAGAACTCAGGTAGCTCCCCTGAGAGATGACTGCTTTGCCATGTGAATGCAGCTAAAATCATCTTAATAATCCCCCTCCCACATCCATCACCCTCCAGCCCCTAGCACTTTGCTCTATGTGACTGTTAGAAGACCCTAAGCTAATTCTTACAAGTCAAATTTTTAAAAAATATATAATAATTGACTATCATTTCTTTAAAAAGAAAAGACACAAATATGTGTACTTGTTAAAATAAACTATATAGATATGTAAATAAAAAATGGTAAGAAACATAGAATGAACTCATTTTTACATGACATTCTCTATGGAGGTTATACCATGATCTTTCAGTAGCCACAATTTATAATATTAAATTACAGGGACATACTTGAGCATTTGCCCCTAACAAACTTAACAATTGTATACTGAGACATAAATTCAAGTTAGTCACTTGCGTAATTTTGGGAAAATTAGAAATCCCTTCAGATCCTCAATATAGGAAGAATGGAGGGGATTGCTTTAAAGTTGAAATTTGTAAAGTAGTTAGTGTAAGTCTTAGCATATAGTATACACAGCACATCTTGGTGATTATTTTAGTTGCACAAATTGGAACATGGTTCTTACATGGTCTTGAACTTTGTTCTTTTTCCTCCCAACAATATACCATGAAGATATTTCCAAATCAGCACAAATATATTTGCTTCATCTTTTTGTGTGAATCCATGATATTATATATACATAGATTACCAATATTTATGTAGTGTTGACATTTATGTAGTTTCCAATATTTTTGTTATTATAGACAATGCTGCAGAAATATGTGTGTGAATGTGTGTATATGTGTATGTGTATGTATATCTTGACATATGGTTTCAAATATATCAATTGGGGTAAATTTCTAACCATGCAGCACCTGGGTCAAAAATCATGTGACTTTTTTTATTGCACAGTTATTGCAAAATAGCCCTTCAAAAAGTTAGCAGAAGTATGCCTAACATACCAGATCTTCTTGCCAAATGTGGGTATTACTAAGCTCATTAAAAAAAAAAAATGACAAATGGATTTTATTGCTTTAATTTGCAAATATTTAATTACAAGTGAGCCTTACTTAGCATCTTTTTATGTTAGTAAAATAGTTGCATTTTTTAATGAAATAGCTATGCATGTCTTCTTTTTTATTGAAAGATAAGAGCTTCTTATATATTAAAGAATATGGACCTTTGCCAGTTGCCTTTAGACGTCATTCTTATTTTTCTTTGCAGATTTTTTTTAAATTTTGTGTAAGCACTTTTATCAATCTTTTTCTAATGTTTTGTCTTTCTCCATTTTTCTATTTCTTGATTACAAGATTATTTTATAAAATTATTTATTTTACTTTTCAATATATTGTTTTGATATTTGCTATTTTGGGAATGTCCATTAATTATCTGGATGTTTGGTTTCTATTCACCCTATCTAGAAACTTCAGAAATATGACTCCCATATTATATAATTGATATATGTATCTAAATGTACAAGTATATATGAACAAATATACATATCTATGTGTCTTCGTCTGTTTGAGCTGCTATAACAAAAGTACCATACACAGGAGGCTTAAACCACAGACATTTATTTCTTACAGTTCTGAAGGCTGTAAAGTCCAAGAACAAGGCACTGATAGGTTTGCTGTCTGGTAAGCGCCTGGCTCATAGACAGTTGTCTTTTCCCTGTGTCCTCACAGTCCTCACATGGCAGCAAAAGGGCAAGAGACCTCTCTTGGGTCTTTTATTTATTTATTTATTTATTTAGACAGGGTCTCACTTTGTCACTTTGTCACCCAGGCTAGAGTGCAGTGGCACAACCTTGGCTCACTGTAGCCTTGACTTCCTGGGTTTCTCCTGCCTCGACCCCTCAAGTAGCTGGGACTACAAGCCAAGTACCACCACACCCAACTAATTTTTGTATTTTTTGTAGAGACACAGTATTGCCATGTTGCCCAGGCTGGTATCAAACTCCTGAGCTTAAGCAGTATGCCCACCTCAGCCACCCAAAGTGCTAGGATTACAGGCTTGAACCACAGCACTCAGCCTTGAGGTCTTTTTAATAAGGGAACTAATCCCATTTATTAGGGCTTTACCATCATAATCTAATCACCTCCCAAAAGCCCTCCTTCTAAACCGTCATATTTAGGGTTAGAATTTCCATATAGAAATTTGGGGGTGGGAGACAAATATTTAGTTTATAGCACTGTGTATTCAGTCATAAGAAATAGATTTTACTAATTGGCCAAATGTTATTCAGGTTATCTTCTGGGTCTAACTCGGATCTTTTAATATCTTAGAGCTACAATTTACTGCATATAAATAATTTGAATTACAGATACTATTAACCAAATGAAAATTTAATTCCTTACATTTTTCTTACATAACTCCTGACCACTGACCTTAGTGATCCAAAATATCACACATGGAAGTTGATCAAATAAAATAGGATTCAGTGATGCTTAAACCTTTCTACAGACCTTTATTCCTTATTCTTAAGTAAATGATTATTAGTGCAAATGCAGGCAATATAACTTAGTCATGACAAGAGACACATGCTCAAGCCCACAGAAATTAAAATCAAAAACTTCAAATAGCTAAAATTTTATAGCCAGCCTTATTATTTATATTTCCCCAAAGTAACAATAAAACTGCTATGTTTCAGAAATCTTCAGAAAGATATAGTTTATTCATATAAATGCATATTATATCCATTACTATAATACCAATAAAATATCAAATATCATTAATTTACAGCAAAAATCATAAGCCAAGATTTTATATCCTTTGTACTACGTAGTACAGAAATGTAAAAAAAAATCATATATGCAGATTTGTACATGAAAGCAAATTTATATAACTATGGTAAATGTAACTAATTTTTAATCAGTATTAAGGGTCTGCTGTTCAGAGAAGCCTATAAGTAATGAGAACTTTCAGCACATCCTGAAATTGAATATAATTGCTCAACGTGTTCTCTAGAGAATTTACCTGAGTTTGGAAACTCCGGAAACAACCATATTCATGTTATATTTATGCTGTTTCAAAAAGATTTTCTGTCAGTAACGTAAAATGAACAGACTGCTAAACTCTCATTTGTTTTCCATATCCTCTCCCTGCTTTCTCTTCTACTTTCCCTGGTGAACAGATATTCATTTTTCAGATTCATATAACAATTTGAGCCCCAGCTATTTTGTAAGTTACAAAGACCCAGAGGCTTGAGTTGTGGTTGTGAATTTCTCACTGTAGTTGTGTTTCAAGCAGATGCTAGCCTAGCAGCTATCCACAGCCATTAAGAACATAAAGAAAAATATAGCAGCCAATGGCTATAGGGAAAAAAAAAACCTCATGATCAGCCAGCTGTTATACTTTGAATGCTGCTGAAATATGAGTACAGAAAGGACAATAAGAGGATTTCAAAACATTCACATACGTGTGTGGTGGAAAGATTTTTTATTTGAATCAATCGGGGAAGGGCTTGAAAGACTTGCCCCTAAGTTACAAAAACTGATATTTCAATTTCCTTGTGAATTGATTGAGATATGCCAAATTGGCCAAATCTTCAAATTACACTCTAAATTGCTGCATTTGTGGAAAGCTAGCCAAAATATTAGATGGAATAATGTTAAATATATTGTGTGTCATGTGTGATTCATTTTCCTACAATTATATCTTTATTGTTTCAATTAGTGCTTTTTTCCCAATTGGTTCACATTTTTCTGATAATTGAATTGCTGAAGAAGAGGGATGTGTCATTGTCCAGCTTTTTTAAACTGTAAGAAATAGTGTAATGTTTCTAAATTTGAAATATATCAGCCTTCCTAGATTAAAAGCTCCAAATATTTATGTTCACATTTTGACAATTCTCTAGTTTTGGTAATGTCTAAAATGACATCAAAATTCAATTTCATTCAAAACTTAGCCAACTATTTTATAGAATTTTTGAGATTGTTTTTGTCATCTTATGCAAACTGCTTGAGGAATATGACATATATCAACCTCCAATAATTTGTAAAATGTTATAAAATAATGATATCTTTTGTTTTTTAATCCATACAGATTAATCATTTATTTCAAGATCTCTCGTTTAAAAATATGTTGAGACTGCCTATGTAATTCATCAGGTCAACACTGGTTAACAAAATAAGTAGCAATTTGGTTAAATAACTGGCCAAAGAACACCTAGTTTGACTGAATAACTAAAATCTGGCTGCACATCATAGTGGTGAAACGAATTGAGAATTAAAGGACAAGATCTAAAGTCCTGGATAATTTGCAGCAATACAGTACAGCGATTTTCCACATTTTAAGAATCACTCGCTTTCTTAAGTGGTTTGCTGGGTTTTTTTAGCTGACTTTGTAATAAAATTATTTCTTATGCAATTAATTTTCTATAATATTATATTTAATTTTTTAATTCTTTTATTTTTTGAGACAGAGTCTTGCTCTATCACCCAGGCCAGAGTACAGTGGTACGATCTCGGCTCCTCCACCTCCTGGGTTCAAGCGATTCTCCTGCCTCGGCCTCCCTAGTAGTTGGGACTACAGGCGCCCACCACCACACTCAGCTAATTTTTAGAGACAGGGTTCACCATGGTGGCCAGGCTCGTCTTGAACTCCTGAGCTCCAGTGATCTGCCCAACTCGACCTTCCAAAGTACTAGGATCACAGACTCAAGCCACCGCGCCTGGCTAATTTTTTAATTCTTCATGATGATGCATCATGTTGGTTAACTGACTGCATCATTTTCCACCAGCCACTTAATTTCACTGAGCCACACTTGTCTCATTTGCTACTTGGAAGTTGAAGTTGAATGTAATTTTCTCTCAAATGGCTTTTAGTTCTAACATTGTGGCATTCTCTTCCTTTTTTGGATTTATATTTATGAAAATTTTGGTCTATGATCTAGCTATATTTATGAAAATTTTTGTTTTCCCATTTTTATCGTATTTGGTTTTTAAGATTATTTCACAAAGCAAATTCTGAAATTTTTCATCTTTTTCTATGAACTGCAATAATTTAAATGCTGTATAAAACAGTATAGAATTATACTATGCAATTTCCATCAAAGCTTTACTTTTACTTCTTTGAACTTCACAGTCAATCTAGTTTGAAAACAACAACAAAAAGTAGCAATAGCCACAATATTGGCCCAGGACCCTCACAAACCTGAAAGCAATAAGTACCAAATTCTTCTACTTAGAAAATATTTCCTCAGAATGCAATTACATATATATTTATACTTCCTTGGAAAGACTAACCATCACTTTAAATTTGTCCAGTGGGAACTAAAATAAGAACATAATTGTGCTAT
The DNA here is from genome assembly GCF_029289425.2 of Pan paniscus. Lineage (NCBI taxonomy): Eukaryota > Metazoa > Chordata > Mammalia > Primates > Hominidae > Pan > Pan paniscus. Next base: position 78,086,794 of record NC_073254.2, read on the forward strand.
AAGGAAAACACACTCCAAAAACAGGAAGCTTAAATAAAATCTTAAAAATAGATCCTAAACTAAATCCATGTCTCAAAATACCAAAGATCCACATGAATCACTAAAATTACTAAAGAAATCAGCTTAGAAATGCTGTAGCCCCAATTATTTTGCATGCCAACTATTCAGCTGAAAATTCAGCTTTTGGATTAAATCAAGCATTGAATGGATAATTTATCCCCAATCATGAATTATATTAGGCCTAAAAATGACAGAAAACAAAGAGTAAACTTACTTGCGGAATTTATTTCTGTATTGTCATGGACAATAAAAAACACTCGTAAAATAAAAGCAGGTATTTTTTCTGAATTATTTGGTAGAATTTGAAGTATTTTTTAAAAAAATAAAAGCACTTATAAATGTTTTATTTCATTGATTGAAGGGAAATTTTATGAGATGTGAAAGGAAAGTTAAATATGAATTTTGTCTGCTTTTGCCACTGGCCCTGTACTGTGTCCTGTCATATGATTAGCAGCAGATAACAATGCTTTGTATGAACCATATCACAGCTCATTCTGGCTTTATTGAATTACTTTTCCACCACAGTCAAGTTGGATCTCACTTCAAGGGTTGCTTCAATTTCAAGATTTCTGCATACACATTTCTATATGACTATAAAGTAAAAAATCCTCTATCCTCAAAGATATTTTTTAGTAGCTGAGAAACACTGCCACTAAAAACATTCTGTAAAGAACGTCTTGGAGCAATTTATAATCACTAACTAGCACAGATTGAGCACTTAATTTGTCATATGCCAGACCTATACTATGCATTTTAACAAACATTATTTCAATTGTCCCTTTAAGGTAAGTTGGTAGTATCTCCATTTTACAGGTGAGGAAAATGAAGCTTACAGTGGCTAATTAGTATGCTCAAGGTCACACAAGTAATAATTATAGCCCAGATGTGACGCTATACAGAATTTTGTTAAATTCTTAAAGCTCACTCCCTCTTTCTATGATTTATACTGTGTAGCTCACCTTTAAAATCACCAATATTCAGTTGTACAGCTATGCTATCCTATTAACTACATTTTCCTTATATTTGCTTCCAGTTAGTTGAATTGGTACTTACTAAAGAAACTAATTTGATCTTACTGTTTGTAATTTCTCTTCCATTTACTGTCATTATCTTAACATCTCAAATCCTATTGACTGTGAATCTTCTAAACCCAGTTTTCTTATCTACCCAGGGAAAGTACAAAAAGAACAAAACCTGCATATGCTATAGAACAAATAACCTTATTCCAGGCTAAGTGTGAGTTACAAGGTGAGGATAAAAGTATAATTTCATGGAGGAAACAGGGCATTCTCATCACCTGTGAATTGGTATTACTGAGTGTAGTCTCACCATGAGGTAGCTTTACAGTGATGGGCATGTGTTCTTGGAAACTGATTACATGAGTTTGAATCCCAGCTTCAACATTTGTGCCTCAACTTCCTCATCCATAAAATAGTATAATACCAAACATGAGGTTGTTTAGAGGATAAAATGACTTCACAATATAAAAATACCTAGAATAGTACCCAGAACTGAATAAGCACTATATAATACTATTATTGAAAAAAGAGTTCTGAAATACCTGCCACATATATATTCAAATAATTTCAAAAGAACATTTAAGAACACACATTAGTGTGTTTAAATGATCTGGTATTCTAAATTATGAAAGTTGCTGCCCACCCCCTTTCTCATCCCCATTGGTACAGAAAATAATAGAGCTCACCAAATATGAGGACAACTGTTTATAACTCAACATCTACCATGTGGGTGAGTATTTTGGGGGTTGTATGATTAGTTTTACTGAGTTGACTGGTGAAATATTTCACAGATCCAGCCTCTGTGTATCTACTAAGAACTTCTGGCTGAGTACAGACTCAAACACCAAAACATCATAGCCTATCCTGGTGCAAACTTTCCTGTGCTACAGCTGCTCCCAGGCTGAATTTTTAATTTTTAATTTTTTAGTTTTTAGGAACTGAGAATCTGATTGTGCTGGATTTAATCCCTAGTCTGCCACTTAATTTCTGTATGGTCTTTCACATGTTACTTAACCTCTCTTCTTATAGGATGTTGATAATGGTCCACCCTTAAACCAAAGTAAAACAAAACTGCCTTGTGAAGAACCTGTCCTTTGATGGAGTCTCTAAAAGTGAGTTCCTGTATTTACTATTCCTTTTGTCACCATCACCTCTAATTATCTTCATTCATGTTCCCAAGTCCTTTCAGGATCCTCCATTCTCTCTCAATCTAAAGAAATGAGCTTAAACTATCTGAAAGCACGTGGGGATTAAATAAAACACTGGAAAAACAGAAGGCAAGAATTATCAACTAATTCTTCCAGTTTCATTTATCCAGTGCTTTCTCACAGATTCTAAAAGTTACTCACACTTTTTTTTTAACTTGCTAATTAACTGGCCTTCTTTGTTGTAGCTGGTGTCAACTAAATAGAAGGGGAAAATGAGAGATTCTTTACGCAGCCCAGAGAAGAGTTTATGGTCAAGTCCCTCTCTGAAGGGTACAATGTGGCAGGAAGGTATAGGGGAAATATGAAAATAATTTCAAAAGGATGAAAATTTAATATTGGACTATTATAAGTGTCAAGAAAAAAAGTAAATGACTTCCATAAGGCAAAAAAAAATTATTGGATGTTCTTTCAGTAGAATGCTGAAGTTTGTCTTAATTTTATAAGGATCTGCATCTTTCATTGTCTTTGACTAGAATATTCTATAGTTCTGTAGAGATGGAAGTTAACCTACAGAAAAGTAATGGTGACACAGATATTCTTTGTCACAGTAATGCAATTGGCTCCTGTTTATGGTAATGCAAATGAATTTGTTGAGTAGATACGTAAATCTCCATTAGTTAAATTCTCATTTGAAGTGGTTATAACATCTTACTAATTTACTCATTAATTGATGAGTTAAATAAAATATTTTATATTTTTATGAGACATAATTTTATCATTTTGAAAACTATCTTTTAGTATAGATACAAAATTAAGAGAGAGGATGAAATGACTAAATCTGCTGCAGTGAGAGAAAAGGTCAAGAAAGACTTCATGGAGAAAGTTAGCACAAAGTTAAAGAAAATAATTGAAAATTTCCTGGCAGACAAGTAGAATAGAATTCTAGGTAGGGGAAATCCAAGATAAAGACTCGTAAATGTAGAATAGCACTTTTTTACTCAACACTAAGAAATGAAGCAAAAGATAGTTAAAATACAGTTCTGAGTGTCAGGAACTTTATAGATGAGTAGGTGACAAACAAATAAGACAGGTGTTATTCAGTATAATAAGCTAAAAAATGACAAAGGTGCTGTGACCACATAGACGAAGGGCATCAAATTTCTAAAGAGAAGCTAAGACGTATTTTGGAGGACTTACTGTTTGTGATGAATCATGACAAATAAATAGAAATTACCTAGATGAAGAAGGAAAGATGGACATTTGAAGCAGGGGAGAAAACATGTGGAAACATAAAATTCTAACTTTACAAAGTGCTAGTTCTTCACAAGTTTTCAACTAGAAGAAAAACGTTAAAAAATAAATGCTGTGCTACTTAATTTATGCCCATAACATCCTAGACATGAATCATGTGCAATCCATTTCTCAGAAGTATACCTCAGTATGAAACAAATACAATGTACTTATTCCAAATGGTTTATTTACCTACGCCCAGACCCAAGATTCAGTCAACTTAGTGTCTGCCTCAGCATCCATAAATTTCCCTCTTTCTGTATTCACTTTCCTCTGCACTTCTTGCTTCCTCAATTATCCTGTCCCTCAGGACCTTCTTGACCTTTTCTTCTCTGCACTTCTTCCGGTTTTCCAGTTCCTCACTGAAGGCATTTTGTGAGGTCCCTAGTGTATGTCTCTGAGGGAAGTTAGGGTCTTCAAACTGAGGTTTCTATAAGACAAACAAAATTTTTTGGCTATATCAATTGCCTCTCCTAGAGTAGTTCAGGGTATTATTATGTTAATAAATTATCTGTCTTTAAAAATGCCTTTCTTTTCTGTTGGGAATAAAGTCAAGAAGGAAAGATGGGGATAAAAAGAAAAGAATTTTATCTTCTTCCACCGCACTCTCTAGTGATTCATGAAAACTATATTTATTCAGCCTGAAGTACTGTACTGTTATTTGCTCTGTATTAGTGAGTTCATGTGTGTGTGTGTGTGTGTGTGTGTGTGTTAAAATACTCTTTCTTTTATGGAACACTGGTTGTAGTTACTAGCAACATATTTTAATGCCTTTTTGGCAAAAGCCTCCATTTTTTAATTTTAAATGAGAGTCAGCACTCTCATTTTTGTTTAATTCTCATAGTGAAATCCATAAATTAAAGAACTAGACTAGATAATATTCAGATCTTCCAACAAGATCAAATGGTCAAATCATTCAGAGCCAAGACTATGATCCAAACTATTAGATTTTTGGCCCAGTGTTCTTTCTATCATTACATGCTAGAGGAATTCAAGGAATCTACAATACATCACCTACAACTGAAAAGTCAGTAATGCAAACCATGTCAGTTCTAGCTCTGGGAAATAATGGTTTAAGATAAATTTTGATATTGTATTAATTGGTGTTAAAATTTTTAAGTCCAACATTTATATTGAACATAACTTTTTATTCTCTGGACTGGAAAAACTAAATAATTTAGGTGATTATGCAATTTTACTTCAAGAACCCAAAGATAATATGTATGAATTATTCGTTTGCATTGAATCCTAATAAAATAAACAGAGTAGGTTGCTTGTAAGGAAACTTTTACTTTCATTTAAAAAAAAAAGCTTTCAAAACCTGAACCACATTTTTTTAAATTTTATTATTATTATACTTTAAGTTTTAGTGTACATGTGCATAACGTGCAGGTTTGTTACATATGTATACATGTGCCATGTTGGTGTGCTGCACCCATTAACTCGTCATTTAGCATTAGGTATATCTTCTAATGCTATCCCTCCCCTCTCCCCCACCCCACATGGTTTATGAGAGCAAAAACATTATACTCGCCCTTCACGGGTGAAATACTATGTATTTGTAATGACTCACAGAGCTACACTCAAGCAATTTGAAATGACAAAAGTATGAAGAAACCAGTGCATTTAAATGAAAAATGAAGATAAATCCAAATAGCATGAATTGTATAATTTTAAAGAAAACTTATGAACATACATGTGTTGACATGTTGAAACTGAATATTTTATTTGAATAATTGAAACATCATCTTGGTAAACACATGGACTGGTTTTTTTTTTTTTTTTTTGGTTTTGGGTTTTCATTTTAAGCATTGTAACCTCCCAACAGAAGATGGTTAAAAAGTGCTGTACCAAGCTCTGTCTAACCAGGAATCCGAGAGTCTCTCTTAAGCACTATGAACTCAATGAATAAATTAAATGATGCCTCTGTTTTACCTGGAATGAAGGTCATTTCTTGCTGTCTCATAATGCTACTCTTAAAATTTTCATTGGCAATTAAATTTCGCTTAGCACACTAACAAAAACAATAAGATATTATATAAAATGTTTTCCAGAAGATACTGTGAAGTGAAAAAAGTACAAAATAGCCTATGCTATCTACCTTTTAAGAAGGAAAGGAAAATATAAAAATACAAATATTGTGCCCATCTCTACAAAAAGAAAACACTGAAAGGATAAATCAGAAAACTATAATGTTGTTTCCTACAAGGGGCAGGTGGGAAGCGGGCAGAAGGGTTATAGTTGAGACTGACACATTTTTGTAAATGCCTTTCAGAGCCTTAACTTTTAGAAATATATTAATCATCTGTATGTTAAAAAAAATCAACAAGAATAAGAAATAGGTGAGGGGACTAAAACTGAAAGCAAATAAAATGAAACTAAAACAAATAAATGAATCCAAGTGTATTTCAAATGAATAAAATCTCAGAGAAAGGTGGGTTTGGGTGAAGGGACTCTAATGCAATTATCACTAAGGGGCGAGCAAGATGTTTATATGATCTTAAAATGTCTGTCTGCACGTTGCTTATTAGTTACAAAAGAAAGAACTACATAATTGAGAAATCACACAAGGCACTAAGTAGATAATCAGAATCAATATCACAAATGAACATCAAAAATGGACACAGTTGTGGTGCCTTAGGAAGCATACAACCTCACTTTTGCTATATTTCAAAAGGGAATGCATAATCTGAGTCTATTCATGAGGAAACATTAGTCAAACCTAAATTATGAAATATTCTATTTTAAAATAAAGGGTGGATGGAGAGACCTGTACTCTTAAAAAATATCATTGTTATAAAAGTCAAGGTGCTTGTGACCCGTCTTCCGGAAGGAAGCGGTTAACTATGGTGACCGCCACGGAGCACTGGGTTCTGGTGGGGATGGTACAGGCGCTTTACGAGGCTCCTGCTTACCATCTTATTTTGGAAGGGATTCTGATACTCTGGATAATCAGACTTCTTTTCTCTAAGACTTACAAATTACAAGAACGATCTGATCTTACAGTCAAGGAAAATTGAAGAGTGGCAACTACAACCTCTTGTTCCTCCTGTCCCAAAAGACCATCCTGCTCTCAACTACAACATCGTTTCAGGACGGTGTCTTGCTCTGTCACCAGGCTGGAGTGCAGTGGTGCGATCTCGGCTCACTGCAACCTCCACCTCCCAGGTTCAAGCCATTCTCCTGCCTCAGCCTCCTGAGTAGCTGGGACTACAGGCACAAGCCACCATGCCTGCCTAATTTTTGTATTTTCAGTAGAGACAGAGTTTCACCATGTTGGCCAGAATGATTTCGATCTCCTTTTTTTTAATTAAAAAGTAAACTTTAATGTCAAAAATGCAAACTTGGGGAGGGCAGAAAGATCACACACAAGGCTGTCACTTCACACTTGGAAGGTTGCAAAGCAGGCGGGCAGAGACGCTCCTCACTTCCCAGATGGTGAGGGGGCCGGGCAGAGGCGCTCCTCACTTCCCAGACAGGGCGGCCACTGGGCAGAAGCACTCCTCACTTCCCAGATGGGACGGTGGCCAGGCAGAGGCACTCTTCATTTCCCAGACAGTGAGGAGGCCAGGCAGAGGCACTCTTCACTTCACAGACAGGACGGCGGCGAGGCAGAGGTGCTCCTCATTTCCCAGACGGTGAGGAGGCCGGGCAGAGGTGCTCCTTACTTCCCAGACAGGGTGGTGGCTGGGCAGAGGTGCTCCTCACTTCCCATACTGTAAGGCGGCCGGGCAGAGGTGCTCGTCACTTCCCAGATGGGGTGGAGGCCGGGCAGAGGCGGTGCTCCTCCTCAATTCCCAGATGGTGGGCAGCTGGGCAGAGGTGCTCCTCACTTTCCAGATAGGGCAGTGGCCAGGCAGAAGTGCTCCTCACTTCCCAGAGTGTAAGGGGGCTGGGCAGAGGCACTCCTCACTTCGCAGACAGGACGGCAGCTGGGCAGAGGTGCTCCTCACTTCCCAGACAGGGCAGCGGCCTGGCAGAGGCACTCCTCACTGCCCAGATGGGGCAGGGCCTGGGCAGAGGCACTCCTCACTTCCCAGACTGTGAGGCGGCTGGGCAGAGGCGCTCGTCACTTCCCAGACAGGGCGGGGGACGGGCAGAGGCGCTCCTCACTACCCAGAGGTGCGGTGGCCAGGCAGAGGTGCTCCTCACTTCCCAGACGGTGGAGCAGCTGGGCAGAGGCACTCCTCACTTCCAAGACGGTGCAGTGGCTGGGCAGAAGCACTCCTCACTTCCCTGACGGTGGAGCAGCCAGGCAGAGGCACTCCTCACTTCCCAGATGGTGCAAGCAGAGATGCTCCTCAGGTCTCAATCTCTGGACCTCCTGATCCACCTGCCTGGGCCTCCCAAAGTGCTGGATTACAGGTGTGAGCCACCACACCTGCCCTGCCGTCTCTTCTTTCTCCTCCTAAGCAGCTGTCTTAGTCTCCTGAATTTTGATGTTCTACTTAACACCCTCCTGTTCTTATGCATGTTGCCCTGCTGGAGGAGTCCTTCTCTTTGGGAAGCCTGACCCACCAACAGTGCCTCAGGAGATAGACATGGAAGCTTAGCCGGTGGGGGTCCCTCATCTCTATCCCACCTCAGTTGCAGGGGAGGGGTCGGTTGCAGCTGCAGCAGTGGCCCTGACAGTTTTCTTTTGCGGGACCTGTGGCTGACAGCTCTGGGTGGAGAAGACCTACTTGATCCAAGAGCTGCGGGATCCTTGGGCTGCATGTCCTCCCCCACCATCAGCAAGCCTGGAGAGCTGGGCAGGTGGTCTTTACCCAGCACCTTCAAGGCCGCCTTCTCTGGCCACAGGGAGCAGCCCGGAACTGGGGCAGGGACCACTGTTGGAAGTGGGTCAGGCTTCCCAAAGGGAAGGATGCCTCTAGCAGGGCTGTGTGAACTGGAGACTCCATGGCCCTTGGAGTAGAAACTCACTGCATACACCTGGGCCTTGTCAGTCTGGTTCTTTTCTGCCAAGCTCTTGAGGTGGACATTTCCCTCCAAGGGCCTGGGATTGTACCAGGAGGAAGTGAGGTTTCCCTGAGTCTCCAGGGGCCCAGAGGTGAAGGCTGCTTCCCCATTGCTACAGGGGCCCCTTTTATTGTCCTCCTGCCCCTGGGTCTCTACTTGGTCTTTCACCTTCGTTGCTTCTTTGGGCTCTTCTGCCCTCACCTCCGTCTTCGGGAGCCTGGCTGGGATCACCTGCTCATCTCATGAAGGAAGTTGAAGGTTAAACTTGCCTCTGAGATAAGGGATCCTCACGGGGCTGAGGTGTCCAAACATCATGGAGTTGTGAGCAGACAGCACGGGTTTCTTCCTTGAAGGGGAGCTCCAGACCACAGGAGGCAGGACACCTCTGTGGGGTGCCCGTGTTCCGAGGGATAAGACTCAGCCTCATAGGGGCGCCGTCCCACCTGACTGGAAAAGAAGGCCCAAGATGTCGCTGACAGTTGAGGAGTGGGAAACGGCCCACGATTCCCGGGGCAGGCACAGGTGCAGGAGCCGCGGGGTGAGCCTGGCCAGCTAGGAAGGCCTCACGGAAAAGACCAGCAGGTTGCCGATGGCATGGCCAGGACCTGCGGTGGAACCAGGAACAAAATACGCTTAGTGAGTTGCCCATTTTGAGCGAGTTGTGCACAGATGAAACTAAGGGTCAGAAGTGGAGAGGATACTCCTAAGTCACCCACTTCTCTGTGGCCGGGTGCACACTGGGCATCTGGGAGTTTTATGACATCACCATGGGGCTGGTGACAGAGCCAGGGTGTGGAGGAGTGCTTAGGAGCCCAGCGAGGGTGCCTACAAGAGGAGTCAAAGGGCAAAGGGTGAGACCTTTCCACCGATCCAGCTGGACTCTAGCCTCAGGGACGTCCTGCTCCTGGGGGCAGGTGTGTGGCCCTGGATGGGCCCCCCTGTGGGGCTGTTGGAGGTGTGGGGCTGATCTGCCAGAGCACTTCTGCCTGGCGCCTGGCCCAGGTCTTGGCTAGCACCCAGTGGCCCTGTCTTGGCTGGCCCTGTCCCCTGGGTTACAGGGCCAGAACCTGGAAGCAGCGTGCAGGACCAGCCAGATCCTGCCAGGCTCCCCTGGGGCCTCTCCAGTGCCTCTGTGCTGCCTGGAGCCAGGCCCGCCTTCTCCATGGCTGCCGTGGCCTCAAGGGCCACCAGCCTCACTCCGCAGGTTTCCAAAGAGAGGACGCGGTGCCCTGACCTGACTGGATGCGCCTCTTACCACATGCTTCCCTGGCAGGCAGGGTCTCTACTTTTTACAAATTTGCCTGAGACCATTCCTCAGGTCATTCAGGTGGTCATGGCCCAGCCAGGCTTTGAACCCAGGCTGTGTGATTCCACAGCTGGCGCTCTGGCCTGTGTGCCTCATGATCATGGATACAGCATCTATTCTTATTTTTTCCTGTAGTCCTGGGGTACTTAGCACCGTGGCATATCTGTAATAAGCACATGCACACCTTGAAGGAGGTCTTCACTTCAACATACAAGTTGACCATGGCATGCTCTGGGCTCCAGTCCTCTACAAAGATGTAGGGCAGGAACTACCAGTTATCAGCACAGCACCATCCCACATTGCTCTTCTAATGGAGCCTTTCACCCCAGATGTTCTTTCTCGTCTGATGGGAAGGATCCAAGTATGTAAAGATTATGTTCTAGATCAGCTTTGGTCTGTCCTAAAAGAAATTTGCCAGTGGATTATTCCATATGGATAAAAGTCAGTTTCTCTGGTCTTCCTGGAATGTGTCTAGAAAGCAAATACATTATTTACAAGTTCATAGTAGATCAATGTATTGGATTAAAATATGACAAACATAATTTGGTCATTGTGAGCATGCCAGCTCAGTCAACTATTCACCACACATGATGCCCTAAATATAACTCTAGGTTTTCTTATGCCCAAGAGAGGGACATACTCTTGGGTGTCTGGACTAGGGAAATATGTTTGAAAAACCATTTGGCCACTCTACATCTTGTTATTGGAGAATTGAAACCATCTATATTCAAAGATATTATTAAAAGGCAAGAAGTTAACTTCTGTCAAAAAAAAAAGTCAAAAGGCTGAGAAAAAAATACTTCTTTTTTATTATTATGCTTTAAGTTCTGGGATACATGTGCAGAACGTGCAGGTTTGTTACATAGGTATACATGTGCCATGGTGGTTTTCTGCATCCATCAACCTGTCATCTACATTAAACATTTCTCCTAATGCTATCCCTCCCCTAGTCCCCCACCCCCAACAGGCCTCAGTGTGTAATGTTCCCCTCCCTGTGTCCATGTGTTCTCATTGTTCAACTCCCACTTATGAGTGAGAACATGCAGTGTTTGGTTTTCTGTTCCTGTTTGGGTTTGCTGAGAATGATGGTTTCCAGCTTCATCCATGTCCCTGCAAAGGACATGAACTCATCCTTTTTACGGCTGCATGGTATTCCATAGTGTATATGAGCCACATTTTCTTTATCCAGTCTATCATTGATGGGCATTTGGGTTGGTTCCAAGTCTTTGCTATTGTGAATAGTGCTGCAAGAAACATACGTGTGCATGTGTCTTTATAGTAGAATGATTTATAATTCTTTGGGTATATACCCAGTAATGGGATTGCTGGGTCAAATGGTATTTCTGGTTCTAGATCCTTGAGGAATTGCCACACTATCTTCCACAATGGTTGAACCAATCTACACTCCTACCAACAGTATAAAAGCATTCCTATTTCTCCACATCCTCTCCATCATCTAGTTTCCTGACTTTTTAATGATCACCATTCTAACTGGCGTGAGATGGTATCTCTTTGTGGTTTTGATTTGCATTTCTCTAATGACCAGTGATGATGAGCTTTTTTTCACGTTTGTTGACCACATAAATGTCTTCTTTTGAGAAGTGTCTGTTTATATCCTTTGCCCACTTTTTGATGGAGTTGTTTGTCTTTTTCTCATAAATTTGTTTAAGTTCCTTGGAGATTCTGGATATTAGCCCTCTGTCAGATAGATAGATTGCAAAAATTTTCTCCCGTTCTGTAGATTGCCTGTTCACCCCGATGATAGTTTCTTTTGCTGCACAGAAGCTCTTTAGTTTAATTAAATCCCATTTGTCAATTTTGGCTTTTGTTGCCATTGCTTTTGGTGTTTTAGTCATGAAGTCTTTGCCCATGCCTATGTCCTGAATGGTAATGCCTAGGTTTTCTTCTAGGGTTTATATGGTTTTAGGTCTTATGTTTAAGTCTTTAATCCATCTTGAATTAATTTTTGTATAAGGTATAAAGAAGGGGTCCAATTTCAGTTTTCTGCATATGGCTAGCCAGTTTTCCCAACACCATTTATTAAATAGGGAATCCTTTTCCCATTGCTTGTTTTTGTCAGGGTTGTCAAAGATCAGATGGCTGTACACTGAGGTTCTGTTCCACTGGTCTATATATAACTGTTTTGGTACCAGTATCATGTCGTTTTAGTTACTGTAGCCTTGTAGTAAGGTTTGAAGTCAGGTAGCGTGTTCTTTTTGCTTAGGATTGTCTTGGTTATAGAGGCTCTTTTTTGGTTCCATATAAAATTTAAAGCAGTTTTTCTAATTCTGTGAAGAATGTAAATGGTAGATTGATGGGGATAGCATTGAATCTATAAATTACTTTAGGCAATATGGCCATTTCACGATATTGATTTTTCCTATCCGTGAGCATGGAATGTTTTCCCATTTGTTTGTGCCCTCTTTGATTTCCTTGAACAGTGGTTTATAGTTCTCCTTGAAGAGGTACTTCACATCACTTGTAAGTTTTATTCCTAGGTATTTTATTCTCTTTGTAGCAATTATGAATGGGAGTTCACTCATGATTTGGCTCTCTGTTTGTCCATTATTTGTGTGTAGGAAGGCTTGTGATTTTTTGCACATTGATTTTCTATCCTGAGACTTTGCTGAAGTTGCTTATCAACTTAAGGAGATTTTGGGGTGAGAAGATGGGGTTTTCTAAATATACAATCATGTGAAGGGCAAACAGAGATAATTTGACTTCCTCTCTTCCTACTTGAATATCTGTTTCTTTCTCTTGCCTGATTGCCCTGGCCAGAACTTCCAATACTATGTTGAATAAGAGTGGTGAGAGATGGCATTCTTGTCTTGTGCTGGTTTTCAAAGGCAATGCTTCCAGCTTTTGCCCATTCAATAGGATATTGGCTGCGAGTTTGTCATAAATAGCTCTTATTATTTTGAGATACGTTCCAGCAATACCTAGTTTATCGAGAGTTTTTAGCATGAGGGGGTGTTGAATTTTATCGAAGGCCATTTCTGCATCTATTGAGATAATCGTGTGGTTTTTGCCATTGGTTCTGTTTATGTAACAGATTATGTTTATTGATGTCTGTATGTTGAACCAGCCTTGCACCCCAGGGATAAAGCCGACTTGATCATGGTGAATAAGCTTTTTTATGTGCTGCTGGATTCAGTTTGCCAGTATTTTATTGATGATTTTTGCATCAATGTTCATCAGGGATATTGGCCTGAAATTGTCTTTTTTTGTTGTGTCTCTGCTGGGTTTTGGTATCAGGATGATCTTGGCCTCTAAAATGGATTAGGGAGGAGTCCCTCTTTTTCTATTGTTTGGAATAGTTTCAGAAGTAATAGTACCAGCTCCTTTTTTTACCTCTGGTAGAATTTGGCTGTGAATCCATCTGGTCCTGGGCTTTTTGTTGGTAGGCTATTAATTACTGCCTCAATTTCAGAACTTGTTATTGGTCTAGTAAGGGATTTGACTTTTTCCTGGTTTACTCTTGGGAGAGTGTATGTGTCCAGGAATTTATCAATTTCTTCTAGATTTTCTAGTTTATTTGTGTAAAGGTGTTTATAGTATTCTCTGATGGTAGTTTGTATTTCTGTGGGATCAGTGGTGATATCCCCTTTATCATTTTTTATTGTGTCTATTTGATTCTTCTCTCTTTTCTTCTTTGTTAGTCTGGCTAGTGGTTTATCTATTTTGTTAACCTTTTCAAAAAACCAGCTCTTGGATTCATTGATTTTTTTGAAGGGCTTTTTTGTGTCTCTATCTCCTTCGGTTCTGCTCTGATCTTAGTTATTTCTTATCTTCTGCTAGCTTTTGAATGTGTTTACTCTTGATTCTCTAGTTCTTTTAATTGTGATGTTAGGGTGTCGATTAGATCTTTTCTACTTTCTCCTTTGGACATTTAGTGCTATAAATTTCCCTCTAAACACTGCTTTAGCTGTTTCCCAGAGATTCTGGTACATTGTGTCTTTGTTCTTATTGGTTTCAAAAAACTTATTTATTTCTGCCTTAATTTTGTTATTTACCCAGTAGTCATTCAGGAGCAGGTTGTTCAGTTTCTATGTAGTTGTGTGATTTTGAGTGAGTTTCTTAATTCTGAGTTCTAATTTGATGGCACTGTGGTCTGAAAGACTGTTTCTTATGATTCTTGTTCTTTTGCATTTGCTGAGGAGTGTTTTACTTCCAATTATGTGGTCAATTTTAGAATAATTGCGATGTGATGCTGAGAAGAATGTATATTCTGTTGATTTGGGGTGGGGGGTTCTGTAGGTGACTATTACATCTGCTTGGTCCAGAGCTGATTTCAAGTCCTGAATATCCTTGTTAATTTTCTTTCTCATTGATCTGTCTAATATTGACAGTGGGATGTTAAAGTCTCCCACTATTATTGTGTGGGAGTCAAGTCTCTTTGTAGGTCTCTAAGAACTTGCTTTATAAATCTGGGTGCTCCTGCATTGGGTGTATATATATTTAGGATAGTTAGCTCTTCTTCTTGCATTGATCCCTTTACCATTATGTAATGCCCTTTTTGTCTTTTTTGATGTTTGTTGGTTTAAAGTCTTTTTATCAGAGACTAGGATTGCAACCCTTAATTTTTTTTATTTTTATTTTTATTTTGCTTTCCATTTGTTTGGTAAATATTCCTCTATCCCTTTTCTTTGAGCCTATGTGTGTCTTTGCACTTGAGATGGGTCTCCTAATTACAGCACACCGATGGGTCTTGACTCTTTATCCAATTTGCCAGCCTGTGTCTTTTAATTGGAGCATTTAGCCCATTTACATTTAAGGTTAATATTGTTATGTGTGAATTTGATCCTGTCATTATGACGCTAGCTGGCTATTTTGCTCATTAGTTGATGCAGTTGCTTCATAGCATTGATGGTCTTTACAATTTGATATGTTTTTGCAGTGGCTAGTACTGGTTTTTCCTTTCCATGCTTAGTGCTTCCTTCAGGAGCTCTTGTAAGGCAGGCCTGGTGGTGACAAAATCTCTCAGCATTTGCTTGTCTGTAGAGGATTTTATTTCTCCTTTGCTTTTGAAAAATACTTCTTAAAGGAGACTAAAGAGGCATGGCAACTAACTTCAATATCTGATCTAAATTAAAATCTTGCAGGGGAAAAGCACTATAAATGGCACTATTGTGTCAATTGACTGAATTAGAATATGAATAATAGATTAGAAAATATATTGTATCAATGTTAAATTTATTGAAGATAATAACTGTAATTTGGTTATGGAAAAGAATATCCTTATTTTAGGGAATAAAAATTAGAGTATCTAGGAGAAAAAGGTCATGATGTACAGAACTTATTCTGAACGGATCCAGAAAAAATCAAATGTATGCATATATATTTATGGGGTGAGTATGTATACTTATACACACACAGGAACAGAGGCTATTTACGGGTCCAACAGCATGTACTCCCGGTCACTAAGACTGCTGTAATTAATGCCACTGCTGACAGTCTGGCAGGCCAGCATCAGACATCATTGCTTAGCCTTAGTATGCCATTATCATCAAGAAGGCCAGTCAGCCACTTGATGGCAGGCTGATGTCAAAGCAAAAATCGTCCTTGACAATGTTAAACAGGTAAGGAAGAGTTTATTCAAGGCAATCACAGCAGTAGAGAGAGAACAGAAAACAGTTTGAACTCAACTTCCCTAAAACAAAGGGCAGGAGGGTTTTTAAGTGCTGGGGTGAGCTAGTGGAAAAGTACTGGAGGATGTCAGAAAGGATGTTGGTTAGTGAGGTGTGTGGAGCATATTGAGTCACTTCTGAGTTTTCTCTGTGATTAGGCCATCTGTATTTGCTGACTGGTGCCCATCAAAGTTACGTTCTAATTTTTCCATAGAGACTGGGAAATAGGTGTTATCATTTATTATTAGCTCTCAAAGGGATGGCACCCAGGTCTTTGAGAAGGACATTCCTGGTTGCAAAACTAACAGAAATCTTTTTAAAAGATTTACATCTCAAAGGGGCAGAGAAATTACAATTACCAGTTCTCTAAGGTAAAGGCTCTAAGAATAGAGTTCAAAAACCAAGAGTCAGGAGAAGCCTGTGTAAAGTTTACTCAAGCAGAGGGGAATGTTAAGATCTTTTGGTCACTAATTACATTAGACTCCTTCCTTCCTGGAGGACCCAGTCTTTTATGTCCTTTATGAAAATTGTACATATTACAGATGTGGGTTTACCTTTATCAGCACTGCTAATCAAAGACTTAGAGAATGCTAAATCCATTGGCATGGGAAACTGCACAAAATTGCCTCAGACCTAGAGACCCATTTAGAGCAAAGAAAGTATGAAAAAATGGCACAGGATTATGATATCCACTTGTCTTAACATACACTTCATCATCCAGAAGCAGCCAGTGAAATAAAACAGTGGTAGAGCATATAAAAGGCTTAGTTACAGCTCTAGATTAGGGACAGCACCCTGCAGGATTGGGCACCCCTGTTGGGTGGTGTTCAGCCACCCAACTGTTAATATATAAGGCAGTGTTCCCAAATGCGAAATTGCATCAGTCTATGAAACAATGGGCAGGAAAAGAATTGACTCCTCTAAATATAATTCCTAATGACACAGTTGAAGAAGTTGTATTTCTCAACCTTTTGCTCTTAGGCTTTGCCATATTAGAGGCCTTGATGCCTGTTGGGGTTTCACGGGAAAGTGGGAAGGTAAGGGAGAGTGTCTTCATCCATTCTGTGCTGCTATAACAGAATAATTGAGACTAGGTAATGTATAATGAACATAAATTTATTGATCCATTTTTTCTGGAAGCTGGGAAGCCCAAGACTGAGGGAATTCCTAGCATCTGGCTTTGGCCTTCTTGCTGTGTCATCCCATGGCAAAAGGCAAAAGAGCATACAAGAGAGACAGTAAGAAGGGGGACAAATTTATCTTTTTACCAGGAACCCACTCCCAGGATAAGGGCAATAATTCATTACCTAATCATTTCTTAAAAGTCCCACCTCCCAACACTGTTTCACTGGGGATTAAGTTTCTAACATATGAACTTTGGGGTACACATTCAAATATAGCAGAAAGAGAGTAAGACTGTGGATTGGAGATGGAGGGAGAGAAACACTTCTCCCAGGTTACTCAAAAATATGTCCACTTGAATCTACATGCAACTACCTTTCAGTAACCCTGATTCCTCATGCCAGTAGAACATCAGGCAACAAAAAGAACACTCCACTGGTAGGAGTGATTAGCTCTAATTTCTATGAGATACTATGTAGGCTACAAAATGATGGAGTCAGAAAGAAGTAAATTTCAAACATTGTAAATTCACTGAATCATTCCTTGGTGCATCCACGCAGAACAATAATGACGGACAAATGCTGGTTATAATCACTACCCAAAAAGGCCAAAGGAAGTAAGGGCTCAGAACTCTCAGGAATAAGAACCCACTAGCTCAAAGAGAGCTTTGAATACCAGAACATCTGTTTGGCAGCTTAAGTGCTGGCCAAAAATGAGGAAAATTTGGTATGAGGAGAGAGAAAGGAAATAATGAATAGCAGTTATAGCCTTGAAACCAGCTGAAGCAGACTTGTATTTAGCCCTTGCAGTGATTGCAGCTGGCCACCACCTTGAAAGGGATTCTATAATACGGACTTAAATAGAAGGCATGGCAGAAATACATGAAACAAAACTGGATTGTCTTGAACAACTCTGATAGTGTCACGTCAGATCCTCCAGCTCTACCTCTTACTCCAGCTCTGCATACAGTTCCATGCAGGCTTCAGATGGCTTCTTGCAGATGCAACTGTACAATACTTGCCTTTGACTTCCTGTCCTAAGGTTTCTCTTTTGAATATAAATCCAGGGTGCAGGAGAGTTTAGACCTGTGGGACCACCCTTGACCACTAAGAGACAAGAACAGATAATTAAATGCTTTCTTCTTTCATCCCTTGGGAGAACAGTTTTGTGACACCCTTCATTAGGCTTTTTCAAAAGGTCCCAATGAGATCCAGTCCAGTTACCCACAATGGTGGCCAACTTGATAATATGTCTTATATTGCCTTTCTCTCTTTCCTGTTTTACCTCCTAACTTTCTTATTCCTCCTTCTTTGTTGTTATTGACAACACTTTCCAAGCAAGCTACCTGTTGGGATACTTTTGTCTATAATTTTACTAAATCCTCAGTAACCTAGATGAATTGTTTAACTTCTATGAGCCTCATTTTCATCATATTTACTAGTGGCATACTTATTACATTACTTATAACCAAAAATATCTGAGGATTAACGGAAGGAATATATGTGAAGCATGTACTACAAGATCTGGTCCAAGCAGTCATTCAACAAATGGCAGTCATTATTATTACTGTCTCATTTCTCCCATAGAGTCCTTTAAATTATCTTTCCTCTAAATTACTTAGAGTCTACTATATGTGACAACAGACACAAAGTCAGAAACAAAAGTGTCCATTTGGTGTTTATTTCTAAGTTACTTTGCCCTGGGTCATTCTGACATGACTCAAAATAGTACAAATAGTACAAACTTACAGCTTTGGAAACCATTCCTCTCAACAGGTAATATTTAATTCCAATAACCATTTGAAGAAAGATGTGAATCAAGAAGGTTGTTGATAATTGACAGAGCAAAGTTCATGTAGTGGTGGCAGAAGATAGAATCCACAGTTATATGAAGGAATTTGCCTTAGATGTGAAGAACATCTACTTCTCTCAGACAGAAAAGAAAGAAAGAAGGAAAGATGGGAGATAAGAAGACAGTTTACTTTGTAGTTGGAAGTTGAGTGGATTCAGTTGCTATCAGTTTAAGAAGAAAGCAGGGTCATCTGTTGGGGCAGGGAGTGAGAATTTGGTAAAGGAATTTCGGACAGAAAGACTTGGAAAACGTTAATGTTAGAAAAAGAGATGATTTGTGTGAAATGGAAAGATGGTCAAGGAAGGCTGAAAGCTAAGCTGAGATGTGGGTGGTCTATGCAGATATTAAGTAACCTAGGATAAAGGCAGGATTATGAGGGTATAACAAATTGGATCTGAATGAAACCCTCCATGAGGGAACACTGAAAACTGAAAGTTACAAATTTACTCCTTAAGAATTAAGGTTTGAATTTACTTTGATGCAGAATTCTTAAATCTGGGGAAACTATATCAGTGGGCTTCAAGGAACAAAGCTCTTTCACAGAACACTATAAAATGTGGTTTAGAGAAAAGTTTCAGCTCTACAGATTGTTTCCTTTAGAAAAATACGTGTGTTTTGCTACGAATTTAGACTGCCTTTTTTGGTACTACTACATATTCTTAAATATTCTGAATTCACTGTTGTTTGTGCAGGTTCTCATTAGAAATTAGGAACACACACCTTCAAAACCCCCTTATCTGTAGGCCTGGTCTTTACCAGGAGTCAAGCTAGATGAAAGACTTGGAATGATAACTGAATTGAACTTTTGGCAGCCAATGAAGACAAGACTGGTTAAAGGTGTTCATTAAGGCTGAGCCTAAAAAATCTAGAATTTTTACTATTTTGATCATTATTTCCTAGTTAAATTTAATTTTTTAAAATTTTTCTCCTGGGAATTTAAAAGCAAGGCCACTCCATTATGGCTAAGGGTGAATTTTTTCCAGCATGAATAAGTGGACTTTGTAAATCATTTTAGTAAGAATAATTTTGAAGAAGATTGAGTTTAGAAAGAAGGCTTGATTTCTACTTTTAGCCAAGATGGAATAACAAAACTGGATTTATTCTTCATCCTTAACTGAAAAAAAAAAAAAAACAGACAAAATACGTGAAACAATTATTTTCAAGGCAATGGATATCAGGCAACAAAGGACAGAGACCCCTAAGAGAGAGAAAAGAGAGAGAAGGGAAATTATATGAGCTCTATGATTGCCCCCAGGTTACTTCTTAGGGACTTTCTAAGCTTCATCAAATAAAGAATTCAAGTGGAGGCTGGTGGTATCTCTAAATTTAGTTGGTCTGGGAGTATTGAGAAGTTAAGGCAGCTAGTATTTTTAAGAGAGATTACCAGAGAGGACATAGCTGCACAGAGCAGTTCTAAATACCTCTTTAAAGGGCCCCTCCTCAAGTCTTCAGCTGAGTATTAATCAGAATACGCATATGAGCAAAGAACTCAAGGCCAGGAGGAGAACCATGCTAAAAATGTAGAGAAAGCAATACCCAGAACGCATACATGGCACAGAATAGTCCTTCTCAAGAACCATAGTGGAAAACTTCATAAATCATGGGACATTGGCTAGGATTTTCTAAAGCAATTTGGCCTCCATGGGAAAACTTTAGCTCTAGAATAAACAGTGCTCTGATCTGATCTAACAAATATTAAAAGAATACCCAAAAGATATAATCTCTTACCAAGTAACTTGATGAAATGGAAGAACATATCTCAAGAATATTTTCAGAAATATAAAAATATGCAATAACCTACAAGGTAAAATTCACAATACTAGGCATCCAATAACAAAATTACCAAGCATTCAAAGAAGCTGGAAAATAAACCCCAAAATCAGGAGACAAATACATAATTGAAATTGATCCAGAATTGACATAGATGATAGAAATAGTAAACAACATTAAAAAATTATTATAACTATATTTCATATGTTCAAAAACCTGTTGGAGAGATTGGCCATGTCGAGAAGAGCCATGGAGATATAAGAGACTCAAACTTCTAGATATGGAAGCTATTATGTCTCATATGAAAAATATACTAATAGTATATATTATATATATCTAGTATATATATAATCAAATTAGGCATAACCAAAGAAAAGAACCAGTGAACTTAAAGACCTAAAAATAGACCTGTCCAAAGTGAAACACAGAAAGAAAGAAGACTGAAAAAAAAAAAAAGAACAGATCATCAGTGAACTGTGAGACAACTTCAAGTGGCTAAAATGCATGTAATTGGAGTTGCTGAAAAGGAAAGGGGAAGGAACATCGTTGAAAAAATAATGGCCAATTTTTTTTAATTTATGGAAATTCCACAGACCCAACAATCTCATTGATCCCCAAGAACAAGAAACATAAATAAAACTACATTAAGGGACATAATAATAAAATTGCTTAAAATCACTGAAAATAGAATTTCTTAAAAGCAGCCAGAGAAGGCCGGAAGCAGTGGCTCACGCCTGTAATCCTAGCATTTTGGGAGGCCAAGGTGGGCAGATCACGAGGTCAGGAGTTCAAGGCCTGCCTGACCAACATGGTGAAACCCCATCATTACCAAAAATACAAAAATTAGCCGGGCATAGTGGTGCGCGCCTGTAATCCCAGCTCCTCAGAAGGCTAAGGCAGGAGAATCGCTTGAACCCAGGAGGCAGAGGTTGCAGTGAGCCGAGATCGCACCACTGCACTCCAGCCTGGGTGACAGAGTGAGATTCTGTCTCAAAAAAAAAAAAAAAAAAAAAAAAAAGTAGCCAGGGAAAGAAACATATATTATGTAGAGAGACCACAGATAAGCAGACTTAGCATGTCAAACCATACAAGCCAAAAAGATAATGGAGCAAGATCTTTAACATAATGAATGAAGGAAAAAATCTGAAAACAGAATTGTTTTCACAGTAAAAAAATCTTTCAAGAATAAAGATGAGTTAAAGATTTTTTCCCAACATACCAAAGCAGAAAAAATTCATCACCAATAGAGAGGACTTTTACTACCTGATTTTCAGATTTATTTTAAAGCTATAGTAATCAAGAAAGTTTGATATTAGTGTAAAAACAGACAAATAGATCAACTATATAGAAGAGAGTCCAGAGATACATTAAAACATATATGGCCAATTCATTTTCAACAGATCACAAGCAATTCAGTGGAGATGCACCACGGGAATGTAGCTAAGCAGGTCATCCATCTTTTACAAGACCTTCAGAATGGTTATGTAAGTTGTACCTATTTTCTGTGTATACTACCCTTTCAACATTCTCAAACCTTTAATAAAGTCTTATTTAAAAGTTGCAGGTTGGTTATATGTCGTACTGCAGGAAAAATTAGTAGGAATGTCTGGTGCTTGGGCCTAACTCGCCATTATCAGAGTATCAGGTACCCCCTCAGATGTGTGTCAGCAGCTATCTTTAGCAGAGGACATCGGTGTCCAAAGGAGAGGCTATCTCTCTAGAGCTAACAGTAGCAGCGGCATCCTAGTAGACTGTCAGGGAAGCTAGAATGATGAGTTTTTATTTCCATCATTATTTCCAGTGGGAGATTATTTCCAGTATGGAAGTGAGAAAGCCTAGGAAACTCACAGTAATAGACAGTGGGACAACATGACAGGATAATTTTTCCCATCAGGCTGGTGGAACCCCTTGCCACTATAATTTAGTGTATTAAAAGAAATACACCATTGTTTTGCAGTCACAACATGAAAAGCAAAGAAACATGGGTAAGCAATAGAAAAGGAATATCAACAAGGTGCTAAATTCCTAAGTTAATATGGGCATGCTGAGTTCAAAAGATGACAGTGATGATTCATAGAGATACACACAGATGGCATGAGACTTGAAGGAGCCATCACAAATCTCCTGCCATATTTTCACTAAGGCAAAGTGGAAACAATTAAATAAGCACAACACTTCCTTGTCCTGTCC
Source organism: Pan paniscus (assembly GCF_029289425.2). Taxonomy (NCBI): domain Eukaryota; kingdom Metazoa; phylum Chordata; class Mammalia; order Primates; family Hominidae; genus Pan; species Pan paniscus. The sequence goes on from NC_073254.2 coordinate 78,109,136, forward strand.
AACCTGCAACATGGAGAATAAGTAGCTCCCATTCAAAGGAGCCACAAAGAATTAGTCTCTTCAAGAAAATGCCACTTTCCAGTTAAAGCAAATAAATGACAGATAAAAGAATATATGTTTATAGTGGAACTGGAATCACATAAGGTAGATTCTCTCTATTTATTTCAACAACAACAAAAAAATATGTATTGATAATTACTGTGCCTGGCTTGGTGGGAATTGTTGGAAGAGAAAACAGAAGTAAGTAAATGGCCAATGGTAGCAAAAGAACCAGTATTCTGAGAATAAGAGTGACACTATGAATTAAAGAAATATATGGATATATTCCTTATATTTTGTGTGATGTTTGAGAATTGAGAGGAAATGGTAAAACTAATCCACTGGGCGGCTCCCTGAAGGTACAGGCTGTGGCAACTAGTACTGTCAGAGACCTAAGATTATGGGACAGAGATTACTAGCTCTCCACCCAGATCTATTTTCTCCTCCTTTTTTTTTTCTTTTCTTTTTTTTTTTTTTTTTTTTTTTTTTGACAGAATCTCACTCTGTCGACAGGCTGGAGAAAATTAAAGTTTTTTGGTTTTCTTATTTGATTCTTTTTTCTTAACTAGATATTCTGCATCACTATTAAAAAAGCAAGAAGTCATAAATAAAATTCAAGTCCTGTGTTGAATGAGCATGTGAAGGCGTAAAAGGGAATGTGATATTAATCACCTGAAGGGGAACAGAGCTTTTGCTGCTAATGGGGGCATTTGCAAGACAGATTTTGGTGAAACTTAAAGATTCTATTAAAAGAATTTTTCTTCTATTCTTTTATAGACACCTAAAAAGCCTCCAAAAGTTGAGTTTGCCAAATTTAAGAACATTTCAAGCTCACTTTACATCGTTTTGGCAAAAGCTAATACAATAGGAATCCAGCACAGTTTACCTGGGGACACTGAAGTTCTTGAAGAGCCCATTTCACAAGGTATATTTATATTCAGTTAAACTTCTATGGCTGAGTGATCCCATAAAACTGCATCTCTCACTCTCCCAAAAAGATTGACAGATTTAGTGAATAGAAAGATGCTCAGCTATATTTGCATTTCCTATAAACAAGGAATAATTTTTTGTATAATTATGTTCCCAATATCTGGAAACCATGCTCACTAAGTATGGGCAATATTCTGGCAGGTAGTCTGGAAGGTTGTCATAAATTAATATTTTTTCCCAATGCTTGATATTTCATGCTTGTACACATTTTATAGTTATCTTGAAAGATGTGGCTGGGCACTCTGGCTCATGCCTGTAATCCCAACACTTTGGGAGGCTGAGATGGGTGGATCGCTTGAGCCCAGGAATCGAGACCAGCCTGGACAACATGGCAAAACCCCATCTCAACAAAAAAAATTAAAAAAAAAAAAAATAGCCCAGCGTGATGATGCGCACCTGTAGTCCCAGCTATTCAGGAGGCTGAGTTAGGAGGATGACTTGAAAACAAGCGGCAGAGGTTGCAGTGAGCAGAGATTGTGCCACTGCACTCCATCTTGAGCAACAAAACCAGACCTAGTCTTAAAAAAAAAAAGAAACCACATCCCCAGTTCCCATACCATTTGGGATAGAGACAAATAGGCAGCTGAGTTTGTCCGTTACACAATACTTAAAGGGAAAGACTGACCCTGCTGATTCGTGTCTAATTCCTCGGGAGAAAGGGGATGCATGAAGTTACTTGGAGATGGATTGTCACGCAAAAGTCCTCTCTGTATCCTTAAAAGGACAATGTACTCTATTTGGGGATCAGGATGTTAGAGTAATGCTCACAGTATATGTGGTAGAGGCAGAAAAAAATGGTTTTTTCTCCTTCCATAGTGAGGCACTGCAACAATAATAGCATGGTTCAATTTTGGTAAAAACTGCAAGTAACAGCAAACATTGTATTGCTCTTACAATGAGCTTGGCACTGTCCTAAACATCAGCAGCACATATTAACTTAGTGAATCTTCACAATCCTCAAATGGGGGAAGTAGATGAGGAAACTAGTCATGAGGGTAAATATTGATCCAACTCACACACTATTTAGTGGCAAGTTCAGGTTTAGGACCTAATCAGGTTCCTAACTATTGCATCATGCTACCTCTCATACTGAAATTCGTTTTGGAACTCATCCAATATGGACAGAAACATTTGGGGCCAGAGGTGCAGTAGATGGCGACTTGGAGTATTTAGCTTTTCCCTGGAATATTCTAGGAATCCAGAAATACTTGTGATTACTTTAAGTTCAGGAAATCTGGCAATCCTAAATATTTGCTGTTATTTATGATGTTAAGCATTAGATATACTTTATGTATTTTTTCTCATTTAACTTATTTTATATATATATATATAGATTATTTTATTTTATTTTAAGTTCCAGGATACACATGCAGGACACCTGCAGGATTGTTACATAAGTAAACGTGTGCCATGGTGGTTTGCTGTACCTATCAACCCATCACCTAAGTATTAAGCCCAGCAGTATTAACTACTTATCCTGATGCTCTCCCTCTGCCTACATCCCCCTACAGGCCCCAGTGTGTATTGTTCCCCTCCCTGTGTCCACATGTTCTCACTGTTCGGCTCCCACTTATAAGTGAGAACATGCAGTGTTTGGTTTTCTGTTCTTGTCTTGTTACTGTATGCATATAATTCTCATGACCCATCAGAATTTATTATTTATCCCTTCTTTAAAAAATAAAACTAATATTAAGTGGTCACAAACTAAGTAAAAGATCTAACAGTGGAACCCCCCAGACTCATATCCCACTGCCTCTAGGAAATTGCTCTAGAAATATGTTATAGTTACATTTACTTGCACTTTGCTTTTAGAAGGCTTGGTGGTCAGAATGAGCTGTGGCTTTTTGAGAATTTATACTCAATGACTACCATGCTGTGAATCCCTATTTTCAGAGGTTTTCTCTAAATAATTGAAAAGTCCTTTCCTTCTCCAATTAAAACAGGTGTACAATTTGAAAATAGGACTATTTCCTCTATCTGTCCTATCTTATTTTAGCCATACCTGACATTTTATTGGCATGTATAAAGCAGTTTAATTTAATGAGATGAGCATAATTTAAAGATAAATACATGGGTTATCCTTATTCCTCTAAACAGCAAGTGTGCTCTTCAAGCTTCTATCTTTGCACACTGATTTCCCTAAATTATGCTTGAAAAAAAAATTTTAATTGCATTCCAATCCACATACATATGCATGTACATACACACATACACAAAATTACATATGCAAAACCTGGAAGCTCATTCTGCTCTAACACTAAAAATGTTTTCTTATGAAATCTCAACTTAATTAAAAATCCTGTCTAAAATCTTGTAATTTAAAGAGCTACCTCAATGCAGGGAAAAGGAGCTGAAGACTAGAAATTTCAGTCTTGCATTAAAAAGTTATTTTTTTCTACAAGAATTCAATAATATTGGGAAAATTTTTTCCAAAAGAAATACACGAACATATTATCTTAAACATTTCAAACAATATAGATAAAAACAAAAAATAGGCCAGGTGCGGTGGCTCACGCCTGTAATCCCAGAACTTTGGAGGGCCGAGGCGGGCAGATAATGAGGTCAGGAGATGGAGACCATCCTGGCTAACACGGTAAAACCCCGTCTCTACTAAAAATACAAAAAATCAGCCGGGCGTGGTGGCAGGCGCCTGTAGTCCCAGCTACTCGGGAGGCTGAGGCAGGAGAATGGCCGTGAACCCGGGAGGCGGAGCTTGCAGTGAGCTGAGATTGCGAGACTCCGTCTCAACAACAACAACAAAAAGCATAGCCTAAGCCCCCTTTTTTCCTTTCCTTACGCTTCTTGTTGCTAGCTATAGCTCCATAAACCATCTGATGTGTATCCTTCTAGATATTTTCTGTGCATGTACATGAACATATACATTTTTCTTATAACACAACCCTTCCACTCCTATTTATAAAAGAGAAATTAAATCAGCACACATCTATACAAAGAATTAACTACAAATTTTCATAGCTGTTTTATAAGTAATAGCCAAAAACTTTATATAACCTAAATGTCCGTTAGTAAGTAAGTGGATAAATAAATTGTAGGCTATCCAGACTACAAAACACTCCCGAGCAATAACAAGGAATCCACTATTGGTATACACAGCAATCTGTTAAATATCAAAATAATTATGCTGAATGAAAGAAGGCAAATAAAAAGAGTGCACACTGTGTGATTCCATTAATATAAAATTCTAGAAAGTGTAAATTAACCTATAGCAACAGAAAGCAGATCAATGATTGCTTAAGGAGAGGTACAGGATGAGGAAGAGCAGGAAGGGAGGGAAAAGAGATGAAAAAGAAAAGTTCCTGGGTGATGAAATTGTTCATCTTGGTTATGGTGGTAGTTTCATGGTTCTACTCATATATGAAAACATCAAATTGTACTTTCAAAAATGTGTAATTTATTGTATGTCAATTTTACCTACACACACATACACACTTCCATTATGTGGTGAATAGACCAAGAGGTCCCGTATCAATTGGAATTACAAATATTTGATGCTATCCTGTCAACAAGAATAAAAACAGTAAAAAGTAATTGTCTCTAGGCATTGGGACAGGGGATGGGAAGACTTTATGCTTTATATTAGAATCTTCTGCTTCATTTGATTTTGTTGGAGGAGGCGCCGTGTGGAGGTATGTATCTTACTTCAAAAGTCATTTCTGAAGATAGTGTTAAATGCCTACACATTTTACAGAAATGAAATTTAACAAAAATATTTATGGTAAAAGTTTACCAGGTGTGAGGTATCATAAATGACTTTTTTCATTTTTCTACTTTTTAAAATTTTCTTAGAAACTTTAACCATTTGTTAAAACTTATTTTTAAATACGATTTTCAACCTTCTTAGCAGTGGCATTCCTTTCAAATAAAACTTTACATGATTTTCAATTTCTAAAATGTATAAAAGTTACCTACCTCAGGCTCTCATTATTTTTGCATTTTGTCTCAGGTCTCAGTATCTTGCAGCGCATCCTCGATCTTGATGCCACAATGATGTTTCTAAATTTATCCCCCTATGTACGAATGTGCCATTTTTAGTACAATAGTATCCAGCCTTATCAGACTCAATGACATATTTTGTAAATATTTCATAACTCCCCTTTACCATTCCAAATGAAATTAATATATAACATGTTTGTATATATGCCATATATTTGTATACATTACATATATGGCATATATGTGTGTATATAGCATATATTTCATGTGTATATATATGTATACATCACACACATATGAAATATATATAAACATATATAAATAAATATAATTATGTCACCTAATATTTTGGTGAAACTATTAAAATATTGGCATCCAAAACAATGAGTAAGTTAAAATGGAAATTTTTTTTCCTAAATGTACTCAGAGTAGGTGAACAGAAGGTCAAGCATGGCTTCAGACACATAACTTCATAATTTTTCTTAGCCTTTCAAACTTTTTTTCTTTTATCCATTTAATGACTAAAGCATAATTTTTGGACTAAAAAGCTTAATGTCTTGGATTCTAGAAAAATAAAGAGATTGGGGCCCGGCATGGTGGCTCACGCCTGTAATCCCAGCACTATGGGAGGCCGAGGCAGGCGGATCACGAGGTCAGGAGATCGTGACCACCCTGGCTAACGCGGTGAAACCCCGTTTCTACTAAAAATACAAAAAAATTAGCTGGGCGTGGTTGCAGGCGCCTGTAGTCCCAGCTACTTGGGAGACTGAGGCAGGAGAATGGCGTGAACCCGGGAGGCGGAGCTCGCAGTGAGCCGAGATCGCGCCACTGTATTCCAGCCTGGGCGAAAGAGCGACTCCGTCTCGAAAAATAATAATAATAAAATAAAATAAAATAATAAAGAGATTACTGAGGCCTGGAGGCAGCTTTCATGATCTAGGTAGAATTTTAACAGAGCCTTGAGAAAGGAATACGGTAGGATTTGAATAACAGAAAAGGCTTGTGGCTAGGTTAACTTTTATTTCACTTTCTGAATTAAAACCCAGTAAACTATTAGAATGAGGATGAAATGGGATTATTTTAGTTTTGCTATTTGCAAATTAATAGCTAAACTAATACTAAAAAGCCCACACAATCAGGCTCAGACCCATTTTTCCAACCTAACTTTTCAATGATCCGCAAAAACCCTGCTCTCCAAATAGACTGATTGATTTCTACAAATGCCTTGCACGTGTTTTGGAAAGAGGATTAAAAATCTCAATATAATTCAAATAGTGGCACAATATAAATATAGTTCTTATCTGCATTAAACTATCCATAGTATAAAGCAATGCAAAATCTGATTGTTTTTCTGAGAAATTTTTTAGGAGACATTTCATGAAGAGAGTAACAGTGAGATTAATATGACAGAAATATGGTAATGTCGGTGAGAAAAGAGGACAGTGACCTTTGATGCTCAAAGTTAATCAGTGTACTGTTAGTCCAATCAATTGTTGCACAATTTTTAGCTAAGAGTTTTACTATCTTTATTCCATGCACCATGAACGCTTTCCTGCAGTAGATTTTATTTGCTCACAATTATTTGCTCTCTTGCCAATTTAGCCATGCCTAGTTTAGTTCCCCAGCCTACAGATTTGGGGCTGGTCATGCGACAGCCTTTGGCCAGTAAGATGTGAGTGGACATAATATTTAACATATCTGTGCAGAAGCTTCCCATGCTATTGCAGTATTTGGCTTGGTCTTTCTTTCATGTATGCCTTCTGACAGGAAAAAGAACTGTCTCCAATAGAAGCTGTTCCTTCCTTCTGAGTCATAAAATGAAAATATTTTGGAAGATACACAAACCTGACCTACAACCTAGACCTGATTCCAGCTCAGTACAACCCATAGTTAGCCCAAGCCCACATGTAATGTGAATAATAACAAAAAAAAGTATTGTTTTAAGCCACAGGAGTATTGAAATTATGTTACTGCAGCAGAAACTGACAGTTAAAATTACATTTTGTATTTTTTGTATTTTCTTATTAAAAAAAAGAGAATGACCAGATGTTTCTAAACATAATAACAACAAAATAGTTATTTTCACCTTTTTTAATACTGAAAAAATATTCAAGTAGCATTTGTTTGCACTTAATATTAAAAAGATCAGTTGAAATTTGCAGTTTCTTTCTATTGCTTTTATATCATAGCATAATTTCTGTGTTGGTATTGAATGTACATATATATATTATACATACATTATATATATATATAAAACTATATATATGCACTAGCATGGAAGACTGTGGTGTGTTATATTAATTTGTGGGGTTCTAAATATTTATTAATTTTTTCTTCATCTGCAAATATCTGATGCATGATCTCGTATATGAATTTTTTATGCTTTTGGTTCATTATCCAAAAAATATTAGTTTAGCTTCCTTGATTAAGTATGACCTATTGCTTAGCCAAGCAATTTAAAGTGAGAATAAGTCTCAAAACTGTGAAACACTGATTTTTATTAATAAATTTTTTATAAATGCAATCAAATGAATCTCAAAATACTAACTCATTTTAAAGACCCAACTATTGGAGAAAAGTCCCGTATTTCTTTTAATACAACATTCACACTATTGTAGCACTAAAGATACAAACCATGCTACTATGGTTTGAATGTGTCCCCAAAAGTTCATGTGTTGGAAACTTGTTCTCTATGCAGTGTTGTTGAGAGGTGGGGCCTAATAAGCGATGTTTGTCACGGAGGCAATGCCCTCAGGAATGAATTAATGCAATGAATTAATCTCAAAAATGAGTTTATTATCAAGGGAGTAGGTTCCTTATAAAATAATGAGTTCTGCCCTTTCTTACTCTCTCATCCTCTTTTGCCCTTCCACCATGAGATGATACAGCAGAAAGGTCATCACGAGATGCCAGCCTCTCAATGTTGGACTTCCCGGCCTCCAGAACAATAAGCCAATAAATTAACCACTCTCAGGTATTCTGTTATAGCTGCACAAACCTGACCAAGACACATGCCTTGGATATTTTAAAATACATGTAGAAAATATAATAAAATGATGATATAGACCTGCTTAATGAGCAAGTATTTTATCAGCTGTTATTTAAAGTTAAACAATTTACTTGTAAAGAATAGCAAAAGTCTAAGATTATTCAGTGCTCGAAAGCCAGTAAGTTAGTATGCCAGTTTCATGGATGCTATGTTAGAGATAAATAATTTTATTGCCCTCAGCTCTTCTGAGCCCAAGTATACTTGCGTCAGTGTTTATTGCCGCCAGGTCCAAGAGTGGGGATGAAATTGGCCCAGATTGATATCTGCATGTATGTGAGTTGCAGTACAAAAGAGGAACCCTAAGTTCAGGAAATCCAAATATTTTATAATGTTCAGTAAGCATGCCTGCCCTTTGCTCTGAAGGGAGACACTATGCCTATCTTCCAAGCCTGCTTGCTAGACCAATATCCTTGAAAAGAGAGTGTGAAACAAAGAAAAATTAGTGCCTTTCAACACAAATTGTGCCAAATCATGAAAGACCCATAGAGCATTATCTCCCAACACACTTCCAAATAAATCCTAAGAGGTCTAAGTGAGCTCAAATTAATATTAAATAAATCAGTAAAACCAGTAATTTAAAATCCAGATTTAAAATTCATAAGAAAATACAAATGAATCTAAAATCTAAAATATCATATTTAGACATTATTTTAAAATTTAAAATAATATCATATTAAATATAATAATCTATATATAAAATATAAATATCTTGAGGGAGGAACTTTCTAAGATTAAAAATAATAAAGGAAATTTCAACAGAAAAGATTGATGGATTGAATTGCATAAAATTTGAATATCAAAATAGCAAAGCCCATTAAAATAGAAATAAAAGACATATAAGAGACTGGGAAAACATTTAATATTATTTAAACAATAATTACAATAGATACATGATTAGTGTTCTTACTATGTAAGATGATTTTAAATGACAAAAAAAAAATCCTGCTCTCTCCTAACACTAATAATGAACAGATAAGTCACAAAAGTTCAAATAAACTATTAAAATAATTGATTTTCAAAAGAAATCAAAGAAACACAATGTTATGAATCAACAAAATTTCAACAAAAATTCTCATGACATAATGTTAAGTGAAAAAAGATGAAAAATGTAAAGTGTAATTATTTTTTTTAAAAAACCTGAAATAATGTCAGAAAGAAGTACCCAACAATATTATTAGTGATTGTTAATATGGCTTCATATTATAGTAATATTACACTTTATTGTATTTATACTTTCAAAATTTTTTACACTGAGCAAAAAATTATTATTGTAAAGTTTTAAAAATTCAAAATAAATCAGGTTGAAATTTCTGCACTATGCACAGTATGGTAACATACCACCATATGTTGAAATTTGAGAACCCCCATCACGCCTTCTAGCCCTGCCCAGTTTCTCTTACATTTCATGATACTTAAAATCTTCCTGACGGTGGCCCGGCTCAGTGGCTCACGCCTGTAATCCCAGCACTTTGGGAGGCCGAGGCGGGCGGATCACGAGGTCAGGAGATGGAGACCATCCTGTCTAACACGGTGAAACCCCGTCTCTACTAAAAATACAAAAAAAAATTAGCCGGCGGTGGTGGCGGAAGCCTGTAGTCCCAGCTACTCAGCAGGCTGAGGCAGGAGAATCGCCTTGAACCCGGGAGGCGGAGCTCGCAGTGAGCCGAGATCACGCCACTGCACTCCAGCCTGTGCAACAGAGCGAAACTCCACCTAAAAAAAAAAAAAAATTCTTCCCATCAGTGTTTTCTTCCTTTGGATTTCTTCAAAATATATAAATACCTATTCAAAAATATAAATACCTCTGATTATATTCAACAAATTAAACTAAGCATAATAATGCAGTAACAGTTTATCAGATTTTTCACTTTACCACAGAGCAGAAGTAGGAATCAGATGGAGGAGGTGACACTAGTGATGAAAGACCCCAGAAAGGGGTAGTGATGGGCAACGATCAACAATGAGGTTTATTTCTTCCCAATTTTAACTACAACTGTCTCTGACATCTCATTCAAACACATTAGCTCCAGGATAATCTCATAAATTGCTGAACTGTTGGTTATGCCTCTAATCATGTATTCAAAAAGATATTATGGGCCGGGGGCGGTGGCTCACACCTGTAATCCCAACACTTTGGGAGGCCGAGACGGGTGGATCACAAGGTCAGGAGATCCAGACCATCCTGGCTAACACGGTGAAACCTCGTCTCTACTACAAATACAAAAAATTAGCCCGGGGTTGTGGCGGGCGCCTGTAGTCCCAGCTACTCGGGAGGCTGAGGCAGGAGAATGGCGTGAACCCGGGAGGCGGAGCTTACAGTGAGGCGAGATAGCACCACTGCACTCCAGCCTTGGCAACAGAGTGAGACTCCGTCTCAAAACAAAAAAATAAATAAAATAAAAAAATTTTAAAAAAAACTTATGAGACACTCTTTGGCTTTAGTTTTGCATCTATAATGAATTACATAAAAATAAAAGTGAATCCTATTTCTTACTCTGCATTTTTGTACCAACAAATATATTGACTACATAAACCTGTTTGTTATCAACTTTTTAAAATGTGGATTTGTTTTCATCACATAGACATGCTTTATTTGTTTTCTATTGCAGCTGTTAATTACCACAAATTTGGTGGCTTAAAACAAAATTTATTACTTTAGAGGTCTGGGGATGGGAAGTCCAAAATCAGTCTCCTTGAGCCAAAATCAAGGTGTCCTCAGGTTCCAACAAAATCCTCCTGGAGGCTCTTAGCGAGAACCTGCTTTGCCTCTAACATATCCTGGAGGCTGCCACCATTCCTTGACTCGTGGCCATATCACTCCAGCCTCTGCTCTTGCCACATCAGCTTCTCTAACTTTGACCCTCTTTGGCCTACCCTGGGACCTTCTTTCTGTTACCTACTTATCTAGCCTCCTTCTTAAAAGGACATTTATAATTATGATACATTACATCCACCCAGATAATTCAGCATGCTCTCACTATCTCAAGATCCCTAACCAAATTACATTTCAAAGTCCCTTTTGTCATGTAAGGAACATAGTCACAGGTTCCAGGGATTAGGACATGGGCATCCTTGGGAGACCATTATTCTGTCTACCTCAATGTACAGCAGTGTATTAAAAAAATCACTTACTAGTATTTTAAATCTTTGAAACAAATTATGGAGATATAATAAGATGATAGCTATATTGAAAACTAAGAAAAATGAACTATTTTTACTGTATCAAATGCATCATCAATATGTTTGAATGGCACATAATAAATTTCAGAAAGTATTGTCATTTTATGGACCAAAGATCTGTCAATAAATTGCATGAAATGATTTTAAAGGTAAGGGAATTCAAACATTTGTTTTATGAGCATTTGCCAAATTTGTGAGAATTTTTTTCCTTCTGAGATAATTTGAAGAATAAATGTGTGTGGATGTAGTAATTTATTGAGCAAAGAATGTCATTTAATTAAATTGTAACTAGAATAGTTGTTGTGACTGTGCCCTCAGGACTCTTTGAAAGTAAGAAAAGGATGTCTTAAATTGTTTCTTCTGATTAGAAGTAAGGGAATTTCTGGAAGAAAGTAGTGGCAAGTTGGAAAAGAAGAAAATTAGGCATTCTGTGCAAGTTCTAAAGTTCTGGTAGTGCCAAGCAGCATGAGTAACAGAGAGACCTGGATAAGGGTCTGAGGAAAAGGGAAAAGCAGTGCAACTAACTAAACCCCAAATAGGACAATAACCAGACTGAAATCAGTGAAAGCAGCTCAGTCACTAGAGGGTGAAGTTCTCGCTCAACACTTCTACCAGGCATAAGTCAGAAAAATCCCTCTTAGTAGAAAAGTGGTATAATGTTTAAGAAAACTGAATTACTTTAAATTCTCCCAAAATTTGTCATGTTTCCAGAGCACTTAAGAAGAAAAGATAGGACATTTCATACTGACTTTTTATAAGTTGGAATTTGTTCACTTTCTAAGATCTAACTCTTTGGAAAATAAAAATTCAAATACATTATTAATAATCTTCAGTCAACCTAGACAACTGGCAATAGGCCGATGGAAATTTCCTTGTTTGTTTTATTTTGTCGACCATTTTAGCATGCTGTAGATGCTATTGTGATCAAAGAAAATCATGAGTAATCATCAAAAATATGAATTTTAATTCATAAGCATTGCCAGAGGTATACTGGGTGTCCACTGTGTTCCACACACTAAACATGAGTAAAACAAAAGGCAGGTCATATCATTTTTGCTCAACCCCTGCAACGGTACCCAGTTTGACCCAAAGGAAAACCAAAAATATTGACAAGACCCTACTAGGCCCTAAATGTCTACCACTGCTTACTCCCATCCTTACTTCTATGACTGTAATCTACAACTCCTTTCTCTGCCCCCTCACCCACCTGTAGCCTCCCCTGAAATCCTCCAGACAAATTCTTCTACCTAAGGATATTGGCCTACCCCAGAAGCCTTTTCTCCTTGATACCTGCTTAACTAACTCCCTCACCTTTTTCAAACATTGCTTAATCACCTTCACAGCCTGCTCTGAATACTCAATTCAATACTGTAGTATGGCCCCTGGGTCACACCCTGTGATTTCCATCCTCTCTCCCTGATCTTTTTCTTCTTTCCAGGGCACTTGTGGCCTTCTAACATTCTATGCAATTGATTGATTGGTTGGCTGATTGATTGATTGATTTTTAAATTGTTTCTTCTTAACTATAACACAAGTTCTATGATAGCAAGAGTTTTTTATCTATCCTGTTTACTGACATACCCCAAAATATCATAGAACTCTGCCTGGGACAGAGCAGGCATTCATTAGCTGCATGTTGAATAAATGAATACAAACAGGATAGAATTTTTTAAGCATACTCATTGATCTTTGCAATAAAACTGTAAATTTGATATCATTACTAACTTATTTTTACAGATGGTTAAATTAAAAACTTGAGAAGTTAAATGATTTACTCGTATCATAAAGTTAGTACATGACCAAGCTGACACTCAAGCTCAAAACTGTAAACATTTTCACATAACACACAGCGATATCAGTTTTATTTCTTTAATTAAATAATTATTTCTCAAGTGCTTATGCTATACAAAGCATCATATTGAAGGAATAGTAAAGGGGAATAAAATATGGAACTTGTTCTCAAGGAGCTCACTTACTGTCTGTTTGATAGGTTTTTAAACGAGAACACTCAATGAGTGAACTAGGATCGGTCTGGTCACGCAGCTAAACCTGCAGAGTTTGTGTTTGTTTGTTTGTTTTAGAGACAGAGTTTCTCTCTTGTTGCCCGGGCTGGAGTACAATGGCGCAATCTCGGCTCACTGCAACGTCCGCCTCGCGGGTTCAAGTGATTCTCCTGCCTCAGCCTCCCGAGTAGCTGGGATTACAGGCATGTGCCACCACGCTCGGCTAACTTTGTATTTTTAGCAGAGAGGAGGTTTCTCCATGTTGGTCAGGCTGGTCCTTTGCCCTGACCAACCTATCTCAGCTCCTTCTGTGGTTTCTAAGTTTTTAGCATAAATAACACCTTCTCTAATAACTTACATTTTATTTTCTGAGACAATGAAAGACTATCTCCATCCTGTTTTGTTTTAAAATATTCTACAGCTTGTAATTAGGGTGTAGTTCGGTAGTTAGAAATGCTTTCATTGCCCTTATCCTATTTGTTCTGCAGGTTTTTCGTTTTCCTTAGATTTATAGACTGGACATGAGGAAAATAAAAAATAATCAGAATACTTCAGGCAAAGATTTCAGGCGTTCACCAAAGCCTTATGGTACTAGATCTTAGCAGGATCTTGTACTAGAAACTTAGCAAGTGCAAATATACTAAGACAAGACATTAAACAATAAGTGCACCAGATGAAATACCTGAAGAGAAATATCAAGTTTCCTCCGACTGCATCTCCCTCTGGGTCTCTTAATAATGGACTTCATCAAAACCAAGATTAGAAATTTTCTATTTCAGCATATGGCAAGGGGGCTGAACTAATAAGACTTTGAAGAAGACATTGTAACATTGACATGGAAATTGTCTATGTTAGATGTGAGAACATGTTCACTGATTTGAGTCTGACTTAGGATGTTACATCGATTATTCACAAGATCCTGGTTGAGTTTGTGATATTCACAAAATCTCCTCCTAATGTGCAAGCTAGACCAGAAATTCCAAGAACACACACACACACACACACACACACACTTTAAATGGAATGTGTGCATGAAAGGACTAAAGGATAGAATGGTGATGAAAACATTGTAGCTAGCTTTAGAAGGACAGATCTGGACAGATAGAGATGTGGATAAAGCGTAGTTCAAGCGAAAGGAATACCAAGAGCAAAAGCAGGTACAGAGGTGAGAAATGCCAATTGAAAACAGGACTTTAAATAGTTGCATTTTGCTGGGCTATGGTGTCTTCAAGGAAAATGCACGCTGAATTAAATGTGAAGGAATATAAATATTGTGCTGTAGGCAGCTGTGAGTCATGGTTGTTCTTGTTCAGGATGTTACAGTATCTGAACTATACTTCAAAAAGATTAATCTGTATATAAGAAGGATTAATATCCATATTATTTGTGAATATATCAACAGTGAGAAAAAATATGTGTATAAGATGTCACTGCACAAACACAAGAAAACTTATAAGGAGGCATGCACTTATTTTGGCATCCAAGATCCAAAATAGGAAACACAGGACAAGACTCGGGCATTGGTTACCTAAGTTACTTCCCTATCAAAAATGACCAGGTGTACGCTGCCCTGGGAGGCCTCAACTGTTACTAGGCTCTTAGATTACTCATTATTCTGACTGAAAAATTCTTTGGAGAGCACATGCACTGTAAAGACCTAAATCCTCCAGCCTGGAAGAATCGGTCCTTTTGTTTATGATGTGAGTCCAATCTCAGAGCTATATTCTTTTGCACAAATAATGGAAGGCATATTAATCTCCCACCCAACAAATGCTACTTGGCTATTGTGAAAAATGCCTAGCATTCTTAGCATATCCTAATGCATAATTGCTCTGGTCCATTCCACCCTGGTTGTCATTCAGAAATACTGTGAGAGTCATTAGAGAATGAACCACACATTGAAGCTAATTAGTCTACAATGCTAATAAAATACAAACTACTTTTAATAAGCTATTCGCCATCAACATTGTATTAGGCCATTCTTGCAGTGCTGTAAAAAATACCTTCCTGGCCAACATGGTGAAACCCCATCTCTACCAAAAACATAAAAATTCGCTGGGCGTGGTGGCGGGTGCTTGTGGTCCCAGCTACTCAGGAGGCTGAGGCAGGAGAATCGCTTGAACCCGGGAGGTGGAGGTTGCAGTGAACTGAGATCACGCCATTGCACTCCAGCCTGGGCGACAGAGCGAGACGCCGTCTCAAAAAAAAAAAAAAAAAGAAAAGAAATACCTAAGACTGGGTAATTTATAAAGACAAGAGTTTTAATTGGCTCATGGTTCTTCAGGCTTTACAGGAAGCATGGTGTTAACATCTGCTTGGCTTCTGGTAAAGCCTCAGAGAGCCTTCAATCACGGCAGAAGGGGAAGGTGGAGAAGACACATCACATGGCAAAAGCAGGAGATGAGAAAGAGTGGGGGAGGAGGTGTCATACACTTTAAGCCACCAGATCTCATGTGAACTCAGAGAGCTCACTTATTGCCAAGTGATTTATCACTCAAACCATTCATGAGAGATCTGCCCTATGATTCAAACACCTCCTGCCAGGCCCCACCTCCAATACTGGAGATTATAATTCAACATGAGATTTGGCAGGAACTTACATTGAAATTATATCAAACATTATAATGTTACACAACACTATAAATGACCTTTATTATTGAAGTCAACTTGGAGTCTTCTTTTCTCCTTTTATCTTTAAAACCAGTTAATTTCTTATGTTTGTTTTGCAGTGTGGCTTAAAGCTTGAAGCCCTCACACCATAACCTTAAGTTATTTTATGAAATTCACTGCTTCTGTTCTTTATCCCCCTGGAGTTACTCACCTAAAGAACATACGCCTGTGGTTCTCACATCCCTATTACCACTGAGGCCTTGGTGGTCTTCTTTCCCTTATGAATTCTTCTGCTGTGCATTCCTTTTATTTATTTATTTATTTATTTATTTATTTATTTATTTATTTTCTTCCGAGGCAGAGTTTCACTCTTGTTGCCCAGGCTGGAGTGCAATGGCATGATCTTGGCTCACCACAACCTTCGCCTCCCAGGTTCAAGCGATTCTCCTGCCTCAGCCTCCAGAGTAGCTGAGATTACAGGCATGTGCCACCACGCCCTGCTAATTTTTTGTATTTTTAGTAGACACAGGGTTTCTCCATGTTGGTCAGGCTGGTCTCGAACTCCCGACCTCAGGTGATCTGCTCATCTCAGCCTCCCAAAGTGCTGGGATTACAGGAGTGAGCCACAGCGCCCGGCCTCTTCTGTGCATTTCTAGGCCTGTGGTAGTAACTAATGATGCTTTAAAAAATAGGTCACTAGTGTATATTTTGTAAAAAGGGATAGTTGTAGTATGACTTGCAAGTCTTGGAGGTATTGTGTGTTGGGAGTCATACTAAGAAAGGAGGAAATTCTGTTATACAGTAATGTGCCATATAAAGGCAATTCTGGCAATGGTCCCATAAGATTATAATATCTTATTTTTACTGTACTTTTTTTTTTGTTTAGATACACAAATACTTACCAGCACATTAAAATTGGCAACAGTATTCAGTACGGTAACAAAGTGTATGGCTTTGCCACATAGCTATATTGGTATATACACCCAACCATATATTCACAAGATCCTGGTTGAATACCAACTATATTGGTATATACCCCCTAGGTGTGTAGTAGGCTATATGACCAAGGTTTATGTAAATACTTACACAGTGATAAAATCACCTAACAAATAATTTCTCCAACTGTATTCCCATCATTAAGTGATACGTCTGTGGTAGCATATCTTCCTTGCTCTTTCTCTCTTTCTCTATCCCTCTCTTTCTTCTATCTGAAACTAGGCAATGAAGATAGTAGATGAGATTATTTTCTATTGACAGATCAGGAGATATTTTAAGTCTTTTTGCTGTTTATAATCATAGAAGTACAGCCAGTCTGCTGTTCACATGGACTGTTCAGAGACCTAAATATATTAAAATTGATGTATCATGTCAAATAAATACCATAGTTAATACATATCACAGTCAAATTTCACTTATTTTCCTATAATTTGAGAGATGTATAGGGTTTTGGAAAACAGAAAGTAAAATACAGTATAATTAAGCCAAAATTGATATTTTGGGCTATTTTTGCATATCTAAGATGGAAAAATAATAATTCTGTGGATGATTATAATACTGGTGATAATCGCAAAGGTTTTTAGATAATTAGATAGAAGACGCTAATGATTTTTTAAAGAAAATATTTCAAAATAAAATTGCATTTTTGAGACCAACTACATTTTTAAAACAATGTAATAAAAAGACTAAAATTAAAAACAATCTTGAAATTTTTGGTTTTTTTTATTGGATGACAATTAAAGTTTACGATTATTCCAGGGTTGGTATACTTCTGCCTAATTTTCCTTCTCTCCTTATAATCCTCTCTATATGTATCATCAGTCAATGTATAATACATATATACACATTTATACATGTATATTTTTATAATATATATATTATGAAAATAATGGCTGCCTCTTACTATCAGCCACATGAAGATTGTACTAGGAATATTCCATATGTTATCTCACAACAACCCCAGAGAAGAGGTGGTGCTATATCCATTTCATAGCTAGAAACACAGATCTCTGAAGTTTACATATTGGTAACTGGCATCTCTGGGATGCAAATCCAGCTCTTTCTACAACATTAGAAAGTTACTGGATTGATTTCTACATAAGTCAAAAGATAGGTTTATTACTAAATAGTACTGAATTTACACAAAAATGTTCTCTTCCTTTTTATATCCCCCCAGTCTTCTTCACTCTTGGAAGGTATTTTCCAGCATAACTTCCACTTTCCTGCACACTCTCCTCCCCGTTATCAGCTATGAGTAGTACTAACAACTGAAGTTCCTATGAGTGCAACAGACATAAACCAGTAGAAATTAATTTAGTAATTGTCAGAGCAGACAAATAATTCTGTTTCTCAATGTCTGGCTGCTAAAATATCATTGAAAAGGTATTTTCTTAAATGCAAATTTTGGGGGCACCTCCTTCAAGTAATTCTGTTTAGGTGAACTGGGAAGAAGCCTAGGGAATCTCTGTGAAACCTTCTAAGGTGATTCTCATTCACAGGCACATTTGAGAACCACTGGCTAAATCAAAAGCAGAACTGACAGTCAATACTTCATTAAGGCCAAGCTTAAGAATGACTCGGCTGCATATTAGAATCACCTTTTGACATCTTTGAAATCCTGATGTTCAGGCCCTGGCCCGGATCAATCACATCAGGATGTCTGGAGGTGGGATATTTTTAAAGTATTTTTAAAGGTCCCCAGGTAACTACAATATGCAGCCAATATCGAGAATCTCTAAGAGTGGAAATAACCAGTCTGAGTTTTGTTATCAGAAGCGAAATCTGTACAGG
Organism: Pan paniscus; assembly: GCF_029289425.2. Taxonomy (NCBI): domain Eukaryota; kingdom Metazoa; phylum Chordata; class Mammalia; order Primates; family Hominidae; genus Pan; species Pan paniscus. The sequence goes on from NC_073254.2 coordinate 78,127,748, forward strand.
TCTGCAGCAACCTAAGTTCTTGCCTCCTCAGAAGAATGAATTTGACTGAGGCGCATAAGGCAGAAGGAGAGACTGAGGCAAGTTTTAGAGCAGGAGTGAAAGTTGATTAAACAACTTTAAACCAGGAATAAAAGGAAGTAAGGTACACTTGGAAGAAGGCCAAGCAGACGACTTGAGAGAGTAAGTGTACAGTTTAACCATTGACTTAGGTTTTTATACATTAGCATGATTCCAGGGTCTTGTGTTCCTTATCCCCTGATTCTTCCTTTGCAGTGGGCTGTCCACATGCGCAGTGGTCTGCTAGCACTTGGGAGGGAGCATGTGCAGTGTGTTTACTGGAATTGTATACATGCTTACTTGAGGTGTTTTTTCCTTACCAGTCCAGTGTTCCTAAAGGAAGGTCATCTGCTCTTTTGCCTCTTAGTGCACATGCTTGCGTGCACTCACCCAACTCCTGAGATCTTATCAGGAAGCTGCTGATCACCAGTTTCAGGTGTTTCTGTCTATTGGAAGACTGCCTTTCCCTGGTGCTGCTGCAACCAATTATTATTTTAGAGAGACTGTGTAACAACTGCCTGACCATCACCTGATGGTTGCCTGACATTCCCTTGGGGTAGGGGGCTCTCTCCTGCCCTGCTCATGTGTGACTAGCTACTACCATTACAGTCTATTTTGGTTGTTTGTCCTGCAGTTCTCCTCTCTCTTTTCAGTGTTCCACTCTCTGGGCTAGAGTTGCAGAGTTGTCACCCTGAATGTGATGACATGTGAACATCCCTCTCCATCTTGACTATAGCTCCAACAGGGAGCAGGGAACTGGGTTTGCGCTTCTAGGTGGCTTGTCTTCCACTGGATCAAAATATTTAAGTGTTCAAAACTGAAATGTGAAAGAACAATGTATCCTAATTTCATTTATTTATCCAATAGTTATTTAAGCTGAATGTAAACATTACCCCTCACTCACTAAAAGAAATGTAGGTTATACTGTATTTCTAACTTGCTTGCACAAATTCTGACACAAACACACACAGAGAGAGTTACATAATCTCTATTGAAAATTTTTGCTTAAAACTTTGTCGCTTTGTATATTTCAGAACTGTGATGGGAAGAAAGGCAGGCAGAATTGTTAGGCACTCTAGGCTCCTTATAACTGCCTGTTTTGTCTGTGTAAGACTGGACACACAGAAGATAAAATTAAAATCTCAAAGATTATTGACGTTTAGCAGTAAAGGTGTCAAAAACAGATACAACATTTTTTACACAGCATTTCTCTGCTACTCCAATTCCCAAAGGGCATTGTTGGTAAAAGCTTTAAGTTGAGTGGGGGATAATTCAGATTCCTCAGAGAAAACAGGAAGCCAGGGTGAGCATCCAGGGTCAGGCAATCAAAGCTAATGAGGTGATAAAGGACTGGAAGGCTATGAGTCATCGACACCTGCTGGCATTTTTTTCTGGAACACGTTTGAGTATACTTTTTATCTAAAATCTGCCTCCACTCCTTTTTTTCCCCTAATGTGTTTGAATCTGGTCCAGCGTGCTCTTAAATCACCTCAAGGATTGGGATGCTTTGCTCAGTGTCTGTCATAAGAACGTGAAATAAAATAGCAACACTCTGACTGGTGATTGGGAAGTAGAGAAAATTTTTAAATGACCTCCAGTTTATATCTAAGTACATTTTAATCAGGGGATGGGATGGGCCCAAACTCCAGCAGGGCAAGCTCAGAATTTTATGAGTCAATTGTAAATGAGTTTGAAAACAAGTTTAGAACCTAAAATACAATTTGATTCAAAATTCCTCTAGGGAAAAAAAAAAGATTTTAAAACACAGCAAAATGTGACCAGGCACGGTGGCTCACGCCTGTAATCCCAGCACTTTGGGAGGCCGAGGCGGGTGGATCACGAGGTCAGGAGATCGAGAACATCCTGGCTAATACGGTGAAACCCCGTCTCTACTAAAAAATACAAAAAATTAGCTGGGCATGATGGCAGGCCCCTGTAGTCCCAGCTACTCGGGAGGCTGAGGCAGGAGAATGGCGTGAACCCGGGAGGCAGAGCTTGCAGTTAGCCGAGACCGCGCCACTGCACTCCAGCCTGGGCGACAGAGAAAGGCTCCGTCTCAAAAAAATAAATAAATAAATAAATATAATAAAACACAGCAAAATGCACATAAAAGGGCAAATTCAAGGGTAAAAATATTTTACAAGTTCCAGTAACCACACACACACACAAAATCCTATTTAAATATGGGATAGCGGGAAGCTGACATTGTACAACAACAACAACAAAAAAGTACCAGGCTGATCCTGATATTGTTTTAACTCTATCAGTAACTACGAGCCCTGAGGAAGTCATATACAATTTTCAAAACCTTAGGTTCTTCATACTTAAAAGAAAGGTAAGGCATAATTAGTATCTTCCACATCTCCAAAACGTTTAGTTCTGTATGTACTTGGAAACTTCAAACTTCGGATTGTCTAAAAGATCCACGTTTGTTTTATAAAGAATATTGCTTTAAAATTGAATTTGGTACTTTTAATTCCCTCCCCCTTTAAAAAACTAAAACCACCTGAATTCACCCTACTTCAATTTAGTCTATAGAAAACTAACAATGCTCTACTAAAATGCAGGCATTTTCCATAATGCAGAAAACGTTTCAAGGTAAAACATCTTTATAGAAATTGTTTCCCCTTGAGATTGCGCCACTGCACTCCAACCTGGCGATGGACTGAGACTCCATCTAAAAAAAAAAAAAAAAAAAAAAAAAAAAAAATTGTTTCCCTTTAATTCTACATCCCAAAACTGTTTTAATTAAAGAAGACCATGGGGCCAGGTGCGATGGCTCACGCCTGTAATCCCAGCACTTTGGGAGGATGAGGTGGGCAGATCACTTGAGATCAGGAGTTCAAAACCAGCATGGCCATTATGGTGAAACCCTATCTCTACTAAAAATACAAAAATTAGCTGGGTGTGGTGGCAGGCACCTGCAATCTCAGCTGCTTGGGAGGCTGAGGCAGGAGAATTGCTCGAACCCAGGAGGCGGAGGTTGCAGTGAGCCAAGATTGCACCACTGCACTCCAGCCTAGGTGACAGAGCAAGACTCCATCTCAAAAAAAAAAAAAAAGAAAAAAAAGAAGACCATGAAGTCAAGTAACTATCTCTGGAAAGAAAGAATAGATTTTACTATTCATGGATGGGATTTTTCAATGTTTGACCAGCATACCATCCTCTTCCCTCTTGCAAGTTTTTCTTGCTGAATCCTTTTTTCCACCATCATCTTACCTCCCAACAACAGAAATACTTCTCTTAGTTTTCAGTTTCTTCATGAGTTTGTGGTTCAAAAAACTGTCTTGTCATTTCCAGAAGATTTTACTTCTTCCCTCCAAGTGATTCCAACATTTGACATAATAGAGGTAACTACCTTTTTTCTTGAGAAACTCATTAGCTATTTTGAGGCAAATTTTGCTAATAGGACTTCATTCTTATCAGAAATGGTCTGCCTTTAGCTTTATTGTCTAATGTGATGGCAACCATCCAGTTTTAAAATGAATAAAGACTTCAGATTTACCATGCAATTCATAGAAGCTAAAAGGTGAAACCTATTGTGAATCTACATTGATTTAAAGTACAGAGAAGCTTACCATGTAATTCTGTTGTAAAACGCTATGGATTTACTGTACGATATAGAAGCTCATACTGTAGCTTTATTGTGAGACTCCTATTCACTGTGCAGTAGCATGAAACCAACTGAGTCACTTTACGGTGAAACTCTGATTTAATATGGATCCCAAAGGATTGTATTATGTCTCTGTATGGTAATAAAACTTGAAATTTTGTTAATTCATTGTGAATTTCTCAGTAGAAGCCCTTCCGTAGCGAAATTATTAATAACAAAGTTCATAGTACAAATATGCCCAAATCTGAGAGAGGAAATAACAATGTGATCATCTTTAGTGTTAATTCACTTTAATATTAACTATATTTTATAAATACTTTGAGATTGCTAGTGACTATCTTCATTTGCCCACATTTTATTTCCTATTTAGAAAAGTCTATTCATCATTATTTGAACTATAAAACTAAATAAGATAGCATAAAATAGATTATTATTTGAGGAGTGATATTTTAAATATTCAGGAAAAAAGTATACTGTGGGAAGATTGTCAAATTTGAAAATTATATAAAAGAAGCCATAAAGTATATAAAATTTTATGCTATTTATTGGTCTAAATACCATAACTAATTTATAATATTTTTCCTAAATTTATAGATATTTTTCATTGGGAAAGAGTTATTGTTTAAAAGATTATAAATCTGTTACTCATTAGAATAGGCTTACTTTTCTTGAAATTTAATAAAATAAGCTCTTTTCAGAAGAAACTCAGTGTCAAACTTTTTTTTATATATGTTGGGGTTTTGTCCTTTTTATAAATTATTCAAATCTGTCTTTTTCTTAACTCTGCATATTTCTTCTCTAACTTGTAAATGTGTGCTTAGCAGTAAGAAAATGAGTGAATAACCCTGTATTTCAGTCCTGTCTATTCAAGAAATACATTGTGATTTAGTGTGCTAGAAAGATTCTTTTGAACTTTATAGACAGATACAAATCTGTAAGATATCTTCCAGAAAGTTTCATTTTTGAATGTCATCTTTTTCTTAAATGTATATAGAATTTAACTGTGAAGAATGATGTTTGAGGGACTGCTTGAATCTGATATATCATTATATTTTCTGTCAGTCAAAAACTAAATACCTCGGCAGTCTATTAAAAGTAATGAAGTAAATTATTTTTAAAAAATCACACACACTCAAAAAAAATAGTGTTCCTTTATCCTATCCAAAGCAATGAGAATTATTGAGAATGGAGAGAAGGAAACAAGCCAAGAGGCCAAAACACATTGAGATTAAAAGCCTGAAACTAGTCCCACATTTGCTTCCTCCTCTCCCCACAGCGCACACAGCATGTCTGTCCCCAAGGGAATTCCTTGTTTTAAGCTATAGCCCCCAACTAAAGAGGTCTCAAACTGTGTGGGCGTGGTAAAGAGAAATACATGTCTTCTCTCTTGTCACAAAAGATTAAAAATTCTGAAGGTTATTTGCAAATACTTAATTCCTGCTTCCTTCTCCAACTGGAATAGTTAAAAAAAAAAACAAAAAAATTTTTTTTTAGTTTAAATGCATGCTTAACAAATATCAGGTACTATTTTAGTAGTTCTGCATGCATTAACTGATTTAATCCTCACATTGACTTTTGAAGTTTTATTGCGACCCTCATTTTACCAATGCAAAAGCTGAGCACAGAAGGTTAAAAAAAAAAAAAAAAAAAAAACTACCCAAAGACTCAAGAGATAGTAAGTGGTAGAGCTGAGCCTCCAATAAAACTACCCAAAGACTCAAGAGATAATAAGTGGTAGAGCTGAGCCTCCAACTCAGATAGTCTAATTCCAGAGACTACACCATGTAAGACTCCACACTCAACTTCCCCAATAAGCCTAGTGACTATACTTTTTCAGGTTGTACAGTTGTTTGTGTTTCTTTGTAGAGATTTAGATCTATTACAGATAAATACATTATTTCCTTCTATCCCATTATTCTCTGTGTGTGTGTGTGTGTGTGTGTGTGTGTGTGTGTGTGTGTGTGTGAATCTGATGTGAATAATGCATTTCAGAATTCTTTAGAGTACTGTGGGCAAATGCAATGTGTAAAATGTCCTTTCCTGTTGTAAGTACATATCCTGAAATAGCTGTTTCTGTCCTATGAAAATCTGCACTTATTATTAACAAGAATAAAGAGGTGTTGCATAACTCCAACTAGTATCAAACAAAAACCATGTGATCTCTTGACATTGCAAGAATTTTCCCTCCTGGGAATATCAGATAGCTCAAAAAGGTTAAACGTGCTGCCAAAATTATATTCTTAAAAATATCCCAAACCGTATAAGACAGAAGCCATTCAATCAGAAACTATTCTGTATGGAATCTCTCTCCTTCCTAAAAGAAATAAGTGATGAAGTGAAATGAGATCATTCACATGTCAAGAAGGTATTAACTGTCTTAGCTGCAATCTTGATTAATAGTCATCACATTGGACCTAATAGCACAGCAGATAACATACTTTTTTAAGCACGTAAAAGCCTTCCTCAGATATTAAGAAGATATTCTACGTATGAGAACAGCTGTTTGGCTTCTGTAGCAGTTTAGAATAGCAAATGTTAGCTCCAAGGGCACACGAAACTATAAGCATGGAAGTGGCATCTTGAAAGCAGCAAAAACCTCTGTGGATTTTTTTTCCCCTCAGATTCAGGGCTTATGGAAACCTCTGTGAACTACTGGACAGGTCTTGATCTTGCAGAACAGTGCTTCTCAAACTTAAGCATTCAGAGAATATGCCTAGAGCCCTTGTGAAAATACACATTTCTGAGCCTGTCAGTTTGCATTTCTAAAAAGCTCAGAGCTAATGCTTGTGCTGCTACAAGGACCCCAGTTTAAGTCACTTTGAACAGTGCTATTTCAGGGCATCCTGTAACCACTGTGAATCCTGAAACTGCCTCACTTTTTTCACTATTCTATTCTTTTCTCTCTTACCAGTGAGACAGAGAAACAGCCCTGGCAACCATAAGGTCACTGTGCAGCATAGGGCTTCTCTAACTGGGAATATGAGCATGAATATCAAGTATTTCTGAAACGGGGGATCCATTCTATCCCACCTTCTCCATGAGCTTCAATGAGGCAGGTGGCCTTGCCAATTGAATTCTTGGTTGTTGTTTCATTCTATTAAGAGAAGCCATGAGGATTTGTAGTACATGTAGGGTCTAATTCAAATGCTCTTTGCAGATTTCAGTCAAGACATTTCTTTATTCTCCACTTGGCTTTAGGCTTCTGTTAATCTAACCCATAGCATAGTTTTCAGTTGAAGTGTTGAGTAGTTAAATCATACAATCACTCAGTGTCACATCTTAAGAGGGATGTCCAAAGAAGCTTAATATAATACATTTGTGAAGCTTCTTAGCAACAGGATCTGACTTTGTATGTAGTATTTTTATGTAAAAAAAAAAAAAGGAAAACAATTAGTGTAACAGATTTGTTGTTATAGGTAAAAAGGACATGCTCATTTAATAGATGGGGGAATTTTGGCTCTAAAAATTAGAATACTTTTTCAAGAACGTGTGTCAAGAACATTGAGGGACAGACAGCAGGCCTGCTGTGTGCCACAGTATGTGGAATGAGGTGAAGCTGTAGCTGAAGCAAGCTGCCAAGCGGGCCTCCTAGGTCCATCATTGGATAAAGGACACAACTGAGGCTAGAACACCTACAGTGCCAGAAAGAATTGAAGTAGCACTGAGATGGCAGAAGAGAGGGAACTCGAGGATGCCCTCACCATGTGAAGAGAAGAGACTGCATGTCTCACTAGCCCTCCTAGCCTGAAACAATAGGCGGCAGCAGATGACTAATTACCAGGTGTGACAAGCGACTTCTTCTAGAGGGAGGCCAGTGAAGACTCTAAAAATAGTAAAGAACCAATATGTAGATTTTTAGGCCAACAGAGTGAGGAAGAGGTGATAAATTAAACACCGATGTGTTGACTTTGAAATACCTGTGGGACATTTGAGTGGATGTACACTTTGAGAAACTAACTTGACAATCATTTGCTTATAAGTAAAAATTGAAGGTATAGGCTTTACTATCAGCATCATTGGGTTTTTATGCCATCCCACCAGGTTCCTTTGCCTGACCCATCCGTGTTATAATAGAGAAAAGCCATGTTCACACAATGTGACATCTCCCTTCCAGGCCACAGTTCACTGGATGAGGAGTCAGTGCATTGCCCACATTAAACTAATGAATTTAGAGTTTGGACTAGAATAGACTAGCTTCAAACAGGTTGCTTGTTCAACATAAAAGATGTAAATTTGGGAAGTTGTTTCAGCAGCCATTTGCCATCATGTCGAGAAAGAAACAGAGAAAGCCAGTCTAAAGCAGGAGTGAAAGGATGATGCTGGCATGAGGAGAAACACAACAGAGGTAAGAACAGATAGAAAAGATGTCCTGGGTTATCTACAGTGCTTCAGTTTTAGGTTAGATTCATTCCTAACACCTAGACACATTGAAGGTCTTAGAGTCCATGAGGCACTCTTCTATCTCAACCAAAAAAATTCCTTATTTTGTTTAATCAAGTTCAGTTTGATTTCCATTACTTTAAACCGAGAGTCTTGGCCAGGCACAGTGGCTCATGCCTGTAATCCCAGCACTTTGGGAGGCTGAGGCGGGTGGATCACTTGAGGCCAGGAGTTCAAGACCAGACTGGCCAACATGATGAAACCCCGTCTCTACTAAGAATACAAAAATTAGCCAGGCATGGTGGTGTGTGCCTGCCATCCCAGCTACTTGGTAGGCTGAGGCAGGAGATTCATTTGAACCTGGAAGGCAGAGATTGCAGTGAGCTAAGATCGTGTCAGCCTGGGTGACAGAATGAGACTGTGTCTCAAAAATAAGTAAATAAATAAACAAATAAATAAATAAATGTCTTAATCCATGGAAAATAATAGTAATAATAAATAAGATGTTGTGGAGACAATTTTTAGAGGGAAGAAAGGACCAAGAATGGAAGGATCTTGAATAATATTCAACATCGAATTTCAGGCAGAAAAGAGGAATTCACAAGACATTGAAAAGCTGAGAAGTGGCCAGAGAAAGAACATCTAGAACCTCTAGTGCCTTTCAAGTCAAGAGAAAACCATTTTGACAAAGAGGTAGAGGTCAGCAATTTCAAATTCTGTTTACTAGTCATAAAACATGAATGAGAAATGTCCCCTGTATTTAACAAGTGGGAGGTTATGATTAACCTTGGTGAGAACAGTTGAAGGGGATTGGTGGAGGTAGAAACGAAAATATTTGAGGGCAGTGACGGGAAGCTATGAGGAGTAAATAGAGGAAGTAGAAAGAGCAAGGACATGTAACCTAATCAATAAATTTGATTTTAAAGACAAGGACAGAAGTGAGAAGGGTACTTCAGATTAATAGATTTTTTTCCATGTGTATGTGTGTGTGTATGTGCGCGCGCGTGTGCATTATGCACCTTGCAACCATGTCAATGTGCTTAAATTCTGATGGGAAAGAAACACCAGGAGAGGAACATACTGGAGATACAGTAGAGATTGGGTACTGGCATGAGAAGGCCACAGGGGTGGGATCCTGCCAACAGTGAGAGGCACCCCTTGCACTGAAAGTTAAGAGAAGGAAGAAAGGTGCTAAGTCTGAGATAAGACGCCTGTTCTTTGTCAGGGAATTAAGGAAGTGTGGCCACGAGACACAGCACTATTAGAGTTAGTTGTATCTGCCCCTTCCTAGCCACATTTCTTTTCCTTCTTCAAGTGCTGGGGACATGGGACCTTATAACCCTTGCCATCCAGTGAGAAAGGTGGTTGGAGCCAAAGAAGGCTGAGATCCAGCCCAAGACTTCACATTGCTTGATCAATGGCATCCTCCTCTATGCTGTTTTGTTCTCTCCTCACCACATAAATTCTATCCTCCATCCATAGACATTTAGAAACATTTGTTCTCTCACTTAAAGTTAAAAGCTCTTTGTGGGAGAAAAACATGTATTGTCCAGTTTTGTATCTTCCCCTTCGTAACTTACATACAAATGGCTCTCAAAAGCAATTATTTCAAAAATTGAATAAAAATGCTACCTAGTGTCTAACTTAAACAACAATTCATTATCTAACAATCCTTTTTCACTTCAAACACTAAAGTATCATAATTTGTTTACCTCATAAAAAGTGAATTGATATATATGTTTTCTAGTGATCACAGAAAGAAGACACTTCGTAGCATTTATTTAATTTGTAGATATTGTAGAAGCTCTTATAATGTGATTCATTTTAATGAACCTCCAAATAAGTAACAAATTACTAGATTTTCTTTTTTTCATAGTTTATTAAAGATTTCTTCTTTAGTTCTTTTCAGAACTATTTATTTCAAATCTATTGTAGAGTCATCCAAAATTTAAGACATTTAGATTAATTTTAGGCATTACAGAATGCAGCTAATATTTCTATGGTTTCATATTTCTACGTCTGTTGAATATACCCTTAAATATTGGTAATATCATATCCTGTCAACACTCCTTTCCCCCCCTCCCCTCTGATATTGAGCCTGTATTTAATATCTATTAACCTAAAAATATTCAAATGCAAGTCATGTGATTGGGAATGCCTTTCTGCTGTTAGTATTTCTAATACATGTTTTCAATTTTCATTTATTCAAAGTAACTAGATTGAAAATCCAGTTACTTTTATGTTTAATATTCAGCTTTGCTCTGAATTCTGAGCCACCAACACTGTTTAATGGTACGTTGCTGCCCTCTAGCTTATGTTTGAAAAGTTTTCTATAATGTAACAATTTATCCAGTAGTCTCTTGGATATGCCCAATACATTGATATTCATTTGTATTTAATGAATCCTATATTAGCGGTTTTATAAACATTAAATTTTTATAGTTATTAATTAAAGTGTTATTTTTCTTTCCAGGTAAAACTGATCTTATTAATCTTAGGAAACATCTTGAAGAGACAAGAAAAACTTTGTTATGTCATTGTGTAGCAGGTTCTCAGCCAATTTCTTTTTCCCTTAATTTACACATTTCGCCTCCATATAGGTTGGCTATTTTCAAAAATCAGTGTGTTTTCTTATCTTTTATTTCTTAAGCAGCCAGAGAGAAGTATCAAATCTTTTATGCTCTCAATGAATGCTGAGTTCTTGTCAAAGAATATTTCTAAAAATGAAACAAAATAAATTGATTGGCACTATTTCAAATTCTAAGGATGGTCAGAAATTTCAGCCAGGTGTTTTTTGTGTTCAAACAAATTAAGAAACTACTTAAGGCTTGAATTACTGTTATCTGACCAAAGTTCTGAAATAATGTTATGGCATCATACTTCTTTGTCATAAGACCTTCTGGCCTGGATAGAGTTATCAAGCATGTATCTACTACCTACTTCTGTTCATTTTAATGCCTAGAAGCCTTAAAACTAAAATGTAATATTCAGCATAATTTTCAGTATTGTACTTAGCTGAGACTGTAGTGAAGGGCATTCTGGTGTAGCACAGAGACCATGAGACTGAAAGTAGAAACCTGGATTTGATTCCTAGTTCGTTCAACACAACAACTTTTTAGGGTCTTAAATCTCTTGTTTTTAAAAATAATAAGTCTACCTTTCTCATAAAATTGTAGACAGCATGAAATAAGGAAATGAATGAGAAAGTGCCCACATGATGTATGTTATGTACTAAGAGCTTAATAAACCTTTGTTTAATCCGTATCTAGTATAAACATTCAATTGTTCCTAGTCTTCTGATTAAGAGTAATTCTCTGCCTTTCTTTCTTCTTCTCTTTTATCAAAGTTTTCTTGCTTTTCGCGTGTCTTTTTATATACTGTTTTTCAGTTAGGCTTCTTTTTAAAAATTCTAGCTACTTTAAGAAAAAAAGAAATTTATTTAAAAAATATTAGATATTTAATAGAATCTCGGAGGGCCAGAAAATCAGGTTCAGAAGCTACGCTTGACTGTTCCAGAGATCCGACAGCCACTGGCACTGGCAATAGCACCACCAATGCCCCCCCACAATGCCACCCCAGGATGGCACCCATGGATGCCTGTCGCTGCTGCCTCCCTCAAGCTCAGCAGAGTGGAGTCCATGTTTTATGACTGCATCTGATTGGCAGAGTCCTTGTACCATGGTGTGTCCGGAATTGGTGGGTTCTTGGTCTCACTGACTTCAAGAATGAAGCCGCGGACCCTCGCGGTGAGTGTTAACAGTTCTTAAAGGCGGCGTGTCCGGAGTTGTTTCCTTCTGATGTTCGGAGTTTCTTTCTTCTGGTGGGTTCGTGGTCTCACGAGTGAAGCTGCGGACCTTCGCGGTGAGTGTTACAGCTCTTAAGGTGGCACGTCTGGAGATGTTCGTTCCTCCCAGTGGGTTCGTGGTCTCGTTGGCTTCAGAAGTGAAGCTGCAGACCTTCGCGGTGAGTGTTACAGCTCATAAAGGCAGTGTGGACCCAAAGAGTGAGGGCAGCAAGATTTATTGCAAAGAGCGAAGGAACAAACCTTCCACGGTGTGGAGGGGGACCCCAGCGGGTTGCCAGTGCTGCCTCAGGCAACCTGCTTTTATTCTCTTATCTGGCCCCACCCACATCTTAATGATTGGTAGAGCCCAGTGGTCTGTTTTGACAGAGCGCTGACTGGTGCGTTTATAATCCCTGAGCTAGACACAAAGGTTCTCCACCTCCCCACCAGATTAGCTAGATACAGAGTGCCAATTGGTGCATTCACAAACCCTGAGCTAGACACAGGGTGCTGATTGGTGTGTTTACAAACCTTGAGCTAGATACAGAGTGCCAATTGGTGTATTTACAATCCCTGAGCTAGACACAAAGGTTCTCCACCTCCCTACCAGATTAGCTAGATACAGAGTGTCCACACAAAGGTTCTCCAAGTCCCCACCAGAGTAACTAGATCCAGAGTGTCGATTGGTGTATTCACAAACCCTGAGCTAGACACAGGGTGCTGATTGCTGTGTTTACAAACCTTGAGCTAGATACAAAGTGCCGATTCGTGTATTTACAATCCCTTAGCTAGATATAAAGGTTCTCCACGTCCCCACCAGACTCAGGAGCCCAGCTGGTTTCACCCAGCGGATCCCGCACCAGGGGCTGCAGGTGGAGCTGCCTGCCAGTCCTGTGCCGCCAGCGGGCACTCCTCAGCCCTTGGGACTGGGCGCCTTGGAGCAGGGGGCGGCCCTCGTCTGGGAGGCTGGGGCCGCACAGGAGCCCACGGAGTAGGGGGAGGCTCGGGCATGGTGGGCTGCAGATCCGGAGCCCTGCCCCGAGGCAAGGCAGCTAAGGCCAGGCAAGAAATTGAGCACAGCAACTGCTGGCCCAGGTGCTAAGCCCCTCACTACCCCGGCCGCTCGGTCGCTCCGAGTGCAGGGTCCTCTGAGCCCACTCCCACCCGGAACTCGCGCTGGCCCGCAAACACCGCGCGCAGCCCGGGTTCCCGCCCGCGCCTCTCCCTCCACACCTCCCAGCAAGCTGAGGGAGCCGGCTCCGGCCTTGGCCAGCCCGGAAAGGGACTCCCACAGTGCAGCGGCGGGCTGAAGGGCTCCTCAAGTGCCGCCAAAGTGGGAGCCCAGGCAGAGGAGGCGCCGAGAGCAAGCGAGGGCTGTGAGGACTGCCAGCACGCTGTCACCTCTCAATGGCAGCAAGAGAAATTGGGAAGGTGAGGTTCTGACTTCTACTTTCTGAGAAAAGAGCCCAAAGAAGAGGGATTCCACAAATCTAAGAGAGCTATTGAAAGGTTCCACATGGCTAAAAAGCATGATAACTTCACCTTGCTCTTTTTTGTTTTTGTTTTTATTGTTGTTGTTCTTTTGATCCCCATCAAGCTAATCAAATGGTGTTTACTCAGGAGTTTCTAGAAGCAGAAAACCTGAAGAAGTTCTAATGACAGAAATTGCAGGATCAATAAAAAAACACAAACTGTTGGACTTCTCCACTGTCTCTATTCCTCCCTCTCTCTGGGTAGGTGAATTTGTGTGTTTTATACTGGACAAGCATAGTATTGTACTATGCTAATAACATATGCATTGATTGATTAAACATTAATTGAATTCCAGAACATATGCAAGGAACAAGAAGTATTAATGCAAATGTAAGTAAGATCTGTACCTTTTATTCTGAGAATTCACATCCTAATTAGCAATTAGGAAGTATCATGTAAACCCCTAATTATAGGCAGCATGAGAAGAGCTTTAACAGGGAAGGCACTGTGCACATAGGCAATGTTTAAAGACACAAATTCTTACCCCTGTCATAGAAAACCCAAGGTTAAAGGTATTGTCCAGTCATACCTATATCATAAACATATTGGTAAGCGTATTTTGTCAAACAGGTGACTGGAGATATGTCAATAGACTGTTCTGTTTTACTGATAAGCTCAGACTTCACTGTATGCTTTCAATTTTTATTCAGATTAAAGTTTTTTGATCTTTCATTGCCTTCAAATAATCATTTCAAGCGTTGTTGTTATTCACACACTGTAAAATGAAATTTTAGATTATAGAATGTCCTTGAAAATAGAAACTTGTTACAATACTAATGTTTTAATTTCTAGTCTTAAAATATTATCACTTTTAATTTACATTTCTTATGTATACTCATTTAATTACCAACTTTAAATTCAGTAATCACATTTTTCCCCTAAGCTTTGATTAGAACAATTATAGTAAATGAAAATAAGAAAGCAATTTTTGTAAAGCTATTTATAAAGCACCCTTTTCGAGCCATAAAGAAGCTTTCCAAATAGTTTTTTTCAGCATTAGGTCTACAAAAAAAATTATTTATGTTCTGCTTAAGATACACAGATCCACAACTCTTTCATCGTCTGCTCATCTTTGTTTTGGTCTCCCCTAGTATGATGGCTCCCAGCTGAAGGCTTAGCACACAAATGGTGCTCAATAAGTGCTGCTGAATGAATGTCTTACCCTCTTAACCCAGACCAAGAAGGTAGAAGCATCAGCAGAAAGTCCCTTCAACAATAGAAAGCCTATGAACAGATGAAAGAAATAGAAAAATAGATAACTGATTTTTACATGTGCCTACCCCAATTTGTCTTTGGCCCTGAACTCTGCTGGCCAATGCCTCTTTTTGGGTTGCCTTAAAGAACAAGAATATACATCAGCACACACCTAACTGAAATCTTGGTGGAGACTGCCACACCAACTTACGTTATCAACTGATTTGTAATCTATGGCTGAATATTTTCTTTGACTCACTACTGTACACTTAATACTGAAGATAATATTCCTAGTTATATAATTCCTTCACATGGCATCCTGAGTACTGTGTTTTTAAGTTATGCTAATAATGCGAAAGGGGAAAAAACGGCTTCAAACACTGTGATTATCAGACTTTTTACAGCATCTTTACTCATTATGGTAAAATGAAGTCAATGCATTAGACATGTTTCATTAAGGCCCGTGGACTATAAAGGGATATGCCACTTTATAGGGATGGGTTAGAGCCAATCCCATTTTTTGCATGTGTGGATCCCTTTGATTAACTCAGATTATCCTCTCTAGAAGTGGGAATATTGAGGAAGTCATCTTTCACTGGTTCTTATACCTTTATTCTTTCATCCCCCAATCCCTCAAATTCCCCACTCATATGCACACACACACACACAAACACACATACAACACACACATGGAAAAGAGAAAATAAATTTCATTGCAACTAACAAAGAATCAAAATCATTGTGGCTTAAAGAAGATAGAAGTTTGGTTCTCTCTCAGGTAAACATCTGGATGTAGGCAAGTCAAACTGCTCTACAAAGCAGAGATTCCACCTTATTACTGTACCCTGTGGAGCAAACCTCCCTTCCCAAGGACATTATCCTAGCCACATTATCTGTAGGCCACTCAGCAGGAAGGGTGAAGGCAGCAAGAGAAAGAAAGGGCAGAGCACACAGCATCCGTCATTTAAAAAAGTGTTCTAAAGTGTGATAGGGCATGGTGGCTCATGCCTGTAATCCTAGCACTTTGGGAGGCCAAGGCAGGCTGATCACCTGAGTTCAGGAGTTCAAGACCAGACTGGCCAATATGGTGAAACCCCATCTCTACTAAAAGGCCAGGCATGGTAGCAGGCACCTGGGATCCCAGCTACTTGGGAGGCTGAGGCAGGAGAATTGCTTGAACCCAGGAGGCAGAGGTTGCAGTGAGCCAAGACCCCCCCCCCCCCCCCCCATTGCACTTCAGCCTGGGTGACAAAGCGAGACTCCATCTCGGAAAAAAAAAAATACAAGAAAAGAAAAGAAAATGTCCTAAAGAACTTATATGCAACACTTCTGCTTTCACCTCTTTGCACTTAACCTAATAACATGACCACATCCAACCTTAATGAAGGCTCAGAAATATCATTTCATTTTTCATTGCTTTCAAAGAACATATTGAGGTTTTATTACTGAGAACAGAGGGGAAAATGAACAGAGGGGAATTTTCTAGCAGACAGCTAGAAAATTGGCATGAGAGTCTTCCTTATCCCTCCCATGATGTAATGTGTGGGATTTCATTCTGGAGGTTTCAGGACAGGTTCCCTTCCTTCCCTCACCTACCCTACACTATCTTTCTCTCTACCCCATATGCATCCATGAATTTTATTCTTTTCTTTTTTTTAAGACAGTGTCTCACTCTGTCACCCAAGCTGGAGTGCAGTGGTGTGATTATGGCTCACTGCAGCCTGAAACTCCCAGGCTCAAGCGATCCTCCCTTCTCAGCCTCCCACATAGCTGGGACTACAGGCATGTGCCACCATGCGAGGCACTTTTTTTTTTTTTTTTTGTAGAAACAGGGGTCTCACTATGTGGTCCAGGCTGGACTCAAACTCCTGGCCTCAAGCAATCCTCCTGCCTTGGCCTCCCAAAGTGCTGGGAACTTTCTTCTTATGTATCCAAACACACTTCTCCTGCTCAAAGGAAAAAAGAAGGGAGTAATTAGTGAAGGATAGACTGACTTTCACTGTTTAAGCTACTGAGTAATATGAATTTTAATAAGAGGATCTGAGCCAAATTCTAATCCTCTGCTTGTGTGTTTGCTATCTAAATTGAGACCACAGTCAGTTTTAATTGAACATAAAATCTGCTGTTTGATCCTAAGCAGTAGAATAATGTTTCATTTGCTAGTAAGTGGATTTTGGACTTCTTCCCAAAAGAAGCTAAACTTTTGTGATAGTTACAATATTATCTCATTCAAACAAAGGCCTGGAACACGTAATATTCTCTGGGGAGGTACCAACCTCTGTGAGCAGCAGATTCAGTAATTTGAATAACAAACTTAAACTCCAAACATAGCCCTGGCTAGCCAGGCAGTTGTTCTCACACTCCACAGAGCACTAGAGGTTTCAGAGGAACATCTAGTTTCAAAGAATGAAGCAGAGTAGACAGAGCCCACCTACCCTCACACACAAACATCTTTCTATCTATACTTTGTGTATTGAACTTCTATATGAGGCATTGTTAAAAGAAAGGCTTTAACTACTTTTAAAATCTGACCTCGTTGTTCCCAGCTCCAATTCTATTCCTTAGGGATTTGTTTCTTGAGGACATTATAACCTTGAAGTTCATAAGCTTTTCAGGAGCTAGTGGAGAAGGGTGAAAAGAGAAGAGACTTAGGGGAAAACTGCCTACCTGTCATTATATTTTGGCAAAAGTTTATTTAACTTGTTTAGAAAGACCATAATGGTGCATACAACCTGGATTCACAATATTATTTGATTAGCGAGACTATATTAGTATATTTGTCTCCCTGGAAATCATAACCTATGTGTACCATTAAAATTTTTTCTCCTTTTCTTTTTTTTCTTTTTTAGTCATTTAAATTTTGCTTTCTAATGCTTAAGTCTTTTTTTTCTTAATGTGCAAATATATTTATTGCCGCCCAAAATTGGATATTCTTATCCAGGTCAACATACACATAGGAAATGACTAACTGACAAGATCTGGTAAGTTTGAATATTATAGCTTCACCACAACTTTGTTGTTTGTTTCTGTTATCAGAATCTTCTCAGCAGTCCTACTTCATCTGTCAAATATTCCATGGACAAAAAAAAAAGTCAAAATCATTCGTAATCTTGTTATTGTTGCTGTTGTTAATTACAAAAGTTCAGTCTTTTTGTTTTGGTAGATTAGCTTTAAGTAACAATTACATGTCTAAAGGAGTAGTTGTGAGCTCTATTCTAAATAAAATACTCTAAGAATTTATTTCTCTCTGCAGCTATTTCTTCATTCTCCAACTCATATTTCTTCATGGCAACAAAATATCGAATAAAGGTTTCTCCTAGAGCCTGTCTCAGGCATTGATCTTCTTCCAGTGCCACAAGGGCATCTTCTAGTTTTAAAGGGATCTCAGAAGGTTCTACTTGGTAAAAGTCTGTGCTCTCATCTGGACCAGCCAAGACCTCATTACTGCTATGAAGTCCATCTAAGCCAGCAGCAACAGTTGCAGCCAGCACCAAGTAAGGGTTTGCTGTTGCTGAGCCTAGTTTATTTTCTATCCGGGTGCCTTTCTCTCCATGACATTTGATATTAAATATACAGCTGTTGTCATTGTATCCCCATGTTGTAGGCACACTCTTCTTCAGGTCTTTCCTGTCCTTGGAATAACGCTTTCGGCAGCTAACAGAAGGCGCCATCAGGCAGCTGAGCGCAGCAGAGTGCTTCAAGAGTCCTGCCAACCATTTTTTCCCAGTGATCGTGAGCTGCTTAGTTCCAGAAGTGCTGCAGAACATGTTTTTCTTCCTATCGACATCCCAGAGACTATGAGACAAAATCCCTGAATCACAAAATCCAGTCTCAATGAAGAAGCTGGCAATGTAGTTATATTTCCTTGCCACTTCTTTGACACCTGTTCTGAGGGTAAATGCATTATCAGCTGAGCTAATGCCAAATTCAGGCAGGAAAGAGATTTCCATCTGACCAGGCCTGGTAGAGGAGGAAAAACTCTCGACATTGGCTCCAGTGTGATACAAGCCATCAACAAGTTCCTGCATGAAGGGCTGATCATGGTTATTTAAAAATGCTGAAGCAGGAAAAGATATAATCTTTGAATTTAAAATTTCGGGCACACCAAAAATGCAAAAATCATAGATGAAAGCAGAAAGCAGGGAAAAGCCAGAGGCCTGCAGCTGGCTCAGCTGCCTCTTTGCAATGTACCTTGGGGAAGTCAAAAGAGGCTCACCAGTCACAGTGAAGGTATCACATATCACTCTTGCAGTTCTGTCAGCCCATGGCAAAACTCTAAAGGTTGATAACTCTGGCATTAGGACTATGTCGCTATTAAAGCATGTGGCTCTTATGTGATTCATTTCATTGTCCTTAGGATTTGGTATCACTTCAAGATAACCTCGGGGCATGCAAACACCATGGCTCACTTTCTCCTAAAGAAGGAAAAAAATGAAGAAATTAGGTTTTGAAAACAAACAAAAGGGTCGGGTGGGGGGGGTGGAAAAAGGCTTGCTAATGAAAAAAAAATATATATATATATATAAAATATATATATATATATGTTTAACATTTGTTGGTTAACACTAACTTGATATCAGATAAATGTTAAACATTTTAAAATAAAACCCCCAAAGGCAACTTTATAAACAATGCATTGTTTTAAGCCTTGAAGGCCTTATATGCTCTTAGATCTGAAAATAGCAGTTATAAATGAAAGGTATAATGATAAAGAAAATCCGTTACAGCAAAAAACAAAGGTAAAGCCTTATGGAATTATTTGAAATTATCATCATCAAAAGTGCTTCCTGAAGCACTTTTTATTTTATAGTACAGTTGTTAATTCTTCAGATAAGGCTTTATTTTTGCTTATTTTATTGTAATCCTGAGTTAACTGACCCTCAAAAGTCTACAGTAAACAATTCTCAATCCTTCTCAAATTGCAGACTATGGTCAGTACTGTGGCACACAGCACATTTGTCCTAACACCAGGGGAGCCAGGATGCTGACAGCTGCATTCCTCTCTTTATTCACTTTTACAACCCATTTAAGAATTAAAAACCTCACTGTCTCAGAGTCCCAGAACCCTTGTCCATGAATGTGGACCTATAACTCCAAAGTTATAGCTTCCAAAATGTTGTAGCCTTCAAGTCAGCATGAACTGGGTGTCAACAGATCTGCCTTCTCATCCTAGCTCTTTCGTTAATTGCTTCTGTGAATTTCGGCAAGTCATTGGATTATGTGCCTCAGCTTCCACATCAGTAAAACAAGTGTTAGTCTAGATGACTGCTAAGGTACTTTCTAGCCATCTATCTCTAGGGTTCAGTGAATTTGGTCATTTATTTAACTTTTGCTCTGTGCCAGGCAACAGGGAAGCAATAAGGTTATTAAGTTGAACAGACACATAAAACAATTTCTGAAAATTATGTATTAGAAATATCAACAAGGTTGAATGTTACGTTAATAGATGGAGAAAAATCACTGAGTATAAAAGGTTGGTTCCCATGAAGTCAGTGAAGATCATGAGGTTAATAAAACACTCTAACAATCTGCAAGCCAGACAATTTCCTTTCCTTTCTTTCTCTTTCTTTCTCTTTTTTTCCCCTTATAAACAACAGAAACTTATTCCTCTTTAGTTCTGGAGACTGAGAAGTGCGAGATAAAGGCAACAGCAGATTTGGTGTCTGGTGAGGGCTGCTTTCTGGTTCGTATATGGCTTCTTCTTGTGTATCCTTACATGGTGGAAGGAAGCCAGACTATTTCTTATGCTACCTCCAGACCCCAAGAAGCATGGCTATCAAAGAGGGGCTGGTATTAGCCAAAGTAATTTACTGGTTCACTCTTCGGCATTTGCCCATGAACCACTGCCTCCACTTTCAACCATCTCTACACATATTTTCGAATGCTATTTGACTGAACTGATCCAACTCCACTTTAACCAATAATAAAGTTGAGTGAGCCAAACACCATTTGGTGCCTGCCTAATTTTCCAACTCACTCATGGACCTGTACATGTAAACTTTATACACACACGCACACACACACACACGCATACTGTGGGATATTAGAATATTATAGCATGGAATCCTTTAATTCATATTTTCACTATAAGCAATAATGTCATTTCCCTGCTTGTCAGTTTTTTAGTTTGAAATTCCGTATATTAGTTCTTTACATATCTAAAATGAGAAATAATATATATTATTCATGAGACTTCTATGAGTTCCTGCAATTTAAATCTGTGTTTGTATTCACTTGGCTGTGAGTAGTAGACAACAGCTGGTTGCCATTTCACTCCAATAGTCCTATATGAACTCATACCATAGTAAAAAGTCACACTTTATTCTTTAGATTATTTAGTTCGTATTTTTTTGAACGCTCTTTTCTGGCACTGTAATTTGCTTTATTCTTTTCTTGGACATAGAGAATGCAAACTACTCTCTATTAGTTATAGGAAATATATGAATATATGTTAATATATTCATGATAATATATTGTCTTAAGTAGTGTTTATAGATATAAAGCACTGGAACAACTTCATCTTCAATATAGATCACTATGGACCCAATAAAATTTTTGCAGAATAACTTAAATCCTTATCACAAATGAAACTTGGACCATAGTAAAGGTCATCTTTTGAAATAAAACAAGAATTAGTTACAAGTCCTGTAGCAATATATCATAATTTGTCTAGATCAAATATAGAAAAAGCCTACATTATTTGCATATAATTTAAATAAAAATCAACCCTTTTGATAGAACAGAGATAATATAAGTTGGTTGTAAGATTTAAACCTTAAAACACCACACACACATGCAATGTTTAGGTTACTTTGCACAAATGAATCTTTTTTTTTTTTGAGATGGAATAAGGTACACACACACACACACGATATTTAGGTTACTTTGCACAGATGAATCTTTTTTTTATTTTTTATTTTTTGAGATGGAGTTTCACTCTTTTTGCCCAGGCTGGAGTGCAATGGCGCGATCTCGGCTCACTGCAACCTCCGCCTTCCGGGTTCAAGCGATTCTCCTGCCTCAGCCTCCCAAGTAGCTGGATTACAGGCCCCTGCCACCAGGCCCAGCTAATTTTTGTATTTTTAGTAGAGATGGGGTTTCACCATGTTGGCCAGGCTGGTCCCAAATTCCTGACCTCAGGTGATCCGTCGGCCTCAGCGTCCCAAAGTGCTGGGATTACAGGCATGAGCCACTGCGCCCGGCCTCTTAAACCTATTTTTAATGTTTATTCACAGCAAATTTTCCAAAATAAATTATTTTCTCTTAAATTACAAATATTCATTGTGCTAATACTCATTATTTATACCTTCACAAGTTTCAAAAATAAATTTAAAGTGGCTTCTTAAAAAAATATAGATACTCTATGATCATTAAATGAGAACAAAATAATAATAACTAGGTAATGAAATAGGGAAGTTAGTTATTAGGAAACTGGGACTAAGAATAAATATAGCCATTGAGAAGGTGTATAATGAGTTACATTAAAATTCTCATGAGAAACAAACTTTTTCTCTAGCTAAACTCAAGGAAAAAAAGTGTTTTTTGTATGTGGGATATTGAACAAAATAATGAAAAATATTTTCAGTAGCAGTTGGATAAAAAAAAGTATGCAGAATTTTTCTCTTTATGTCAATTATATCAATCCTTAGCAAGTATAAGCAGCATACTGTTTTATTTTTGTAAAAGGATTCCATGGAGAAACTAGAGTAATGTCCTATATATGGACTTTTAGGTGCCATTAGTAAATAAATGATTAAAATTTGACAAAAACTGAATAGCAAACACTTTTACATTGAGGTCTCTGGCAAGTACTTAAAGTGCCAGTTACTTTTCCTTATGATTGAAAGAGACTCATTTCAATTATATTCTGGGCTTGTCCACAAGAAAATCCTCATTTTTTATAGAAATTAAGCAACATGTATTCTTGCCTGAATGACGAGGAAACAATATCTGCAAGCAGGTCCAAATAATTCCTTAAGAAAGAAGTTTGAATCTGTTAGAATTATTTAAAAAGAGTTTTTGAAGATGTCCAGTTTTCCCCAACATGAAGCAAATTTAAAAATTAGAATCTGATGTTAATGTGATAAAAGTGTAATATTTTTAAACAGTTAAACCTAGAGGATGCTTAACTTTCACACTTTCTTAAATAGTACTGACCTGATGTCCCTTGCTAAGAAATTTGATATTTAGTTAACACAACAACTCAGTCATCAAAATAAACACATGACAAAAACTGATACAAAAAATTAAGGAACTCTCAAAACAACAAAAACAATATTTCTTGATATCATCATTTTTGGGAATTTAATAATATTCATTAAGTCATCCAACAACAATGGAATATTTTCTTATCAGAATTTGGAGCTGAAAGGAATACATTTTTTATCTAGCAAATATTTTCTATTTAATCATTTTTTCCTTTTTATGTTTGCTTTTGGGTCTTCTGTTGCAATTTTCTCATGTCAAATAAAATATAATCTTCATAATTGCAGTAAGGGAGAAAAAATAATTCTGTAGAGCAAAATTATTCAAGGCAGGACTAAAATTACCAGCCTCAATTAGTTTTGTATTTCTATTGGGTAAAGAAATTGCTGTTTGAGAGCTGAGAGTACGTGTTTAGCTCCTTGGGGAGCAATAATGTGTTTGGGAGGAACAAGGGAAGAAACAAAATAAGTTATTGATTTTCAGCTTGAATTGCTGTATAAGATTACAAGAAAATAAGAAAGAGTAATAAGAACTGTTTGCTTGCTAATGGTCATGAAATTACATTTAGTCACAACTGTGTGTAAAACTCACTTGAAAAAAGTGTGCAGGGATAGTCTTAGACCTGGACACGCCGTGGAGGTCTGTTGTTTCAAATCGTACAAACTGGAGGCGATTTTTGGCCATGGCTTGTCTAATGTGTTTCATTCTAGAAGAGAGTTGAGGTGGGGTCAAAATTTGACTGCTGTCCCTCATGCAATCTGCAAAATAAAAAAATAGGTTCTAACTCACGAGATCATGATGGACTGAGAAGCAAAAGGAGACTGGAGACTAGTGAATTAGTCAATATTATTAACAAAAACATTATATATTCATCATGTCACTGGCTTAGAGTTGGATATCTTACCTTTCTTATTCTGCCTTTACCGTCTTCCCAAGAACATTGTGTCTAAACAACCTGAGAGATCATTTATCAGTTAGGACGAGGTCAAAATTGACATTATTTGCATAAGGATATAGCGATATCATATGTAGATACTTACTGAAAATCCCTTTGCTTATGGAAATTAGAACATATTTGCATAAGTTCACAGCAAAAAAGGGACCATAAAAGCCTGTCTGTAGGTGACTATTATTAAACATATTTGGGCTTCTTGAACTAACTGTTAATTTCTAAATTTAAATTTCTATATGATTAAAAGTGAATTTGGTTTTATTTTGAGGGGTTTTGTCTCATTCTGGGAGTTTTTTGCCCAAAGGGCTTTATATCTTTTTAATGGCATCTAACTCTAAGAAATGTACATATTTCTGTCAAATTTAAAACTTGCTTAAATAAGCAAACAAAAGTGTGGGTTTTTTTTAAGAATGAGAGTGTAGGAGATGAAAAATCTGGACTGCATACTCAATTTAAAATTAGAAACATAAAAAACATTCTTTTCAAGACTTTTAAGATAGTTTGAAAATTCTAACTGTAGAGCTAGAAGAGAACTTTGGAGATAAATCATCTAATCTAACCAACTCGTTAGCTTGAGTCCCAAAGTGGTACAATGAGTTACTCCAAACCACACCATCAGTCCACTGCAGAATTGAAACTAGAATGCAGACTTTTGATTCATGCTGGGTGGCTTATTACCACAAATTAAATTAATATGTCTAGAGCACATAGAATGGTCAGGCAAATAGTACACATTATAAATGTTAGTTGCTGTCAGAACTTTTAGGAGAGGCAGCAGAGTGTAGTTTGGGTTAGCACAAAACACTGAAGTCCATCTACCTCCCTTCCAATCCTACCTTTGCCCTAGCAACAATCTTATCCTCTTTATGACTTGACTTTCTCATCAATAACATATGACCTACTTCATAGGCTTGTTATGAGGATTAACAAGTTATTAACAGTTACTGGCAGACAGTAAGCACCATGTAAGTGCTACTTAAATGCATAAAGTGAGTACAATTACTCTAGCCCAAGTAAATGTTATCATGATCAAGTCTGCATCAAAACACCCATCAATCTCTCACATCATTGATGTTGAGCAGCTGTAATTTTAAAGTGATACCTGAGTATTCTTTTGCAAGATTTAATTAGGCTTTAAAACTAAGCATAAACATTGACAGTTTAGAAACATAGATTAAGTAGATTTTAAGTATGAAGCATGGGAAAAACAAATTACTGGTTCCACATATGCAAATATATTAGTGATAATGTGCTATCACTGATACATTTGGCTACTCTGAAACTCCGGAGGCTTTATAACTACCTTCCATTTAAAACAAACAATTAAACTGCAGCAATTAAAGTATTTCATGCTAAATTAACCTTGCTGTATTCCCAACCTACACTGAAATATTGGGTGTTCAGCCCAAGATGAAGAATGCTCCTTAAAACAAAATGTAAAGGCATTTTAAAATATGGAAATTTGGGTCAGGCGTGGTGGCTCACTCCTGTAATACCAGCAGGAGTGAGGTGGGCAGATCACTTGGGGCCAGGAGTTCAAGACCAGCCTGGGCCAGTTCAAGACCAGCCTGGGCAACATAGCAAAACCCCATCTCTATTAAAAATACAAAAATTTGCTGGGTGTGGTGTCATGCGCCCGTAGTCCCAGCTACTAAGGAGGCTGAAACACAAGAATCGCTTGAGCCTGGGAGGTGGAGGTTGCAGTGAGCAAAGATCGCGCCACTGCACTCCAGCCTATGCCACAAAGAGGGACTGTCTTAACAAATAATAATAATAATATGGAAATTTTTAGATAATGAGTATTCTAAACATAATAAGCAATTATACATAGGCTATAAAGAAGACATCTCCTATAAAAGGAGAAAGGGTAATTTTATTGGTTCACTAGTAATAGGATAACAGGTAGTCTTACTAGTTTTTTGCTTTATCTGTGTCTCCTAAACTTTCCACAATGAATACATATTATTTTAAAATAAGAATATTTGGCTGGGTGCAGTGGCTCAAGCCTGTAATCTCTTCACTTTGGGATGCCGAGGCAGGTGGATCACGAGGTCAGGAGTTCAAGACCAGCCTGACCTACATGGTGAAACCCCGTCTCTACAAAATGTTTTTTAAAAAACTAGCCAGGCATGGTGGCATTCACCTGTAATCCCAGCTACTCAGGAGGCTGAGGCAGGAGAATCTCTTGAGCCTGGGAGGTGGAAGTTGCAGTGAGCTGAGATGGTGCCATTGTACTCCAGCCTGGGTGACAGAGTGAGACTCCATCTCAAAAAAAATAAATAAATAAATAAATAAATAATAATAATATTCATTCACTCAACATAGATATTTTTCATTATCACATACTATTCATACTGAACGTGTACCTAGGAATCAGCCAGAAAGAGCCCTACCCTCATAGAACTTTATATTATGATGTGGGGCGAGTATAGATAATAAACATGCCATCAAATACAAGGGTGGGATAAATTCACACAGTGAAAGGGCTGGAAAAAAAAAAACCATAATCACCTGAAGTATTAATTGTATGAAACTTGATCACAACATGGACAGCTCTAACCCTTGATTAATTTTGAAGTCTCCAAGTTGCCCTGTGACTGGACAGTGAGTAGGGTAGTTTACTAAAGCTACTATGACAAATGCCCCAGACAGGCGGCTTACATAGAAATTTATTTTCTCATAGTTCTGAAGGCTAGAGGTCCGAAACCAAAGGTGTCAGCAGGATTGTTTCTTCTAAACTCTCTCTCCCCTTGGCTTCTATACAGCCATCTTCTTCAAGCACCTTCACATGTTCTTTTCTCTGTGCATGTCTGTGGCCTAAACTCTTCTTCATATGAGGACATGAATCATAATGGATTAGGGGCCACCCTACTGACCTAAGTTAACCTTAATTACCTCTTTAAAGAACGTATCTCCAAATTCAGCCACACTATCAGGTACTGAAGGTTAGGATTTCATTTTAACAATTTTGGAGGAACACCATTCAACACATAACAGTGTATCATTCTGTTTCTATTTTCTTCAGTGTCCTTATTGGCACCTGCCACACTGTATACTCACATGTTCCTGTCATTCTCCATTGCCTATCAGCTCCTTGAGAGCCAGGGCTTAGTTTTACCTGCTGCTGTTTTCTTGGTACTTGTAGCAGTATAGGCATCTCATAGTCACTCAACAAATATTTTTTAAATAAGTGAGTGAGTGAATGAATGAATACATCCTGTGTGATTTGACTTTGTCTAATTAATAAGTAAAAGTTGTCATCATATATTTTAGTACATATCCTAAGCATCGATTTTTCATTTAAAAGTTCAATTCTTTCACCAAATATGAGAACCCTATCCAATCCCATTTCATTTTCAAGGCATCAACTGATCTTGCTGCATCATTGTCTGAATTTATTTTCTTCAATAAATCATACTTGTTATTTACAATTAAACCTTTTGGTCAGCCTTTCCCAGTTGCACATGATGAATAGCAGGCAGATAATTGCCAGTTCAGGAGCTCATTTGTTTTTCCTACAGTGTGGTTCCTAGGAGATTTTTCTTCTTTTCTATTCCCTCAGAGGATTAATAAATTAAATCAATGTGTTTTTGTAGAAGATGTTTTAATGCTGTGAATGTTTAGGGAAAAAATAAGAAAATATTTAAAAAAAAAAAAAAAACCTTAAAGCTCTATAGCAACTAGGAGGCCTTGGAGAAATTTTGTTTGTGTTCAGTGACAATGAGGACATATATCAGTTATATATAGAGAACAAGCCATGGTCACTTATAAAAGGGAGATTGAAGAGATGTTTGGGCTTTCAGAAATACCAATTCAAAGAAAGGGAAAAGTGCACTTGAGAGAAAACTCTGGAATACATTCAGCTTATTGCACACCTAGCATAATGTACCATGCTCTTTCAAGGTCCAGCCATCTTTCATCATTGTGGCTATGGTGAGAGCCACCCTGTTTGTGCTACCTTCTGGCCACATCATATTAGCGCAGACATTGTTGGAAAGCCCAGGTGGCAGAATAACCAGGTACAAAGCAGGGAAAAAAAGCAATACAATAAAAAGTGGGAGGGAAAGGGGGCTTTTCTTTGAAAAAAAAAAAGTATTAGTTTTGGAAAAACTTAGAGAAGTTACTCCAAAGAAGAAACACCATATCAAAATTCCTTACACTTATTTTGGGAGTTTATTTTTAAATTATGTATATGTATTGGTTTGTGGTTTAAATTTTTAGTACTGAAGGCCTATAGAGAACTTAATACACTCTGGGCCAAAAAGGGAGCTTCTGAGCTAAAGAAGTTGAGTTAGTAATGGTACCCATGCTGTAAGTCACAATTGACAGTGCAAAGAGAGCTCATGATACAAGATCTTTCTCCAGATTTCTGGCTTAAGACAAAGAAATGGTAAATCCCTCTCTCTTTTGTAGCTAAAACTAGAATATATAAAACAATGACCACAAACTGTGGAGGAGTCAATGTGGCCAGCAGATGTTATCTGATTAGTCTTCCCAGTGTTTAGAAACTTTTTTGAAATAGTGGACAGCACTTCACTATTAGAAAATTTTATGTAAAAATCTTGAGTTCAAATTTATTTTGAAACTAGATCTGGCAACCATGGGTAGGTATTTCTCCATAGCAACAACTGGTTGGAACTCTGAGGTAGTCTAGATAGGCAGGCAACCTCTACTTCACGGGGTGGCAAGCATTTTCTGTAAAGGACCAGATAGTAAATATTTGCAACCGTGTAGGCCATATGGTATTCGTTGCAGCTACTCATTTAGCACAATGTCATTTTAGCACAAAAGCAGCTATAAACAATTTGTAAACATTACTTAGAAAAACTGACCAGCAAGCTGAATTTAGCCTTTGGGCCATAGTCTGTTGCTCTCTGCTCCAGTTTTCTCATGACCAGAACCACTCCCTATGTTCTTACACCAGCCCATCTTTTGTATTAACTGTCTGGCCCCTGTGGGTATTTGTATCAACAGCCGCCTGATGTTCAGAGGTTGTTAGTGCTCATGCTCTTCACTTCGGAGAAATTCATAAAGCCAAAGTAGAGAGAAATTCAGTTATGAGAGACGGTGTGGTAGTGAGATGGGAGAGTTCCCTGACCTCCTCGCGGAGCATGCAACAGGGACATGACTCATTTACTCGGCCACTGCACTCAAACCACTTATGGGAGGGGGAACATGCAGGTGAGCCAAGGTGAGCGCTTTCAGGTTGCGGCCCTACAGCAGGGTTTAGGGGTGTTACCATGCTCTTTTAGTTTTGCCATCCACGGACGGCTGTTAACCAGCTCAGTGGAGAGTCCGGGTAACGGCCTTTTACACCCTATTCTCTAGGTACCTGGCTCCTTGTCCGGAGTCCAGGAAGAATCAGGTCACATGGACTAGAAGGATGGTGAATGTGGGGATTTTATTGAGTGATGGAGGTGGCTCTCAGTGGGATGGTTGGGGAGCAGGAAATGGGATGGAGTGGGAATATGACTTTCCCCTGGAGTTCGGCTGTCCCGCGACGGATCTCCTCTCCGACCGTCCCCAGCTGAACTCCTCCCCACCTTCAGATGCTCCTTCCCTCTCTGCCATTCTGTTCTCCTGCTCTGTCAGTGGAGCTTGGGGTTTATATGGGCATAGGATAGGGACATGGTGGGCCAGAGTGGTCTTGGAAAAGGCAACATTTTGGAACAAAAACAGAAATGTCTGTTCCTATTCAGGGCCATGGGTTTCCAGGCTTGAGGGTGGAGCCTTTGCCAGGGAACTGCCCTCTTCTATGCAGTATTTCCCTGCCTCCTTTCGGTATCAGTAGGCAGAATAACCCCTCGAAAATTTCTTCCATACCTAATCTCTGGAATATGTGAATATGTTAAATTGCATGGCAAAAGGGACTTTGCAAATGTAATTAAGGTTATGGACCTTAAAATAGGGATATTATCTTGGATTATCCATCTAAGCCCTTGAAATTAGATGGCTTTCTCCAGCTGAAGGCAGAAAAGGGATGTGGAAGAAGGGGAATTCAGAAAAGCTCTAAATATGAGAAGGATTTGAGGCATTGCTATCTCTGAGATATAAAACCACAGAGAGGATTCTGGGAGATAAGGGCCACCCCAGCTGACAGCCAGCCAGGACACAAGAACCTCACTTCTACAGTCACAAAGAACTGGATTCTCTCAACAATCTGAATGAACTTGTAAATGTACTGTTGCCTGGAATCTCTAGATAAGAAACCAGATGGCAATACCTTGACTTCAGCCTTGGAAAACCTGAAACAAGGAAACCAGATGAGCCAACCTAGACTTCTAACATACAAAACTGTGAGATAGTACACTTGTATTTTTAAAAAGATAATAAGTTTGTGTTTACTTTCCAGGCTCTAGCTCTTCCTTAGGCCCTATGTGTACTAAAGGATTTAACCTTGCCCAAAGAGAGCTCTGGTCTTCGCCCTTGGTCCCTGGGAGATAATCTCCAAGCATTTAGAATGTCTTGCCTGACAAGAGTGTCTTTGTTTACCAAGGGGTTCTAGGCCACACCAGACACTCTAACAATGTTATTTATAGTGGTGACTTCAAGTCATGCAGTAACTGCTTGATCCCCAAAGCGGCTGGAGAGTGAGGTCAGCCAAATGCCCAGTTAACCATGAAGCCCCAGTAAAGACTCTGGACACCAAGACTCAAGTGAGCTTCCTTGGTTGGCAATATTCCTCACGTTATTGCCAAGAGAATAGTGCTGTCTGTCCATGACTCCACTAAGAAAGGACAAGTGAACATTCTGTGCTTAGAACTTGCCTGAACTGCCCATGGCTGATTTTTAATCTGTATCCTTTTAGTGTAATAAACCATAACCTTGAATATAACAGCTTTCAGTGAGTTCAGTAAGTCCTTCCAGCAAATTACCAAAACTAAGGTTAACTTGGGGGATTCCAAAACTTGTAATTGGTGTCAGAAATGAGGGTAATGTGGTAGACACTATCCCTCTAACGTCCCACTCTGGTATATTCTCATCTTTCCAAATCTTGTATGTTTAACCCTGTCATTATAGATTTCCTTTTTTCAGAGTGGGGTAGGGGGGTAGGGTCTCTCTCTGTTACCCTGGCTGGAATGCAGTAGCACAATCACAACTCACCTCAACCTCCTGGGCTCAAGTGATCCTCCCACCTCATTCCCCTAAGTAGCTAGGACCACAGGCATCTGCCACCACACCAGCTAATTTTTTTATTGTGTAGAAACGGGGTCTGCCTATGTTGCCCAGGCTGGTCTCAAATTCCAGGCCTCAAGTGATCTCCCCTCCTCAGCCTCCCAAAGTGCTGGGATTACAGGTGTAAGCCACTGTGCCTGGCTTTTAGATTTGCTTTTGTAACTAATTTCCAGCATTTTAATTCAAGTGAGTTTTAACCAATACACTCATGTACCAAAATAGTTACATCACTATTAATAAGCCAGAAACTTAGAATAATAGGATTTTACTTTTAGAAAAGGCAAGACATCTTCCATTGCAACCCCTCTATTTTCCAGATGAACAGCCTAAAGGGTAAAGAAAACTACAAAGTATTTTATAAAAGATAGGTATAAAAATCTTTGTAAGTGTTCTGACTCCCGGGCTAGTATTCCTCAACCAACATTACATTCTCTCTAATTCAAATACAAACTTAGGGTTAGTGGCTAGAACCACATACCAGTTTGTTCCAGAATCCTTACCAGTAAATCCTTACCAGAGTTTGGGTTAAATTCACCTCCAGGAACATTGGTTGTTGTTCTGGGGGGCAAAGGTTTTATCACTGTTGTCTCATCCTGAGAGTCCTTGTCATCATATGACAGATGAGACTCAGCAGAGCCAGGTCCTATGACAGGTTTGCTTGTGTTCCCTAATTTGTGGCACACCATTTGGTTTCCGATCCTCTCTGTAGTAATAAGGAAAAATGTTAAAATATGTTTCCACTGTTTTCAACTGTCTCTTAATATAATATGGAGAGGAATACTTGAGAAAATAGTATCTTTCTAGCAGTGACATATTAAATGAGGGGCAATGGGAGTGGTCTACCCTAGTCACTGGCCAAGAAAGTGCATTGTTTATAGAGAATTTAAAAACAGGCCAGGTGAGGTGGCTCATGTCTGTAGCCTGTAATCCCAGCACTTTGGGAGGCTGAGGCAGGTGGATCATTTGAGGTCAGGAGTTTGAGACCAGACCAGCTAACATGGTGAAACCCCATCTCTACTAGAAATATAAAAAATTAGCCTGGCATGGTGGCATGCCCTGTAAACCCAGCTACTCAGGAGGCTGAGGCAGGAGGATCACTTGAGCCCAGGAGGCAGAGATTGCAGTGAGCCAAGATCATGCCACTGCACTCCAGCCTGGGTGACAGAGTGAGACTCTTGTCTCAAAAAAATAAATTAATTAATTAAAAATAAATAAATAAATAATAAAATCTACTAAAATCTGACTGCTTTTTATTGTAACCATATGCTGGGAATTCCTACTGTCCTGCCTTAGGACACAGTGATTCCTAGGATTGAGCCTGTTGCCCAAATTAACTTCTAGTTTTAGCAGTGTCTCACATCTGTTGAAATCTAGTTGGAGTTCCAAAATGTGTTATGAAGACACCTTCCATACCTTTCTTATGGCCCCTCAAATCCTCTGTAATGATTTTTCTATTCATTTTCAGAGCAGAAAACTGTCTCTCCTCCTACTCATACATTCCTCTGTTTGTTCTTTTTTTTTCTACTACTGTCATCCTAATTCTAACCCTCTTTACATTGTAAATATTTTGATTGGTTACTTTTATATATTTACGTTGTAAGCTTATATTTGCCATCTTTTATGACACTTATGTAGGAATAACTTTTATTTGTCCTTTTGCTTCTCCCAAAAAAGAAATGAAGATGTTTTATGAAAAGAAAGACCAAATGGAGATTGCCACTGACCACACCATTTTTGAGGGCTCAGAGTAGTTAGATACCATTTGAATTGGACATATCCGTTTCTCCCACTTCAGTTGAACAAATATGTGGTTTAGTGACTTTCTTCCTTGTCCTTCTTAATGTGTTCATGCTGTTGGCTTCAGTCTCATTGCCTTCATCTCTTGTTGAGTCCTGTTGATAATTAATAAACAAAAAGCCAAATAACAGATTATTCAAACAATGATATTTGGATGTCGAGAGAGTATATTTGAATAGCTCAATTTTTTAATGAGCATAGAAGACTTTTATAATGACGAAAATTTTGTCACTTCCACACTCACCTGAATAACTCACAATTTAAAAGCCCAGTGTTGTGCTGATAGGCCAGATATTCTCTATCTCCTTTTATATGTGATACAGAAAATATCATTAAGTAAATTAAAATCTTGTCTAATTACTCAAGATTTTTATGTTTATTTTTTACTTTGGGAATTTTATATTATTTATTCCTAAATAATTTTGCAAAACCTATTTTAACTAAAAAGTTTACTTTTTATGATTTCTATTTTTTAGGATTTCTAATCTTTTTGTCTGAAGGCATAAGCATCTGAAGAATTGTATTCTCTGCTTTTTCCTTATGAAAAAGGAAAAAATTAATAATGCAATTAATAATTGCATCAATATTTACTTCACTTCAAAAAAGTACTTGAATTCATAAAGTGCTATTTTGTGACTGTATTTTATATGTGTAAAACAAACATCATATCCAAACCATTTTATAGCTTAAGAAAATCTAAGGAAATGCATTCAAAACAAAATAACCTAACTTTCACAATCTAGTTATAATCCTTGACATGACAGGATATGCCCAGCAGGGAGCTGGGCCGTGAGGCACAGGCTGGTGCTGGGGAGCTCAGGAATCTCAGCACTAACAGTGCACAGAGTCACCCCTGCAGTCCCAAGACACAAAAGCTGTCACTGAAAAAAAATATGAAAAATTTTGAAAAAGCTGACACTGGTATTTTTAAGGTTTTTTACAAACCCCTCATAGTGGTTTAAGGAGAGAGGAAAGTGACAGGGTCAGGGTCAAAAAGTATGTTGTAAACACTTTGAGCTTAGTATCTTTTTGAAAAGCAGGCTCCGAGAGGTTTCACATCTGTGGGCAAGTTATATAAATATATGTTGAGTAGCTGCTGGGGAGCAGCTGTATCACTTCATCTATAAAACCAATTCATTCTCCCAAGGCTAAAATAGAAAAAGAAAGATTTTCATTTTTTGCTTGCTTATATGTAATTATGATGCATTGTTATTATTGTTATATTAACAAAGTTATATTTCCTAGAACAAAGGCTTTTCTGTAATTTTAAAGTTTCACTTATTAGAAAATTGTGGTCTTTTTCACTCCAAATAACCTTATATTTGGACAATATGATACTTAATATATAATAATTAATTTTGTAAGTAATTTAGGATTTAATTTCAATACTTGCATAAATTTTCCCAACACACTTCTGATAGAATCTGGCAGAAATATAAAGCTTTATTGTACATGTTCACCATGTCTAAAATTGTTTTGCTAGAAATGCATAGTCTATAATTTTACTTTTGTTAAATGCATATGTATATATTTATTTTTATTTATTTATTTATTTATATAGTCTTTTAAAGAAGTATTGTTTAGAAAATGAAATACTTAGCCAGGTATATAATTATCAATGCAATATGAGCAGACTAAATTTGTCTTAGCTTGACCCTTTGCTCATATATAATATTTTCATATATAAATTGAAGGAATTGGGTGAGATAAACTTTAACATCTCTTTCAGTTTCAAACTCTAACCTGCAACTGAATAAACAATTAAATAACAATGTGTTAAAATTAAGCACATTGTCAAGCATGTTTTCTCATGGTACCCCTTAAGTTAATAAAATCTCACCATTTTACAAATAAGAAAAATGAGACTCAGAATAACTTGCCCCAGGCCACAAGAGTGAATGAAAGATGCAGTTTCTAAAAATACCTTGTTTTTCAACATGCCATTCTGCTTCCTAAAAGCCAGAGATCCAAGACAAAAGAAAGGTCATTTTAAAAACATTCACCTGCCCTCATATAAACCCGATCAAAAGAGAAAGTTTCTTAAGAAAAAAAAAAATTTGCCTAGTTACTAACTGAGAATTTCACCAATAAGAGCCCAAAAACTGACCAGGCGCGGTGGCTCACACATGTAATCCCAGCACTTTGAGAGGCCAAGGCGGGTGGATCACGAGGTCAGAAGATGGAGACCAGCCTGGTCAACATGGTGAAACCCCATCTCTACTAAAAATACAAAAATTAGCCAGGCGTGGTTGCACGTGTCTGTAATCCCAGCTATTTGGGAGGCTGAGGCAGGAGAATTGCTTGAACCCAAGAGGCAGCCGAGGTTGCAGTGAGCCGAGATGGCACCATTGCATTCTAGCCTGGGCAAGAAGAGTGAGAGAAGAGTGAGACTCGGTATCAAAAAAAAAAAAAGTCCAAAAACTAAGGCACAGTACATACCTTTTACTCCATAAAAATGCTCAAAAAAGGGAGTAGGGGTTTCAAATGAAGAATACATTTCATTCAGTCCTTTGGTTTTCTTTTACATACTAGGGTGATCAGCATATAAACATAGCTATAATAAAACAAATTTATTGGATCCTTCATTTATCCCACCTCCATTCGAGTATTTTTATTCTCCTTAATCCTTGATCTTTTAATTACACTTAGGTGCAATGTGAATGATGCCTCAGTAAAAAACTTACTAGCCCAGATGATTGAGGTTTGGGTTGTAATTCTGACCTTTCCACAAAGTATCAAGTCCTTCTAGGGCCTTGGCATTCTCAACTGTAAACACTAATATAAATAAAATCATACTGTCAAATTAAATTGAGCCTAGGGCTACCTCCTTATATATTTTAAGTTTGACTTAAAAATTTCTAAGCAGACTAGAAACTACTCTTCTACCAATCACAGTGTTTCAGCCAATCACAGGTGGCCAATTGTTCAAAACATGTTCCAACACTGTTTCTGTATCTCATTCCCATCTTCTGTACCAAGATGGAAATCTTCTGTACATCACTTTTCTTTTCCTGTCCATAAATGTCATCTGACCATGTGACAGCCTGAGTCGCTCTGAACATATTCTTGTTCTGAGGGCTGCCTGACTCTTGAATTGTTCTTTAACTGGGTTTAAAATTTAATTTTTCTACAGGTTTTCTTTTAACAGATGGCCTCAGAAGTGGGATTTGAAGTAGAGCTTCCAGCAACCCCCAGGAGCACTGAGTGATTAAGCAAGGTACACCAGCTCCATTGTATCTGTTGCTCTCTCGAATCAACTGGGGATCATGGGTAAGTTGTCTCTCAGATTATGGAGATCCATGCGTTTGTGTTTTGACTATCTGAATTTGTATGGGCACATTTTTTATCTTAACTGGGTTCAGAAGTCATGACAGACACTGGACTGTGTTAGACTTAATAACTAATTGGATTATATCCAGTTAGAATTCTTAGATGACTGACTGGTTAGACAAACTGGCAGTAAATGGCAATACTGCAGAAGGTGTGAACTCTGGCTTTCAGAAATTCACCAGGATTTTGTGTCCTATCCCTTTTGTTTCTTTTTCTAATGCATGAGGTAGGGAAAAATCTTCAGCTTAGTTGATCAAGATGTGAGAGCCAAAACCAATTTTCAATATAAAAATGGAATCCTTAATTTCTGATGAACTGAGTGCTCCACTTTTGTCTACCCCATACCTCTACATGTATAATTATTAGGTCCCACAAGCTGCAAATACTTACAAAAATGGCAAAATCTTATAAAGATAATTTAAAATTATGGTGGAATGTTCCAAATAAACAACACCAACACCACACTTTAAGAAGTGCATTTAAAAATGAAGGCTCCCAAATTAGGCATATCCAGGGACACCTATTGATGTGCAGAACCTTCTTAAAAGTGTTAATATTTCTATTGCCTCTTTTAAAAGCCTTTCAAAAGGCAAACAAAAAGCTTAAGCAACTAATTGATAAGAAAAATTGAATCTTCTAATCTTTTGGCTTAGTTACTATCCTGCCCCAAAGATAAAAAGAGAATTATATAAAGTGTTCATGAATGGTAGGCCCTCAAGTAAAGTAGGCTTTTTTCTTTTTCAGAGCTATCCATGCTGAGTCCACACATAGAGAATTATTTCCTGGCCTTATTAATTAATGGGCTCCAACCTGAACTCAGTAATTTTAGCTAAAAAATAGTGGCTAACTTAAAAAGACCACCTATTGAACTAAATTGGTCTCCAAATTCACCTTTCTGGCATTTAGCTGGCTATTTTGAAACATATTTGTAAAGGAAATTTACATCTATAAAGGAAACCTCCATTTTTAAGGGTGTCTGCCTCTGTGCAGCAGGAAGAGAGGAAAGACTAAGTTACTAGAGACTCTTATCATTGACTTACATTTATGTAACAAGATTCCTCCAAAGTACCTTTTCCTATCCATCCTGTCTTAACTGGGCATTTATCCACATCCTCCCTCCTTGATTTAGGCAAAAGATGGTACAATATTTAGGTCTAAAGTCTCAGCTGTATGCATTTGAGAGATAAAATTTCTACCTTGTTTTACCTAAAAGTCATCCTTTTAGAAGTGAAATTTTAGGGTTTTCTAGCTAACAATTGCTTAGAACAATGAAACAGGTAATTGGAATATTGATAGTCTGAATTGGGGGGAAAAAAACTATTTGGAAACTAGCAAATGAAAAATTTTTCTGAAAATTTTAACTTTTGCCCTTGTCCGTGTCTGTCTATATGTCTGTAAGTGTTATGTGTATCAGATATTTCTTTCTGATCTTATATAATATTTGTCAAATTAAGCAAGTTTTTACATTGTTGGCAAAATAAAATAGGAATGTCTTCAGAATTGTCAATACTAAATATAATTCAGACTTTTTTTTCTGGGTCTACTGGTCAGAAAGGTTTATGCTGTTTTTGCTATATGTTTTAGGGTCACAAAATTGCTGCTTCTGTCAAATTTTGATATGTGCTTGATTGTCTGTAAGCTGACACTGAAAAGGCTGGCTACTGGGTTCCCCTGAAGCCTTTCACACATCTTACTGTGAGCTTATGTCTTTGATTTTGAGCCTCTGAATTCTGAGGCCTGGAGAGGTGGTCATGGTGAGGCCTGGAGACGTGTATGTCCACTGTACCTGGGCCACCAGCAGCAGGGCACAGCCAAGCCCAATATGGCCCTGCCCTTCCTCCTCCAGCTTTGCCTGCTGGCCATGCTGAGAGGGGTTGGATCCTCCAGACATCCTTTTCATAGCTCTGTCCTCAGTCCTTGACTCTACACCTGGTGTGTAAATTAGGGTCCCAGATGGGCCCTGGCCTTCCTAGCCATCCTAGGTGCCACTCAGGACATTAGGGAGAATACCTATGTTATTTTTTCAAAATTATTTTCAGAAACTTAAAATCTTAAAGCCGTGTTAAATTCAGAAATAGGGAAAGGAGCAATGGCTCATTCCTATAATCCAAGCACTTTGGGAGACTGAGGTGGGAGCATCACTTGAGCCCAGGAATTTGAGACCAGCCTAGGCAACACAGTGAGATGCAGCTCTACAAAATATATAAAAATTAGCTAAGCATGGTGGTGTTTGCCTGTAGTCTCAGCTACTCGGGAGGCTGAGGTGGGAGAATGAATTGAGCATGGGAGGCAAAAATTGCAGTGAGCCAAGATCATGCCACCGTACTCCAATCTGGGTGACAAAGCAAGATCTATCTCAAAAAATAAAATAAAAAATAAGAATAAGTTCAGAAATAATTACTCATTAAATATCTGAGTCATTTCTAAGAAGTTAAAATATTGAAGTATTAATTATTAACAGAAATTTATGCTTTAGCATCTTATTTTTATATGATATTGAAAATGTAAATATATTTAGATCTATTAAAAATAATTGAGGAAACATCTTTCTACACAATTATGAAATGGTTTTTATCTGCAGATACTGATATAAAACACTTCAAAATCATTTACTTCCTAGGTTTTACACTGGAAGTTAGAATTACTAAGAGTTAAAATTTAAGTTAATATATGTAATTATAACTACTAAAGTAAATAATTTGGCTGGTCACGATGTCTCATGCCTGTAATCCTAGCACTTTGGGAGGCCAAGCTGGGAGGATCACTTGAGGTCAGGAGTTGGAGACCAGCCTGGCCAACACAGTGAAACCCCTTCTCTACTAAAAATGCAAAAATTAGCCAGACATTGTGACACACACCTGTAACCACAGCTACTAGGGAGACTGAGGCAGGAGAATGGCTTGAACCTGGGAGGTGGAGGTTGCAGTGAGCCAAGATTGTGCCACTGCACTTCAGCCTGGGTGACAGAATGAGACTGTCTTAAAAAAAATAAATACAATAAAATAAATAATTCTATATGTAAAGTATACAAGAAAAGCAAGATTGTTTTTGATGAGAAAATTAAAATGTGTGTTTGTTGAGAAAAAATAATTTTGTCTAGTTTAGAGGTTATTTAAAGGTTCTTTCAAAATGAAAAAATTATATAAATAAAATTAAATGGATATTCAAGGTTGGGGGAAAATAGAAAAAAATGTAAGAGGCTATAAAAAGGATTATGGAAATCTTGTGTGTTCAAAAGCTGATTGAAGGTGAATATTTATTTATAAGGTTTTCTGAAAATTAGCAGT
The DNA here is from genome assembly GCF_029289425.2 of Pan paniscus. Lineage (NCBI taxonomy): Eukaryota > Metazoa > Chordata > Mammalia > Primates > Hominidae > Pan > Pan paniscus. The sequence goes on from NC_073254.2 coordinate 78,167,056, forward strand.
AGTATTGATTATATACTAACACAAAAGTAAAATTCATATTTCTCTGCAGAGTTCACAGGGGAAAAAAGTAAAACTCTGTTTTCTCCTTTGAATAAGAATTTATTGTAGTATTAATAAGAGTGAAAGATTTTCGTCCACCTTTTGAGTAAAATGCAAACAAAAATAGAGGAGAGACAAATTTTGTTTTGTGCTGTCTTTATTATGTCTTTTGATTATTTGGAAAACTGAATCTCCTCTTCATCAGTGAATAAGGATTTTTGCTTTTGAAAACCTTTTAATTATCAGTTAGGCTAAATTAATTACTATTATTTTGCCGTAATCTGTGATTCTATTTTGATAGTGTTTAAAACCTTTGGCATATTTGATAGGCTTCCTAAAATCAAATTTCAAATTCTAAAATTAAGTCTTTTTTCCTTCAAACTAACTTTAGGATGTTCCAAAATGTCCCTGAAGCATCCAAAAAAGAGACAATAAATAGGCTTATTTGATATGTTAAATAAAATGGAAAGCATCATAAAATAAATGGTACTTAACATTCTCTGAGTTATATTTTATGAATATATTATGAATATGTATTTCAAAATCATATGTGACTCCTAATATTCTGATATGTCTTAGTATATGTTATCAGTAATAATTATGTTTATTTATGTTAAATTATTATAGGATACAGAAAGAGCCAAATTTCCTTGTCAATTGCATCTTTAACCATAACCATGTTAAGTCTTATTCACAGTTTATTAATTCTGATGAACTTTCTGAAAGCTCATTACAATCAAGTAAAATCCTAAAATGTTGTGTCCTCAAGGAGGTTCATGGAAAGGTTTGAAAGAATGCTCATAAACACTCTTGAATACAGGTTTCTGATAACTCTAGAATGATATACATTTGGACGGGATAAGAATACTAAAAACTCTAATGAAGAAGTTGACCAGTTTATAAAATTGCCAACTTAAGTAGCACAAGAGCTAATTGAATACCAAGGAAATACTTTGGCAGATTTCCATGCTAGATCAGCCAGTACTGATGTTGTTAAAATATGCAATTTAAATGAGGTTCATAGTTCAAGTCAAATTGCCTACAATAACCCATTTATATAAGCAGTGCTATGCACCTAAATTGAAGAAACGAAATTTGTATTTAAGATAATATGAATTCATTGTCGAGTGTGGACTCATGGTGAGTCTGGAGAGCTGCCTGGTCCTTCTCAAGTAATTAAAACTTCCATCATTGAAAGCTCTACACTCGGCCAGGCATGGTGGCTTTCGCCTATAATCTCAGCAATTTGGGATGCAGAGGTAGGTGGATCACTCGAGGTCAGGAGTTCGAGTCCAGCCTGGCCAATATAGTGAGACCCCCCATCTCTACTAAAAATGCAAAAATTATTCGGGCATGGTGGTGCACACCTGTAATCCCAGCTACTCGGGAGACTGAGGCAGGAGAATCACTTGAACCCAGGAGGCAGAGGTTGAAGTGAGCCAAGATTGCGTCCAAATTATATTTTTAAAAATATACTGGTGTCATGACTATTCTAAGTTGCCAAAGTGGTTTATTTTGCTTTGTCAAATCCATAATCCTAGGAAGACAAAAAAAACTTCAGGTACATTTTTGCTACTTGATGGGCCATTTGAACATTTACAGATGGCTTCTATTCAATTGTCATTTGTAATGCATGTTTTCTAGTTATATACAAGCTTTCTCATGCAAGAAGGCTAATGCAATAACAATAGCTAAAATAGCTTAACGGTTATCAAGAAATGTGTTTCTCTCATGGAACATTCCTAGAGAAATCTCCAACAATAAAGGTACTTGTTTCACTGGACAAGTTGTAAAACATAAGTTGTTACAGCTATAATAGCATTAGGCAAGTCTAACTGAATGGACTGAATTGTCTTGGTCAAAGGTACTGCAGACTGATGACAATCAGTTCCTCTTCCAATCAAAACATGAGTTGACCATTTATGAAATAGTCACTGTAAGGCCTCTAATAATAGAACCTTATGTATCTTCTGCACCTAAATTCTTATATGACTAAATGCTACAATGTAGGCTTCAATGCATTGTGCCAAAGTGTATTTTCATTAGGTAAAAAGAGCTTTTTATGATCCACTGACCGGATACAGTCAAACCCTTCATGGTCTAAAACTTAGAGACTGGGCCTTCTGGAAACACCATCAGAGAAAGACTTCCCTTGCCACTCACACTGCAGTAAAATACTGGGACCTTGAACCTTGAGTCTGGCCCATCCAGCCTCTTGAAACCAAACACTTGCCAGAGACCTTAAGGTAAAGCTAACCAGAGAACTTTCTCCCTTGAAGCAGATGGCATCCTAGACATAGAAAGCTTTCCCAAGATCATGGAACAAGACTTCTCTCCCATCATAAGATTCTTAACCTTTCTTAACTTTTGCCTTGCTTATGCCTCTTGGAACAACACAGTGGGAAAAGGGGCCTATGTGTGTGGAGTATATTTTTATTTGTGTTAGATTTCACAGACAACCTTATACATGAGCAACCTTATCTCTTGATGGATGCAAGATGAAGGGCCAGTGTAGGCTAGGAATTTTAATGACACCTTTGTTACTCCAGTATCAGTCAGAAACAGAACATCAGTCCACTTCTCTTAACGTACATCCTAGGTTAAATAAAACATTGCCAGAAGGCCTTCACCTTTCTAGATGGGCATCATTTGTTAGTTTCCTTTTTCTATGGCTTGGAGTAAATGAGGTAATGATTAGAAATGTATCCTTTACAGTAGTCTGTATAGCAGATTTTACTGCAAAACCTGTGGCTGTGCAGCAGACTTCTTTAAATTCTCTTGCTAAAGTTGCGCTAGATAATAAAATTGCTCTAGATTACCTACAGGCTGAACAGGGAGAAATCTGTGCAGTGGCTTACACTTCTTATCGTACATGAATAAATACACTGGGTTTTGTAGAGATTCAGTTACAAGAGATTAATGAACAGGCTGCTTAATTAAAACATGTAGACTTTTCATCTGGCTTATTCTTCGATCTATTTAACTTTAGTTGATTAATAGGAACTAATAGGAACCTTGGCTAAGGAGCATACTCCAAATTCTTGGTATGCTCCTGCCAGTCACTATAGTAGTCATTATCATTATCATTCTGACAGTCACAATAGTATTCTCCCTGGTATGCTATATTCTCCCCAAAGTTTTAAATGTTTGCAGACAGCCATGTGTAGAATATCAGATGGTCTCTTTGACTGGAATGACAAAATCTCAAAGAAATGCCTGACCGTGAAGACACTATAACCTATCAATAATGTGCTAAGACAGAAAACCCAAAATAATGGTAATATGAAGTAGCACCAAAGCCCTAAGTTTTGGTCACACTCTCATCTAGGTGAGAACCTGACCAAAAGAAGAGAATTGTTAAACAAAATTACGGAAGACCATTGTTCTGGACTGAACTCTTGCATTAGGCCCCAACAGAACAGACCAAATCAAAACAAAATCACTCATGCTAATACAACATAATCACAGTGAAACTTTAAGGAAGAAGATAGATTCCAAAACAGAACAGTTTTTTTTCCTTCTGAAAACAGGAGATACCAGCATAATAAAGAAGTCCCCTCTGCTCTAACCCTTACAAAAAATTAACCTAAAGTAAACAATCAGGTTATTTTTCTCTCATTCTGTTTCCATATTCCCACCTTACAAAATCCACTGTACTGCTATTTCCCAGTGGAATTTGAGACCAAATAAGTCCATTTACAATGGTGTGAGAGTGACGTCAATGCCTAAGGTTTCAGTCAACCTCTCAATCTTAAGAGGTTGACCCAAAGGGAGGAATTGTTTACATAAAGCTACCTCCTTACCTATCTTAAGTTTGGCCTAGAACTTTATAAACCAACTATAACCTACTCCTGTACCAATTAGAATTTCAGATGCCTGCCAATCACAGGCAGCCAACTGTTCAAACCATGTTCAAATAAGGGAAACTCCCAGCTGTAACTAATTCAGCTGTTTCTGTGACTCATTATTGTCTTCTGTACATCACTTTTCTTGTTCTGTCCATAAATGTTATCCAACAATGTGGCAGCTCCAGAGTCGCTCTGAACCTATTTTGGTTCTCAGGGAGGCCCAATTCTCAAATCATTCTTTGCTCAATTAAACTCTGTTAAATTTAATTTGCCTAAAGTCTTTTAAATAATATCCAGCCAGGTGGGGTGGCTCACGCCTGTAATCCCAGAACTTTGGGAGGCTGAGGTGGGTGGATCACTTGAGGCCAGGAGTTCAAGACCAGCCTGGGCAACATGGCAAAACTCCATCTCTACAAAAAATACAAAAAATTAGCCAGATTTGGTGGCACGTGTCTGTAGTCCCAGCTACTTGGGAGGCTGAGGCATAAGAATCGCTTAAACCCAGGAGGTGGAGGTTACAGTGAGCCAAGATCGCACCACTGCACTCCAGCCTGGGCAACAGAGTGAGACTCTGTCTCAACAACAACAAAAAAAGTCTTTAAAATAATACCTATAAAAATATTAACATTTTAAAAGCATTGCCATATCCAGACAATATCTTATATTTCATCTAATACCCACAACATACAGGGAATATTTATTATTACCTACATTTTTTCCAAAGCAGAAATAACCCACAGGGGTTAGGTAATTTGTTCAAGGTCATATCTGAGGAAGAATAGGAATTCAAATCTAAGTATTTTATTTGAGGTGCTTCCTACATCACCACAGCTTGATAATTGACTTAAATGGAATTCTGTTTTTATTATATAATGTGATCTGTGTAACTCATAAAACTTGTTCAACTTCTTCAATTATATATTCTTTTTCAATTGTATTTTTATAACTCTTTTCTGTATAAAAGCAAAACCCACCTTAATTCACATCACCACCAGTTTAAACTTCATTAGTCCCAAGAGTGAAGATGTAACCTACTATGGATAAGGCAAAATCAAAGACATAAAAATAAACAAAACATAAAACATGATTCACAAAGAATATTACAATCTAGTAGAGGCAATAAAGTGTTGCTGTGGCAGTTAAGGGCCTCCATGTTGTAAAGAAAGAGATATGCTTAGGTTAGCCTAGTTCAAGGAGAGCAAACTCAAATACCAGACAGATTACAAAAAAACACAATGGGCTGGAGGGCGAACACAGTAGTTGATACCCCTTCCCAGGAAGGAGCCAACACAGGAGTCCAGATGATTGTTGCCGTATTAAAACGTGGCCCTCATGTTGCCAGTTTTACAAATTTTCAAAACATGCCAGAAATCTGGATTTTTATTTGAAATTTCATGATTGTTAAATACTGTCAATTGATTTAAAATATAGGGTAAGAAGTAAAGAAATAAACTTTCTCAACTACCACACAACTAGGTCTCAAAACTACCGGAATGCTGTTCAGAATATGCAGCAGCTCTAGAGATATGAGGCACAACTGTATCAGCAGTGACCACCTGTCTTTTCCCCAACAGTGGTATCTAGTGTGGTACTAAAGGGTGATGGTGAAAATATTTAGCCATTGGTACATCTAATAAAAATAACCAACACTTATATTGTGCCTATTATGTGCTAGATCTCTTCTAAATGCTTTACATGTCTTAATTTATTTAGTCTGAAAAATATCCCATGTGATAAATACATTACCATCCTATTTCAGAGATGAGAAAAATTGAGTCAAAGAAAGACTAATCAACTAACCCAAGCTCACAAGTCTCATAAGTGACAAAGCTCAGATTTGAACCCAGCCAGTTGGCTCCAGAGCACCAAGTACTTGGCACACTCTTAATGAACACTGTCACCAGGATATCCTCCCAACCATTGCTGGGGTGCTAGGAAGCTGTAGCAAGGTCCTGGAGGGCCTGTAGGGCCAGGTACTAGTTCTTTAACTCTTTAATTGATGGGCTGTGGACAGGTCCAAGAGCCCCAGGGAAATACTAGGACAGGTAGAAAAGTTTGGGTAGAGTGGACCGTTAAGAGGCTCTTGTTAGCCACTGTTTACCAATCAGTTTAGAAATATTTGACCATTTATCAAGCACTCAGTGATGCAGCTCTCCCTGGTTGCACCATTATGTTGGAAAAGCAATGCCTGATGCATAGTAAGTACTAAACAGAGGTCAGCCACAATTATTACCTGGGCACCATGCATTACTGAGGATTTCTGGTGGAAAGATAACTCATTCTAGATTACCTCACAGGCCCTGGCCAGCCTAGAGGTGACTTTCACTGGGTCAGGCACTATTCCCTTATCTAAGAAGCTCCAGATTCTAAACACAATAAAATAGGGGAACCTCTCAGAATCATGAAGGCATATCAAGCAGTCCGAGGATTCTCAGAGTGGGGCAGTGTGACCCAAATAGCCTGGCTTGGACTCTACAGTAATGCTATTACTACACAGGCAGAGTATTTCAGTCTTCAGATAGGCCAGCCTTAAACAGAAGAGGGAGCATTTCAGCTGAAGATAGGGAGTGAGGCAAACCAGGCTGGAAGAATCATGAGTGTAAGTACAGATATGCAGTTTCATTTTGATTGCATGGCATAAATATACACATTTAATTCATGCTTAATTTGGACAATCCCAAATTTCTACTACAACAGGTTGATTTCTTTTGAAATTTTCACCAGAGCAGCTTTTCACAATTCCAAAATGTTTCCACTATCGTTTCGTCAGATGGCTTTTTGTCTCATACATGGGAACGGCCATAAAAAATGTTTCCTTCTTACATTCAAATTCATTACAAGATGTTTCCATAATTCATGTTTTTCTCATCATGGTGATTCTTTTGAAATGGTGTTTATATGGTTTAATATAAGTTTATCATTTTGCATTTCAACTCAGTGACTTGATCAAATTAACTAAAAAACGCTTAACCTAAAGGAATACTGTCAAGCATTAAATGTAGACCCTAATTTGACCTAATAAATTTCTTTCCAATATAATAATGTGTTATTTAGGTTCTAAATATCACTGATTTTATTGATTTACTTTTCTCTAACAGTTACATTTTTAATGTCAATACAAAAAAAAAACTTTTTTTATCCCTGTATAATAGTTATAGTCTGAGATGTAGCCATTAATGCATTTACCAAACATCTGATTTTGTTAATGAGAGAGGTGCATGAAAATGCAAACAAACAAAACAAAATTTCATCAAGTTTTAACCTCTGTTAGAAATAGTGGAAAAAGGGATCAATAATTATCAAACTTAAAAGAATATGTCAAAGAGGAAAGAATGTGCCTTCAGTTACCTTTAAGTGTGTTCTTCAAAGAAAAAAAGAAAGAAAATGTGCTTAAAATATTTACAGAAGTGTTATTTCAAAGACTACATCACAAACTTGTACTAATTACTTTAAAAATATCCATACCTATTAACCTTGTATTCCTACTCCTAGCAACTTGGTTTAAGAAAATAATCCAAGATATGTCATATATGTTCAGTGCCACCTTCATTATAATAGTAAAAATGTGAAAGTAGCATACGAGAAAGTAGAAAGAGTTAAATACATGTGGCAATTCTTTTCAAGTGATTTACCATTTAAAAATAAGCACTTCTGGCCGGGCGCGGTGGCTCACGTCTGTAATCCCAGCACTTTGGAGGCCGAGGCAGGTAGATCACCTGAGGTCAGGAGTTTGAGACCAGCCTGGCCAACATGGCGAAACCCCGCATCTAGTAAAAATACAAAAATTAGCCGGTTGTGGTGGCGGGTGCCTGTAATCCCAGCAACTCCAGAGGCTGAAGCTGGAGAATTGCTTGAATTCGGGAGGCAGAGGTCACAGTGAGCCGAGATCGCGCCATTGCACTCCAGCCTGGGCAACAGGCTGGAGTTGATGTTCTTATTTGGGGACAGAAGGGCTACAAAAGGTGACCTAGATCTCCTTTCCTTTTAAAATGTTTATTAATTTTAATTGTGTCAAAAAATTGACACAATTTTTTTCAATATCTTCTTTTTTGAAGTGTCTTTTTAAAACTACCCATTTTTATAAGATTGTCTGATGGGGTTTTTTTGGCGTTTTCCTTTAATTTTTTAAACTGACAGATAAAATTGTATGTATGTATACCACATAATGTTTTAAAGTATGTATACATTATGGAATGGTTACATCTAGCTAATTAAATATGCATTATTTCACATAGTTATCATTTGGTGATGAGAACACTTAACATCTGCTTTCTTAGAATCTTCAAGAAGGTATATTATTAGCTATAGCCACAATGCTGTGTATTAGATGTCTTGAACTTATTCTTCCTATTTAACTGTAATTTTGTATTCTTTGACCAGCTCCACAATTTCTAACCATTCTCTGTGTATCCAATGTTACCCTTCTTCTATTCATCCTTCATACTACTGCCATGTTATTTTTCTATAACACAATTTTGGTTTTGTTATTTCTTTGCTGAAAATACCTCCACAATTCTCCCTTCATCTTCAGGGAAAACTCAAATTGGTATTCTCTAAGGCTCTGCATAATCCAGCCTCTCAACAATCTCCCCAGCCTTCGCAGCTGGGAATTTTCACATAGAAACCCTATCTCCATCTGTACAAAACTAGTTTTATCATTTCTTGGGGTCACACTGTTTCCTTCTTTCCTAGGCTCCTGTTGATTATCTAGCCTGTCCTGATAAGACAGTTACCTACTTTTCTGGCCACAACCAAAAATTAACCTGCAGGGTGGTTTGATGTAGCCATCCATTACAACATGATTAATGTTCTTATTTGGGGACAGAAGGGCTACAAAAGGTGACCTAGATCTCCTTTCCTTTTAAAATGTTTATTAATTTTAATTGACAAGTAAAAATTATGTATATTTATAGTATACAATATAATCTTTTGATATATGTGTACATTGTGGAATGGCTAAATTAAGCTATTAGGATATATATTATCTCCCATTTTTTGTGGTAAAAACACTGAAAATCTATTCTCTCAGCAATTTTTGTATATACAATATGAAGGTATGTCAAAAAGTTCATGGAAATGGAATTAAAAGATAAAAATATAAAATATAAACTTTATTTCTCAACATAAGCTCTATCAAGGTTAATATACTTTTGTAAGCAATCATAGCAGCCATTTAGTGCATCCCTTTAAAAATGAGGGTCCTGGAATGTAAACATATTAATGCGGTCTTTTTTACATTATTAACTAAAGAAAAATGAATCCCCTTTACAGATTTTTGTAAGATTAGGAAACAAAAGGAAGACAGAAGGAGCCAAATCAGTGCTGTAAACTGGATGCTTATGATCTCCCATCAAAATGCTCACAAAATTACCCTTGTTCGATGAAAGGCATGAGCAGGAGCATCATCGTGGTGAAGTAGAACTCTCTGGTGAAGGTTTCCTGGGCATTTTTCTGCTAAAGTGTTGGCTAACTTTCTCAAAACACTTTCCTAATAAGTAGGTCTCATTCTTTGGCTCTCTAGAAAGTCAACAAGCAAAATGCCTTGAGCATCTCAAAAAACAATTGCCATGACGTTTGCTCTTGACTGGTCCACTTTTGCTTTGACTGGACCACTTCTACCTCTTGCTAGCCATTGCTGTAATTGTGCAGTATCTTCAGGATCATACTGGTAAAGCCATGTTTGTCTTCTGTTACAATTCTTTGAAGAAATGCTTCAGAATCTTGATCATACCGGTTTAAAATTTCCACTGAAAGCTCTGCTCTCATCTCCAATTGATCTGGGTACAATGGTTTTGGCACACATCAAGTAGAAACTTTGCTGTACTTTAAGTTTTCAGTCAGAATTGTGTAAACTTAACTAATTGAGATGTCTGTGGTGTTGGCTATCGTTTCTGCTATTAATCGCCAGCCGTCTTCAATCAAGGCATGAACAACTAGGGCAAATTGATGTGGATGATCTGCCACTTCAGCCTTCATCTTCAACACTGTTTAATCTCTTCTCAAAAAGAGTCACCCATTTCAAACTGCTGATTTATTTGGAGCATTGTCCCCACAAACTTTTTATAAAGCATCAAGGATTTCACCATTCTTCCACCCCAGCTTCACCATAAATTTGATGTTCATTCTTGCTTTGATTTTAGCAGAATTCATGCTGCTCTGATAGATGCTCTATTCAAACTGATGTCCTATGCTTACTGCCTCAAACTATATCCTGTTCAGACATGTCATAACAAGTTAGCATGAATTTACTTTGGTTCAAAAGATTTTAAAATCCACACGCAGTTTTTATAATACACATTTTCCATGAACTTTTTGAGGTCCCCTTATATATTATTATTAACTGTAGTCACCATGTGGTACAGTAGATCTCTTGAAACTACTCTTCTTTCTAAATAAAATTTTTTATTCTTTGACCAACATCTCCCCAATCCCTCCACCACCTACCCTCTGTTAACCACATTCTACTCTCTGCTTCTCTGAGTTCAACCTTTTTACACGTCACATATAAGTGAGATCATGAAGTATTTGTCTTTCTGTGTCTGGCTTATTTCGCTTAACATGATGTCCTCTAGGTCCATTCATGTTTTAACAAATGACAGAAAATTTTATTTGGCACTTAAGGGATCATAATGCCTGGGCTAAGCTAATTATTGCCTGTTTAAGGCTTCCTTCCCTTTAAAGGCTGAATACTATCCCATTGTGTATATATATCACTTTTTCTTTATCCATTCATCTATTGCCAGATGCTTAGGTCAATTCTATATCTTAGCTATTGTGAATAATGCTGTAATAAACATGGGAGTGTAGATATCTCTTCAACATACTGATTCCACACCCTTTGGATATATATCCAGTAGTGGATTGCTGAATCATATATGGTAGCTCTATTTTTAATGGATGATTGATGTTCTTAAGTCTCTAATGAAAGTAGAATCCTTATTAAACTTTCTGTCCCTTCAAATAACTCATAGTTATGTTGTCTTCATTATAATTGGTAAATTATATAGTATCCCTTTGGAGATCTCACCTAATGCTTCATTAAATAACTTTCAGTATCATTAAAGTAGAGCTTTCGTCCATGTATACGTTTTTTTTCTCCAAACTAAAAGGCATTAATTACTTTAGTCCCAGGCATTATGATCTCTTAAGTGCCAAGTATACATTTAAGTGTCCCTTGTAGAATTGAGAAACACTACAGCTAGGTCAGGATACTATAAAACAAGGAACTATTTATATCTCTAATACCCACTTGGGTAATCTAGAGTAGAGATTACATTGATCTGAACTAGGAGAATAGCTCTGGAGTAGGGGGCGAAATGAGCATAGTGCAGACATACTTGGGAAGTGGATTTCGCAGCTTGGTAACTAGCTGGATATAGGAAGTGTCAGAGACAGAGGACTGAAAAATGACAACCACATTTCTGACTAGGAAACCCAGAAAGCAAAGACTTGAGAAGGGAAATTATGAATTTTGTTTTGGGCATATGGAATCTAAGGTGATTGTGTCATCTGGAGGTGTCCAGCAAGCATTGACCATAAGGGTCAAAATGTAAAAGACAAAATGGAAGGAAAAAATAGCCCTGACAGTGGTTGGAAATATTAAGGGAAAGAACAGGGACTGAGAAAATAAGAGATGTAAAAGAGAACTGAGATGTTCATTTAAATGGTGCACAGTAAAAATAAATAAATAAATAAATAAATAAATAAATAGAACTAAAAACCCACCATAGTTAATGAGTAAACATAAAAAGGAAGTACCAAAGGACCATGCTGATGAAATGATAAATAAGGTTGGTATTAATACTTGCCCATTGTATTTTGCAACCCAAGTCACTGGAGGCCTTGGTAAGGACAGTCACGGTGGAAGCATGTGAGCAGCAGCTAGATCCAGTGAGTTGAAGAGGAATGTGAGATGTTTAGCCCAGGATCTACACCCAGTAAGCCCATAAGAAATATTATCAGATGAAAATATGAAATACAACTCAAAAGTATGAAGTAAAGAAGACAGAAAAGATATCTACCAGGGGAATACATTGCTTTTAGGTAGAGAAGACTTGCATATATTTAAATGCTAAGACAGCCAGGCACAGTGGCTTACACCTGTAATCTCAGCACTTTGGGAGGCCAAGGTGGGCAAATCACTTGAGGCCAGGAGTTTGAGACCAGCCTGGCCAACATAACAAGACCCCCGTCTCTACTAAAAATATAAAAATTAGCCAGACATGGTGGTGCATGCCTGTAATCCCAACTACTCGGGAGACTGAGGCACAAGAATCACTTGAATCCAGGAGGTAGAGGTTGCAGTAAGCCAAGATTGCACCACTGCACTCCAACCTGGGCAACAGAGTGAGATCCTGTCTCAAAAATAAATACATACATATACATACATACATATATACATATATAAATACATGATTAATGAAAGGAAACAAAAAAGGAGATATAGGAGAGAGTAGAAAAAAAATAAAGGGAGGTCCCTGGGAGGACAGAAAAGATGGAATCTGGGATTGAAATAAAGGAATTAACTTTAATACATTTTCCTCTATCAGAGGAAGGAAAAGGGGTAGATCATTAGAAGAAAGAGCAGAGTTAAGAACGGCATGTTTGTGTCCCCCACAAACCATACAGTAAACCCTAACACTTAATGCGATGATGTTAGGAGGCAGAGCCTTTGAGAGGTGATTAGGTCATGAGGCTACAGCCTTCAAGATACAATTAGTGCCCTTATGGGGAAAAAAAAATAGAAGAGTGCTTACTTCCTCTCTCTCTGCTCTCCACCATATAGGATACAAGAATATGTACATCTACCAGCCAGAAAGTGAGGCCTCACTACATGCTAGATCTGCCAGAGGCTTTAACTTGGACTTACAGCCTCCAGAACTGTGAGAAATAAATGTTTGTAATTTAAGCCAGCCAACCTATGGCAATTTGTTATAGCAGCCCAAACTGACTGAGACAAGGAAGGAAGAGAAAAAATGAGGAGGAAGAGGACTATTAGGAGGAGAAAGAGAGAAAGCAAAGAATTGTTAACATTTCATGAGTGCCTTTCAGATGAGATAACTGAGCCTCAGGAAGATTTTCACCCAACAAATGGCAGAATTTCAATCTAAAACTGATTTTAAACCTTAATCTATCTTATCCATTCTGGATAAGAAAAGGTGGAGGGTTGTGGTGCTTCCAATTTTCCCTTTAGGGTAAGAAGTGTTCAGATACAGTAGGAATATGGAAGACTAAAGGCTTAAGGAGAATGGAAATTGTTTCACATAGTTATAGTGGAAACTGAGAAAGAGCCGACACAAGAAAGAAAAATATCAAGGGCCCAGAAAGAATTGGAGGTTTTAAAGTTTAAAGTGACACCAATCTGCACAGGTAATTATTTTCTCTAGCAAAGCTCAGCTGGAAATGTGAAGACACCATGGTTTAAGGTTTCATGAGGTCACAAACTCAGAAGGACAATGACAAAAATAAGTTGAGGATTTGGGCAAGGAAGATGCTAAAATAATGGGATATGGAATCCAAGACAGATGGGATAAGAAGTCAAGTCAGGAAAGGATGACAAGAAGAACATGTCAAAGACTGAAGATTCTTAGAAGGTGGCATTTAGATGTGTCCTTGTGCCTAACATATTGCCTAGCATAAAGTAGTAATTGAGTAAATAATTTCTAATTAATTAATTACAACCAAGACCTACCATGTTGAAGTATAAGGCCAGAAAGGACATTTGACTCAGACTTCTCCTTTATAAAAGATTCTAAATGAGACTTCTTTGGATGTCAGCAAGACCTGATGGTAACCCACTAGGATGATTCAGTCAAAACAGCTTTCCTAGATAAAATATGGCATGGACTTCTTCAAAGTTTTCTCTAGAAGGGCTTAGACCTGTGCTTCTTTACTCAGATGGGCTTGTGCTAGTGAAAGCCTGCTCTACAATGCCTCTGTAGCTTTACTCTATAAATTTTACCTTTTCTTTAGGGTTTTTTCACAGTAGTTACCCTCAATATCAGGCCTTTTCCCCACGGTTATGATTACCCCACTTAAGATACTGAGAAAACATTATTTCTCTTGCTTTTCTGAAGAATAGCTAAAATGTTCTCTCTCTCTCTCTCTCTCTCTCTGTGTGTGTGTGTGTGTGTGTGTGTGTATGCATGCTCTCACTCTCTATATATCTATATAAATATATAGATATATATTTCAGTGAGGCAACTGAGGATCTGATAAATGCAGCAACTTGACTGGCTTCATAGCTAGAACATAGCAGAATTCAAATATGTGTGGTTTACAACTCTTATTTCATCTCTTCATGCTACTTACAAACTTTATATGTGACAAAATACAGAAAACTAAGGAAATTCAGGTCTTTAAAAAAAAAAACTCCACATTTCAAGTGAGAGTTCAATAGTATCTCTATCTTTTGAAGTAAAACAAAGCACAGAAGGAAAATCCAGATAAATTTCTTGGAATTTGCAAGGAATCAGAATTTTACTTAATATAATGAGCCCAAAATGGAATGGGTTATTTGTCAAAGTGTTGAGTTTCTCATCTCCAAGCACATTTGTGGGGAGATTAGCCAAATGTCAGGGTCAACCTGGTTAATTTCCACTTCTACGATCAAATTTTCACTTTCTAACTGTTTAATCCTCACCACTTTTACAAGATAATAACCTAGACCTAAGTTGGCAGATTAGGTGGAACATTCACATGTGACCAAGAATGATAGAGCAACGATCATTATTGAGAGCTCTGTGTGAAAGAAGTATCAGAATGTAAATGATATAGCTGCTCCCATATGAAAAGCTATGAGTCTCATTGTTATTTCTAACAAATTGGCTAATAGTCAACAGTGTGTATCAACCCATAAACAAATCTCACCTCTGTGGGCAAGTTATGCAAAATCTACAATAGAAGTTCTACACAAGAAAAATATACCTAACCAAACATTTTCAGAGAAGGAAAAACATAATTTTACAAAGGTCTAACACCATGTGATTTTGATAATATGAAGCTAAATAATAAAGAAAACTAAAATAATAAAGGAAGCAAAAAGTTTTATTTAGTATGTTCATAAGTAAATCAAAGAAGAATTCTCCATATTTTTTAGAGAAATTAAGATCGTATGGCTAAAAATATATTTATCCATGTAGACAGGACAAAAATAATTTGTGAAGGCTTTGTGGGTGAGCAGAAAAGCAACAAAAATATTTCAAAGGTAAAAAGACATGTAGAAAAAATTTAAATATTCATGTATATATAATATATATTTATGATAATGGGCTCTGTAATGTAGTATGAAAAAAGATCCAAGAATGTTATGGAACTGTTAGTGAAGATATCAGCTAATGGGCTGCTGCAGCATATAAAAATACTGCAAATATGAATATAAAAATACTTTAAATGTGATAGGGGAAGGTGCTCTACCCTTTAAAAAAGTTATGATATGCCTGTAACTGACTGCTAAAAATAGTTCTAGTCATTGTGCCTTAGGAAAGCCTTAATAGGCTAGAAGTGGATGGATATATGTTTATGTAAAAAGGTATATTATATATAATTGTTATCATTACTATCATAAGCAAACAAATTCTATCATGTAAAGGAAAACATGTAAAACTCTTTAAGGCTGTAAAAATGAAAACAGGAGAGCTATTAGAAGTCAACATAACATAATAAAGTATATGTAATGAATGACTCCTTTTTAATGAGTTCTCACTATATTGTAAG
Source organism: Pan paniscus (assembly GCF_029289425.2). Classification (NCBI taxonomy): domain Eukaryota; kingdom Metazoa; phylum Chordata; class Mammalia; order Primates; family Hominidae; genus Pan; species Pan paniscus. The sequence continues at coordinate 78,182,658 of NC_073254.2, forward strand.
CACAGTTCTAAGCACTTTACATGTATTAACTCATTTAATCTCCACAAAATCCCTTCCTGTAGGCACTATTAATGTCCCAGTGAGGTACAGAGAAGTCCAATACTTTGCCCCATGTCACACAGCTAGTAAGTAGCAGAGCCAAGATTAAAATGCAGGCATTCTCATTTCAGGAAGTGCGAGCTTAATCCACTGCCCTTGAAACTCAAATCTAATTTTTGTCTTGTCTCTCCACTGAGATTTCTTAAATGGAGAGCTAGTTGATACACTGGAAGTAGGTAAGTTTGAGGTAAATAATTATAAAATGAACTATAAACCTTGAAATCTTCAGAAGACAAATCTTCTGAATTCTCAGAGACAAAACAAATGGAAAATACAAAACAAGAATCAGGAGGTCTCTAGAGTCACACAGACAATAGCATAAAGCAGGGAAAGCTGGGGTAGGTAAATCTCTAGCCTCTTGAAGCAAGCCTCTAGAAGGTCAGGTAGAGCCTCCCATGGGGCTGCACTTCATGCCCCCAACAGATACAGGCTGCAGAGCAGGATGAGTCTCTGACTTTACCCCAGATGGCATTCATTCCTTCTGTGATATGCAAACGTCAGAACTGTGTCTACCTGTGTCAGTGTTCTCTGTATTGAGTTATAAATATCTGCAGGGTGGAGAACAGATCTTACTCACTTGACATATTACCCAGCTCAGCACCACACACAAGGTTCTTGATAAACAGATTTTAATTGTTATGATATGCCACTCTTTCACTCAATTTCACAACTTCATACACCCATAGGATCTACTTTAAGAAGTAAGAATGTGTTTTCAATCTATTTTTTGTCTGCCACTGCTAAGAATGTAGCTGAATGCATGACTTTACAGCATTGTTTTAAATAGAGAATCTCAGTAAAATATTCTTTAGGGAAGTACCAAACCTAAGATTAATAACTGTTCATTTTACTGAATATTCTGACAAAGAATTTCTTCAGACTGGGGAAGTAAGTATTCTGAGGGATTTTCTCCATATACACAATCTGCCCTTCGGAATCCACTGAGCTTTTGTTCAGCTGCTGTGTTTTGTAGTTAACTTCATGCTGCTCTTGCTCACATTACCAGAGCATCTAGCATGGAACACAGTCTTGTCCTTTTCCAAACATCGGTTGGCTGGAAAAGGAATGTCACATGTCATCTCTCTCCCTCCTTCCATATTCTTTCACTTCCTGAGAATGTGACCCTATACAGGAGAGTATAAAAGAGCTTACTCAGTGGAGTTGGGTCAAGTGGCCAGCCAAGATTCACCTTTATTACATCTAGTAAATACAATGCTCTATTCCAACTTTGAAGGAACTTTTCCTCAAAAGACAGAGAATGTCTCTTGCTGTGAGAATTGTGCAGTTTAAAAATCATATTGTTCATTTTTCTGCTCTCCTAAGAGTAAACAATCAACATTTGGTCTAGACTGGTCTTGAGGAGGGCATGGCTTTTAAGGACTTTCATGGGAGCTGTATCACCTGGAATCCTGGGCTAAAATTGTGGGAGATGGGGAAGAAAGCAGAGTTCTGCCATGGGATCAGAAGTAGTAAGTAAAACTAGTCCAAGAAGTTACATAGTTAGAAATCAAAATCCCAAAAAGCTAATGATGTATATGCTAATTACCTTTACTTTCTTTCTATAAGCCTTCCTTTGCAGCTATGAATTTACTTTTAGCTAAATTCATTATAATCACATAAACATATCCACCATTTGATGCCTACAACAGTGACATGACAGTACAGGATAAGCCACAGCTCCTCCTCAGGGAGTGCCTTCTTCACATAGCCTTGCCCAGTTTCCTTAGGGAAAGTGCATTTGTTCTTGACTCTATTTCAAAACAACTGCTTGTATTCACTACACAGATCACTGAACCCATTCTTAGATGTTAGCTATCTTCTCCACTACATGCAAAAGTGGGGACCAGGTTTGTTCTCTATATGCCACTATTTCATACATAATGCACTGGTCTTCCACTGCACTCTTCACATAGTAGGTATGCTTCTTGCATTATATTTTCTTAACCTACTAAAGATAACTCGCATCCTCCCAAATTTTACCACAGCTTGCCTCCAAGTCTGCACTTCAGTCTTTCAGAATGGTCAGTCAGAAATACAAGAGTGAAGGTTGGGTACACGCACATTAAGAAGTGAGGAGAAATGTTATATGTTGACAACTGATTATTTTAACATATGCTAGACCCTATAAGTGGCTATCATTATTCATGCTGTGCATTTCAAATATAATTTGAAAACAGGTTTCCACCTTTAGTCATTTAATCTCAAAGCATATTTATTAGAAAGAGGCCAAAGCTTTGAGAAAAACAAAGATTATTCTCTCAATAACAACCAAAATAGAAATAAAATTTTTTATAGCATACTTATGCTTCTGAAACTCAGTGCCTATTGAACTTAAATGATTATTCAAACCAAATGAGCTTTCCTAGATGAATATTTTGAATTGTTTAGTTTTTATTATCTTTATAAACTCACTGTGTAGTACAGAAGGGCAATTCTTCATAAACTTCTCCTGAGTGGACATATAACAAGTATAATTATGCTGCCCTTATTCTTACTGGCATTCAAATAATTGACATTTTTTAAAAAAGATTTACTGTCAATATTTTGGTTAAAAACATTTTAATGATTAGCTTCATACCTCCTGCAGAAGGTCCTCTTCATTATTCATCTCAACACTTTTTAAGTTCAGCGTTAGAAACCACAATATCCTCAACAAGTGCATTCAACGTGTATTTATATGTGTAGCTACAACAAAGACTGCAGATGATGAATTCCATAGAGGCTTTTCCAGAGAGGTCTGGCAGGTAATAAAAGATAAACATCAGATTCTGATGTGTCATGCCCAAGGCACAGTATGCTGAAAATGCACTAGAAGAATCGAATGACAAATGCTTGTTTACGCCTGACTCCCTGCAAACAAAAGACATACAAAGCTTAAAATTGTGTTGATTGACTTTTTTCTCCAACATACAGAATTTTTGTTACATAACAATTGTATTCTGGAATGATATCTATTGTCAGATTCAGATGATGAAACACTTATTAGACGACTATGCTATCAAAGCCCACAGACAAAAGCAAAGATGGAAAAATACAGCTATAAGTGACCCAGATTTTTACCAATGGCAAAGATCCACTCATTTGTAATTCTCATTTTTATTTTCTTTTCTAGGTCCCTCTGGCCTCCAAATTAATTCTGGACCTTCATTATAAAACTGAAATATCTTTCTTTAGCTTTTCCAATTCTCCGATGTCAGTCTGTGACAAATCCCAGACCATCCCCACTGTGCACAATGAACACGGAATCATCTACAGGCTGCCCCATAGGGTCCCATAAACAATCCTAACTCAGTAGAGGAAATAGGGAATGCTTTCTCTTCACTAGTAAAGGGGGTTTGAAATCACACTTCTGCTGCTATCAACTCAACTTCAAGTATTGTTGATGAAGGAGGATATGCAGTTTCTTCTGAACCAAACCAAATTCTCTCTAAGCATTTTCCATGTGGAAGTGTATAGTCTCCATGGCTAATCACTTCTTCCTGGTCTTCTGGGCCTGAGGAAGACCAAGCCAATACTTACAACCACTCAATCCTGCCTGACTCTCTTGGCCCATTTCAAAAGCCCCATTTCCTAAAGACAGTGATTAACTATTCCTATTTCCATTCCATTGGTACTTGTTCCATGACTGACTCTAAAGCTTCTGCTCTGTGTAGCCTGATCTACAACCAGATCTTCAATTTGGACCTAGTTCTGATGCTGATGCCAACCTGAAACTGCATCCTGAATATGGCTGTTTTGGACTCTCGAACCTCCCCAAGAAAAGGGATTCTATCTCCTATCCTAGTATTTGACTTGCTCTTGGTGCTTTCCCCCAGATCTCTAGTAGGGTGTTTAATTCCCACAATGTCTTGTACCAGAGCCTTACCTAAGTTTTTCTCAGTCCTCTTCTGAGACCACATTTGCTTCCACTTTTACAACTTTTTCTCGCATGTGCTTGTCTCCATGCAAAACAGGTGCCATTGAGCTATGGAAAAAAATGTTTTGTGAAAAATTTCATTTTTGTTTCAGAAATGTTCCCTTTCCTATATCAAAGAAAAGAACTCCAAGCTGGTTTACATGTTCAGTTACATATTGGGACATGTTTTTAAAAAATCATTCCTTTATAGTACTACTTACCCAAATTTTCTCCTGGGAATTTTATTGTTATTGAATATGAAATTTGATTCATGTCATCTTCTTTTCCTTACCTTATTTTGACAATCTCTTCTTCTCAATGTGTATCCATGATTTTTTTATAATATCCTTTCCTGAACCTTGATTTGCCCATTTTTGTAAAAAGTGTTCTAAAGCTTGGTTGGACATATGGTGTATAACCTAATTTATGGTATTAGCATGATACATATTTTAAAAGTATTACCATTATTTAGAATCAGTTTTTCCAAAGGAGAAACCAAATGTCAGTAAAGGGCTTAACAAATAGATTAGAAAAATAATAAATGGTCAATAAGTCCATATTAAACACTTTCATTCACAAGCATTTGTTCAATGTGTACTATATCCAGAAAGCTATCTTAGTCAAAATGAATGTAGCCATTGAGCCATGAATGTAAATGATCCAAGTCTTTCTCTTACCACTCTTCTGAGACAACATATGGAAAGACTGTTCAACTCAAGTACTTCTACTGCCAAAAAGTTGTAATCTAATTGAATGGATCCAGAGAAGAGTAACTAAAATGATTAAAGGAATTATGGGATTCGTTTCATGAGAACAGATTGCAGAAGCTAAAGCTTACTAAGTACCAACAAGGGGAAACAATATGTTGTTTACCACTAAGTTACTGCCTTCTGATGAATTATTGAACAGGATTGGAAGAGCAAAGGATGCAAATTAGGTAAAGGATTAAATCTATTCTTTCACTGTGGGAGAAAATGAAATCACAATGAATCTGTTTTTGTTTCATGTTTACATATATTATATGTTACAGTACAGTGTATAAAATACAAAGTTCTTATCTTCCCAGCACTAACTGATAAGGAAATAGGGTGAAAACATGCCCAATGAGACCAAGGGAATAACTGACTTGTGAGAATAATAGCCAAGTTCAGTGAAGGAAATAGTCTTTCTTATGACCTTCATGAATCACAAAAATATGGTTTCAGGTCAGCATAAGAACATAACAACCACGACAGAAGGATACTTCCACCCTATCTTTCTCCCGATTTGTTGTTGTTCTAGAAGCTGCATGGGTTTGTTCCTCCTTTATATGCATCTAATTATGACATATGTAACAGGAAGACTACATTGACACCCTTTATTGAAGAGAACATCATACAAAAATTATAAGGAGTAATATTTGAGCTTCCCTAGTGGTTCTAGAACTCCTGTTCACAAAGGCCCCCAAAAGTTCCTTTCATGAATCCAGTCCCCATTTCTTTTCAGTTCTTCCCAGAAATGCCTCATTTTCTAAGAAAATGGTAGATCTGTTTACAGAATTAAGATTTAAAATCGATGATTAAAAAATATTGGAGTGAGGACAGGTAGAAAATCAGTGAATTCAGGGCTGAGTGGAAACACACATTGGCAGGGAAACTGAAGAATATTTTTGTGTGTCCTTTTCATTTGTTTCAGAAAGGGAATTTCTCCTCTCATCTGCCCCTTCGATAAACCTAAGTAAGCAACGAGTAGAAAACAGTGTAACTCCCTGAAAAAAATTATTTTGTAAAGTTGATACAATTTAAAACTAGTTTAAAATCATTTTAATTTAGCATTTTCAATGATTTTCACATATCCTTAAGCATGTATATATTTAGCACAAGCTTCATAAAGTTAAATGAAGTCAGTTGTGAAAGTGGAAGCATGAAATTCTGAATTCCAAGGCACATAAGGAGCTTGCAATCACATATAATAAGTTAAAAATTATTCCAAAACAGCCCAAGCTATTTTTAGAAGAAGGAGAGTGCCACAGAATACATTTCTTTTTATTTGTAAGATTTATGGAGTCCAGGTGCAGTTTTGTTACATGAATATAGTGAATAGTGGTGAAGTCTCGGCTTTTAGTGTAGCCATCACCAGAATAGTATACATTGTACCTGTTAAGTAATTTCTCATCACTCATCCCACTCCACCCTTTTGAGTCTCTACTGTCTATTCACAGAAGACATTTTTATAACACCATTAATTTTAAAAAATTGGTAGCTGGTGTTGTCCTTGTTTCCTTCGTTTATTGGCATCATTCTACTTATTGTGATAATACCTACAAATTCTTGAGAGCACCAAATCCTCATATATATATATATATATATATACACACACACACACACACACACACACACACAGGTTATGTTAATCAATATTAGCATATTTAAAAATATAATAATAATGGGCATTGTACATATTAACATAAATAGCATTTTTTATAGAAAATTGATGTATTTCTTATTTTCACAAATTGCTCTAATGTCTAGCTTAAGAGAAAAACCACTGGAATCTTGTATATGTTTTTGCATTCTTTTTTTTTTTTTTTTTTTTGAAACACAGTCTGCTCTGTCACCCAGACTGGAGTGCAGTGGTGCGATCTGGGCTCACTGCAACCTCTGCCTCCCGGGTTCAAGCAATTCTCCTGCCTCAGCCTCCCAGATAGCTGGGATTACAGGCACCCACCACCACACCCGGATAATTTTTAGTATTTTTAGTAAAGACAGGGTTTCGCCATGTTGGCCAGGCTGGTCTGGAACTCCTGACCTCAGGTGATCCACATGCCTCAGCCTCCCAAAGTGCTGGATGACAGGCGTGAGCCACCGCTCCCAGCTTGCATTTATTCTTTTGATACAGCCCATGTCATTCAACCTCTGGAAAACTTCACTATACACTAATGCTAGATGAGAATGAAAAGGCAAATAGGGTCTTACCATTATTGTGAAAATAATTTTGACCTCACAGTCTCCTCAAAGGTTCTTGGAATCCCTAGGGGTCCCTGAACCATACTTTCAGAACTGCTGCTGTAGTGAAACAACCAGCAGATTAAAGACTTGAGTTCTATAGGAAACACTGTTTTTTAAAGACATATCACATAGTTTTCTTGATAACGGTTTCCTTTTGTGCAAAATGTGGTTTAGGGCAAGATGATCTCAGGTTTCTCTTATCTCTGTTCTGTGATCGTGTAAGATATTAAATGAATTTTATAAAACAACTGAGAATACACATTGTCTTCATGAGCACATGGAATATTCTCCAGGACAGACTATATGTTAGGACACAAAACAAGTCTAAACAAACTTTTAAAAATTAAAATTATATCAAGTGTTTTCTCAGACTACAATTAAATAAAACTAAAAATCAACATCAAGAGGAACTTTGGAAACTCTACAAATACATGCAAATTAAACAACATGCTCCTGAATGGTCACTGGGTCAATGAAGAAATTAAGAAGAAAATAAAAAAAAATTTTTTTTGAAACAAATGAAAATAGAAAAACTACATACCAAAATGTGTGGGGTACAGCAAAAGCTCTGCTAAGAGGGAAGTTGATAGCAATAAACACCTACATAAAAAAAAAAAAAAAAAAAGAAGGCTGCGCACGGTGGCTCATGCCTGTAATCCCAGCACTCTGGGAGGCCGAGGTGGTCACATCACGAATTCAGGAGATCAAGACTATCCTGGCCAACATGGTGAAACCCCGTCCCTACTAAAAACACAAAAATTAGCTGGGCGTGGTTGAGCGCCTGTAGTTCCAGCTACTCAGGGGACTCAGGCAGGAGGATCTCTTGAACCTGGGAGGCAGAGGTTGCAGTGAGCTGAGATCACACCACTGCACTCCAGCCTAGAAGACTGAGTGAAACTCTGTCTCAAAAAAAAAAAAAAGGAGAAAATTTTCAAATATATAATCTAATGATGCACCTTAAGGAACTTGATTAAAAAACACAAAACAAACAAACAAAAAGAACAAACCAAACCCAAAACTAGTGCAAGGAAAGAAATAATAAATATCAGAGCAGAACTCAATGAGATAGAAACTAATAAAATAATACAAAGGTTCAACCAAACACATTGGTTCTTTGAAAAGATAAACAACATTAATAAATCCCTAGCTAGACTAACCTATATTTGGAAGAGAGAAGATCCAAATAAGCAAAATTAGAAATGGAAAAGGAGACATTATAACTGATATCACAGAAATACAAAAGATCATCAGACACTGTTATAAACAATTATACACTAACAAACTGGAAAATCTAGAGGAAAAGGAGAAATTCCTAGAAACATAGAACCTACCAAGATTGAATAAGGAATAAATAGAAAACCTGAACAAACCAATAATAAGTAGCAAGGTAGAATCAGGAATTATGTGTCCGGAATTGGTGGGTTCTTGGTCTCACTGACTTCAAAAATGAAACCGCAGACCCTCACGGTGAGTGTTACAGCTTTTAAGGTGGCGCATCTGGAGTTTGTTCCTTCTGATGTTCAGATGTGTTCGGAGTTTCTTCCTTCTGGTGGGTTCGTGGTCTCGCTGGCTTCAGGAGTGAAGCTTCAGACCTTCGCGGTGAGTTTCACAGCTCATAAAAGCAGTGTGGACCCAAAGAGTGAGCAGTAGCAAGATTTATTGAAAAGAGTGAAAGAACAAAGCTTCCACAGTGTGGAAGGGGACCCGAGTGGGTTGCCACTGCTGGCTTGGGCAGCCTGCTTTTATTCTCTTATCTGGCCCCACCCACATCCTGCTGATTGGTAGAGCCGAGTGGTCTGTTTTGACAGGGCACTGATTGGTGGGTTTACAATCCCTGAGCTAGACACAAAGGTTCTCCACGTGCCCACCAGATTAGCTAGATACAGAGTGTCCACACAAAGGTTCTCCAAGGCCCCAACAGAGTAGCTAGATACAGAGTGTCAATTGGTGCATTCACAAACCATGAGCTAGAAACAAGGTGCTGATTGGTGTGTTTACAAACCTTGAGCTAGATACAGAGTGCCGATTGGTATATTTAGAATCCCTGAGCTAGACATAAAGTTTCTCCACATCCCCACCAGACTCAGAAGCCCAGCTGGCTTCACCCAGTGGATTCCGCACCAGGGCTGCAGATGGAGCTGCCTTCCAGTCCTGCGCCATGCACCTGCACTCCTCAGCCCTTGGGTGGTTGATGGGACTGGGCACTGTGGAGCAGGGGGTGGCACTTGTTGAGGAGGCTTGGGCCTCACAGGAGCCCACGGAGGGGGTGGGAAGCTCAGGCATGGCGGGCTGCAGGTCCTGAGCCCTCAGGCCCCACGGGAAGGCAGCTAAGGCCCAGCAAGAAATCGAGCACAGCACTGGTGTGCTGGCACTGCTGGGGGACCCAGTACACCCTCTGCAGCCGCTGGCCTGGGTGCTAAGCCCCTCATTGCCCAGGGCCAGCAGGGCCTGCCGGCTGCTTTGAGTGCAGGGCCTGTCAAGCCCACGCCCACCCAGAACTCCAGCTGGCCCGCAAGTGCCGTGCACAGCCCCAGTTCCCACTCGCGCCTCTCTCTCCACACCTCCCTGCAAGCTGAGGGAGCGGGCTCTGGCCTTGGCCAGCCCAGAAAGGGGCTCCCACAGTGCAGCAGTGGGCCGAAGGGCTCCTCAAGTGCCACCAAAGTGGGAGCCCAGGCAGAGGAGGTGCCAAGAGCGAGCGAGGGCTGTGAGGACTGCCAGCACGCTGTCACCTCTCAATCCCCCCTCTAAACAGGACACCCCAACTGCTGTTGGGAATTTGGCTGATGACCACTCTAGCTACTTCCTGCTGGATAGGGGTGAAGAAGGGGCCCTGCAGTTGTAGTGTCCTTCAGAGGGGAACTCTCTAGGCCAGGGAAAGTGCCAGCGGGTCAGTCCAGGGGTCCTCGGTAGAAGTTGTTAGTTGAACTCATTTGGGGTTCCATTTGTAAAACCATCTGTAGCTTGATGGCCTCGATTCTAGAGGAAACAAATTTGACAAGAAGGTTAAAAATACAGGCCCCAAAGGTGAGTAACAGCAAGATGGCTGCCATGGGACCTAGAAAGGGGAGAAGCCATGTTGCCCAACTCCAGAGGTTGGTATAAGAATCTGAAAGGTGTTGTCTGATTTCGGAAGCCTTTTCCTGTAAATGCTGGGCGGCATCTCATTCTATCCCCGACTGGTTAGTGTAGAAACAACACTCTTCCCCTAAGAAGGTGCAGAGTCCTCCTGTCTCAGCAGTGAGGAGGTCTAGGCCTCAGCAGTTTTGGAGAGTCGCTGCTGCCAAAGAGTCTATTTGGGATTGTAAAGTAAGGATAGATTTCATTATTTCTTGCAAACTGTCTGAGAGGCAGATATGGGTTGAAGATCCACATAAGTAGGATATGCCTTGGCTGGGTAGATAGACATTTACCCTGGCTTTTAAAGGAATAGGGTACACTGTTTTTTCTTTACTACTTCCATCTCTCTTTCTTTCTCTTCAACTTCTCCTTTGTCTTTTCCTCTCTCTGTCTCTTTCTCTTTCTCTTTCTCTCTTTCCTTCTTGCTGGTCTTTCCCTACCTCTGCCAGCCACTTATGCTGCTGTTCTCCCCTCTCCTTCCCATTTTGATGGCTTTGGTAGTGTAAGACTCCCACCTCTTTGTGTTCCTGCACCGTGTGCACTAACTCCATAACTTCCCTGTGGCATCCAGTGGGGGTTCCCAGAGGTTAGGAACTCCCATTCTTTCCATATCGCAGCATGGGCATGTAGGATTAGATAAGCATACTTGCTATCTGTATACACATTTATTCTTTTTCCCTTTCCCAGTTCTAAGGCTCGGGTAAGTGCCACTAGTTCTGCTAACTGGGCACTGGTCCCTGGGGGAAGAGGCTTGCTTTCAAGTGTGATTACATCAATAACTATGGCATAACCTGCCCTTCATATCCCATTTTCCACAAATGAACTTCCATTGGTATATAGGTTAAGGTCAGGATTAGTTAAGGGGACTTCTAAGAGATCACCTTGGGCGGCATAAGTCTGGACTATAATTTGTTGGCATTCATGCTCAATTGGTTCCCCTTCCTCTGGGAGAAAAGGGGCAGGGTTGAGGGCCACGCACATGCATATTTGAAGCACTGGTCCCTCAAGGAGTAGTGCCTGGTATCTAAGTAGGTGGTTGTCTGATAGCCATAAACTTCCTTTGGCACCTAGTATGCCATTTACATCATGAGTAGTCCAGACAGTGAGATCCTTTCCTTGTATTATTTTGATAGCCTCTGACACTAAGATGGCCACTGCTGCAACTACCCTTAAACAGTGAGGCCAGCCTTTTGCTACTACATCAATTTTCTTACTTAGGTATGCCACTGGTTGTGGGGTTGTCCCACGAGTCTGAGTAAGGACTCCAAGAGCTATCCTGGCTCTCTCTGTGACGTAGAAAGAGAAGTTCTGTCCTGTAGGAAGGCTTAAAGCTGGAGCTTGTACTAGGGCCTGCTTTAAGGTTTTGAAGGCTGTTTCTACCTCTGGTTCCCATTATACTAGATGAGTATTTGCCCTCTGGGTTTCCTTGATTGGAGTATAGAGGAGCCTGGCTATCTTGCTGCATCCAGGGATCCATAGTCGGCAAAAGCCGGTAATTCCAAGGAACCCTTTCAACTGTTTTAATGACTTAGGGTGAGGATAAGCCAGTATAGGCTGTATTCATTCCTTGCTGAGGGCCCTGGTCCCTCTGGCTAAGATTAGGCCTAGATATTTAACCTGCTGTAGGCAAAGCTGGGCCTTCGACCTAGACAACTTGTACCCTTGATTAGCTAGAAAGTTCAACAGATCTAGAATAGCCTGCTGGCACGAGGCTTCCGAACTGGTAGCCAGAAGTAAATCATCCACATATTGAAGGACCAGAGTGCCTGGACTTGAGAAGTAGCTTAGATCTTGGGCCAGTGCCTGACCAAACAGATGAGGGCTATCCCTAAACCCTTGGGGCAAGACCGTCCACATAAGTTGGGACGTGTGGTCTGTGGGATCCTGGGAGTCAGAGTGCAGGGGAATACAAAAGAAGGCATCCTTGATGTCCAGAACCATGAACCATTCTGCTTCCTCTGGTATTTGAGAGAGCAGGGTATAGGGGTTGGGTACAACTGGATATAGAGGAATTACTGCCTCAATGAGTCTAAGATCTTGCATTAGTCTCCACTGACCATTCGGTTTTTGTACTCCCAGAATTGGGGTGTTGCAGGGACTGCTGCATTTCCTTACTAAGCCTTGCGCTTTCAAATGTTTAACAATATTCTGTAATCCTTTATGAGCTTCAGGCCTTAAGGGATATTGCCTTTGATAAGGAAAAGTTGTGGGATCTTTTAACCTGATTTGGACTGGGCGGGCATTTTTTGCCTTTCCAAATTCTCCTTCCAATGCCCAGACTTCAGGGTTGATTTCCTCCTCAAGTAGGGGAAAACAAATGGGTAACTTTTTCCCCATATTCATGCAGATAATAGCTCCAGCCTTGGCTAATATATCCCTCCCTAATAAGGGTGTGGGACTTTCAGGCATAACAAGAAAGTCATGTGAAAAGAGCAAAGTCTCCCAATTACAACTGAGAAGGTGGGAGAAATACCTGGTTACAGGCTGTCCCAGGATTCCTCAGATGGTAATGGACCTTGAGGACAGTCGTCCAGGACAGGAGATTAACACTGAGAAGGCCGTGCTAGTGTCCAGGAGGAAGTCAATTTCCTGGCCCTCAATAGTTAAACATACCCGGGGCTCAGTGAGGGTGATGACATGGGCTGGCACTTGCCCTGGGCACCCTCCGTCCTGTTGTTGGATCATCTGGTTGGGGCTTCTGACCCAGGGAACCTTCATCCTCTGGGGCAGTGCACCTTCCAGTGATTGCCTCAGCATAGTGGACATGGACTAGGGTGTAGCTTATTTCTCATTGGACAATCTTTTTTAAAGTGTCCTAGTAAACCACACTGATAACAAGCCCTACCAAGTGATTGGCCTGCTCCATTTTCTGTCCTCTCTGAACCACCAAGATTTGTTTCTCTGAGGGCCATGACTAAGGCTGCAGCCTTTCTCTGATCTCATTTTTCCTTTTGGGCCTGTTCCTCTTGGTCCCTATTATAGAACACCGAGGTTGCCAGGTTTAATAATGCCTCTAGATTTTGTTCAGGGCTCAGGGCTTGCTTTTGGAGCTTTCTCCTGATATCTGCGGCTGATTAGGTAATAAACTTATCTTTTAGAATCAATTGACCCTCGAGTGATTCAGGTGACAGGGGAGTATATTTTCTTAAGGCCTCTCGTAGCCACTTGAGGAAGGCAGAAGGATTTTCTTCCTTTCCCTGAGTTATGGTGGACATCATTGAATGGGCTTTTTTCTAATTCTCCTTAGTCCTTCTAGAACACAGGTCAACAGATGTTTATGACTCCAGTCCCCATGATCTGAGTCAAGGTCCCAGTGGGGATCCACACTGGGGATGGCTTGCTGACCAGTAGGGAATTTGTCCCTTTCTTCAGCTGTCATTCTGTCATTTACTTGACTAAGCTACCAGGTATCTCCAAACTCTCGGGCTGCAGCTAAAGCCGCATTCTTTTCATTAAAGGCCAGGGTTTGATCTAACAGTAGCATGACATCTCTCCAAGCGAGGTCAAAGGTTTGCCCTAGACCCTGTAGGACATCTATGTACCTATCAGGATCATCTGAAAACTTCCCCAGGTCTGCCTTGATCTGTTTTAAATCAGAGAGGGAGAAGAGGACAGGTACCTGAGTTGGGCCAAATTCCCCTCCCCCTACAGCTTGAAGGGGACATAACAAATAGCCCGGGGGGTTTTGTGGTCCTTTGGAGATTTCTTTGCTTATTTCCTTCTGGGCAGGGGAGATTAGAGGAGGATTATTGTTAATAGGAAGGGGAGCTATAGGGAGGCTAGGATATGGGTGTAAACTGAGAGGTCCTCCTGTGGGATGTAAATTGCAAGCTTTGCATAGTTGTGTGTTCTCCCTCAATGAAAAGAAAGCTTGGACATAAGATATTTCACTCCATTTGCCTTCCCTCTTACAGAAAAGATCAAGCTGCAGGATAGTACTGTAATTTGTACTTCTCTCAGGTGGCCAGTTTTCCTCATCAGAGAGAGAATATTGGGGCCAAGCCATAGTGCAGAAAAAAATGAGCCACCTCTTTTTCAGGGTTTGTGGGTCAAATTGGTCCCAATGGCTTAGGATACATTTCAAGGGTGAGCCTGTTGATGCCTGAGTGTTTCCCATCTGAAAGACAAAACCGCCCGCGGTTTTGGTTTATTTTGTTTCTCCGCCTGCCCAAGAACCCACAACGGTCCCTGGACCCTGCTGATCGGAATAGTTGTGCTCACCGATGCAGCAGCAGAAAACAACCCCTGCCCAAGAACCCACAACGGTCCCTGGACCCTGCTGATCAGAATAGCTGCACTCACCTACGCAGCAACAGAAACACTAGTTTTCCTCCCAGACCACATGGAGGACCGAGGAAGGTCAGATTTAGTGGTCCTTACTGACGCATTCTGGAAAACCTGCACCCTTGCCTGTCCTGCTAGACCACAGGGAGGACTGACCGAGAAAAATTGGATTTAGTGGCCCATACCGACACATTCTTGAAAACCTGTTAGAGTCCTAAGCATTCTCCTGTTAGTATTGGGATTTTACCCCTTTCCTATAAAGATGTTATGCCCCAAAAATGAGGTGGAGGGCCATACCCTGAGGGAGGGAAGGGATCTTCAGGGTTGGAAGAGTGACACCTTTTGTCCTCACTTATATGAATAGGAAGGATACAATTTCTGAGACTCCCCATATCCTAGCTTCAGGAATAGCTTTTGTTAGGCCTGTTAGTCTGAGGAGGGATCCTAAAATTCCAGGGAGTGCCCACTATGACGCGGCTTTGGGCAAAAATTGTGTCTTTCTGATTGGTGAGCCCAGGTGCCTAAAGAAGGTAACAGAGTCCTGGAATTTTTATTAGAAATCATTCTTATAGGAGAAACTAGAAAAGCACTAGAGACAGGTAGCAATTTTTAGAAGCGGGTCTAACCTCAGAGAAGAGAGGTGAGAGGAAGTTTGTCTGGCAGGCATTGGGACCCAGGGGGCAAGGGTCAGGATAGATAGTATAGATGGGCGAGTCTCACTTGGGCAACATGCCTTTGAGAGTTCCGCTCATGGCCGCAGGGTCAACCAACTTGTTGTTGGGACCCCAGAGCTGCATGGCTTTCCTCTCTGTCAACCCTTGGCTCAGCCCAGAAGTAAAGGAAAAGAGGAAGCTGTTTCTAGGCAAACCAATGGTCCCAACTCCAAAGAGTTGGGGGTTGTTAGAGAGCCCTTTCCTGGAAAGCCTGACACCCATGTCTTTAGTCCAGCGGCCGCGCTAGTCGCTTTCAACTGGCTGACAGGTGCCCGGTATTTAGCCCCCGAATTCTAAGGAAAGACAGGACAGAAGAGCAAGCGAAAGGGGTCCGATGGTACTCACTGCTTGGTGATAGGTGATGGTCTCATCACTCAGCAATAGGCAATGGTCTCACTGCTTGGCGATTGTCTCACCACATGGCGGTAGGTGAAAGTCCCTTCGTGGTCACCAACATGTGTCCGGAATTGGTGGGTTCTTGGTCTCACTGACTTCCAGAATGAAGCCGCAGACCCTCGCGGTGAGTGTTACAGCTCTTAAGGTGGCGCGTCTGGAGTTTGTTCCTTCTGATGTTCGGATGTGTTCGGAGTTTCTTCCTTCTGGTGGGTTCGTGGTCTCGCTGGCTCAGGAGTGAAGCTGCAGACCTTTGCGATGAGTGTTACAGCTCTTAAGGTGGTGCGTCTGGAGTTGTTCGTTCCTCCCGGTGGGCTCGTGGTCTCCCTGGCTTCAGGAGTGAAGCTTCAGACCTTCACAGTGAGTGTTACAGCTCATAAAAGCAGTGTGGACCCAAAGAGTGAGCAGTAGCAAGATTTATTGCAAAAAGTGAAAGAACAAAGCTTCCACAGTGTGGAAGGGGACCCGAGCGGGTTCCCCCTGCTGGCTCGGGCAGCCTGCTTTTATTCTCTTATCTGGCCCCACCTACATCCTGCTGACTGGTAGAGCCAAGTGGTCTCTTTTGACAGGGTGCTGATTGGTGCGTTTACAATAAGAAGTCTCCCAACACAGAAAAAGCTGAGGACTGGATGGATTAACTGATGAATTCTACCAAATTGTATGCAGAAGAACTAATAACAAGCCTTACAAAAAGTTGAAGGGAAGGAAATTCTCCCTAAGTTATTCTACAATGCAAGCATTACCCTGGCACCAAAACCAGGCAAGAAAAGAAAAGAAAAGAAAGAAAAGAAAAGAGGGAAGGGGAGGAGAGGGGAGGGGGAGAGAAGAAGGAAAGAAAGAACAAAAGAACAAAAGAATGAAAGAAAGAAAGAAAAAGAAAGGAAGGAAGGAGAGAGAGAGAGGAAGGAAGGAAGGAAGAGGGGAGGGAGGGAAGGGAGGGAGGGAGGCAAAAAAAAGAAAAGAAAAAGGAAGGGAAGGGGAAGGGAAGAGGAAGGGGAAGGGAAGAGGAAGGGGAAGGGGGAAACTACAGGTCTATATGCCTGATGAACATAAAAATCCTCAACAAAATATTGGCAAACTCAATCCAACAGCACATCAAAAAGATAAGACACTATAATCAAGTGGGACTTATACTGTGGGTGCAAGGATGGTTTGACATAGGCATATCAATGAATATGAAACATCACATCAACAGAATGAACAAAAACCATATGATCATTTAAATAGATGCAGAAAAACATTTGATAAAATTCAACATGGCTTCATTATTAAAGCTCTCAAAAAACTCGGTGTAGAAAATATACTTCACAATCATAAAGGCCATATATAACAAATGCCCAGCTGACATTTTACTAAATAGGAAAAAGTTGAATGCCTTTTCTCTAAGAACTGGAAGAAAATAAGGATGCCCATTTTAACCACTTATATTCAACATAGTACTAGAAGTCCTAGCCAGAGCATCAGTCAAAAGAAAGAAATAAAAGGCATCCAAATTGGAAAAGAGCAAGGCAAATTGTTCCTCTTTGCAGATGACATGATCTTACATTTAGAAAAGCTAAAAGACTACAAAAAAATTCAAAAATGATAAATTCAGCAAAGTTGCAAGATACAAAATTAACATATTAAAAACCAGCAGCATTTCTATGCACCAATCATGAAATATCTGAAAAACAAACCAAGAAGATAATCTCATTTACAATAGCTACAAAAAAAACTAGAAATAAATTTAACCTATTAGATAGAAGATATCCACAAGGAAAACTATAAAACATTAATGAAAGTAATTGAAGAGGACACAAACAAATAGAAAGACTAATTCCATGCTCAAGAATTAGAAAAATTAACACAGTGAAAATGACCATACTGCCCAAAGCAATCTACATATTCAATGCAATCCCTATCAAAATATTAATGTCACTTTTGTAGAAACAGAAAAAACAATTCTAAAATTTCCATGAAACTGAAAATGAGCCCAAATAGCCAAAGTAATTCTTAGCAAAAAGGATGAAGCTGGAGGCATCACACTACCTGACTTCAAAATATATTACAAGTTTATAGTAACCAAAACAGCATGGTTCTGGTATAAAAATAGACCCATAGACCAATGAAACAGAATAGAAACCCCAGAAATAAATCTGCATACTTAACGGCCAGCTGATCTTCAACAAAGCCATCAAGAAAATACATTGGGCTGGGTGCAGTGGCTCACATCTGTAATCCTAGCACTTTGGGAGGCCGAGACGGGCGGATCACGAGGTCAGGAGATCGAGACCATCTTGGCTAACACGGTGAAACCCCATTTCTACTAAAAATACAAAAAATTAGCCGGGCGTGTTGGCGGGCGCCTGTAGTCCCAGCTACTTGGGAGGCTGAGGCAGGAGAATGGCATGAACCTGGGAGGCGGAGCTTGCAGTGAGCCGAGATCGCGCCACTGCACTCCAACCTGGGAGACACAGCAAGACTCCGTCTCAAAAAAAAAAAAAAAGAAAATGTGCTATACATACACAATGGAATACTATCTGGCCATAAAAAAATGATGAAATCATGTCATTTGCAGCAATGTGGATGGAACTGGAGGTCATTCTGATAAGTGAAATAAGCCAGGTGCAGAAAGACAAATATTGAATATTCTCACTCATATGTGGGAGCTAAAGAAGTTGATCACATAGAGGTAAAGACAGATATCACAAACTGGTAAGATTGAGTGGGGGAGGATTAAGAGAAGTGGGCTAATGGATACAAACATACAGTTAAATAGAAGGAATAATTTATAATGTTGATAGTAGAGTAAGGTGAGACTATACAACGCATTTTTTAAAAGTTAACAACAATGTTTTGTATTTTTTTAAAGAGCTAGAAGAGAGGACTTGAAATGTACTAAACGCACAGAAATTATAAATACTTGGATAATTGATACCTTAAATACTTGATTTGATCATTACACATTCTATAAATGTAACAAAGATTCACATGTAGCCTATAAATATGTACACTTACAGAGTATAAAAATAAAAGAAAAACAGAGAGAGAGACCCATCTGCAGTCCCTGCACTTACTTATGCTTTAGATGGTATTACTAGTTTCACACATGCCTTCACTCCCATGCTGTAATTGTAATACAATTTTTAAGGTCATTTTCCCTATAGAATATCTGTGTGTGTGTGTGTGTGTATATATATATATATATATGTATAAAATTATAAAGTTTCTATGTATAGATTATATGGAATAATAAAAAATAATGATTTTTTTTTTTTTTTGAAATGGACTCTCGTTCTGTCACCCAGGCTGGAGTGCAGTGGCATCATCTCGGCTCACTGCAACCTCTGCCTCCCAAATTCAAGCGATTCTCCCACCTCAGCATCCCGCGTAGTAGCTGAGATTACAGGTGTGCATTACCACGCCCTGCTAATTTTTGTATTTTTAGTAGGGACTCGAATTCCCAACCTCAGGCAATAGTACCGCCTCAGCCTCCCAAAGTGCTGGGATTACAGGCGTGAACCACCATGCCCGGCCCCAAAAATTATGACATTCCTCTCTTTTCTTTTTTTTTTTTTGAGATGGAGTCTCGCCCTGTCACCCAGGCTGGAGTGCAATGGCACAATCTTGGCTCACTACAACCTCCGCCTCCTGGGTTCAAGGAATTCTCCTGCCTCAGCCTCCCGAGTAGCTGGGATTACAGGCACACACCACCATGCCTGGCTAATTTTTTTGTATCTTTAGTAGAGACGGGGTTTCACCATGTTGGCCAGGCTGGTCTCAAATCCCTGACCTCTTGATCTGCCCACCTCGGTCTCCCAAAGTGCTGGGATTACAGGTGTGAGCCACTCTGCCTGGCCTGACATTTCTAAATGTAATGTAGTTTCCTAAAATACAAAAAGCCAGCCTGGCCAACATGGCAAAATCCTGTCTCTACTGAAAACACAAAAATTAGCCAGGCATGGTGGCATAGAGCTGTAATCCCGCTACTCATGTGACTGAGGCATGAGAATCACTTGAACCCAAGAGGCAGAGGTTGCGAGGTAGAGGTTACAGTGAGCCAAGATAGCGCCACTGCACTCCAGCCTGGGAGACAAAAGCAAGACTCTGTCTCAATTTTAAAAATAAATAAATAAATAAATAAATACAAAAAAGACTTTGGACGAGGTGAGGTGGTTCTCACCTGTAATCCAGCACTTTAGGAGGCCAAGGCAGGCAGATCACTTGAGCTCAGGAGTTCGAGACCAACCAGGGTAACATGGCCAAACTACATCTCTACACAAAATACAAAAAATTTAGCCAGGCATGGTGACACATGCCTGTGGTCCTAGCTACTCAGGAGGCTCAGATGGGAGGATCACTTGAGCCCAGGAAGTTGAGCCTGCAGTGAGCCATGGTTGCACCACTGCACTCCAGCCTGGATAACAGAGTGAGATACTGTCTCAAAAACAAACAACAAAAATATGCAACATAAGAGAAAGTTTGGTGATGATTATGTAAGAACTCTGTACTATTTTATTTATGTATTTATTTATTTCTCTTTTGAGATGGAGTCTTGCTCTGTTGCCCAGCCTGGAGTGCAATGGTGCAATCTTGGCTCACTGCAACCTCCACCTCCCAGGTTCAAGTGATTCTCCTGCCTCAGCCTCCCAAGTAGCTGGGATTACAGGTACGCACCACCACGCCTGGCTAATTTTTGTATTTTTAGTAGAGACAAGGTTTCACCATCTTGGCCAGGCTGCTCTCAAACTCCTGAGCTCAGGTGATCAACTTGCCTTGGTCTCCCAAAGTTCTGGGATTACAGGCGTGAGCCACCGTGCCCAGCCAGAACTCTGTAATATTTTGACAACTCTTCTTTAAGTTCAAAATTATCTCAAAAATAAATAAATAAATAAATAAATAAGATGCCATTATAGGCACTCTAACATCACCACGATTGAGATCATAAGAGTAGGGTTTGGGTTGGGGGTACAGCTACATTTCAGATTCCTCCATAGCACCTGTCTGCTCTTCAGGCCCTCACTGAAGCTCTGAACCTCAGGGATTTTTTATTTCTTCCTAGTTCAATCTTAGTAGGTTATATATGTTCAGGAATTCACCCATTTCTTAATAGGTTTTCCAATTTTTTGGCATATGGTTTTTCATAACAGTCTCTGATGATCTTTTGTATTTCTGTAGTTATCAGTTGTAATGGCTCCTTTTTCATTTCTAATTTTACTTATTTGGGTCTTGTTTTCTTGGTTAGTTTAGCTAACAGTTTATTGATTTTATCTTTTCAGGAAACAGACTTCATTTTATTGATCCTTTTCTTAGTCTCTATTTTGTTTCATTCTGCTCTGATATTTATTATTTTTCTTTCTTTCTAATTTTGGGTTTGGTTTGTTCTTGCTTTTCTGCATCCTTAGGTTGTTTATTTGAAATCTTTCTATTGTAATGTAAGCATTTATTGCTACAAATTTCCCTGTTAGAACTTCTTTTGCTGTATTTCATAGGATTTGTTGTGTTGTGTCTCCATTTTAATTTGTTTTGATCATTTTTTATTTCCTTCTTAATGTCTTCATAGACCCAATTATTATTAAGAAGCATGGTGTTTAATTTCCATATATTTGAAAACTGTACATTTTCAAAGGTCCTCTTGTTATTCATTTCTAGTTTTATTCTATTTTTATCTGAGTAGCCACTTGATATGATATTGACTTTGTTTTAATTTTCTGAGACTTGTTTTGTGGCCTAATATATAGTCTATCCTGGAGAATGTTCCATGTGCTGATGAGAAGAATGTGTATTCTGTAACTGTTAGATGAAATGTTCTGTAAATGCCTGTTAAGTCCATTTGGTCTATAATGCAGATTAAGTCTGATGTTTCTTTGTTGATTTTCTATCTGGATGATTTCTCCAAAGTTGAGAATGGGATATTGAAGTTCCTAACTGTAATTGTATTGGAGTTTAATCTCTCTTTAGTGCTAATAATCTTTGCTTTACCTATCTGTGTGCTCCTATATTGAGCGCACATATATTTACAATTGATATATGCTCTTGCTGAATTGATCCTTTTATCATTATATAATTATCTTTGTCTTTTCATTGTTGTTGTTTTTTATGTAGAATCTAATTTGTCCAACATAAGTATAGCTACTCCTGCATGCTTTGTCTTCCATTTGCATGGAATATTCTTTTCCTTCCCTTCGCTTTCAGTGTATGTGTGTCTTCACAGGCGAAGTGTGTTTCTTGTAGGTATCATATAGTTCAGTCTTGGTTTTTTTCCATCTATTCAGCCAGTCTGTATCTTTTAATTGGGGAATTTAAACCATTTATAATCAAGATTGTTATCAATAGGTGAGGACTTGCTCCTGTCATTATGTTGTTTTCTGATTATTTTGTATATCTTTTGTTCCTTTCTTCCTCTTTTATTGTTTACTTTTATGATTTGGTGGTTTTCTGTAATGATAACTTGATTTGTTTCTCTCTCTCATTTGTGTATGTGCTCTACCAGTAACTTTTATATTCTCATGTGTTTTCATGATGTCAGATAGCATTTATTTGCTTCCAGATGTAGGATTCCCATAAGCTTTTTTTGTAGATCCCCTCTAACAGTGATTAATTCCCTCAGTTTTTGCTTTTCTTATAAAGACTTTACTTCTCCTCATTTTCTGAAAAAAAGATAGCTGTACTGGTTATAGTATTCTTCTTAACTAGCAGGGTGTTTTTTTTCTTTCAGCACTTTGAATATATCAACTCATTTCCTCCTGGCCTATAAGATATATACTGAGAAATATGCTGTTGGTCTGATGAGAATTCCCTTATGTGTGACTTGACGCTTTTCTCTTGCAGTCCTTAGAATTCTTCTTTGAGTTTTGATAGTTTGACTATAATGTGCCTTGGAGAAGACCTTTTGGGATTAAATCTATTTGGGGATCTTTGAGCTTCCTGTATCTAGATGTCTATATCTCTCTGAAGATTTGGGAAGTTTTCAGTTATTATATTATTAAATAGATTTTCTACATGTTTCCCCATCTCCTCTCCTTCTGAAACTCCCAAAATTAAATATTTGTTCACTTTTTGGTGTCCTACATGTAACATAGGCTTTCTTCATTCTTTTTTATTCTGTTGTTGTTGTTTTGTCTGACTGGGTTACTTCAGACCTGTCTTCAAGTTCAGAAATTCTTTTTTCTTCTTGATCTAGTCTATTGTTGAAGCTCTCCCTTGTATTTTTTTTTCCTTTCATTGAATTCTTCATTTCCAGGATTTCTGTTTGGCTTTTTTTTTTAATGATATCTATCTCTTTGTTGAATTTCTCATTCGTATCATGAATTGTTTTTCTGATTTCCTTGTATGGTTTATCTTTTATATCTCACTGAGTTTCCTTAAGATCATTATTTTGAATTTCTTAGGCATTTCATAGTTTTCCTTTACTTAGGATCTATTATTACAGAACTATTATTTTCCTTTGGAAAGTCATATTCCCTTGCTTTTTATGGTTTTGTGTGTGTGTGTGTGTGTGTGTGTGTGTCTTTACATTGTTATCTGCACACCTGATATAACAGTCACTTATTCCAAATTTATGGATTGGTTTTTATAGCGAAAGACTTTTTTCCTGTAAAAGTATCTATAGCGTTGGTTGTGTAGTGTGCTTTGGTTTTGATTATGAGTGGATGCAGTAGTGTAGTCTCCATATGATTTCTTCAACTGTAGTCAACATCAGCAGTGTCTCTGAGTTCCTCAGTGGCTTAGGCTACACTTGTTAGTGTTGGCTTCAGTGAGGCTCTGCTGGAAACTGGAACACCAGGCAGTCCAGGCCTCAGGCTCATGGGAAGTGCATATAGGTACCAGCAGAAGCAAGCTGATCCTCAGGCCCCTAGATGGCACACATGGATGCCAGCAGTGGCAGTGGCAGTGGGCAGGGCCGGCCGATCCTCAGGCTCCCACACAGCATGCATGAGCACCACTGGTTGTAGGTGGTATGGACTGATCCTCAAGCCTTCAAACAACATGTGTAGGCACTGGCAGTGGTGGGCTAGGCAGGCCTGTCCTTACACTCCCAAACAATGTGTGTGAGTGGATCGGTCTTCAGGATGCCTGAAAGCATGCTCAGGTACTTGTCCGTCCTGTCTCTAGAGTGGCTGGGGTTGCTGTCAGTAGCAGCAGCCCCAGGAAGGTAGCTCCCAGGCTCTGGGGATTATGCATTATGGCTCCTTTTGTCCTGAGGGAAGACTTCCTGGTGTGCTAGTCCACCTGTTCCCTGGGATATAGGACACTGCATTGGCTAGTGTGATGGAACACCCTATGACACTGGAAAGGAAGGGTCCAGCTGGCATTATGACATTGCAAACCCTAAATTGACATTTGAGAATGTCAGTGGGGGCTAAAGGGATATTTGCTTTGCCTTTTTTTTCTTCCTAACATCTAAAACCCTTCCTATATTGGAAGAAAACCCT
Source organism: Pan paniscus (assembly GCF_029289425.2). Taxonomy (NCBI): domain Eukaryota; kingdom Metazoa; phylum Chordata; class Mammalia; order Primates; family Hominidae; genus Pan; species Pan paniscus. The sequence goes on from NC_073254.2 coordinate 78,206,560, forward strand.
ATCTTGAGAGTCTTTGTGCAAGTTATACACTGACTATCACAACAGAAACAGAAAATACAGATTCTCAAATGTCTAACAATGCAGCCAACCTGTGTACCTTATCTAAGCATAGATATGTGTCCTCTGTTCAACCACTTAGAGCTACCAGCATTCTAAGTCAAAGGAGCAAGGATGCAAAGGAGAAGGGATGGTGAAGATTTCATTTTAGAGCTGGTAGCAGTGACTGAAAGTTCTAGTTTCCAGGGGTAAAAGTAGTGATGGTACAAGTCACAAGACATGGTGTCCCATGGGTGATATCAATGGGTCAAGCTACATCACCCAGTGTACAGTGGCAGAGGTATCTTTGTAAGGCCAGTTCTGTGTTATGCTTTTGGTTGTAGTTCAGTCTGTTACTCTTCATTTCCAAGCTCCCTGATGACTCTGCAAGCTGTTCAATGTCTTTACAATTTCATTTTCTGTTTAAATCAACCAATTTGATTTCTGTCACTGAGAACCCCAATTTATACATATTATTTATGCAATTATAGAATTAGTTCAGTTCAAACAATTTAAGCAATAGTATTTTTTAACTTGAAATGTTATTATTTATGTATTGGCATATAATAGATTATTTAAGGCTGTTAAAAATTATTTAAAATAGTTAAAAGAGGGTTGGAAATAGTCATGACACATGCTATGATTCAATAAACGTAATGAACATAGCAAGTAGTACACATTAAATAGTTATACTTTATGTCTATAAAGAAAATATTAGAAACATATTTTTTAAATTCAGTCAACAAAATGAACTTGAACGTCAGTGTCCAAGAACTACCAAAGAGAAAATTGCTCAATAATTTCATTATAGTGTGATTCATAAGATCTCACTAAAAGCACTGAAGTGTATTCTATATAGGAAGGTTTGGTGATCAGCTTTTTAAATTTTACTCGTGAAATAATAGGAATTAACACTGTCCCTTTTTACATCGATCAGAACCATGCACTGAAACTCAGATATAACACAAGGCTTTCAAATTCTGGCCCTAGCATATGTCAGCTTGATTGTGTCATTTAGCCTTAATCCTTATTCACCAATCATGTTTCCTGCAGTGATGTCACACTGACCATTAACCATATGGGAGTCAATCTCCTCTCTCCCCTACATTCACTTATTCAGCCTGCTTTTGACTTGAAAGTTTTTCCTTGTTGGATCAAAATATTGCTTCCTCTCAAACATATGAGACATTTTCAGATTCACTTCTTGGTTTTAATGACATTTTAAAATTTGTTTAATATAAAAGTCTTCAAGTTCCTTATGCTTTAATTGCAATAATGACTTGCCTATTCATATGAGTTATAAATATAATAGTTTGAATAATGTTAATTATGATTTTATACCAATAAAATAGTTGAAAGAAAACAGTCTAAGCTAACTCATTATGTAGGCTTGCATAATTTTTTAATTAAGTCCTATTCACGTTTTAACCCGAATCTCCATAAAAGATTAGGCATTCAATTACATATTTATTATTTCCTAGTTACTTTCATCAGTCTGAGATATGATCTGCCATTTAAGAGTTCCTATCACTTTGAATTATATGTTTATAAAACAGAAGAGTCAAAAAATATAACTTAAATAAATGTGTGTGTTTAAAAAGGAATTACCCAGCTCACAATTTTTCAACTTATAAATAAGCAGTCCTGCTCTACCCTTAGTTGCTTCCCTGTCACTCTCCATGTGATCTATAGTAGAAATCTAGGCCTGACAGATGACAATGAGTAGGGTATGGGGAGCATTCCTACTCAAGCAGCAAGGAAGAGTATCGTAACTTCCCAGGAAAGGGAATGCTCTTTTGCAAAATATGAATGGTTACTGTGGTAGGCAGAATTCTAAAGAGAGATCCCCCAAGATTTCCTTCCTTTGGTTATTCAATCAAACTACTCTAGGTACTGCTGTGAAGGGATTTTGCTAATGCAACTAAAATCCCAAATCACTGATTTTAAAATACAAAGATTATCTGGGTGGGCCTAATCATATCCCATGAGCCTTTTAAAAGCAGTTTTCTCTGGCTGGCAGAAGGGAAATTCAGAGAGGTAGGAAGCCATTAGGATTCAGTGATCCATTGCTGGCTTGAAGACAGAGGAGGCCACATGACAAACAATGACAGCAACTTCTAGAAGCTGAGGGCAGCCCCCAGAGAACCACCAGCAAGGAAACAGGGACCTGAGTCCTACAGATGGAAGACACATTTGGTCAAAAATCTGAAAGAGCTTGGAAATACATTCTTCCCCATAACCTCCATATGACAGCCCAGCCCAAAACCAAAATGTTGGTTTTGGCCTTGTAAGACCCTAAAAGAAGAAAACTCACCCTGACTTCCAAGTTATAGAACTATGAGATAATAAATAGGTGTTGTCCCTAAATTAGTGGTAAACTTATTACACAGTAGTAGAAAATGAATACAGTGATAAAGGGCTAGAAATAAGCATGGCTTGGACTTCTCAGTAGCGAAGCTGTAGTTTAGAAGAAAATGTAAGTTGCTTTTGAAATTCTGAGGAAAAGCAATTTCAAATCCAAAACTATCTATCCAGTCAAACTATCAAACAAACGTGAGGCTATACCAAGATATTCTGAAGACACAGTATTGTCATTATGAAGCCTTTCTGAGGAGGTTACTAGAAGATGTGCTCCACTACAAAGAAAGTAAACTAAAAAAGAAGAAATCATGCAGTTCAAGAAACAAGAGATCCTACTTATAGAAGAAGTGAAAAGAGTTCCCATGATGATGGCTGTACACAAGGCCCACAGAGAAATCACTCTAGAGGAAAGCAGTTCTGAAGGCCTGGGAGAGATTCTTCAGAATGGTGGACATTGTAAGAATGCCTGGTGGGTCTGAATGTATGAAGAGGAGATTTAGACAACTGGCTGAGAGTTTAGGGCCAAATTGATTATTAGTATATAGAAAGACAAGTAAATAGAAAAGAAAAAGAAAAAAAACCTGTTATTAGCCCAAAGGAAAACAAAAAGTTGTAGTACAGAAAAAAATACTCATAGAATGATATTTGGCAAAGGAATAAATAGCATTTATAGTTAAGATACTATAAGCACACATAATACTGTAAACTTACAATGTGATAATGTGATTGTGTTAGAAATGCATACCACTATCGGTATTTTGGTTTAAAGTCTTATGTGTTCATCAAAATCTACCATTGTCCTCTATAGCATTGGCTCACAGGAAACCCAATCATTGTTTATAACTTAATTTCTAAAGGAAAATACATTCTATGACCTAAATAAGAGATTTACAATTACACTTTTGGAGCTGACACCATTATCCCACAAAAAAAAATAAATATTCCTTTAAAAAATTATTAGCAATATTATTATGCTAATGCTAAAAACATTAGCAATAGAAGGATGAAACCTAGACTCAGAAATATATGTTTTGGGTTGGGTAATTCTTTGTTTCCTCTTTAACAGATTTTAATAAGGTGGTTTCTTTTTTATTTCTTCTCTTTTACTTTTCTGTAAATTTTAAATTTTAAATGCGTATTCAATAACCTCACATCTGTGTCAGCTAAGATTGGGTTCATTTGGGAATAACAGAAAATCTAAAATAATAGTAGCTTAAACTAACTAGAATTTTATTTTCCACCAAAAATAAAATTTAAAGACAGGCAATTCAAGATTTGTAGTGTATTCCAAAGACACAGTATCTTCATGATGAGACCTGTCTTGGGAGGTCACTAGAAGTGTCAGAGATCCCTTTTCTTTATGTCTTATTACTCCACCAATCACAACCATTGCATTTTCCATATGAGCCAAGATAGCTATAGGTAGCAGATATCATGTTCTCATTTCAGGCAGCAGGAAAGCCCTGTTAGGTGGTCATGCCCCTCACTTTAAGATTACAACCTTCTGCTTACATCCCACTGGTCTAGAATTAATCACATGGCCACCTTACTCCAAGAAAGATTAGGAAGTATTGTCTACTGTGGGCAGCCATTTGTTCAGCTAGAAATCATGGGTTCCATAACCACAGAAGCAGCAAAGAATGGGCCAACCAACACTCTTTGGTCCAATATCTTTTACTTAAAAATTTTCTCCCACTTACTGAAAGACCATCCTTTTCATAAACTAAATTTCCAAAACTAAATGGTCTGTTTCTGGATTCTATATTCCATTCTGTTGATGCATTTGTTGAATTTACACTAATTCTGCATTGTTTCATTTACCACAAATTTAAAGTATACTTTTGTGATATTGTGACATCAGAAATATCTATTTGGTCTCTGTCCCCGGTTCCTGGCACATAACTCCTAAAACTCTTCTAATTTCCTGAGCAATAGGGGTGCCAGGTGAATATTTTGTTCTAATAAGGTCTTTGACACAGAGCTCCCAATCCCTTGAAATTTCCTGGGTGATAGGAGTGTCTCTTGTTTTAATGAGGCAACTCTTGGTGGGCGTCTGCATGGAGGTTGGTAACCAGAAAGACTAAGTCATGATTTAAAGCCTGGAACTTTTGAGCCCACCCCACCATTGTCCTGAAAGAGGAGAAAAGCTGGACATTGAGTTAATAATTGATCATATCTTCTTGAAAAAGCTTCCGTAAAAATCCCTGAACAATGGGTTTGGAGAGCAACTGGACTGCAGAACACATGGAGATGCTGAGCCCTGGAGAGGACGTGGAAACTCTGTACCCCTTCCCCCGTATCTTGCCTAATGCATCTGGCTGTTCATCTGTATCTCTTATAATATCCTTTATAATAAACTGGCAAAAAAAAAAGTAAAGTGCTTTCCTGAGTTCTATGAGCCACTCTAGTAAATGATTAAATGATTTAACCTAAGGAGGAAGTCATGTGAATCCCAATTCATAGCCAGCCGGTCAGAAGTTCCCAGATTGCAGTTGGCCTCTGAAGTGGGGGCAATCCTGTGAGACTGAGCCTTTAACCTATAGGATGTGACTCTAACTCTAGGTAGATATTACCAGAACTGAATTGAATTATAGGCCTGGAACTTTCGAGCTCACCCCACCATCCTTTTGAAAGAGGAGAGAAGCTGGAGATTGAGTTAATGATCGGTCATGCCTTCTTGAAAAAGCCTCCATAAAAATCCCTAAACAATGAATTGGGAGACCTATGGACTGCTGAACACATGGAGAAGCTGAGAGGGGTAGCATCTCCTGGCGAAGTATGAAAGTTCCAGTCTTCAAATCATGGCTTAGTCTTTCTGGTTACCAGCCTCCATTCAGATGCCCACCAAAAGTTGCCTCATTAGAACAAGAGGCACTCCTATCATCCAGGAAATTTCAAGGGATTGGAAGATCTGTGCCACCAGAGACACCCAGTTGATGTTTGCTGGAGAATTAGTATGTGGGGAAAAATAAATCCTACCCATCTGGTGTCAGAAGTGAGGAACTGAGAATGAGTGGTGAGTAGGAGAGGGAAAAACAATTCATGGGGCAAATCTTACTTCATTATTTCTTTTCAAAATTTCTTAGTTTTATGTATTTTTCCTTACTGATTAATTTTAAAACCAGTCTTTTTTAAAACAAAAAAAAAAAGAACTCCAAAGTACTTTGAATTTGCATTAACTAAATATTTGGGGGAAATTGACATTTTTATAATTTGGAGGGTTATAATAATATGGTTTACTATTGATTTAGGTCTTCTTTGTGCTCTTCAGTTAAGTTATAAGGTCTAATTTACTGTTCAGACATATAATTTCAAGGTCTATGACTTTCCTGCTTCAGTGTCTTTTCTAATCCATCATTATTCCATCAGTTCATTCACTCATTCATTCTTTCATTCATTCATTTGTTTTCCAAGATGGCTTTTTCCAGTATGCTTAAAAGGCTAGAGAGGTCTCTAAGATAAGGTACTGCTTATCTTACAGTGACACATTTCATGAAATAAGATAACTGATGCCAAAGTCTTTTGAAAATTTGGAAAATTACCACGTAAATATCTGTTCCATTCTTATACTCAATTAGTCACTAAGTGAAAACGTGTAAGCTGAATCTCACAATGACTAATGTTTCTGCAGCCTGCTTAAATAAGCGGTAACTTATTTAAAAATCCAAAATGCTTGCTAAGTCATATATGACTCATACAGCAGAGTCCATTAGTCAGGAATGACTTGTAGGGAAATATTCCTAATATTAGAAAAAGGTTAATTGTGTAAATAAGAAAATAAGATATAACATCAAGCCTGCTTCTAGCTCTTGAAAATTTTCTTAAAATTGGAGGAGAAACTCCTTTCTCCAAGTAAGAAAAAAACAAATAAAACCACTGATTTGTAACAAAAGAAAGCATAAATAAGCTAGTCATTCAATATTAGCCAAGAGCTGAAGAATATAGTCTAACGTAAATACAGCAGCTCAGGAGACAATGACCTTGAAAACTAGCAGCCACAAAAGAAAGAAGAGAGTAATATAAAAGTATGGACTGGGAGGCAGAGATGGGCAGATCACCTGAGGTCAGGAGTTCGAGACCAGCCTGGTCAACATGGCAAAACCCCGTCTTTACTAAAAACACAAAAATTAGCTGGGAGCTGTGGCGCATGCCTGTAATCCCAGCTACTCGGGAGGCTGAGGAAGGAGAATTGCTTGAATCCAGGAGGCAGAGGTTGCAGTGAGCCGAGATCACACCACTGCACTCCAGCCTGGGCGACAGAGTTAGACTCTGTCTCAAAAGAAAAAATATATATATGGAAATGTAATTAAGCATTCACAATGCAGGTCTACGAGCTCTTGGTGCGCATGGCATTCTAGTTTCTATTTTGATTTTTTAGTTAACGGCTCAACAAATATTTTGGATAATATCATCTCTACAAGGCACTAGTAGATGTTGAAGAGAGACAACACCTTATTGCACATCTGGCCTACAGTAATCTGCGTTTGGTAGGAGTCATGGAGCATTTATTTAGTATCTTAACCCAAAGTAGGATACTAACTACACTAGAAATGAAGATTTTTACTTTTTTTAATTTTTTTGCTTTTTTAAAATAGAGGTGGGGTCTTGCTGTGTTGCCCGGGCTGGTCTCGAAATCTTGGCCTGAAGCAATCCTCCTGCCTCGCCTTCCTAAAGCACTGAGATTACAGACATGAGCCACCACACCTGGCCAGAAGTATAGATTTTTAAAACTACGTAGTAAAGGCTTTCAAAGGGGAACAAGTTAATGCAAAGTTCTTTGGAAGAGTTAGCATTGGAATGCAGCCTTCAAGCAATCGAGAATTGTTCCTGTAAAGTTGAAGATAAGGAAAAGGGGGCAGAAGTCAAAGCACTGAGCTTACTGTGCACAGAAAAACAAGGTGAATACTCAATTTAATGATGCATGAAGAAAGGAAGAGAAACAGGAGTCCTTTAGACCTTGATTTTCAAAGACCTTCTTACATGCCATAGGCTGCCCTCAAACTTTTGGTTGTTTTGTTGTTATTGACTTAAGTAAGATAATAAACTTAATCAGAACTGTGCTTTGGAATGATTCATTAAGAAGCCACTCTGTAATGTAAATTGTGAGAGTATTAAGGCAGAGACTGGAGACTGGGGGCTAAATTAGGAAATACTTGTAGCTGATGAGAAACATGGTTGGTAGAATTCTAAAAAGGCCCCTAAATTCCCAACCCTTGGTGTAAAAACACCTTCTCCTAGGTATTCAATCAAACATTAATCTAGGTGTTGCTGTGAAAAGATTTGTGATGCGGCTATGGCCTCAAATCAGTTAAGGTTGAGAAACATTCTAAGAGAGTCTGACCTAATCACAAACCCTTTAATCTGTGTTTAGAGGTCAGCAACAGGGAAGTTGGAGAGATTCAAACTATGATTGCAATTCCACAAGGGAGAGTTTTTCCACCACTGGCTTTGAAGATGGAGAGGACCACATGGCAAAGAATGCAGATGGCCTCTGGAAGCTGAAAGTGCCCTTGGCCAACAACCAGCAAGGAAACAGGAACCAGAGTCTTACAATAAAAAGGGCTTAAAATAACACAAATTTATGATAGCACAGCTTCTGTAGATGAGATGTCCTAACGACGTGATTGAGTTCTGTGCTCAAGTTATCATAAGACTGAAATCAAGGTGTTGGGTAGGCTGAGGTCTTCTACGGAGACTGGGAACAATCCACTTCTCAACACATTCTGGTGGCATTTAGGGATAAGCTGGTTTATCCAGGCCAGCTTCACAGAAGATGAATATAGTTCCATTTCAGTTATTAGAGACCTAACCAAAGATTTAGAAGAATGTTTGATTATTTGAAAGCATTTTAAAACTATTCATTCAACAAGGAAAAGTTGAAAAAGAGTTCAGTACCTGTCATGTAAATTATTAAGGTTGGTGCAGAAGTAATTAGCAAAAACCGCAAATACTTTTGCACCAACCTAATAATTAACTCATGAGGAATGGTAAAAGTGAGTAAGCTTTTTAGTTAAGAAAACTGGATTTATAGAGTTATTCTAGCTGTGTACTATCCAATTATTACCTTGATTTCTTTCATTCTTTCTTTGGTTATAATATGAAAGCAATTACTATATTAATTATTTCACAGGGTTGTTATTAGGACCAAATTTATTAAAATATACAAAGGACTTCACAAACTGGAAAATATTTTACAGATTTTTAATTATAATTATTACTGGATCTAGTCATAGTTATTTGTCTGCAAACCATAAATTATCTCAGTGCATTCAAATTAACCTGGTTGTGAAGATTTAAAATTTTTTACTTTATTTCCAGTTTTAATAAACAGCACACTGAAAATAGTGCCACAGGCACATCATAAAACTAACTACAAAGTAAACAGTTCAGGCCAGGGGTGGTGGATCACGCCTGTAATCCCAGCACTTTGGGAGGCCAAGGTGGGTGGATCACCTGAGGTCAGAAGTTCCAGACCAGCCTGGCCAACATGGTGAAACCCTCTTGCTACTAAAAATATAAAAATTAGCTGGGCATGGCGGCACACACCTGTAATCTCAGCTATTCAGGAGGCTGAGGCAAGAGAATCACTTGAACCTGTGGGGCAGAGGTTACGGTGAGCTGAGATGGTGCCACTTCACTCCAGCCTGGGCCACAGAGCCATCTAAAAACAAACAAACAAACAAAAACAAGTTCAGACGACCAATTGGTAAGTAAAACAATTGGTTTTTTATCCTAATAAAAAAGAATTTGCCATTCAATCACTAACATCCAAAACTATTTACAGTGCTATATTCTGAATATTTGTGTCCCTTCCACCCAAATTCATATGTGGAAATGTTAACCCCCAAGGTTAACATAAGAGGTGGGTCCTTTGAGAGGTGATTAGGTTATCAGAATGGAACCCTCACAAATGGGATTAGTGTCTTTATAAAAGAGACCCCAGAAAGATCCCTTCCCATTTCTACCATGTGAGGTTACTGTGAGAAAACCCTGTCTGTGAGGAAGCAGACCCTCACCAGACACCAAAGCTACCAGTGTCTTGATCTGGGACTTCTCAAACTTCAGAACTGTGAGAAATACATTTCAGATATTTATTTGCCACCCAGTTTATGGTGCTTTCTAATAGCAGCCTGAAAAGATTAAGACAAAAGGAAGGAAAAAAAGCAGATATTTGCTTTATAAATATCTCTGTGTGTGTGTGTATGTGTGTCTGTGTGTGTGTGAGAGAGAGAGAGAGGAAGAGAGAGAGAGAGAGACAGAGAAAGAGAGACAGAAACAGAGACAGAGTCTCACTCTGCCACCTAGGCTGGAGTGTAGTGGTGCGATTTCAGCTCACTGCAACCTCTGCCTCCCAGGTTCAAGTGATTCTTGTGCCTCAGCTTCAAGCAGCTGGGATTACAGGTGCCTGCCACCATGCCAGGCTAATTTTTTGTATTTTTAGTAGAGACGGGGTCTTCCTATGTTGGCCACGCTGGTCTCGAATTCCTAGCCTCAAGTGAACCACCCACCTCAGCCTCCCAAAGGGCTAAGATTACAGATATGAGCCTCCACACTCAGCCTAAATATCTTAAATATGAATGTCAAAATAAAACTAACAGCAATCTAATGATCTTGACCACTTTGATTTACATGGAGACTAATAATTTTTTAAATGATGTTTCAATGACATATACTGTATAGTCTTTTTAAACCTAAGACTGATTTACAGTTTCAATATATCAGAGAACATTTAAAGAAAATTGTGTCATTGCCTCAGGATTTTCCAATGTATAAAGAAAGAATTTCTTGTAATGACCTCGTAGATATGGTACTTAAGAGTAAGTAACAAATAGACAAATAATTTTAAAACAAGAAATGGTTGAGACAGAAATGACCTTCCTGGAAAATAAATGCAATTAGAAAGAAGAGTATTGTTATATGAAGTGAATTATATGAAGGATGTTTCTAGGCAAACAGTAGGTGGCAACATCTACACAGACTTGTTTTAGAAATGCTTGTATAACATCAAAACAAAACTTACAAGCTAATGATTCATGAAATAGGGAATTTTCCAAAACTCACATGTTAGTAGAGATATTTACGCGCAAATCCATTGTTTTGTATTCTTTCTATTTTGGAATGTCATGCTTATGCCTTATCACAAGGACTCCACTAAGATCAATAATCTTAAAAATGTTTTGTTTGGCCAGGTGTAGTGACTCACGCCTAGAATCCCAGCACTTTGGGAGGCTGAGGCAGGATTGCTTGAACCAAGAAGTTTGGGACCAGCTCTGGCAATATAGAGAGTCTCCATCTCTACAAAAACTATGAAAATTCACCAGGTGTGGTGGTACATGCCTCTAGTCCCAGCTACTTAAGAGGCTGAGGCGGGAAGATTGCTTGAACCTGGGACATCAAGGCTTCAGTGAGCCATGATCACACCACCGCACTCCAGTCTGTCTCTCTCTCTCTCTCTCCCTCTCTCTCTCTCACACACACACACAGACACACACACACACACACACACACAGACACACAGTTTTATTTGTGGGTTATATTAGAGACTGTTCATCTGTCTCTAAACAAAGGGATAGAATTTTGTTCCCCTCACATTTGTTGGCCAGATTAGGTGGTTGAATTAGATAAAAGTAAGGATTAAGGGAACCATGCAAACAGCTGGATTTTTTTTTTTAATGCCACAATATGACCTCAATTACTGGAGTTCACAGAAGTTGCAGAAGACACATCCGGTGGTCAAGAAAAGGGGAAGCTGCCTTAAGTTTCCTTTTCTCTTGTGAGCGCAACAACCTCCATCTGTCTTTCTCTGTAACGCTGAAGACAGACACGTGACCCTGGTTCTCACAGATGAACTTTCAAATCTAAAAAGCCATTTTAGGAAATAATCGGAAATGTCTCTGTAGCCTTTGAGCTCCAGGATATTTGTTTTCCAGAATGATGAGATTGGTTATTGAATGTTTTAGTGGTTGGAAACCAGAGAGTAGCTTTAGAGGCAAGCAGAGGCGCTGCTTTTTAACAGCAGAGGTCAGTAACACCAAAGGGGAAGGAAATTGAGCAGTCTGGACAGAAATTGCAGATTTCTGTTGCAGACCCAACAGGCAAGAGGCAATAGGCAACATCCTGAGACACACAGGAAAACCTGATCCTTAGTACCCAACAGGGTCTCCTGTGCAGAAAATGTTCCCATCCCTGGCAACAGTGCCTCCCTGGATATGCTCACAGATGTTTAAGACTCTCCCTACCAGAGAAATAGCTTCTATCACAGAGTATTTTGTAGGGAACCATAACAGAACATAAGGCGAAGTTTTCTACTATACTCTTATAATTATTGAAATTTTTCTTACTTCATTAATACCTGGACTTAGATTTCTCTTTTAGAAAGAAGCAGTTTGTAGCAAAAAAAAAAAAGAAAAAAGAATGTTTTTCACAGAAATAGAAAAAACAATCTCAAAATTTGCATGAAACCAAAAAAGAGCCTGAGTAGCCAAAGCAATCCTCAGCAAAAAGAACAAAGCTGCAGACATCACACCACCTGACTTCAAAATATATTACAAGGTTATAGTAACCAAAGCATCATTGCAGTGATACAAAAACTGACACATAGACCAATGAAACAGAATAGAGAACCTGGAAATAAGTCTACATATAAGGCAACTGATTTTTTTTATAAAGTTGCCAAGAATATACATTGGGAAAAGGGACACCGTCTTCAATAAATGGTGCTAAGAATACTGGATATTTATACACAGAAGAATGAAACTAGACCCCTATCTCTCACTACATATAAAAATCAACTCAAAATGGGTTAGACTTAAACATGAGACCTCAAACTATAAAACTACTAGGGAAAAAACCTAGAGAAAACACTTTAGGGCATTGGTCTAGGCAAAGACTTTATGGCTAAGACCTCAAAAGTACAGGTAACAAAAATAAAAATAGACAACGGTACCATATTAAACTAAAAAGCTTCTGCACAACAAAGAAAACCATCAATATCATGAAAACACAGCCTGCTGAATGGGAGAAAATATTTGCAAACTGCTTGTCTGACAAGGGACTGATATCCAAAATACATAAGGAACTCAAACAGCAAAAAAAATAAATAAATAATCCCTTTAAAAAGTGGGCAAGAGGTCTGAATAACATTTCTTGGATGAAGACACACAAATGGCCAGCAAATACATGAAAAAATGTTCAACGTCACTAATCATCAGGGAAATGTAAATTAAAACCAAAATGAGATACCATCTTACCCCAGTTAGAATAGTTATTATTAAAAAGACAAAAACATAACAGATGCTGGTGAGGATGCAAAGAAAAGGTAACTCTTGTACGCTGTTGATGGGAATGTAAATTAGTACAGCCACTATGGAAGCAGCATGGCGATTTCTCAAAAAAACTAAAAATAGAAATACCATATGATCTATCACTACTGGGCAATTATCCAAAGGAAAGGAATCAGTATGTTGAAGAGACATCTGCGCTCACATATTTATTCCAGCACTATTCACAACAGCAAAGACAGAGAATCAACCTGTGTTCATCAACAGATGATTAAAGAAAATATGATACATATACACAATGGAATACTATTTAGCCATAAAAAAGAATGAGATAATACCATTTGCAGCAACATTGATGGAAGTGGAGATCATTATGTTAAGTGAAATAATCCAGACCCAGAAAAACAAATATTGCATGTTCTCACTCATATATGGGAGAAAAAAAAAAAGTTGATCTCTTGGATGTACAGAGTAAAATGACAATTACTAAAGACTAGGAAGATAGGTATGGGTGTGGGTGTGGGTGTAGGGGAGGAAAAAGAAAGAATAGTTTCTAATGTTCCATAGCAAAGAAGCGTGACTACAGTAAACAACAATGTATTGTATAGTTCAAAATAGCTACACAGAGGACTTGAAATGTTCCCAACACATAAAAATGATAAATGCAAAAGGTGATGTGTATCCTAAATACCCTGACTTGATGGTTACACATTCTATGCATATAACAAAATATCACATGTACCCTACAAATACATACAAATATTATGTATCAATTTAAAAAAAATGAAAAATAAAATATCCCTACATTCTCTTGGCAAATATGTATTGAGTGCTGGGCACTGTTCTAAGTACTTGAGGCACAAAAGTGAAGAAAATGTACTTTGTCTCTTTCCTCATGGTAATTAGTCTAGTAGGGGCAGGCAGAAATTGAACAACAAAAATAGTACATCCTATGCCAGGTGGTGTATTCATTTCTTCGGGCTGCCATAACCAAGTACTGTAAACTGGGTAACTTAAAACAACAGAAATTTATTGTGTCATTAATTCTAATGGCTGGAAGTTCACTCAAAGTGTCCACAGAGCCATGCTGTCTCTGAAACCTGGAGGAAAATCTTCCTGGCCTTTCTCTCGCTTCTAGTCGTTTGCTGGCAATCTTTGGCATTCCTTGGCTTGTAGATGCATCACTCCAATACTCTGTCTTTTTGTTTTGTTTTGAGATGGAGTTTCACTCTTGATGCACAGGCTGTTGTGCAATGGTGCAATCTCAGCTCACCGCAACCTCTGCCTCCCAGGTACAAGCAATTCTCCTGTCTCAGCCTTCCAAGTAGCTTGGATTACAACATGTGCCACCATGCCTGGCTAATATTTTTTGTATTTAGTGGAGACGGGGTTTCACCATGTTACTCATGCTGGTTGTGAACTCCTGACCTCAGGTGACCCACCCACCTTGACCTTCCAATGTGCTGGTATTACAGGCGTGAGCCACTGCTCCTTGCCAGTACTCTGTCTTCACATGGTGTTATTCCTGTATCTGTTCACATATTCTTCCTTCTATGCACATCTATATATATATGTCCAAATTTCCCCTTTTTATAAGGACACCAGTTATATTGCACTAGGGCCCACCCTAATAATCTCATCTTGACTACATCTGCAAACACTGTATTTACAAATAAGATCACATCCTGAGATCCTGAAGGTTAGGACTTCAAACTTTCGTTTTGGGGAAAAACAATTCAACTCATAGTCCACATTTTAAAAAATAATAATAAAGCAGGCCAGGCGCAGTGGCTCATGCCTATAATCCCAGCACTTTGGGAGGCTAAGGCAGGAAGATCACGTGAAGTCAGGAGTTCGAGACCAGCCTGACCAACATGATGAAACCCCATCTCTACTAAAAAAATACAAAAATTAGCTGGGTGTGGTGGCTCGTGCCTGTGATCCCAGCTACTCGGGAGGCTGAGGTGGGAGAATCGCTTGAACCTGAGAGGCAGAGGTTGCAGTGAGCTGATATCATGCCACCGCACTCCACCCTGGGCGACAAGAGCAAAACTCTGTCTCAAAAAGTTAAAAAATAATAAAAATAAAAATAAAGCAGAGTAAAAGAAATAAAAGTAACAGTCAAGAGATGAGGCATGTTTAGGTAAGGTAGTCAAAGATGTGACATTTGGATAGAGAAGGTAAGATGTGAACAGACACTGAGGAATTGTGCCATGCATATACCTAGGAGAGGAGATATCTTCTCCTGAAAATATAGGATGTTAAGTGCCAAAATTGCAACATGACCAATTGTCTTCCAATCTTTAAAGCATCTTTATGGTTACAAAGAAAGGTAAGTTAAAATTACAACCCCCAATTTTTTTTATACTTTTAAGTTTTAGGGTACATGTACACAATGTGCAGGTTTGTTACATATATATACATGTGCCATGTTGGTGTGCTGCACCCATTAACTCGTCATTTAACATTAGGAATATCTCCTAATGCCATCCCTCCCCTCTCCCCCCACCCCACAACAGGCCCCGGTGTGTGATGTTCCCCTTCCTGTGTCCATGTGTTCTCATTGTTCAATTCCCACCTATGAGTGAGAACATGCGGTGTTTGGTTTTTTGTCCTTGCGATAGTTTGCTGAGAATGCTGGTTTCCAGCTTCATCCATATCCCTGCAAAGGACATGAACTCATCATTTTTTATGGCTGCATAGTATTCCATGGTGTATATGTGCCACATTTTCTTAATCCACTCTATCATTGTTGGACATTTGGGCTGGTTCCAAGACTTTGCTATTGTGAATACTGCCTCAGTGAACATATGTGTGCATGTGTCTTTATAGCAGCATGATTTATAATCCTTTGGGTATATACCCAGTAATGGGATGGCTGGGTCAAATGGTATTTCTAGTTCTAGATCCCTGAAGAATTGCCACACTGACTTCCACAATATTCGAAGTAGTTTACAGTCCCACCAACAGTGTAAAAGTGTTCCTATTTCTCCACATCCTCTCCAGCACCTGTTGTTTCCTGACTTTTTAATGATCACCATTCTAACTGGTGTGAGATGGTATCTCATTGTGGTTTTGATTTGCATTTCTCTGATGATCAGTGATGATGAACATTTTTTCATGTGTCTTTTGGCTGCATAAATGTCTTCTTTTGAGAAGTGTCTATTCATATCCTTTGCCCACTTGTTGATGGGGTTGTTTGATTTTTTCTTGTAAATTTGTTTGAGTTCATTGTAGATTCTGGATATTAGCCTTTTGTCAGATGAGTAGATTGCAAAAATTTTCCCCCCTACTCTAGGTTGCCTGTTCACTCTGATGGTAGTTTCTTTTGCTGTGCAGAAGCTCTTTAGTTTAATTAGATCCCATCTGTCGATTTTGGCTTTTGTTGCCATTGCTTTTGGTGTTTTAGACATGAAGTCCTTACCCATGCATATGTCCTGAATGGTATTGCCTCAGTTTTCTTCTAGGGTTTTTATGGTTTTAGGTCTAACATTTAAGTCTTTATTCCATCTTGAATTAATTTTTGTATAAGGTGTAAGGAAGGGATCCAGTTTCAGCTTTCTACATATGGCTAGCCAGTTCTCCCAGCACCATTTATTAAATAGGGAATCCTTTCCCCATTGCTTGTTTTTCTCAGGTTTGTCAAAGATCAGATAGTTGTAGATATGTGGCATTATTTCTGAGGGCTCTGTTCTGTTCCATTGGTCCATATCTATGTTTTGGTACCAGTACCATGCTGTTTTGGTTACTGTAGCCTTGTAGTATAGTTTGAAGGCAGGTAGCATGATGCCTCCCCCTTTGTTCTTTTGGCTTAGGATTGTCTTGGCAATGTGGGCTCTTTTTTCATTCCATATGAACTTTAAAGTAGTTTTTTTCCAATTCTGTGAAGAAAGTCATTGGTAGCTTGATGGGGATGGCATTGAATCTGTAAATTACCTTGGGCCATATGGCCATTTTCACGATATTGATTCTTCCTACCCATGAGCATGGAATGCTCTTCCATTTGTTAGTATCCTCTTTTATTTCATTGAGCAGTGGTTTGTAGTTCTCCTTGAAGAGGTCCTTCACATCCCTTGTAAGTTGGATTCCTAGGTATTTTATTCTCTTTGAAGCAATTGTGAATGGGAGTTCATTCATGATTTGGCTTTCTGTTTGTCTGTTATTGGTGTATAAGAATGCTTGTGATTTTTGTACATTGATTTTGTATGCTGAGACTTTGCTGAAGTTGCTTATCAGCTTAAGGAGATTTTGGGCTGAGACGATGGGGTTTTCTAAATATACAATCATGTCACCTGCAAACAGGGACAATTTGACTTCCTCTTTTCCTTATTGAATACCCTTTCTTTCTTTCTCCTGCCTGAGTGCTCTGTCCAGAACTTGCAACACTATGTTGAATAGAAGTGGTGAGAGAGGACATCCCTGTCTTGTGCCAGTTTTCGAAGGGGATGCTTCCAGTTTTTGTCCATTCAGTATGATATTGGCTGTGGGTCTGTCATAAATAGCTCTTATTATTTTGAGATATGTCCCATCAATACCTAATTTATTGTGAGTTTTTAGCATGACGCGCTGTTGAATTTTGTCAAAGGCCTTTTCTGCATCTATTGAGATAATCATGTGGTTTTTGTCATTGGTTCTGTTTATATGCTGGATTACATTTATTGATTTGCATATGTTGAACCAACCTTGCATCCCAGGGATGAAGCCCACTTGATCATGGTGGATAAGCTTTTTGATGTGCTGCTGGATTTGGTTTGCTAGTATTTTATTGAGAATTTTTGCACCGATGTTCATCAGGAATATTTGTCTAAAATTCTCTTTTTTTGTTGTGTCTCTGCCCGGCTTTGGTATCAGGAAGATGCTGGCCTCATAAAATGAGTTAGGGAGGATTCTGTCTTTTTCTATTGATTGGAATAGTTTCAGAAGGAATGGTACCAGCTCCTCCTTGTACCTCTGGTAGAATGCATCTGTGAATCCATCTGGTCCTGGACTTTTTTTGGTTGGTAAGCTATTAATTATTGCCTCAATTTCAGAGCCTGTTATTGGTCTATTCAGAGATTCAACTTCTTCCTGATTTAGTCTTGGGAGAGTGTATGTGTTGAGGAATTTATCCCTTTCTTCCAGATTTTCTAGTTTATTTGCATAGAGGTGTTTATAGTATTCTCTGATGGTAGTTTGTATTTCTGTGGGATCGATGGTGATATCCCCTCTATCATTTTTTATTGCGTCTATTTGATTCTTCTCTCTTTTCTTCTTTATTAGTCTTGCTAGTGGTCTATCAATTTTGTTGATCTTTTCAAAAACCCAGCTCCTGGATTCATTGATTTTTTTGAAGGGTTTTTTGTGTCTCTATTTCCTTCAGTTCTGCTCTGATCTGGCCTGGTGGTGACAAAATCTCTCAGCATTTGCTCGTCTGTAATGTATTTTATTTCTCCTTCACTTATGAAGCTTACTTTAGCTGGATATGAAATTCTGGGTTAAAAATTATTTTCTTTAAGAATGTTGAATATTGGCCCCCACTCTCTTCTGGATTGTAGAGTTTCTGCCAAGAGATCAGCTGTTAGTCTGACGGGCTTCCCTTTGTGGGTAACCCGACCTTTCTCTCTGGCTGCTCTTAACATTTTTTCCTTCATTTCAACTTTGGTGAATCTGACAATTATGTGTCTTGGAGTTGCTCTTCTTGAGGAGTATCTTTGTGGCATTCTCTGCATTTCCTGAATTTGAATGTTGGCCTGCCTTGCTAGATTGGGAGAGTTCTCCTGGATAATAACCTGCAGTGTTTTTCAACTTGGTTCCATTCTCCCTGTCACTTTCAGGTACACCAATCTGACATAGGTTTGGACTTTTCACGTAGTCCCATATTTCTTGGACGCTTTGTTTGTTTCTTTTTATTCTTTTTTCTCTAAACTTCTCTTCTCACTTCATTTCATTCATTTGATCTCCCATCCTGATACCCTTTCTTCCAGTTGATCGAATCGGCTACTGAGGCTTGTGCATTCGTCACATAGTTCTCGTGTCGTGGTTTTCAGCTCCATCAGGTCTTTTAAGGACTTCTCTGCATTGTTTATTCTAGTTAGCCATTCGTCTAATCTTAAGATTTTTAACTTCTTTGCCATGGGTTCAAACTTCCTCCTTTAGCTCAGAGTAGTTTGATAGTCTGAAGCCTTCTTCTCTCAACTCATCAAAGTCATTCTCCGTCCAGCTTTGTTCTATTGCTAGTGAGGAGCCGTGTTCCTTTGGAGGAGGAGAGGCACTCTGATTTTTAGAATTTTCAGTTTTTCTGCTCTGTTTTTTCCCCCATCTTTGTGGTTTTATCTACCTTTGGTCTTTGATGATGGTGATGTACAGATGGGGTTTTGGTGTGGATGTCCTTTCTGTTTGTTAGTTTTCCTTCTAACAGTCAGCACCCTCAGCTGCAGGTCTGTTGGAGTTTGCCAGAGGTCCACTCCAGACCCTGTTTGCCTGGGTATCAGCAGTGGAGGCTGCAGAACAGCGGATATTGATGAACAGCAAATATTGCTGCCTGATCGTTCCTCTGGAAGTTTTGTCTCAGAGGAGTACCCAGCCATGTGAGGTGTCAGTCTGCCCCTACTGGGGGGTGCCTCCAAGTTAAGCTACTTGAGGGTCAGGGACCCACTTGAGGAGGCAGTCTGTCCATTCTCAGATCTCAAGCTGCATGCTGGGAGAACCACTACTCTCTTCAAAGCTGTCAGACAGGGACAAATAAGTCTGCAGAGGTTTCTGCTGCCTTTTGTTTGGTTATGCCCTGCCCCCTTAGGTGGAGTCTACAGATGCAGGCAGGCCTCCTTGAGCTGCGGTGGGCTCCACCCAGTTCGAGCTTCCTGGCTGCTTTGTTTACCTACTCAAGCCTCGGCAATGGTGGGCACCCCTCCCTCAGCCTCACTGCCGCTTTGCAGTTTGATCTCAGACTGCTGTGCTGGTGATGAGCAAGGCTCTGTGGGTGTAGGACCCTCCTAGCCAGGCGCAGGATATAATCTCCTGGTGTGCCATTTGCTAAGACCATCAGAAAGGCGCAGTATTAGGGTGGAAGTGACCCGATTTTCCAGGTGCTGTCTGTCACCCCTTTCCTTGGCTAGGAAAGGGAATTCCCTGGCCCCTTGAGCTTCCTGGGTGAGGCAATGACTCACCCTGCTTCAGCTCAGGCTCGGTGCACTGCACCCACTGTCCTGCACCAACTTTCTGACAATCCCCAGTGAGATGCAACCGGTACCTCAGTTGGAAATGCAGAAATCATTCATCTCCTTCGTCGCTCATGCTGGGAGCTGTGGGCTGGAGCTGTTCCTATTCGACCATCTTGGCTCCACCCCTACAACCCCAGATTTTTAACTTTGAACAAGTGGATGATTTTCAGTGAACTTCTTGTTAGCAAGAATGAAGGGTAGGTTGATTAACTGTCAACTTCAATGATCATTATTTAAACAATAAATATTCATTTTGCAGGTATTGTATGTCAGGCACACTTGTAGCTCCTGAAACATAGCAATGGACACAAAACGTAAAACTATTTGTGTTGACAGAGTTTTCATTTCAAGAGGGAGCAACCTGATCTTGTCCCACTGGAAGTTCTTCAGAGGCAGTAACATGCACGGGGCTGTCATCTCTTATGATAACAATACCTTCTTCTGGAACATTCCCTGAAGGACCTGCCTGAGGTTGTTTTACAGTTAACTTTTTAAATATATATAAGTAGAAGGAGTATACTCTAAAATCACAATTAAAAGTTAATACAGAAACCAGTAAGAGGAGATGCCAAGATCGCCAACTAGGAACAGCTCCAGTCTGCAGCTCCCAATGTGAGCAACACAGAAGACGGGTGATTTCTGCATTTCCAACTGAGGTACCGGGTTCATCTCACTGGGGCTTGTCAGACAGTGGGTGCAGCCCACAGAGCAGGGCGGGGCATCACCTCACCCCGGAAGTGCAAGGGGTCGGGGAATTCCCTTTCATAGCCAAGGGAAGCCGTGACAGATGGTACCTGGAAAATTGGCACACTCCCACCCTAATAACTGTGCTTTTCCAATGGTCTTAGCAAACGGCACACCAGAAGATTATGTCCCGTGCCTGGCTCGGAGGGTCTCACACCCACGGAGCCTCGCTCACTGCTAGCACAGCAGTCTGAGATCAAACTGCAAGGCAGCAGTGAGGCTGGGGGAGGGGTATCCACCATTGCTGAGGCTTGAGTAGGTAAACAAAGCAGCCGGGAAGGTCGAACTGGGTGGAGCCCACCGCAGTTCAAGGATGCCTGCCTGCCTCTGTAGACTCCACCTCTGGGGGCAGGGCATAGCCGAACAAAAGGCAGCAGAAAATTCTGCAAACTTAAACATCCCTGTCTGACAGGTCTGAAGAGAGTAGTGGTTCTCCCAGCACAGAGTTTGAGATCTGAAAACGGACAGACTGCCTCCTCAAGTGGGTCCCTGACCCGAGTAGCCTAACTGGGAGACACCTTCCAGTAGGAGCCAAATAACACCTCATAAAGCCAGGTGCCCCTCTGAGACGAAGCTTCCAGAGGAAGGATCAGGCAGCAATATTTGCTCTTCTGCAGCCTCTGCTAGTGATACCCAGGCAAACAGGGTCTGGAGTGGAACCCAGCAAACTCCAACAGACCTGCAGCTGAGTGTTCTCACTGTTAGAAGGAAAACTAACAAACATAAAGGACATCTACACCAAAACCCCATCTGTATGTCACCATCATCAAAGACCAAAGTTAGATAAAACCACAAAGATGGAGAGAAACCAGAGCAGAAATGCTGAAAATTCTGAAAATCAGAGTGCCTCTTCTCCTCCAAAGGAACACAACTCCTCACCAGCAACAGAACAAAGCTGGACAGAGAATGACTTTGATGAGTTGAGAGAAGGATTCAGACGATCGATAATAACAAACTTCTCCAAGCTAAAGGAGGATGTACCAACCCATCGCAAAGAAGATAAAAACCTTGAAAAAAGATTAGACGAATGGCCAACTAGAATAAATGGTGTAGAGAAGTCCTTAAATGACCTGATGGAGCTGAAAACCATGGCACGAGAACTATGTGATGCATGCACAAGCTTCAGTAGCTGATTTGATCAAGCGGAAGAAAGGGTATCAGAGATTGAAGATCAAATGAATGAAATGAAGCAAGAAGAGAATTTTAGAGAAAAAAGAATATAAAGAAACAAACAAAGCCTCCAAGAAATATGGGACTATGTGAAAAGACCAAATTTGCATCGGATTGGTGTAACTGAAAGTGATGGGGAGAATGGAACCAAGTCGGAAAACACGCTTCTGGGTATTATCCAGGAGAACTTCCCCAACCTAGCAAGGCAGGCCAAATTCAAATTCAGGAAATACAGAGAACGCCACAAAGATACTCCTTGAGAAGAGCAACTCCAAGACACAATTGTCAGATTCAACAAAGTTGAAATGAAGGAAAAAATGAAAATGAAATGAAAGGAAAAACTGGTACCAGCCACTGCAAAAACATGCCAAATTGTAAAGACCATTGATGCTAGGAAGAAACTGCATCAACTAATGAGCAAAATAACCAGCTAACATCATAATGACAGGATCAAATTCACACATAACAATATTAACCTTAAATGTAAATGGGCTAAATGCTCTAATTAAAAGACACAGATTGGTAAATTGGATAAAGAGTCAAGACCCATCAGTGTGCTGTATTCAGGAGACCCATCTCACATGCAGAGACACACATACGCTCAAAATAAAGGGATGGAGGAAGATCTACCAAGCAAACGGAAAACAAACAAACAAAAAAAAATGGGTTGCAATCCCAGTCTCTGATAAAACAGACTGTAAATCAACAAAGATCAAAAGAGACAAAGGAGGCCATTACATAATGGTAAAGGAATCAATTCAACAAGAAGAGCTAACTATCCTAAATATATATGCGCCCAATACAGGAGCAACCAGATTCATAAAGCAGGTCCTTAGAGACCTACAAAGAGACTTAGACTCCCACACAATAATAATGGGAGACTTTAACAACCCACTATCAACATTAGACAGATCAACAAGACAGAAAGTTAACAATGATATCCAGGAATTGAACTCAGCTCTGCACCAAGCAAACCTAATTGACATCTACAGAACTCTCCATGCCAAATCAACAGAATATACATTCTTCTCAGCACCACCTCACACTTATTCCAAAATTGACCGCATAGTTGGAAGTAAAGCACTCCTCAGCAAATGTAAAAGAACAGAAATTATAACAAACTGTCTCTCAGACCACAGTGCAATCAAACTAGAACTCAGGATTAAGAAACTCATTCAAAACTGCTCAACTACATGGAAACTGAACAACCTCCTCCTGAATGACTACTGGGTACATAACAAAATGAAGGCAGAAATAAAGATGTTCTTTGAACCAATGAGAACAAAGACACAACATATCAGAATCTCTGGGACACATTCAAAGCAGTGTGTAGAGGGAAATTTATAGCACTAAATGCCCACAAGAGAAAGCAGGAAAGATCTAAAACTGACACCCTAACATCACAATTAAAAGAACTAGAGAAGCAAGAGCAAACACATTCAAAAGCTAGCAGAAGACAAGAAATAACTAAGATCAGAGCAGAACTGAAGGAAATAGAGATGTAAAAAACCCTTCAAAAAATCAATGAATCCAGGAGCTGTTTTTTTTGAAAAAATCAACAAAATTGACAGACTGCTAGCAAGACTAATAAAGAAGAAAAGAGAGAAGAATCAAATAGACACAATAAAATGTGAGAAAGGGGATATCACCATCAATCCCACAGAAATACAAACTACCATCAGAGAATACTATAAACACCTCTACGCAAATAAACTAGAAAATCTAGAAGAAATGGATAAATTACTGGATACACACACCCTCCCAAGACTAATCCAGGAAGAAGTTGAATCCCTAAATAGACCAATAACAGGTTCTGAAACTGAGGCAGTAATTAATAGCCTACCAACCAAAAAAAGTCCAGGACCAGATGGATTCACAGACAAATTATACCAGAGGTACAAAGAGGAGCTGGTACCATTCCTTCTGAAACTATTCCAATCAATAGAAAAAGATGGAATCCTCCCTAATTCATTTTATGAGGTCAGCATCATCCTGATACCAAAGTCTGGCAGAGACACAACAAAAAAAGAGAATTTTAGACCAATATTCCTGATGAACATCAATGCAAAAATCCTCAATAAAATACTAGCAAACTGAATCCAGCAGCACATCAAAAAGCTTATCCACCACAATTAAGTTGGCTTCATCCCTGGGATGCAAGGCTGGTTCAACATATGCAAATCAATAAATGTAATTCATCACATAAACAGAACCAAAGGAAAAAAAATACATGATTATCTCAATAGCTACAGAAAAGGCTTTTGACAAAATTCAACAGTGCGTCATGCTAAAAACTCTCAATAAACTAAGTATTGATGGGACGTATCTCAAAATAATAAGAGCTATTTATGACAGACCCACAGCCAATATCATACTGAATGGACAAAAACTGGAAGCATTCCCTTTGAAAACTGGCACAAGACAGGGATGCCCTCTCTCACCACTCCTATTCAACATAGTGTTGGAAGTTCTGGACAGGGCACTCAGGCAGGAGAAAGAAAGAAAGGGTATTCAATAAGGAAAAGAGGAAGTCAAATTGTCCCTGTTTGCAGGTGACATGATTGTATATTTAGAAAACCCCATCGTCTCAGCCCAAAATCTCCTTAAGCTGATAAGCAACTTCAGCAAAGTCTCAGCATACAAAATCAATGTACAAAAATCACAAGCATTCTTATACACCAATAACAGACAAACAGAAAGCCAAATCATGAATGAACTCCCATTCACAATTGCTTCAAAGAGAATAAAATACCTAGGAATCCAACTTACAAGGGATGTGAAGGACCTCTTCAAGGAGAACTACAAACCACTGCTCAACGAAATAAAAGAGGACAGAAACAAATGGAAGAACATTCCGTGCTCATGGATAGGAAGAATCAGTATCATGAAAATGGCCATACTGCCCAAGATAATTTATAGATTCAATGCCATCCCCATCAAGCTACCAATGACTTTCTTCACAGAATTGGAAAAAAACTACTTTAAAGTTCATATGGAATGAAAAAAGAGCCCACATTGCCAAGACAATCCTAAGCCAAAAGAACAAAGGGGGAGGCATCATGCTACCTGCCTTCAAACTATACTACAAGGCTACAGTAACCAAAACAGCATGGTACTGGTACCAAAACAGAGATATAGACTAATGGAACAGAATAGAGCCCTCGGAAATAATACCACACATCTAAAACCATCTGATCTTTGACAAACCTGAGAAAAACAAGCAATGGGGAAAGGATTCCCTATTTAATAAATGGTGCTGGGAGAACTGGCTAGCCATATGTAGAAAGCTGAAACTGGATCCCTTCCTTACACCTTTTACAAAAATTAATTCAAGATGGATTAAAGACTTAAATGTTAGACCTAAAACCATAAAAACCCTAGAAGAAAACCTAGGTATTACCATTCAGGACATAGGCATGGGCAAGGACTTCATGACTAAAACACCAAAACCAATGGCAACAAAAGCCAAAATTGACAAATGGGATCTAATTAAACTAAAGAGCTTCTGCACAGCAAAAGAAACTACCATCAGAGTGAACAGGCAACCTACAGAATGGGAGAAAATTTTTACAATCTACCCATCTGACAAAGGGCTAATATCCAGAATCTACAAAGAACTTTAACAGATTTACAAGAAAAAATCAAACAACCCCGTCAACAAGTGGGCAAAGGATATGAACAGACACTTTCCAAAAGAAGACATTTATGCAGCCAACAAACACATGAAAAAATGCTCATCATCACTGATCATCAGAGAAATGCAAATCAAAACCACAATGAGATACCATCTCACACCAGTTAGAATGGCAATCATTAAAAAGTCAGGAAACAACAGGTGCTGGAGAGGACGTGGAGAAATAGGAAAGCTTTTACACTGTTGGTGGGACTGTAAACTAGTTCAACCATTGTGGAAGACAGTGTGGCAATTCCTCAAGGATCTAGAACTAGAAATACCATTAGACCCAGCCATCCCATTACTGGGTATATACCCAAAGGATTATAAATCATGCTGTTATAAAGACACATGCACACATATGTTTATTGTGGCACTATTCACAATAGCAAAGCCTTGAAACCAACCCAAATGCCCATCAATGATAGACTGGATTAAGCAAATGTGGCACATATACACCATGGAATACTATGCAGCCATAAAAAAGGATGATTTCTTGTCCTTTGTAGGGACATGGAAGAAGCTGGAAACCATCATTCTGAGCAAACTATTGCAAGGGCAGAAAACTAAACACTGCATGTTCTCACTCACAGGTGGGAAGTGAACAATGAGAACACTTGGACACCGGGTGGGTAACATCACACACTGGGGCCTGTCGTGGGATGGGGGAAGGGGGGAGGGATAGCATTAGGAGATAAACCTAATGTAAATGACGAGTTAAGGGGTACAGCACACCAACATGGCACATGTATACATATGTAACAAACCTGTACATTGTGCACATGTACCCTAGAACTTAAAGTATTAAAAAAAAAAAAAAAGAAAAAAAGAAACCAGAAAAAAAGAAAAAAAAAAGTGGGAGCAACTTTGAATTTGACTTTTCGTTGTTTTTTCCTGACTGGTTTTGAAGTTAAAGACGCCTGCTGAGAGACTAAAGTGCATCTTACAACAACCAGGAATCATGGCATTTCCTAGAGACCCTTAAAGGCTATCTGGTCCAAGTACTCCTCTGATGGTGAATCTCTTACAGCACCCTCCATACAGCTTTATAAAATTCCCCTCAGCACCTTTAGCAGAGAAATTCCAAATCCCTGACCTAACCGTCTATGGGAACTTTCTCACTCTTGTCCCCTCCGTTCCAGAAGTACAGTCCTGTTGGGATTCCCAGAGAATGTCAGGCTCTGCACTTGCTGCTCTCCTCTAGACTCCTTCTCAGCTCACCACTTCCCCTCCTTCAAGCCTCTATTAAAAGGTCACCTTTTCAGTAATTGTTTCCCGGTAACACCGTTTAAAATTAACGCTCCTCCCCCCACTCCACACACGCAGCATGTTGCCACTGCAGTGTTCTTACTTCCCTCGTCTGCATTCTTTTTCTTCAAAACATCTATCAGCCTCTAATTTTTAAAATTCATTTATTTTGTTTATTGTCTGTTTCCTCCTACCAGAATGTAAACTTAATGAAGACAAAGATTTTTATCTTGTTTTGTTTACTGTTATGTCCTCTGGAGTAAGAAGGAAGCCTGGCACAGAGTTACTGCAAAATACATATTTGCATACAGAATGGATATTTAAACACATACCCCATCAGTATTCCTCTATTTCTGCTAAAGAGAAGTTGACCAAAAACCATCAACTTGTTCCAGGTGAGCCACATCAAAATCTTAACACTATGATGACTACCTTCAATTACAGTTGCGGGAAATCCAGAGACTTTCCTTCACATTGGTGCTGCTCATATTTGTCTCTATAAAGGTTTAGGGTATGTCTTTAAATCTGAACAAGGAAGGGAACATCAGTTTAAATGTGCTGTTTTATGATGATTTAACTTCATACACAGATAAATGTTGGAGCACCTGACCAGAGAATTCCTACAATAATACCACCAAACATCCATCCAGAATGATCTGTAGGCAGAGTCTTAAGTCATGTGACTTGCAATGTGTATACTTGCTACTTTTTGAAGTGTAAATAGATGTCCATTGTGACTAATAAATATACCAGGAGAAATATTTCTACATTGGCTTGAACACATTCATATGCAGGTGTAATTGAAGGTATTGAATATTAGGTGGCAACAATGCTAGGTCACTTGAAATTTATTCTGATACTGAAAGGCTCCTGTTGTAAAATAACGTCGTTCATGTCAGGTTATTCAGTGTGACAGGCAAAGTGGTAGTTCGCCACTGTGTTTACAAATGAGAATCACCTGGGAAAATGTGGAAGCACTGATGCCCAGTCTTCACCCTAGAGGTTCTGCTTTGATTGTTGAACCATGGGGCCTATCAGTTTCTCAAGCTCCCCGTGCAGGTAGCTGGAGAGTCAATGCAATAAGAAAATGAATATTCTCTAGGAAGTGACTGAGAGAACTGTTAGACTTATATATTGAGTTTACAGAATTCTTTCCAGAAGCACACTGTCTTAATAGGAATAGAGTACTCAAAGTATTTAAGAAAAATAAGGCCAGGTGAGGTGGCTCATGCCTATAATCCTAGCACTTTGGGAAGCCTGAGCTCAGGAGTTGAGACTAGCCTGGGCAACTTGGTGAAACCCCATCTCTACTAAAATACAAAAAATTTGCTGGGCGTGGCACATGCCTGTTGCCTCCCAGCTATTCAGGAGGCTAAGGCATGAGAATTGCTTGAACTCAGGAGGCCGAGGCTGCAGTTAGCCAAGATCAGGCCACTGCACTCCAGCCTGGGTGACAGAGTGAGACTGTGTATCCAAAAAAGAAGAAGGAGAAGGAGAAGAAGAAGAAGAAACAAAAGTCACATTTCTCTTCCAGGTATTTGCAACCTGGAGATTTACAGACATTAGAATTTTGATAATAGAAATGCAATAATTTCAGCTTATTGTAAAGACTTTTGAACTATTCATGCCAGCTAACATCCCCCTCAGGTAAGAAGTCACATTGCAAAGTCAGAGCCCTGAGGTAGATCCCAGAACAGAGTAACTGACAAGATGTGCTGGCATGGTATCCCAGGTACAGGTATAGAGGCTAAATCAACCTAGGTAGAATTTCTAATTCTGTGACTTAGTAGGTGTGAACACTCATAGTTTAACTTCTTCGTCTATAAAATAAGAATCCCAAAACCTACTCAGAAGGACTTATAAGCAGAGCTGTACAACCAGGGCAGTTACACGGTCATGCAGATTCCCACACTCACGTAAGCCTATGTTTAGGGTTGAATGCCCAGAGGCCACTACCTTGAAATTCTTAATTTTCTTTGACTTTGAATTTTGTAAGTGAAGTCCTGTGGGACATGGAGCAGGCACTGGAGGCTTGGAGCCTTGGCTCACATGGGTCCTGCCTACGCATCTATCCAGGATGAGATCTCAAAGATGCTCTCTTCACCCAGCAATCACTGGTGCCCTCCACCCCCAGCTGAAGCCTGGAGAGGGGCACAGATTGGGGCAGGGCCAGATGTAAGCATTCTGCTTGCCAAGTATCAGGGCAGGGCTCTGGGTTCCTGTGAGGGTTTGCACTCATCCTGCAAGTAGCCCCATGCCAAGAAAGCACAATATTAAATAACAAAATTTTTAAAATGCTATGGCTAGTAGAGAAAAAAACTTTAGAAATAGGAAAAAGCATTTTTCCTGCTTTTTGAACAAGAGGCCTGTGTTTTCACTTCTCACTGGGCCCTGCAAATTACATAGCTGGCCCTGCTTGTGAAACGTAGATTTTTATCATGCGCAATTTTTGCGTATACATCAAAAAAGAAACATAAGACAAACAGATTGGTTCTGTCAGAGTGGAAAGTCTAGCATCTAGCATATATTAATTTCTCAGAATGTTAGTTAGCGTTCTTCTCTATCATTATGTCTTTCCCTTTCAGCAAAGCAAGTTATAAAACTACTAATGAGCATTTACTGAAAACTAAACTGTTTCTATTCAGACAAATCTAAGTAGTTAAAAAACATCCTAGAACATATCCTGAGTGCTCTTCTAATGCTTTCTATTTTCTAGAATCTTTGGATCAGGACCAGGGTCAGTCCCTGCCATAGCAATTCAAGTCACAAGGCCCTGTCATATAAGAACCAACTTCTATCAACACTTTTATAAACAACCGAACCAAGAGATTTGCTCTGTAAACCACTGAAAACGGCATTTCCCTCTAGGGAGACATATTCAGAACAATTAGAAGTTTCCACTCTGACAATGATTTGAGATTTTGAACTATATTAAATACTTTTTTTAGAAATAGATGGAACATAAATAAAAAATGAATGTAATCTCCATTAGAGCCATCTGGTGTTGATATTTCTGCTGCACCTCTGGAGAACTCCTAAGAGCCAAAAGGAAAGGAAGTCATAATTCTGTTCACTGCAGCTGCTGAAGTTGTCACCAACTTTTTTTCTACATTTACCTATAAATGAGAACCAGCAGTCAAAATAACACATTTTCTTAGTATAAATAGTTATTAGTCAAATAGGGAATGATTTACATTGTTATAACCCAATACTAATGACTTTTGGTCCTTTAAAGTTCCTGGATTTAGACAACGTAATTTCTCAGGTGTGGGCTAATAATGGGAGAAAAATAGAGGCCCAGAGTAGTTTTGGTAAAGAACTGCTTATTCTCAGTTCATAGTTTAACTGCAGCAAACACATTTTTCCCTTAATCTTCCCTTTGCAGAGTAAATACAGTATTCTCAAATCTTTTCATTTTTCATGAGAAAGGCTTTTACTCTAATCTATGCTTATTGTCACTGATGTCTGCAAAATTGCTTCCAATCTGGGTCTTCCTTGAGTTTGCTGACTTTAGAAATTATGTGTATTTGTCTCATGAAGGTAAATAGGCTATTTTGTGACTACAAAGTCTCTGCTTATGCTACTACTCTTGTTTCATTCATCATGCAAAAGAAATACAGTGAATAAAACAGACTCCTCTGGGGCTACTGTGTCCAGAAGACACCAGGTGGGCTGCTTAGTCCCGGACTGTTGACTATGTAGTAAAACAAAAATAAAAATCTTCCCAGCTCTCTAAAACTAATACCCCATGAAGTACCAAGATGTGTGAAACTGTTCAGTTAGGCTTCATTTCTTTGATCAAGCTGACCTAGGGCTCTGTACCCACAAAAATCCAAATATGCTGAGATAGAATACTGAGTGATGCTACTGTCTTTCCTAACTCACTTCAAATAAGTTGATCTGATTTTTTTCTAAGAGCAGCTGTGTCCCTATGTGTGGAGGAGTGGGTGGTAAGAGGGGGGGAAATAATGATTAGATGCCACCAACGGGATTTTCCAAATAGCAAAGAATTTATTCTACTTCAGAGTTTTGACTAGGGCTCATCGTGCTGATGATACATTGTAAATTATTTTCATCTGACTTTCTTTTAGAAAATATAAGAATACAATTTAGAGGGAAATGAAAGCAAAGAATAAAATAGTAAGGACTAGATCAGCAAAGTCCTTATCCTATAATGTCAAATCTTCCATCATATGGAATCTAAGACACCATAATTGTAAAACATGCCATAATGTACTAATAAAAAAGAAAAAAACAAACTATGACAAAAGGCTTTCCTAACACTAAGAATATTCATTTATACTTATTTTAAAAGTTCTTTTGTACTTAACTATATGTAGATTTTTATTATACATCATTGTGTGCACATACCAAAAAAATAAGGTAAATAAATTGGTTATTTCTTTCTACAATTTTTTACATCCAAGTCTAACTTTTGGGCTCAGTCCCATGTTTTAATTTATTTCCACAAAATATCCTCTGTTACATTAACTGCACTGGTGACACAGCATTTCATAAAATAATCTATCAAAGAACCAAAGCCATTGGTGCTACTTGAGACTATGTAAAGCTGGCTGACATCCCTTTGACTCCCAATGCAAGCAGCTTGCAAACACATGTGACTCACCACCTCCCTTACCTCCTCCACAGCCATTTTGTTTCTATGGTTTAGAAGAGTGCTCAATTAAGAAATGATGAAAAGAAAAAAGATATTTAAGTGAGCACAGAGTTTCTTCCTACATGATACATGTTGATTACCAAAGGAAAAATAGTAACTACAGTGTGGAGGAACCTGGTGACGTCATGTTAACCCAGTAATCAGAGTTAACATCAGTGATAAGACAAAATGACATCATCAGGTAACTCCTAATATGCTACACTGAAAATAAATATCTGTGATTTTCCTGACCCACTTCTCCTCCACCAAAGAAAGTATAACCTGAATCTAATCATGAAGAAACATCAGAACAAACTCAAAAATTAAGATATGTTTACAAAATAACTGGCCTGTAATCTTAAAAAATGTTAGGTCATAAAAGAGAAGG
The DNA here is from genome assembly GCF_029289425.2 of Pan paniscus. NCBI lineage: Eukaryota > Metazoa > Chordata > Mammalia > Primates > Hominidae > Pan > Pan paniscus. The sequence goes on from NC_073254.2 coordinate 78,238,316, forward strand.
AAAGATTGAAGAATTTTTAAGATTAAAGGAGACTAAAGAGACAAGACAATTGAATACAACATGTGACCCTGACAAGAATTATTTCTTTTGCTAAAAAAGGGCATCTGTGGGGCAGGGAGTGGTGGCTCATGCCTGTAATTCTAGCACTCTGGGAGGCCAAGGCGGGCAGATCAATTGAGGTCAGAGGTTTGAGATCAGCCTGGGCAATGTGGCGAAACCCAGTCTCTACCAAAATTACAAAAACAATTAGAAGGCTGAGGCATGAGAATGGCTTGAACCCAGGAGCTGGAGGTGGCAGTGAGCCAAGATGAGGCCACTGCACTCCAGCCTGGGCAACAGACAGAGGGAGACTCTGTCTCAAAAAAGGCCAGGGTGGGGTGGGGGGGAGTGGCATCCATGGGACAACTGACAAAATTGGAATGTCTAGATAAGAATATTTCATCAATGCTAATGGACTAATTTTGATGTCTGTACTATGGTTATGTTAGAAAATGACCTTATTTTTAGAATATACACATTGAAGTATAGTATTATTTAGGTGTAAAGGGCATTGTGTCTGCATGCCCGAAACTTACTCTCAAATTATTCAGAAAAAAAAAACACCAGTATATATTACTTAGATACAGATAGAATGGTAAAACAAAATGTGGTAAAATGTTATCTTCGTGAAATCTGGGTCAAGCTTACAAAGAAATTATTTGCATCATTTTTTTCTGAAAGTAGGCAATTATTTCAAAACAAAATGGTTTCAATAGAGCGCCATGCTATTTTTCTGACATTTTCTTTGAAATAGTTGATACTCCTTCTGCAAATTTTGTTGACAGTGCTTCTAGGTTCCAAAAAGAAGGGTAATGCCACTACAGCACCTTTGCCATCTGACCAGCAGCAATTGTAAGATGTCATTGATTCTAAGATGCATCTCAATTCCCAAGATGTTAAAATGAACAAAATACATCACTTAGGATCATAAACACATTTTAGTTGGAATAGACACATCTGAAGACCAGATTTGAACAATGATTCTCCCATTTAGTATCAACATTAGTTTACTACTGCCACTGTAACAAATTAACACAAATGTAATGGCTTAAAACAAGACAAAAGTGTTGTCTTATGGTTTTGGAAGTCAGAAGTTCAAAATGGATCCACAAGGAGGCTGGAAAGTAAAATGGTTTTTATTGTCTTCCCCAGCTTCTAGAGGCTGCTTGCATCCTTGGCATGAGGCCCCTTTCCCTTATTGTCTTCCACAGTATCCTTGATAACAAAACCTACACCTAGCTCTGGTATTACATGTGCTACTCCTGAACATCTCCATCTCTTGCTTAAGGAAATACTGCTGTGCAAATACAGTCTTGTAATAAAAGGAAATTGTGACTGGAAAAGAGAAAAAAAAAGTTGCTGATAATAAACATGTTAGGAAAACCTGATCTTGGGAAGACAGTTTGACATTTTGACACAAATGTTTCCTAATTATCATGGGAACTCTGTTTAGGCTATAAGACTCTATTGTTATTGATGTCATTGTGGATTTTCTGGGGCAATAAGAAAACATGTTATCAAGAATTAATTCCGTTTTTGTTTTTTAATCATTTTCTTTTTTAAGCATTGACTGAAAGATACAAATTCTAGAAATTAAGGAATTCCAGAATTTTAAAATTGGGTTAAATATATCCAGAGCTGATAAAAAGCAGTATAGAGTGGCCAAAAGAATACATTGTTGGTGGTCCTCATAATCAATTTGACTTTCTGTAATTGTATTAAATTAATTCTTACACATACATATATGTATATATTAGAAGAGTGCTTGACAACAATTGTATAAGTGTTCGCTATTATTACTATATATTTATATTTATATTATTATATAGCAATTATGATCTTTCTTGGCAAATATTACTACTAGTTTGCATTGAAATTGCAAGAAAAGCTGGATCATAAATGGAAACATTTTTATTCACATTCCCTAGGTTGATACATGAAGCAAAATATGAAAACACTTATTTATGTGGATATGTATATATTCGTCTGTACTCACCATCTACTTTATTAGTTGTTGGAGAGATTAGAGAGTAATGCATTTAAGGCAGTTTGCCCTTGGCTGGTATATTATTTTTAATAATAGGTTTTATTATTTCTCAACTTTAAGAAACTTTTTAAAGGGTCAAGACAATGCTGAGTTTGGAAATGAGATAAGAAAAACAAAAGAGAAAGATAGCATGTTAGGAAGTGAGTAGAAAATTACTTCCTTTAAGTGAGATAATTCCCTAATCAAAAATATTGCCTATGATATTGATAATAATTGCTAATGTTTTTTGAGCATATACTATGTTGTAGGTATCATGATAATCACTTTCTACATATTATCTTGTTTGGTCCTTAGAACCAAATGAAGTGAATGTTGTATTATCTTTATTTTGCCTAGGGATTAAGTAATTTTCTTAATGTCACAAATTAAATATAATAGTACTGAATGATATCAAACCCAAGCAGTCCAAACCCGTTCTAACACACTGCTATGCTCTCTCCACGATATATGATTCTTTACTCCGCAGACCCTACTTCATACCAGATTATTTTGCCCATGTTCCCCCGATGCTTGCTAATTGCGCTTACATTTTCTGTGTTTTGTCTCTCTAACCATTCCTACACTCTTCAAAGGCAGAGAAAAAGCTTTCTATTTCTTTTTTACTTAACCCAAGAGCTTATTAAGGGCAGAACACAGAACGTTTCTGAAGAAACACCCTGGGCTCACAGCAGAGAGCAATGCAGATAATAAACATCAGGAGTACCATCTAAAACCTAAGAAACATCAAAATTATTCCCTTTCCTCACTTTTCTTAATCAATACTTTCTATTTATTCAGAGCCAAGCTTACAAAGGGTAAAGATTGCCTTGATGAAAAGCAAGCCCTCTGGCTACTGATGCTGACATCTAGAAAAATCACTATGCTCGGATTCAATATTATGCACTATAGCTCCCTAATAGACTTAAACAAATGGCAATGGATACACTCAGCCTTTTCTGAGCTTCTAGAAAACATTCACCTATTGCATTTCTCTTTAACTTATTTTTTAATTATCTGACTGCCTCTTACCTGAGCCCAGTAGAATTTTAAATATGAGAAAGGAATCATCAGAGAATAGGCTTAAAATGAAAAAAGGAAATAGGAAATTGTATTTTATTTGACTTTTTAAAACTCATCTACTTTCAGATTGAGTCAGTTTGCTAGCTAAAACAAGATTTTGGGGTGAATAACTTTTACTAGAACATACAAAGTGCATTTTAACAATGGTCTACATTCACAAGTGGCCACTATTCTTGTCCAAACACAATTCAGCTGAGTGTTCCTAGGCTACCAAACCCAGAACAAAGCAGAACAAAAGAAAAATATACTATTTGAAGTGCCTTGCTTGTGCTTTTCTAATCTAAACAGACTGCTCCCATATTAAGAAAATTACTTTAGGTGCAAATGATACCTCAAAAAGAAGTAGACAGATATGCACTGATTCTTTTTGACATTATAATTTATATCTTAAATTAATTTTAGACTAATTTTCCTCTTACTTAGAGCAAAATATTGCTAAGGGAACAGCCTGTCTTCATCTGACTTATAGTAAACATTTGCCACTTAGTATTCTGAAACCAGTTGGCTTTTTTAATCTTTGGCAATAGACGCTAACGTATCCTTTATGAATTATGGCAAGCCAATAGGCAGAGAGCAACCCAGAAGGTGGAAGAGGTCTAACAATCAACCAGGCAATAGAATGGGGGTTGGTAACCATCAACTGCATGCCCTGAAGGCAAATTTTCCACAGCTTTCCAGATGCTGCCATGCTGCCTCCCTCACTCCACCTTTTGCCCCAGCTCTCCAAACTCAGCCCTGGGGAGTTGGTTCATTCAATCCTTCAAAGAAGTGCAAGGATAAAGAAGCAGGAAACTAATTACCTCATGGTGTGATAAGTGCAGGATAATTCTATAGAAAGAACACCTAACGTAAACCTAGAAGATCAAAATAAGCTTCCCAGAGAAAGTGATGTTCTGACCAAGTAGAGAAGAAAAGAGTTAGACACTTGGGCCAGGCACGGTGGCTCACACCTGTAATCCCAGCACTTTGGGAAGCCGAGGCAGGAGGATCACTTAAGGTCAGGAGTTTGAGACCAGCCTGGCCAACATGATGAAACCCCATCTCTACCAAAATACAAAAAATTATCAGGGCGTGGTGGTGTGCGCCTCTAGTCCCAGCTACTCAGGAGGCTGAGGCAGGAGAATCGCTTGAACCCAGGAGGTGGAGGTTGCAGTGAGCCGAGATCGTGCCATTGCACTCCAGCCTGGGCGACAGAGCGAGACTCCATCTCAAAAAAAAAAAAAAAAAAGAAAGAAAAAGGATGAATAATAAGAAAGAAAAACAGCCTTATTGCTTATTGGAGAAAGGTTTTAGTGGTCTAGGTAGAAGATTAAACCAGATTTTTGAAAAAAAAAAAGAAAAGAAAAAGAGACACTTGAAGAAGAGATGGAAAAGTAATCTAGAAAGAGAAAAGTATTTGCAAAGGATGACAGGTAAGCATGACCAAGGAACTGAAAGAATTTCAGTTTAGCTGCAGCATCTAATGAACACAAACGCTTAGGGATCTAGAGTAATGGAGACAACATCTCATATCCGCAACAATAGAAACATCTGGCTTTCTTGATCACCACAGCAGGGGAACAGACATCTGAATGACTTTTATATACTTCAGTCTAGAAGTGACACACATCACTTCTACCCACAGCCTATTGGTTAGCACTAGTCATATGCTTCTCCCACCCCACCCCCAAAATTATAATGACCTAGAAAAGTAGGGGCAGATGTAACGTTTAATGCTTACCACTGACTCAGGTATAGGCATGATATTAATGGCTGTCTTACTCTATTTGTGTTGCTATGAAGGAATATCTGAGGCTGAATAATTTATAAAGAAAATAGGTTTATTTGGCTCATGGTTCTGCAGACTGTACAGGAAGCATGGCACCAGCATTGGCTTCAGGCCACTTCCACTCATGGGGAAGGCAACGGAAAGCCACATGCACAGAGATCACACGTGAGAGAGGAGGCAAGAGACAAAGAGGAGGGAGATGCCAGGCTCTTTTTGAATAACCAACTCTTTGGGAACTAATAAGAGTGAGAACTCACACAACCCCCACCCCATGCTGACAGAGCATTAATCTATTCATGAGAGATATGCCCCATGACCCCAACACCTCTCACAGTCCCCGCCTCTGACACTAGGAATCAATTTCAACATGTGATTTGGGGGACAATATTCAAACTATAGCAATTACTTTGTAAGTCATGTTTAAGGAGTTTGCTTTATTCTGAGGGTATCAAAGAGCCAATAAAGAATTTTAAGAAAGATAATTAAAGGACTGGATTTAGAACTTTTTGCAGCTCGGCAGGGTTTCCTCCCCTATTACTTCTCCTCACCTCTAAGTGGATAGGCAGTCTTTCAGAAAGCTATCCATGGAAATAATGCTGTTAACAAATATGAGATAGTTAAAATCAACAGAATGATCCATTGTCGCCCCCATCCCTCAATTAAAAGCATATGCTTTTTTGAGTGCCTCAGAGAGTAAATGCCCCCCCCTTTTTTTTAAAGCTCCTAGTTATGGTGTAGCAGCCTTAAGGAAGATGGACCATTCAGGCATAGTCAGGCACTGATATGTTTTAGTAAACAGAACCAAGAGAAGGGGATACCATGAGGCCTGAGCTTTGAAAATGAGGAGACAACTGCTGTTGTTGGCACATCCTTTCATTCCTTCTAGACACAAGCCTCAGCAGACATCCAGTGCTATCAGATCACTCTTAAAGAAGGGCCTCAGCGTAGCATCCACGGCTGGTCACAACTTCCTCAGGGATGACTTGCACCTGGGAGGAAAAATAGGAGAAAGGTGGTAGTGCAGTTGATGTTATTTCTTTCCTTATCTGTATTGCCAATAAAATTGCCTTTTCAATTTTTCTCAGTGATTAATATTTGTATGATGTGTGTGTATCAAGCAGACTGCAGCAGGTCCTCTTTAGCTCCTCTTGCTCCAGTGGTCAATAACTCAGTGATTAGCAGAAACACCTCAGAAGCTTGTTAAAAATAGAGTCTTAGTCCACGCATTCAACTTACTTAATCAAACTCTCTGGAGTAGGATCCATGAAGCTAGTTTTAGTTGTTTTTGTTTTTTTACAAAAATTTTGCAGGCTTGTAAAATGTTGCTGTAGTTAATGTAGAAGCAATCTGCCATAAATTTCTTTTCTTTTTTTTTGCGATGGACTCTTGCTCTTGTTGCCCAGGCTGGAGTGTAATGGTGCAATCTTGGCTCACTGCAACCTCTGCCTCCCGAGTTCAAACAATTTTCCTGCCTCAGCCTCCCAAGTAGCTGGGATTACAGGTGCCTGCCACTACACCCAGCTAATTTTTTGTATTTTTAGTAGAGACTGGGTTTCACTATGTTAGCCAGGCTGGTCTCGAACTCCTGACCTCAGGTGATCCACTGCCTTGGCCTCCCAAAGTGCTGGGATTACAGGCATGAGCCACCACGCCCGGCCTCATAAAATTGTTTTCTAGCTAAAGATCTACTATGGCTTTTAGTCATTTGCAGGGTTTTGTTTTGCATTATTTTAATGTGTCTGTTTCAACACATCTCTCTCAAAAAAAGTTTTCAAAAAACCAGAGACCTTGTCTTCCTCCTGTTGAATTTCTGTGCCACTTTACACATTGGTAGGTACTTGGCAGACATCTAAAAAATACAGAATAGAAAGCAATAACATCAATTTGAATTGGTATTCTTGATGGAGATGAGTCTGCAGACACATATCACAGGAAAGGAAACAGCATGCCTCCCTAGGGCACAGACCTATTTTTATGTTCAAGCTGCTCCTTTTTGGTACACAGCGTCATAAGCATCACCAACTTAAATCTGCTGTTTGACAGGTGGAGTCTTATGTGATTGACTTGATAACATTCACTTTCTGAACACATTTTTTTTTCAGCCTTCATAGAGAAGTTACGGAAGGAGCATTTTTATTGCCATGTTGCAGGTTAGCCAACAGGATAAAATTTGTTCATTGTGGCATCAAAATAAAAAAATAGCCCTTTTCTTTTTTTCCTAAATTTTTGTGCTCTTTATCCTCATTCTAGATGCCAGAAAGGTATTTGCCTTTTATATGCATGTTTTTGCTTTGTATATAATACAGGTTTGAATATTTCAGAAACTTTATGAAAATATGGAAACCCTATTTGGAATTTGATCTCAATTCGCAGAAAGAAAGTTCAGCAAATTTTTTTTCAGTTAAGAGACAAACACCTGTTAAAAGTGATGGGCCAGGCGTGGTGGCTCAGGCCTGTAATCCCAGCACTTTGAGAGGCCAAGGCAGGCAGATCACTTGAGCCCAGGAGTTTGAGATCAGCCTGGGCAACATGGCAAAACCTCATCTCTAAAAAACAAAATACACAAAAATTAGCCAGGCATAGTGGTGCACACCTGTAGTCTCAGCTACTCAGGAGACTGAGGTGGGAGAATCACCTAAGCCCAGGATGTCGAGGCTGCAGTGAGTCATAATTGTGCCACTGCGCTCCAGCCTGGGTGACAGAGTGAGACCCTGTCTCGAAGAAAGAAGAAAAAAATTTGAGAGACAACAGCTTACGATGCAAAATAAAACATATGGATGTCAATTAATTTCAACTTTTCTGCAATCTGTATGCCAGTTTCATAAGGAAATAGTTCAAATCAGGGCATCCACAGGAAGAAAGTAGTTGGTTGATGAAATTTCTTCCTCTGCTCAAAATTTAACAACCGCTCTTAAATTTCATCATGAAATACTTGACCTTGGTACTGAAAGAAAAGAGTAGTACTACGAAAAACTGCCTTCTTCTATAGACCACACCCTTCTTGAAAATAACTTCTTATGAAAAGTAATATCAAACAGGCTAGCATTTCCTTCATAAAAATTATCCAGTAAGAAAGCCTTCTGAGTACAACTGGTTAATACCATTTAAAATTATTGTTTCTGAAAGACCATGAATATCACAACTTACCTCATCACCACAAGTTTGCAAATTAACCCATTCATCTGGAAAAACTAAGTTGGACCAAAATGGCCATGATGACTATAATTACAATAAGAAGTTATAATAAAATGCAGGTGGCTGCTTGATATTGCCATTTCATCTTGTCCAACTCCAGACACAGCAAGCAATGGAGCTCAGAAATTACCCCCAGAGTATGGCATTATACCTCAAAGCATAGTGCCCTCTAAGGAAACAGAAATGTCTCTCTGTCATTAGTTGAATGTCAACAAAAAGTCACTAAGGGATAATATTGTTTTTTTAATTCCAAAGAAAATGTTCCTTCCTGACTACATGACAACTCTTAAACACTCTATCACATTTTCACACTCATGCTGAACCTACTAGCACACAAATTAAATTCCTGGTACCTTAAACATAAAAGCAATCAACCAAGTGCTATTCTTCTTCAATCATTAAGGCTTCTCACTTTCAAGAGGAAACAAAGCTTAAAACAGGACCCTTGAATATTGTATTTCCTCTACAAAATGTATTATATTTCATAAGCAAGCATTTTAAAATAGATAATGCCATCCACATTGAAGAGAACTTATGTTTTTATATAGACTCAAATATATCTTCACTATAAATACTTACTAGTAATAATATTTATTTTAACAGTGAAACCCTAGTTAACCAAAATTATTGGTGTATGTATACAGTACATTGAATATGTCTTTATGCATCCTTTTAGACTTTCACCTCACCTGTCTTGCATTCTGGCTGCAGGTGAAGCAACCAGTCTGTGCACCTCCAACCACTTTAATATAGGTTTTCTTTTACAGCACCTTGTCTCAGACCAGTCCCCAGGAGCCTCTCATCTTCTGCCCAGGTGTTCTCTGTTGACCACACTATGTGAGATGACACAGAAGCATGTTTTGCACCCATGCATGTGTTACCTAGGAGAGTAAAGCCAATCATTTGACCATTGAGAGAGAAAGGTTTCTCACTGTCTCAGAAGGACAATCCTAAGACACATTTTATGTGCCTGGGTGATTGAGGAGCTAGTTGCCTGTAGACATATATACTTGATAATACATTGTCATTTGGCATCTCTCTTCTGTTTGGCTCACCTTTGATCTCTGGACTCAATACTTCCCAATAAAGTGTTTTAAAACAAGACTTTGTCTCAAGCTCTGCTTCCTGGCAAACCCAAGCTAAGATATAACTGTACAACATATACATATATAATAAGAATTACTGCTGTCACATACTGTTAAGTTAGAACAGTTCAAGAATGGGTAAAAGTAAATACTGTTACCATCATTATTAGCCATGAAAAAGACAAAAGGGATTATCTGGCTCAATGATCTTTCTAAGTTTATGTAAGACCCACATTCTAATTAATTAAATAGCTACAGGCATATATATCTCAAATTCAAAAGACTGCTTAACCTTTCCTGCTTTTGTTCATGTTAAGAAGGAAAGCCTTAAGCACCTTTAAAAGAGCAGATTTATTTGTTTGTTTGTTTGTTTGTTTGTTTTTATAGAGATAGGGTATAGCTATGTTGCCCAGGTTGGTCTCAAATTTCTGAGCTCAAGCAATTCTCCTTCCTTAGCCTCCCAAAGTGCTGGGATTACAGGCATGAGCCACTGAACCCGGCTGAGATAATGTCTATAAAGAGGTTACTAAAATTAAATGAGGTTTTATGGGAAGTCCCTAATCCAATCTGACTGATGTCATTTTGAGAGGAACTATGGACACTTGAAAAGACACCAGGGATAAGCAAACAGAGGAAAGACTATGTGGGGACACAGAGAATGTGGCCAGCTGCAAGCCAAGGAGGATGACCTCAGAAAAAACAAACCTGTGATATCTTGGTGTTGAACTTCGAGCCTGCAGACTATGAGAAAATAAATTTCTGTTCTTTAGGAAGCTCAGCCTGTGGTATTTGGTTATGGCAGCCCTAGAAATCTAATATAGTCATTTAAAAATGACATGTAAATGAATTTTAAAATCATGACACAAGGAAGGAAGCACCCTTTCTGTTACTGGACATTTTGATATCTGATTATGAAGATGGGAATTGCTTTAGCCATCTTACACCTGTACAAAGAATCCATCTGAGAACTGGTTTCCATGTTGAGTATGGCAGATCTACCAAAATATACATAAAACAAAAACTTGTTTCTTAATGATGCTGCTGAGCCACTGAATTAACTAAACTTAGATCACTCTGTCTTCAAGTGTCCTCTTATATGAAAATAAGTTTCCCTGATTTCTTTAAGCTGTGGTTTTCTATAAATTATAGCCAAAATCATCCTATTGATACAATCAATTGGATAAAGTTTAGCTATTGACAAGCTAAGGCTGTTTCAGCAGTTGCTCTAGACTTTACTCCTTTATTCCTCATCAGTTCTTAGTCTTCTTCCATTTCCAACTCTATACTCTTGGCTCTTAAGTTTTGCCTCCAACCCGTCACAGAGTTTTTAACTTATCTCTAACTTATCCATAGTTTTCTAAGCATTAGACTCTCAATTGTCCCCTATAAACTTGCTTAGTTTCTCTTAGGTGTGAATTACAATCTTGGATCTATCCACTTAAATGAAGTCCAAAGTCAGTTCCAAAATGTAGGCAAATTCAGAAAGATAAGCTAATAACCTATCTTTTAGTTGACATGGTCAACCCAATACATATATCTGTGTTATGCTCTGTTTATAAGTAATGGCAAATTCCTGAAGGAACGATACCCAATATCACATAGGCAAAAAGTCTGAGACCTCAAACCCAATTTCCTGACACCAACTACTTTACTAATTCCATTATTCATTATTCTACCCAATTAATAAATTTGATGTTAATATATTGGGACCAGATAGTATTCACTTAACAGTTTTTAAAAATTATAAGGTGAAAATGTAGAAATACATACAATTTCTCATTAACTTTATAAATTGCCAGAGATTTAAGGATTTATAAAATATTAAAAGGATTTTATAATTGTAGAGTCTTACCTCCCTACTTGGAAGTTTGATAGAGACTTTATAAGCAAGAAAGGGACCCCTTTGTGACTATAGATAGGATGAATACATAGAGCTTAATCTATAATCCAAAATTCAGTGGGATAAGACATGCCACCAGGTAAACATTTTACTTTCTGTAGCTCAGCTACAAATACATTGACCTTGATCCAGCCATTGAGAATATCATTGATTTTCAGAGTTTTGGGGCTTTTTAATTTTTATTTTACTATTATTATTATTATTATTGCTTACTTGTTTGTTTGTTTCTGGCTAATTCTCCTTATCTGATTCTCTGATCCTATTTTGGTAACCTGTCTTTCATATTTCCAATCTCATTTCCTGATTTTTGCATCACTTTTCGTCAGGTATTGATTTCTGTATTCCTAGTCATAACCAGTTAACCTAAATGTCATTCTTGAAAATGCTTTGTATCTAATAATTCATTTTAATGGTCTTGGAACTATACAATACCTTGACTATACACTCAACATTGAAGTTCAACAAAAGAACCCATGTTCCTTTCTCTGACTCAATAAATATTTAGAGAGGGTAATCTACTGGGAAAAGAGTAATATGGTTTCTGTAAGGGGATATTATAGTCATCTAGTAGCATTCTTTGAAGAGGTAAATTAATAAATAAGGGGCGGGCATGGTGACTCACGCCTGTAATCTCAATACTTTGGGAGGCCGAGGCTGGTATGGATCACCTGAGGACAGGAGCTCAAGACCAGCCTGACCAATATGGTGAAACCTCGTCTCTATTAAAAACACAAAAATCAGCCAGGCATGGCGGCGTGCACCTGTAATCCCAGCAACTCAGGAGGCTGAGGCAGGAGAATTGCTTGAGCCCAGGAGGTGGAGGTTGCAGTGAGCTGAGATCACACCACCGTGCTCCAGCCCGGGCAACAGAGCAAGACTCCGTCTCAAAAAAAAATAAAAGAAAAATAGATAAATAAGGACAACGAGCAAAGGTAAAGTGCATAGACTTTAAATTCAGACCTTCGAACCAAAGATTATCTTAAAGGTGAATCACTCACTATCGGATTATACAATTAGCAGCCTTCTGTATCCATGGGTTCCTCTTCCATGAATTCAACCAACCATAGATCAAAAATATTCAGGAAAAGAAAAATGCATCGGTACTGAATACATACCGATGCATTTTTTCTTGTAATATTCCTAAAACGACAGAGTATAACAACTATTTACATAATTTACATATTATATATCTTTGTTGTATTAGGTATTATAATGATTTAAGAGATTATATAAAGTATACAGAAGCATATGCATAGGTTACATGCAAATGCTTTATCAGATACTTGAGCCACTGCAGATTTTGATATGCTCCAGAGGTCCTGGAACTAACCCCCCACAGATACTGAGGGACAACTGTATTCACAGAAAATATTTTATCATGGATTAAAAATATATATTAGTACCAAAAATTAGAGCCTGAATTTTAGTGGAATCCATGCAATGGGAGAGATGTCACAGAGATCAGTACTGAGATTAACTTTGATCAATAATTTTTTTTTTTTGAGCCAGAGTCCCACTGCAGTGGCATGATCATAGCTCATGATCATTGCAGCCTCAGTCTCCCAGGCTCAAGCCATCCTCCGACCTCAGCGTCCTGAGTAGCTAGATCTACAGGCATACCACCACATCTCGCCTGGCTATTTATTTATTGATTGATTGATTGATTTTGAGTCAGAGTCTTGCTCTGTCACCCAGGCTGGAGTGCAGTGGCACAGTCTTGGCTCACTGCAACCTCCGCCTCCCAGGCTCAAGTGATTCTCCTTCCTCAGCCTCCCGAATAGCTGGGATAACAGGTGCCCACCATCATGCCCAGCTAATTTTTTTGTTTTTTTTTTTTTAGTAGAGATGGGGTTTCACCATGTTAGGCAGGCTGGTCTCGAACTCCTGACCTCAGGTGACCTACCTGCTTTGGCCTCCCAATGTGCTAGGATTCATGCCTGTAGCCACCATGCCCAGCAATAATTTTTGAAACAGAAGATGACTATGGAGTATCATTTCATAATTTAAAAATGACTTACCAGTGGTGAATTATGAAGATAAGGAAAAAGTTTAGGAAATTTCACAAGGTAGGCAGTTGGACAGAAATTTAAGATACCAGCTTCTTGATGAGAAAAGCGAGGTCCTATTATGGGCTAAATTGTGTTTCCTGAAGATTCACATGCTGAAGTTCTAATCCTCAGTACCTCAGAGTGTGACCGTATTTAGAGATAGCATCTTTAAGGAGGTAACTAAGTTAAAATGAGGCCAGTTAGGGTGAGCACTAATCTGATATGACTGATGTCCCTGTAAGAAGAGGAAATCTGAACACAGGTGCACAGAGGGAAAATGATGTGAAGCCAGGGAGAAGACAGCCATTGACAAGCCAAGGAGAGAGGCCTCAGAAGAAACCAACCCTGCCAACACCTTCATCTTGGACTTCTAGGCTCCAGAACTGTGAAGAAATAAATTTCTATTGTTTGAGCCACCCAGTCTGTGGTATTTTGTTACAGCAGCCCTGGAAAAATAATAGAGGTCTTAAAGCTAGAAATAACGTAAATAATGGCCAAGGGATAACTGGCTTCGAGGGCCATTTGGAAAAACAAGACAGAGAACTTGTTGTCAGTCTAATGTGGTTCTAATAGACAAAAAGGCCATCAGAGTATTGATAAGCAGGCAGTGAGTTGAAAGCAGAATAGAAGACATTCTTATCCTTGGCACAAACCATGTACAGTCACTCAAAAATCATCTTAGGATGTATATATTTAAGCAGAATGCACAGAAAGTAGTAACTCCTAGTCTACAAGGATGAAATACAAATAGGATGAGGAAGACAAAAAGGGAAGGGAAAAGAAGAAAAGAGCTAACCCTTATAAGTATTCATTCATTTAATCCTTATGGCCACCCCTATGTGTAAGTAAACTGAACATTATTGTCTCCACTTTGGAAAGGAGGAAACTGAGTCACAGAAAGAGTAAGTAAATTGCTCAGAGTCACACAGAAAGTGAAAAAGCTATGATAAATAATAGATCTATTAATATAAGAACAAATCAAAAAATGTGAAACCTTCTATTTTCTACTCCCATATTTTCTTACTAACAATAGAAAAGAAGCTTACCTTACATTTTCAGATAGAGAGGAAAGGATATTGAGCCTGATTCATTTTGTATCTTCTTGTGTTTCTATGTGTTCATTCTTAAACAAGTAATGGAAACTACACTCAGTCTAGAACATGTCAGTCTTATTTTGGCAAAACAATCCCACCGTCTTCTTCTGCATCTACCCTTGACCCCATTGCAAAATCTAGCACAATCTGATAACAGAAGGAGAGAACAAAAGAGAAAAATTTGAAGGAACTGTGTTTAACCTTAAGGAAAGCATGGCTTCTGTTTGAACAATGGTCCTGTGTAGTTTCACTTAAATCTTATCTGTATACAAAACTCTTGGTTGCCACTCTGTGCTGTGAAACTGCTACATGGTTGCATTTCAATATTAAGTATGTAAGCCAGTGAGTAAACCAAACCATGATAGTTCATGAATCTACTAATGGAGACGATCATATCAGTACTATTATTCCAATACAGAAATTCAAAGGTAGTGCATACAGAAATAGAGATCATAAAATGCAGTCATTTAAAATTATTTTGTACACTAAAAATAATGTAGTCATTGTGCTCCAGACATTAAGTGCATTAATGTACATGCTTCAAAGTTTATCTCCTTTTTCTCTTCCTCCCCCATCTCCCACAAAAAAAAAAAAATGGTGAGAGAAAATTTTCTAGGTCTAATCTAAGCCTAAAGAAAACCTTCATTCACACCTTTTGTGAATGCTAAGTAGGGAGATGTAGAAAATGAAGAGAAAAGACTCTAATGGTCTCAGAAACTGTATAAAGAATAATTCTACAGCTGAAGTATTTGGACACTTTCTTTCTTTCTTTCTTTTTTTTTTTTTTTTTTTTTTTTTTGAGGCAGAGTCTCGCTCTGTCACCCAGGCTGGAGTGGTGCAGTGGCGCAATCTTGTCTCACTGCAACCTCCGTCTTCCAGGGTCAAGCGATTCTTGTGCCTCAGCCTCCCAAATAGCTGGGATTAAAGACATGCACCACCACTAGTGGCTAATTTTTGTATTGTTAGTAGAGATGGGTTTTCACCATGTTGGCCAGGCTGGTCTCAAACTCCTAACCTCAGGTGATCCACCCGCCTTGGCCTCCCAAAGTGCTGGGATTACAGGTTTGAGCCATTGTGCCAGCCGGATTCCACAAATTTTGATCAACTATTATTTTCTTAGAATGCATGACCTATTGCCAAATTCACCACTTCATTGTCAGATTTTTTTTTATCAACAGGGAGGAGATTGTTACACAGGAATTGAATTCGTTTTATTGAAAATTGGCATCGGCCAGGCGCGGTGGCTCAAGCCTGTAATCCTAGGACTTTGGGAGGCCGAGGTGGGCGGATCACGAGGTCAGGAGATCGCGACCATCCTGGCTAACACGGTGAAACCCCGTCTCTACTAAAAATACAAAAAAAAATTAGCCGGGCGAGGTGGCGGGCGCCTGTAGTCCCACCTACTCGGGAGGCTGAGGCAGGAGAATGGCATGAACCCCGGGGGACGGAGCCTGCAGTGAGCCGAGATCATGCCACTGCACTCCAGCCTGGGCGACAGAGCAAGACTCCATCTCAAAAAAAAAAAGAAAAGAAAATTGGAATTGAATTAGTTCAGATAATATCCTTAACTTTCTTATCTCTCTCCATTCACTTTCAATTATTTGAATTATAACAAGTTCCATTGGAAAAGATGCATACTTTTACCTACTCTTTGGATAAAAGGTAATCTGAAATAAATTGATTGCTTCTGCTAAATAGACAAATAGAATTACTAAGTATTATCAGATCTCAAATAGCACTAATAGAATATGTACACAGGTAAGACTCATTTAGCATTATTTAAAATCTCGTTTTTAAAAAATATGATAATGGAGACAAATTTGCTATTAAATAATTTATTTGCAATGTATAAATGCCCTTAGCAGTCAATCCTATTTGGGTTTGAGAAAAACATGACATTTTCAAGTTATCTTAGTTGGTGTAGGTCTAAAGATATGGAAGGGAAGTAAGAACCAAGAGATTGTGTCTTAGCAACTACTCAGCCAGCAGCTGGAACTGTAGCTCATTCAGAATACACAATGTAGAGGACTGATAGCAGCTCTTACACTTAATAGCAACATCTGCAAAGATCCATGCATCTGTAAACTTCTGTTGCTTTTTCTGACAAGGATTCCCAACTTGTAAGTGGGTTGATTTCAGTCTCTGCTTGTACCTCTGTATCCTCCAACACTGTTCTCTCCACTTGCCTTCTCTCCACCTCAAGGTCTGTGTTAGCTTTTACTATCTTGTGACTTCTGAAGCCTCAATGTGTCTCTAGTTTCTGCTCACCTAAGTTTCCCTCCAAATTCCCAAGGGAGATCTGCTTTACGGTTAGTCAACATCCAATATTGACCATTCTTGCTGGGCAGAGTTCAGTTACACTTCATGGGCTGATAGCGAGGCTTTAGCTATCTCTGTCTCAAAGGTTAATCCTTGAACTAAGTCATTGCTGGTCCAGAAAAGCAGAAGTCACATGATGTAAAGCATAAGGGCCCTAGGAGCAGAGAAACACTCAGCTGTCTTTCATAGAAGAGGTCTTTGGACATGGAAGGACAATGGGCATGGGTTGACGCACAGAGCGACTTGGTCTCTTCTCCAGTATAAGTCTTCTTTTAAGGAATCAATGATATGAAAGTTTATTTTTAAAAATTACAAAACAACAACGCTGGTTTCATCCTCCACCCCAAAATTCCAAGTAATTATAGTCATGTACTGTATAAAAACATTTTGGTCAATAATGGACCACATATAAAACAGTGGTCCCATAAGATTATAAAAGAGGAGGGGCATGGACCAGAAATCTGAGAGAGGTCAAAGACGCCCAGGCCAGGTGCCTCTCAGGTACTCATGTCCTGATATGAAGTAGGAGGGGCGCAGTGCTAGAAGCCCCTTCCTCAGTGCTGCCAACCAGACACCCAGCCCATGGCAAACCCTGGCCTAGGGCTGCTCCTGGCCCTGGGCCTGCCTCTGCTGCAGGCCTCCTTAGGCCCAGCCTTGAGACAAACCTCTACAGCAGGGGCCCCTTCTGTAAATGAGAGCAGCACTATCATGCCCACCAGCTCCAGCTCCAAAGGGACCCTGTCTCAGGGGGCATCACTGCTATCATGTGGACTAATCCATCCTGGCCACCCTACTCCTGGCTGTGGGACTGGAACTACTGGTGAAGAAGCTTCAGGAGAAGCATAGATGGAGGCGGAAACCTACCTACCCAGCAGCCAGGAACAGGTGGGTGCCCATGCGCCACAGACCCTCAACTTCAAATTGCCTCCGGAGGAGTAGCAGCTCATCTGAACGCTGGTGTCAGAGGCCTTTGAACCAGAGTGACTCCATCTTGAATAGGGGCTGGGTAAAATTGATAAAGGAGTTAAGAAGAAATTACTTAGGCAGATAATGAGGATACGGAAGTCCTCGGTAAGGTTTTCCTTTTAATGAAAAGCAGCCCCAAATTATTTTTCTTTCTAATGAAGAGCAGTCTGTAAAACCGAGCTGCAGACATTGATTGGCAGTTGTGCCAATCATGTTCAAGATGGTGGCTCCATCTTCTTCTTCTTCTTCTTCTTATTTTTTTATATGGAGTCTTGCTCTGTCGCCCAGGCTGGAGTGCAGTGGCGCAATCTCTGCTCACTGCAAGCTCCGCCTCCCGGGTTCACGCCATTCTCCTACCTCAGCCTCCCGAGTAGCTGGGACTACAGGCGCACACCACCACACCCGGCTAATTTTTTTGTATTTTTAGTAGAGACGGGGTTTCACTGCATTAGCCAGGATGGTCTTGATCTCCTGACCTCGTGATACGCCCACCTCGGCCTTCCAAAGTCCTAGGATTACAGGCTAAGCCACCACGCCCAGCCAAGATGGAGTCTCACTCTGTCGCCCAGGCTGGAGTGCAATAGCTGGATCTTGGCACACTGCAACCTCTACCTCCTGGGTTCAAGCTATTCTCCTGCTTCAGCCTCTCCTCCCCCACCTGTAGGTGAGATTACAGATGTGTGCCACAAAGCCCGGCTAATTTTTTTGTATTTTTACTAGAGACAGGGTTTCACCATGTTGGTCAGGCTGGTCTCGAACTCCTGACCTCAAGTGATCTACCCACCTCAGCCTCCCAAAGTGCTAGGATTACAGGCGTGAGCCACCGCGCCTGGCCCATCTTCCCTTCTTCTGTACAGTAAGGAGCAGACAAGATGGCGCTGGTTAACTGGAAAGCCCATTTGCACGATAAGATTAGGGTGGGGCAACCAGTCTTACCACAAGCACTATGAAAACATCAGACTTGATCGAACCAATTTGTGAGCCCTATGTAAATCAAACACTGCCTCCTCAAACCTGACTATAAAATCTGGCCCATCCACTGCTGGCAGGTCTTTCTTCTCAGAGGTCCCCTCTCTCTCAAGAGGCAGAGCTGTTTTACTTTCTTTTCTTCTGCCTATTAAACCTTCGCTCCTAAACTCCTCATGTGTGTCTGTGTCCTAAATTTTCCTGGCACCAGACAACAAATCCCAGGTATATACCCCAGACAATGTAGCCACTTCAAAATGAAGCTGAGATCTACTGGGCTGCATTCCCACGAGGTTAGGTATTCTAAGTCACAGGATGAGATAGGAGGTCTGCAAAAGATACAGGTCACAAAGACCTTGCTAATAAAACAGGTTGCAACTGGGTGTGGTGGCTCACACCTGTAATCCCAGCACTTTGGGAGGCCGAGGTGGGCGGATCACCTGAGGTCAGGAGTTTGAGACCAGCCTGGCCAACATGGCAAAACCTGTCTCCACTAAAAATACAAAAATTAGCTGGGCGTGGTGGGCGACTGTAATCCCAGCTACTCAGGAGGCTGAGGCAAGAGAATCACTTGAAACCAGGAGGCAGAGGTTGCAGTGAGCCGAGATCACGCCACTGCACTCCAGCCTGGGCAACAGAGCGAGACTCTGACTCAATAATAACAATAATAATTAATAAGAAAACAGGTTGCAGTAAAGAAGCTGGTCAAAACCCACCAAACCAAGATGGAGATGAAAGTGACCTCTGGTGGTCCTCACTGCTCATGATACGCTAGTTATGATGCAATTATAATGCATTGGCATGCTAAAAGACACTCCACTAGCATCATGATGGTTTACAAATGTCAGGAAGTTACTCTGTATGGTTTAAAAGGGGGAGGAACCCTCAGTTCCAGGGGAATTGCCCATCCCTTTCCTGGAAAACTCATTAATAATCCACCCCTTGTTTAGCATATAATCAAGAAATAACCGTAAAAATAACCACCAGCCCTAGGGGCTGCTCTGCCTATGGCGTAACCATTCTTTATTCCTTTACTTTCTTAATAAACTTGCTTTCACTTTACTCAATGGATTTACCTCAAATTCTTTTTTGCACGAGATCCAAGAACCCTCTCTTGGGGTCTGGATCAGGACCCCTTTCCGGTAACACTGGGGCCCAATGCAGCCACTGCCCCTGCCCAGGACTGCCGGGTGCTGGCTTGCTGTATACAGCAGCTGCCACGGCCTCTGACAGCTCAGGAGGACTTGCAGGAGGGCCTGGGGGGGCGTCCGCCTGTCAGGCAGTCGGCTGTGCCTACAGCTGAGGGTGTCAGGGCTGGGGATCCACCTCCTCGCTTGTGGAACCATCTTCCCTCTGTGTGCACTGCAGACCTGACAACTCCCTCTCCTTTCTTTCAGTTCTCCCATGCACTTGAGGCCTGGGTCCCTCAGGACTCCAAGAAGAAACTGTGGGGCTGCCTGCCCATCTAGTTCCCCTCTCCTCCATTTGTCCCACTTCATGGCTGTGTGACCTTGGGGAAAGGTAGAGCCCTCTCTGGGCAATCAGATCCACCCAGTTCTTAAGAATAGCATGGAAGAAGGTGTTTCAAAGACTGCTCCTGAGGACAAGGGAGGGCAGGGCTGTTAACTTTTTATATACTTATATAAAATTAATAGTGAAGTATAATAAAGTTTGTTTGTTTTGAGCTGTTGGAGGCATTAGCCAAGACGGAAGACACAAATGCAGAGGAACTGTAAGGTTGTAAGGATCCCGGTATATTGGGGGGCTTCCTGGAACTCCCTTCTAGGATCCAGTTAAAGAGGCTGCCCTTGGAGGGTGAGAGGTGGGTAGGTTGTGTTCCCCTCCAGAGAGAGGGCCTTAGAGAAATTCACCAGGAAAAACCAGCTTCTGGCTCTTGTGGCTTTATTGAAGGACAGGAGTCTCCTCCCAACCCTTGATCCTTAACCGTCAAAGCACTTAAGATCAGCCACTCTCGGCTGGCTCCTGGCCTGGGGCTCTTGCTGGTTGCTGGTGGGTGATGGAATTCAGGCCTCCCAATTCTTCCAGTGACTGGAGGTGAGTGTGCTCTGCTAGCAGGACTTTGCGAGGCTGGGCTCTGGGGTTCTCTGGAGAACTAGGGTCTGGGGAAGGATCAAGAGGCTGGACTATCAGGACAATATCAAAGTTGGACTTTGTGGGGGCTGGAATTGGGGGGCTTTCTGGAGGGCTGGGCTGGGTGGGCACTGTGAAGAGCCTGGAACTGGGGCTCTCCTGGGCTCTAGAATCTTTGGCTGCCTTGTAGGGAGGGGAGAGATAAAGGATTAGGGACTCTGTGGGAGGAGAGTGTTCGGGGTCCCCTCCGCTACTTGGGTCTGCAGGAGCTGTTGAGGACTGAAATGGAGAGATGACTTCTTGGTTAGCCTCTAGGACAGCTAGGACTTGAGATTCCTTGAGAAGCTTGTAGCATCCAGAGATGAGGCATTTTGCAGAGACGGCAGGTCTGCAGGCAGGGACAGGGGCTGAAGCTCTGGCAGTTTCTCATTGTCTGGTTGCTATCTTGCTCTTCCTGGTATGTTGGGCTGGGCAGGGTGGAGAGACAGGCAAGTTGCTGGCCTTTAGATGGCAAAGGGGTTGGCAAGTTGAATGGACCATTAGGGTAAAACTTGGGGAAGAGGCAGGGTTTCCACCAGGATGAATCAGCTGTCTAGGTCCCCTCTGTGACAGCAGTTTAAATTCTGGCCTGGTCTCAGGCTGCCTGCACTCTTGGCTCCAACACTCAGACTGTCCAGAATCTCACTCAACAAATCCAGTTATTCTCTAGACCTCAAGATGCTGCTGCCTATAGCTTCTTTTGCCATAGGCTCCCCTCATCCTTAGGGCTCAGAGGAGGTGTTCTGGATGAGGATGGGCAGCCTCAGGTATTTGCCTGAGAGCCCCAGCCCTAGTCAGGCTGCTCTGGAGTTTGGGTACCCTTCTCCGCATCAGTTGTGGCCTCCTGCTTTCAATATTGGTGCTCCCCTCTAGCTTTACCCCTCCCTTGGGGGCTTAGAAGATTCCTCTTCCAGCTGGAGTCTCTTGCTGGGGTGGAGGGGCTGGTTCTGCAAAGGGTGGGAAAGACAGGACCTTGGGAGCTGCAGAATCAGGGGGCTGAGGCTTGTTGGAAGAGGGTGAGTGTGAAGTGGGTGCCAAATATTAGGGTAAGTGAGGAGAGAGGCAAGATGTGTGGATGGGGACTGGGGTGGGTGGAGGATTCAGTGATAATACCAAGCGTGTGTATGGGGGAAGGGGTGTTCTCACCTGTTCAAAGTGCTGAGTGATAGGCAGGTGCTGCTGCAGGTGATCTGAGTGGCTGGTGAGGGCTAGAACCTCAAGGAGCACCTCCTCTGGAGGCCAGAATCCCCATCCAAGGAAGAGAATGCCTGAGCTGGGAGCCCCTCCCACACCCCCCAGATATTAGCCTTTGGCTGGTCTTACCTTATAGATTAGCAGGCTCTGCATCCCCCTCAAGCTACTCTTGGCCTATAGAAGCATGACGGGAGAATTACACCTGAGGCTGATTGGACCCTGGGCATTTCAGAGCTCAATCCTCTTATCTCATAAGACAGCTTCATCTTGCTATCTGTCCAGCTCTGTGTCTTAAATATGTTCACAACCCCCCATGCACCATCTAAGAAATCAATACAAACTTTCACTCCTTTGGCTAATACAAAGGGAGTATTCCAGGGGGAAATAATCGCCAAATAAAATGAAAAGTGGCAAAACAACGTTGTACAAGTGTTCATGGCTCAAAGCCATAAAGTATAAAATTACGTGAACAATTTTGAGCTGCAAAGGTTGGCTCCAGGAAACTTGTCGGCTTGGGAGAAAAAAAAAAAAACACATAATGGCAAAAGCTGGGATTATATGGTCCAAGGACAAAGGATGCTTGCCAGTGAATCTTGGTTGTCAATTTTAAAGAAGCGGGCTATGATTTTGACAAAAAGGAGCATGATGAATGGAAAATAAAAGTGGGAAGACTTGTTAATAGAAAAAAAAAAAGATTATGGGCCAGGTGTGGTGGCTCACACCTGTAATCCCAGCACTTTGGGAGGCCAAGGAGGCTGGATCACTTGAGGTCAGAAGTTTTTGAGACCAACCTGGCCAACATGGTGAAACCCCATCTCTACTAAAAATGCAAAAATCAGCTGGACATGGCGGCACGCCTGTAATTACACCTGTAATTACACCTATAATCCCAGCTACTCGGGAAGCTGAGGCACAAGAATCACTTTAACCTGGGAGGCAGAGGTTGCAATGAGACAAGATCATGCCACTGCACTCCAGCCTGGGCAACAATGTAAAACTGTGTCTCAAGAAAAAAAGAAAAAAAAGATTATAATGAAGCTGAAAAAATTTTATTGCCTAGTGATATCATAGCTGTCATAATGTTGCAAGGCAACACATTACTCGCCTGTTTGTAGGGATACTAGTGTGAACAAACCTACTGCACTGCCAGTCATATAAAAGTATAGTATGTACAATTATGTACAGTACATAAAACTTGATGATAATAAATGTTATTTATTTATATATTTACTATACTATATTTTTAATTATTTTAGAGTATACTCCTATTTACTAAAAAAAAAAAAAGTTAACTGTAAAACAGATTCAGGCAGGTCCTTCAGGAGGTATTCCAGAAGGCATTGTTATCACAGGAGATGACAGACAGCTCTATGTGTGTTATTGCCCCTGAAGATCTTGAAATGGGAAAAAATGTGGAGGAGGAAGACAATGATATTGATGACTCTGACCCTGTGTAGGCTTAGGGTAATGTGTGTACTTATGTCTTAGTTTTTAACAAAAATGCCTTAAAAGTAAAAAATACATGTAAAAATAGAAAAAATACTTTTAGAATAAGGATATAAAGAAAGAAAATATTTTTGTTTGGCTGTAAAATGTGTTTGTGTTTTAAGCTAAGCATTATTACAAAACAGTAAAATAATTGAAAAAATTATAAAGTTGATAAAGTAAAAAAATTATAGTAAGCTAAGGTTAATTTATTATTAAAGGAAGAATACTATTTTTTAAATAAATTTAGTATAGCCTAAATGTGCAATGTGTATAAAATCTACAGTAGTGTATAGCAATATCTTAGACTTTCACATTCACTCACCACTCACTCACTGACTTACTCAGAAAAACTTGCAGTTTTGCAAGCTCCATTCATAGTACCACTTTTTTAAATATATATATTTTTTCTTTTGATATAGGCTTTTGCTCCTGTTACCCAGGCTAAAGTCACTACAGCCTTGAACCTTCTGGGCTCAAGCGATCCTCAGACTTCAGCCTCCCAAGTAGATGAGATCACAAGTACATGCCATGACACATGGCTAGTTTTCAAAAAAATTTTGTAGAGACAGGGTCTCCCTATCCTGCCTAGGCTGGTCTCAAACTCCTAGGCTCCAGTGGTCCTTCTGCCTCGGACTCCCAAAGTGATGGGATTACAAACATGAGTTATCGCACGTGGCCTCATTTTTTTTTAATCTTTTACGCCATATTTTTACTGTACCTCTTCTATGTTTGGATACACAGATACTTATCATTGTCTTACCATTGCCTACAGTATTCAGTACAGTAATGTGCTATACAGGTTTGTAGCCTCGGAGCAATAGGCTATACCTTATAGCTTAGGTGTGTAGTAAGCTATAGCATCTAGGTTTGTGTAAATACACTCTATGATTTTCATACAATGAAATCACTAAATGACACATTTCTCAGAATATATCTGCATCATTTAGCAACACACAACAGTACTAATTTTTTTTTTTTTTTTTTGAGACGGAGTTTCGCTCCTGTCGCCCAGGCTAGAGTGCAGTGGCATGATCTTGGCTCACTGCAACTTCCGCCTCCCCGGTTCAAGTGATTCTCCTGCCTCAGCCTCCTGAGTAGCTGGGATTACAGGTGCCTGCCACCATGCCTGGCTAATTTCTTGTATTTTTAGTAGAGATGGGGTTTCACCATGTTGGGCAGGCTGATCTCGAACTCCTGACCTCAGATGATCCACCCGCCTCGGCCTCCCAAAGTGCTGGGACTATAGGTGTGAGCCACTGCACCCGGCCATCATTTTTTATTTTTTAGTGATGGAATCTCTCCCTGTCACCCAGGCTGGAGTACAGTGGCACAATCATAGCTCACTGCAGCCTTAAATTCCTGAGCTCAAGGAATCCTCTCACCTCAGCCTCCTGAGTAGCTGGGACTATAGGTGTATGCCATCACACCCAGCTATTTTTTTTTTTTTTTTTTTTTGTAGAGATACAGTCTGGCTATGTTGCCCAGACTGATTGGTCTTGAGCTCCTGGCCTCAAGTGGTCTTCCCATTTCAGCCTCCCAATATACTAAATTAGTTTTTAGGATTTTCTTGTTCTTAACCTAGACTTAATTCTCTGTTAATATATTTCCACATGATTTTGATATAGAGTTCAAATTTATTGCAAAAATAGCCCTCATTTTGTTTATCTTTTAATATTCAGTATCGTGAAGATGGCCTGGCATATAAAGGGTAATAAATAGATGTTAGTTGAATCAAGTCCATGAAACAAGTAAATAATGACAGAAACATTTGTATTGATATCACTAAAGAGAGCCTCAACTTCCAGCTTGGCAAATGAGAAAACTTGCTTGGCAGGGGCAGGAGTCCTGGGCTTCCAGTCTACTGGGCAGATGCACTGTTAACAGACGGGCAAGAATATTTCCTTATAAGCTGTAAACTTCTTCAGGATTCTAGGAAAGTGGGAAGGACAGAGGTAGGAATATAGCAGAGGTCCTACCAAAAGATGGATAAAGTGCACCTCCAGGACATTTAATGAGCAGGCCATCTCGCTAGATAACAGTAGACATCCTCCTGGCTTAATGTAAGATTAAATACAGTCAAGGGCTCCGCACGAACATATTCATGCTCTATCTTCTAAATGTGGTTTCTATCAATGTTGCAATGTAAATGCATGCATATCTCTACTAACCTTTAAGGTAATGATACTGTGTTTTGGGGCATTTCATATGGAGAGTCCATCAAACTGGCATCATTGTTCTCCAATCATCCAAAAAATAAATATTATGTACAATAAAACATAAATTCCGGCCGGGCGTGGTGGCTTACGCCTGTAATCCCAGTACTTTGGGAGACTGAAGCGGGTGGATCACCTGAGGTCAGGAGTTTGAGACCAGCCTGGACAACATGGTGAAACCCTGTCTCTGCTAAAAATACAAAAATTAGCTGGACATGGTGGTGGGCGCCTGTAATCCCAGCTACTCGGGAGGCTGATGCAGGAGAATCACTTGAACCCAGGAGATGGAGGTTGCAGTGAGCTGAAATGGCACCATTGCACTCCAGCCTGGATGACAAGAGCAAGACTCTGTGTTTGAAAAAAAACATTAATTCAACATTAATAAATATTTGATAAGCCCATTATTATAATATAATTGGACTTTTATACCAACCTGTCATAAGCAAATTCAATAAATTTTTCTATACCTATGTCCTTCTTATGCACAGGGATAAACTCAGAGTTCTCCAGTAATCAAGACTTAGTTACAAAGCTAGTTTCAGCACAGGATTTCAAACAAGCCTGGGTAACATAGAGAGATCTAATCTCTGCCAAAAATTAAAAAAAAAAAAAAATTAGCTGGGCATGGTGGCACATGCCTGTGATCCCAGCTACTTGGGAGGCTGAGGTGGGAGGATTACTTGAATCCAGGAAGTTGAGGCTGCAGTAAGCCATGAGCATGCCACTGCACACCAGCCCGGGCAACAGAACAAAAATCTGTCTCAAAAAAAAGAAATAGTTACAAAATTAAGGTACAAGTTAATTCAAAAAGTTAATAATTAATAAATACAAAAATAACAAGGTTATAACCATCACAAGATGTCCATTAATCAAACTAAGAGTGACAAGGGCAGAAAATTTTGAGGTTATGTAAAAGCAAACTACTTTGGAAGAATGCAACTTGCAAAAAGCAAAATTTAAACCGATGTATTCATGAGTTGCCCAGCTGTAAGTGGGAAGGATCAGTAGGAATACATGCCACGATCCATAATATCAGCCATGGGCATGTAGGTGAAAATTGTACCAAGTCTTTCACCTTTGGCCTAATACCTGGTTTAGCTCTAGAGAAGTCTGTGTTAAAATGTATGCGACTGGAGCGTGCAGTTATGATGACAGGGCAAAAGGCTGATTTAAGATTTTCTATTGGTCAGGATTACTTATGTAAACAGATGGCATACCCAAAGGTTTAATCAAAGAAAGTTTAATGAAGGTAGTACTTACTAACATGTGAAAAGGGATTAAGGCAACTAACAACGAAGAGTAAAGCTCCCAGTGACGAGCAACTGTAAGCAGCCATTACTACTGCTAAGCATGAAGACATGAGCAGCAACTAGAACTCTAGCTGCTAGCTGTAAAGGAGCTCTTGTTTTCTTGAAGACGTAGGAGGTGAAAAAATACTATGAGAGTGACAAGGTGAAGGTGGATGTGGAAGTTTGATGACAGTGGATTTTTTTTAGTCAATCTAAAGTGAGAAATTTGGCTCACGAAAGAAATATATATAGTCGTCAGGCAACTGAAAACCATTGAGCCTGTTGAACATAAATTCATAGTAAATTCTGCACTCTTGTGTCTTTTCTCCAGTGGTGTTCAGATAGCCAGAAGCAAGCTTGGAGAAAATATGTGGGTTCATCCCATGTTGCTTTCACCAAGAAGATATGATGGAAAGATAGAAAAATAATGTTTAATATTTTTACAAGAGAGTAATTTAAGAACTTGACCATGACATCCAAGATAGATAAGGAAGAGCCCTAACTGATAGAGAAAAGAGTAAGAATCAAGGGCCTGAAGATTCTTATCTCTTCTAAAAACTTTTACCATAAAAGTACTTGAACACATAAGCTGAAATAATAAGGGACTTTGGTCAGGAAGTGGACTATTTGAATTAGTGACTTTGGAGTAGATCCTGCCTGGTGATTTTCAGGCTCAGAATGTAATTTTGGAACAGACATATAATTGGAGCAGGTAGGTCATTGGAAATGAGAAGTTAATAATTGAGCAATCTGGAAATTAGATGGGTGATGTGATAATAAATCTCATGTGTCAACTTGACTAAGCCATAGTACCCAGATGTTTGGGCAAACACCAACCTTAATGTAGCTATAAAGGTTTTCTTTTTTTTTTAAGATGAGATTAACATTTAAATAAGTAGACTTTTGATAAAGCAGATTACCCTCCATAATATGGTTGGGGCTCATCCAGTCAACTGAAGGTCTTAGAAAAAAACTGAGGTCCCCTCAAAAATAAGAAATTTTATTTCCAAGCTGCCTTCAGAATCAAGCTGCAACATCAACTATTTCCTGGCTCCCCAGCCTGCCAACCTACCCTGTAGATTTTATACTTGTCAAGCCCCACAATCACATGAGCCAACTCCTTAAAATAAATTTATATAGAGATAGATAGATGATAGAGAGAGAGAGACAGAAAGAGAGAGAGAGAGAGAGATAGAACAACATTCTATTGGTTCTGCCTCTCTGGAGAACTAATCTAATATAGGTGATAAATATGGATGTTAAAGTCTAGGAATTCTTTGAAAAATGATCCTAGGTTATTATTTTAAGTAAAAGTTTGCATTTATGGGCTGGCAGCCATGAAGTATTTGGGAGGGTTGGGCTAAGGTCAGGAGGATGTAATACTAAGTAAGGTTTGTGGTGCAGACTACTTTTGAGGAGGAAAGGTCAAGATGCACACTACACATCTAAATCTGCGGGATGACATAAAAAGAGAATTTAGGGGGAAATTTGTAGTATTAAATGCCTAAATTTAGAAAAAATAAAGGACTCAAAACAATGTCTTTAGCTTGGACCTTGAGAAATAAAAGATCAAATGAAATCCAATGCAAACAGAAAAAGAAAATAAAGATCAAAACATAAATTAAGTAGAAAACAGAAAACAGTGGGAAAACTCAATGACACCAAAATCTAGTTTCGGAGGAAGATCAATACAATTGATAAAACTCTAGCCAGAAAAGGAAAAAAAGAGAAGACAAATTAGCAATATCTAGAATGACAGAGGGGACATCACTACACATTCTACTATTACCTATACTACTATAACCTTTACTATTCTACAAATACTAAAAGGTTAATAGGACAATATTACTGGGGTAAACAGACTTTAAAGTATTCCCGTGATTCCCACATCCTGGTGTTCGTGACTTTGTATAATCCTTCATCCTTAGGTGTGAGCATGACCTGTAACTTGCTTCTAAACAATGGAATGTGGTAAAGGCAATGAGATACACGTGTTTACATGTATCAGGTTACATGAGAGACTTGCTAGCCTCTCTTTCTCTCTCTCTCTCTCTCTCTCTCTCTTTCTTTCTCTCTCCATTGCTGGCTTTTAAGAAGCAAGCCGCCATGAGTCCTACAACCACAAGGAAATGAATTCTGCCAACAACTCAATAGAGCCTGGAGGAATATATTACCCTGATGAGAATCCAGTCCTAGATGACACTTTAATTGCAGCCTGTGAGACACTAAGCGAAGGACCTAGCTAAGCCATGCCCAGACTCCTAGAAGATGCTCAGAAACTGAGATAATAAATGTGTGTTTTAAGCCACTAAGTTTGTGGTAATTTATTACATAGCAATAGATAAATTATGTACAACTTAAAATACAATCATGGGCAACTTTGATACAAATGTGTTAACTTAAATTTCCTCAAAAAATACAAATTACCAAAGTTTACTCAAAAAGAAATAGATAATATTAATAGATGGAATCTACCAAAAAAAATCCAGAACTAATATGTAAGCTTAGCAAGATTTCTATTTATTATAGAAATCTTAGTCTGTTCAGGTTTCTATAATAAAATACTATCAAGTAGGTGGTTATACACAACAGTTTATTACTCACAGTTCTGGAGGCTGATATATTCAAGATCAGGACACCAGCAGATTCAGTGTCTGGCGAGGGACCATTTTCTTATAGATGGATATCTTATCCCTGGAACTTCATATAGCAAAAGAGTCATACAAGCTCTCTGGCATCCCTTTTATAAGTACACTAATACCATTCATGAGGGTATCACCAAAGGCCCCATCTTCTAATGTCATAACCTTGGGAGCTAGAATTTCAACTAACTTTTATGGGGGAGACATAAACATCCAGTCCATTGCAATGATTAATATACTAAAAAAAAGTATTTATTTTATTTTATTTTATTTTATTATTATTATACTTTAAGTTTTAGGGTACGTGTGCACAATGTGCAGGTTAGTTACATATGTATACATGTGCCATGCTGGTGTGCTACACCCATTAACTCGTCACTTAGCATTAGGTATATCTCCTAATGCTATCCCTCCCCCCTCCCTCCACCCCACAACAGTCCCCAGAGTGTGAAGTTCCCCTTCCTGTGTCCATGTGTTCTCATTGTTCAATTCCCATCTATGAGTGAGAATATGCGGTGTTTGGTTGTTTGTTCTTGCGATAGTTTACTGAGAATAATGATTTCCAATATCATCCATGTCCCTACAAAGAGTATGAACTCATCATTTTTGATGGCTGCATAGTATTCCATGGTGTATATGTGCCACATTTTCTTAATCCAGTCTATCATTGTTGGACATTTGTGTTGGTCCCAAGTCTTTGCTATTGTGAATAGTGCCGCAATAAACATACATGTGCATGTGTCTTCATAGCAGCATGATCTCTAGTCCTTTGGGTATATACCCAGTGATGGGATGGCTGGGTCAAATGGTATTTCTAGTTCTAGATCCCTGAGGAATTGCCACACTGACTTCCACAAGGGTTGAACTAGTTTACAGTCCCACCAACAGTGTAAAAGTGTTCCTATTTCTCCACATCCTCTCCAGCACCTGTTGTTTCCTGACTTTTTAATGATTGCCATTCTAACTGGTTTGAGATGGTATCTCATTGTGGTTTTGATTTGCATTTCTCTGATGGCCAGTGATGGTGAGCATTTTTTTATGTGTTTTTTGGCTGCATAAATGTCTTCTTTTGAGAAGTGTCTGTTCATGTCCTTCGCCAGCTAACATCATAATGACAGGATCAAATTCACACATAACAATATTAACTTTAAATGTAAATGGACTAAATGCTCCAATTAAAAGACACAGACTGGCAAATTGGATAAAGAGTTAAGACCCATCAGTGTGCTGTATTCAGGAAACCCATCTCACGTGCAGAGACACACATAGGCTCAAAATAAAAGGAGGGAGGAAGATCTACCAAGCAAATGGAAAGCAAAAAAAGGCAGGGGTTGCAATCCTAGTCTCTGATAAAACAGACTTTAAACCAACAAAGATCAAAAGAGACAAAGGAGGCCATTACATAATGGTAAATGGATCAATTCAACAAGAAGAGCTAACTATCCTAAATATATATGCACCCAATACAGGAGCACCCAGATTCATAAAGCAAGTCCTGGTGACCTACAAAGAGACTTAGACTCCCACACAATAATAATGGGAGACTTTAACACCCCACTGTCAACATTAGACAGATCAACAAGGCAGAAAGTTAACAAGGATACCCAGGAATTGAACTCGGCTCTGCACCAAGCAGACCTAACAGACATCTACATAACTCTCCACCCCAAATCAACAGAATAAACATTTTTTTCAGCACCACACCACACCTATTCCAAAAGTGACCACGTAGTTGGAAGTAAAGCACTCCTCAGCAAATGTAAAAGAACAGAAATTATAACAAACTGTCTCTCAGACCACAGTGCAATCAAACTAGAACTCAGGATTAAGAAACTCACTCAAAACTGCTCAACTACATGGAAACTGAACAACCTGCTCCTGAATGACTACTGGGTACATAATGAAATGAAGGCAGAAAAAAAGATGTTCTTTGAAACCAACGAGAACAAAGACACAACATACCAGAATCTCTGGGACACATTCAAAGCAGTGTGTAGAGGGAAATTTATAGCACTAAATGCCCACAAGAGAAAGCAGGAAAGATCCAAAATTGACACCCTAACATCACAATTAAAAGAACTAGAAAAGCAAGAGCAAACACATTCAAAAGCTAGCAGAAGGCAAGAAATAACTAAAATCAGAGCAGAACTGAAGGAAATAGAGACACAAAAAACCCTTCAAAAAATTAATGAATCCAGGAGCTGGTTTTTTGAAAGGATCAACAAAATTGATAGACCACTAGCAGGACTAATAAAGAAGAAAAGAGAGAAGAATCAAATAGACGCAATAAAAAATGATAAAGGGGATATCACCACTGATCTCACAGAAATACAAACTACCATCAGAGAATACTACAAACACCTCTATGCGAATAAACTAGAATATCTAGAAGAAATGGGTAAATTCCTCAACACATACACCCTCCCAAGACTAAACCAGGAAGAAGTTGATTCTCTGAATAGACCAATAACAGGCTCTGAAATTGAGGCAATAATCAACAGCTTACCAACCAAAAAGAGTCCAGGACCAGATGGATTCACAGCCAAATTCTACCAGAGGTACAAGGAGGAACTTTCCTTCTGAGGTACCATTCCTTCTGAAACTATTCCAATCAATAGAAAAAGAGGGAATCCTCCCTAACTCATTTTATAAGGCCAGCATCATCCTGATACCAAAGCCGGGCAAAGACACAACCAAAAAAGAGAATTTTAGACCAATATCCTTGATGAACATTGATGCAAAAATCCTCAATAAAATACTGGCAAACCGAATCCAGCAGCACATCAAAAAGCTTATCCACCATGATCAAGTGGGCTTCATCCCTGGGATGCAAGGCTGGTTCAATATAGGCAAATCAATAAATATAATCCAGCATATAAACAGAACCAACGACAAAAACCACATGATTATCTCAATAGATGCAGAAAAGACCTTTGACAAAATTCAACAACGCTTCATGCTAAAAACTCTCAATAAATTCGGTATTGATGGGATATATCTCAAAATAATAAGAGCTATCTATGACAAACCCACAGCCAATATCACACTGAATGGGCAAAAACTGGAAGAATTCCCTTTGAAAACTGGCACAAGACAGGGATGTCCTCTCTCACCACTCCTATTCAACATAGTGTTGGAAGTTCTGGCCAGGGCAATTAGGCAGGAGAAGCAATAAAGGGTTTTCAATTAGGAAAAGAGGAAGTCAAATTGTCCCTGTTTGCAGATGACATGATTGTATATCTAGAAAACCCTATTGTCTCAGCCCAAAATCTCCTTAAGCTGATAAGCAATTTCAGCAAAGTCTCAGGATACAAAATCAATGTACAAAAATCACAAGCATTCTTATACACCAATAACAGACAACAGAGAGCCAAATCATGAGTGAACTCCCCTTCACAATTGCTTCAAAGAGAATAAAATACCTACAAATCCAACTTACAAGGGATGTGAAGGACCTCTTCAAGGAGAACTACAAACCACTGCTCAATGAAATAAAAGAGGATACAAACAAATGGAAGAACATTCCATGCTCATGGGTAGGAAGAATCAATATCATGAAAATGGCCATACTGCCCAAGGTAATTTATAGATTCAATGCCATCCCCATCAAGCTACCAAGGACTTTCTTCACAGAATTGGAAAAAACTACTTTAAAGTTCATATGGAACGAAAAAAGAGCCCGCATCACCAAGTCAATCCTAAGCCAAAAGAACAAAGCTGGAGGCATCACGCTACCTGACTTCAAACTATACTACAAGGCTACAGTAACCAAAATAGCATAGTACTGGTACCAAAACAGAGATATAGATCAATGGAACAGAACAGAGCCCTCAGAAATAACGCCGCATATCTACAACTATCTGATCTTTGACAAACCTGAGAAAAACAAGCAATGGGGAAAGGATTCCCTATTTAATAAATGGTGCTGGGAAAACTGGCTAGCCATATGTAGAAAGCTGAAACTGGACCCCTTCCTTACACCTTATACAAAAATTAATTCAAGATGGATTAAAGACTTAAACGTTAGACCTAAAACCATAAAAACCCTAGAAGAAAACCTAGGCATTACCATGCAGGACATAGGCATGGGCAAGGACTTCATGTCTAAAACACCAAAAGAAATGGCAACAAAAGCCAAAATTGACAAATGAGATCTAATTAAACTGAAGAGCTTCTGCACAGCAAAAGAAACTACCATCAGAGTGAACAGGCAACCTACAAAATGGGAGAAAATTTTCGCAACCTACTTATCTGACAAAGGGCTAATATCCAGAATCTACAATGAACTCCAACAAATTTACAAGAAAAAAACAAACAACCCCAACAAAAAAAAGTATTTCTATATACTAGCAGTAAATAATCAGGATTAAGTATTTTTAAATATCTTTGTTTTTCTTTGAGATGGAGTCTTACTCTATTGCCCAGGCTGGAGTGCAGTAGTGCAATTATAGCTCATTGCAGCCTCGAACTTCTGGGCTCAAGTGATCCTCCCGCCTCAGCCTCCCAAGTAACTAGGACTGTAGGTGCACACCACCATGCCCAGCTAATTTTTAAAATATTTTGTAGAGACAGGATCATGCTATGTTACCCATGCTAATCTCAGATTTCTGCCCTCAAGTGATATTCCTGCCTTAGTCTCCCAAAGCACTGAGATTATAGGTGTGAGCCACCGCGCCCAGCCAAAAATATATTTTGTAATGTCATAAATATATGAAACACTTAGGGATATATCTCAACAAAGATGTTAAATGTTTCTTTAGATTAATGTAATCTTTCTTTAGATATATTAATAACCACAAAATGTAATCTAGTCAGTCTATTCAGGCTTTTTAAGATAGTTTTACATGTATCTAAACTTCTTGATCAAGTATTCACTTTACACAATTGTTAGAAACAACCAATTTATATTTTGCTAAGTTTTAACTATTTCTAACCATTATGGTAGTCCTTAAATACCAGATTTGGGGTCAGATGACCTTATTTTAAATTTCAGCTCTGACAGTTAATAGCTATATAATCTAAGACAAAAATTCTGATATTTCAGATCTCAGTTTCAGCATTTATAAAATTGGGATAATAATGCTTAATAGCTCAGATGGCCTTGTGTTTTTATACAAACAGACTTTTTTGCTACATGATTTGGGTCATGTTAAATATTTCTAGTCTTTAGTTATTACCTCAGCCGGGTGTGGTGGCTCACACCTGTAATCCCAGCACTTTGGAAGGCCGAGATGGGCAGATTACTTGAGGTCAGGAGTTCAAGACCAGCCTGGCCAACATGGCAAAACCTCATCTCTACTAAAAATAGAAAAATTAGCTGGGCGTGGTGGGTGCCTGTAATCCCAGCTATTCGGGAGGCTGAGGCAGGAAGAACTGCTTGAACCCAGGAGGCGGAGGTTGCAGTGAGCCAAGGTAGTGCTACTGCACTTCAGCCTGGGCAACAGAGCAAGACTCCATCTCAAAAAAATTAAAATAAAATAAAATAATAAGGTATTACCTCATCTATAGAATAGTACCTGTCTCTTAATATGGCTATGAAGATATGACATAAAATATTTAAAATGATTTAGAATAGTACCTGGCACTCAATACATGTTAACCTTTATAATGTTCACAAAAACGGGTACAGGTTTGACACATACAAAGTTTCATAATGTTTGTGGCTATAAGTCTTGTTTCCTATTATCTATAATTGGTCCATTCTAAACTCAGTAAAGTGTACATATTTGTCAAAATGTTTTGACTTTTTGTAGACATTCATTTAATCAAAAGTGGGACTCTATAATATTATAAAATTGAGTAAAGTCTTTATGGAATGTTTATATTAATTTTTAGTACGACTCTGAAATGAGATACCTGAGATCATTAGTTTTTCAAACTTTATTTAGCAGCAGAAACTTTTTTCAAATAAAATCTTATTCAGAAGATCAATATATAAATATATATCAATGGTATAAAGCCAATAAAAGTTTTTCAGTTGAACTATAAACCCACAAGGCTAACACAATTTGGGCATTTATTATGTGCTAGGTGCAATTCTAAAATTACACTAAAGCCAGTATTGGCTCTGGGGCTTCTTTCTTGGAACCATAAAGTGCAATGAACGCAGTTTAAAACCTGCTCCTTGGAAATTGTTAAGCTATTCAAGGACAAGAACCTATGACATGTGTTTTAACCAAGTATTTAGTATGGTATTGGGCACTTAATAGGTGTTGAAAAAATTTTGGTGGACTTGAGTAGCACAGAAAAAGCTCATGAAATCTTAATGACCCCACATGCTGGTAAATGGTTGCTGCCTCATGCTCCAAACATACCACTTCCTCAGGGCAAAACCAGTTTTTTTCCAATTCCTAAGCAACGAGGTTTGGCATAAAGCTAGGCCAGAAATGTCAGTACAGGCTATTTCTTGGGGATATTTAGAGACACCTACTGAGTTAGTAGGAAATGTAAATTGTGCCTAAATTTATCAGGATTATTTCTCAGACACACAACTATAGTTCGTCTCATCTCCAAAGTAGCCTCAGGACTCCAGAATTACTCCAAGGGCCTCTTCCTAAAATTGACTAGAAATTTTGCCAGCTCTCTAAAGAATAATATTGACTGTCCCAAAGATCTCTTGGTCAAAGTCTATATTCGTGATTTGGAATTTTCCCAAGCACCAGGAATTACGCTGTGAGCTAACATTTACGCAGACATTCTCCCAGTTACTTTCAGTTTTCGGTTTTGTTAGTTATCAAGTAAAGGGGATAGCAGGTAAGGAGAAAGTAGGCAAAGGCATCAGAGATAAGTTACACTAGGACATAGCCTTGGCTTGTGTGTCATCTTCTTTCTAAATGCCATATCTCCTCCATTACTGAATTTTAAGGTCTGTCCTTGAAGACAGAGACTTGATCTATAGTTCTATTGCGCTGCTCACACTATTAATGGTAATAATAATAAAATTAATTTTTATTGAGGCCTTATGAAGTGCTTAATATTGTGCTAAGGCCAGGCATGGTGGCTACACCTGTAATCCGAGTACTTTGGGAGGCCGAGAAGGGAGGATCCTTTGAGCCCAGGAGTTTGAGCTAACCAAGGCAACATGGTCAGATTCCAAGTCTACAAAAAATAAAAAATATTAGCTGGATGTGGTGGTGTGCACCTGTAGTCCCAGCTACTCAGGATGCTGAAGCACAAGAATCTCTTGGGCC
The DNA here is from genome assembly GCF_029289425.2 of Pan paniscus. Classification (NCBI taxonomy): domain Eukaryota; kingdom Metazoa; phylum Chordata; class Mammalia; order Primates; family Hominidae; genus Pan; species Pan paniscus. Next base: position 78,274,948 of record NC_073254.2, read on the forward strand.
CAGGTTGAGGTTGGTTGGGGCTGCAGTGAGTCATGACGGTCCCCCTGCACTCCAGCCTGGGTGACAGAGTGAGACCCTGTCTCAAAAAAGAAAAAAAAGTTGTGCTAAAATACTTAAGCACTATCAAATGTGCAAGTATTCAATGACCATTTCGCAATTAAAAACTCTAAAATAAAATATCTTATGTAGAAATATTTCTGGGTAAGCAAACAAAACAAGTAGAAATAAAATGAGTTTTTATTTCTTCTTATACTAAAGGTAAAGAGAAAAACTTAAAATAGTGAATTTTCAGGATTGTTTTTAGAGACTTGAAATGAGGGCAGGTCGGGCAAAGTGGCTTACACCTGTAATCCCAGCACTTTGGGAAGCTGAGGTGGGCAGATCACTTGAGGTCAGGAGTTCGAGACCAGCCTGGCCAACACGGCAAAACCCTGTCTCTTCTAAAAATACAAAAATGAGCCGGACATGGTGGCAGAAGCCTGTAATCCCAGCTACTCAGGCAACTGAGGCAGGAGAATCACTTGAACCCAGGAGGCGGAGGTTGCAGTGAAGTGAGATCGCCCCACTGCACTCCGGCCTGGGCAACAGAGCAAGACTCCATCAAGAAAGGAAAGAAAGAAAGAGAGATGAAAGAAAGAAAGAAAGAAAGAAAGAAAGAAAGAAAGAAAGAAAGGAAGGAAGGAAGGAAGGAAGGAAGGAAGGAAGGAAGGAAGGAAGGAAGGGAAGGAAGGAAGGAAGGAAGGAAAGAAAGAAAGAGGGAAAGAAAGAGGGAAAGAAAGGGAAAGAAAGGGAAGGAAGGGAGGGAAAGAAAGGGAAGGAAGGAAAGGAAGAAAGAAAGAAAGAAAGAAAGAAAGAAAGAAAGAAAGAAAGAAAGAAAGAAAGAAAGAAAGAGAAAGAAAGAAAGAGAGAAAGAAAGAAAAAGAAAGAAAGAAAGAAGGGAAAGGAAGGAAAGAAAGGAAAGAAGGAAGGAAAGGAAGGAAAGGAAGAAAGGAAGGAAGGGAGAGAGAAAGAAAGAGAAAGAGAAAGAAAGAAAGAGGGAGAGAGAGAAAGGAAGGAAGAAAGGAAGGAAGGAAGATAGGAAGGAAGAAAGGAAGAGAGAAGGAAAGAAAGAGAAAAGAAAAGAAATGAGGGCAAGTTAGAAAGAAGAAATTGATCATAAAATCATGTGCTAAAATAAGTCAATAAGGTGAGAACAATACAGGGGGTATCATAATCCCTATAAACCATTATACAAATCCTGAAAAAGTAAAAACAGTTTCTGAATTAAACTACCAGTGTTGAACACTCATTTTAATAAAATATAAAGCAACACCATACATTACAGAGGTTATGGATTATCATGGAGATCTGTATAATTAATAATAATCTATTATTATTTTACATCTAATTTTAGAGACACCATTGAAGCTTTACAAAATGAACTCTAAATGCAGTTTCATTTCAACCAAGGAAACTGATAATCAAGAATAGTTACATTCTTTTCCTAAATTTATAAAACTTTTCTTCTAAGAAATGGATACACAATATTATGAAATTAATTTAAAAAGAAAGATTGGCTGACATTTATTACATAAATGGTTGTTTCTCCTAATATCTAATTTTTACTCCTCTCTTACTTAACTAGATTTGTGACTGATGACATTGCTTTATGAATAGCATAAGCCCTGTTTTAACTAAGTGGATCATTGGGCTAGAAATAGAGATTCCTGTGCTGTATTTCTAGCTCTGAGTAGTTCTGTGACCTTAGGCAAACTTCTCAGCAGGAATCTCAAATTATCCTAATTAAAACTAAAATGTCATTTTCCACCCACTATATGTATTGCATAAAGGTTGTGACATGATTATCCCTCTTTTTACAAATAATTGAGTTACTTCATATAAAGGTAAAATGCCATAAAATTATTTCTACATTAATGTCATATTTAATAATCTGAAATGATTTTGCCTTAATAGGATAAGATAGTAAGTGCAAACAGAATAGAGTTCTGATTATCCTTTAAAGTTAGTAATTATTGTTAGAATATATACTAGCTTTCATGTGTATATATATAATTCATTTATATTCAACTAAATCACCATGGCTATCTTGAATATTAGAGGCAAGAGGATTCATTATTATATTCACCAATATATTCAGTATTGGTGGCTGTTATTAAAGGCTTGTAATTAACAGGGGGCCAGTCGAGAAGAGTGGCCACTGGAATCACAAACACTGTACTTCCTCTCCCATGTTCTCCTTCATAACTATGATCAAGTCACAACATCTTAGCCTCAAGACATGAAGATAATAATACTGTCTTAATTTTGTTTTGTTTTGTTTTGTTTCAGGAGAGCTAAATGAGCTGCTGGGTATAAACTATGTGGCACAGGGCCTGATGCACCTGAGGTGCCAAAAAAAAAAATATTAGTCTTTATTCTTTCAAGAAATCCTATGAGATCCTTGATCTTTTTGTTCACATACATCTGTAAAATATCCCATTTCCTTGAGAACCTGTCGTTCAATAGGTATAAAGTTTCAGTTTTGTTAGATGAAAAAGTGCTATACATCATAATGTATATAATATTGTAGTCTTCAAAATTCTTAAGAGAGTAGATATGTATTCTTTAGAAAAAAACCCAAAGGGACACAATGAAACTTTAGGAGGTGTTGATTATGTCTATTACCTTGATTATGGTAATGCTATTACCAGTGTTTGCATATGCACAAACTAATAAAATTGTACATATTAAATATGTGCAGCTTTTTATATATCAATTATACCTTAATAAAGCTTTAAAAAAAATAGAAAATGTGCTGGGCGCGATGGCACGTGCCTGTAATCCCAACACTTTCAGAGGCAGTTCACTTGAGCTCAGGAATTCAAGACCAGCCTGGGCAACATGGCCAAATCCCATTTCTACAAAATATACAAAAATTAGCCTTGTGTGGTGGTGTGGGCCTGTAGTCCCAGCTACTCAGGAGGCTGAGGTGGAAGGATTGCTTGAGCCTGGGAGGCAGAGGTTGCAGTGAGCCAAGGTCATGCCACTACACTCCAGCTTGGGCGACAGAGCCAGACCCCCTTTAAAAAAAATTAAATTAAAAATGAAAACTTTAAAAATTTAAAAATGGAGACTTTTTAAAATAAAGAATAAAATAAAATATCCCCCTCAATTAGTTCATTTTCATACTGCTATAAAGAACTGCCCACAGGGCACAGTGGGACACGCCTGTAATTCCAACACTTTGGGAGGTTGAGGCAGGTGGATCACCTAGGAGGTCAGGAGTTCAAGATCAGCCTGAGCAACATGGAGAAACCCTGAAACCCTGTCTGTAATAAAAATACAAAAATTAGCCAGGCATGCTAGTATGCACCTGTAACCCCAGCTACTCAGGAGGCTGAGGTAGGAGAATCTCTTGAACCCTTGAGGCGGAGTTTGCGGTGAGCTGAGATTGAGACACTGTACTTCAGCCTGGGAAACAGAGGGAGACTCCATTTCAAAAAATAAAAAATAAAAATAACTGCCCAAGACTGGGTAATTTATAAAGGAAAAAAGTTTAATTGACTCACAGTTCAGCATGGCTGGAGAGGCCTTAGGAAACTTACAATTATAGTGGAAGGCAAAGGGGAAGCGAGGCACCTTCTTCACAAGGCAGCAGAAAGGAGAAGTGCTGAGGCAAGGGGAAAGAGCCCCTGACAAAACCATCAAATCTTATAAGAACTCACTATCATGAGAATGGCATGGGCGAAAGCGCCCTCATGATCCAATTATTTCTACCTGGTCTCTCCCTTGACTCGTGGGAATTATGGGGATTATGAGGACTATAATTCAAGGTGAGGTTTGGGTGGGGACAGAAAGCCTAACCATATCAACCCTCATTTCTTGAGATAGCTAGAGCGACTTCCACTGCCTAAAAGTCAAAAGAGCTTCTCCAATCATTATGCTTTGCTACTTCATGAATTTCTAAATTGTTGATGCATTTTACTTTGCACATTTTCATTCGGTACTCCCATAGATGTTGAGTAAGTAGCGTTATGTGAACTCTCTTTAGATTCACCCGGGCATTTATTATTCTTTCATCTAATACCATCAAATACATGGAGAATGCATGCATTGGGAGGAGGCCATTCATTGATCTAATAGATTAAATAAAATAAAACATCCAAAATGAAGCAAAAGGTCCTTATTCCCTGTTTTCCTGACCATTGAGAAGAGAAGACAGCTCATAAACCTAGATTATTTCATCTTTATCTCAGATTTCATCTTTCCCTTCCATTTCCAAGGGAGATGCTTTTTTTTTTTTTCTTTTTTTTCAGAATATTCAGCTAATGGTGGGCTCCATGGCTCATCTCTGAAAAAAAAAATTACTTAGAGGCAGCACGATTCATTGCTACTGTCTCAAATGCTCCTAAGACAAAGAATCTTCTGCCAACACGGGCATACATGTTTGAATTAAGCATTCCCTATAGAAGTGAGCAGTTAATGGTCCAAGGAAACATCAGATGGCATTGAGGGCCAAACTGAGAAATAATGAATATATAGATATATCTTTGATATCCTGTATCACATCCTCCCTCAAGTAACTCAGTCTTTCTTTGCACTCCTTACTCCCTACAGGCTACCACTAATAAATGAAATTTAAAATTCTTAGAGTAGCTGAATATGGGTTAAAATAAACTGAATCTGCTCATAAATAGAGTGGTTTATGTATTTTGTACACACAATTTATAAAATACATAGTTTTTTTTTTGTTATTGTTTTTGTTTTTTTTGAGACGGAGTTTCATTCCTGTTGCCCGGGCTGGAGTGCAATGACGCAGTCTTGGCTCACTGCAACCTCCACCTCAGCAATTCTCCTACCCCAGCCTCCCAAACAGCTGGGATTACAGGCACCCACTACCACGCCCGGCTAATTTTTGTATTTTTTGTAGAGACGGGGTTTCACCATGTTGGCCAAGCTGGTCTTGAATTCCTGACCTCAAGTGATCTGCCCACCTCGGCCTCCCAAAGTGCTGGGATTGCAGGCATGAGCCACCGCACCTGGCCTAAGTAGATATTTAAAAGAAATATATATATACACTTTAAAAGTGTATGTACATACATATGTATGTACACACACACACACACACACATTTAACGAAAGTTGAACTTATAGAAAAGAAATAAAATACACAGTCCTTATCAAAAACAGATGTGAAACAACATGGAAATCCCTCTTCTTTAACCTGTTTTGTGATGCTGCACCTGGCACCCTACAAACCACAGTTCTGCTTTGCCAGCTGACCCTTGAAGGCACTGAAGAGAGACTACAGGCTGGAGGAAGAAAAGACGTACTTCTTCTTGTCTGTTTCCCATTCCTATGAGAATCATCCTATTAATACTTCTTCCCCCCAGCTGCAGCAATTCCTTTCCATGGCTGCAGCTGAATCTTGTGTGCAATTTTTCTAACATTCACAAAACCAGGCTCATCACACCCATACCCCCACCCCACAACACACCAGCACCAGTGCCCTCAACTCTGAAGTTTGAGTTTCAGCTTTTCAGGGCCCTTCCTCTAAGTTTCTAAGTTTTACTAACTCTCCTATCTTCTCTTTATTCTCTCAGTCCTAAGGGTGATAGCTGCTTCCTATAGTTGCTATCTCCTTGATGACTAGAATTCACTTTTTACCCTTTCAGTTACCTGATTAATAACTTTACATTTTGTTATTAATTCTTCTGCTTCTGTCTGTTTAAATAGCAGATGTGATTTCTGTCTCCTATCTGGACCCTAACTATACTATGGCTTAACACATATAAACTGGTATCATATAAACCGAGTACACCAAGATTGTTTTAAAATAAAACTATGTAAAAGTGTGGCAGGGAAAAGAGTAAAGTAAATGTGTAGCTGTTAGAGGTTGTCAGATGGAGGGAGGAGGAAAATGCTGGAAGAAAGGAAAGGAGGACTCATAGTACTTAGTGTAAAGACCCATCCATGTATAGATACAGTGACAGTGTGACTATAACTTGATGCTACACAGGTAAACCATAGAACTGAAGATTAATGATATATGCCAATAAGATTGAGAGAAGAATAAAGAGGACAATGCAACCAAATTAAATTATTTTGTAACACAGCAGAATAATGTTTAGAGGTTATAAATTTTAAAATAATGAATAAGTACATTACCATATTTAACTATATGGAGATAAACCCCCAAACAACTGGAAACACATGATTACTGTGTTCTTCTTTAAGAAACAATACTTGAGGTATGCAGAAGTGAGATAAGGCTAATTGCCTTTCTCATAAATGTTTCCATTTAATTTTTAGTATTTTATTAATTTGATTGTTTAAATTTTAAAAATGCAAAGAAAAAGATGTTAACTTCTGGAATTATGTAGTAGACACTTTTTCATATTCCTCACACTAATGTCAACTAAAAACCCTGAATATTATATATAAAACAAACAGGCCAGGTGCAGTGGCTCACACCTGTAATCCCAGCACTTTGGGAGGCCAAGGTGGGTGGATCACAAGGTCAAGAGATCGAGATCATCCTGGCCAACATGGTGAAACCCCGTCTCTACTAAAAATACAAAAATTAGCTGGGGGTGTTGGTACGCTCCTGTAGTCCCAGCTACTTGGGAGGCTGAGGCAGAAGAATCTCTTGAACCCAGGAGGCGGAGGTTGCAGTGAGCCGAGATTCCGCCACTGCACTCCAGCCTGGCGACAGAGCGAGACTCCGTCTCAAATAAAAAATAAAAATAAAAAGCAAATGAAACAAACATAAAACTCTGGGAGGTAGAAAGAAGGCGGACTGGCTAGGAACCTCAGGACTCAAGGGGAAATACAGTGATGACATCCCTGGATTTTCTTTTTGTCTCATGTATTCCAGATTTAGAGCTGAAGAAGTCAGTAACTGGGAAACACCAAAGTGTATAGACTAAAAAGCCCCCACAAAAGCCAGCTACTTCTAGCCAAAAAACCAGGAAAGGGGCAGCCTAGCAGGGCAGAAACCTTATAGACAATAGCTACTCTAAACAAACCCACAGAAAAAGCTGTGCCCCACCCCCACTGTGCCAGCAAAGAAAACTAGACTTCCCTCTTCACAGCATGAGGGGAACTTTGACTCCCAGCCTAGCAGTAATGAAGCAACCTTCCTTTCCCCACTGGAGTGGTGCCAGAGGATGCCCAGCAGAGTGTCAGGGCTTTCACTATCACCCATAGGTAATGAGGCCACCCTTGCCATGGTGTCAGTAGAAGCCAAGTGAGGAGCACTGACTTCTTCAGCTCTAAATCTGGGATACATGAGACAAAAAGAAAATCCAGGGATCTTATCACTGTATTTTCCTTGAGTCCTGAGGTTCCTAGCCAGTCAGCCTTCTTATTTCTACCTTCCAGAGTTTTATGTTTGTTTTATATATAATGGTCAGGGTTTTTAGTTGTCATTAGTGTGAGGAATATGAAAAAGTGTCTACTATCATAAAGCACTAATAAGGCGTCTGGTTGCAGCCAAAATCCTATGTGTGATTTTTTTAGGCACAACCATAAACGATTACGAAGGCTTTACCTAGCAGGCCTCAAGGAGGAAAGATGGTCTCCCCACACCAGATTTGGTGCACAACCAATACACTACAAACTCTGAAGGGAATTAGAGCCAAGGGTTCAATCCTCCCTGACCAGCCATGCTTTTATGTATATCTGCATTCTTAGCTGGGGCTCCTCCATTTTGAGGCCTCCTTACCAGGGAAGCTTGAAGACACTTTCCTGCACTCTGCCTTAAGTACTTGATACTTTTTCGGCCTGGCTGGGTGGCTCACGCCTGTAATCCTAGCACTTTGGGAGGCCAAAGCGGGCGGATTGCCTGAGCTCAGGAGTTCGAGACCAGCCTGGTCAACATGGTGAAACCTGTCTCTACTAAAAATAAAAAAATTAGCCGGCCGTGTTGGTGGACACCTATAATCCCAGCTACTCGGGAGGCTGAGGCAGGGGAACTACTTGAAACTGGGGGGCAGAGGTTGCAGTGATGGTACCACTTCACTCTAGCCTGGGCGTAAGAGCGAAACTCCCTCCCAAAAAAAAAAAAAAAAAAAAAAAAAAAGCCTGGTATGGTGGCTCACACCTGTAATCCCAGCACTTTGGGAGGCCGAGGCAGGCGGATCATGAGGTCAGAAGATTAAGACCATGGCTAACACGGTGAAACCCCGTCTCTACTAAAAATACAAAAAAATTAGCTGGGCATGATGGCAGGCGCCTGTAGTCCCAGCTACTCTGGAGGCTGAGGCAGGAGAATGGCGTGAACTCGGGAGGCGGAGCTTGCAGTGAGCCTAGGTCGCACCACTGCACTCCAGCGGAGGCGACAGACCGAGACTGCGTCTCAAAAAAAAAAAAAAAGTACTTTGTACTTTTTCACTCCTAGACCTTTCCCTTCTGCATCCCCCCGGCCCCCTGGGCCCATAAAACTACAGTAGCCTTTTGTTTGGCAGTGAGACAACACCATCTCTGTGCTGATCCACCTGGCCCTCAACTGATGTGCCATTCCATGGGGCAAAACAGCCAGAGCAGGCAGCACTTTCTCCTTAACCTCTTGCATATACTAACACAGGAAGTGATTAAAGGCTTGACTGTTACTTTCATTTTGGCTCCTGGCTTTAACTGGCTACTCTAACACCTGTAAGTTCAGCACTCTCCAGCTCAGCTGGGCCTCTGATAGGTACTAATACTCCTTCCAGTTTGGGAGGTATCATTAGAGGCCTAGTTAGAAGCCAGAATTCACAGACTACCTGGCAGTAAAAAGGTGGTAGCGCCTTCCTTTGCTGCAGGGTTATCAGCAACAGCCAATTAAAACATAGGTTTAAATAAAATCCAGAGTCTCAAAACACAATATTCAACATGTCCAGGTTTCCATTGAAAATCATTCATCATACCAAGAACCAGGAAGATCTCAAAAGGAATGTAAAAAAAAGATGTCATACATAATGAAACTACCTAACAGATTGTAAAGCAGTTGTCATAAAAATGTTTCAATGAGCAATTGTGAACATGCTTGAACAAATTTTTTTTAATCTCAGCAAAGAAATCAAAAGTCTTGGTAAAGAAATAGAAGATAAAGAAAATGAAGAAAAATCAAATTAAAATTTTAGAATTAAAAAATACAGTATTTGAAACAAAAAGCTCAGTGGATGAACTCAACAGCAGAATGTGGCTTGGTGAGTCAGGTAAAAAAATGATTAAAAAGAAAACAACAGAATAAAGGGAACAAAGGAAAGAATAAGTAAACTGGAAGATAAAACAATAGAAATTATTCAGTCTGGCCAGGCACAGTGGCTCATGCCTGTAATCCCAGCATTTTGGGAGGCTGAAGTGGGTGGATCACTTGAAGTCAGGAGTTCAAGACCAGCCTGGCCAACATGGCAAAAACCCACCTCTACTAAGAATACAAAAATTAGCCAGGCGTGATGGCACACACCTGTAATCCCAGCTACTCGGGAGGCTGAGGCACAAGAATCACTTGAACCTGGGAGGTAGAGGTTTCAGTGAGCCAAGATCATCATGCCACTGCACTCCAGCCTGGGCGACAAAGCAAGATTCTGTCTGAAAAAAAAAAATTATTCAGTCGGGGCCAGGCACTGTGGCTCATGCCTGTAATCCCAGCACTTTGGGAGGCCGAGGCAGGCAGATCACCAGGTCAAGAAATCGAGGCCATCCTGACCAACATGGTGAAACCCCGTCTCTACTAAAAATACAAAAATTAGCTGGGTGTGGTGGCACGTGCCTGTAGTCCCAGCTATTCAGGAGGCTGAGGCGAGAGAATCGCTTAAACCCGGGAGGCGGAGGTTGCAATGAGCCAAGATTGAGCCACTGCACCCCAGCCTGGTGACAGAGTGAGACTCCGTCTCAAAAAAAGAAAGAAAAAAAAAGAAAGAAATTATTCAATATGAACAATAGAGAGAAAATAGGGAAGAAAATGAACAAGTCCTTAGGGACCTGTGAGACTATAACAAAAGTTCTAACATTCTTGTCCTCACAGTTCTGGAGGGAAAGAAAAAAGAAGGCATGAATGAAAAAGTAGTTGAATAAATAAATAGTAGCTGAAAACTTCCCAACTTTGACAAAAAAGATATAAACATACAAATTCAAGAAGCTGAGTGAAACCCAAATGGTACAAACCCAAAGAAACCCACAGGAAGATACATATAATAGTCAAACTTCTGCAAATGAAAGACCAAAAAAATTTTTTGTTTTTTTGTTGAGACAGGGTCTTGCTCTGTCTGTCACCCAGGCTGGAGTTCAGTGGCGCAATGTCAGCTCACTGCAAACTCTACCTCCCGGGTTCAAGCGATCCTCCCACCTCAACCTCCCTAGGAGTTGGGACTATAGGCATGTGCCACCACACATGGCTAATTTTTGTATTTTTAGTAGAGACAGGGTTTCACCATGTTGGCCAGGCTGGTCTCAAACTCCTGACCTCAGGTTATCTGCCCACCTCGACCTCCCAAATTGCTGGGATTACAGATGTAAGCCACTGTGCCTGGTCCCCCCAAAAAATCTTAAAACAGTAAGAGATGTAACAAAATATACCATTCTAATGTCCAATGTTGATAGTGGGTAGGCTGTATATATGCAGTATATATGAGAATGGGTTATATGAAAACTCTGTGCTTTCTGCTCAATTTTGCTATGAACCTATAAATTATCTAAAAAATAAATTATGTTAAAAAAAGAGATACCCATTTACCTATAGGAGTAAACAATTTGCATGATGACATTAGTAGACTGAGATAAGTTATGTATATATATTACCTTTCCCTCAAATGTCTATACAAAGAGATAAACACGAAAATACTATATATACAGAAAAGTAAAACTTAGAAATAAAAATAAGAAATAAATACTACAGATAATCAAAATAAAATTCTAAAAATTGTTCAAGTAACCCCCAGGAAGACAGGGAAAAGAAAAATAGAGAAGAAAAAACAGAAAGTACAAACAGAAAATCAAAAAACAAAATGGCAGACTTCACTCCTAATGTATCAATAGTTCTATTAAATGTAATTGGTTTAAATACCCCAATTAAAAGACAGAGATTGGCATAGTGGATTAAGAAAACATAAACCAACTATATCCTATTTATAAGAATAAATAGTTTGAAAGTAAAATGATAGAAAAAATAGCATGCTAGCATTAATCAAAAGAAGAGTGGCTAAACTAATATCACTTAAAGTAGGCTTCAGTCAGGTACAGTGGCTCACTTCTGTAACCCCAACGCTTTGGGAGGTCAAGGTGGGAGGATTACTTGATTTTAGGAGTTGAAAACCAGCTTGAGCCACACAATGAGATCCTGTCTCTACAAAAAATAAAAAATGAGCCAGGAGCAGTGGTGCCAATCCATAGACCCAGCTACTCAGTAGGCTGAGGTGAGGGGATTGCTCCAGCCAGGAGGTCGAGCAGCAGTGACCTGTGATTGTGTCACTGCACTCCAGCCTGGGTGACAGAGTGAGACCCTGTCTCAAAAAAATAATAATAATCTGGGCAAAGTGGCTCATGCCTGTAAACTCCCAGCACTGCAGGAGGTAGGCAGATTTCATGAGTCCAGGAGTTCGAGATGTGCCTATGCACATGGCAAAACTCTGTCTCTACCAAAAAAAAAAAAAAAAAAAATAGCGGAGCATGTAGTCCTAGCTACACAGGAGGCTGAGGTGGGAGGATCACCTGAAGCCCAGAGGCAGAGGTTGCAGTCAACCAAGATTGCACCACTGTACTCCATTCTGGGTGACAAAGCGAGACCCTGTATAAAAAGTAAAAAATAAAATAAAAATAAATTATGTAATAATAAAAAAGTAATACACCAAGAAGAAATAATCCCAAATGTGCATATATCAAACAACAAAGTGGCAAAATACTTGAAGAAAAAAACTGATAGAACTGACCAGGCATGATGGCTCACGCCTATAATCCCAGCACTTTGGGGGGCCGAGTCAGGCAGATCATTTGATGTTAGGAGTTCGAGACCATCCTGGCCAACATGGTGAAACCCCATCTCTTCTAAAAATACAAAAAAATTAGCCGGGCATGGTGGCGCATGCCTGTAATCCCAGCTACTCAGGAAGCCGAGGGGGAGGAGAATACTTGAACCTGGGAGGCGGAGGTTGCAGTGAGCCAAGATCATGCCACTACATTGCAGCCTGGGCAACAGAGCAAAACTCTGTCTCAAAAGCAAAAAGAAAGAAAAAAAGAAAAACTGAGTAAAATTCTAGCAATACTGACAAAGAAAATAAGAAAGAAGGCACATATTACCAATATCAGAAATAGGGGATATCACTACAGACATCAAAACTATAATAGGGAGCACTACAGACAACTGTATACATATAAATTTGAAATCTAGATAAAATGAATAAATTCCTCAAAAATAAAATAAAATAAATAAACTACCAAAACTCATCCAATATGAAAAGGATCACTTGAGTCTCCCTATAACCATTAAGGAAATTGAATTCATAATTTTAAGACTCTCATAAAAAGAAATCTCCAGGCCTAGATATTTTCACTGGAGAATTCTACCAAATATTTCAAGAAGAATTTACACTGATTCTACACAATATCTTCCAGAAAATCAAAGAGTAAGGAACCCTTCCCAGTTTATTTTATAATTCTAGTATTGTCCTGAAACCAAAACCAGACACACACACACACACACACACACACACACACACACAAAACAGTGAAATCTATAAACCAGTACTTGCAGAACACATATCTGAGAAAGGACTAATAACTAGAATATAAAAAGAGCTCTCAAAATTCACCAGTAAAAGCCAAGCACAGTGGCTCACACTTGTAATTCCAGAACTTTGGAATGAGGATTTCTTGAGGCCATGAGTTGAAGACCACCCTAGGCAATATAGTGAAACCCATCTCTACAAAAAGTTTAAAAATTAGTCAGGCATGGTGCTGCATGCCTGTAGTCCTAGTTGTTTAGGAGGCTGAGGTGGGAGGATCTCTTGAGTGTAGGAGTTCAAGGCTGCAGTGAGCTATGATGTGCCACTGCACTCCAGCCTGGGCAAAAGAGTTAGACCCTATCTCCATAAAAAAGAAAAAGAAAAAAAATTCACCAGTAGAAAAATAAACAATTCAATTCCAGAATGGATAAAAGACATAAGACATTCTACTGATGGCTATAAGCACATGAAAAGATGTTCAACATGATTACCAATCAGGGAATTACGGATTAAAGTACAATGAGATATCACTACATACCTATCAGAATGGCTACAATGAAAAATGGTGACACTAAATGCCAGCAAGAATATGGAGAAACTGTATCACTCACAGAAGGCTATTGAGAATGTTAAATGGTACAGTCTCTGCAGAAGCAGTTTGACAGTTTCTTAAAAAGCTAAACATGCAACTACTGTACAAGCCAGCAACTGTATCCCTAGGCACTTATCCCAAAGACATAAAGACCAATGTTCATGCAAAAACCTGTGCATGAATGCTTATAGCAGCTTTAATTCATTATAGCTAAAATCTGGAAACAATCCAGCTACCTTTCACTGGGTGAATGGATTAAACAAACTTTGGTAAGTTCATGCCATGGAATACTACTCTGAAATAAAAAAAAGACTGGACATTCATACATGCCACAACTTAAATGAATTTCCAGATAATACTACTTAGTGGGGGAAAAAAGCTAATCCCAAAAGGTTACATACTGATTCCATTCATATAACATTCTTGAAATGAAAAAATTATAGAAATGGAGAATAAATCAGTTGTCGAAGTTAGGGAGCAGGAGAAGGGAGAAGGGAAGTAGGTATACATAAAAGGCAACACAAGAGATCCTGGTGGTGACAGAAATATACTGGATCTTGGTGGGTGGCTGATGGCTGTAAACCCAGCACTTTGGGAGGCTGGGGCAGGAGGATTGCTTCAGTCCAGAAATTCAAGACAAGCCTGGGCAACATAGTGAGACCCCACCTGTATAAAAATAAAAACAATAAAAAGAAATATACTGTATCTTGACCATATTAATGCCAATATCTCAGTTGTATTATATAAATAGTTATATTATGTATGTGTATATACTCAGTTATATTATAGTTTTGCAAGGCACTACCATTGGAGGAAACTGGGTAAAGGGTACACAAGATCTGTCTCTGTATTATTCCTTACAACTGCAGGTAAATCTAAAATTACTCAATATTAAAAATGGAATTTAAAAAAATTTTTTTAATGCAAGGGAAAGGACCACAATTCTCAGCAACTTGACATGATAAGAAAATACTTGAAAAGGTGGCAGTGCCTTCAGGTCATTGACTGTGATAGCACACATTTTTCCAAATTATGAAGAGTGGTGGTTGTTTCACACTGTATTTCATAAAAGATATTAACTTCCTAGCATCTAAGTTTTATGATCCTTAGAGATTTGCTTTTCCCTTTGGAATTCTGCAATTCTAATATAAATTAAATTTAAGCTGATCCAACTGGGAGTTGCTAAACTCCATAAACGCAATTATAGTCTAAAGAGATGCTATAAAATTGATATTAGAACTATGCAACCCTCAACTACTAACCGCCCTCTACCAACTTCATATACACACACAAACGAAGTGTTTGCCATTTTTCCTTGTGCCTGAGTGTAACCCAGGTAACTGTAGGCTGCATAAAGTTATTTAGTTTTATTTATTTATTTATTTATTTATTTATTTATTTATTTATTTATTTTTGAGACAGAGTCTCGCTCTGTTGCCCAGGCTAGAGTGCAATGGCACAATCCCAGCTCACTGCAACCTCCACCTCCCAGGTTCAAGTAATTCTCATGTCTCAGCCTCCTGAGTAACTGGGACTACAGGTGTGGTGCCAATATGCCTGGCTAATTTTTGTATTTCAGTAGAGACAGGATTTTGCCATGTTGGCCAGGCTGGTCTTGAACTCTTAGCCTCAAGTAATCAACCTGCCTTGGCCTCCCAAAGCACTGGGATTACAGGTGTGAGCCACCACACTTGGCCCAGGTATTGGTTTTAAATTTTCCTTTATTAAGTGTATGTCAAGAACAAACTATTATCTTGACATTCTGAATGACTGTGGCATAAAACAGCTCATAAAATCAGTGTGTCCTGTCTTTTCATCCTTGATACCTTGGACACAACTAATGTCCTTTTATATTCATATGGCGATTCAGGACAATCAGATAAATAATTAACTAATGACTGGCACCCGGAAATTTACAGACCTTTCCCTTTTTTCTTTTTTTTCTGAGACAGAGTTTCCGTTCTTGTCACCCAGGAGTACAATGGCGCAATCTCAGCTCACTGCAACAACCACCTCCCAGGTTCAGCAATTCTCCTGCCTCAGCCTCCCAAGTAGCTGGGATTACAGCCATGTGCCACCACACCTGGCTAATTTTGTATTTTTAGTAGAGATGGGGTTACACCATGTTGGCCAGGCTGGTCTTGAACTCTTGACCTCAGGTGATCCACCCACATCGTCCTCCCAAAGTGCTGGGATTACAGGCATAAGCCACCATGCCCGGCCTCCCTTTTTTTCATAGTTACTTTTTCCACCCGAGATAATAAACATCATGGTCATTGTTATACTTCAAACTTGTATTTTTCCTTACTCAGGTGCTGGAAAACTAAAAATATAAGCCGAGGCAGATTATAGGGGGAAAAATAGGCTATTCCTGATCTGCCCTCACAATATAAAGTGTCTCAGTACAGATTCTCAATTTTTTAATGTGCTAATTTGAAATGTTTGGAAAACAAATACACAGCATAAAAATAGTTCACAGTAGTTTGCCAGTCAAATCAGTTCTCTTCAGTTTATACTCTCTAAGCCTTTTCCCAGCAATTCAGAGGTTTTTTGGTGACTAAATTATTATAAATCTGTTTTCTCCTTGTGGGTAGCTTAGTTAAAATAAGATTATGAACAGGGACGCTGTCTTCTTGTGACCAGAGAACTATTATCATAATCAAATTACCAAAATGTTAAATATACTCTGGCTCCCTCAAAACTCTGCTCGCATCTAAGAATCAATCTAAGATAATCAGTTTACATAAAATTGTAGCCAACACTAGAAACCCATTTTCTTCAAGTTATTGATTTAAAAAAAAATCTATTAACAGGCACCTAATTATCTATATATCCCAGTATTCAAAAAAAATAACACAATAAATCTAGCATAATTATTTTAATATATAATTAAATTATGCTGTTTTTATCACAAAAGTAAATTGTCATTAAAAATAAAACAGCTATATTTGTGATTTTCCTCATGCTGAGAGCAACATTCCAGTTGCTGTAGGTGTTTATTTTCTTCTAACCAAACACTGCTATTAATAACACCTCATAAAAATAAAACGTTTGCACAATAAAGCAGGTTCCCAACCTACCTTCTTCCCTACTAAAATGCTGCCTGTGTTCCAGTTCGCATCCTCCTCCTTATTTAAGTAAAGCTACTTTTAGTTTTGGGTCTGGAATATAAGGTATTTATTTTCAGAACTGGACAAATGAATGAATACATGCATAATTATTTATTATTTATTTATTTATTTTTGAGATGGGGTCTCACTCTGTCACCCAGGCTGGAGTGCAATGGCGTGATCTTGGCCCACGGCAACCTCCGCCTCCTGGGTTCAAGCAACTCTCCTGCCTCAGCCTCCCGAGTAGCTGGGACTACAGGCGTGCACCACCACGCCCAGCTAATTTTGTATTTTTAGTAGAGATGGGGTTTCACCATGTTGGCCAGGCTGGTCTCGAACTCCTGACCTCAAGTGATCCACCCGCCTTGGCCTCCCAACATGTTGGGATAACAGGCATGAGCCACCGCACCCGACCAGGCATAATTCTTTTAAATGAGCAGGACATTCCAGCACAGCCTTCACAACAACTTCTAGATAGAAAATCTTGTGACCCAGAACTAGCTTGCAAATTAGGTGCTCCCATTTCTTCATTCACATCCAAAGAAATGTCCTCAAAGATTCATGGCTCATAGAGAAGTCAGGATCCCTGATGTTTCAGCTCTCATAAGATGAAATTTTCTCGAAGAAACTATGATGGAGAAAATTGTTCATTAAGAAAATTATAGCAGCTGGGCATGGTGGTGCGCACCTATAGTCCCAGCTACTCAGGAGGCTGAGGTATTCCTGAGCTACCCAGGAGTTTGAGGCCAGCCTGGGCAGCATAGCAAGACCCCATCTCTTAAAAAGAAAACATTACAGCAAATTCTTGACCTCAAAACCAACTCTTTGCTAGACATTACATGAGGCTTCAGCAGTTAAGCAGTCAGAGAAAAGCATAGTCCCATTAGCACAAAGTCTGCAGTCTAACTGAAGACAATTAACAAGCAGGTATTACAAGTGGGAAAAGTATGACAAAATTAGTAACAATAAGGTATTTGGATGTAAGGCTCACTTTTTTAAATATTGGGACTATATGAACCCAGATGCCATATTTTTACTTCCTTCATTGATAAAATCCTTTCCTCTCACTATTTTGGCTATTTTTTAATAAGAGATTTTATTGTATCTCTTCAGACCAAATATAAACAACATCTATGAAAGAACTATGCTATATTATATATGAATTGGACCAGCCAAAAGTATATAGACTCAAACATTTCTTAAAAATCAAGAAATCTGGGCCAGGTGTGGTGGCTCACGCCTGTAATCCCAGCACTTTGGGAGGCTGAGGCAGGCAAATCACTTGAGGTCAGGAGTTCGAGATGAGCCTGGCCAACACGGTGAAACCCCATCTCTACTAAAAACACAAAAATTAGCCGAGTGTGGTGGCGGGCGCCTGTAATTCCAGCTACTCAGGCAGCTGAGGCAGGAGAATCGCTTGAACCCAGTAGGTAGAGTTAGTGGTTGCAGTGAGCTGAGATTGTGCCACTGAACTCCATGGACAGAGCAAGACTCCGTCTCAAAAAAAAAAAAAAAAAAAAAAAGTCTGAAGACAGGGATTACAGGAGCTGACTCAGCTGCTCAACAAGGCCACTAGAGACCCAAGCTCCTCCTATCATTCTGCTCCAACACACTTGGCATGTTGTCCTTTGCCTTCATGCCTATTGCCTCATGATTGCAATGTAGTTGCTGTTCAGGTCATCACATCCTCATTCATGGACGGAAGGAAAGGAGAAATAAAGGGAACTGTTCATCCATACCTGACAGCTTTCAACAGGAAAGCCAAAATTTCCCAGAAATGCCTATAACAGACTTCTCCCTACATCTTATTGATCAGAATGATGTCAGATGGTGAGCTTCTTTGCCTTATGGCTTCTGGTCAGGTCAAACAAGAGACGTGAAAAAAGATTGGAGGGTGTGTGTTGAGTGAAATCAGGGAATTTCTTCCTTGTTCCTTCCCATTGTCCCATTTCAGCAGAATTCTGGGACTGGTCATGTCCTCCATCACTACAGCTTCTTCTAGACACCCTTCTCCAAAGCTCCAGCCTCTCTGGGCTCTGGTAACATTCCATCTCTTGCTTTGTCAGGCCTTGGGGTGGGAACAGCTGGTCTCTGGGTGCTTCATTGATATCTTTAATCCTGCCACATCTCCATAAGTGGATTCATCATTAAAATCTTTTATTTTATTTTATTTATTTTAGACAGAGTCTTGCTCTGTCTCTCAAGCTGAAGTGAAGTGGTACAATCTTGGCTCACTGCAACCTCCGTCTCGTAGGTTCAAGCAATTCTTCTGCCTCAGACTCCTGAGTGGCTGGGATTACAGGCATGCACCACCACACCTGGTCAATTGTTGTATTTTTAGTAGAGATGGGATTTCACCATGTGGCTAGGCTGGTCTCAAACTCCTGGCCTCAAGTGATTCGCTTGCCATGGCCTCTGAAAGTGTTGGGATTACAGGCATGAACCACTGCATCCAGCCTAAAATCGTTTAAATTTATCATCGGAGTGAAATTGTGTTCCCTGCCAAGAGTCTAACAAGTACATATAGAATTTTAAATGCAAAGGAGTTAGAAAATCAGACAACAGGGGAGCCATGTCAATCTGAACAAACTATGATCCACTGCTTGAGGTCAGGCACATTGCCATCCTGAACAAATGTATGATTAAGTTAAAGATATGGGTATTTGGTGGGTGCCTTGTCTACCACATATGATTTATAATTAAGAGCTGTTCAAAAAGCAACCTGAATGATCATGTATTATTCATTTTGTTATTGCCTTCAACTAACTCAGTGCCTGGCAAAATATGTCTACTAGTGAGTAAATAATACCTTACTCTTCTAAAACTTTGTGGTCTACTAAGTGCTTTGATATACATTATCCCATTTGATCTTCACAAATAACCCTGTGAGCCCTGTGAGTAAGGCAACCCCAGCATTTTCATCCCCATTTTACAGATTCATAATCAGAATTTGAGAGACAATAACCACCTTGCCTTGAGTCACCAAATTATTAAGTAGTAGAACTAGAAAGTAAAGCCAGGTTTTCTGACTCTACATTCAGGCTGTTCAAAGCCAAGCCTTGGCCAATGTACCTGACTGGGCTCAGTACACAAAGCCAAAACCTGAGTGTTGGTTGGGGCCAGGCAGAAGAGAAAGAGCATTGTATTTCACAGTACCTCTGATCCCCAGATGTTGACATCTATCAGCAGAGAGAATGGAGGACTTCTACGTGTTTCCCATTGAAGAAACAAATTCTGCTTCCAACTGCAGCAGTTAAGAGCATGAGTTTTGAAGTCATATAAACATGAAGTGGAATTCTAGCTTTACCACTTACTAGTTGTATGACCTTGGCAAATTACTTAATCCCCATGAGCTTTATTTTTCCATTCTGTAAAATATAGATATTAAGTATCTTTCTTATGAAATTGCCAAAAATTTTAAATTAGATCATTTATGCTAAGTGATTAGTTTTAACTAACTAAATGTAACATCTTACATTCCTGATTATTATGACTGTAAATTATCTTGGATTCTGCAACAAACTTTCAGAAGTTTTGAATTTCATTAAGAAACAGCATTGGCCGGGCGCAGTGGCTCACGCCTGTAATCCCAACACTTTGGGAGGCTGAGACAGGCGAATCACTTGAGGTCAGGATTTCAAGACCAGCCAGCCCAACATGGTATAAACCCGACTCTACTGAAAAAAAAAAAACATGCAAAAATTAGCTGGGCGTGGTGGTGGGCACCTATGGTCCCAGCTACTCGGGAGGCTGAGGCAGGAGAATCGCTTGAACCCAGGAGGGGGAGATTGCAGTGAGCAAAGATCATGCCACTGCACTCAGCCTGGGTGACAGAGCAAGACTCCATCTCAAAAGAAAGAAAGAAAGAAAGAAAGAAAGAAAGAAAGAAAGAAAGAAAGAAAGAAAGAAAGAAAGGAAAAAGAAACAGCATTAATGTAGCACACAGAATGCCAGTAAGTTTATCAAACAACTCCCAGATAGAAATAAACCTCAAAAGTTACCTGCAATTTCCAATTTCCATGCCTTCTGTTCATTCACAAGATCCTGGTAACTAACATTTATATAGATAGGGCTGCTATGTGTCAGGTGTCAGAAATAAATTTTTCTAGGCTGAGCGTGGTGGCTCATGCCTGTAATCCCAGCACTTCGGGAGGCAGAGGCAGGTGGATCACCAGATCAGGAGATCGAGACCATCCTGGCTAACATAGTGAAACCCCGACTCTACTAAAAATACAAAAAAATTAGCCAGGCGTGGTGGTGGGCACCTGTAGTCCCAGCTACTCGGGAGGCTGAGGCAGGAGAATGGTATGAACCTGGGAGGCGGAGCTTGCAGTGAGCCGAGATCGCACCACTGCACTGGAGCCTGGGCAACAGATCAAAACTCTGTCTCAAAAAAAAAAAAAAGAAAAAGAAAAAGAAATAAATTTTTCTCCGCAGAGTTTTCTAGAAAAATTTTACTGGGACTTAGGTTAAAGAACAGCCTTAAACCCAAAAGATTACTGAATAGATAGTAAAAGATTTACCTCCCCAGAGGTATGTGTTTACACTTCTAGGAAAAGATGAGACCCAAAGCCATAATGACATTCCAGGAGTTGTAAACCTAAAGACATTTGTCTTATCTTCCCTTGGAAACAGGTACTTACATTTGAAAAGATAAAAATCTATGCTCTTTACCCTTCTATTCCAAAGAGAACTTCTTTATTGTAAGGAGCAAAAGTATCTCTCCCTTTCTCAAATAATGAAGGGGCATCTCTTTCCTTTACAAGCTCCAAGATTCGTACTTCTAGGGCTTCTCTCCTATGGTAAAATCCAAACATCCCCATGTATAAGCCTGTCCATCTGGCTCTTTTATCATCGCAGAAGGGGGAAAGTTGGCGGGGTGGTAAATAACAAATAAAATTATTGCTCTAAATAATAATAATCAGCCTCTGTCCCAGAAACTTCCTGTCTACTTTCAGGATAATACAAATAGAGTAATCAAATACTTAGCAACAGACAATATCTTAAGGGCTTTAGATGAATTAACTCATTTATTTCTTATAGCTATACTATGTTAATTACTTCTATTTTTCTTCTTTTAAGACAGGGACACTGAAGCACAGAGATACCAAGTTGCCTAAAGTCTCCCAACTAATAAATAGCAGAGGCAGGATTTGAACCCAGGAAGTCTCACTCCAAAATCTGTGCTCTAAATATGATTGCATGCTGCCTGTAACCAGTAATCTTTCTCATTGAATATCTGTGATTCACAGTGAACGAGTATTCAATGTGTCTCATAACTAGAAGTCTCTTATTCAATCACATCCAACTACTACTTTTGCCAATTGAAATAATTTTATAAGGAACTTCTGCCTGGTTGTAGATATACACACAGACATTTAAGGCTTAATATAAAACACTCTCTCTTCAAAGTAATTCTACCAGTTCTGCTTAGAATAAGTGCATATAAACCATGAGTATTCATGTGTTGATGGCCATAGACGAACGGATAATTTGAGAATCCCCTTTTCTGCTACTTTAAGACAAAATTGTCCCTGATATTTAAACAGCTTTAAGTATTTTGAATAAAAAAGTTGTACACTTTCCCATCCAGCTCTCCCTGTGGAGGAACCTCTGTGTATCCTGTCATGGGACTAGCAGGTACCAAATGGAACAACTGAGCAGAGTTCAATAAAACATTTTTTTACAAAGGAGTAGGCAGTGTTAAGAGAAACAAAGGCTGGTGCATCTCCCTGGGACCAAGAACAACTAGGAACCATTACCACACTTTAGTCTGAAAGGTCAGAGAGAGTTACTAGAATCCACCAAGAAAAGCTGTAGTTGTCACAGAGGGCTGCCCCCTCAGAAGTTGTGACCTGGCTGGGCGCAGTGGCTCACGTCTGTAATCCCAGCATTTTGGGAGGCTGATGCGGGCAGATCACCTGAGGTCAGGAGTCCGAGCCCAGCCTGGCCAACATGGTGAAACCCCATCCCTACTAAAAATACAAAAAATTAGCCAGACATGGTGGTGGGCGCCTGTGATCCCAGCTACTCTGGAGGCTGAGGCAGGAGAATTGCTTGAACCCAGGAGGTGGAGGTTGCAGCGAGCCGAGATCGCACCACTGCACTCTAGCCTAAGCACCAGAGCAAGACTCCATCTCAAAAAAAAAAAAAAAAAAAAAAAAGAAGAAGTTGTGACCTTTGGGCCAGGAGCCGTGGCTCACATCTGTAATCCCAGCACTTTGTGAGGCCAAAGCTGTCATATTACCTGAGGTCAGGAGTTCGAGAACAGCCTGGCCAACATGGTGAAACCCTGTCTCTACTAAAAATTCAAAAAAAAAAAAAAGAAAGAAGTTGTGACCTTTAGCAGAGAGACAAAACTAATGAGTGGCAACCCAACAAAAAGGAAGCTGGAGCAGTAAATACCCAAAACCCACTCCCCTCTCATGATCAGATCTCCACAGGTGCCTCCCATTGGCCAAGCCCAACCTGAAACCAGAGGGGAAGACAGCCTTTGGGAAAGTTTATAGAAGTCAGCGTCTCAGGAAAACAGCGCACAGTGAAGAAAGAGGAAAGGTACATCATGAGAAAGAAACAGAAAATATCAAGCACCCTCTGGGTTAAAAGAGTTCCATAGGAGCTTTTCCCTGTTCTCTCTTCTTTGCCAAAGAAACTTTTCTCCTTAAAAAAGCAGTTTTTGCATTCATTAGCTACATGTATTCAGGAGCAAGATGTACACAATTAAGGGTTTCTCTGCTATCAGCAGCAATAACAAAATTATCATGTGCCTCGAGCCATTTTATCAAGGACAGAAAGCCCTGACCCACCACGGAGATGCCATCTGAGTCAGAGGACGTTGGCTGTGCAGGTGCAGATACAAGAAGATAAGTGTGGCATCAAAGGAACATAGCCTGAGGCCAGCCAAGATTAGACAACAAAATGAGATTTATAGAGAAACTTAACTCTTTTCAGATCAACCTTGTTCAGCCAAAGAGAAGATTCCATTAAGGCTTAAGGATAGAGAAAATTGAAGTTTACTGAGCACCAATTCTGTCAAGTTTTGCATGTGTTAATCCATTTTAAGACAAACTATAAAACTTCTATATAAAAGCTAGTTGTTATTTTTGTATCCTTAGCACATGTGATAAAAGATGTTTGATGAATACTAATGGTGCTAAGTAAAGTTACAGAAAGAACTGAATGGTCGCATCTCTCAGCTTCCACCTTTGCCCCTCACCCACCCACCCACAAGGTCTGTTATCCATAAAACAGATGAAATAATTCTTTTAAAATATGTCAGATCATGTGACTTCTCTGCTTAAAAATATCTAATAATTCCTTATTTTATTTTCAATAAAATCCAAATCCTACCAGGTCAACAAAGCCTTATCAGAATTTTCCAAACCATGAATCATGGCTCATTTATGGGTCATGAAATTAATTTAGTGGGTCGCACTCAGTATCTTCTTAAAAATAAAATCGAATTGAATATTTAATATTGAATTGAATAAAAAATATTAGAATGCATAGCAAATAAAAATAGTAAATGTTTCACGAAAGTTTTCTTTCAGTTTTAAGAATATGTATGTGATTATAGTATAAAAAAGTATTTGAGTCATCATCCAAATTAAAAAAAAAAAAAGAAAAACCACTATTCCCACTTCCTAACTTCATCACTAATCTCTGTCCTCTGGCACACTCTGCTCCAGCCATACTGCTCTTTTTTGTGTTTTTTTAAATCCTTGACTGGAACATTTTCCTCCAAAACCCACAAAGTTCACACCTTACTTTCTTTAAGTTCAAATGTCATATTCCCTGGAAGAACATTGCTGACCACCTCATGTAAAATAGCCCTACCACCATCTTCATTCTCTTTTTTCCTTATATCACTTTATTTTTCTTCAGAGCTTTTATTAGCAAATGAAATACTATGTACTTCTGTCTCTCTACTAAACTGTAAACTTTATGAGAGCAGCCCAGCTAATTTTTGTATTTTTATAGAGACGGGTTTTCACCATGTTGGCCAGCCTGGTTTCAATCTCCTGACCTCAGGTGATCCACCCACCTCACCTCTTAAAGTGCTGGGATTATAGGCATGAGCCACTGCGCCTGGCCAAAATGTTTCTTTTCTAAAACAATCATATAGCATTGGTTATTAACAACACATTACCTCAAAATCAACTGTTTTCAAAATAAATGAATGGGTTCACTTCATTTGCAAGTACTGTGGCTGTGGTGACCAGGAACCCTCCACCCCCAGCTTTGCCACATGTTTACCCTCCTACATTGCCTTCATAGAACCCTGCCTGTCCTTGAAAACGAGAAGGCAATTGCCACCATTCCCCAGACAGCAAGGCTCAGAATTAACACAAAGGCAGAGAGTGAATTGTCCCAGATTAAGAACACACTCATTGGGTTTGGACACCCAAGAATTCCACAGAGTTTTGAAGAAAAGAAAGATATTCTTAGAGGCTGGGCAGAGTGGCTTACGCCTGTAGTCCCAACACTTTGGGAGGCTGAGGCAGGTGGATTGCTTTAGCTCAGAAGTTTGAGACCAGCCTGAGAGAAATGGTGAAATCCCATCTCTACCAAAAATACAAAAAAATAGCTGGGCATGGTGGTATGCCCCTGTAATCCCAGCTACTCGGGAGGCTGAGTCAGGAGAATCACTTGAACCCAGGAGGTGTAGGTTGCAGTGAGCCAAGATCACACCACTGCACTCCAGCCTGGGCAACAGAGCAAGGCTCCATCAAAAAAGAAGAAAGAAAGAAAAGGGAAGGGAGGGGAAGGGAAGGGGAGGGGTGGTGAAGGGAGGGAAGGGAGAAGGAAAAGAAAGGGAGAAGGAAAAGAAAGAAAGGAGAAAGAAAGAAAAAGAAAGAAAGAGAGAGAGAGAAGGGAGGGAGGGAAGGATGGAAGGAGGGAGGGAGGGAGACAGAAAGAGAGGAAAGGGAAAGGGAAAGGGAATGAAAGGAAGGGAACTGCACCAAAATACCATTTTTTTTCGCCAAATTGTCGGAGATCTAAACATTTGATACCTCATTATTCATGACTGAGCCTGATACGTGTCTCCCTGCAGACTGGAGCTTCTTGCTCTCTATTGCTTTGCACTCCCCACAGTACACAATGCGTAATAGGATCCTAATAAATATTTATTTCTTTCTGATTTTATTGTTTTTTGTTTTGTTTTTGTTTTTTTGAGACAGAGTCTCACTCTCTCGCCCAGGATGGGCCACTGTGCCGGCCTTAATAAATGTTTCTTGAATTGACTCTAGTGAAGAAAAGGAACTCAAAGCCCTGTTAATTGTAGAAGCCATAGCAGGATTCTATAATGATTGCTGGAGTCAAAATGTATTTGTTGAAATTCCAGAAATCCTAAAAGCATTTTTCCTCTCATAAGAATTAGTACAGGCTGGGCACAGTGGTTCACGCCTGTAATCCCAGCAGTTTGGGAGGCTGAGGCAGGCGGATTTGAGGTCAGGAGTTCGAGACCAGCCTAGCCAACATAGTGAAACCCCGTCTCTACTGAAAATACAAAAATGAGCCAGGTGTGGTGGTGGGCACCTGTAATCCCAGCTACTTGGGAGGCTGAGGCAGGAGAATCCCTTGAACTCTGGAGGCAGAGGTTGCAGTGAGTCGAGATCACGCCACTGCATTCCAGCCTGGGTGACAGAGTGAGACTATCTCAAAAAATATATATATATAGTACAATAACCCACTCATCTCTCCCAAATTTAGTCTCTCTCCCTACTCTAATCTCTGTCCACACTGCCATGAAAATTACTTTTTGAAATCTCACAGTTCATTAGGTCTACATTGTACTAAAGACTATTTGGCATTGCTTACACGGTATGAGTATATATGTATATAATTCAAAAGAAACTATTTTTGGCCAGGTGCGGTGGCTCATGCCTGTAATCCCCACACTTTGGGAGGCCAAGGTGGGTGGATCACTTGAGGTCAAGAGTTTGAGACCAGCCTGACCTACAAGGTGAAACGGTCTCTACAAAAAACACAAAAATCTAGGCATTACCATTCAGGACATAGGCATGGGTAAGGACTTCATGTCTAAAACACCAAAAGCAATGGCAACAAAAGCGAAAATTGACAAATGGGATCTAATTAAACTAAAGAGCTTCTGCACAGCAAAAGAAACTACCATCAGAGTGAACAGGCAACCTACAGAATGGGAGAAAATTTTCACAACCTACTCATTTGACAAAGGGCTAATATCCAGAATCTACAATGAACTCCAACAAATTTACAAGAAAAAAACAAACAACCCCATCAAAAAGTGGGCAAGGGACATGAACAGATACTTCTCAAAAGAAGACATTTATGCAGCCAAAAAACACATGAAAAAATGCTCACCATCACTGGCCATCAGAGAAATGCAAATCAAAACCACAATGAGATATCATCTCACGCCAGTTAGAATGGCAATCATTAAAAAGTCAGGAAACAACAGGTGCTGGAGAGGATGTGGAGAAATAGGAACACGTTTACACTGTTGGTGGGACTGTAAACTAGTTCAACCCTTGTGGAATTCAGTGTGGCAATTCCTCAGGGATCTAGAACTAGAAATACCATTTGACCCAGCCATCCCATTACTGGGTATATACCCAAAGGACTAGAAATCATGCTGCTATAAAGACACATGCACATGTATGTTTATTGAGGCACTATTCACAATAGCAAAGACTTGGAACCAACCCAAATGTCCAACAATGATAGAGTGGATTAAGAAAATGTGGCACATATACACCATGGAATACTATGCAGCCATCAAAAATAATGAGTTCATGTCCTTTGTAGGGACATGGATGAAATTGGAAATCATCATTCTCAGTAAACTATCGCAAGTACAAAAAACCAAACACCGCATATTCTCACTCATAGGTGGGAATTGAACAATGAGAACACATGGACACAGGAAGGGGAACATCACACTCTGGGGACTGTTGTGGGGTGGGGGGAGTGGGGAGGGATAGCATTAGGAGATATACCTAATGCTAAATGACGAGTTAATGGGTGCAGCACACCAGCATGGCACGTGTATACATATGTAACTAACCTGCACATTGTGCACATGTACCCTAAAACTTAAAGTATAATAATAATACAATTAAAAATAATAATAATAATAATAATAAACACAAAAATTAGCCAGGCGTGGTGGCGCGAGCCCATAATCACAGCTACCGGGAGGTGGAGGTTGCAGTGATCCCAGATTGTGCCACTGCACTCCGGCCTGGGCGACAGAGTGTGATTCTGTCTCAAAAAAAAAAAAAAAAAATTTTTTTTAATTTCATGCCTGTAGAATAAAGTCTGAAGTATGGGACAGGAGGTCATTTTACATTCTTGTTCCAAACAATCTTTCCAGGCACATCTCCTGCCACTGCCTTCCAACCACTCTTGTCCTCCACCTCTTCTCAATTCTAATTCCCCCCATCTATTTTCTTTCCCAGACTAAATATGCATGTTCACTTCTCTAATTCTTTGGAATTCCCTCTGGTAGAAAAGCTCTCCCTTTAAGTCCCACCCCACTGCACCATTTGTCAAAGCTCTACTCTTCTTTAAGGTCCAATTCAGATATCGAATCTTCTCTCTATATACACATACTCCAGTGTGGTCAGAATTTATTATCCATTCTTTTATGTTTCTATAGCCCTTCATTTATACATCTCTTCTAGCTTTGAAATCTCTGCCTTTTTGTTCATTGTGCTTATTTTTCATTTATTCAACAGTCATTCAAAAAATATTTGTCTACTATATTCCAGGTGCTGGTATCTGTTTTAAAAAGACAAACATAGGTTCCTCCACCACTAAAACAGTCTTCTAAGTCCTCATGGAGTTCAGATTCTACTTGTAAGTTCTGAGCTTTTTGGATGTCAATATTGATAGGGACAGCAGATAGCCAAGGGTCCCTGGGGAAACCCTGGCTGCCTTCAAGCCTAAAACCAGACTGCTGGTCCCGGATGAAGCCTGCCCTTTCCTGACTGATTCTCCCTGCATAATGCCCACCTACGCCCTGGGAGGACAGGGTGGAGCCTCGCGAAGTTCAGGCTGTTTGCAGGTGGAGGAGCCTGGCCTCCTCAGTTCCTGTGTGGTGACTTGGCATTCAATCTGTGAGGCGGGAAACCTGCTATCAGGACTCTTTCTCACTTTGCTGAGAATTCCTCTTTCCTTTTTTTCTCTTCACCGAATAAACCCTATAATGTGTGTGCCTGCCTAAATTTTCCTGATCGTGTATCGAGAACCTGGTTTTTCTACAATAGTATCACCTTCCCCAGTACCAAACAATTTCCTTCCTGTATAGAGCAGGCACTCTACAGCTATGACTGCCTGTTTCTCCTTTCCCTAGATATCTGTTTGTCTAAAATTACAAGGTGTAGGCACCAGCAGCGACAGAGGGCTCAGGCGTGGTGGGTTGGGTGGGGGCCCGCTGAACTAACCAGCGGCATTTCAGCTCATTTACCCCCGCCCATCAAAACCCTGGAGCCAGGTCCGCTCAGCCGACCGTCACCATGACCAACACAGATAGCGAGGGCGGAAACCTCCGCCACCAGCTGGACGGCAACAAACAAGACCTGAGCCTCAGCAACCTGGATGAAGACCCGGTCAAGGAGCGGGCTGCCCTTCCAAAGACCATCACACTGGATCTGTTTTGTAATAAATGACTATTGTGCCGGGCACGGTGGCTCACGCCTGTAATCCCAATACTTTGAGACGCCGAGGAGGACGGATCACCTGAGGTCAGAAGTTCAAGACCAGCCTGACCAACATGGAGAAACCCTGTCTCTACTAAAATACTAAAAAAATTTGCCAGGCGTGGTGGTGCATGCCTGTAATTCCAGCTACTCGGGGGGCTGAGGCAGGAGAATCGCTCGAACCTGGGAGGCCGAGGTTGCAGTGAGCCGAGATTGTGCATTGCACTCCAGCCTGGGCAACAAGAGTGAAACTCCATCTCAAAAAAATAAATAATGACTATTCTCCCGTCGGATTTCTGTGGCCTCACACACCTGGCGAAGCTAGACCTTAGAAAGAACAAGCCACAGCAGCCACCAGCAGACTTGGGCCGTTTGGTCAACCTCCAGCACCTGGCTCTCCTCAACAACAGGCTGGTCACCTTGTCGTCAGCTTTGCTCAGCTGAAGAACCTGAAGTGGCTGGACCTGAAGGATAACCTCTGGATCCCAGCCTGGCCAAGGTGGCAAGTGACTGCTTGGGTGAGAAGCCAAGGAAACAGCATGCAAACAAAGCATCACAACACATGAAGGCTGTACAGCCAGACCACAAGTGGGAGAGGCAGCAGGGTTGGGAGTAGAACGAGAGGCAGAGGAGAAGTATGAGGCAAAGCAGCAAGCTAAGGAAGCTCAGGAGAGGAAATGCGGAAGCGGGAGAAGGCAGAAGAGAAGGAGTGCCGGAGAAAGGAGTATGATGCCCTCAAAGTAGCCAAGCAGGAGCAGATGATATCTACCAAGGAAACAAATCAGACCCCCAAATCTAAGTCCGAATCCTGCCCCTGCAAGCCACTCCCCCGGCAGCACACTCATTTCTGGGCTGTGCTGAAACTGCTGCTGCTGCTGCTGTTGCTTTTGCTTTGTGCAGCGGGGGTGTTGGTTGCTTGTCGGGTGACACAGCTACAGCAGCTGCCCCTCTGTGTCCGGAATAATGGGTTCCTGGTCTTGCTGACTTCAAGAATGAAGCTGCGGACCCTCGCGGTGTTACAGTTCTTAAAGATGGTGTGTCCGGAGTTTGTGCTTTCAGATGTTCAGATGCGTCCGGAGTTTCTTCCTTCTGGTGGGTTTGTGGTCTCACTGACTTAAGAAGTGAAGCGCACACCTTCACTGTGAGTGTTACAGCTCTTAAAAACAGCGCATCTGGAGTTGTTCGTCCCTCCCAATGCGTTTGTTCGTAGTCTCACTGGTTTCAAGAGTGAAGCTGCAAACCTTCAAGGTGAGTGTTACAGCTCATAAAGGCAGCGTAGACCCAAAGAGTGAGCAGCAGTAAGATTGATTGCAAAAAGAGAAAGAACAAAGCTTCCACAGAAGGGGATCTAACCGGGTTGCTGCTGCTGGCTCGGGCAGCCTGCTTTTATTCCCTTATCTGGCCCCACCCACATCCTGATGATTCGTCCATTTTACAGAGAGCTGATTGGTCCATTTTACAGAGAGCTGATTGGTCCGTTTTGACAGGGTGCTGATTGGTGCATTTACAATCCCTGACCTAGACACAGAGTGCTGATTGGTGTATTTACAATCCTCTAGCTAGACATAAAAGTTCTCCAAGTCCCCACTAGATTAGCTGGACACAGAGCACTGATTGGTGTGTTTACAAACCTTGAGCTAGACACAGAGTGCTGATTGGTGCGTTTACAAACCTTGAGCTAGACACAGAGTGCTGATTGCTGCATTTACAAACCTTGAGCTAGACACAGAGTGCTGATTGGTGCATTTACAATCCTTTAGCTAGACATAAAAGTTCTCCAAGTCCCCACCAGATTAGCTAGATACAGAGTGCTGATTGGTGCATCCACGAACCCCGAGCTAGACACAGAGTGCTGATTGGTGCATATACAATCCTCCAGCTAGACATAAAAGTTCTCCAAGTCCCCACCCAACTCAGGAGCCCAGCTGGCTTCACCTAGTGGATCCCGCGCCAGGGCCATGGGCGGAGCTGCCCACCAGTCACGCACCCACACTCCTCGACCCTTGGCGATGGGACCGGGCACTGTGGAGCAGGCAGCAGTGCCCGTCAGGGAGGCTCAGGCCACTTGGGAGCCCACCGCGTGGGGGCTCGGGCATGGCGGGCTGCAGGTCCTGAGCCCTGCCCCACGGGGAGGTGGCTGAGGCCCGGTAAGAATTCAAGCCGGGCGCGGACAGGCCAGCAGTGCTGGGGGACCCGGTGCCCCCTCCGCAGCTGCTGGCCCGGATGCTAAGCCCCTCATGGCCCAGGGCCAGTGGCGCTGTCAGGCTGCTCCGAGTGTGGGGCCCGCCGAGCCCACGCCCACCCGGAACTGGTGCTGGCCCGCGAGCATGCAGCCCTGGTTGCCACCCGCGCCTCTCCCTCCACACCTCCCTGCACGCAGAGGGAGCCAGCTCCAGCTTCAGCCAGCCCAGAGAGGGGCTCCCACAGTGCAGTGGTGGGCTGAAGGGCTCCTCAAGTGCAGCCAGAGCAGATGCCAAGGCCGAGGAGGCACCGAGAGCAAGTGAGGGCTGCTAGCACATTGTCACCTCTCACCTTTGCACCAGCATGAACACCATCTATGACAATGTGGTCCAGGGTCTGCACCACCATGAGATCCTCCAGACCGACTCTCAGCAGTGAGCTTGTCCCCAGCACCTGCTGCCTCCCAGCCTTGGAGCTTGGATTCCTACGGAATTGGGCTCTGCTGGACACAAACTCTTTTTAGCATCAGACCTACCTGCCATCATCAAATGGCTGCTGATTGGTACTTGAGACCTCCTCTTTGTAGGACTTCTTCGTTCCTTAGTCAGGGTTTCCGGGTGGAATGAGGAGAAATGGGAGGTGGTGGGGGACAGTTACCTGCATGCCTAAAGGAATAGGCTTGGGGGTGGGGAGAAAGAAAACATAGCCATTTCTAGTTATTACACAAAGCTGTGTAAAGGCTCATTTCTACTAAATGGTCAGCTGTCACCAAAAAAAAAAAAAGTGTCATGAGACCTTTATGAAACATGCCAAGAGGGTATGGGAATTATCTAACTATTTTGAAGGAATCTAAGTAATTAAACAAAAAATGCCACTGTCCTAACTAATAGCAGTTAACCAACTCATAATAGGAGTCACCCAGAGAATTTTTTATCATCTAGAAATAATGGCTTGTTTCATTACTGGATGATGATGCCTCTCGAGTCTTTATTATGCACCAGGCACTGTCTGAGAGCTTTCAGTATTCACTCATTTAATCTTCTCAACAACTCTAAGTAGTATGTTATCTCTTTTTCAAAAAAAAAAAAATAGATATGGAAACAGAACGACGAGTTAAATTCCTTGCCCAAGATAACAAACCTGGCAAGGGATGGAGCTGGCATTTGAACTCAGGGAGGCTAGCTTCAAATTCTGTGTTCTCCACTACACATTAATGATGTAGACAGTGAAAATCTTTCCCAATGTGTGATAGACTAAAATCATTGATAGATGATTACTAATGCAAGAAGCCTGTTACACAAGTGGTTGTAATTTCTGTTGGGCTCTTTATATGTAAGGAATAGAGATGTATTCTGTTTATTCAAAGTAGTGTAACATGAGGAAGGATAGCAATATAAGTTAACACATACACAGAACTCAGGGAAAGCAGGAATCACTTAGAATCTGCCTCATAGAGCCAGAAACTAGAAGGCCATTGAGATTTTTAAACTTCCCTAGGGACCTGAGAAGCAGGACTTTATGAATTTTTCTTACTCTAACATTCCACCATTAACATATCTGCTCCTGTCTGACCCCTTCTTTTACTGTTATCAACTAGTTTTCTTTTCATTCTTCTCAGTTAAATCCCTGAGAAGAATCTCATTGAATCAGCACAAAAATACTTAGATGGAGCGTTTTTTCCCAGGCCCACTCCTGAAGAACTAGCATGCCATGGCTGACTGTGCTTGAGTCCAATTCCCTCTCTAGCCAACCAACGAAAGGCTGGAAGGAGGGAAAGGACAAGGTCACTTTGTCCAAAACAGTTGAGCTGATGCAAGATCTGGGCATGGGTAGCTTCCATGGAAAAGTGCCATTTGCGGGGCAGACACCCTTGTACAAGAATCTCATAGCCTGGCGCGGTGGCTTTTGCCTGAATCCCAGCACTTTGGAAGGCCGAGGTGGGCGGATCACCTGAGGTCAGGAGTTCGAGACCAGCCTGACCAACGTGGTGAAACTCCATCTCTACAAAAAATGCAAAAATTAGCTGGGTGTGGTGGCAGGTGCCTGTAATCCCAGCTACTCAGGAGGCTGAGGCAGGAGAATCACTTGAACCTGGGAGATAGAGGTTACAATGAGCAGAGATTGCATCATTGCACTCCATCCGGGGTGACAGAGGGAGACTCCGTCTCAAAAAAATAAAAATAATCTCATGCTGGTCAGGCACGGTGGCTCACGCCTGTAATCTCAGCACTTTGGGAGGCCAAGGCAGGCAGATCACTTGAGGTCAGGAGCTCACGACCAGCCTGGCCAACATGGTGAAACCCCATCTCTAATAAAAATACAAAAAAATAGCCAGTGTGGTGGCAGGCCCTTGTAGTCCCAGCTACTTGGGAGGCTGAGGCACAAGAATCACTTGAACCTGGAAGGTGGCGGTTGCAGTGAGCAGAGATCCTGCCACTGCACTCCAGCCTGGGTGACAGAACAAGACCCTGTCTCAAAAAAAAATAAAAATAAAAAAGAAGAATCTCATGCCTTGTATAAGAATTAAGAATGTGTGGTCATTACCTTCAATATCAGCATAGATTTAGAGACTTTTGTTTATAATAAAATACTTAATATGTTTGGAAGCTTTATAAACTCTCATCTGAATTACTACAATTGCCTGCCAACTGTGTTCTTCTTTCCACCCTAGGTTCCTTATCATCTATTCTCCGTTCATAACACAGCCATAGTGATCCTTCTGAAGTATCTCAGACATCTCAACCCCCACCGCCCCATGACCTCTCCATCATCACACTCCAAGTAAAAGCATCTTGACAATGGCCTACAAAGTGTACATGATCAGCCGGGTGTCGTGGCTCACACCTGTAATCCCAGCACTTTGGAAGGCTGAGGCAGGCAGATCACTGGAGGTCAGGAATTCGAGACCAGCCCAGCCAATACGGTGAAACCCCATCTCTACTAAAAATACAAAAATTAGCAGGGCCGTGGTGGCATATTCCTGTAGTCCTAACTACTCAGGAGGCTGAGGCAGGAGAATCATTTGAACCTGGGAGGCAGAGTTTGCAATGAGCAGAGATCGGCCACTGCACTCCAGCCTGGGTGACGAGACTGTGTCTCAAAAAAAAAAAAAAAAAACGAACAGCGTACACGATGGCATGCCCTCTCACCTCACTGACTGGATTGCCTCCCCATCACTCTGCCCAGGAAATGGGCCTTCTCACAGTTTCTCAAACATACCAAGCACATTCCCACCCCCAGAGCTTAATCTGTCTCCCTCTACCCTGCCATAATATTTAAGAACTTCACACCCGATATCATTTATTAATTTATTATGCTTATTTTCTGCCTCCTTCTGCTAGAATATAAGTTTCACGAGGTCAAGGATTTTGTTTACTAATGTAACCTCTTCAGTAGAACAGCAACGAGCACATAGTATGCACCCAATACAATGTTTGTTGAGTGAATAAATTTGCCATCAATTATGTCAGGCATTATCATTCTATTTCCTAACCTATGAGTTTGGAAAGATTTCTAACATGACCTTGAGCTTTTCAATTCATGCTGGCTGTTAAGTTGATGTGAGTTGGTGGTCTTACTTGACCCAAGAAAAATTCAGTATAGTTGAAAAAAGTACGGCCGGGAGCAGTGGCTCATGCCTGTAATCCCAGCACTTTGGGAGGTTGAGGCAGGTGGATCACCTGAGGCTGGGAGTTTGAGACCAGCCTGCCCAACTTGGAGAAATCCTGTCTCTACTAAAAATACAAAATTAGCCAGGCGTGGCAGCGGGAGCCTGTAATCCCAGCTACTCAGGAGGCTGAGGCAGAAGAATCACTTGAACCCAGAAGGCGGAGGTTGCAGTGAGCCGAGATCGTGCCATTGCACTCCAGCCTGGGCAAAAGGAGTGAAACTCCGTCTCAAAAAAATAAAAAAAAGTTAAGCTCAACAAGAATCACTTTAGCATTGGATAGCAGTTAACAGCAAAACAAGTTTGTTTGTTCGTTTTTGGAAATCTTGCTAAACTAATGCAGACTCTGCTGTCAGTGTGCTTAATGATAGCAGTCTTTCTGTTTTTATAAACAGTTGTGGAATGGAATATCTGCTAAATGTGAGGGCTGGCATGTCTCTACCTCAATAAAGTTCTGGCTTTTTTGACATCTATTGTGACCACTCAGGGGCCTTTTTAATTTATGTTTGGAGTCTCAGCTGCATGTTTAGTTTGGGTTGCCAGAAGTCTGACTGCCAAATAAGCAGTGTTGCTATATTTAGAAATGAAATAGTAGTCTACAAAATAGAATATCTGGTGTTGCTACCTTACTTGGCTCTATGTTACTGGGATTAACTTGGGATTTTTAAAAGTTAGTAATATGTATATGAAATAACTATTTTGAATATCTTAGTAAAGATGAAAAGTTATGTCTAGCAAGATTTACTGTCCAGGTAAATACAATCTTTATAGTGTTCTTAAATCTATTTCCCTGTTAATCTATCCTAATGACTATAAGGAGTCAAAATAACTGTTAGCATCCTATTCATTTTTCAGAATATTCTTGTCACAATCTTGGAATTTCTATTACTTTGGAAACTATAAATATAATAAATATTACAATAACTTTTATGTCAAAATCTTTCATTTATTTGTGCCTCTAACTTTTGGGCAGTCTTCATGAAACTCCCTATTTGAGTTAGTTTGTAGATGCTAATTTCAGGTATGGAATGCTATGAAACATGTTATTGATAAATGATGGCACTTCTCCATAACTCAAAGTAGGAAATCCAATAAGTTGTCCAACAAAATTTAGATGCCATCCTACAAGAAACTCAAAGAGCCTAGTGAATTATATTTGTCAGCAATACTCATCTGATCCTCATAGTTCCATAAAAGAATGCTTCTTTCATTAAAATATTATTTTGTATAGCTGTGCCTCATAAAATAATAATATTTCATCTCAGAATGAGGTGCTTTTAAATTAAGAACAAAACAATCTCTCCTTCAAGTTACAAAGTACTTGGCAAACCTTCTGGATAAAAGACATCGTGCTAATATAGAACATTACTATCTCACTATGTTATTTTACAATGTCCTAAGTAAATTTTTGTGATACGAGGAAAATATAAAACAAAAAAGGCTCACCATGTACAAAGAGGACAACTGGACATCTTATACTTTTATATCAGAGAATCAGCTATTCAGATTGGTTTGAAAAGCTAAAATTTAGCTTATACCTAAATCTCCCATGAGTTCATCCTTATTTACTAAACATCATATGAAAGGTTAAGTATTTTAAGCATGAGTCATAGGGACAATTTTCTAGGGCATTTCAAACAAAATCTATGAAAAATTAACAAGCTATCACGGAGGGTGTCTCAGGGATCCTACTCTGCCCCTCCCTGTCTCTGGAAAGGGAGGGAGGGAGAGAAGACAGGCAGGCCCAACAAAAAAGTTAACAAATTTGGTCCAGTTACATGGCATATTAAATCCACATTTTTTTATTTTTTGTTATTGTTGTTTTTGTAGTTTTCTTCTTATTCTTTTTGTTTTGTTTCTTTTTTCTTCTTTTTTTTCATTTTTGTTAAAATTCACATTTTTATCTTGACTTCTACCCCAAATAGAGTCTGCCTTCTGTGTCATGGATTTCACATTTGCAGATTCAACCAACCATGGACCAAAAATACTCAGAAAAAAATAAATAAATAACTCAGAGGTTAAAAGTGTGTTTAACAAGATAAAATAGAAAAGAAAAAATAACAATATAACAACAAAAAATACAAATTTTTAAGTACAGTATAACAACTATTTGTATAGCATTTTACACTGTATTTGATATTATAAGTAATCTAGAGATGAGTTAAAGTATATTGGAAGGATGTAACTGGGTTATATGCAAATACTACGCCATTTTATATAAGGAACTTGAGTTCTGGGGATTTTGGTATCTGCCAGTGGCAGGATTGCGGATAGGTCCTGGAACCAATGCCCTGCAGACACAGAGAGACAACTGTACCTATAAAATGACAGTTATGAAATTTTAAATAAATAAACTCACCAGGACAGCAGAGAAAGAGAGAGCCAACATAAAAGCAAAGGAGGAAAAGCATAAAAGAAAAGGACAGGCTGGGCGCGGTGGCTCCTGCACTTTGGGAGGCCGAGGCGGGCGGATCACAAGGTCAAGAGATCAAGACCATCCTGGCCAACATGGTAAAACACTGTCTCTACTAAAAATACAAAAACTAGCCGGGCGTGGTGGTGGGTGCCTGTAGTCCCAGCTACTCAGGAGGCTGAGGCAGGAGAATCACTTGAACCTAGGAGGCAGAGGTTGCAGTGAGCCGAGATCACACCACTGCACTCCAGCCTGGCAACAGAGTGAGACTCCGTCAAAAAAAAAAAGAAAAGAAAGAAATAATCTGGTATAATGGTGACTAGAAATTCAAAATGGCAATTGTTCAAAATTCCTAGAAAACAACCAGTCCAAACTGGATTAAGAAGATAAAAGAAAGGGTATCCCCCCAGAGAAAGAAAGCAAAAATGAGTATCTGATGTTTGAGGCTATTCAGAAAAGATTTTTCAGTCGTAGGTAGTTTCAGGATAAAATAGTGGTTGGATCCTAAGAAACAACAGAAACAAAACACTAACACTGAACAATACTAAATAGAATATACAACTAGTTGAACAAGTAATGTAAGCCACTATGTGGCTTAGCTGAAAATAATGAGCTGTCACATAATAACATAAACACAATTATTTATCAAATGAAAACATACCCTTTTTAGGCAATGTATGAGACATGGAGAAGCATGTATCTGA
The DNA here is from genome assembly GCF_029289425.2 of Pan paniscus. NCBI lineage: Eukaryota > Metazoa > Chordata > Mammalia > Primates > Hominidae > Pan > Pan paniscus. The sequence goes on from NC_073254.2 coordinate 78,312,984, forward strand.
ATGTGTGTGTGAGAGAGAGAGTCCGAGAAAAAGAACAAAGTCCTCATCTTCCTTAGTAGAAAACCAATTAATAATGTCTACAATTGAAAAATGGCCAGGCATGGTGGCTCACGCCTGTAACCCCAGCACTTTGGGAGGCTGAGGCAGGTGGATCACATGAGGTCAGGAGTTCTAGACCAGCCTGGCCAACATGGTGAAACCCCATCTCTACTAAAAAATGCAAAAAAAAAAAAAAAAAAAAATTAGCCAGGCATGGTGGTGAGCACCTGTAATCCCAGCTACTCAGGAGGCTGAGGCAGGAGAATTGCTTGAACCTGGGAGGCAAAGGTTGCAGTGAGCAGAGATTGCACACTGCACTCCAGCCTGGGTGACAGAGTGAGACTTCATCACAAAAATAAATAATAAATAAATAAATAAAATTTAAAAATAAGCAAGGTGTGGTGGCAGGCCCTGTAATCCCAGCTACTCAGGAGGCTGAGTCAGGAGAATCTCTTGAATCCGGAGGCAGAGGTTGCAGTGAGCCAAGATTGTGCCACTGAACTCAAGCCTGGGCAACAAGAGCAAAACTAAACTCCACCTCAAAAAAAAAAAAAAGAAAAATAATTTTTTAAAAAACGTTAGTAAACATGTTATCTACGAACATAAAGGTAAATAAAAAAGCAAAAAACAAGAACAAAACAGCTAAAAATTGAAAAAGATTGTAATGGTTTTTTTTTTTTTAGACTGAGTCTTGCTCTGTGGCCCAGACTGGAGTGTAGCGGGGCAGTCTTGACTCACTGCAACCTCCACCTCCTAGGTTCAAGTGATTCTCTTGTCTCAGCCACCTGAGTAGCTGGGACTGCAGGCACACGCCATCACACCTGGCCAATTTTTTATATTTTTGGTAGAGATAAGGTTTCACCATGTTGCCCAGGCTGGTCTCGAACTCCTGAGCTCAGACAATCCCCCTGGCCTTGGCCTCCCAAAGTGCTAGGATTACAGGTGTGAGCCACCACACCCGGCTGTAATGGTTTTCAAGAAAGCAAAAATCAAAAGGGACAGGGCACTCCTTTTTTATGTCTAGTAATACTATTTTAAATGTTTTCATTGATTAAAATAAATTTAAAATTAAAAAACAGCTAAATGAAAAAAAGACAGCTAAATGAAAAAAATTATACACTGTTGGTGGGAGTGTAAATTAGTTCAACCATTGTGGAAGACAGTGTGATGATTCCTCAAAGATCTAAAAATAGAAATACCATTGGACCCAGCAATCCCATTACTGGATATACACTCAAAGGAATATAAATCATTCTATTATAAAGACACATACATGTGTATATTCATTGCAGCACTATTCACAATAGCAAAGAAGACATTAATTCAACATAAATGCCCATCAAAGATAGACTGGGTAGAGAAAATGTGGTACATATACAACATGGAACACTATGCAGCTGTATAAAAGAATGAGATCATGTCCTTTGCAGGGACATGGGTGGAGCTAGAGGCCATTATCCTTAGCAAACTAACGCAGGAACAGAAAACCAAATACCACATAGTTGTATCTCTCACTTGTAAGTGGGAGTTAAATGATGAGAACACATGGAAACATAGAGGGGAACAACACAAACTGGGGCCTATTAGAGGGTGGAGGGTAGGAGGAGCGAGAGGATCAGGAAAAATAACTAATGGGTACAAGGCTTAATAACTGGGTGATGAAATAATCTGTACAACAAACTCCCATGACACAAGTTTACCTATGTAACAAACCTGCATATGTACCTCTGAATGTAAAATAAAAATTAATTTAAAAAAAAGAAAAAAGTAACATAAAAAAATGCATACATATATCTTATGCATCAATTGAGACGGTCATACAATTTTTCATCTGTTGATGTGGTGTATTATTTTGATGGATTTAAAATTTTTAAACTAAATTTAAATTCCTAGAATAAACTCACTTGGACATGATCTATTACTTTTTATATATCACTGAATTTAATTCTGTAATACTTCGGATTCCATTGATTAGAAGGAAAAAAATACTCTGTTAAGAATTTTTGCATCTTTGTTTATGAGAAATATTAGAATTTTGTTTTCTTGTCTTTTTTTTTTTTTTTTTTTTAAGGTCTTCATTAGAGTAATGCTGGTCCCATAAAGTGAGTTGGGACATGATCTCTCCTTTTTTATTTTCCGGAAGAGTTTGTGGAGAATTAGTATTTTTTCTTTAAATCAAATGTTTGGTAGGTTTCGCCAAACTGTCTGAGCCTGGAGTTTTCTTTGTTGGTTTTTCGTTTGTTTGTTTATTATTCTTTATTTTAGAGACAGGATTGTCCTCTGTCACCTAGACTGGAGTACAGTGGCGCAATCATAGCTCGCTGCAACCTCAAGCTCGTGGGCTGAAGCAATACTCCTGCCTCAGCCTCTGGAGTTGCTGGGATTACAGGCATGAGCCGCCACACCCAGCAACCTGGGGTTTCTTTGCAGAAAAATTTTTCACTGTGACTTTTATGGATTTTATTAGGCTATTCAGATTTTCTGTCTCTTCTTGAGTAAACTCTGGTAGTTTGTGACTTCAAAGGAATTTGCAAAGCTCATCTGTTTTCAAATATATTGAAAAAAATTCATAATATATTTATTTTTTTTAAGTATTTGTAGGAAATGTAATGATGTCCCCGATTTTATTCCTAATATTGGTATGTTATCTTTCTCTCTCTCTCTCTCTGTCTCTCTCTTTTCTGTCAGTCTGGCTACAAGTTTATCAGTTGTATTCATCTTTGCAAAGAAGTAGTGTTGCATTCCATTTTTTTTTTCTGCTTTCTATCTTATTGATTTCATCTCTTATTTTTATTACTTTCTTCTTTATGCCTACTTTAGCCTTAATTTGCCCCTTTTTTTCTAGTATGTTAAGATTGAAGCTTGGATCATTAATGTGAGATCTTTCTTCTTTTTGAATATATGCATTTAATGTTAGAACTTTCCAACCAAGTGCTGTTTGGGTCACATTAACAAATCCTAATAGGTTTTGTTTTCATTTGGTTTCATTCAAAATATTTTATAATTTTAACTATGGTATCTTCTTTGACTCATATTTTATTAAAAGCATAGTGTTTAGTTTTTTAATATTTGGAGATTTTTAATATATCTTTCTGTAATTAATTTCTATTTCTGTTTTCTTTTGGCCAGAGAACATACATTGTATTATTTTATCTCAATTCAGTTAAGTTTAATGAGATTTGTATGGCCTGGAATATAGTCTATCTTGGTGAATGTTACATTTGCACTTGAAAAGAATATGTACTCTGCTGCTGTTACATGGAGTTTTCTATAAATAAACAGATCATGTTGGTTGTCTTCTATGTCCTTTCTAATTTTCTCTCTATGTGTTCTATTAGTTACTAAAAAAAAAAACAGAGTTGATATATACAACTACAATTGTAGATTTATATATTTCTCCTTTCAGTTCTCTAAGTGTTTTACTTCAGGTATTTAGGAGCTCTGTTTTTAGTGCATATACACTTAGGATTGCTAGGTCTTCTTCAACTGATCCCTTTATTGTAATGTAATGTTCTTCATTATCCCTGGTAATATTTTTTATCATAATGTCAACTCTGATTTTAATAGAACCACCCTGCTTTTTTTTGTTGTTTGCATGGTATATTGTTTTCTGTTCTTTTACTTTGAACAAACGTATGTCATTATAATTTTTTCTTTTTTTGAGACGGAGTCTCGCTCTGTTGCCCAGGCTGGAGTGCAGTGGCGCGATCTCGGCTCACTGCAAGCTCCGCCTCCCGGGTTCACACCATTCTCCTGCCTCAGCCTCCCAAGTAGCAGGAACTACAGGCGCCAGCCACCACGCCCGGCTAATTTTTTGTATTTTGTTTAGTAGAGACAGGGTTTCACTGTGTCAGCCAAGATGGTCTCGGTCTCCTGACTTCGTGATCCACCCGCCTCAGCCTCCCAAAGTGCTGGGATTACAGGCGTGAGTCACCGTGCCCGGCCGTCATTATAATTAATCCTCAAAACAATTCAATACACTAGGTACAGTTATTATCCCCAATTTACATGTAGGAAAACTGATACAGAGCATTCAATACTGCCCCTTGCTGCCTCTCCATTCAGCCTGTTTCCAGAGCTTTTAGTGTTCTCCTGATGCTACTTCTCAAATATGTTCAGATTTTAATATTTTTAGTGTCTTTTTTATTCATTTACCATCTAATGTAAATTAAATACTCAAAATAATGTGTGTTTTTTCCTGTCACCGTTATGGGACCACAGTAAGGCTATTAGCATTTTGCATGAGGGAAGTTTAAATACAGATTGAAACACTTTTAATTTCCTTGGATAGGTACTGGAGAAAAAATAAATTCTTACCACATTTCTATGGACACCAATATTAAACCCCAGTTCTTTTTTGATTCCCAGTTGACTAATTTCAGCTTAAGTAAACTAGTAATTTAGTCGTTAACAGATAAGAGGCTTGAGGCCAGCTCTATACTAGAAGTTTTTACATTTTCTTTTTTTTTTTTTTTTTTTTTTTTGAGACAGAGTCCTGTTCTGTCACAAGGGCTGGAGTGCAGTGGCGTGATCTCAGCTCACTGCAAACTCTGCCTCCCGGGTTCAAGCAGTTCTCTGCCTCAGCTTCCCAAGTAGCTGAGATTACAGGCGCCCGCCACCATCCCCAGCTAATTTTTGTATTTTCAGTAGAGATGGGGTTTCACCATTTTGGCCAAGCTGCTCTTGAACTCTTGACCTCGTGATCCATCTGCCTCAGCCTCCCGAAGTGCTGGGATTACAGGCGTGAGCCACCGCGCCTGGCCCTACGTTTTCTTTTTTTCTTTTTCTTTTTTTTTTTTTTTTTCAGACGTAGTCTTTGTCTGTCACCCAGGCTGGAGTGTAATGGCAATCTCTGCTCGCTGCAACCTCCACGTCCTGAGTTCAAGTGTTTCTCCTGCCTCAGCCTCCCAAGTAGCTGGGATTACAGGCACCTGCCACCACGCCCAGCTAATTTTTGTATTTTTGGTAGAGACAGGGTTTCACCACGTTGGCCAGGCTGGTCTTGAACTTGTGACCTCAGGTGATCCAGCCACCTTGGCCTCCCAAAGTGCTGGGATTACAGGCGTGAGCCACCACGCCTGGCCAAGTTTTTACATTTTCTATAAGGAAGTTAGACACAACATCCCACCAATAAAACCAACTGGATCTCAGTTACAAGGAAAAAACAAATAGCTCAGCGCATTCTGAGCTATGTGAGACATGCAAACTTTATCCAGTTCAGAAAGACAGGAATATGGGACTTCACTCTCCCTATCCTCCCACACCAGCACCCATGCCCAAGGGCAATTTCTGAAAGGGATTTTGTTTCTGACCAAACTGCCTCACCCATTATCTTCAGGTACCTGGGATTTGTGATACAAAGAACAATGCATAGCCAATCAATAGCTTAAGCTATTTTAATATAAATTCTCGTAAAACAACTTAGAAATCACCTCTTCTTTTTTCATTTAAAAACTCATTTGTGAGTGGGGCGAGGTGGCTCACTCCTGTAATCCTAGCACTTTGGGAGGCCGAGGCGGATGGATCACCTGGGGTCAGGAGTTTGAGACCAGCCTCACCAACATGATGAAACCCCATCCCTACTATAAATACAAAATTAGGTGGGCACAGTGGCATGTGCCTGTAATCCCAGCTACTTGGGAGGCTGAGTCAGGAGAATCACTAGAACCCGGGAGGCAGAGGTTGTAGTGAGCTGAGATCGCATCATTGCACTCCAGCCTGGGCAACAAGAGTGAAACTCCGTCTCAAAATAAAAATAAAAATAAATAAAAACTCATCTGTGGCCCAGAGGCACAGTGGCTCAGGATTATCATCCCAGCACTTTGGGAGGCTGAGGCAGGAGGATCACTAGAGCCCAGGAGTTCAAGACCACACTGGGCAACACAGCGAGACCCTGTCTCAAAAAGAAAAAAAATTAACTTTTGATTATTAAAAACAAGGGCCAGGTGAAGTGGCTCACGCCTGTAATCCCAGCACTTTGGGAGGCTAAGGTGGGTGGATCACGAGATCAGGAGTTCGGGACCAGCCTGGCCAACATAGTGAAACCCCGTCTCTACTAAAAATACAAAAAAATTAGCCAGGTCTGATGGTGGGCACCTGTAATCCCAGCTACTTGGGAGGCTGAGGCAGGAGAATCCCTTGAATCCGGGAGGTAAAGGTTGCAGTGAGCCAAGATCACGCCACTGTACTCCAGCCCTGGGGACAGTGGGAGACTCCATCTAAAAAAAAAAGTAAAAGTTAAAAAATTAAAACTCACTTGTAACTTCTGCTAATTGGAGCATATCTTCAGGGCACCTTGAGTCTATACTCCCAGGTTGCAGACCTCAAACTTGGCAGAAATATATATATATACATATACATACATACATTTTTTTTTTTTTTTTGGTAGAGACGAGGGTCTCCCCATGTTGCCCAGACTGGTCTCAAACTCCTAGACTCAAGCGCCCCTCAGCCTCCCAAAGTACTGGGATTACAGCCATGAGCCACCACACAAACGATCTTCTTGTTTGCCTCAGTTTTTTTGTTCAGGTTGACAGTTATTAGTTCATGTCACAGAAGAGAGTAAACCTGTAAGTTGTGCTCCCTGGAATATACCACACTGCCCCTCATACTCAATAGAGCCTCCTCATTCTGCAGCAGCTCCTTAGAGCTTGGGCTATGGGTCTGTCACCAGACATAGCCTCTGTTCCTAACAGACTGAAAATTCTGGCACTGGCCAAAGAACAAGAGGCTTAGGAGCCATTTTATAGCACCCCCTTCATCAAAGCAGAGAAGGGAAGAAAGCAGAGAAGGGAAGAAATTCTTTGCCACTAGATCAGGCTCCAAGCACATTGTTGCAGGCTTCTCTGAATGAGTTACTCAAGGAATTCTGTAGGCTTTACCCTGAGCAAAAGTTTCCAACAAAACAGTTCAGAGGTCCTGAACCTCTACCCATTTCATCGTACTGCTTCTCCACCTTAATATGGAGAAAACAACCTTATTCAAAAGTCAAAATGCTTGACCTCATTAAGGAATGCTGCTCACCTGGAGCATTCCCCTCATTCTCACCCTCATCATTTAGAGACCATTGATATTTTAAATGCCTAACAAGTGGTTGCTTAGTCCACACTACACCAAATATTGGTTTGACTGATTTTCTTTCATACTGTTATTTTGTCATCTTGTAGATATATTTCTACTTTCTAAAAATATAGTTTGGACCGGGCGTGGTGGCTCACACCCGTAATCCACCACTTTGGGAGTCCAAGGCGGGCGGATCACTTGAGGTCAGGAGTTCGAGACCAGCCTGGCCAACATGGTGACACCCCATCTCTAATAAAAATACAAAATTTAGCCAGTCGTGGTGGCACATGCCTGTAGTCCCAGCTACTCGGGAGGCTGAGGCTGGAGAATTGCTTGAACCCAGGAGGCAGAGGTTGCAGTGAGCCAAGATTGCACCACTGCACTCCAGCCTGGGCAACAAAACCAGACCCTGTCTCAAAAAATAATAAATTAAATTAAAATATAGTCTGGCAATCCAATAATGCAGGTATTTTTCTATCTGGAATTTAGGTTTTTAAATTCAAATCAGGCCGGGCATGGTGGCTTACGCCTGTAATCCCAGAACTTTGGGAGGCCGAGGCAGGCAGATTACTTGAAGTCAGGAGTCCAAGACCAGCATGGCCAACGTGGTGAAACCCCGTCTCTCCTAAAAATACAAAAAATTAGCCAGACATGGTAGTGGGTGCCTGTAATCCCAGTTACTCAGGAGGCTGAGGCAGGAGAATCACTTGAAGCCAAGAGGCACAGGTTGCAGTGAGCCGAGATTGCACCACTGCACTCGAGCCTGGGCTACAAAGTGAGACTCCATTTCAAATAAATTAATTAATTAATTAATTAAAATAAATTCAAATCAGATTTAACTAATACTTTCACATATTTACCATCTACAAGGCACTAGGTTGGAAACCTTTATTTAATGTCATAGTAGCACAAGGTCAAGCTATTATTTTCACAATTCTTTCTCCAGTGATTATAATTTCATTTATTTTTATTTTTATTTATTTATTTATTTATTTATTTATTTTTAGACAGAGTTTCCCTCTTGTTACCCAGGCTGGAGTGCAATGGCACTATCTCAGCTCACTGCAGCCTCCACCTCTGGGGTTCAAGCGATTCTCCTGCCTCAGCCTCCCGAGTAGCTGGGATTACAGGCATGTGCTCCCACGCCTGGCTAATTTTGTATTTTTAGTATAGACGGGGTCTCTCCATGTTAGTCAGGCTGGTCTCGAATTCCCGACCTCAGGTGATCCACCCACCTCGGCCTCCCAAAGTGCTGGAATTGCAGGCATAAGCCATCGGGCCCGGCTAGCCTTTCATTTTATAAAGTGACCATATATATTAGCGTTGGAAACAAATGCTGCGCCTATAATTTTCTAGATTTTTTTCACTTCAGTTTCTACAACTATGACATTGTTACCGTGTTTATATATACCTTCCTTCAGAACAAAGGGTAAACAGTAATTCTGCACTTATGTTAAAAAAGAACTGAGCTGAAAGCCTGAAGATCTCGGTCCTAGGACCCAACTAAGGTTGGAGGACTGTGTGAAAGTTACCCAAACATTCTCGGTCTTGGTTTCATCGCCTATGACATTAAAAGATTAGACTGGGTTCTCGCTAGGGACCTCTCTAATTCTAGGAGTCTGAAAAGCCTTCAGAGAGAGAATGTACTTTGGAAACAACTAACCAGGTATATGTTTTTTGAAGTGTTAATGATTGCTAGGTTGTGACACTGAAATCAGTAAAACACGAATCAAATATTTACACATACCTTCCATGCAGTGTATTTTCCATCATGGGAAGGTATTGGGCAATGGAAAATTTCTCAAATACTTTTACTGGAAGAGACAAATTAGGCTCAGTTTTTTGTTACCATTATGTAAAGTTTGTAATAATGCTATGTGAAACCCTTTGTTTATTCATAGATGAAAATACCATGTCAAGAATTATTCAGCAAGTTGCTCTCAGACTAAGATGCTTATGACTTGCTTTAGAGTGTTTTCCTTTACATAAGATTTTACCTGAAAGACCAAGTCTATTGTTGTATTATTAACAATTATAATTCGAAATGTCAACAATGTTTCCATTAATTATAGGCATTGTTCCTTAAAGCTGGCCTAAAATGGAAGTCAGAAATCAGGGTTTGACGGTAAAATGTCAAACCATTTTGGTTCTCTCAAAAGATTTTTTTTATGCCGTTTAACTGAATACTCCAATTCTGTCTATGAACTAGGAGAGACCATATTAATGGTTTTCCATTCATTAATACAAAAAGCTTTGGAAAATACGCCACAAGCTTACATGTCTACTGAAGTATATTATAAATTAATTATTGTACTTTCTTGAATTTTAAATTTTCTGTTTAAATTTTCAATCTGTTCATTATAGGATCTCACTATGTTGACTAAGTTGGTCTTGAACTCCTGCCCTCAAGCAATCCTCCAACCTCCGCCTCCCAAAATGCTAGAATTAAAGGTGTGAGCCACCATACCCACCCCCGCCGCCCCCAGCAAATCTATTCATTCTTTCAGGATGAAGTCTATATGTATATTGCCCATGTTTTGAAGTAGACCTTCCTTTCACTTATTCAGTAGTAATCTTTTTTAAGCTTTACTGGAGGCCTAGGCAGGCAGATCACTGGAGGTCAGGAGTTCGAGAACAGCCTGACCAACATGATGAAACCCTGTCTCTACTAAAAATACAAAAATTAGCCAGGCGTGGTTGTGGATTCCTGTAATTCCAGCTACTCAGGAGGCTGAGGCAGGAGAATCGCTTGAACCCAGGAGGTGCATCATGCCATTACACTCCAGCCTGGGTGACAAGAGCAAAACTCCATCTCAAAAAATAAAAATAAATTTAAAAAAGAAGCTTTTCTGATCACCTAATAGTGCTAAAGTTTCCTAGGAATTTGATGACCAACTTCACGTGCTCCATGTCCACACCCTTCATTGTGCAACAAACTTTGCTCATATCTCCTTCTGGGCCTTTTCCACATCAAAATCCTAGTCTTTCAAATCTGCCTTAAATGGAAGATTTCATTCCCTTTTTTTTTTTTTTTTTTTTTTGTATTTTTAGTAGAGACGGAGTTTCAACATGCTGGCCAGCCTGGTCTCGAACTCCTGACCTCGTGATTCACCTGCCTCAGCCTCCCAAAGTCCTGGGATTACAGGCATGAGCCACCACACCTGGCCCCATTCCCTAGCTTTTATTACCCTTCTACTTCTGACCTTCATTCACTTATTTTTAGCTTTATTGTCTTCCTTGAGTGTGATGCCCAAAAACACACCACAGTTTTCTGAGTGAAAGATAACTGTGCTTTCTTTCATGAGTCTGATAACTTTCCTAACAGTAGCCAATATTTCACTTGTCTTGTACTAAATTAATACATTGAAAAACTAAAAGAAAATTTCTATCTTTGAATTTAAATTGACGTCCTTTACTCTTTTACCTTGAAATCATATTTTCTATCATTCATAACTGGATGCTGACCACTGCATTTGCCCATGCTGAATATTATTTGCCACTTCCTTGTTCATTTCTATTATTAGGAGGAATTTTCTTAGTTCCTTCCCTCCTACTATTACTTAAGTGAAAACTATGTTTCCCAGAACAAACCAGCCCAGGGGAAAAAAATAATAATCACAATGACAATCAGGCTTGTGGATTTTTCCTTTTCTGTCCCAGCATGCCCGGTGGAAAACTGAACCTCCCAAAAATTAGGAGTGTGTTCTTCTGAATATACTTTTGGCTGTTCTCTTCTGTTCTAGTTCACTAAGGTGATGACTCCTGTTGCCCTTGACACCCAAAACAGTAGCCAATAGACAACATCTACTGAGGAAGTCTCCCACATATCAAAATGTGTATAGAACCACAGGCATCAAAGTCTACACTGAATGTCTGGCATGAGGGGGCCAAGCGTCCCTCAGGAGGGCTTCTATCTTCTGTAGCTACTGGGGCCACTGCCATGCCATCTTGTATCGTAAATGTCTCTGCTGCTGGGTTTTTTGGGTTTTTTCCCCCAAGACAGAGTCTTACTCTGTCGCCCGGGCTGGAGTACAGTGGTGCAATCTCAGCTCACTGCAACCTCCGCCTCCCGGGCTCAAGCCTCCCGAGTAGCTGCAATTACAAGCATGCACCACCATACTGGGCTAATTTTTGTATTACTAGTAGAGATGGGGGTTTCACCGTGTTGGCCATGCTGGTCTCGAAATCCTGATCTCAAGTGATCCACCCACCTCAGCCTTCCACGGTGCTGGGATTACAGGCATAAGCCATCATGCCCAGCCTTGTCTGTGCTCTTTTGGTTTTCTCTTGTTCTCCATTTGTACTCCCTCATCCTGAGATTTAGTCCTGAATCCAAGGAGCCTGAGCTAAAGGATAATTTCTCCCTCAAATACTGGCTGACTGTCTTCAAACCAAGCCCTTGCACATCAACACTGTGAACTTTTTCTTCCCACATGACAAGTTATTTCCTGTGAACTTTCTTGTTTCCAGAATGTGTTCTACATTTACATGATCTAGTTTAATTCTGATGACCACCTCCAGAAGAGAGATGCTGCAATTTTACAGATGGAAAAACAAAGGCATCAAGAAATTACGTTAACTACTCTACATTGGACAGTTGGCAAAGGACAGATCCCAAATCAATCTGGTCTTCAGACCCCACAGCCCTGAATTATAGCTTCTCTACTTTCTATTAATTTGTATTCCAAATGTGTTGCTTCCTAAACTTCATATTATACTGCATCAATGTCAGGAAACCAGAAGCTTGCTCTAAAACACATGCCCAGACCTTTTTGAATTCTAGTATAAACACAGTTCTGGCTCCAACTCTAATTCTTATCATCTAAGTATGAACATAGATTCTGCATATACTAGTATAGTCGCCTGAGCTTCATTTTTTTTCTCCTGTATGCAATTGGCTAATAATTATTTTCTAGGGTGGGAAAGAATCTGGTACTACTAGGACTTTTCCTTCGTTTCTTCTGCAAGCTTCAGAATTCTTTCTCTTCCAGGTCTTTTCCAAAAGTCATAAATAAGTGTTCTCTGATTCTCCGAGGCAAAGCCTGAACTCTCTTACTCTATAAACTTATCATCTTATAAAAACTTCTCTCAACCCACATATCACACTGCTTTAGAATATTACAGGCCTGTCTTTCCCAGTGGGCTGTGAAATACTTGAGAACAAGGATTGTATCTGATTCAGGTATCTGATACCTAGTGTCAGGGAATAATAAGAACTACTAGGAAAACCCATGACTAGTACTCACCGTTTACAAACATACGGCTGGATGTGGTGGCTCACACCTGTAATCCCAGCACTTTGGGAGGCCAAGGCAGGTGGATCACCTGAAGTCAGGAGTTCAAGACCAGCCTGGGCAACATGATGAAACCCTATCTCTACTAAAAATACAAAAAAAAAAATCAGCTGGACATGGTGATGCATGCCTGTAGTCCCAGCTACTTGGGAGGCTGAGGCAGGAGAATCACTTGAAACTGAGACAGAGGTTGCAGTGAGCTGAGATCGCACCACTGCACAAAACAAATATATTCCTAGATTTTGGTTTTTGTTCTCTAAGCCTTATTACCTAAGAAGTTTACTTCAAACTTTTCACTCACATGCCTCTAACAACCAAGGAGTGTTTCCAGACTGTCACAAGGCCTACCTCTACAGCGTACTTGCCATAAGTTCAAATTTGATACCTTAATTATTTATCTCAATCTTGCTTCTGTCTACATAATCCAATGTGTCCAAGATCATGGTAGATAGGATAAACCGGAACAGAATGCAGATAAATACATTTCTTGTTTTAATAAATATGGATTTATGTTCAGGTGTGTCTTAGGAGAAAATATGACCAGTTGACCAAACTATTGATTTCATGGATATTTTTTCACAAATAAGAATTATAAAGGGAAAACTTGAATAGCTAGATATTTGGAAAACATTACTGTAATGATTTCTTTCTCTTCTGATAGGAGAGACAGCATGAGTGGTAGAAACACAGACTGAAGCTAGACACTTGAGTTTAAATTATGGATCCTCCACTGCTAGTTTTGTAACGTTGGCAAATATCTTAACCTCTCTGTATCTCTGTTTTCCCATCTTTCAGAGGGACATAACAATTGTGCCTACCTCATAGAGTTGTTGTGAGGATGAAATGAGTGAATATATGTTAAGCATCTAGGATAGTACCTGACATGTATAAAGAACTATCTAAGTATATGCTGATATTATTATCTTTATTTATTATTATTATTTAAAAGAATGTTTTATATTTACAGCAGAGTACAACTGAGGCTCCAGTAAGGTGTGCCACAGAAATCTTGTCACCTCATTTTGTCTCATCTGCCACTCTTGTACATTGCTACATATATCTAGGAATGCTAAAATATTCATATTTGAGAAGCAAATTCCTATAGATTGTTATAAATATATATGATGTTCAAGTTCCTCTTTACTACAATATAAAAGTAATACTTTATTTATTTGCTTTTAATACTTTATGGTCTTGCAAGGCCTTGTACGTTATGTGTGACTGCTGATTCTCTATAAGAACTCTGGCATATTTATGAGGCATGATATTATTTGGGAAACCATGTTGCTGGGAAAAAGCAGGTCATGCTTGTAGGTACTCAACCAAACTAGGCTTTGATGTAGAGTCTTTAATTGTGTAAATAGCACAATTTAGTTAATGACATATGTGTTGAAAACCTGAAATTTAATAGTGCTTTGTAGTATAACAAAGTGTTTTGAATATATCATCTAATTTAATACTTGAACAAACCTGATGTATCAATTTTGCAGATGAGAAAACTTTGTCTCAGAACTATTAGTAAGGGACCAACAAACACTAAGCCAAAAATGGATAGTACCAAATTTCCAATAAGAGTGTGCCCTTATCTTATCTTTTACAGATAAATGGTAATTTGAATTTCCTTCAAAATAATCTAGTTAGGGAAGGGACCATAGATGAAAAAAAAAACTGACAATGAACTGATCATTACTGAAGCTGGATTATGGATATTTGTGTTCCATTTTTCTATTCTGTCTACTTTAGTCCATTTTTGAAACTTTCCCTAATTAAAAAAAAATAAGTTTAAAGAAAAAATGTGAGACTATGAATCTTGGCTGTGTTCTTTATCATGTGTCATTGGGCAGGACTGTGCCCAGTTTCCTCATCTATAAAATGGTAATAACAATCCCTCCCTCTTAGGGAAGTTGTGAGAATTAGATGACCTATTGCATGTAACTGTTGCATGCAGCAATTGCATGGAGTATTTTTCTGATTCTCAGTTGTTTGCTTTCTCTATTACAGGCTAATATCTATTTTGAACAAAATATTAATAAACTCATTCATTCCTTCAATAAATAATGTGCAAGTCATGTTCTAAGCATTGACAGTACAGAGACAAACAAAATAAGTAAAGTACCTACCTCACTTAGCTTAAAATCTAGTATGGAAAAATATATATATATATGTATATAATGTATTAAATATTAATGGAGAAAAATATATCAGGATAGAAGGAATGAAGAGAAATTAAAAGAGGACATTTAATTTATATAGGATGATCAGAGAAGTGGCCAATGGTATGCACACGATCATCACTAAAATTTAAATTACATAAACTTTAAATTTTATGAAAAGAAACATACAAATATTTAAAACTCCCTGGCCAGATGCAGTGGCTCATGCCTGTAATCCCAGCACTTTGGGAGGCCAAGGCAGGTGGATCACCTGAGGTCAGGAGTTTGAGACCAGCCTGGCCAAAACGGTGAAACCCTATCTATTGAAACAACAAAAAAGTAGCTAGGCATGGTGGTGGGTGCCTCTAATCCCAGCTACTCGAGAAACTGAGGCAGGAGAATCGCTTGAACCTGGGATGCGGAGATTGCAGTGAGCTGAGACCACACCATTGCACTATAGCCTGGGTGACAAGAGCGAGATTCTGTCTCAAAAAAAAAAAAAAAAAAAAACTTCCTAATTATTTTACTACCTTTTACTATTACCCACCCCATGCTCTTGTGGTTATTCAAGTCCTATCTATCTGTATGGTGGAAATACTATATAACGGTGTGCTACTACTGCACGTCTATTTCCTTTTAGTTGTTGTTGCTCTTTGTTTGTTTTGAGATGGAGTTTTGCTCTTGTTGCCCAAGCCAGAGTGCAATGGCTCCATCTCGGCTCACTGCAACCTCCACCTCCTGGGTTCAAGCAATTCTCCTGCCTCAGCCTCCTGAGTAGCTGGGATTATAGGCGCATGCCACCACACCTGGCTAGTTTTTTGTATTTTTATTAGAAACGGGGTTTCACCATGTTAGCCAGGCTGGTCTCGAACTCCTGAACTCAGATGATCCACCTGCCTCGGCCTCCCAAAGTGCTGGGATTACAGGTGTGAGCTACCATGCCTGGCCTTTTTCTTTTTTTTCTTTTTTTCTTTTTTTTTTGAGTTGGAGTCTTGCTCCGTCGCCCAGGCTAGAGTGCAGTGGTATGATCTCCACTCACTGCAACCTCCACCTCCTGGGTTCAAGTGATTCTCCTGTCTCAGCCTCCTGAGTAGCTGGGATTACAGGCACCACACCCAGCTAAATCTTTGTATTTTTAGTAGAGATGGAGTTTCACCATGTTGGCCAGGCTGGTCTCGAACTCCTGACCTCAAGTGATACGCCCACCCTGGCCTCCCAAAATGCTAGGATTACAGGCGTGAGCCACCATGCTCAGCCTGCACATCTATTTCCAACTCCACCTTCAGTGACATCATTTTAGTAGCTTGAAGGTGGCCATGGTGAGAGTATTTTCTACTAGGAAATTCAGTGTAGTTTATTGTTTACTGATGGTCAATTTGAACTTAAGGAACTGATGAATAAAATGCCAACAATGGAGATTAAATTTAAGTTTGTGTTACAATGTATATACTAGCATATTTTTTTTCAGAGAACCCATTATTAAACTTTCACCAGCACACCACAAGATAAACCTCTTTCATAAAGTTATATTGATTAGTAAACTGAAAAAGAGACTCAAAGGAGAGAGTGAATTTGCGGATATTCTGGAGAAGAAGAGATTCTGTTCCACCCATAAGAAACAGCAAGCAGCAAGCACTCTGGCCAGTGTGGCTGGAAACAAGTGAAAAATGAGAAATGATTTGGGTCACAAGCTAGATCATATTGTGCCTATGAATCATTATCAGGATTGCCTTGTTTGTTTGTTTGTGACAGTGTCTCACTTTTTGCCCAGGCTGGAGTGCCGTAGCACCATCATAGTTTACTGCCAACTCAAATTCCTGGGCTTAAGCAATTCTCCCACCTCTGCCTCCCTTGCTAGGTTGCCCAGGCTAGTCTTGAACTCCTGGCCTCAAGAGATCCTTCTGCCTTGGCCTCCCAAAGCACTGGAATTACAGGCATTAGCCACCATGCCCAGCCAAGACTGCCTCTTAATCATCTGAGAGAGATGGGGAAACCCCTAGAGAGTTTTTATTTTTATTTTTACTTTTATTTGTAGAGACAGGGTCTCACTTTGTCACTCAAGCTGGAATGCAGTGGTACAATCATAACTCACTGTAACTTCCAACACCTGGGCTCAAGTCATCCTCCTGCCTCAGCCTCCCAAGTAGCTAGGACTACAGGTGTATGCCACCATGCCTGGGGATTTTGAACAGAAAAGTGATCTGAATGACTTACATTTTAATGGATGCTCTGGCTACTGTGGAGAATAGGCTGCAGGGGAGAAACACAGCACCAGAAAAACCATTTAGTCAGCAATAATCCAAGAGTTGTGATGATAGTGGCTTTCACCTTTGTGGTGAGGAAAATGTTAAAAATTGTCAATTTTTAAGTATATTTTGATGGAAGAGCCAGCAGGGCCTGTTGACAGAGTGGAAATTGGAGATAAGAGAAAGTAAAGTCAAGTATGACTCCAAAGTTTTGGACCCAAGCAACTGGAAGGATAGAGTTAGTATCTACCAAGCTGGAAAAGACCAAGATGGCATTTACCAAGACTATGGGAAGAGTAGAATAGGAGAGAAGAATTTGGAGTTCAGACATGTAAAGTATGAGATGTCTATTAGATATCCAATGAGGATATTGAATTGACAGTTGGATGTTGGTATGAGGAGTTCAGGGGAAAGGTTTGGGTTTCATATATACATACAAAACTTAAGAACTTAAGAAAATGATGAATAAAATAATATATAAATCAGCATATATAAAACCAGTGTTTAAAGCCATGAGACTGGCTGAGTCTCACTGAGGAGTAAGTTGACATAGAAAAAAATTCAGGTCGGAGGACTGAGCCCTGCAGCACTCCACCATTAAAGGGTCCAGGAAATGAAAGAGATCAGCAAAAAGGAGACTGAGAAGATGTGCCTATAAAAGATAAGAATTTGTACGTATCAGGAATTCATTTGAATTGTTCTTTATTTCTTTGTAATCTGTTTCTTCCCTACAAAGACTTTGAGGCAGTAAACAATAAAAAAGAAAGTAAGTTAATAAAAGTGAAATATAAAAAAAAAAAAATCTGAGTCACAGAAGACTAAAAATATGGTAACTACAAGATCAACATGGTTACTATAAACTTCACGTTTGCCTCTGAGTTTCCTAGAACTCAGAGCAAAAATAAAACACAATCAGTGTATTTGCTAGTGCTGCAATAACAAAATACCACAGTCTGGGTGGCTTAAAAAAACAGATTTATTTTCTCACAGTTCTGGGGGCCAGAATTTCAAGATCAAGGTGTCACCAGGTTTGGTTTCTCCTAAGGCCTGTCTCCTTGGCTTACCAATGGGGCACCTTCTCCCTGTGACTGCACATGGACGTTTCTCTGTGTGAACAAGCCTGGTGTCTCTTCCTCTTCTTATAAGGACAGCAGGATACCAGTCCTATTGGATTAGGACTCTAACCCTGTGGTCTCATTTAATCTTTTTGTTTGTTTGTTTTTGAGACGGAGTCTCACTCTGTTGCCCAGGCTGCAGTGCGGTGGCGTGATCTCGGCTCACTGCAACCTCAGCCTCCCGGGTTCAAGTGATCCTCCTGCCTCAGACCCCTGAGTAGCTGGGATTACAGGAACGCATCACCATGCCCGGCTAATTTTTGTATTTTTAGTAGAAATGGCATCTCACCATGTTGGCCAACCTGGTTTCAAACTCCTGACCTCAAATGATCCACCCGCCTCAGCCTCACTAAGTGCTGAAATTACAGACGTGAGGCACCGGGCCCGGTCTTAATTATCTCTTTAATTATCTCTTAATTATCTCCAAATATATTCACATTGGAAGTTAAGAATTCAATACATGACTTTTTTGAGAGGACAAAATTCAGTCTGTAGCAATCAGTGATACTGTTATTTACTTATTTTTTAATTTTTATTTGTTTATTTATTTGAGACAGAGTTTCACTCTTGTCACCCAGGCTGGAGTGGAATGGTGCAATCTTGGCTTACTGCAACCTCCCTCCTTGGTTCAAATGATTCTCCTGCCTCAGTCTCCTGAGTAGCTGGATTACAGGCCCCCATACCACGCCCAGCTAATTTTTGTATTTTTAGTAGAGACAGGGTTTCAGCATGTTGGCCAGGCTGGTCTCGAACTCCTGACCTCAAGTGATACGCCCGCCTTGGTTTCTCATAGTGCTGGGATTACAGGCATGAGCCACTGCGCCCAGCCTATTTATGTATTTATTTTGAGACAGAATCTTGCTCTGTTGCCCAGGCTGGAATGCAGTGGCAAGCTCTCAGTTCACTGCAGCCTCTGCCTCCTGGGTACAAGCGATTCTGTTGCCTCAGCCTCCCAAGTAGCTGGGATTACAGGCGCGTGCCACCACACCTGGCTAATTTTTGTATTTTTAGTAGAGACAGGGTTTCATTATGTTGGTCAGGCTGGTCTCGAACTTCTGACCTCAGGTGATCTGCCCGCCTCAGCCTCCCAAAGTGCTAGGATTACAGGCATGAGTCACCGCACCCGGCCATGTTTTTAGTTAGTTAGTTAGTTTTTGGGGGTTTTTTTGAGATGGAGTCTCGCTCTATTGTCCAGGCTAGGGTGCAATGGCACGGTCTCGGCTCACTGCAACCTCTGTCTCCTGGGTTCAAGCAATTCTCCTGCCTCAGCCTCCCAAGTAGCTGGGATTACAGGCTTGCTTCACCATGCCTGGCTAATTTTTGTATTTTTAGTAGAGATGGGGTTTCACCATGTTGGACAGGCTAGTCTCGAACTCCTGACCTCAAGTGATCCACCCACCTCAGCCTTCCAAAGTGCTGGGATTACTAGGGTGAGCCACTGCACCCTTCCTTTATTTTTTAATTCTAAAAAAATCCTGAAGTAGGACCATATTTTATACATGTTATATTTACCCTCTTTAAGTCACTGCTATTATAGGATGTTTGCTTTGCCCCAATAGTACTTTTAATGAATTTATTACATGTACATATGGGTCCAGAAGGAATGTTCCTGAGCTGAGCCCAGGAGCCAGAAACTTGGTATGCTTCAATCTACTATCTTCAGAAGTGCAAATGTTCTCTGTAAGAAATAAAGGCTGCTGTTTTTCTATTTTGATTGCTTCTTTATGCTTTGATGCTGAGGAGTGATCAGGCAGGAAATGTTCTGCATAATCCTTTCTAAAAGCCAAGTCAGATATTGGAAGGCAATGCTGTAAGCATCACCATTAAAAATTAAAGTAAAGATCAAAGGCCTAGAAAAATGTCAGTGGACCAGGACCACCAATATTCAAGACATAGTGGGGTGGGGAGTTAAAAGATATTTTAAGAAGATTGCCTATTGAAAATATGACTTAATTATAGTGATAAAAATTTTTGTAAGATCAAACAGAATTATTGCTTTTGTTGGAATTTGTCATACTGGAAAATGTAAAAGTTAACTTAGGGCTCTGATTACACAGTATTTCCTTATATTTGATTTCCAAGCATAAAACAATACTGAAAAAAAAAGTTAAGTTGCATTTATTGTTTTGTTTTGTTTTTGTTTTTGAAATGGAGTTTTGATCTTATTGCCCAGGCTGGAGTACAATGGCACAATTTTGGCCTCCGCTTCCCAGGTTCAAGCGATTCTCCTGCCTCAGCCTCCTGAGGAGCTGAGATTACAGGCATGTGCCACCACACCCAGCTAATTTTGTATTTTTAGTAGAGACGGGGTTTCTCCATGTTGGTCAGGCTGGTCTTGAACTCCCAACCTCAGGCGATCCACTTACCTTCGCCTCCCAAAGTGCTGGGATTACAGGCGTGAGCCACTGTGCCTGGCCACATTTATTGTTTTAATTATAATTAGTATTTGTAATTTCATCTAATAAAGCATTTGTGGTGAAAGAAAGGAAAGAGAGACAGAGGGAGGAGACAGAGAAAGAGAGAGAAAGGAAGGAAGGAAGGAAGGAAGGCAGGCAGGCACGCGCTCAGACTTATGGTCGGGTACAGTAGCTCACACCTGTAATCCCAGCATTTTGAGAGGCCAAGGTGGGCAGATCACCTGAGGTCAGGAGTTCAAGACCAGCCTGACTAACATGGCAAAACCCCGTCTCTACTAAAAAAAAAAAATACAAAAATTAGCTTGGCATGATGATGTGCACCTGTAGTCTCAGCTACTCAGGAGGCTGAAGCAGGAGAATAGCTTGAATCGAGGCGGCGGACGTTGCAGTGAGCGGAGATCGCACCACTGCACTCCAGCCTGGGTGACAGAGCAAGACTGTCTCAATTCAAAAAAAAAAAAAAAGAAAAGAAAAGAAGATATGACTTATTTATATGCTCTGGGAGATACATAAATATATATTTTTTTATTTTAACCTGAAAAAATAAATGTGTAATGATTCTAGAGGCATGTGACTCTTCATGGTTTACTAGGGCATTTTTATCCGCACCCATTTCCTTGCTCTGATAAGAAATACACCTTAAAAATTGAAACGGGGCTTGTTTGTTCTTGGTTGGGGAGCCGCCAGAAATGGACATATAATAAAGTCTATGTCTTCTTTGAGGTCATCCTTAGTAGGGGCACAAGAAGAACACCAAAGAACATTCCTAAGGGATCTTGTAACTGGTAGCACTTCAAGACAGAAATAAGTATAAGTACAGTGAAGAGAAAATTCTTTGAGAAGGGTACTCATCTGAAGTTATTGACTCTGAATACCAAAATCTTAAATGCAGTTCAGATTCAGTCTTTCTTTCTTTTTTTTTTTTTTTTTTTTTTTTGAGACAGAGTTTTGCTCTTGTTGCCCAGGCTGCAGTGCAATGGCACAATCTCAGCTCACTGCAACTTCCGCCTCCCGGGTTCAAGTGATTCTCCTACCTCAGCCTCCCAAGCAGCTGGGATTACATGGGATTAGAGGCATGCGCCACCATACTCAGCTAATTTTTTTTTTGGTTGTTTTTTTGTTTTTTTGTTTTTTTTTTAGTAGAGACAGGGTTTTGCCATGTTAGTCAAGCTGGTCTCAAACTCCTGACCTCAGGTGATCCACCTGCCTCAGCCTCCCAAAGTGCTGAGATTACAGGCGTGAGCCACCATGCCTGGCCCAGATTCAGCCTTTTCAATCCAGGTGGCAATGTATAAATATTGGGAAGAGATCTCTACTTAGGAACTGTTGAAGATTACACAATAGCTGGCTAAATATCAGTAAACCAGGCCAGGAGCAGTGGCTCGTGCCTGTAATCCCAGCATTTTGGGAGGCCGAGATGGGTGGATCACTTGAGGTCAGCAGTTCGAGAGCAGCCTGGCCAACATGGTGAAACCCTGTGTCTACTAAAAATACAAAAATTAGCCATGTATGATGGCAGGTGCCTGTAACCCCAGCTACTTGGGATGCTAGGCAGGAGAATCGATTGAACTGGGGAGGTGGAGGTTGCAGTGAGCTGAGATCACCGCCACTGCACTCCAGCCTGGGTGACAAGAATAAGACTCTGTCAAAAAAAAAAAAAAATCAGTAGACCAATATAATGGAATGAGGATTTACATTCATTTTACTACCTGCTATAGATTGAATTATGGCCTCCCAAAATTCATATGTTGAAGCCCTAACCCCCAGTGCAATGGTATTTGGAGTTGGGCATCTGGGGGTAATTAAGGTGAGATGAGGTCATGAGGGTGGGGACCCTCAGGATGGGATTAGTGCCGTTACAATAAGACAAAAAGAGATCAAAATCACATCCTGTCTCTACCATGTGAGGACCCAGCAAGAAGGTGGCTGTCTACAAGCAGGAAGAGAGCCCTCACCAGAAATCTCACTTCTGTTTTATCCAGGATTATTTTCTTTTTTTCTCTCTAATCCTCACCCTAACTTTATTTCTTGCCTCTGCAGCTACAAATATAGCAATCTTTCTGATTTGCCTCCTTGTATTTTGTATCTTTAAATTCCTTTGTGTTTTTTGATAGTGCACACACTTGCTGATTCTTGTGTCTAATGAGAAGGTGTATTTTATTTCCCTGCCCAAAGCATCCCCATCCCAAACTCTGGCCCTTCGGCCTACATTTGGTTGAAACGGGACTGGTCCTGTCTTGGTTGAAAGTTTATTCAAAATTAGAAATGGGGGTAGAAGTGGGTAAAGAAATGTTATCAAGATTCCAAAGTTCCTTTAAAGGTGGAGAAATAGCAAGATAAATAAATAAATGAAGATTCTGAGGTTCTTCAAGACAAAGTGGACTGGATTTTAGTGATTCTTGAAGTGCTTCAACATTGAGTGCCTAGGAAAAGCACTCAAAAGCCACTCTCATGTATGAACAGAATCTACTATCTCTATGAGCTCCCCAGAGAGAGTCAATCTCTGGAATAGCTGGGCTTTCTGATGCTAGTGCAATACTACATAGATATCTACAACCACTGTTTTGGGACAATCCTCTTATTCCACCAAACACTGAAGGCAGAAAGACAGCTCCCTCCTTAAAAATTATGCCCAATTCGGGCCAGGCGCGGTGGCTCAAGCCTGTAATCCCAGCACTTTGGGAGGCCGAGATGGGCAGATCATGAGGTCAGGAGATCGAGACCATCCTGGCTAACGCAGTGAAACCCTGTCTCTACTAAAAATACAAAAAATTAGCCAGGCGTGGTGGCAGGCACCTGTAGTCCCAGCTACTCGGGAGGCTGAGGCAGGAGAATGGCATGAACCCAGGAGGTGGAGCTTGCAGTGAGCCGAGATCATGCCACTGCACTCCAGCCTGGGCAACAGAGCGAGACTCTGTCTCAAAAAAAAAAATAAAAATAAAAATAAATAAATAAAATAAAATAAAATAATTTTTGCCCAATTCAAGGCCACATTTTAAAAGTTTTGGCAATTTCTGCAAATTACGATGGGGTGAAAAATAAGATCTCCCATTTCAGCCTGGGCAGAAGTCCACCAATTAACTGAGCTCAAGGAAAGGAAGTGGTTTGACATACTGTCCTGGACTCAATTCAGGGAAGATCCCAGGAGATAGCTTCATTAAAAAATCTTTTAGGCCAGGCGCAGTGGCTCACACCTGTAATCCCAGCACTTTGGGAGACTGAGGTGGGCTGATTGCCTGAGCTCAGGGGTTCCAGACCAGCCTGGGCAACATGGCAAAACCCTGTCTCTACTAAAAACACAAAAAATTCGCCGGGCATGGTGGTGCATGCCTATAATCCCAGCTACTAGGGATGCTGAGGCACTAGAATAGCCTGAACCCAGGAGGCAGAGGTTGCAGTGAGCCGAGATCATGCCACTGCACTCCAGCCTGGGTAACAGAGCGACACTCTGTCTAAAAAAAAAAAAAAAAAAAAAAAATCTAGCTCATGTTTAAATTCAGTTTTTAACCAACGTCTCAGCCACACCAGTCCTGCTCTCCCACCCCTAGTCCACAACCTACACATAAATAATTGTCTGGAGGAAGTGTATTTTAATAGATTCTATATCAATTTTTATTCCTTCATTGTTACGAAACAGATGAATAACCCTTGGCAGATATACTTGAGAGAAGACTCTGCTCTCTTCCTGACTGGGGTCCAAGTAGTCCTAATCCCATTTATCCGCATCTGTATATTCCACATTGGATTCGTCTCACACATGTCCTTCTTGAGATGTTACTTCTGTGTTTGAGCCAAATTCTCTGTCTAGAAAATTGTCCTTGGTTATACCTGCTCAATGTTTGCTATTAATAATGATATACATCATAATCATTTAAAAAGCCCAAAACTATAACAACCCTTTAGATTAAAGATACATGCTCCATTGGCAGCCCTCAAGCCATTTATTGTCACAATGTGCTGAGTTTAACTCACTCATTCATTTATAAATTGACTTGGTTGCCAATATTTGGAATCAGAAGATGTTTATCCCAAATCCAGCTTTCCATGGGAAATCAGGTAACATGGGAGAACTTGGCCCATATTATGACATTCACACATGACACATAGGTAGAACTGGGTGACAATGTCCTTTTTAGAAGCTGCCTGTACTCTTCAGTTCAACCCAGTAACTACCACTTTCTGTTTTTCTCTAACATGCAAACCAAGTATGGATTGCCATTTATCACTATATGTGGACAGCTGACTTTCTTAGAACACAGAAATATTTCTTTGCATTCATGTTTGTGTAGAAAGTGGGAAAACGGGACGGGCGCAGTGATTCATGCCTGTAATCCCAGCACTTTGGGAGGCCAAGGTGGGCGGATCACAAGGTCAGGAGATCGAGACCATCCTGGCTAACATGGTGAAACCCCGTCTCTACTAAAAATACAAAAAAATTAGCTGGGCATGGTGGCAGGTGCCTGTAGTCCCAGCTACTCAGGAGGCTGAGGCAGGAGAATGGCATGAACCTGGGAGGTGGAGCTTGCAGTGAGACAAGATCACGCCACTGCACTCCAGCCTGGGCCACAAAGCAAGACTCCATCTCAAAAAAAAAAAAAGAAAGTGGGAAGTTAGGCTGGGCGCTGTGGCTCACGCCTGTAATCCCAGCACTTTGGGAGGCTGAGGCAGGAGGATCACCTGAGGTCAGGAGATTGAAATCAACCTGGCCAACATGGTGAAACCCTGTCTCTACTAAAGATAAAAAAAATTAGCTGGGCGTGGTGGCAGATGCCTGTAATCCCAGCTACTTGAGAGATGGAGGCAGGAGAATTGCTTGAACCTGGGAGGTGGAGGTTGCAGTGATTTGAGATTGCACTCCAGCCTGGGTGACAGAGTAAGATTCCGTCTCAAAAAAAAAAAAAAAAGAAAGAAAATGAGAAAATGAAAGGTTGACTTCCCCACAGATTTTGTGCAAATGAGACAATGAATATTTCTTTGTGGAAATAATAATTATTCCTACAACTTTAATATGCAAACGAAATGTGTCTCCATTGTAGAAGTTCAACTAAAAACATTGTTATAAAACAAACCACTGTAAGAACAATGACCTCTATAAGGACAAAACAAGTGTAAGAACTGAGGTATCAAAAAGGATTTGTTTTAGGATGCAGAAATGCTGCTATAAAATGCATTTACAAACTTACTGTCTTCATTCATATACCTCATCATATACCTCAGAGTCCCCATACCCTAACACCCCATGCCAACCCCATTGGCATGCTGCTGCAGTGACTTTTGGGTTTGCAACTTCTGCTTTAAATGAATAGATCTGCCAAAAAAAAAAAAAAAAAAAGACACCCAATTGCCCTCTATTACCACCCACAGAGACCCAACATACTTGACATCCAAAGATATCATACCAACCCAACATGGTATGTTTCTGGTTAATAGTTATTA
This sequence comes from Pan paniscus, assembly GCF_029289425.2. Lineage (NCBI taxonomy): Eukaryota > Metazoa > Chordata > Mammalia > Primates > Hominidae > Pan > Pan paniscus. The sequence goes on from NC_073254.2 coordinate 78,338,746, forward strand.
CAAATCCTGGGAAAGTGATATGTGTGTACTTTGAGATGATTAATAAAATTCAGTGACCTAATGGTGAAATAAAGAATGAGGCATTTATACAATTGAATATTTCAAACAGTTTGGTATAAATTTTGTCTCTTATCCTAGGCCAGTAAAGAGGTATTCGAAATAAGGCCTGAAATATGCTTCAAACTTCATATAGAGTATACCAGATAGTGGGCAGGGACTGACTGATATACCAAAAACACATTTCTAATATTTGGGCTAATAGTAGTTAACAACCCCAAGCACTAAGTTTAAAAAAGAAGCAGCAGCACATCGACAACAACTGTTGTTGCTAAAGTAAGAGAATGTTTTGGGCAGATCAGAATTTAGTCACACACCAGTTTTGATGCCAGCAGGTCATGCTCAGAACAGTCTGCCCTGGAACCTACTGGGACTGCTGAAATTCTGGCAGGCCCAAGGAGTGCTAAAATCAAAGGCAGCCCTTCAGAGGAAGAGGGAAAAGGCAGGGTGTCTAGTCTAACATCATTCAGATCAAGAGCCGAGTGGAGATAAAGGACATTATTATGTAGATTTTTTGTTTTATTTTGGTTTGGGTTTTTTTTGTTTTTTTTGTTTTTTTTGTTGTTGTTGTTTTTTTTTTTAACTGATAGATGTAATGAAGCCATAAGAGAGAAGCTTAAGGAGATTCTTCACTAAGCAACAAAATCATTAAAAGTTCACCTTGGTGAGATAGTGCTACCTCATAATTACATGACTTGTTTATTGCAAGTTTTCAGATTGTGTTCTCCTATCCTTGCAAATCTAACAACCTCAGCATACAAAGCTTGATGTGACAGAAGTTAGAGCAGTTGAAAAAACCAGGACTGTTCGATTAACTCTTGTGGCATAACAAATTACCCCAAAATTTAATAGCTTAAAACAACCATTTCATTTTGCTTACAATGCGAGGTGTTAGTAGTTCAGGAAGAGCTCAATTGAGCAATTCTCTTTAGAGTTCCCCCTACAGTTGCAGTCAGATATTGGCTGGAACTGCGATCATTTGAAGGCTCAGCTGGACTGGATGTCAAAGATACAAGGCAGTCGGTGCTGGCTTTCAGCTGGGAGCTCAACTGGAGCTATTAACTCAAGCACCTACATGCTGTTTCTCCATGTGGCTGGGTCTTCTCACTGAGTAGCTGCTAGACTCCAAAACATAGTATCTCAAGAAGGGAGAGTCTAAAGAGCACAGGAAGCAAACATTCTAAGAGACCAAGAATAAGCTGCAAGGAGACCCAGCCTTGGAAGTCACTCAGTGATATTGGCACTGAACTTTATTCATCAAGGAAATCGCTATGACTAGCCTAGATTCAATGAAGAGAAATTAGATCCAATCATCTAGGAAGGAAGTCTTATAAAATTTGCCATTGTTTTTAATTCATCATAAACACTTTTTCATCATTCTGCTGCTTCTACCTTTCTTATGTTACTCTTCCCATCTAAATTTGGAAATAAGCATCCTTTACTCTGAAGCTATGGCTTTTAATTGAAACCCTTCCTAGTAGTCAAGCCTAGACAGATGGAAAATAAGTTCTCTTTTTAAATTTGTTTCTAACATTTGCTGTACTGTTTTTCTGATACCAAAACTGTTGGAAGCAGCATTTCTCATCACAGTTTGTGATAGGAATGCTATTTTAGAGTTAAAATTTAATATACAGAATTTCAGTTAATCTTCCTTGAAGAAATAATACAAAACAAAGTTTCATAAGCTTAAAAGTCAGAAAAGACAGACAATAGACTTTGCTTTGTTACATGCTGTTCTAGAACAGTTAGTTTTATGTCATCCATTCTTAGTTAATTATAAATTACCTTTATAAAATAAAACTCATAATATCACATTTAATCATTCTTCTTTTGTTCTATGTAAAAACATGTACCTGATCTCTTAAACTTTACAAAGTAAAAGGATGTTCTTATATTTCCCAAAATGATGAAATTGCTGTATCTTCTTTTCTCGTGGCTAACAAAGCACTTAAAGTTCACATATCCAAATCAGATCGTTTATTGAAAGGAAATAGGGTTTAACATAGAAATGGAGAGTTTCTTTGAAATATGCCATGGGGGTCTCGTCCTAGTCTACGAAGCTTCAAAAATGTTTTTCATCACATAAATCATGTAAGATCCAGTTTTGGTTTTCATCCTTTTTTTTTTTTTTCTTTTTGTAGAGATGGGGTCTCACTCTGTTGGCCAGACTAGTCTCAAACTCCTGGCCTCAAGAAATCCTCCTTCCTTGGCCTTTCAAAGTGCTGGGATTACAGATTACAGGTATAAGTCATCACACCCAGGCTTCATCCGTTTTTGTTTGCAGAGGAGGAGGGTAATGTTTTCTAGAATCCAACAGTGGCTGTTTCTTTGGTTTCATCAATAAAATTTTCCTTTCTCTGTGATACTGTCATATTCCTCCTCCTCCCCCTACTCATCTTCTTCTTTTTTCTCCTCATCCTCCTCCTACTTCTCATATTCTTTTTCCTTCTTTAGTATTCTGTATTCTTGAACTGAACTTATATCAAAGGAAAAAACAAAATAAAAGAAGAATAACTGAACATAAAGTTTTATATATCTTATACTGTAAAGATTTATGGAGTCAGATACATAGCTATTCACTGAACCTACCTAAATTTGAAGAGTTCCAGTTTAGTTGACAGTCTAATTTAAGTTAAACCAAAAAGGCTATTAGAGCAAAGAGGGAGGATTTTAAGAGGTTAGTAAATTATTAAGCCAAAAAATGTTTAAAATGTATAAATGGGTAATAGACAAATCCACAGTGACAGAAAGTACCTTAGTGGTTGCCAAGGTCTGGGGGAAGCACAGTGGGGAGTGACTGCTAATGGATACGTGGTTTCTTTTTGGGGGTGATGAAAATGTTCTGGTAACTAAGTACAACTCTTCATGTATTGCTTTCCCTAATACTCCTGTGGGCCCTAGGACGTTCTGAAAAAAAATCTAAATTTCCATCATCCACCCTAAATAAGTTGAGTTACATCACCCAGGTGGGGTTGTGAGAGGTAAGCTGAAAAGAAGTATTCTGAGGAACAAAGAGCCAAAAATAATCCCTAGCTGAAAATGCTGCCTCACCACCCCCATGTACGGCTCGTTCTAATCATATAGACGATCATCAGTTCATCCTACTCTAAAGATTCAAGAATTTAAACTTATTTCCTCAAAGAAAACTGCAAAAATCAAAGACAAGCTTGAGTAAACAATTAAGGTGTTTATTGGTTTATGAACTAGAAATTCAAAAGGTAGGTTGTGCTTTAAGGTTGGTTTGATGCAAGAGTTCAGTGATTTTATCAAAGACTTAATTTTTCCTCTCTCAGCTTTTCCTTCTACAGTGTCAGCTTATTCCAAGGTTTACAACCTTCATGATACCACAGTGGTTACAATGGTTCCAAGCTTACAGAGACGTATAAAAGGATACAGACAAGAGAGAACATGTCTTTCAGTTGTACTCTCAGAAGAGCCAAGAAACACTTTTCCCAAAAATCCCTTTATCCATAACTCACTGGCCTGTCTGGAGACAGGAGTCCATTTCTGACAGAGAAATGCTGACTTAACTGGTTAGATTAGACAACCCAGGCCTCAACCAATCACTGCATCAAGGGAGATGGGCTTACTGAGATTGGCTTTGGTCAATCACAGTCCATTTCTGGTGATCAACTGCTTTCAAAACCTATCAGCAAGGGAGACCCAGATGAAAATTTAAGTACTCTTAGGCAGGGGAAAGGAAGTAATAGATGCTGGAAAGACAAACAACATTCACTATAATTTTTCTGGCCTATCGATGAAAATATATCTAGTAAAGTAGACAAAGTGAAGTAGGAGGTACAGTAACAACTTCTTTTTTTTTTTTTCTTTTCAGCAATGGAATGTTAGAGCTAAATGAAATCCTAAAATGTACCCAAGGCTGGGCTCAGTGGCTCACGCCTATAATCCCAGCATTTTCAGAGGCCGAGGCTGGCGGATCTCGAGGTCAGGAGATCGAGACCATCCTGGTCAATATGGTGAAACCCCGTCTCTACTAAAAATACAAAAAATTAGCTGAGCATGGTGGCGGGCACCTGTAGTCCCAACTACTCAGGAGGCTGAGGCAGGAGAATGGCATGAACCCGGGAGATGGAGATTGCAGTGAGTCGAGATCATGCCACTGCACTCCAGCTTGGGCGACAGAGTGAGACTCCGTCTCAAACAAACAAACAAAAAGTGCTCAATTTGAACTCCTCATTTTATAGGTGAAGAATCTGAGACTCTGTTTAATTGATTTGGCCATATTTACAAAGTCTAAATCACCTATTTCCTAATCATTCAGTCATTTATCAGCAATTGTTTATCAAGCACTTACTATTTGCCAGGTACCTCTCTAGTCACTGGAGATACAGGAAAGAATAAAACAAAGCAAAACTGTGCCTTCATGAAGTTCACATTTTAGTGGGGGCCTTTTCTCTAAGGTCATTACTCCCACTCACTCTTTACAACAACCCCAGGCACCCTGTTTCCTCTCTTAGTGCTAGGCATCCACAACCTGTGCTCCTTCCTTTTGCTGCTACCCAGCTCTCAGATGCAGCTGATGCCATGGGTTTCAGAGACCTGAAAAGCCCCACTGGCCTCCAGGTGCACAATGGTTACCTGGCTGACCAGAGCTGCAACAAGGGGTATGCGCCATCACAAGCAGATGTGGCAGTAATTGAAGCAGTCTCCAGTCCATTGTCTGGTAATTTGTGTCATGCTCTACATTGGTATAATTACATCAAGTCTTACGAAAAGGAAAAAGCCAGCCTAGCAGGAATGAAGAAAGCTTTGGGCAAGTATGGTCCTGCTAATGTGGAAGATAGTAGAGGAACTGGAGCTACAGATCGTGAAGATGACAATGACATTTATCTATTTGGATTTGATAAGGGGGAGGAAAATAAAGAATCAAAAAGGCAAAGGGAAGAATACCCTGCATAGTATGAATCAAAGAAAGCCAAAAAAAAACCCTGCCCCTGTTGCCATCTTTCATCTCACTAGATGTGAAACCTTGTGATAATGAGACAGATATGACAAAATTAGAAGAGTGTCATTAAAAAGTCAAAAAGCAATAGATTTTGGCATGGATGTGGTGAAAAGGAAACACTTAACACATTGCTGGTGGGAATGCAAATAAGTACAACCTCTATGGAAAACAGTACAGAGATTCTTTAAAGAACTGAAAGTAAATTTACCATTTGGTCCAGCAATTCCACCTCTTGGTATCTACCCAAAGGAAAAGAAGTCATTATATGAAAAAAAAAACAAAAAACAAAACAAAACAAAAAAAAACTTGCACACATATTTTTATAGCAACACAATTACAATTCACAGCTGCAAAGATGTGGAACCAACCTAAGTGCCCACTGACTAACGAGTGGATAAAGAAAATGTGATATATATATATATATATATATACCATGGAATACTACTCAACCATGAAAAGGAATGAATGTCTTTTGCAGCAACTTAGATGAAGCTGGTGGCCATTATTCTAAGTGAAGTAACTCAGGAGTGAAAAACCAAAAAACCGTGTGTTCTCACTTATAAGTGGAAGCTAAGCTATGAGTATGCAAAGGCATACAAAGTGATATAATGTGACCTTGAGACTCAGAAGGGGCGGCGCTAGGAATAAAACTACATATTAAGTACAATATATGCTACTTGAGTGATGGGTACACTAAATCTCAGAATTCACAACTATCTAATTCATGCATGCAACAAAAACCACTTGTACCCCAAAAGCTATTTTTTTTTTTGAGACGGGGTCTCACTCTGTCACCCAGGCTGGAGTGCAGTGGTGCAATCTCGGCTCAGTGCAACCTCTACCTCCCAGGTTCAAGCGATTCTCCCGCCTCAGCCTCCTGAGTAGCTGGGGCTACAGGCGCATGCCACCACGCCCGGCTAATTTTTTGTATTTTTTTTTAGTAGAGACGGGGTTTCACTGTGTTAGCCAGGATGGTCTCGATCTCCTGACCTCGTGATCCACCCGCCTCAGCCTCCCAAAGTGCTGGGATTACAGATGTGAGCCACTGCACCCGGCCCCAAAAGCTATTAAAATAAAATTTTTTAAAAAAAATTAGAGAAATGAGTCAGAAGAATTCAAGCAGTCCGCTTAGTCTGGGGCTCCTCTCAACTAGTTACAGTGGGATACGGAATTTTAAAACTTCAAAGATCATGTTGAAGATGATAAAGTTGGAACAGATATGCGGGAGGAGCAGATCACTGCTTTGAGAACTATATGCAATCCATGGATGTGGCTGCGTTCAACAAGATCTCAAATCCATCCTGGATCATTGCACTGAAATAAAATCTTGAAAGATTAATTAGTTAATTTAGTAAAAAAACAACCTCAGGCAAAGGAAGTGAAAGTTTTCATTATCTTCTATTTCTGATTATCTACGAAATCTTTGTCTTCTGGCATGTTTATTCTGAATAATGGTCATTTATTTCCTATAAGATATAGTAATTCAACAGAACTCCATCCTTTAAATTCTCAGCCTTCTTTTCCTCTCACTTTGCCTATTTACACTTGACATATTATTTCTTTTTTTTTATTTAAGCATATATTTTCTTTTTCTCTCCCTCTCCCACACATACATATACACATGTTGGATGTAAGCTTCATGAGATCTTGAACTTTTAGTTCAAATTTCTATCTTCCCAACACCTAGATCATAGAGCAATTCCTGGCACATGGTAGGCAGCCAAAAAATATTTATTGAATAAGTAAATCAAGTCTTCCTTCCACCTGGATCCCTTCATTAGAGTAAAATACCCACTGAGTTTAATCTAATAATCTTGTTGCCTAAGGCTGAGGAACTTCAGGTATTATCCAAAAAGGTTTATGGGCCAGGCACAGTAGCTCACGCCTATAAACCCAACATTTTGGGGGGCCAAGGCGGGTGGATTGCTTCAGGCCAGGAGTTTGAGATCAGCCTGGGCAGCATAGCAAGACTCCATCTCTACTAAAAATACAAAAATCAGCCAGGCATGGTGGTGCACGCCTGTGGTCCCAGCTTCTCAGGAGAAGGCACAAGAATTGCTTGAACCCAGGAGGCAGAGGTTGCAGTGAGCCGAAATCACACCGAAATCCATTCACTCTATTCTTTCTTTTTTTTGGAGACAGGATCTCACTCTGTCGCCCAGGCTGCAGTGCAGTGGCATGATCTTGGCTCACTGCAACCTCCACCTTCCAGATTCAAGCGACTTTCCTGCCTTAGCCTTCCGAGTAGCTGGGACTATAGGCGCGCACCACCATGTCCTGCTAACTTTTGTATTTTTAGTAGAGACGGGGTTTCGCCATGTTGGCCAGGCTGGTCTCGAACTCCTGGCCTCAAGTGATCTGCCCACGTTGGCCTCCCAAAGTGCCGGGATTACAGGCATGAGCCACCATGCCTGACCTATTCTTTCAACAAATAATCCTTGACAACTTACTGCATGTCAGGCACTGTTCTCATTACTAAGACTAGAGAGTTAAACAAGCCAGATATGCATCTCTATTGGGAATGCTTTCAGCAGCCACTAACAGAATAGGCAATTAAAAGTAGCTAAACCATAGGGACATTCAGTGTTTACCTAGCAGAAATTTAGAGAAAGGCAACCCTTAGTTCAGCTTCTCTAAAATGTAACCAAAGGTCCAGATTCTGTCTTCTCTGTGTCCTTAGCATGCTGGCTTGTGTCTTTATTCTTTTCATCTCATTGTTCCATGGCTGTCATAGCTTTAAATACCTCATGGATTTCAAACTAGGGAGAAGTGCAAAAGGAAGCTCTTTTTTTTTTTTTTTTTTTGAGACAGAGTTTCACTTTGTCACCCAGGCTGGAGTGCAGTGGCCTGATCTGGGCTCACTGCAACCTCTGCTGCCTGGGTTCAAGCAATTCTCCTGCCTCAGCCTCCTGAGTAGCTGGGATTACAGGCATGCACCACCACACCCGGCTAATTTTTTTGTGTGTTTTTTGTAGAGATGGGGTTTCACCATGTGCTGGGATTACAGGCATGAGCGACTGTGCCTGGCCAGAAGCTCTTTTCTTATTGTTTTCTGCATTAATCTTCTACAGCTGCCATGACAAAATGCCACAGATTGGGTGGCATGTCAGCAGGGTTGGTTTATTCTAATGGCTTTCCCATGGCTTATAGATGGCCATCTTCTCCCTATGTCTTTACATGGTCTTCCTTCTGTATCTCTCTCCAAATTTTCTCTTCTTTATTTTCCTTTTTTTCTTTTTTTTTTTTTTTTAAGACAGGGTCTCACTCTGTCATCTACTCTGAGAATCTTTAAAGAAGTATCTCCAGTAGTCACATTCTGAGGTACTAGGGGTTAGCACTAATGAATTTGAGGGAGTACAGTTCAGCCCATAACATGCAATCAACTAGGTTTCTGAGTTAAAAAATGAAACATAAAAAATTAGCCAGGCATGTGGGCAAGCACCTGTAGTCCTAGCTACTCAGGAGGCTGAGGTGGGAGGATTGCTTGAGCCCAGGAGTTCGAGGTTACAGTGAGCTATGATGGCACCACTGCAACTCCAGCCTAGGCAACAGAGCAAGACTTTGTCTCAAAACAAAACAGAAAACTAATTCATGCACCACCAATCCATCCTAAAATAAATAGGCATCAAAAATCTGGGCAAGCACAATGGCTCACGCCTGTAATCCCAGCACTTTAGGAGGCCAAGAAGGGCAGATCACCTGAGGTCAGGAGTTCAAGACCAGCCTGACCAACATGGCAAAACCTGTCAAAACCCTGTCTCTACTAAAAATAAAAAATAATTTAAAAATAGCTGAGTGTGGTGCCACACACATCTATAGTCCCAGTTACTCAGGAGACTGAGACAGGAGAATCACTTGAACCCGGGAGGTGGAGGTTGCAGTGAGCCAAGATAGCGCCACTACACTCCAGCCTAAGCAACAGAGCCAGACTCCGTCTCAAAAAAAAAAGAAAAAAAAAATCCCAGAAGACTACCCAGATGTAAAGACCAATTGACAGCATTTAAGTAAAGATGTAGCAGACAAAAACACTAGAGAGCTTTACAAGAGTGCTTTGTCTTTTGCCAGTGGACAGGTTCAATCTAGTTTCAGATTGGCACTGCAGTTCTGCATTCTAGACCAAGGTACATATTAAAAGATGATTTACCACGCAAGAGAATATACCCAAAGCATTATACTGGCTCTGAGGTAAATAACTTCTGGACCAGTTGTGTCAATAATACCTACTGTTATTGTGAGAATCAAAGTAGCAAGGTCCTTAGTAAGGAAGCCCTAAATTTGTTTCAGTATGTTAGAACCGAAGTGCTAAGTTAATGTGTCAGAATGTGGACACCCTGTATCTCCCCATCTTTCTCCCCAGTGAAACCTGCAAGTTTTGAAAGAAAGATTTAGATTTATTCTATGCATTTTATCCACTTTGTCTTGTTACTTAAAGACACTATTTGTTTTTTTTTAATTGTGTTTCTTTTTTTTAACTTTTAAGTTCAGGGGTACATGCAGGTTTGTTACATAGGTAAACTTGTATCATGGGGGGTTGTACAGATTATTTCATCACCCAGGTATCAAGCCTAGTATCCATCAGTTATTTTTCCTGATCCTCTCCCTCCTCCCACCCTCTACCCTCCAATAGGCCCCAGTGTGTGTTGTTCGCCTCAGTGTGTTCATGTCTTCCCATCATTTAGCTCCCACTTACAAGTGAGAACATGTGGCATTTGGTTTTCTGTTCCTGCATTAGTTTGCTAAGGATAATGGCCTCTAGCTCCATCCATGTCCCTGCAAAGGACATGATCTCATTCTTTTATATGGTTGCATAGTGTTCCATGGTGATATGTCCCACATTTTCTTTATCCAGTCTATCTTCGATGGGCATTTAGATTGATTTCATGTCTTTGCTATTGTGAATAGTGTTGCAATGAATATATGCGTACATGTGTCTTTATAATAAGCAATTTATATTCCTTTGAGCATATAGTCAGTAATGGCATTGCTGGGCCAAATGATATTTCTGGTTCTAGATTCTTGATGAATAGCCTCACTGTCTTCCACAATAGTTGAACTAATTTAGACTCCCACCAACAGTATATAAGAATTCATTTTTCTCCATAACCTCTCCAGCATCTGTTATTTTCAGAATGTGGACAGATTAAAATTGTGTTTCTTTTTCTTGTTTTGAGACGGAGTCTCACTCTGTTGCCTAGGCTGGAGTGCAGTGGCGTGATCTCGGCTCACTGCAACCTCTGCCTCCCGGGTTCAAGTGATCCTCCTGCCTCAGCCTCCCGAGTAGCTGGGACTATGGACACGCACCACAATGCCCAGCTAATTTTTTGTATTTTTAGTAGAGATGGGGTTTCACCATGTTGGCCCGGCTGCTCTCAAACTCCTGACCTCAGGTGATCCACCTGTTTCAGCCTCCCAAAGTGCTGGGATTACAGGTGTGAGCCACCACACCTGGCTGAACATTGTTTGTAGAAGTTGATCAGGATCTCCTAATCAAAATAGTAACTTTGGTGATGGATGGATGAGAGGGAAATGCTCCTTAAGATAGCAGGAAGGCAATTATTGACAAAACTAATAAATGTGTACCTAAGACATTTATGAGTTTTAAAGTACTCATATACACATTAACCTAAATATCATTAATACTTTTACTAATATCTCTCACATGACTATGGACTCTCCTACAAAGTTGAAAGCATAGATAAGAATGAGAATTTGCCTTTCAGGTAAGGAACTCGTGATCAACATTTTTTTGGAGGTGAACATCCTACCTGTCAAGCAGCCAAAGAGATCCTGAACAGCAGTCACACGACAGCTGCTAGGTCAGTTTGCCAAACTTCCACAGATTCAGTCAGTAGGGAGACAATGAGCCCAAATGGATTTGTTCAGTTTATTCACATATTACACATGGCACAGCCAACAGCATGAGCTTCATGTGCACATTGATTCCCTCTTGCCCCCAGGTCCCAGGGCAAAGATGCAGAGGTAGGCCCAGGCAGATGCTGCACACACAGTGGGTTTGTGTAACAGCTAACCCGATCTTTCAAAGGAGCTGCAGTAATACCCACTCATCCACCTCTATAGCTAAAGACATTGCCCTTATTTTCTTCTTCTTTTTTTTTTTTTTTTTTGAGATGGAGTCTCACTCCATTGCCGCAGCTGCAGTGCAGTGGTGTGATTATGGCTCACTGCAGCCTCGACCTCCCCAGGCTCCGGTGATCCTCCCACCTCAGTTTTTGTATGTTTATTATTATTATTATTATTATTATTTGAGAAAGAATCTTGCTGTGTTACCCAGGCTGGAGTGCAGTGGTGCAATCTTAGCTCACTGTAACCTCCACCTCCCGAGTTCCAGTGATTCTCCTACCTCAGCCTCCTGAGTAGCTGGGACTACAGGCGTGAGCCACCACACCTGGCTAATTTTTGTGTTTTTAGTAGAGATGGGGTTTCACCATGTTGGCCAGCTGGTCTCAAACTCCTGACTTCAAGTGATCCACCTGTTTCGGCCTCCCAAAGTGCTGGGATTACAGGTGTGAGCCACCGTGCCTGGACTGTTTTTGTATTTTTAATAGAGATGGGGTTTCACCATATTGCCCAGATTGGTCTCGAACTCCTGGGCTCAAGCAATCCATTCGCCTTGGCCTCCCAGAGTGCTGGGATTACAGGCGTGAGCTACCACACCTGGCCTGTCTTTATTATCTTGATCAGGAAACAAATCTGCCTTCTGACACAGAAAGAGATATTATCTTTATCACCTGGACTGTCTCCAAGGAGGGAGGGAAACTAGCTTTATTAACCTGGAGTGTAAGTCAATCGGCTCCCTGCCCTACAGCAAACTTTGCAAATATTCTCTAACAAAGTTGTCAATGCTTTTTGCTTGGAAGACATCCAAAAATGCCAAAATTATCTTTCAACACTACTCTTTAATATTTTTTGCTTTGATAACTCAAAAGCTAACCTGAATGTTAAGAGAACTCAAACTTGTCTTCTTGCATGGGCTTCAGGAGACAGATCCTTCTATCCAATCCTATGTATAATAATGAACACAGACGTCAGAGTTTTCAGTGGTATAAATCCTCAAAATCCTGCATGGAGCCTTACAATAAATAAAACAGGGCTGAGCGTGGTTGCTCATGCCTGTAATCCCAACACTTTGGGAGGCCGAGGTGGGCGGATCACCTAAGGCCAGGAGTTTGAGACCAGCCTGGCCAATGTGGTGAAACCCCATCTCTACTAAAAATGCAAATATTAGCCCAGCGTGGTAGTGGGCACCTGTAATTCCAGCTACTCGGGAGGCTGAGGCAGGAGAATTGCTTGAACCGAAGAGGTGGAGGTTGCAGTGAGCCAAGATCACGCCACTGCACTCCAGCCCGGGCAACAGAGCAAGACCCCATCTCAAAAAAAAAAAAAATCTACTAGCTTTGAAGGCATTTAATTTATAAACTCTTAACACTTTCATAATCCTAAAATTGTGTGATCAGCTAACCAATACTGCACATCAGGGAAGTTTTTCCATATTAATAATATCCAGGTGCTTTTCTGACAAGATAAACTCACAATCACAAATATCCCAAGCAGAGACTAATTTCTCCTTAGGGAAGGGTCTGGGAGCTTGATATTGAGAATATACACCTTTTATCACAAATGATAATACCTACTACTGTGTTAAGTGCTCTAGATATATTATGTCATTTAGCTTAATTCTCATAACTGCTTTATTAGTTAAGCACTATTCTCCCTTTGCAAGTGAGAATAAATAAGGTAGAAGAAATTCCAAGAGTATTAAATCTTAACAAAATTTTGAACATACCAAATAATGTTTATCTTAAATTGATCACAGAATCTTTTTGGAAAGTCACTTGAAAATGAATTCTGTCCTCCAATTTTAAACTGGCAATCCATAACAAATAAATATAGCAGATATCAAAGCAGGTAAAATAATATTGAATTTTTGCTAAGGATCATGAAAAAAAATTGATATACTACTAAGCAAAAATGCTTAATTTGTATTCTTTTTAAAATATAACCATTTTAGATGTGGGAAATGGGCCATAAAAATCATAGAACATTTTAACTAAGCTAAATGAGTATTTTTGCTGTACGAAATTAGCTTTTCATGTAATTTATCCAATAAATACACAATGCTAAAGAGATAAGAGTAGCATTTATTATACAATTTAAATTTCTGCTGGAAGTATATCTAAATAGCCTGGAATAAGATTTCCTTTTAATTCAAAAGCTACTTAAGTCTGTATTTTATTTTATTTATTTATTTATTCTTTGGAGACAGGGTCTCACTCTGTTACTCAGGCTGGAGTGCAGTGGCACGATCTCAGCTCACCACAACCTTCACCTCCCAGGCTCAAGCAATTCTCATGCCTCAGCCTCCCAAGTAGCTGAGATTACAGGTGTGCACCACCACTACCTGGCTAATTTTTGTATTTTTAAAAGAGATGGGTTTTTACCTTGTTGGCCAGTCTGGTCTCAAACTCCTGACCTCAAATGATCCACACACCTTGGCCTCCCAAAGTGCTGGGATGGCTGGCGTAAGCCGCCACACCCGACCTGGATTTTATTTATTCATTTATTTATTTACATATTTATTTATTTCTTTATTATTTTGAGATGGAGTCTCACTCTGCACCCAGGCTGGATTGCAATGGCACAATCTTGGCTCACTGCAACCTCCGTCTCCTGGGTTCAAGTGATTCTCCTGGCTCTGCCTCCTGAGGAGTAACTGAGATTACAGACGCATGCCACCACAACCAGCTAATTTATGTATTTTTAGTAGACACAGGGTTTTACCATGTTGGCCAGGCTGGTCTCGAACTCCTGACCTCATGTGATTCACTTGCCTCAGCCTCCCAAAGTGCTGATTACAGATGTGAGCTACTGCACCTGGAGCCTGTATTTTATTTTTAAAATATAGAAATAATTGAGAAAATGCTATCTATTTTAAATAAAATAACATTTCATTGAATTTACTCTATTACATAGGAAAAGAAAATACTCAAACACATGTGCAAAAGATTCAGTTAAAAGTAAACTATTTGGTTTGAAGTCTTTACACTGCTGCCAGAAGAGTACACTGCCTCTGTCCTTCTTCGAGTTAGATGACAATTGTATCTCTTCCTGCCTGTTTTCAGGTCATCCGTATAAGGTTGAGAATAGATGGGTAACAGCAGAAACATTAAGAGGATTAGTTTCTAAATAAGAATGTATGATACCTACCTCCATAAGTGAGTGGATCCTCTCTTGGAGAGATTGCCAACAGATGATGCCAACCTTATGATGACCAATCAAGCAAAAAACACAAGGAAATAAATTTCTTCCTCCAGTCATTGAGCCTAAACTTAACCTTACCCTAACCAGAATTAGGAATTTTGCCACATGACATGGAGTGCATTAGCCAAAGTTCTCCAAAGAAACAGATCCAAAAGGTATCTATTTTATTTTATTTTTATTTTTTATTTATTATTATTATTTTTGAGACAGAGTCTCATTCTGTTTCCCAGGCTGGAGTGTAGTGGCGCAATTTCAGCTCACTGCAACCTCTGTCTCCCAGGCTGTAGCGATTCTCCTGCAGTCTCCCAAGTAGCTGGGATTACAGGCATGTGCCACCATGCCCGGCTACCAAAAGGGTATCATGCCTATGGAGGCTGAGAAGTCTCATGATCTGTCTGCAAGCTGGATGTGCAGGAAAGCTGCTGCTTAAGTCCCATTCCAAGCCCAAAGGCCTGGGACCAATGGGAGCCAATGGTTTAAGTCCCAGTTCAAGTATGAAAAAGTGCAGATATCCAAGGGCAGGAAAAGACAGACACCCCACTCAAGAAGAGACAGTGAATTCATCCTTCCTCAACCTTTTTTTTTTTTTTGATTAGGGCCCTCAACGGGTTGGATGATGCCTGCCCACAGTGGTGAGGGTGGATCTTCTTTACTCAGTCTACTGATTCCAATGCTAAGCTCTTCTGAAACTACCCTCATACACACATTCAAAAATAATGTTTTACCAACTATCTGGCCCTTTCCCAGGGTAGGGTTAACCAGCACCTTTCTCTTCTCTATGGTGACCATGCTGATGGGGTGCCCCTGACTGAAAGCTGAGAGGTCACCAAGACCCCAGATCTTCCAGCACTTTAACCTGGAGTGTAAGTCAGTGTGCTCCCTGCCCTACAGCAATGCTTTTTGCTTGGAAGACATCCAAAAATGCCAAAATTGGCATTAATCACCACTTCAGGGCTGGGCACTTATGAGGTCAGCCATCCACTTCTAGCAATTCCTGCGTAAGCTGGGAGACCCTGGGTCTTTTCCTCAAAACACACCAAAACCAAATTCTAAAGGAGATCCAAAGGTGATCGGTAAAATCCTTGAGAATCCTCCCAAAGCCTCCATGGAAAAACAAACTGGAGAACTGTTTCTCTTTTTCAATCAAATTTAGGCCAGTTATAATGAAATATGAATGGGCAGAAGACACAAAAGAAGATTAAAGAGTCTTTTAACATATAATAAATAATCAATAACTTCCTGGGTATGGTACAGGGATGTCTTTCTAATTGCAATAGATGAGTTTCTGATAAATTGCCTATAAACTGAATTTCTGCAAGTGCCATGTGCTAGTGTGGATTCACTATAAATTCACATATGTGGCCGGGCACGGTGGCTCACGCCTGTAATCCCAGCACTCTGGGAGGCCAAGGCGGGCGGATCACCTGAGGTCAGAAGTTCAAGACCAGCCTGGCCATGGTGAAACCCTGTCTCTACTAAAAATACAAAAAATTAGCCGGGCGTGGTGGTGTGTGCCTGTAATCTCATCTACTCGGGAGGCTGAGGCAGGAGAATCGCTTGAACCCGGGAGGCGGAAGTTGCAGTGAGCCAAGATGACGCCATTGCACTCCAGCCTGGGCAACAAGAGTGAAACTCCGTCTCAAAAAAAAAAAAAAAAAAAAAATTAACGTATGTTTTACTGTCATTCTGGTTCTACTTCAAATTATACGAGCATCATTTTCACAACTTTTTCCTTCTTCTTCATTCTACTTTATGTTCTTTCTCCTAACCAAATATGTTCAAACTTCCTAAAACATCTATTTTGTAAATGCAGGCATGTGCATAACTTCCTTAAATCAGGACACACCTATCTATGCACTGAGTAGAAAGGCTAATAAGTTCAAAGTGGTCTCAATAAATGTGTTGCCAGCCATCCTGTCCTTCCTGCAGCTGTTATATAAGCTTATACTACCTTTAATTTATTAGTCTAGGACAAGTTAATTGCATGGTTTCCACAAAATAGGACATGTTGTTCATAGTAACTATATGCTAATTCCTTTGAAAACATCCATAATTATACAGTGACTTCACAACACTTGTGCACCTAACTGTTGTTACATGTTTAAAGCTATGAGTGAATTAAACATCAAGGCAGAGTTCTGACTGGGTTCATGCATAAAAGGACACTTTTCTATCTTAACTCTGTTTCCTAAGACCTTACCTCTTTATTAAGGCTAGTGGGTGTGCACACGGCCCTGCTGAGGTAGGAGGCATTGCAGCAGCAGCCTTGACATTTAAGGCAACCACACAAAGACAGCAAAGCTTTTCCAGGCACAGAACAGCATGTACTCGAGGAAGACAATATCAATGGTTGCCCAGTAAATACACATCTATATAAAGTTCAGTAAACACACAGGTGTAGGTGTAATGGCTTAACTTTTACATCTAAATCCAACTTTAAAATCACACTTCAGGCTGAGTACTTTTGAGAAATGATTGCACTTTTAAAGATATTCGAAGTTATATGGCTTACAGGATTCTGTCTCATAAAGCTGAGAAAGAAATGTCATTTTTGCCTGAAGTGCTGATTTGGCTTTGAACTTCACATTTTACAGACTATTCTGCTTTGGGTTATGTTTGTAAATGTGAACACCATTGGTACTCTTTATTAACATTTCTCCAATGTCTTATTGCCCCCTCTTTCCTCTCCCCAAATCTCTTCCTCAACCCTTCCAGGTCTGATAAGACAAAATATATTTTGTCACCCCATTATTTTTTCCTGAATGTCTGCTTTGGTTAGCTGCTTCAACATGAAGGACTCTATCTGTTAGGAGAATTAGGTCACAAAGACCCCAGGTGGGTTTAAAACAAAATGAAAAGTGCTTTCATTGTAAAACTACAAGGAAGTAAAGGAAATGCAAATGTGTTAAAAGCAATGAATTTGCAGAGCACAGATTTCTTAACAAAATTTAATGAAATGTAATCAGCCATCTGACTCAGCTTATAGGTGACAAAAGTCCATTTTCTTTCCCTTTTCCCAAACTCTTCAGGTCAGATGGAAGAAATGTTCCTTAGATTTCAACTCCAACAGTTTGAGGTTGGCATCTCAGCAGGACTGTCCAGATGTTCAGTTTAAAGAATTTAATTTTCTAGAATTTAATTCAGGTGTGGAAACTTTTAGGCTATCCTAGGAAACACTGAGTTATTGTGTCCATCAGATCTTGGGTCTCTCTTGTCGACAAAAGTCAAAACCTGCGTGGAGAGGAGATATTCCTCCCTTGACCTTCCCAGTACCATGACTATAGACTCCTCAACCATCTCTTTCTGGCCCATTTATGTAAAGCCAAATCATGAGCCTATTTGTCTGACACTTCTAAGCCCCATGAATGATCACTCTCTGATTCAGGTATCAGTTCTTTGATGATTCATCCTCAAGCATCCCCTGGGAATGACTTTTGAAGCTTTATAAACTATGACTTTATAAAACCAAAATTGCTTTTCAAAAGTTGATTCAATTTTCAACAATCAAGGAGGTGAATCATTGTATCTCAGGTGCCCTTGGAACAGAAAGAAAGAAGAAATCATTTCTTTTCTTTTTTTTTTTGAGACGGAGTCTTGCTCTGTCGCCCAGGCTGGAGTGCAGTGGCTCAATCTTGGCTCACTGCAACCTGTGCCTCCCGGGTTCAATGATTCTCCTGCCTCAGCCTCCCAAGTAGCTGGGATTACAGGCATGTACCACCGTGTCCGGCTAATTTTTGTATTTTTAGTAGAGATGAAGTTTCACCATGTTGGCCAAGCTGGTCTCGAATTTCTGACCTCAGGTGATCCGCCCGCCTCAGCCTCCTAAAGTGCTGAGATTACAGGCATGAACCACCGCGCCCAGCCAGAAGAAATTATTTCTATGGCTCCTCAGATCCCCATATTTACTCCAAAGCAGCAGCCTATAGCAGCTTATCATTATAAGTCTTATGTGTTCACTCTTAATATAAAATATATAAGCAGAATAGACATATTATATGTAACGTGTAATATGTATATATACACATATGCAATAGAGGAGTAAGAGTGCCAAGAAATAAAGATAAATAATGAAACATGAGAAGAATATGTGTCTCTATAATTTTGTGGCTCAAATTTCTGATTTTAATTACAGATTCATATTTGAAGGTCTTTGAGAATTGGCATTGTACCAATTACTGAAAGGCACATTATCTAATTTCTAAAGAAGAATAGCATTTGAAAATTTTAAAGCACTCTATTCTACTTCTTTTTATTCTTTTAGACACAGGGACTTACTCTGTTGCCCAGGCTGGATTCAAACTCTTGAGCTCACACAATCCTCGCCCATGAACCAATCCTCCCCCATGAACCCAGCTGTTCTGTTTCTAAAGAAACGGTGTGCCATAGGCAAAACTTTTACCTTGCTATATCTCTATTGTATTTTTACAGTCCGTAGATTCTAAGTTTTATTATTTCATTTAGAGTGTGATGAAAAATACTTGACGTTCCACTAAATTAGATAATATCAGTAGAACAATGTTCCAAAACAAGATACTTACTGGAAAGACATTGGCTAATATTTTCAGTGTTAATTCCTATATTTATAAGTTTAAATCTCTTGCTTTAGTAAATATTAAAATACCATGCATTTTATGCCTTTGAGGGTGAGGGTAGAAAGTTTTCATTGTCTATTAACCTATATAATAACACATTTAATTCACTGTCCACTATTGACACAGCACTGTACTAGATACTCTATAAATTATAGATTTTATAGATTATTATAGATTTTTCACATACCAGAAGTTCTATAAAACAGTTATTTTTATAATTTATGTTTATTGAGCACTTACAAATGCCAGATTTTGCATAAGGGTTCACATGAATTATATCATTCAATCCCACATTAACCCAAAAAAGTATTATTTTTTCCTCATTTTCTAGATGAGGAAATGAGGCTGAGAGAAGCTGAGCAACTTTTCCTCTCACAGTTAGCAAGTAGCAGAGAAGAGATCCTTCTGCCCCCGGAGCCTATGCACTAACACTCTGCTGTAGATCTAGTCCCTCTTCTCAAAGATACTTAAATCTTCTTTCCTTTTTTCTTTTCTTTTATTTATTTATTTATTTTTATTTTTTTTTTTTTGAGATAGAGTCTCAGTCTGTAGCATAGGCTGGAGTGCAGTGGTGAGATCTCAGCGCTCTGCCTCCCTGGTTCAAGCAATTCTCCTGCCTCAGCCTCCCTAGTACCTGAAATTACAGGCATGCACCACCATGCCTTGCTAATTTTTGTATTTTTAGTGGAGACAGGATTTTACCATGTTGACCAGGCTGGTCTTGAACTCCTGGCCTCAAGTGATCTGCCCTTCTTAGCCTACCAAAGTGCTGGGATTACAGGCGTGAGCCACAGTGTCCAGCCCTCTTGTGTTAATTTATAAGGCTATTTAACTCATATTGTTCTGTAGCATTTTCCATGTATATTAGTCCCTTCCTCAGCTAGATTTTGACCTTACTGATGGCAGACTATATTTTCTATTTTAAGAGTTTGCCATAGCCACTAGGACAATGACACACACATAATAAGTGCTTTATAAATATTTGTGGAGTGCATGAATGACAGAATTATAGGCAATTAAGACAAGGTTGCATATAGCTGTGTGGCATCGCTATACACAAGGGAGTGGCAATAACTTAAGTGAGATAGCAAAGGCCTGGATAAGATAAAAAAGAAATAGATTCAGGAAGTGGGTTATAAAATAGGCAACAGTTATAAAGTGTTTATTATTTGAAGTAACTTTAGAGTATTTGCTCCTTTTTTTTTTTTTGAGACAGTGCAGTGGTGCAATTATAGATTACTATAACCTTGAACTTCTGAGCTCAGCCATCCTCCCATCTCAACCTCCCAAAGTGCTGAGATTACAAGCATGAGTCACCATGCCCAGCCTACTCTTTACAACAACAATCCTATGAGGTAGGTACTACTATCATCCCTACTTTATAGATGAAATGCAAATAGATAAATAATTTAACATCACCCAGCCAGGAAGTGGTTGTGTCAAAAGCTCATGCAGTTTTGTTCTGCCCTTGCCTGTATAGGATCCAAAGATAGTCTGAGCAACCACATGGGTGTTAAGAGTACAAGAGAACAAAGATTTGAAGGTTACAACAAAAATCCTTGATTGAAATATGTTTTTATTTTTATTTTTTAGTGATAGGGTCTCACTCCATTGTCCTCACTATTTAATCTCAAACTCCTGGGCTCAAGCAATCCTCCTGCCTCAGCCTCCCAAGTAGCTAGGACTACAGGCACACATCTCCACACCTGGCTAATTTTTTTAAAAGATTTTTTGTCGAGATGGGGTATTGTTACGTTGCACAGGCTGGTCTCAAACTCCTGGCCTCAAGCGAGGCCTCAGCCTCCCAAAGTGGTGGGATTACAGGCATGATTAAAATATTAGGGCCGGGTGCAGCAGCTCACTCCTGTAATCCCTGCACTTTGGGAGGCCAAGGCGGGCGGATCACCTGAGGCCAGGAGTTCAAGACCAGCCTGACCAACATGGTGAAAGCCCGTCTCTACTAAAAATACAAAAATTAGCCAGGCTTGGTGGCAGGCACCTGTAATCCCAGCTATTCAGGAGGCTGAGTGAGGCAGGAGAATCACTTGAACCCGCGAGGTGGAGGTTGCAGTGAGCCGAGATCACGCCACTGCACTCCAGCCTGGGTGGCAGAGCGAGACTCCGTCTCACATAAAATAAAAGAAAATAATATTAGAAAGTTATAACATTGCCCAACACTAAGAGAAAGTTGGCATAGGAAAGGCATAGAGGGAAAATAAGCAGTTGCACTATTTTTTCCACATTCAGCTTGAGTGGCCACAGGAGTCATTTTAGGAAAGGAGAACTACAGAAAACTGACCTGGGGAGAGTTGAATGACAACAACAGTCCTTTTATAGCCCTTTATATTTTATGGGAATTATGATTAGTGAGATAGTTGACATAAATTCTATGTTCAATGGCTGACCTAGCATAGTTAATTCTCTTCCCACATACGAAGTTATCTGAGAAATTATTTCCTTGTTCTTCACAGTTCTATAGATTTGTCATGTTTCGTTTTTTTTTTTTTTTTTTTTTTTTTTTTTTTTTGAGACAGTTTTGCTCTTGTTGCCAAGGCTGGAGTGCAATGACACAACCTCAGCTCACTGCAATCTCTGCCTCCCGGGTTCAAGCGATTCTCTTGCCTCAGCCTCCCGAGTAGCTGGGATTACAGGCATGCACCACTACACCCGGCTAATTTTGTATTTTTAGTAGAGACAGGGTTTCTCCATGCTGGCCAGGCTGGTCTCAAACTCCTGACCTCAGGTGATCCACCCGTCTTGGCCTCCCAAATCGCTGGGATTACAGACGTGAGCCACCGCATCCTACCTTGTCATGTTTCTTATTTGAAGAGGAAAACACAGACTGAAAGTTTTAATGACTTGCCAAAAGTATCTCACCTGATCAGATGTTCAAACAGGTCGAAGCCAGATTTTCTCGCTCCTTCTTGTGAGGCAGATTTCAGTTTTAAAAAAACCTGGTCAGAGCAACCTTGCCTGCCCCAACCCATTATTCCCTATCTCATCTCTATTGTCATTTGTAACAGAGCACTCATGCCAGGAGCTTATCTCTACCTTCCATTTTCTATTGGCTCCCATTGGAACATAAGCTTTATGAAAGCAGAATCTGGGATCAGTCTTGTTCTCCGATCTTCACCTACACAATGTCTGGCAAGTAGTAGGCAGTCAGTCAAGGTTTGCTGTAGTCATGACAGAAACCCAAAACCCAAAACTTGTCATGTTATCAAAGATAATGGACACAATGCTTGAACAAGGACAGAACAGTGAAGCAATGTTTTCATGTGGTTTCTCCCTGTTACATTGTTCTGTCGGTGAGACAAGTGCTCATTTACAGGAGTTCATGTGGGTAGGGAATGAAAGAGAACAGGAATTAATTGAGGAACTTTATGGGAAACTCTTCCCAACAATGAAAAGTGGTATTGGGTTGATTAACGCAGGGAAGACTATAGGGTAACCAAAGAGATGTGGAAAGCAAACCCGATGGTGGAAGTATACCAAAAGGCCATTTGGTACTTACCTGAGTTTACATGGAATTTATTAATGTATTATTAGCACCCACCTAAAGCATGTACTTTTTAAAACTCTACATTAAATTATCATATTGATAGTTTCCCAAATCCTACATTCTTTAGGAATTTAGAAAAATGTATAAAAGCCAAGTGAATCTGCTTTGTGTATACATTGTTTATGTGATGATTTTTACCAATTCCAAAGTAAATCAGTTCTGGTTTGCTTGCTTGGTTAGTGACCTGTTTAAGCCTTGTATAACATCTACAATATACAGAATTTTTCATTAAACACTCAAACCTAATCATTTTTACATTAATGTGTGGACATACATGGCCTCCCATTGGAAGAGAACCTTGGAAATTTTGATAAAAGCTGAACAGAGTGCAAGAAAAAGTATAGTACAGTCAGTGGTTTCTGTGCCAGCTCTGCTAGTTCTACTAGTGAGCAGCTGTGTTACCTCAAATAAGCAACACTGTGCTCAACTCTGTAAAATGGGAAGAGTAATCCCTAATTCATAGATTGTTATACATTAGATTCCTGAAAAGTTGTCCGGTTGCTATGGGTGGGGCTTTAAGAGTTTTTCAATCCCTTTTATTTCCTTATAGTAGGTTCTTTGGATAATAGAGAAGAAAATCTCTCTTTTTGTAGCATTTGAATAAGAGATAGTTCTTTCCTGCTTCAGGTGCATAAAAATCTTCATAACTGCAGCAGCAATTTCCAGTTCAGCGCAATCTCCAAATATGGGTTTTTCTCTGTACATCACCTATGGAACACCTGATAATGTCTTTTATGTCGTTAAAAGCCTTCTGCTGTACGATAACTTTAGGCTCTATGCAGCCTGAACAATCCAACCCCTCTTGAGCTCAAGAGGTGAACAGAGTAGAGTGCAAGGTTGTATTTGGAATTAGCAGCAAGGTGGGATTTGGTTAGGTCTATATGTCCAATTTACATTAAGTCTAGGAGTAGAAACCAAATATCAGAGACTCATGCAACCATATGTCAAATTCCCCAGCTTTCTGAGCTCCTTATTTAACAATCCAGGTAATGACAACTCAAGTTTCCATAATTCCATACATTTCTGAGGGTGCTTCAAGTTCTTAGACATCTCTCTGTCTGAAAGAGGCATATTCCTCAAGCTCACACTGCTGTTATCATCCCCTCAGGTAGCCATCCTGCTCCAATCCCCGCAGCTCACTTTAATAAGCTTCTCCTGGCCAGTATTGTCTGCCCAAATTTTTCTCATAAGTGTTAACAGAGGCCCCTCCCTTAACTCACAAAGCAGAGCTAAAGCCAAGCTACAGCATTTAACAGAACTTACTGAAAACTTGAGGATATGAAGGAGAATTATAATGGAAAAAAAAAGATTGTAATCTCATAGAGTAGCCATCACTGCTCCAAAGAAGGCAATGGTCAAGAGCACTGGCTTAAGAAGTGGACAGCTGGGGTGAGAATCCTTGCTTCTCTGTTTCATGTCTGAGTGACCTCTGACAGGTTATTTTATTTTTATTTTTAATTAATTTTTTTTTTTTTTGAGACGGAGTTTCACTCTTGTTGCCCAGGCTGGAGTGCAATGGTGTGATCTCAGCTCACTGCAACCTCTGCTTCCTGGGTTCAAGTGATTCTCCTGCCTCAGCCTCCCAGGTAGCTGGGATTGCAGGCATGCACCACCACGCCTGGCTAATTTTGTATTTTTAGTAGAGATAGGGTTGCTCCATGTTGGTCAGGCTGGTTTCAAACTCCCGACCTCAGGTGATCCACCCGCCTCGGCCTCCCAAAATGCTGGGATTACAGGCGTGAGCCATCACACCTGGCAATTAGTTATTTTTTTTTTTCTTTTTTGAGACAGAGTCTCACTCTGTCACCCAGGCTGGAGTGCAGCGATGCAATCTCCATTCACTGCAACCTCTGCTTCCTGGGCTCAAGTGATTCTCCTGCCTTAGCCTATTGAGTAACTGGGATTAGAGGCATGTGCCACCAGGCCTGGCTAATTTTTGTATTTTTAGTAGAGAAGGGATTTTGCCATGTTGGCCAGGCTGGTCTCAAACTCCTGACCCCAAGTGATCTGGCCCGGCTCAGCCTCCCAAAGTGTTGGGATTACAGGCGTGAGCCACTGTGCCTGACTGACAGGTTATTTCAAATCTGTGAGGGCTTTGCTTTTTTAAAAAAGGAAAAAATGAGAGGAAGACCGGGCCTGGTGGCTCATGCCTATAGTCCCAGCACTTTGGGAGGCTGAGGCGGGTGGATCACCTGAGATCAGGAGTTCGAGACTACCCTGGCCAAAATGGTGAAACCCCGTCTCTATTAAAAATACAAAAAATTAGCCAGGCGTAGTGTAGTCCCAGCTACTGGGGATGTTGAGGCAGGGGAATTGCTTGAACCCAGGAGGCGGAGGTTGCAGTGAGCCGAGATTGTACCATTGCACTCTAGCCTGGGCGACAAGAACAAAACTTCGTCTCAAAAAAAAAAAAATTAGAGGAGAAGCCATTGTCATTACCCCTTGCCTTTTCTTGTCTTCATTATAGAAGTGATGCATAGAGCTATGGCATCTATTTTGAGACTATAAAGCAACAAATAAATATGCTATGTATGGCTGAATATAAAAATAAAAACAAACTGCATCCTTGATGAACTTACGGAGTCATTAGACAACAGCCCTGAAACCAGCTGCTGTCTAATGTGGAAAAAAAAAAAGCGCTTGTTGTTTAAGTAATTGTTGGATTTTTTCCATTATTTGCAGCTAAAAGCACTCCTAACAAATATAACAAAGTAGTGACATGACCATATTTTTCAAGAAAATGCTTCTTAAGGGAGATCCTGCTGTTCTTGGATCTTTTAAGAAGATCCTAGGGCTATATGTAGAATTAGATCACTAACAGAACATTACTGTAAATGTTCTTTCTTTTATAGAGATGGGGTCTCATTCTGTTGCCCAGGCTAGAGTGCAGTGGCACGATCACAGGTAACTGCATCCTCAAACTCCCAGTTTAAGCAATCCTCCCACCTCAGCCTCCCAAGTCGCTGGGACTATAGGCACACACCACCACATCCAGCTATTTTCTTTTCAATTTTGTATAGAAGACAGGGTCTTGCTGTGTTGCCCAGGCTGGTCTTGAACTCCTGGGCTCAAGTGATTTTCCCACTTTGGCCTCCCAAAATGTTGGGATTACAGGCATGAGTCCCTGTGCCTGGCCCAGTGTAAGTTTTCTATGATGAGTACAGTTTGGGTTGCAAATTCATAATCACACAGACATCAGATTCAGAGGGAGCCTTAACCACCTCAAGATAAGAGGAAATACTTTGGAAATACTTCAGAACCTTTTCTCCTTAGATTGAGTTAACTATCTATTAGAGAAGTGTTGTCTCTTCTGAGAAAAAGCAGAGGGTGATGTCTAGGATAATCACCACATCATAATCCATTCAGTCTTTTCCTTATGCCAACTGCTTACCTGCTAGGGCAATAATTCTCAAAGTGCTTCTGTAATAAAGGTTAAGATACCTGATATACTATGACTCATTCTATTTTACATAATTTCTGTGAGAATGAACAGGGAAAAAATGGTAGGGAAAAAAATGAGCCTTCATTTTCACCACCAAAAAAATGCATTAAAAAGAAAGTTAATATAATATATTAAGTCTGTTGATAGAGGGTTATACCTGATGATCGTTCAGGATAATGATACAGATGGAATGTGACAAGCAATTAGGTCTTCACTTTTTCTTTAATATGATTTATCAAGATACTCTTCCCACATAAAAGTCATCAATGTTGCTGAACCTTCTAAAAGAGAAAAACGAGTAAATCCTGAAATTTGGATCCTATTAAATCTCATCTGACTAAGCTCTCTGTACAATTCTCACTTCTGGGAGGATTCAAGTCAAATCAAGTTTCATAGCTTTGAAATTTCATCCCTCTGCATGCAATACTACAGACTTAGCCAGAAAAGTTGTGAGATCTGAATAATAAGGAGCAAGTAGTAATTAGAAAATAATTCCAGCTAGAAGACGATCTGTGCTCTACGCTCGTCAGTAAGAATCTATGAATTAATTAATCGATGTCAGATATTTTTTTAAATACCTATCACCTAATTTATATTTTTTGCCATAAGAAAATTCTCAAAAATATATTTTCTAATTTTTTTGTTCAATGTTATCTTCTTTTTTCCAGTTTCCACTTTTCTTCTCTATAAAATTATTGTATTCATCATGAGTAAATTTTTTTCTGCAGGCTTTAAAAAAATGTTTAAATAATCAACTATGACATTACTTCTAGCTATGATCTCATACTGTTTACCTTGTAGCTGTAAAGTCCATTTTTCTTTAAACTGCCTAATTTGTAAGATATAACTTATGAATGAGTCAGAGTTCTATAGATACAGACAACAGAAAGAGGCTCTAGTTCATTTATGGAAAGGAAACTTACTGAAATATATCAGACTTCATCGCCTGGAAGTAAGGCTAGAGAACCAGACTTTGAAATGTGCTGATCCAAGGTATTCGCAGTGGTCCAGGATCTGGAGATCACAAGAATGGCTTCACGTTGACAAAATCCAGGACTCGCCCCAGAATAGATTAATCCTCTCTTTAATCCTCTACCCAAGATTTAAATTCCAGAGAGTAGGTGTCTGATTGGCCTGGTTTCAACCATATATTCAGACTTTGGCTAAGAAAGTATAGGTCTGCTGAGTAAAAGTCCACCAGGCTGAATCCAAAATGGTAACAAGGCCAGGCACAGCGGCTCATGCCTGTAATCCCAGCACTCTGGGAGGGCGAGGCTGGTGGATTGCTTGAGCCCAGGAGTTTGAGACCAGCCTGGGCAACATGGTGAAACCCCGCCTCTACTAAAAATACAAAAAATTAGCCGGGGACAGTGGCACCTGCCTCTAGTCTCAGCTACTCAGGAGGCTGAGGTGGGAGAATCACCAGAGCCTGAGGGGTCAAGGCTGCAGTGAGCCGAGATCACCCCACTGCACTCCAGCCTGGACAACCAGAGTGAGACCCTGTCTCAAAAAAACCAAAACAACAACAACAATGACAAATATATAAAAATATATATGCAAATAGTAACAATAATAATAATAAAATTATAATTCCCTCTAAAAGAAATGTGATGTTATTAGGAAAGAGAAATGAATGCTGAACAGTCACACATTAAAGATGCTCAATACACCATCCTTAACCATTTTTTTTATAAATACCTCACCTATTTTCAACCCATATTTAATAAAATAAAAATCTTTTTTTTTTTGAAACAGAGTTTTGCTCTTGTCACTCAGGCTGGAGTGCAGTGGTGATCTCAGCTCACTGAAGCCTCTTCCTCCCTGGTTCAAGCGATTCTTTTTTTTTTTTTGAGACAGAGTCTCGCTCTGTTGCCCAGGCTGGAGTGCAGTGGTGCAATCTCGGCTCACTGCAAGCTCCGCCTCCCACGTTCACACCATTCTCCTGCCTCAGCCTCCCGAGTAACTGAGACTACAGGTGCCCACCACCATGCCCAGCTAATTTTTTGTATTTTAGTAGAGACAGGATTTCACAGTGTTAGCCAGGCTGGTCTCGAACTCCTGACCTAGTGATCCACCAGCCTTGGCCTCCCAAAGGGCTGGGATTACAGGCGTGAGCCACTGCACCCAGCCTCAAGTGATTCTTCTGCCTCAGCCTCCCGAGTAGCTGGGATTACAGGCGTGCACCACCATGCCCGTCTAATTTTTTGAATTTTTAATAGAGACAGGGTTTCGCCACGTTGCTGAGGCTGATCTCAAATTCCTGTCCTCATGTGATCCACCCACCTCGGTGTCCCAAAGTGCTGGGATTACAGGTGTGAGCCACCACACTCAGCTGAAAATCATTTTTTATGACCATTCTGAAAACCCAAGAAGCTCCTTATCAATGCTTGATAATTGCAGTCACTGAAATACAGAAAGGACTAAGTGGATTTTATTCAAGCTGAGAGTTCAGAGTAGTGAAAAGCTCTTAGTGGTTCTTTAAGAATTTTCTCCCCATTTCTGAGTGGCAATACCATCAGCTGGTCTGATGAGAAAGTGGTTTGTCACACATTCTTTTGAGTCATAGTGAAAGGCATGATGGTGTCACCTAAAATTAGTAGATTAGCTATGCTTCATTTCTCATCTACACCAGGAACTGGTAAGGTTATCACCATGACCATGGAATTCCTTTTCTTCTTTATTGTCCTATATTGGCTAGAAAGCCCACCTCATCCTACATTT
This sequence comes from Pan paniscus, assembly GCF_029289425.2. Classification (NCBI taxonomy): domain Eukaryota; kingdom Metazoa; phylum Chordata; class Mammalia; order Primates; family Hominidae; genus Pan; species Pan paniscus. Next base: position 78,367,365 of record NC_073254.2, read on the forward strand.
TGAACTTCCCTCTGCTTCCTCATTCCTGTTAGTAACTTGCTTTTTTTTTTTAACGTTATTGATATCTCCTCATCCACCCCCATTTTCTATCAAGCATTATAAAGTGAAGCCAAGGAATTATATGCTTTTCCTCAGCTCTTTAGTTAAGAAATTCTAAAGTAAAGCCGGGCGTAGTGTCTCACATCTGTAATCCCAGCACTTTGGGAGGCTGAGGTGGGTGAATCACCTTGAGGTCAGGAGTTCAAGGCCAGCCTGGTCAACATAGTGAAACCCCATCTCTACTAAAAATACAAAAATTAGCCAGGTGTGGCGGCACATACCTGTAGTCCCAGCTACTCCGGAGGCTGAGGCAGGAAAATTGCTTGAACCCAGGAGGTGGAGGTTGCAGTGAGCCGAGAGCAGGACAGAGCAAGAATCTGTGAAAGAAAGAAAGAAAGAAAGAAAGGAAGGAAGGAAGGAAGGAAGGAAGGAAGGAAGGAAGGAAGGAAGGAAGGAAGGAAGGAAAGAAAAAGAAAGAAAGAAAGAAAGAAAGAAAGAAAGAAAGAAAGAAAGAAAGAAAGAAAGAAAGAAAGAAAGAAAGAAAAATAAATTCTGGCATTCTTTTTTGTTTTGTTTTGTTTTGTTTTTTGTTTCGCTCTGTTGCCCAGGCCAAAGTGCAATGGCACAGTCTCGGCTCACTGCAACCTCTGCCTTCCGAGTTCAAGCAATTCTTCTGCCTCAACCTCCCAAGTAGCTGGGACTACAGGTGTGCACCACCATGCCCGGCTAATTTTTGTATTTTTAGTCAAGACAGGGTTTCACCATGTTGTCCAGTCTGGTCTCAAACTCCTGACCTAGTGATCCGTCCACCTCAGCCTCCCAAAGTGCTGGGATTACAGGCATGAGCCACTGCGCCCAGCCGTCATATTTTATTTGTAATGGGACACAGGGTATCTCCAAAGTCCTTAAAAAGAGAAGTGCCAAATGTTAAACTGAGGGAGGCAGTTTTCAGTTGTTTAACTTTAGACTCATCAGGAGTAGAGTGGAAGAAATACTTTGAAAGTTATTTACATTCTTTGCTTAGGTTTTTGACATAGTGAATGGTATCTAGAAAAAGTCAAATTCAACCTTTTGGGTAGTTTTAAATAAAATAAAAATTTTGATTACATATTGATTTTTCTCATGGAAAGGAGATAAGTTCTTCTTGTTGGTGGTGGTGGTGGTGTTGTTGTTGTTGTTGTTGTTGTTGTTGTTGTTGTTGTTTGAGACAAGTCTCGCACTGTCACCCAGGCTGGAGTGCAATGGTGGGATCTCGGATCTCTGCAACCTCCACCTCCCAGGTTCAAGCGATTCTCCTGCCTCAGCCTCCCAAGTAGCTGGGATTACAGGTGCCCGCCACCACGCCTGGCTAATTTTTTGTGTTTTTAGCAGAGACGAGGTTTCACTGTGTTGGCCAGGCTGATCTCGAACTCCTGACCTCGTGATCCACCCTCCTTGGCCTCCCAAAGTGCTGGGATTACAGGCATGAGCCACTGCGCCCAGCTCTTCTTGTTTTGTTGATGACACAATTTCCTTATTCATTCTGTTCACAAACAGTTTTCTATCTCTGATTGCTAACCCAGTTATTTTATAAATGGTTAACCTAGTAGAAAGATTTTAAGAGAAAGGGCATACTTGAAAGTTATCAAAAATAATTTGAACAAGCTTCTCTTCATTTTCTTCCCAAAATAAGAAAAATGGTCATAAAAACAGCTTGAGCTACCACTGAACATATATTGTTGCTCTGGTAAAGCATGTGTAATTTGGTTAGGGAGTCTGGTTTGCCCACAAATATCTCACTGAACATCTCAGAGAAGGTGATTTCCCTCAAAACAGAGCCTGAGACAAAAGTTCACGTGACACTATCTTACTAGTATCCCTGCAATCCCAGGGAAGCAGGAGTGAGGGAGTAGAATAATAAGGAAGGGAAGATGGGAGAGCCAATACGAGGATGCCTTACCCCGACAAACCAGCCAAGACATTCCCACCTTCCCCAGGTCCCCATGTATCTATACAAAGTACATTTCTCTCTCCATACCAAGTGAATGACCATTCGCACTACTCATAACATTGCCTGCCTGGAGAGAGGATTTCTTTTCACAGCTGACCCTCCGTCCTTGAGTGGAGCTATAATGTGGTGGCAATTTACTCTCCACTATCGCTAATGTACTGTGAGAATTCATGTGTAAACTGGGCCAAGTTATTTCTTATTCCATCACTTAGTCAGAGGGGAGCACTTACTCCCCTCCCTTCATGAGGCCCAAGTTTGAGTTAAGGGAGGGTTATTGGTGCGACAGAGACAGATGACCTGAAAGTTTGAGATACATGTGCATATAATTCATTCATACCTTTTGAATATGGTCAAGCTGGATGCATATGTTTCATTTATATCATAAGTCTAATGATACACCCATCCAAACTTATCACTTACTGTATCTGATAACATCCTGATGAGTAGGTCTAGTTGCATAGTCACCTGGTGTTCCACAATCAGGAACAGTTTCTATTAGAATCCAGTAAAATATCCAAAGCCAGTTTTCATATGAGACCATTCTTGTTATCAGCAGTTCCTGGACCTCATAATTTGTATTGGCTCTGTTCATTTCAAAGCCTGATTCTTCATCCTTTCTGCCAAACAATGAGTACCCGAATTCTCCCAGTAAATTTCCTTTATTTAGGTTAAGCAGAGCCTGTTTTCGTTTCTTACAGCCAAAGAACCCTGCTTCATAAAAATGGTATACTGTTCAGACAGGTTGATGGTAGTTCTGTCATTAATGCAAACTGAATTATGCATTTTTGTATAACATGTTATCTTCATGACATTATTGATCTACTAGAGCAAAAACATAAGAAACTGTTGAGTTTTCCATCATGCCCAAGAGACAAAAAAAAGCAACTTGGGTCTCTCAGCTCCATAGTCAAGCAAAGTAAAATACCACCACACTATTTATACCTAGTTGGATCCTAATTTTCCTTCTTTGGTTATTTCACAACCAATTCATGGTAACTGTTCAATGTTACATATTTAACTAGTTCAAGAGTAAAATCACATATCTTACTCCAGAAATTATGCCAACTTCATATAAAAGAAAAATCAACTTTTTGAATGCTTTTCTAAGAATTATATTTTTGTACCTACTTAGGAGGTTAGTTTAGGACATTAAAGCTGAAAAAATATCAATACCATTCTTAGGCTCATTTTCCTCAAAAACAACTTCCTAAAAACTGGTTATAGAGATAGCCAGATGGCTGAAGAACAAAGTAGTAGTAAGACTTTTGATTGCCTTCCCTTTTGAACATTTAAAATTTTGCATTATGTAAACAGATACCTAGCCAAAAAATAAAATTTTTAAAAACCACCAAAAAATAAGCTAAAAAGTTGTATGAATTTATGTATCTTTATATAGTAGAATAATAAACATACATTAAAAATTATACTCTTAGGAAACACTAAATGATAATGTATAGGGATGCACACACCATAGCAAAACTATAAAGAAAAATAAATGATTAAAAGTCATTAGGGCAATTCACTTCAGTAGGGAGGGAGATGGTTATGTTATAAGAGTATTTCTGGCTGGGCACGGTGGCTCACGCCTATAATCCCAGCATTTTGGGAGGCCGAGGCAGGTGGATCATGTGAGGTCAGGAGTTTGAGACCAGCCTGACCAACTTGGCGAAATCCTGCCTCTACTAAAAAAACAAAAAAATTAGGTGGGCGTGGTGGTGCATGCCTGTAATCCCAGCTACTCAGGAGGCTGAAGCAGGAGAATCGCTTGAACCCAGGAGGTGGAGGTTGCAGTGAGCCGAGATTGGGCCATTGCACTCCAGCCTGGGCAACAAGAGCAAAACTTTGTCTCAAAAAAGAAAAAAAAAAAAGAGTATTTCTGGGGTGACTGAGTGAGGTGATAGTTACAGGTGTTCACCTTATAATAATTATTTATATAATTTATTTGTATTCATATTATATTTAACAATATAAAATTTTGTAATAAAGGAAAAAAATTTTCTTTTTTTTTTTTTGAGGCAGTCTCGCTCTGTTGCCCAGGCTGGAGTACACTGGCATGATCTCAGCTCACTGCAACCTCCACCCCCTAGGTTCAAGCGATTCTTGAGGTTCAGCCTCCTGAGTAGCTGGGATTACAGGCGCACACCACCACTTCTGGCTAATTTTTGCAGTTTTAGTAGAGACGGGGTTTCACCATGTTGGCCAGGCTGGTCTCGAACTCCTGACCTCAGGTGATCCGCCTGCTTTGGCCTCTCAAAGTGTAGGATTACAGGCATGAGCCACCACGCCTGGCCAAAAATACTATTTTTTAAGGATTTTTTTAATAAAATGGGAAAATGTTCACAATACAAAATTCAATGAAATCGAGGATACAAAGCTCTCTATGCAGTATAATCTCAATTAGGTGTACGCATGTTGTATATTTGTAGAAATCGACATTAAAATAAATATATCAAATATTAATTATACCTTTTCGTTTTTGTATTATTTTATATAGCTGCCATAGTTTCTTAAATGTATGATATAATAATGTGTAAGATGAAAATTTCGTTATAAAGGATGAAGTGATAAACCTAGCTTATAGAGTAAATATTAACCCTTAACCGTTTCAGTTCCTATAAACATAGGCATTTCATACGTTATAACAGTAAAATTTTAGAGCTAGGGGAAATCATAAGAGATTGTCTTCACACATGCCTCTGTTTTACAAATGCAGAAACTAAACAGTAGATAGGCTAGCTGACTTGGCCAAGGCCCCGGGTTAGTCGCAGACCTGGGATGGGGCCAGGTTTAGCACAGTGTTTTGCCCTTCCTCCCACACTGATAGTGCCTTGTATGGAGGTAGAACAGAAAGCCCTGCTCTTTAGGGAAAGTTTCACTAACTTTTCAAAACATGAGTATGTGATAATTATAATTAAGGACTATCACAAATGAAGTGTAAATTTATAAATGTAACCATCTAATAAAGCTTCGGTTAAAATTAATATTGGGGCAAGTTTATTTTTGAATTTTTTAAAGATAGAAAGAAACAACAACAAACCCTTGAGTTTCCAGAAGAACTGCCTGTATTCATTCATTTAACATACTAAAAGCAGCTTGTGACTGCCATAAAGTATGTCATTGCCGCCTTCAGTACTAAAAAAGTGGTCCAGTATATGAGGCAACTGCTCTAAATCATGCTTGTTTGGACAGACTGTTTCTTAGTTCCACCTCATCTGCACTTTAGCCCCACTCTGTGCTGTGTAGACCCAAGCGATTTGCACAAACACCACATGATCCCAAAGGTACTTTCCCAGGGAGAAGGAAAAAAGACATAAAAGTTAAACTAACCCTTGTAAGTTCTAGTTACCACTTAATCTTTCTATGGTTTGACTACCTTTCTTTTTTTTTTTTTTTTTTTTTTTTTAGTTTTTTAAACACTTCAAGTCATAACTCCTCAGTATTTAATATTTAGATTTTTTTCCCCTTATTCTACTCCCCCAGAGATAATCTCTTCTCCCCACTTTCGTTCAATATCTATTATGTGCCAGGCACCATCTTCAGTGTCAGGAATACAGAAATAAGCAAAACATGTTCTCTTCCTTCAAGAAGCGAATTTTTTTTTTTTTTTTTTTTTTTTTTGTTGAGACAGAGTCTCGCTCTGTCACCCAGGCTGGAGTGCAGTGACACAATCTCGGCTCACTGTAACCTCTGCCTCCTGGATTCAAGTGATTCTCCTGCCTCAGCCTCCTGAGTAGCTGGGACAACAGGCGCATGTCACCGTACCTGGCTAATTTTTGTATTTTTAGTGGAGACAGGATTTCACTATGTTGGCCAGGGCTGGTCTTAAACTCTTGACCTCAGGTGATCATCCTGCCTCTGCCTCTCAAAGTGCTGGGATTACAGGCATGAGCCACCGCTCCCGGTCAAGATGCGAATTATTTAGAGGAGCAGCTAGACAGATAAGCTAATGATGGCAATAAAATGTGCTTGGTAGAATAAGGAGATCAATGGTGCTATGCTCATGGCACCTATTACTCTAGGAGTAACAATCGGGGCACTTAACACAAGTGCCTGGTTCTACATTCCCACCTCTTCCTGCAACACGCTATATCTATAAGATGATAAGATGAGCCCAGTGGAAGCCCTACAAATCCTGATCCCTACTCCAGGTCAAGCTTATACAAGTAAATAGATTTCTTTTTTTTTTTTTTTTTTTTTTTTTTTGAGATGGAGTTTCACTCTTGGAGCCCAGGCTGAAGTGCAGTGGTGCAATCTCAGCTCACTGAAACCTCCGCCTCCCATGTTCAAGTGATTCTTCTGCCTCAGCCTCCCGAGTAGCTGGGATTACAGGCATGCACCACCACGCCCAGCTAATTTTTGTACTTCATTAGTAGACACAGGGTTTCACCATGCTGGTTAGGCTGGTCTTGAACTCCTGACCCCAGGTGATCCACCCGCCTTGGCCTCCCAAAGTGCTGGGATTACAGGCATGAGCCACCGCACCCAGCCTCAAGTGAATTCTTAAAATGTAGCTTTGAGAATTTGAAATCATTACCTAGGCATTTTTAAAATTTTGACAGTTTATAGTTTACCTAGATGTTTCAGATTATAGACCCCCAAATCTAACGTATTAAAATTTTTTCTGAAACAGAGCTTATTATTTCATGGTTTTGAATTGTCCCTCAGAATCAAAATTGGAAAATATTTTTACTATGTAATTTTTCTTATGCTTCTTACTGAGAAAATGACTCTCCAAATCTGAAGATGATGAAAAATACACATTGGGATTTGTTACTACTTATGTGTACACATTTGAAAGAGAGTTTAAATCCACATACTATTTATGATGTTCTTGGCTGCAAGTAATTAAAAAAATTAATAATTCCCTAGCAAGCAGATGCAGATTGAAAAAATTAAAAGTGGTGAAACTGTAAGGATACTTATTTTACTATATGGCAAGAAGTATGGAGGTAGTTCTGCTCCTGGACTGGCTCAGTCGTCATTAAGGACTCAAGTTCTTTCCCTTGTTCCATGTTCTTTTTTTTTTTTTTTCTTTTTGAGACAAAGTCTTGCTCTGTTGCCCAGGCTGGAGTGCAGTGGTGTGATCTCGGCTCACCACAACCTCCGCCTCCTGGGTTCAAGCGATTCTCCTGCCTCAGCCTCCCGAGTAGCTGGGATTACAGGCATGTACCACAGCTGCCAGCTAGTTTTTGTATTTTTATTAGAGGCAGGGTTTTGCCATGTTGACCAGGCTGGTCTGGAACTCCTGGCCTTAAGTGATCTACCTGCCTCGGCCTCCCAAAGTGCTGGGATTACAGGCATGAGCCATGGCGCCAGCCTCATGCTCTCATTCTTTGCGTGGTGGCTTAGTCCTCAAGCCTTATCCTTCATTGCTGCAAAGTGGCTGGGGCATATCCTGACATCACATGAAGACCTAGAATCATTATCTTCCATGCCCCACTTTTTATTTAATGGGGAATATTTTTCCTGAAGTCCCCACAGAATTAGCCCCGTTGGCCACAGTTGCCTCTCATACCCAGGCATAAGTCATTCATTGTGCAAAGGGTATGAGACTACCACGATTAGCTTAGATCAATTAAGATAGGCTTTTATGAGACTGCAGAGGGGTCTATCTTCCCTCAGATAACATGTTGAAGGATAAACATATCTGAGATTTTGTTAGTATGGAAAAAGCAGTGTAAGGCAAATAGTTTCAGGGAAATTATACTCAAACTAAAAATTCAGTGTAAAATAAATACAACTTTACTACCCACAAGTTTTGGTATGATGCTTAGAATCTGATCTAAAATCCACTCACTCTATTCTTTCAGCAAACATTCTTTGATCACTTATTACACGTTGGGCACTGTTCTCCGTACTAAAGCAGAGAACAAGACAGATACGTATTTGTATTGGGAATGCTTTCAGCAGCAACTGACAGAATAGGAAATTAAAAGTAGCCAAACCATAGGGACATTCAGTGTTTACCCAGAGAAATTTAGAGGGGGGCAATCCTTAGTCCATCTCCTCTGAAATATAACCAAGAGTCCAGGTTCTTTCTTCTCTGGGTCCTTAACGTGCTGATTTTTGTCTTTATTCTTTTCACTTCATTGTTCCATAGCTGCCATAGTTCTAAATACCTCATCTACTTTCAAACGAGAAAGAAATGGAAAAGGACACTTTTTTCTTATTATCGTCCCTTTTGCAAAGATTTAAAAACCTCCAGAAGCCTCCTATGCAGATTGCCATGAAATCTCATTGGCAGGATTGTGTGCCACACTGGTCTTCTCAAAAGCAAAGGAGTCTAGGAAGGTAATTATCCAACAAAGTGTTATGGAGCTGCACACACTGCTGCCCCAGATAAAATGGGGATTTTTTTTTATAAGGGGAGCCATGGATAATGGTTACCCAATTACAATGTTTTCCGTAGTCCCCTTTTCCTGGAATTAATTCTCTGGCCACTTCATGGAAAAGTAATAATAAATTAGGAGTACTTTTCATACTCTAGTTTTAAAATTATGTGTGAGGAATTTGTAGTGGTTCTTAATGTTGTTTTTGCACATTCAACTAGAAAAGCAATTGGCCAGGTGTGGTAGCTCACACCTGTAATCCCAGCACTTTGGGAGGCCAAGGCAGGTGGATCATCTGAGGTCAGGAATTGGAGACCAGCCTGACCAAGATGGTGAAACCCCGTCTCTACTAAAAATACAAAAATTAGCTGGGTGTGGAGGCGGGTGCCTGTAATCCCAGCTGCTCGCGGGGCTGAGGCAGGAGAATTGCTTAAACCTAGGAGGCAGAGGTGTCCGTGAGCTGAGATCCTACCATTGCACTCCAGCCTGGGCAACAGAGCGAGACTTCATCTCAAAAACAAAACAACAACAAAAAAAAAAACACTGGAAAACAGACATTTTGCCTTTATTCCAATGTGGCTTTAGAATTTTTCATAAGGAATATGTATTAAGATATTACTTATATAAATATAAATGAATAATATATAAAATAATTAGTGAAAAATCTGTTAAAGACTAATCATCTGTGTTCTTCTGCCCACATCATTTGGTCCCTGGTCCTGTTCTTGCTCAATGTTTGCAAAGAACCAAAGGCACACTACAAATAAGTAGAAATCTCTGTTGTGCTCTGACCCTTGATCTGTTCTGTGATCACTGTTCCCTTTGGCTTTTTTTTGTTTTGTTTTGTTTTGAAACACAGACTCACTTTTTCACTCAGGCTGGAATACAGTGGAACAATCTCGGCTCACTGCAACCTCTGCCTCCCAGGTTCAAGTGATCCTCCTGCCTCAGATCCCTGAACAGCTGGGACTACAGCCATGCACCACCATGCCAAGCTAATTTTTGTATTTTTAGTGGAGATGGGGTTTCACCATGTTGGTCAGGCTGGTCTTGAACTCCTGACCCCAAGTGACCGCCCACCTCGGCCTCCTAAAGTGCTGGAATTACGGGCATGAGCCACCGCACCCAGCCCTCTTTGACGTTTTATCATATATTTTTTCATTTGGAAGTGACTTTTCTGTAAGTTGTCACAACAATGAAATGTCTATTGACTTCTAAGCAAACCCTCAAATCATTAAACCTTGTCATTAACCACTCTATGTCCCCAGTGTTGTTGTGGTTTGTTAAGTAAAGAACTTCTGTTGAACAACTGCTTTTTGTTTGTTTGTTTGTCTGGGTCTTGCTCAGTCACCTAGAGTACAGTGGTGCAATCACAGCTCACTACAGCCTCAACCTCCTGGGCTCCAGTGATCCTCCCACTTCAGCCTTCCTAGCAGCTGGGACCCCAGGCACCAGCCACCACACCAAACTAATTTTTTTTTATTTTATGTAGTGACAGGGTCTCACCATGTTGCCCAGGCTGGTCTCAAACTCCTGGATGAAAGTGTACCTCCTACCTTGACCTCCCAAAGTGCTAGGATTACAGGCATGAGCCACTGTGCCGAGCCTTGCTTGTTTGTTTTTTGAGACAAGGTATTACTCTGTCACCAAGGCTGGAGTACAGTGGCATGATCATAGCTTACTGCAACCTTGAACTCCTGGCCTCAAACCATCCTCCTGCCTCAGCCTCCTGAGTAGCCGGGACTACAGGCAAGCATCACCATGCCTGGCTTGAGCAACTGATATATATCATTTATCTTAATCACCTTTCTAAAAAGTTTTTTTGTTTGTTTGTTTGTTTGTTTTGAGACAGAGTTTCGCTTTGTCACCCAGGCTCGCGTGCAATGGTGAGATCTCAGCTCACTGCAACCTCCGCCTCCCAGGCTCAAGCAATTCTCCTGCCTCAGCTTCCCGTGTAGCTGGGATTACAGGCACCCGCCACCATGTCCAACTAATTTTGTATTTTTAGTAGAGATGGGGTTTCACCATGTTGGCCAGATTGGTCTCAAACTTCTGACCTCAGGTGACCTGCCTGCCTCAGCCTCCCAAAGTGCTGAGATTACAGGTGTGAGCCACCCCACCTGGCCTCTAAAAAGTATTGATAAATTTACAGAAGTTATTTAAAATGTTGAAAATTGTAAGCAACATAGCAATCTTGAGTTGACATGTATAAAGCATGGTATTTACTTTTTTATTGATTTATTAATTCATATTCTCATTTTCTCCCTTGGTGCTAGAAAGCAAAGAGCTAGTCAGGCATGAGAATGATTAAAAACCCTTGTGAGCTAGGAAGAGAGAAGAATCTAAACAAAAATGAACCTAACCTAAGGAAAAGAACAACAAATTAGGCTTTGTGAAATGGAAGGAAGAAAGGAAAGGGAAAGGAAGGGAGGCCTAGTTCATAATGTGTTATATGATTTAGATTTTTACACTAGTAAGATATTAAAGAATTACAAGTTAACCATCTAAATGTAATACTTTCCAAATAACTTAGAAGTAACATAGTCTGATTTATTCTAAGATGTGCTATCATTTATCTTGAAAAATTTTTAGTAGAAAAATAATCATAATTTACTGTGATTTTTCCTACAGTAAATCATTTATTTTTATTTATTCTTATTGGCTCTATTGAAAACTTTGTCCCTTTATTACCTTGTTGAAAATCTAAACCATCAATAAAACAGCAAAGCATATTTTAATGAAGTTAAAACCTGTTGCAACCCTAAGCAAGTAGAAGATTGAAAATAAGACTTTAATCTGTACACCAGGCAATTCTCTAAACCTGTCACTAAATTTTTTGAATCCACCTATCCAAAAGGTCAGCAAAAGTAAAGGCTTCATTGCACAAGTTGATACCAGTACTGTGCCCTTTGCCAAGAATGCTTGGTAAAATAAAGGATTCCATTGTTTCAACAGATTGACCTAGCAACTTAGTCCAGAAATGTTTTCTTTAGACTAATTTAGCAGAAGAGATTAATAAAGTCAAACAACTGTTTTACGGTAGAAGCACTTCAAAGTAGTGCTTGAGAGCTCTGAAGTTTGAATGACCTAGCTTTGAATCTTGACTCCACCAGCTGTGAGCTCTTAGTAAGTCCATTTAACTTCTTATGACTCAATTTTTCCATTTGTAAGTTGGGCATGAGGGCACTCAAACATGGCATACTGCTGGCTGTCTCTTAATACTCATTCTTCTCATCTTTCAAAGCAACAGAATCTTAGTTCTTAGCAGGACACACAGGTGAGTGGAACAAAATCTCTTTTACAACTAGGTGTGGCCATCTGAGTTTTGGGATATATGTGGCAATGGCATGTGCTACTTCTGGGAAGTATTCTTAAAGAAAGGGGTAGGACTTCCTCTTCCTTCTTCCTACAGCTAGAATATGGACATGAAGGCAGAAGCTCCAACAGTTTCCTCTGTGGATGAGGTAACCTTGGAATTGGAAGCTATATGTGCCAGAGGTATTAGACAGAAAGAGATTGAGTCTCCGCCACCGTATCATATCAACCCCGAACTGACTCTTCTGGATTTCTTGAATAGGCAAAGAAATAAACCATTGACTGAAGCCATTGTTTTGGGATATTTATTTCTCTGTCTGCCAAACCTAATTCTAATTAATAATACTACCACAAAGAAAGGTTTTAAGAATTAAATGAGATTATGTGCTAGCTACATAGTAAGTGTGCAATACATCATGCTTATTATTACTATTATATTATTATTAAACAAGGATAATATTATGGTCTAAATATTCAGAAAAATAAAATATATCTGGAAAGTCTTACCTTTCAGACCAGTGGCATTAAAGAACTATAAGGGTGCCTATCAAAGAATAGAGTTTCTCCTGAGAAGCAATTTTTGATGTATTAGAATAAATTACCTGCAATAAAGAAAAGAGGTCAAACAGACCTGGAATAGCTCCTAATCCCCATGGTAACCACATATTTTCTTACACCAAGTGTTGCCTAATGTTCTTAGTCTGAAGGACTCTGAATTTTAAAAAGAAATTTAAAATGGAAAATAAAGGTATGCACACATGATGCCCCGTAAAGTGAAACCATTTAAATGGTGAAAGATCTCCTGATGATAACCTCAATTAACAACAATAGCACTATGAACAAAAGAAACAATTTTGTAAAGGGAAATATACTCTAAAAACTCAAAACAAGGACCATCACCATCTATCAACACACACACACATGCACACACACAATCACATACACACACATATATATGACTTTTATATCAGAAATTGTCAATAATGATCTATAATTCAACAATATGTATCACAGACACTGATGGAGAATTAAAAATTAAGGAGCAGCCTTCCTCTACCTCTAAACACAGACTATGTCCAAAATCATGTCAAAAATGTCTCTACTAGTGCAACCCAATAGTTTTTAAAAGAATCCATTGACACTTATAAAATCTCAGTAGGGCCAAGCGCGGTGGCTCACGCCTGTAATCCCAACACTTTGGGAGTCCAGGCAAGTGGATCACCTGAGGTCAGGAGTTCAAGACCAGCCTGGCCAGCATGGTGAAACCCCATCTCTACTAAAAATACAAAATTAGCCAGGTGTGGTGGCAGGCGCCTGTAATCCCAGCTACTCAGGAAGCTGAGGCAAGAGAATTGCTTGAACCCGGGAGGCGGAGGTTGTTGTGAGCCCAGATAGTACCATATCGCACTCCAGCCTGGGGAACACAGCGAGACTCCATCTCCAAAAAAAAAAAAAAATCTCGGTAGGTTTCTAGACTATCCCTTTACTATGGAAAATATTTGTGCCACCTTTTCCATAACTTTATTGCTGCCAGAGCACATCTTAGATTGCTATTTTACTTTCCCTAATAAGCATAACATCAATTCTCTTGCTTGTATTTACTTTTCTTATTACTTGTACCTAAACTAACAGCTTAGGTATCTTGAGGTCCTGGCAGAAAAGGCAAGAATAAATTTTATAATTGATTAACTAAAAAATTATCATTTTGGACATCCCCAGGGCAAACAAAGGAGCAGCAATGGAATCCAACAGAGGTAAAGGATAACAACCATAGTCCACCTAATCAGAATTCCTTCTTTGAGGTTGAGACTAAAAAAGAGGGTGGGGGCAATGTAGGTATCCGTCAGTATTTTACAGAAAAAGAAATGTAATGCTCAGAGATGTTAAATAGGTTGTCCAAGGTCACACAGCTTATGAGCAGCCCAACCAGGATTTACCTCTAGGTCTCTTTACAGCTAAGGTTCTTTCTAGCAAGCCATTCAGCCTTCACAGTGTACTAACAACAGAGAGGACAAAAGCAGAATTTTGCCTTTAATACTTGCAATAATAATGCAATAATCGTAAATGTACCTGGGAAGTTGCTGAAAAGATAGAAAATAACTCAGTATTGAAAAATGCACATTAGGAGATTTATATTCAAAGAAAAGGTAACTCTTGAAGACTGTTTTGGAAGTCAGTATCTTTCAGATTTTAGAAAAAAAAGCAGGATACATATGCCATATATTATACTTTCAGCAGGATCTGGGTAGCACCCTCTTAACCATATTAATATCACTGTAGTAAAGCATGCGCATATTCACACTAAGTGAGATAAATAAAGACTACAGGCCGGGCACAGTGGCTCACGCCTGTAATCCCAACACCTTGGGAGGCCAAGGCAGGCAGATCACCTGAAGTTCAAGACCAGCCTGGCCAACATGGTGAAACCCCATCTCTACTAAAATACAAAAATTAGCTGGGCATGATGGTGGGTGCCTGTAATCCCAGCTACTCAGAAGGCTGTGGCGGGAGATTCACTGAAACCTGGGAGGCGGAAGTTGCAGTGAGCCGAGATCACACCATTGCACTCCAGCCTGGGTGACAAAACTGAAACTCTGTCTCAAAAAAAAAAAAAAAGACTACAAAGGTGCATATCAGTTCAGTACAGTTTCAGTGCTAAATGAGTTCAAGTCAAGTCAGGTCAGGTTTTGAATTTTGAAAACACTTCCTCTTTTCATAGCTTTTTGGATTTCATAATTTCAGGTAAGGGATGTGAAACTGTACTATGTCCTGTCTTACCAGGTGAGGGAAATACTAATGATAAACTGACTGACTGATTTACCAGAACTGACTTTCCACTAATAAGGGTAAAGACACCACATATGCCAAGTTTGTTCCATATACTTGGCACAAGCTTATTTCCTGTTTTGTGACTCAATTACAGCCCATTATGTGACTCAATTGAATTAAAAAGTAGGACATGAAAATGAAATACAGGTCAGTCTACTAAAATCCAGAAAAGGTATTAAGCAATTCATGTGTGACAGTTCTAATTCAATGTTAAAACTATAGTTAACTTCCTACTATTACACTTGACTTGCAAATAAACCAATAAGAAAATTAGAAAGCAATATAGATTTTTAGCTCCTGAAATTCAACCATCAATTTATCAATAAAAACCATTCTGTTCAGATTAAAGACATTTGCTACCATACTTTATTTTGACAAATGGACTTGAAATAGACATTCAACACATTAAAATTCAGTAGATAATAATTTTTACCCTGTAACTGTATAAAGCTGTAGACTGATTTAATGTATCATCTACCTATAATTTTTCGAGGAGCCTCAATGCCTGAATCCAACATATTTTAAAACTACACATAAATTTGCGAGAACATAATTATCAAACAAAAACTAACCACTGGATCTCTTTACACACTGCTGTTGCATTGATACTTTTCTCTCCTCTGTATGCATTCTTTTTTTATCTTCAGTCTTCATTGATTCTACAATTGGGAATATTTTCCCATTAGACATTTATGTGATTCTTATCTTTAAATGTTGTGATATATTGTCCTTGGCCTTCAGGAGATCTATCAATTAACATTGCTAATGAATAGGAAAAATAGTAAAACACTAAAAATGAAAATAGACTGGGTGCGGTGGCTCATGCCTGTAATCCCAGCACTTTGGGAGACTGAGGCGGGCGGATCACTTGAGGCCAGGAGTTCAAGACCAGCCTGGCCAATGTGGCAAAACCCCATCTGTATCAAAAATACAAAAATTAGCCAGGTGTGATGGCATGTGCTTGTAATCCCAGCTACTCAGGAGGCTGAGGTAGGAGAATCACTTGAACCAGGGAGGCAGACAGAGGTTGCAGTGAACCAAGATCATGCCACTTCACTCCAGCCCGGGTGACAGAGTGAGACTCCGTCTCAAATAAATAAATAAATAAATAAATAAATAAAATGAAAATAGATATCTGAAAAAAAGACCTTGGCACAATTGTTCACCTTATAAATCTGTGGTTTGTGTTTATTATTTCCTTGTCAATATGATTAGTGCCAGAGTTACTGTTCTTTTTAATTTTTTGCCTTGTAAACAGGTGGTAAAGAGATCGTTTAATTAGACCATGTGCTATAGGGAGTGCACTACATGAACAATCAGTTTATATACACCATGGAATACTATGCAGCCATAAAAAAGAATGAGTTCATGTCCTTTGCAGGGACATGGATGAAGCTAGAAACCATCATCCTCAGCAAACTAACACAGGAACAGGAAACCAAACACCACATGGTCTCACTCATAAGTGGGAGTTGAACAATGAGAACACATGGACACAGGGAGGTGAACATCATATACTGGGGCCTGTCATGGGGTGGGGGAAAAGGGGAGGGAGAGCATGCGGGGCTTAAAACCTAGATGAGGGGTTGATAGGTGCAACAAACCACCATGGTACATGTATACCTATGTAACAAACCTGAGCATTCAGCACATGTAGCCCAAAACTTAAAGTAAAATAAAAGAAAAAAATAAAATAAAAATAAAACTGAGCAAGAAAAGAAAAATACGGCAAATAATTTTTTAATGTTGCACAGAAAATAATATCTGGCTTGTCATATTCTAGCATAAAGTGAGTCAACATCATTGTTTAAAAGTCAGACAGATTTCAATTCAGCGTTTTTCTCCCCAATCTAATTATTTCAGAAGCTCAGGTAGGATCAGAAAGAGGCAGTATCCTTCCATGTAGGAACACACCAAAGGAGCTAATTACATAAAAACAGAAAATACATAAACAACACATGTAAAGAGGGTAAATGACAGATGGCTAAATGCCATAACT
Organism: Pan paniscus; assembly: GCF_029289425.2. NCBI lineage: Eukaryota > Metazoa > Chordata > Mammalia > Primates > Hominidae > Pan > Pan paniscus. Next base: position 78,383,866 of record NC_073254.2, read on the forward strand.
AAGTTTTATTATACTACCATTAACCACCAAAATTATGCATTTCCTAAAGTAGCATAGTTTGGAAACAAATAGCATATATTTTAGAAACTGTCCCCTTGAACTGTATAAATTGCAAAATAAACAGATATATTACCCTTTCTCTGCCTCCCCTACAGTAACTCATTAACAGATAGACTTAAGCTCCTGCACTTTCTGACCCTCCCGGGACTTGAGTTGCCTTGTCTGGTATCCTTATGCAGAATGAACTGAAATAATAATCAATCTGAAAAGCTACTCTTAAACAGGTAATTCTAACTTAACCTACTTGTATATTTTATGGAACACCTAGGGACAGACTGTTAGAACAATGGGAATCTTATAAAAATGTATTAATCTAATTCTCTCATTTTACAAATGGAATAATTCATAGAGAGTTCTGATCTGTTCAAGGGCACACACTCATTTAGTGGCAGAGCCCAGACTAGAACCCAAGTAATCTGTCTCCCTCTCCAGTGCTTTTTCCTACAGGCTTTGCCAGATACTGTTTCATGTCTTGGATTACATTGGTAGAACCTTTTGTTAATACATAGGTGAATCCTTGTCTTCCAGATTAGGCTCTTGAATTTCCTTATCCCAACTCTATATTTATGTTTTCTGATTTTATGGAATGTCATATTCCTTTTTCTCCAAAGTATTTTAAGGGCTACAATATATGGCAAATTTGAACTGTTGTTTCTGTTACTTATTTGAATTTAGATGAATTATTTGTATAGTTATAAAGATAAGATGTCCAGAAACCACATTCATGATGTAAATGAGATCACCTTGTATCTGCTAAAAACATTCTAGTTAAACAGAAGATAAACAATAAATAAGTAGTCCCTGCAGGAGATAATTTCATCAGGGGACCCTAGTTACAATTCAGGTGAAACAGACCAAATGCCAGAGCTCTTTATCACTCTCGTCAAGACTGTAACCATGACAAGCTTTAGTAAGCAAAGAGAGCAATAGGAAGCACTTTCTTTTTGAGGTAGAAAAGGGCTCTATAAGTTGAATATTCCCCAAATTACATTATTTGTATTAGTTAAAAGAACACAATAGTGTAGCAGCCAGAAAACAAATATTTGCTCATACGTTTTTATCATTTTTTTCCAACTGGACCTGGGGACTCCTATTGCTCATATGTTTACTCACAGCTGATACTCTTTCAACAATAGGGGAGATACCATATTACTGTTTTCTACCATGGAAGATTCAGTGCAATGGGTTCATTTTAATTACCATGTAAAGTGACTCAGACTTTGAGGTCGTGAAATGATCCCCTTTATAAGACTAAATCACTTTTTTTTTTTTTTTTTTTTGAGACAGAGTCTCACTCTGTCAACTAGGCTGGAGTGCAGCAGCACGATCTCAGCTAACTGCAACCTCCACCTCCCAGGTTCAAGCGATTCTCCTGCCACAGCCTCCGGAGTAGCTGGGACTACAGGCATGTGCCACCACGCTGATCTAATTTTTGTATTTTTAGCAGACATGGGGTTTCACCATTTTTGTCCAGGCTGGTCTCAAACTCCTGACCTCAAGTGACCTGCCCACCTCAGCCTCCTAAAGTGTTGAAATTACAGGCACGAGCCACAGTACCCAGCCAAATCACTCTTTTATTTTTTTTTGCATCACTCTTACGAGTCATCAAAAACAACTATAAAGTAAGTGTCTAGGATGTTTATTTCACTATTATGTACTTTCTCAGGCATTATACACAATATGATGTCTATAAATGAAGGCGGGCAGATCACTTGAGGTCAGGAGTTCGAGACTAGCCTGGCCAACATGGCGAAACCCTGTCTCTACTAAAAAACACAAAAATTAACCAGGCATGATGGGGCATGCCTGTAGTCCCAGCTACTCGGGAGGCTTGAACCCGGGAGGTTGCAGTGAGCCATGATCATGCCACTGCACTCCAGCCTGGGCAACAGAGTGAGAATCCATCTCAAAAATAAATAAATAAATAAGTAAATAAATAAATAAATAAAAGAAATTCTGCAAGGTGGTAAGTTATTGCAGAAAAATAAAACCAGTTCCATGTCAATCTACTATAAGCCCACTCAGATCTAAGACATCTTATTTGCCTAGAGCAAGCTTATCCATGCATGTGGCCCAGGACACTTTGAATATGGCCCAACACAAATTCATAAACTCTTTTAAAATTATAAGACTTTTTTTGCGATTTTTTAAAGCTCATCAGCTATCATTAGTGTTAGTGTATTTCATGTGTGGCCCAGACAATTCTTCTTTCAGTGGGGCCCGGAGAAGCCAAAAGATTGGACACCCCTGGCCTATAGCACTCTGTGTCTGAATTTTTAACAGATTGCCTACTCCTAGCATAATAATGTTTTATTGTCATTCTCAAGTTTCTAAGGTATGACTATATAAACAGTAGAAATAAATTAAATATTAAAAAGGTAGAATTGTATCAATAGGCTTTTTTTTTTTCCTTTGGAGACAGTCTTGCTCTGTCGCCCAGGCTGGAATGCAATGGTGCCATCTTGGCTCACTGCAACCTTTGCCTCCCAGGTTCAAGTGATTCTCCCCATGTCTCAGCCTTCTAAGTAGCTGGGACTACAGGCCCGCACCACCACACCCAGTGAATTTTTGTGTTTTGAGTAGAGATGGAGTTTTACCCTCTTGTCCAGGCTGGTCTCAAACTCCTGGCCTCAAATAATCCGACTGCCTTGGCCTCCCAAATTGCTGGGATTACAGACGTGAGCCCCCATGCCCAGCACTCAATAGGCTTTTAATCTAGCTTATAAAGTGTAAAGAGTCCTAGCGGATATATTAATGACACATATTTGTATGAAAAAAATATTTCATATTGAAGACCAGTACCTTCTCAAAACTGCCACAGCAGATGAATTTCTTCTAAGAGGACATCAATTTGGGCCTTTATTATACCTTGAGTTTAATAAGTGAGAACTTCAAGGTAGTACATGTAAAAGCATTTAGAAAAATATGTATAATTTTAATTCCTATATGAATTTATTGTTCAATATGTTTCAAGAAAAAAGATGAAGCAACTCACAGTTTTTAAAAACGTAAAAATAAAATTATCCAAACAGAAGCCTTGGATGAGATTCTACTGAATGACTCTGAGCTTCCTGGCAGCCAAAGCAAAAGAGAAATGCAAAGTGTTATTTCTTTTCTTTTCTTTTGACTGACAAGAAAAAACATACAAGCTCATGTGAAAAACCTATCTTCTCACATGAAATTGTATATATTATCTCATTCAAAGTTTCTATTTTAATCATTTCCTTTTTATATGTTTTAGAATTTTAAACATTATATGTGAATGCGAGATGTTGCATACCACAATGGACAAATCTTTAAATTGCAGTTTTTGAAGATACCTCAGAGGCATTCTTCATATAAGCATTTTTTATGAAAAAACTTAAGAAAGTAAAATTAATTATTGAGTTTAACTCCTAAATTAGTGGAGTTGAGCACGTCACCAAGCCTTGTTCTAACTTGATTCAGGGATTTAGCTTAGACAGACTAGAGCAGCATTTCTGAAAGGGTGTTTAGAAGATGTCCTGCATCAAATCATTCAAGGCTGTTTCAAAGGTGAAGATTTCTAAGCCCCACTCTACAACTACTGAATCAGAACTCCGGTACAGATTTCAAAATTCTCAATTGTAAATAAGTTATCCTGGTGAATTGTGTGTCTGTAGTGCTAGTTATTAGTACTCTTTCAGGATCAAACCTGCTCTTCCATATTTGGCCTTGTGATGCTGAAGCCGGTTGTGGGTAACCACCAGTGTCATTTTTGCCACCTGGCTTCCGGTTAGATTCTGCCAATGGGGGAGCTAGAGAGAGAACAGACGGGAGGAAGGAGGTGGAACACACTCCTTCCCGTTTGCTTGCTATTCTTGTCAGTATCACCTAGCTGTGGTTCTTCACGCCAGCAGTTCTAGCTTTTTCTAGTAGCAGTTGGTTCCAGTTTCCACTATTTCCCCATCTCCCAGAACCTAGTTCATGCCACTCTCTCAGAGCATCTTCTGAAATCCGGGTTCCAGCTCCACTGGACTCTCCTCTGCGTTCTGAAGCACCAGTGCCATCCAGGCAGCTTCCTCACCTCAGAGGTCTGGATTTCAGCTTCCACCTTCTCCAAGCTTGTAGTTTCCAACAACCCCAACCTTTCACCTTTCCCCCCAGCCTAGTGGTAGCAGCTGCTTTCTGCAATTACTTTCCCTGTGTATTTGTTCCTTTTTCCCCTGTCAGTCCTCCAATATCTATATAACTAAATTTCCCTGTGTAAATTCTCTCTTAAAATAATTGGTGTGGTTTCTTTTTTCCCGACTAAACCCTGACTGATACAAATGTTAATATTTGAGTTCTAGTGAGTTGGGACATTAAGGAGACAACGTATCTCTAAGACAGTCTCTTCCAATTGTCAATTGTTTAAACCCTCTTTCGGTACCAGTATACAAAAGAGTGGCGCCAGGAGTTTCAACCACTATATTTTATTGCCTTAAGAAATTTCTAGGCCAGGCGCAGTGGCTCATGCCTGTAATCCCAACATTTTAGGAGGCCAAGGTGGGCAGATCACCTGAAGTCAGGAGTTCAAGACCAGCCTGGCCAACATGGTGAAATCCCGTCTCCACTAAAAATACAAAAATTAGCTGGGCATGGTGGTGGATGCCTGTAGTCCCAGCTACTCAGGAGGCTGAGTCAGGGGAATCACTTGAACCAGGGAGGCGGAGGTTGCAGTGAACCAAGATCTCACCACTGCACTCCAGCCTGGGTAACAGAGCAAGACTCCACCTCAAAATAAATAAATAAATAAAAGAAATTTCCAGAAGCTTTGGGTTCTAGAATAGCTAATAACAAAGTTGAAATTCTATTATCAAAAATGAAGAATTCTTACATAACCTTTCCCAGAATCAGAGCCAATCCAGTTCAACAGAGAGGAAGACCACGTATGATAAATCCGCAAGCAGAACAAAAATATTTTTTAAAAAAGATTTTTAGGCCAGGCGCAGTGGCTCATGCCTGTAATCCCAGTACTTTGGGAGACCGAGGCAGGCGGATCGCAAGGTAAGGAGATCGAGACCATCCTGGCCACCATGGTGAAACCCTGTCTCTACTAAAAATACAAAAATTAGCTGGACATGGTGGCATGCGCCTGTAGTCCCAACTACTCCGGAGGCTGAATTTCTTGAATCTGGGAGGCAGAGGCTGCAGTGAGTCGAGATCACACCACTGCACTCCAACATGTGACAGAGCAAGACTCCGTCTCAAATATATATATATATATATATATATATATATATATATATATACACACTTCTTAAGGGCTTCCATAGGATGCATTACTTGCACTATCTACAGGACAAAAGACCAAATGTTGGATTTATATGTAAGGGCATCCATGATGTTATGCACTTCTTCAAAATGATTTCAAGTTTATCTTTCTTTATTAGGGCACTGCTTCCACATGAGCTCATTGTTGTTCCCTGCTGCACCTTATATATGTATTTCTACCTTCATGTCTTGACTCAGGCAGTTTCTTTTATCTGAGAGTCCTTATTGAATATACAAATACCTGAGCAGTCCTCATAATGGATACTCAACACATGTTGGAACTGGCTTGGATTGCCTTTCTTCTACAGTGAGTCTTCTCAGAATTAGTCTGCTTTGAAGTGCTATAGCAGTTACTTTATGTGCACATTTTAAACAGAGCACATGTTCTCTTCTGAATTGCTTGTGTCTATGTTCAATCTTTCCTCCTAGATTTATAAACTCTTTAAAGATACGCCATATATCTTACAGATTCTCGTATCACCACAGTAACCCACAGACCTTGCATAGAATATTGACCAATAAGTGCCGAGTGAATAATGACCTAACAAATAGTCATCTACTATTTGATGGGTCTTTCCTTTCTCCTCTACTTATGTTGTAGATATCTCAAAAACTTTTCAAAATGTAGAGGGTATAAATAATATCTAATGTGCTTTATACTGTGTCCACAGTATTATAAAATAATATTTTCACTTTTCTAGATCTGCGTGATACTTCCCATACATTAACTATTTAAGTTTCGGTGACAACTCTTCCATTTTAACCAAGAAAACTGAAGCTCTGAGAACTTAAGTAACCATGTCCAAGGTCACGTAATGAGACAGTGATGTTTCTGGAATTCGAAAAGGGCTCTTTCACATACATTGCATGGTCTCTTGGGAAGTTAGAGCTTAGACAGTGACGATAACAGTGATGAGCTCACCTGACAGATTGCTCTTTTTCCTCTGCAGAGACTTGCTTCAACACCAGGAAGAACATGAAAGGGTGACTCATAATTCCCAGCAGCAGTGCCAGTTCATGTGCTGGGATTCTGACCACAAGTCTAACAATCAGGTCAGGGAGTCAGATTTCTGCTGGATTTAGAAAAGCATCTATGTGTTTATGAAAGAAACCCACTGGATTTTTAATAGTTCTGCAGCTCTTGGAGGCTCTACATCTACCCTTTCTCCCCAGCCAAGAGCATGGCTATGGGAGAAGGAAGGCAGGCAGCAGGCAGGTAAGTGTGACTTCCTCACTTCCCCTACCTTCTCATCTTAAAGCCATAGAGTGGTTGCTGGGTAACCCACTCCTACATATATTGGTTCATAAAGCCTAGTGAGCCACTAAAATTCTTACTGATCCGCAAAATTTCAAACACACTAGTAATACAGAGAGCCATGGTGTAGATGACTTGAGCACACATAGTATATTTTCTGCTCCCATTGGGCTGTTTGAAGAATAGCATTGGCTGGGCACAGTGGTGTGAACCTGTAGTCCCAGCTACTCTGGAGGCTGAGGTGGGAGAATCGCTTGAGCCCAGCAATTAGAGATCAGCCTGGGAGACACAGTGAATCTCTGTCTTTTTTTTTTTTTTTTTAAGGCTGGGTACAGTGGTTCATGCCTATAATCCTAATACTTTGGGAGGCCAAGGTGAACAGATCGCCTGAGCGCAGGTGTTCAAGGCCAGCCTGGGCAACATGGTGAAACCTCGTCTCTACAAAAAATATAACAAAACAAATTAGCCAGCCATGAAAAACTAGCCAGGCATGGTGGCATGCATGGTGGTGTGCGCCTGTCATCCCAGCTACTCAGGAGGCTGAAGTGGGAGGAATACCTGAGCACTGGGGAGGTCAAGGCTGCAGTGAGCCAAGATTGCACCACTGCACTCCAGCCTGGGCGAGAGTGAGACCCTGTCTCAAAAAAAAGCGAGGTTTAATATCAACTTTGGTGGCACCCTCCACAGAATATTTATACTATCGAATATGTTTTATAAAAATATTTGTTTGGGAGGCCGAGGCCAGTGGATTACCTGAGGTCAGGAGTTCAAGACCAGCCTGACTAACATGGTGAAACCCCATCTGTACTAAAAATACAAAAATTAGCTGGGCGTGGTGGCACATGCCTGTAATCCCAGCTACTTGGGAGGCTGAGGCAAGAGAATCACTTGAACCTGGGAGGCAGAGGTTACAGTGAGCCGAGATTGCACCACTGCACTCCAGCCTGGGCAACAAGAGCAAAACTCCATCTCAAAATATATATATGTGTGTATATATATATATACACATATATATGTATATATATGTGTGTATATATATGTGTATATATATGTGTATATATATGTATATATATATGTGTATATATATATATTTGCTAATAACTTTACAGAACTTTCATATAATTTAGACAGGTGTCTAGGTTCTCTGGAGTCTCAAAAAAATAATACCTACTCTTTCTCTACATAACATTTGATACATAAGATGGTCTTATTGCAAGACAAATATCAGAACAAACATCAAACTGCTTAATTTCCTACATCAATTCAAGCAGATATCTCTCAAACTTTTAGGCAAAATAATTGACCAGATTACTTTGCTTCTCTCACTCCTGCTCCTCCTCCTTCACCCCCCCTTGCCTCTCTTGCCTCTTTTTCTAACAACCTAGCCTTCCTTTTCTACCTCTCTCCCTTTTAATTCTCACCACTTTCTTTCCTTTTGTAGAGGAGGGGCTTAAACTTTTAAGAAATTGCTTTGTTTGCTGTACTCTCTCAAAAGCTTGGTTTGAGCAGCCAATCCTGTTTGCATAAAATAAAAGTTAGAAAACTAAAAGTTTTGTGAACCAAGGGTGGAGGAAAAGGTTATGCATTTTATCACACAGTTCATCATCCTATCAGCCAAGAATGAGGTTCCGTTTTTCTGAGTAATCCCTCACCTACCCACATCCATATTGCCAAAATACGTGCATAAGAGGAATTGGCAGGAGCTATCAGAGAACTAAAAATTATCAGTTAGGTGTAAAAATATGTCTGCAGTTACCAGTAAGTTAGTATTTTCACTATTAAAGAAATAGGATATTTTGCCATTACAAATGGTTATGTAATTTGTCTTTTCACCATTATTTAGGTATCTTTATAGAGTTATGAGTAATATTTCACTTTTTGACAAAAAGAAAATTAGAATCATGAAGATTAACTGTTTCTCGAGATAGGGCAAGGATAATAACAGTATAGATTTCTGAAAATGAGCAGATAGAAAATCAATCCAAAGAAACTGACAGAAGGAAGTCAAATTGGAACCATCCAAAATGATATAACAATGAAATGTGATCATTAAAACAGCCATGAGGTTAATTTACTTAACACTTTTTTTTTCATACACTGGAGTCAGCAGATTATTCCAAGGTGAAGAAAAGGCATAGATGTAACCTTGTAAGAGGACAGCTGTGAGACACAGCTACAGACAAAGCCAGCCTGAGAAAAAGGCACAAAGGCTGAATATTAAATTTATATGATGGTACTGGAAGGCAGCCAGGAGTGGTTTGCCCTGCCTTTTATTCCCAAATCTGTAGTTGGGATGGTACCATAAGATGCTCTAGGTAAACATGAAGGCTTAGACGCCCAGATGTAAATGGCTGCCTCATACAGTCACACAGGCTATTTACTGCACAACTCCAGTGGACGCCGTTCACATAGGCTACAATGTGAAAAAAGCCCCCTGAATTTGTGAACATGGAGGCCCTTCTGTGCTGAATCACTAGGGTCATAGGGAATAATAGAAAAAAAGGAGAAAATAAAATTGTGTTAAACTATCATAAAGATTTTTTCAAATAAAACATATACATAGAAAAATGATCAGAAGGAAGTACATCAAAATGAAATTTCTAGAGGCATACCTGAATTCATTTTTTCTTATTCCTAGTCTTCTGTATTTTCACATTGAATAAATCAGCAGTTTTAAAATAAATTAACATTTAATAAAGTAGTACCTTAAAACATCCAAATTGATACTTTCTTATAGCTTCAATGCTATAAACTATCAGAGATGTAATGATTAGAATGGTTTCCATACCAATGGAAAATCCTTTAGAAAAATGAGCACTATTTTTCTACATTTGTTTGCATTTTAACCTAGCTTTATAATTTCAACTATTCAACTAAATATAAGAATGAGCTTTGCTTGTGAAAATTCTGATATTATAAATACTAGAGAACTTCTATATTGTGTGTCCAAAGATAGATCAGGTTTCAAGCACAGTTCCCTCAGTCTCCAAAGTCCTCTCAGTTCTGCCTGCCTCTTGAGTTGGTGTCCATCAAGATAACTGCAAGCAATGAGGGCTACCTGCTTCCTGGTTCACAGCCAATGGGCAGAGACTGTCCACCTCTAAACTAATCACAGACTAAGAAGAGGATTTGGTTTAATTAGTGGGGAATAGATGGAATGAAGGGCAAATACCGATTTGTGAGGCCTGTAACATTTTCAGTCTGGGGGTTCTCTTTAACTAAAACAATAAAAAATTTATTCCAAAAATGAACATTTATTTGGAAAGAAAAAAACATAACAAATTATAATTTTTAATGCAAAATGCCTACATAGACATCACAAAATCCAGAAGAGATAATGTAATATTTGTATTAAGTTCCTGACCCATATCTATTATGCTTTTTTTTTTTGTTTTTTTTGTAAATGCAGTGGTGCCATCTTAGCTCACTGCAGCCTCGACCTCCTGGACTCAGGCAATCTTCCTCTTTCATCCTCCTGAGTAGCTGGGACTATAGGCACGAGCCACCATGCTTGATCAATTTTTCATACTTTTTTGTAGGGATGGGGTTTTACCATGTTGCCCAGGCTGGTCTTAACTACTGGACTCAAGTGACCCACCTGTCTTGGCCTCCCAAAGTGCTGTGATTACAGGCATGAACCACCATGTCCAGCCTCCCATAACACTTTTATCTGCATGTTTATGGCCACATACACTTTTTTTTTTTTTTGAGACAGAGTCTTGCTCTATCACCCAGGCTCACTGCAACCTTGCCTCCCGGGTTCAAGCAATTCTCTGCCTCAGCCTCCCGAGTAGCTGGAATTACAGGCATCCACCACCGTGGCTGGCTAATTTTTGTATTTTTAGTAGAGACGGGGTTTCACCATCTTGGTGAGGCTGGTCTTGAACTCTTGACCGTGTGATACACCCACCTCGGCCTCCCAGAGTGCTGGGATTACAGGCGTGAGCCACCACGCCCGGTCAACCACATACTCTTTGATTGCCTCTTCTTATGACAACTTTATAATAGTTAATAAAGAAAAAAATAGAAATAACAATTCAATCTTTCCTCTCACATATATAATTGAAATTGTTATTGAAATTTCGAAAACTTTCTTCTAGTGTCACAATTTATTATGAGTGAAGTCATACAAATTTTCAGGAATATTGTCAAATTTTGGTGAATCTCTATTAAGTTGTTTTTTGATCTTTTCCTATAAGATTTTCCACAGTTTTGCTTCTGGATTCATACCTCTCAAATCTTGAATCTCCTCTATGCCCACATACTACCAGTACCAGCCACAGGACCTGCTCATGGCTGCATACATCCTATGTATGGGTCAGCACAGCACAGTGGATGGTAGGACTATTTCTGGAAGCCTTTTCTATACCAAGGCAGCTAGCTGTACATGGAGGTAGGTGCAAACCAGGTAAATAAATGCCATTAAATCCACACAAAAAAAAATCTCCCCATTCACTATCCCCTTATTAAATCTCAAAAATGTCCTATGCCACTGTACACCTTTCAACCGAAGAACAAGTGTGATGGAGGGGAGGAAGTTGGAGAGTGAAACAAAAATCAATCATATTATAACTATGAGAGTTAAAATATTTTATTGTTACAAATTTTCCAAAAACACATGAGCATGTTCAATCAGTATCTAGGCCCCAAAAGATTGAATTCTATTTGGGAATAAGCTACCAAAAAATATTGTCTGGAAAAAAAATAGTGCACAATATATTTTTTGTTACACTGATCAAATTATATCTGCTTTTTAGCTAACCATTAATAATTAATGTATTGCCCTAAGGTATTACATACCCAATGTGAGCCTTCATCCTATGGCATGGGAAGGAGGGGTTAGTCACAGAAATATCACCAGACACTGCCTTTGAAGAGCTACTGACCTGACAGAGGCATCAAAATCTATAAGCATTCATTTTCTCCTTTCAGAGACTTGATAGATTAAAAGAAAACAATAAGGCTGGGCGAGGTGGCTTATGCCTATGATCCCAGCACTTTGGGAGGCTGAGGCAGGTGGATCACTTGAGGTCACGAGTTCAATACAAGCTTGGCCAACATGGTTAAACCTGGTATCTACTAAAAATACAAAAATTAGCCAGATGTGGTGGCGCACACCTGTTTTCTCAGCTACTTGGGAGGATGAGGCATGAGAATCACTTGAACCTGGGAGGCAGAGGTTACAGTGAGCCAAGATTATGACACTGCACTTCAGCCTGGGCCACAGAGCAAGACTGTTTCTCAAAAAAGAAAACAATAAGATGAATATATATTGTCATTAAAAATATCTTAATTTTGCATTACACAGAATAATTACATGAAAAAATAAAGGCTAGAACAGAGCTCTTTAAAAAATAGTTTGGTTGGAGATTCACAGTGAGTTTGCTCAAGAAATAATGCTTACCAAACTATAGTATGCGTTGTTTAATCTTGAATACAAAGCTATTTAACTTTTGCAGCAGTTTTATGGCTGAGGGACTAGAGCACATGATTAAATTTACAGATAATAGCAAATTAGAATAAATGGTTATTACTTGGGAGGACAGGATTAGAATTCTAAATGACTTTGTAAAGCTGCAGAAGGAGGCATATAGACTAATGAGCAATAGCATTGAGAAATGTATGGGGAAGTATACTTAGGATTTTTTTTAAAGCTACACAAACAAAATATAGCAAATTCCTGAACAAACTTTTTTAATTAATTAATTAATTAATTAATTTTTGAGGTAGGGTCTCACTCTGTCGTCCAAGCTGGAGTTCAGTGGTGTGATCTCGGCTCATTACAACCTCTGCCTCCTGGGTTCAAGTGATTCTCGTGCCTCAGCCTCCCGAGTAGCTGGAATAACAGGTGCACACCACCATGCCTGGCTAATCTCTGTATTTTTAGGAGAGACGGGGTTTCACCATTTTGGCAGGCTAGTCTAGAAATTCTGGCCTCAAGTGATCTGCCCACCTTGACCTATCAAAGTACTGGGATTACAGGCATGAGCCACAGTGCCCAGCCGAACAAACATTTTTTTAATGTGGAAACTGCCATTCATCACAAATTGAACACACATCAGAATGTATGGCAATTACGTTTAAAAAAAAAGTTTTACTTTGGACATGGTTTAACAGTGTAATTGGAAGGAAACAGAAAGCAATATGTTTTTCTACTACATCTGGTGCCATGCAATCTCTCTGGGATCCAGGTTCACTCTAAGTTAGGAGCAATGGTTCTCTGAGGACATTTGAATACAGAACTAGTAAACCTGATACATTTCTCCACTGAGTGAAGGTAATAACACAGAAGCCATCACCACACACACAAAGAAACACACACACACCTCTAAAACTGGGGTCTAAGTCAATGCAGTACTTACAAAACATTTATGCTGGGTGCAGTGGCTCAAGTCTATAATCGCAGCTACGCAGGAGGCTGAGGCTAGAGAATTGCTTGAGCCCAAGAGTTAGCCCAGGCAACATAGCAAGACACCATGTCTATAAAAAATAATAATAAAATTGTCACCAGGCACGGTGGCTCATGCCTGTAACCCCAGCACTTTGGGAGGCTGAGGCAGGTGGATCACCTGCGGTCAGGAGTTCGAGACCAGCCTGGCCAAGATGGTAAAATTTCTTTACTAAAGAATTTCTTTAGTAAAGAATTTCGTAAAGAATTTCTTTCTTTACTAAAGAATTTCGTAAAGAATTTCTTTCTTTACTAAAGAATTTCGTAAAGAATTTCTTTCTTTACTAAAGAATTTAGTAAAGATTTCTGTACTAAATTCTTTACTGAAGAATTTCAACATGGTGAAATTTCTTCACTAAAAATACAAAAACTAGCTGGGTGTGGTGGCACACATCTGTAATCCCAGCTACTCTGGAGGCTGAGGCAGGAGAATTGCTTGAACCCAGGAGGCGGAGGTTGCAGTGAGCCAAGATCGCATCATTGCTCTCCAGCCTGGGCAACAAGAGTGAAACTCCTTCACAAAATAATAATAATAATAATTGTAAGAATGTTAACATATAAACAGTATTTTAGGTAATAAAATACATGGGGTGTGGTCCCTGTGGATGAAGAAAGATTTAGAAGGATTAAAAACACAGTAATAGGACAGGCACAGTGGCTCACGCCTGTAATTCCAGCATTTTGGGAGGCCAAGGAGGGCAAATCACTTGAGGCCAGGAGTTTGAGACTAGCCTGGCCAACATGGTGAAACCCCGTTTCTACTAAAAATACAAAAAATAAGCCAGGCATAGTGGCATGCTTGTAATCCCAGCTACTCGACTTGGGTGCCTGAGGCATGAGAATCACTTGAACAGGGAGGCAGAGGTTGCAGTGACCCGAGATTGCACCACTGCACTCCAGCCTAGGCAACAGAGCGAGACTCTGTCTTAAAAGAAAAAAAAAAGCAATAATATGCATTTCCCTCCTTAATTAAATGGTGAATAAACTTCATTTATTCTATAACTAAAATTAGTGGCATTTGCCAGTTGTACATATGTGTCATATGATTCTTTCAGGGATAATATGAGGTATCGAATGTTAATAAATGTAGAAATATTTATAAAAATCAATGTAATACTTAGAGCAACATCATAAACACATTTATAATAGTTTTGATGAGTTAGTCACAAGGATTGTGCCTTTGTGATATCAAAGGATCACAAAGCTGACAGCCTTCCGGAAGATTATGGCTAGTTAAAAATCAATAGCTATATTTAGGCCGGCCACGATGGCTCATGTTAAGTCCAGCACTTTTTTATTTTTTGAGACAGAGTCTCGCTCTTGTCAACCAGGCTGCGATTCTCCTGCTTCAGCCTCCCGAGTATCTGGGTTTACAGGCGTGCGCCACCATGCACAGCTAATTTCTGTATTTTTTGTAGAGACAGTGTTTCACTGTGTTGGCCAGGGTGGCCTGGAACTCGTGACATCAGGTGATCCACCCACCTCGGCCTCCCAAAGTACTGGGTTTACAGGCTTGAGCCACCACTCCCGATCTGTAATCCCAGCACTTTGGGAGGCCGAGGCCGGTGCATCACCTGAGGCCAACAGTTCCAGACCAGCCTGGCCAACAAGATGAAACCACGTCTCTACCAAAATACAAAAATTAGCTGGGCGTGGTGGCGGGCGCCTGCAGTCCCAGCTACTCAGAGGCTGAGACAGGAGAATCGCTCGAACCTGGGAGGCGTAGGTTGCAGTGAGCTGAAATCCTGTCACTGCACTCCAGCCTGAGCAACAAGAGCTAGATTCTGTCTCAAAAAAAAAAGAAAAGGAAAAAGAAAAATCAATAGCTATATTTAATTTTGACACAGGTCATTTTATCCCTCTGCTTTACTGGTATTTGAAAACCAATCACAAAAGTTTAAGGATATCCCATTAATTTCCCAGACAGAGTGAATTATATAACAAGATTAGATTAAAACAGTGGTATTCAAAAACATCTGAACTCAGGAATTTTCGTGGGGAACAAATCACCACTTATATTTTATCCATATAATTTTTATCCTGTTTTAAAATTGATGTATGACTTTATAATATTTTCCCACTGTAACATTTGTGTCAGTCGCGATAACTGTGTTTTATCCACAAGGATAATAAATACTCTAAAGAATTTCTTTATAGTATTTCCTACTTAATAGAAAATAAGTATCACTACAAGAAAAAGCAGTCTTAATTTTTATTTATTAGAAAAGGTTTTATTATATTATTTATGTAAATAATGATAAATACAACATTTAAACTATAACATATTTGATAGTCTTAGCAGCATAGTCTTTTTGTAACATAAGGGTCCCCCTAAAGCATTCCAATTTAAAATTTTCCTCAAAGCAAAAAGCTCTATGACTTAATTCTGAGGATTGGCACTTCAACTGGGTAACATGTCAAATGAATTAGAGAAAGTGGGAAAAGAGAGAATAAGAGTAGTGATTGGGAATTCAGGTTAAATAGTTCTAAAATTAAATATTTGTTAAATTAAAATTAAATTAAATATTTTTAGAAACTAAAGTGAAAGGGGCTTCCATGGATTCATGATGATAAAGTGAATGAATTAAAGAGAATAATGTTCTTAACCATTCTTAAGTTTACAAGTATTTTTAAGAGGGTGGGGACAGTAGAAGTATTTCCTGGTCGAGGCAAATGTGGTTCCTGGACCAACAGCATCAACGTCCCCTGGGAATTGTTAGAATGCAAATCATCAGGCCCTATTCCAGACCTAGTGAACCAGAAACTGTGCAGTGGAGCCAGGAATCCTGATTTAACAAGCTCTACAGGTGATTCTAAAGCAGGATAAAGAGGAAAAACCATATTAGTAACACCTGGGAGATTTCAACACTCCCAATGCCCAGGCCCAGGCTCAGGCTCAGACCAATTAAATCAGAATTTCTGGAAACAGGGTTTTGGCATCAATATGGTTCTCAACGCTCCCAGTAGAGAACCATTGCCTTAGAGCGTACCTTTTCACCCCAGAGAAAAAAGCCAACTGGCTGAGTGCCAAAACTAACCCTCACTCAATGAATTAGTTGAATTCTGCATTTGTTTGTTTTACTTCTTTTTACAATGAAAGTTTTTCCTAAAAGAAGTGTGAAACCACAAGTTGAGTACAATCAGTCAAGGTTGATTAATTCCACTTAAACCATTAACACCCTTGTCAGCAGATCAGAACCCTGAGGAAATAGGGACCCTACAGTTTAATTTGTGTTTACATGGCAAGGGGGAAGGAGGGTGACTATCCTAACCCGTAGGGCACAATGAGGACACCTCAACCGCCAAGAATCTGGCGAAAGGGCCACGGCCCTAGTGAGAGAGAAGTTGGGGAGAATCCTACCAATGGAATACAGGCAGGCCCAGACAGGAGTTTAAAAGAACAGAAAAGCGGATGTAGTGTCACAGACAAATTTCACTTGCATCAGTCAGAGTTTACCTGAGGCCAGTCTTGTATAGCCAAATGGAGATTAGTAAGAAAGAAAGATAAATTATCTCTGAAATTATTTTGCAAAATAGTGGGAAAATTTTTTAAATTTGCTGACATTAAATGTACATGCAAATTTTTAGCAAGGTTGTGCCTAATCACCACCATGAAAACTTCTTTGGAATATGAGCCTTGGTGTTTACCAGTAGGGAAATGATAGGTTGTTCAAAAGGAAATATTTCCCAAGTTCTGGTTGGAAGCTGGCATCAGAGAAAGAGGGAAATCTAGAACTGTTCTTAGTTTCTCTAGCAACAAGATTTCAAAAAATTGTACTGAAAGTTCAGTGAACATTGTTACAGGGATTTCCATTCTTCATAAAAAGAATAAACTTGCAAAAACTGAGACTGAATGATTTAGCAATTGAATTATAAAAGATCAATGTTGGATATTCTGTGTTTTAAAACATAATAAAAATTAGATTAGTTTAATATGAATTCAAGACACTTAGTGATAAAGTTACATGTTCAGTATTTGAAGCTGTAGCTTTGCATAAGCAATAAATAATTAATAGGATTTTGAAACTTGGTCCAAGCATATAAAATAGTGCAAATACCAAGAAATAGCATGCAAAAAGAAAAAAAGAAGTTGAGATTGCAAAAGAGATTTTCTTATTTTTTAAGATAGCATGAAAATGTGCTTTAGTTTTTGCCTGCAATAGTTCAAAACATTTAGCTGTCCCAGAATCACATGGAAGGCTTGTTAAAACACAGACCGATGGGCCCCACCTCCGGAGTTCTGATTCCAGAGGTCTGAAGTCCAAGCCAATTTTGCATTTCTAACAAGTTCTTTGGTGATGCTGATGATACTAGGTGTGGGAACCGCATTTTGAGAAGTAATAATATTTATTTATTTATTTATTTTTATTTTTGAGATGGAGTCTCACTCTGTCACCCAGGCTGCAGTGCAGTGGTGCAATCTCAGCTCACTGTAACCTCCTCCTCTTTGGTTGAAGCAATTCTCCTGCCTCAGCCTCCCACATAGCTGGGATTACAGGTGTGCGCCACCATACCTGGCTAATTTGTGTTTTTTTAGTAGAGTAGAGGTTTCACCATGTTGGCCCATGCTGATCTTGAACTCCTGACCTAAGGTGGTCCACCCACCTTGGCCTCCCAAAGTACTGGGATTACAGTCATGAGCCACCGTGCCTGGCCTGTAAAGTACTGATTTAGAATAATGAATAAATTCTAACCTGTAGAATTTGTTTAAAATTACATAACATGTAATATTAACAAAGAGATAAAGAGTAATTCAATAAGTATACTTGACCTACCACCTAACCTGAAGGATTAAACATTACAATGCAGTTAAAATCCTCTGTATCTCCCTCCAGGATTCCATCCCACTTCCAACCTCAACCATAGGGGTACTCACTATCCTTCATGTTTAATCATTATTCTTTATGGTTTGCAAATCAACAAGGAACAGGAAATCTAAAAGAAAATAGGCAAAGGATGGCCAGGTGTGTTGGCTCACTCCTGTAATCCCAGCACTTTGGGAGGCTGAGGCAGGCAGATCATGAGGTCAGGAGTTCAAGACCATCCTGGCCAACATGGTGAAACCCCGTCTCTACTAAAATACAAAAAATATTAGCCAGGCTGTGCCTGTAGTCCCAGCTACTCAGGAGGCTGAGGCAGGGGAATTGCTTGAACCCGGGAGAGGGAGGTTGCAGTGAGCTGAGATCGTACCACTGCACTCTAGCCTGGCAACAGAGTGAGACTCTGTCTCAAAAAAAAAAAAACTGGCAAAGGATATGAATAGATAATCTTCAGAAAAAAACTCAAAAGTTCAGCAAATGTGTGAAGATATGTTTAAACTTAATAATCAGAGGTATACACATTTTTAAAAAATAATACAGTGACATAACCCTTTAGATCCATTAATGGACAAACATTGGAAAGTTGGATAATGCCAAGCGTTGGAGGGTTTGGGGGTGGGGGTAATAGGAATGTTCATGACTGTTGGTGGACACTGATACAGCCATCCAGAAGACAATCTAGAGTTTCTTGGTCAAATCAATATAGCTATGCACCATGCCCCTGCACTTTAGCTCCTGGGTATCCATCCCTAAGACATTTTGAACATCCAAAAGGAGACAAGTTTGAGGATGATGATGGAATCTGGTGTACATGGTTGGAGAGTGAATAAACAAAATGTGGTAGATGCACTTACTCCTTGAACAACCTACCACCCAGCCATTAGAAAAAGCAGGAGCCCAGATGTGTATAGAATCATAGATAGATCTTAAAATCCAGTCCTTAAAATCCAGATGTCTATAGAATCATAGATAGATCTTAAAATCCAGGCACAATGGGTCACATCTGTAATCTCAGCACTTTGGGAGGCTGAGGCAGGCAGATTGCTTGAGGTCAGGAGTTTGAGACCAGCCTGACCAACATGGTGAAACCCCGTCTCTACTGCAAGTACAAAAATTAGCCGGGTGTGGTGGTGCATGCCTGTAATCCCAGCTACTCAAGAGGCTGAGGCATGAGAATCGCTTGAACCCAGGAGGCGGAGGTTGCAGTAAGCCAAGATTGCTCCACTCACTGCACTCCAGCCTGAGTGACAGATAGAGACCCTGTCTCACAAATGAAAAAAGAAAAGAAAAAAGAAAAAAGTTAGATGAAAATGAGATTTCTATCACAATACCATTTATGTAAGTTAAAATGCATGCACACAAAACAGGATGCATATTAAACACATCAGAATGGTTATGAGGGTGGCGGGGAGACGTAGAAATAGCAAATAGGACCCCGTCTCTACTAGGACCAAAATGGTGAAACGCCATCTCTGCTGAAAATACAAAAAAAAAAATAGCCGGTCTTGGTGGCGGTCACCTATAATCCCAACTACTCGGGAGGCTGAGGTAGGAGAATCACTAGAACCCTGGGGGCGGAGGTTGCAGTGAGCCAAGATCACGCCAGTGCACTCCAGCCTGGGTGACAGAGCAAGACTCTGTCAAAAAAAAGAAAGGAGGGAAGGAAGAAAGGAAGGAAGGAAGGAAGGACGGAAGGAAGGGAGGGAAAGAAAGAAATCCTCACAGAATGAATAGTGTGCCATAGACTAAGGAGTATAATTAACTCAACCTGAGCTCTATATAGTTTAAAAGAAATCTGCATCTCATCCTAGAAGAGAGAAAACAATCAAAGCAGGTTTTCTTCTTCCATTACTAGTATCAGTATCTCCCATTGCCTCCCTCTTAGCCTCCCTCTTAGCCAGGTATCTTAGCTAGATTCCCATTCTCTTTGGATAATTTTGCTAAGGAAAGGTTTGGGAGGTCAAGGCGGGTGGATCATGAGGTCAGGAGTTCAAGAGCAGCCTGGCCAACATAGTGAAACCCCTCTCTACTAAAAATACAAAAAAATAGCCAGGCATAGTGGCAGGTGCCTATAATTGCAGCTACTCAGGAGGCTGAGACAGGAAAATCGCCTGAACCCCGGAGGCAGAGGTTGCAGTGAACCAAGATCTCGCCATTGCACTCCAGCCTGGGCGACCTTGTCTCAAGAAAAACAATTTAAGTCTGAAAGGAATCTAGCACTAATAAAGGAATATCAGATTTTAGGACTGATATTTCCAACCTCTTTGCGTTCATATATCACCCCTTGATTGATGAACTTACCATATATTTCACCAAGCAATTAGAAGCAATCAGAAGGGCAAGCCCCTACTGTCTCCATCCAACTCCATTAAAAAAGATGCATTTATTAATAGATTTACCATCTCTTCCTACTACTGTGAAATGTCACTACTGCCTTCTGAAAGCCAACCTCCTTAAACCCTTAATGGCT
Organism: Pan paniscus; assembly: GCF_029289425.2. Lineage (NCBI taxonomy): Eukaryota > Metazoa > Chordata > Mammalia > Primates > Hominidae > Pan > Pan paniscus. Next base: position 78,404,193 of record NC_073254.2, read on the forward strand.
TCACCCCTGTTTCTCTTTCACATCATCAATATTTCCCTCTGTACTATGTCATTTCCATCCAGCTTACAACCATTTCCTGGTGTCTCCCATCTTTTTCTGCCATTTTAAAATATACTGGTAAATACACATAACTTTTTTACATAGAATTTCCTCCATGTTTTAAAAACTCTCATTTGGTGGATAAAGAAACTGTGGTGTGTGTGTGTGTGTGTGTGTGTGTGTGTATATATATATGTATATACATACACAATGGAATACTACTCAGCCATAAAAAGGAATAAATTAATGGCATTCACAGCAACCTGGATGACATTGGAAAATACTATTCTAAGTGAAGTAACTCAGGAATGGGAAACCAAGCATCGTATGTTCTCACTCATAAGTGGGAGCTAAGCTATGAGGATGCAAAGGCATAGGAATGACACAATGGACTTTGGGGGACTCAGGGGGAAAGGGTGGGAAGAGGGTGAGGGATGAAAGACTACAAATTGAGTGCAGTGTATACTGCTCGGGTGATGGGTGCACCAAAATCTCACAAATCACCACTAAAGAAATTACTCATGTAACCAAACACCACCTGTTCCCCAATAACCTATGGAAATAAAGAAAAAAAAACTCTCCTTTGAACTCAAAAACTACTAAATCTGACTTAATAATCTACTGCCTTTCCAAGTCACAGTAAAACCTTTCAAGAGTCCAACCTCTCCATATTCCTTCTTCCCATGTTGCCTCTCTCCAATCTCTCTTCAGTTCAGTTTTTGCCCCAAGACTCAATGATCTAACCTTATTCCATTTAATTTCTCCTTGGCGCTTCACATAGTTGACCAGTTTTCTCCTTGACTCAGTTTTCACTGACCTGACACTCGCTGGTTTGTCTTCCTTCAACGACTGCTTTTTTGAAATCTCCTTTACCAACCTCTCCGCTGACCTCTACCTATTAAATCCACACTTCTTCACAAATCCTACATCCTTTCCATTGCTCTATATGCAAAATACATCCCATATTATCACCACCTCCACCCCTACCTGATTCATCCAAGCCATGATCATGTCTCCTAAACTACTGCTCTAGCCTCTTATGTCGTGTTCCTAACCCTTGCAAACCATTCTCCATAAAACAGCCAGAAGCATCCTTTTATTTTTATCTTCTTGAACTTGCAAACTACAAATTTAGAATAGTATAATGAGTTCCACTACCCATCACAACATTAATTAACATATGGCCAATCTTTTTTCAACTACATCCCCCATGCACCTTCTCCTGGCTGGATTATTTTAAAACAAAGCTGTGACATCATTTCATTCACAAATTAGAGTGCTCCTTTGAAGCATAAGCCAGTCATGTGCTAGGGTGTCTCATGTCTCAGTTTGCCAGACTTGTCCCTGTTTTAAAACTGAAAGTTCCTTATCCCAGGAAACCCCTCAGTCCCAGGCATTTTGTGATCATTCAGACGTCAACTAAAATGAACCCTCCTCAGGGAAGATCTGAAAACTTATTTTTCTTTCTTTCAATTATATCATCCTGTAGGTTTCCTTCTTGGCACATTTCAAAAGTTGCAATAGTCATATTGAAATATTTGGGTCTTGTTTACTGTCTAATCCTCCCACTAAAGTGTAAATTATAAGCTTTTTATGAAAAGGGATCTTATCTAACTTATTCACCATTTTGTCTTGTACTGAGAACAGTATCTGACAGGAAGAATAATAATTGTTCATTGAATAAATGCATCTATGTATTCATAAGGCAGAGTGTTGGTGATTGAATGTGAGGAAGGATATATCACATGAACATGGAAAGAAGATTGTGACCTACACACTGTGCCCATTCATCCAATTGGTTCCCCAGTCAAGAGCCCCATATTTGAGAAATAAACCCTAATCTTTATTGAAAGACCTGGGGCAAATCATGTAATGCCTCCTAAGTCAAGTGAAACTTATAATGACATTCTCCTACCTATCTGCCTCTAGCTTAATTTCTAGCAACTTTCTACCCAGCTCACAGTGTAATAAGAGTTTCTTTTAGATCCCCAAAGTAGATTTCATTTTACTCTTCGTGTTTATTTGTACACAAAAGCATTGATAGTCCCTTGTTATTCTGTTTTTAAGAATTGTTTATAAAGTTTTTTGCAGATATAAAGAAATGGAGTAGTCCAGAGTTTAATGAACTTTCAGATTTCAACCATTCATTTCCTTCACCACATTGTAATTCTCCGCCCCCAACCCCGTATTTCATGTAGAGGAGTTTCCTTTTCTGCCTATGAGCTGGTATGCCCTAATTCTACTTACAATGGTGGGGAGTAAAGACTACCAGACACTGTGCCTCAGACAGTTGTCTGGAGGGCTTTACCGCAAATCATCTTAGTTTTCTAAACATTCTTTGATGTAATTTGAGATATGAAGAAAAGATGCAAGAAAAATGTAAAGAATTCCTACATATTTTCACTCAGATTCCCTGAATTTTAACATCTTGCCAACATGTTTCATCATCCTCTCTCTACCTATGTATATACATTATTTCTTTCTCTATACTGTTTGCAAGGAAGTTGCAGACATTATATCTTTAACACTTTAGTGTCCTAAAACCACAGGGTCCAAAAACAGGAATATATATTCTCTTACATAACTGCAGCACAATTATCAAAATCAGGCAATTAGCATCAATACAATAGTCTTAGCTCACCTACACTAGCTAGAATTTATCTAGTTGTCAAAGTAATATCCTTTATAGTAAAATAAAAACCTGGGTCACAGACTGGCTAGAGTTGTCATGTCATGTTTGCTTTGATCTTAATAGTGGATCCGTTATTATTTATCTTCTATATGACCTTGATGTTTCTGATTAGTACAAGCCAATTATACCAAGAATGTTTCTCAGTTTGGGTTTTTCTGATGTTTCCTCATGATTAGATTCAGGATACACGTTTGGCAGGAATATCTCTGAAGTGATGTTATTTTCCTCTCCACGTATCCTATCAGGAAATGCTTGATGTTAATTTCTCCCATTACTGAAGATATTAACTTTGGTCACTTGGTCATGGTGATGGCTACCAGATTTCTAAAATAACTACTTTTCCCTTTACAATTAATGTCTCCGAAGAGATACTTTAAAGTTATATAAATACCATATTGCATATCAAACTTTCATGCACTAGTTTTATCATCCACTGATGATTTGATCCCAAATTATTACCATGATAATTTCCAAATGGTGATTTCTAATTCTGTCATTTCTTCAACATGTACCGATTGGCATTCTACTGTAAGGAGGTTTCCTTTCTTGCTCAAATACTTATTTAAGTATGTACTCATTGATTCTCCTTTTATTCAGTGAGTTATAATCTGTTTCTATCTTTTCTTATTTTGATACTCAAATCGTCCCAGATTTGGGGCAACTGGAAGTCTCTTCAAGCAGATTTTGGTGTCCTTTTCATGTCTTTTCCTTCTGCCTTTGAGTACTTCCTTAATCTCTGGCTCAAGAAATCTCTGGGCGTGGAAATTTCTTAGGCCGGGTGTGGTGGCTCATGCCTGTAATCCCAGCACTTTGGGAGGCGGAGGCAGATGGATCACCTGAGGTCAGGAGTTTGAGACCAGGCTGGCCAACAGGGTGAAAGCTTGTCTCTACTAAAAATACAAAAAATTAGCTGGGCGTGGTGGCACATGCCTGTAATCCCAGCTACTTGGGAGGCTGAGGCAGGAGAATTGCTTGAACCTGGGAGGCAGAGGTTGCAGTGAGCCGAGATCGTGCCATTGCACTCCAGCCTGGGCAACAGAGCAAGAGTCTGTCTCGAAAAAAAAAAGGAAGAAAGAAAGAAATTTCCAATCTTACCTTGTACTTTTCCTGCCCCAGCCCTGGAACAAGTCATTTCTCAATAAGGCCTGTTTCCTTTTAGAGGAAAACAGTATTTAGGAACCAAAATCTGAATATTATTAGACGTACTCAAAATTCAATCCAATACTCCGAGATTCATTCTAGCTTTCCCATGTTCCATATTTGTATCTACTTGTCTCTAGCAGTGAGAAACCTGGTTCTAAGAAGAAAGAAAAAAAAGAAAAGAAAGAAAAATAAAAATAAACCTGGTTCTGTTATTCAAAATATATTTACTCATTTGCTTAAAACAAGAATATCCAGAAAGTAGTTTCAGAGTTTTAAAAATATTAAAAATAGAACTATTATATGATCCAGCAATCCCACTTCAGGGTATATATCCAAATGATATGAAATCAGTATGTTGAAGAGACATCTACATTCCCTTGATCCATGCAGCATCATTCACAATAGCCAACAAATAAAGAAAATGTAGATTTTAAAATGTGGATAAAGAAAACCATATACATAACATGTATATGCAGTATATACACACACAGGAATACAATTTAGCCTTAAAAAAGAAGGAAATACTGTCCTTTGTTATGACATGAATGCACCTGGAGGACATTTTGCTAAGTGAAATAAAACAGGCACAGAAAGACACATACTCTATGATCTCACATGTGAAATCTAACAAAGTCAAAATCATAGAAGCAGAGAGTAGAATGGTGGTTGCCAGGGGCTGAGGCTTGGGGAAAAATCAGGAGATGTTGTTTAAAGAGTACAACATTTGGCCGGGTGCGGTGGCTCACTCATGTAATCCCAGCACTTTGGGTAGCCAAGGCAGGTGGATCACTTGAGGCAAAGAGTTCGAGACCAGCCTGACCAATATGGTGAAACCCTCTCTCTACTAAATACATAAAAATTAGCCGAGCATGGTGGTGCATGCCTGTAATCCCAGCTACTTGGGAGGCTGAGGCAGAATAAACGCTCAAACCAGGGAGGCAGAGGTTGCAGTGAGCTGAGATCGTGCCATTGTACTCCAGCCTGGCCAATGAGAGCAAAACTCCATCTCAAAAAAAAAAAAATAGAGTACAACCTTCAGTTAGGATGGCTAAGTTCTGGAGATCTATTACCCAGCATAGTGACTATAGTTAATAATAATGTGTTACACACATGAAAATTTTGAATAGATTAGATCTTAAATTTTCTCATCTCAAAAAAATATGTAAAGTGATAGATATGTTAAATAGCTTTATTTATTTCGCAATGTGTAGGTGTATATATATAAACATCACACAGTACACCATAAATATATTTAATTTTTGTCAATTACTCTTTAAACCTTAATAAAGTTGATAAAACATTCTTTTTTAAAAAGTTTTGGATTATAGTAGTGATAGATGGTTTTCACTTATTTCCCATCAAAAGTTTATTTGAGCATTCTCCTTTCACAGGCACCATTTTGGCTCTGCCCTACTCAGATATAATAAGATTAATCACTCTCAAGAGAATGCCTTTCAGGAGTTCAGAAGTTTACAGGCTAGTAGGGGGGAATTTTTTTTTTTTTTTTTTTTGAGATGGAGTCTTGTTGTGTCACTGAGACTGGAGTGCAATGGTATGATCTCAGCACACTGCAACCTGCGCCTCCCAGGTTCAAGTGATTCTCCTGTCTCAGCCTCCCGAGTAGCTGGGACTACAGGCATGTGCCACCATGCCTAGCTAATTTTTGTATTTTTAGTAGAGATAGGATTTCACCATGTTGGCCAGGCTGGTCTTGAACTCCTGACCTCAAGTGATTAATCTGCCTCGGCCTCCCAAAGTGCCGAGGGGAATTTTTTTTTTTTTTTTTTTAAGATGGAGTCTTGCTCTGTCGCCCAGGCTGGAGTGCAGTGGTAGGATCTTGGCTCACTGCGAGCTCCGCCTCCCGGGTTCATTCCATTCTCCTGCCTCAGCCTCCCGAGTAGCTGGGACTACAGGTGCCCACCACCACGCCTGGCTAATTTTTTGTATTTTTTTTTTCAGTAGAGACGGGGTTTCACCGTGTTAGCCAGGATGGTCTCGATCTCCTGACCTCGTGATCCACCCCCCTCGGCCTCCCAAAGTGCTGGGATTACAGGCGTGAGCCACTGTGCCCGGCCCAGGGGGGGATTTGTTAATGCTACACAGACCCCAGATTTATTTCTCCACCTTTGTTCTTGCACTTTCCAACACTTATTTATTTAAAAACCACAAATTTGATTTAAGGCTTTCTTGCTTAAAACCCTTAAAGTTCCCCATTATCTCACCATTTCATATTCCCTAGTATGGAATATAAATTCTTTCACAATCAGGAACTTGTTTAATTCCCTCTAGGGATTCCCTGTTTCTTTTCTGCCCACATCCCCCATATTCCAAAACCCACTACTCTTCCACAACTCAGCTCCGAGGTCATAACCTCTTCATGAAAGCCTTTTTTGAATCCTAGGTCTCAGTTAGATGACCCTCTCCGATTTCCCTTAGCACTTTTTATTTTCCCTACTATAACACTTTCTGCATTACTGTTATTTATCTGTTATAATCTGAAGCCAGGCTTTGAATCCAGATTCAAATTATTTGTTGTGTGACATAACTTTTCTGTACCTCAGTTTCCTCATCTGCAATGTAAAGAAAATCACAATATCTACCTCATGGGTTTGTTGTGAGGATAAAATGAATTTATACGTAGAACAGGCTTAGAACGGCACTAGGCAAGCACTTTAAAGTGTTCGCTACTCACAGCAGTATTTATATGTCCTTATGCCACATTCCTACATAGGTGCTCTCAGTTTTCTTGTTTGTCTCCATCGTAGCAGCCTGTGAGCTATGTAGAGCCTGTGACCATGTCCTGTTTTTCCTTCTATTCCTCTCTCCAAGCACAGCCCAGGGTACCAGGGTACATGGTAGAAATTCAGAAAAGGTTTACTGAGTTAATGTAAACACAACCCTGATTTAATTTTTCAAGGAAAATTTGTTCTATTTTAATTATTTTTATGTACAGAAAACTCAACAGTGTACATTTAACCCAGCTTAGTTGCAAGTTCTTGAGCCTTTGCCTTTTCGAGCTTGCCAATGCAAGCCACAGACTTGGGACCCAGGACATTGCCTCCCCAGTGACGGCGGATCTCATTGTGTCTGTCATTGTAGTCAGTCCTGATAGCTCCCACTAGCTTAGCCAAAGCGCCTTTGTCTTCTGAGTTAACCTCTGTGAAGGCGACAGTGGTGCAGGTCTTCCTGTGGACTAGACGTCCCAGTCTTGCCTCCCCCTTGATAATGCAGTAAGGGACCCGCATTTTATGACACAGGGCAGGCAAGAAGACAACCAGCTCGATGGGATCCACGTCGTGTGCAATCACCACCGGCTGAGCTTTCTTATTCTCTTGCAAGGTGGTGATGGTGTTAACTCCTGCTCGAAGGACAGGTGGTCTCTTAGTGGGGATGTCCCCTTTGCCAGCAGCTTTCTTTTTGGCCAGGGCCAACAGCCTCTGTTTCTTCTCTTGCTTAGTCTCTGATCTGTACTTGTGGGCCAGCTGAAGTAGCAGAGCAGCTGTTTGGTGGTCCAGGGCCTGGGTGAACTGGTTAATCTCAGGAGGCACTTTCAGCCACTTACAGAGGATGGCTCTCTGCCGCTGCAACCTGATAATAGTGGGGGCCATTTCACAAAGCTGGTTAGGTCTCTTTTGGGCTGAATGTCCTGTCCAATGTCAAAATTCTTAGGCCGTTTCTCAAACAGGGGATTCACCACTTTCTTAACCTCCTGCTTCTTCACGACAGCAGGGCTGGAGCCACCTTCTTTCCCTTGGCCTTCTTTCCTTTCGGCAGGAGGAGAGAGCCTGATTTAATTATTTTTAAAGGTGATAAATGTTGACAAGATTTGAAGTTTTTTTTTTTAAAGAAAACCTTTATGTGATATATATACACAATGGAATACTAATTATCCATACAAAAATGGAATCCTGTCATTGGCAGTAACACGGATAGAACTGGAGGACATTATGTTAAGTGAAAGAAGGCAGGAACCTAAAGTTAAACACAGATTGTTCTCACTCATATGTGGAAGCTAAAAAAAAAAGTTGATCTTATAGAAGTAAAAAGTAGAACACGGTATACTAGAGGCTTGGAAGGGTAGAGGGAAGAGGAAAATAGGGAGAGATTTGTTAAAGAACACAAAATTGCAACTACATAGGAATAAATTATAGTGTTCTGTAGCATTGTAAGATGCCTATAGTTAACAATAATATTCAGTTTCAAATTGCTAGAAGGAGGATATTGAATGTTCACAACATAAAGAAGTGATAAATGTTTGAGATGAGGAACACACTAATTACTCTGATCTAATTAATCACTATATGCTATAAGTGTCATATCACTATGTACTCCATAATATGTGCAATTATTATGTGTCAACTTGAAACGTTTAAACAGATACATTTTAAAAGAAAAACTTTAAAACTGAGAAATGTGAGCCAAACTAGATAATCCTCAGTGATTGGTTTTTTAATCTACATAATAGATTCAAAACAAAATGCTTCATGAGCCCCTCCCTGGATTGCAATTAATGGCAGTGTGAAAAAAAGATTATGTGATTAATCAGAGATAATGTAATCAACCAGGGCAGTGTGCCCGCCCTCTCTTTCTGGAGTATAAAAGGAGTTGTGAGAGGCTTGGGTCACCATTTGGTGAGCTGAGGGTGAAGCTACAAAGGTTGAAGCGTTCTTCAGACGACTCTACCTGAGGGTGAAGCTACAAAAATTGAAGCGTTCTTCAGGCGACTCTACCTGAAGAAAGAACACTGCTACAGAGAGGGGTGAGTAGGCCACACCAACTTTCATGATAAAGGGCCTGTAAGAGCTCCTCGAGCCTTGGTTCGGGTGCATATGTGATTAGGAGGTTTGTTTTTCAACATTTCTATAGTGATATTTGTTTTTGGCTGGTTGGTTGGTTGGTTTTTGAATTGAGACAGGGTCTCCCTCTGTTGCCCAGGCTGGAGTGCAGTGGCATGATCTCAGCTCACTGCAGGCTTCACCTCCTGGGTTCAAGCAATTCTCCCAGACCCAGCCTCTGAGTAGCTGGGATTATAGGCACCCGCCACCATGCCCGTCTAATTTTTGTGTTTTTAGTAAAGACAGGGATTTCACCATGTTGGCCAGGCCAGTCTCAAACTACTGACCTCAGGTGATCCGCCTGCCTCGGCCTCCCAAAGTGTTTGGATTACGTGGGTGAGCCACCGTGCCCAGCCCCATAATTTTTTTCAAATAACCTTTATTTTTGCTTTGAGAATCTAATTGTATATACATGACCATAATTACCTGGACCTCTTGGAAAATGTTGATAGGTTTTTTTTATTTATGAAAGTATTACAAGCCACTGTGGGTAATTTGTTGTTGCTGTTGTTTTGAGATGGAGTCTCCCTCTGTTGCCCAGGCTGGAGCACAGTTGCTCAATCTCTGCTCACTGCAACCTCTGCTTTCCAGGTTCAAGTGATTCTCCTGCCTCAGCCTCCCAAATAGCTGGGACTACAGGGGCGCGCCACCACACCTGGCTAGTTTTTGTATTTTTAGTAGAGACGGAGTTTCACCATGTAGGCCAGGCTGGTCTCGAATTCCTGACCTCAGGTGATCTGCCTGTCTTGGCCTCCTAAAGTGCTGGGATTACAAGCATGAGGCACTGCACCCAGCCGCTGTGGGTAATTTGGGCAACAACAACAAAAAATAGAAAATAGAAAATAAAATGTCCACAATTCATACCGATTCACAAATAGTCACTGTATGCATTTTCACCTATTTCTTTCCAGGCTTTTTTCCTATGTACAAATATTTTGTCTCAAAACTAGGATTCTGTCATATTAAGTTCATTTTTTTTAAATTATACTTTAAGTTCTAGGGTACATGTGCACAATGTGCAGGTTTGTTACATATGTATACATGTGCCATGTTGGCGTGCTGCACCCTTAACTTGTCGTTTACATTAGGTATATCTCCTAATGCTATCCCTCCCCCCTCCCCCTACCCCACAACAGGCCCCGGTGTGTGATGTTCCCCTTCCTGTGTCCATGTGTTCTCATTGTTCAATTCTCAATTCCCACCTATGAATGAGAACATGTGGTGTTTGGTTTTTGTCCCTGTGATAGTTTGCTGAGAATGATGGTTTCCAGCTTCATCCACGTCCCTACAAAGGACATGAACTCATCATTTTTCATGGCTGCATAGTATTCTATGGTGTATATGTGCCACATTTTCTTAATCCAGTCTATCACTGATGGACATTTGGGTTGGTTCCAAGTCTTTGCTATTGTGAGTAGTGCCGCAATAAACATATGTCTGCATGTGTCTTTATAGCAGCATGATTTATAATCCTTTGGGTGTATACCCAGTATTGGGATGGCTGGGTCAAATGGTATTTCTAGTTCTAGATCCCTGAGGAATCGCCACACTGACTTCCACAATGGTTGAACTAGTTTACAGTCCCACCAACAGTGTAAAAGTGTTCCTATTTCTCCACATCCTCTCCAGCACCTGTTATTTCAATGATTGGCATTCTAACTGGTGTGAGATGGTATCTCATTGTGGTTTTGATTTGCATTTCTCTGATGGCCAGTGATGGTGAGCATTTTTTCATGTGTCTTTTGGCTGCATAAATGTCTTCTTTTGAGAAGTGTCTGTTCATATCCTTTACCCACTTTTTGATGGGGTTGTTTGTTTTTTTCTTGTAAATTTGTTTGAGTTCTTTGTAGATTCTAGATATTAGCCCTTTGTCAGATGAGTAGGTTGCAAAAATTTTCTCCCATTCTGTAGGTTGCCTGTTCACTCTGATGGTAGTTTCTTTTGCTGTGCAGAAGCTCTTTAGTTTAATTAGATCCCATTTGTTAATTTTGGCTTTTGTTGCCATTGCTTTTGGTGTTTTAGACATGAAGTCCTTGCCCATGCCTATGTCCTGAATGGTATTGCCTAGGTTTTCTTCTAGGATTTTTATGGTTTTAGTTCTAACATTTAAGTCTTTAATCCATCTTGAATTAATTTTTGTATAAGGTGTAAGGAAGGGATCCAGTTTCAGCTTTCTACATATGGCTAGCCAGTTTTCCCAACACCATTTATTAAATAGGGAATCCTTTCCCCATTTCTTGTTTTTGTCAGGTTTGTCAAAGATCAGATGATTGTAGATGTGTGGTATTATTTCTGAGGGCTCTGTTCTGTATCTCTGTTTTGGTACCAGTACCGTGCTGTTTTGGTACTGTAGGCTTGTAGTATAGTTTGAAGTCCGTTCATTATTTTTAATGTTGTTTTATGATCATAACCTTTTTTTAATGAATATTCTTGGGAACTATGATGTAGGTAGTTGCACGAGAGTCTTCATACAGATGTACCAGCACTGTATTTAACTTGTCACCAGTTGCAAAGTAGTAGAGAGAATGTATATCTGTGTATATTGATTATATTCAAACCATTTTTTCCTCCAAAGTATACAATTCAAATGTGAACTACAAATTTTGCCTCATCAAATAAGTCCTCAGTAATTGCGTGATACAGCTTAGTTTAACGTAATCTGTTGATGATGTCAAAGCTCTGCTTTTAACACAAGGCTGAAATTTTGTACCCAAAACCATGCTTCAGGACCATAAAGTAACAGGATGCTGTTAGCGACTCGGGTTCAGATAGAATCTCCTGTGGTCACTGAATGAGTTTCACACACAATTTTGGTCTCCATGACTGTGTGTTCAGTAGTGAAAGCCAAAGGTCAATGTGCTTCCTCCTTATAAATAACCAGTTACATGGGTGGCCTAAAAATAAAGTTCTTCTTGGCCAAGACAGGTTAATGAAAGCCAGTTTGGTATCCTGTCATGCAGTATAGCTATTTTAGTGTCTCAGTGTAGCTAATTTGTCAGCCTTGCCTGGACATTAGCACATATTTAGATCTTGATGTTCTAACTAATGAATGACAGCTAAGGAATGTGTAGCTTCCTGGTAAAGAATTGATTGCATTATCACTGATTAGGTTGGGGGAATTGGAATTTAGTATCTTTGTGTATAGGAGCAGGAAAGGTAAATTATGATTTAAAATTCACTGAAGGATTGTAGGAGAAGAGAAAGGAAGAGGAAATTGTGGCAGGAACATAACCAAACTAAACAAAACCATTGCCCAGCCTGGGATTATAATTGTAATGGAGTACAATTAACGTATTTGAGTCAGGTTATTCAAAAGGTTATGGCTACAGTAGTTTAAAACAGAAAATACGAAAGAAAAATAGCAGGGCATCAAAGTTAGTGATATCAGTTGGCCTTATTTTAAGAGGCTTATAACCACACCTGAAAATTTCCAATTACCAGTCTAGAAATTTCCATAGACATTGACTATATCTGAGGAGGGGAGGAGTAATTCAGTGCTGTAATTTAAATTTAAAAACATTCAGAAGACTGAAAGCACAAATATTCAAAGTAACAGATGGTAGCCTCCTCTCAGAGGCAATAAAAAGACTTTACAATCCTCACCAGAAGTGTATTTAGTTATAATTTAGTTTTGCAGTTTCTTTTTAAGTATATTCCATTACAGTAGGAATTTTCTCTATTCTTGTCAAGCTTCTGGTCTCTCTTAAACCTCAAAGCATATGAAAAGCATTCTATTCATGTTCTTTTATCATAATACTGGGAGTATCTTGTCCAGAACTTGACCAGAAATTCTTATACACTTTCTTCTAGACTGTAGTCCCAAATCCTTAGAAGACTGTTTCAAGGGCTTTACCTCCACTCCCACATTACAACCTTCCAGCCTGAATTAGGTATCTCTTCTCAGCCTTCCCATAGCACACAATAAGGAACACCTATTACATAATTTAGGCCGGGCACGGTGGCTCACGCCTGTAATCCCAGCACTTTGGGAGGCCAAGGTGGGTAGATCACTTGAGGTCAGGAGTTCAAGACCAGCCTGGCCAACACGGTGAAACCCATCTCTACTAAAAATACAAAAATTAGACATGGTGGCATGTAGTCCCAGCTACTGGAGAGGCTGAGGCACGAGAGTCCCTTGAACCAGGGAGGCAGAGGTTGCAGTGAGCTGAAATCGCACCACTACACTCTAGCCTGGGTGACAGAGTGAAAGTCTGTCTCAAAAAAAAGGAACAATTTATCAAGCTGTATTGTCACTGTTTACATATGGGTCACTTTTGGGGACAATCTTACTCTTATTTATGTTTGTATATCCACCTCTTAGGCAATGCTGGTGTATAGTAGATTTTCACAGAAATTATGTTAGAATCATACAAAGAGACAATTGTGTTTTTAGCAGCAATGTCGGAAGTTCTGAAGCACATGGTGTGGTTTCTGTTAACATGTGGTTGATATCAGAACACAGCCAAGCAAAGCAGCAATTATTCCATGTATTCCTGGAAGGCTCATACCTCCATTTCTTTTCATCTTTCCACTCCCAAAACAATTGTTGTTCATTTCTGGTAATATAAGAATAGTGCTAACTGACCCTTTCTTCTTCAAAGAAGATCTAGTTGGCTCAGCAAAGAAAATGGGTTCTGTAGATCTTTAGAGGCTGCCCCGAGTAGAGGTACATGACTCTCCAGGGCAAACATTTCCAGCATTAGAGGATTGAGTCAGATTTTTAGAATGAAACAAGGAACTTTGGAGAGTTCCCTGGAAATTAGAATATTTAATAATTCAATATTGTTGTCACAGTCATTAGATTAGATCTAGACTAATAGGAAGGAAAATCCTTGAAATTGCTGATGGCCAAAAAGTGTCTCCCTTTCTCCAGTGTCTTCAGTTATCCATTTGTATAAATGGCAGGAGGCCTGGGTTACCAGAAGTATTACTACTGCCAGTGTAGCTGCTGCTGCAATCATAGTTCTTGGCACCACAAAAAATCTCTGTGCCTATTGTAGTAGTTATGGAGGATTTTGTCTCACTGCATGACATATCAGCTTTGTATTACCAAAGGCATACATCCACTCTGTCTAGCAATGGTGAGTCAACAGAAAGTATGCAATTCACTTCTCAATTACACTTTTTTTTTTTTTTTTTTTTTTTTTGAGACGGAGTCTCGCTCTGTCACCCAGCCTGGAGTGCAATGGCGTGATCCCGGCTCACTGCAACTTCTGCCTCCCCAGTTCAAGCGATTCTCCTGCCTCAGTCTCCCAAGAAGCTGGAATTACAGGTGTGTACCAGAATACCCAGCTAATTTTTGCATTTTTAGTAGAGACAGGGTTTCGCTATGTTGGCCAGGCTGGCGAACTCCTGGCCTCAAGTGATCTGCCTGCCTCAGCCTCCCAAAGTGCTGGGATTATAGGAGTGAGCCACCGTACCTGGCCTCAATTAAACTTTAATATTATTCAGCCTTTCTTTGGTATAACACAATAAAGACAATAGAAATATTTTCCCTAAATTTCCAAAAAAATTACTCCAGTTTTCAAGTTCACATTTTGCAAATCTAAAAATCTAATCACCCTAATACAAGAAAACAGTTTATTTTCTTAATTTTAAAAAAATTTTTACTGTGATTTATTTATTTTGAGACAGGCTCTTGCTTTGTTGCAGTGCCACAATCACAGCTCACTGCAGCTCTTTCTCCAGGGCTCCAGGGTGCCTCCTGCCTCAGCCTCCAGAGTAGCTAGGAATACAGGTGTATAACATCAAACTTGGTTTTTTTTTTCTTGCCTTTTTCTTTTTTTTTTCTTTTTTTGTAGAGACAAGGTCTCACTATGTTGCCCAGGCTGGTCTCAAGCTCCTGGGCTCAAGTGATCCTGCCATCTTGGCCTGCCAAAGTGCTGGGATTACAGGCATGAGCCACTATGCTCTGCCTAATAAAACAACTTAAAGATGTTATGGCAAACTTGCCCTAGGTGTGCCTTGTTAGGTGTTTTTCTCAGGGCGTGGTTTCTGTATGCCTCATAATGCATAATGGGAGGATGATACCACAGGGGAAGTTAAGTCTAAAATTCTCTGAGCAAAGGCTTTGCCAAAAAGATCAGCATGTCACTATCGCTTTGGGTGAATCTGTACTACATCAATAATTTATTCCTGAGTCACTGATACTGCTTGTCAGTTCTTGTTATTCATTTCAAAGAATAAAAAGTATGATTATTCTAAACAGTAACGTAAAAGTGAGTTGTTAATCGACTTTTACAAGAAATGCCCAAATATAACAAGCAGAAATTAGTAAACAATCTGTAGCACTTAGGTGATACTATCCAAGATAAACCCATCTATTATCATCATCACTTCTTGATTTCATCCTCTAATCTCATTGTCTGCTGCCAGATCCTATTTCTCAGGGTTTCTGTTGTCTACCAAACACTAGCACAGTCATCCAAACATCCTGAAATCAAGCATGAAACAATTATAGCATGAAATATGCTAGTTTCTTATTAAATACTTATTATGTGCCAAGTACTGTGTTAAGCACAGGGAAATTAATAGAACACAGCCTTTGTCTTGGAATTCTTCAAAGGGTGTGAGAGAGATAGATGACGTTTAAAAAATGATTATCATCTGGGATGAATGCTGCAATAGAGGTATTTGCAAGGTACAATGGAAGTACAGGGAATGGAATACCTGTGTTGATGAGGAAGTCAGGAAAATTTAATTTAAAAATTAATATTAGGTGTGGGCATGGTGGCTCATGCCTGTAATCCCAGAACTTTGGGAGGCCAATGCAGGTGGATCACCTGAGGCCAGGAGTTTGAGACCAGCCTGGCCAACATGGTGAAACCCTGTCTCTACTAAAAATACAAAAATTATCTGGTGTAGTGTGTGTGCCTGTAATCCCAGCTACTCAGGAGGCTGAGGCATGAGAACCGCTCCATATATATATATATATATGGAGGTTGCAGTGAGTCGAGATCGCACCACTACACTCCAGCCTGTGCTACAGAGTGAAACTCCATTTCATAAAAATAAAAATATAAATTAATACTAGGTTTTAGGGGAAGTAGCAAGAGAAAATTCCAGGTAAAAGGAATTGCAGATACAAAGCCATGGAGGTCTGAGAAAGTGTGGCATCTATGTTAGAAATCACAGTTGGTTTCAAACATCTAGAAAGCATAATGGAGTGGAGCAGGAGGTAGGGCTATAAGGCAGTCATGATCTTGAAGGGTCTTAAATATCTTGCGAAAGAGTTTGGACTTTATCTAAAAGTCAGTGTAGGATCATTGGAGGATTTTGAGAAAGAGGATAGCAAGATCAGATATGCATTTTTTAAAATGATACTGAACATATGCTTTTTTTTTTTTG
Source organism: Pan paniscus (assembly GCF_029289425.2). Lineage (NCBI taxonomy): Eukaryota > Metazoa > Chordata > Mammalia > Primates > Hominidae > Pan > Pan paniscus. The sequence continues at coordinate 78,420,249 of NC_073254.2, forward strand.
AGACGGAGTCTTGCTCTGTCACCGAGGCTGGAGTGCAGGGGTGCGATCTCGGCTCACTGCAACCTCCGCCTCCTGGGTTCAAGCAATTCTCCTGCTGTGACTACAGGCACCCACCACCATGCCTGGGTATTTTTGTATTTTTAGTAGAGATGGGGTTTCACCATATTGGCCAGGCTGGTCTCGAACTCCTGACCTTGTGATCCACCCACCTCGGCCTCCCAAAGTGCTGGGATTACAGGCGTGAGCCACCGTGCCCGGCCACATATGCATTTTTAAAATGCAGGGTGGATTAAATGGGACAAGACAAGTCATTGAATTAAGTTATTGCAATACAACTCAGAAAATATTGTGGAAGGAAGTAAAAGGGGGAAGGAGGGAGGGATGGAGGAGAGAAGGAAGCAGGGAAGGAAAGAAGGAACAAATGAACAAATAAGGCTTTTGACAGTAAAAAATTAGAAGGAGGGGGACAATCTCTGAGCCACTGCTCTCCAGACTCAATAGAATGTGGTAGCCAGTCAGACAGAAAAGAAGAAAAGGGAGGAGTCTAGTAAGATTGCCACATCTGTGGCTTGAGCACCTGAAGGACAAAGGCTTCAGTCATTGTCTCATGATAACAGTAAAATGAACAGGTCTCATGGGGGAAGAGAGATTATTGGCTCAGCCTAAACCATGTTGAATATGAGGTGCCTCAGTTCATCCCATGGAAATATAAATACATCCAGAGCTCAGAAGAGAAGACTTTACTGGAAGCACATCTTAGAGTCATCTTTGAATGTTTGGAAGTTGAGACCAAAGAAGTCCTCTAAGTAAGTCTGAAATTGTAAAGTGTATAAGAATGACAGAGAAAGAATAGGAAATATTCTTTAAAATACCAACACCTATAGGTCAGGGAGGCAGAGGAAGACAAGCCATCCCAGGGGCCCCCATAAGAGAGTTTCAAGAAAGAAATAAAGATATGGAATGAGTTGCCTCATCTGTCAAGTAGGATTGTTGTAAGAGTTAGATAATGCTCCTAAAGTGTCTATTACAATGCCTGCACATAGTAAGCACTGAATAAATGTTGAAGGGTGATTAGCTTTAAACAGGACAAATCAGAGGCCATAAGGATGGCTTGACTGTATGGAGGCGAGAAGGATAGATCATTTTGCTCACTCTGCTCCCCTTATCAGTCAAAAGAACACTGGAGAGATGAATCACTGATGTTCACCATGTCCATTAGCGGGAAATTAACAAGCTTTACTTCACCAAAATCAGTTCTTATTTACAAATAACATGCTAATGAGGAAAAATATCTTATAAATACTCCCTTGTAACAAAGATTATTAAAGCTGTTCTACATTAATTAAAAGGATCATAATATAATGATACTTGTAAACAGCAAGGACTTAAGTGGAGTTATTTGGGGGAAGTGATAGTGTATAAAGCTATTTGACAGTTTCATTTCCATCCTTACTTGTAAAAACAGCAAATTTACTTTTCACAGTGAACACTAAATAAAAGAAAAATGGCTTAAACGCAGCAAAAAAAAATCATTTGGTTTAAAAAATGAATTTCACGGCCAGATGCAGTGGCTCAAACCTGTAATCCCAGCACTTTGGGAGGCTGAGGTGGGCGGATCATGAGGTCAGGAGATGGAGACCATCCTGGCCAACATGGTGAAACCCTGTCTCTACTAAAAATACAAAAATTAGCCAGGCATGGTGGTGTATGCCTGTAATCCCAGCTACTCAGGAGGCTGAGGCAGGAGAATCACTGGAACCCAGGAAGCAGAGGTTGCAGTGAGCCAAGATCGCGCCACTGCACTCCAGCCTGGGTGACAGAATGAGACTCTGTCTCAAAAGAGGAAAAAAAAATGAATTTCACAGCCAGGCATGGTCGCTCATGCATATAATACTAGCACTTTGGGAGTCTGAGGCAGGTTTGCCCAGGCTAGTTTCGAACTCCTGGGCTCAAACAATCCTCCTGCCTTGGCCTCCCAAAGTGTTGGAATTACAGGGGTGATCCACCGTGCCTGGCCAGAATGGTGTTTTTTCGTGACAACAGCAACCCAAGATGGACATACCAGGAACATATAATATTGTGGAAGATCACGGAATGGCCTCATTCATGAAAGACTAAGGAAGGTACCCCACGGTAATGCATTTCATAACATATCTAACCAATTTCCATAGTTTTCATCATTTACAATAGTGCCTCTCAATAAAAATGAATTACTTGAAAAGTGAAAAGTACCAGCCTGGCAAACATGGGGAAACCCCGTCTCTACTAAAAATACAAAAATTAGTGGGATGTGGTGGCAAGCGCCTGTAATCCCAGCTACTTGGGAGGCTGAGGCAGGAGAATCACTTGAACCCAGGCAGCTGAGGTTAAAGTGAGCTGAGATCACGCCATTGCACTCCAGCCTGGGTGACAAGAGTAAGACTCCGTCTCAAAAAAAAAAAAAGAAAGAAAGAAAGAAAGAAAAGTGAAAAGTAAAAAACAAAACACAAAGCCTTTTTTTTTTTTTTCTTGAGACAGAGTCTCATTCTGTTGTGCAGGCTGGAAGGCAGTGCACATGACGTAGACTCACTGCAACCTCTGCCTCCTAAGTTCAAGTGATTCTCCTGCCTCAGCCACCCTAGCTGGCATTACAGGCGTGTACCACCATGGCCCACTAATCTGTGTATTTTTTTTAAGTAAAGATGGGTTTTCACCATGTTGGCCAGGCTGGTCTCGAACTCCTGACCTCAGGTGATCTGCCCACCTCAGCCTCCCAAAATGCTGGGATTACAGGTGTGAGCCACCGCACCCAGCCACAAAGCCTAATTTTTGAAATTAAGTTCAATAGAAGTAAAGTTACCCTGTCAAATCGCTGTAAAAGTTTTTAAATGCTTGCTCTCAGTTTCTATGCTTATCTCCTCTCAGACCAGTAACAGTTCGTAGATTGGCACCAGTTCACAGACTACACTTAGAGTAGAATTAGTCTGGGGAACAACTTCTCTTGAAGTAGCCATCAGAATGAAAAGGAAGGGCAGATTTTCAGTAAAGTATTGCATAATCATATTTTATGATTCACTTTTACTAAACTCATGGAAGGATGAAATATAAGCCCAAATGCCAGTGCATTTGTAATGGAATAATTCCTTTACAGGATCAGAACACGTAGGAAGCCAAATTAATAATTGAAAGCTTGTTTGTTTAGCAAAGAACCAGAGCATAAGAAAGTAAATAACCTTAAGGGATATTTCAAGGCCATGAGTACAGCCTAACAGAGTGATGGAAGCAGGGACTCTTGCAGTTAAGCCACTGGAATTTGAATTCCAGCTGCATCACATAATACTTGTATGACCCTAAGCTTTCTGAGGCTGCATGTCCTGATTTTTATAATGGGAGTAATATCAATCTGGAGAGATTTATGAAAGGATTAATATAGTGCTTAATACAATACCCAACACATAGTAAGCACTCAATAAATGTCAGTCAATGTTATTAATACTATCCTATAATAAGGTATATTTCTACAACAACCAGCATGTTCAGTACAGATTCAATGCCTCTTCCCTAGACAGTGCCTGATAAACACTGACAACCTTCATATCTTTAGACCTTTCTATTCTGTGTACCCAGTCATCATCTTCCTTCTGTTCTCACAATCTTCCTCTGGGCAGATAAAATAAAATTGATTTTGTTTCCGCTTACAATCACATTCCAGGGCACTTACAATCACAACCCAGGTGACTTAGGTTATACCCAAGTCACCTTGGGTTTTAGATGTTTCCAAATGTTTAGAGGTGATTTCTTGGTTTATAGCCACAAACATGATACATAAACAACTTTAATTTCCCAGGGAGCTTCTCACTAGTTGGGCATTATATTCTCACATTTGATGGCAAACAAATACACATTGAAAGTAAATTATAATCAGATCAGCTATCCAAGAACATGGAATCAGAACGAAAGTGATTATAAAGTTTTTGACAGCTGCTGTCAGGTTAGGATAACCTGGTGCTTCTATCTCTGCTGCAGAGAGTACAATAAGGCTACAGACCTATCGGTGCAACCTCTTTGAGCATTTACCTGAAATGATTTTTCCCCAACTGTAAGAGTATCATTTTTGGAAAAAAAAATACAAAATATAGGAAGTTATAAATAAAAAATTGTTTATCATCACATCACCCAGTGACACCCATAAAGTATTTAAATGTCAGTTATTACCTGTTAACATTTTAGTTTATTTCTTTCTATTTTTATAGCATTTCTTTTTATTTAACATTACAATTATTTATTTATCTTAAAGACATTAAGATATTTTCTTTTTCTTTTTTCTTTTTTTTTTTTTTGAGACAGAGTTTTGCTCTTGTTTCCCAGGCTGGAGTGCAATGGTGCGGTCTTAGCTCACCACAACCTTCGCCTCCCGGGTTCAAGTGATTCTTCTGCCTCAGCCTCCCGAGTAGCTGGGATTACAGGCATGTGCCACCACACCCAGCTAATTTTGTATTTTTAGTAGAGACAGCGTTTCTCCATGTTGGTCAGGCTGGTCTCGAACTCCCGACCTCAAGTGATCCAACTGTCTTGGCCTCCCAAAGTGCTGGGATTACAGGCGTGAGCCACCTTGACTGGCAAGATACTTTTAATATCCGAAAAGTATTTCATTATATAGATACTTCAAGTGATATCACCCACTATGAGTTGATTTTTTAACTAATTTCTATCTCAGAGTCTGAGTATTCTAATAAATTCAACAAAACAGTGCAAATATGTGTTTAGCACATGGCTTGGAAAACAACAAGAGCACAATAAGTTTTAGCTATTCTTGCTGTTATTGTAATCTATCAAGAGTTTAATTGTTCTCTTAATACCTAAATATACAACTTTTAGGAGTCCCGCTGCTATATTCTCAAAACCCTCAGAAATAGTGTCTTTCTCTAAGCATACTTTGAGTGCCTTTATTTATTTTAAGTTTCTGGTTTATTCCCTACAAACATATTGCTAATGAAAATGTGAAATTATGGAACTTTTCATCAGTGTGCCTATACATTCAGCACCATAGCACAAAATAGGCTCAAAACCATGGCCTTATATCTCTGTTTGGCCTTTGACAATTTTTAGAGGCAGTGTGGCATTTTGTGATGTAAATCTTCTCCATTTTATTTCCATATTTCTAATCTCTCCACTTTTCTCTGCCTCCACTGTCCTGATCATAGTCAACACCAACATTGTCTTCCATTTGACAAGGCAGGAAATCTCAAGTGTTTCACCCTGTTAAAATAATTCTACTCTAGGGCCTTCTCCAATCCATTCTCCACAGAACAGAAAAACAATTTTCTTAAAACAAATTTCCTGATATGTGGTGTGATTCACTGTCAGCAAAATAAATCCAAATTCTTTCCATGGCCTACAAGGTCCTACGTGATCCAGTCCCTGCTAGATGTCCAGGCTTATTTCCTTCCCTTGTATTGCTGCAGTCCCTCAGGTCTTCCAACTCCTTGAGTACCAACCAAACTCCCACCTGAAATTCTGTGTTGTCATTTCCTCCACCAAAAATATCTCTCTTCCTCCCCCTCTTTTTGTGATTCATTCTCATCATTTAGATCTGGATCTCCTGGGAGACACCACCCCTGACTTCACTGTCTAAAGTAAGTCACCCCAGCCATTCTGTCGACCTCCTTCACAGCACAGATTATAAATATATTCTATGCTTATTTACTTGTTATTTTCTCTCTTTTCTCACCTGTATATAAATTTCATTGGGGCAGAAAACATGTTTATGTTATTCATAAGATAGCAGAGTGCCTGGCATATGCTAGGCATTTAACACATTTGTGTTGGGGAAGGAGGGAAGGTTGACAGCCACAGCTATGGATGTAGGTGAAAACCCCAAGGAAAGTGGAAAGTGAGTCCAGGAGGCCCTAGGACAAAACCCCAGTGAACACCATTGTTAACGGGATTGAGAGACTAAGAACCCTGCAAAGAAAACTTAGAAAAACTGGGAATAGGATGCCCTAATAGAATTTTATGTGGGAAAGTAATATGATAGTATGCAAATAAATAGTGGTTGAGTATTTACTATGTGCATTAATATGTCTGAGGATTAAAGAAATACATTATAGGACAACTATATTTAATGGTGGCTCACGCCTGTAATCCCAGCACTTTGGGAGGCCAAGGCAGGTGGATCATTTGAGGTCAGGAGTTTGAGACCAGCCTGGCCAACATGGAGAAACCCCATCTCTACTAAAAATACAAAAATTAGCCGGGTGTGGTGGCAGGTGCCTGGTAATCCTAGCTGCTTGGGAGGCTGAGGCAGGAGAATCACTTGAACCCGGGAGACAGAGGTTGCAGTTAACCAAGATTGCACCATTGCACTCCAGCCTGGGTGACAGAGCGAGATTCTGTCTCAAAAAAAAAAAAAAGAGAGAAATTTCAAAAGGCTTCTATACTCATTTTCCCTTATGTTCAGTATCTTCCAACCATGAATGGAACTATAGAAATACACAAAGATAGCAACGTTTGTTGAACATCCCTAGTTAAAAAGCAACTGTGTTAGGATAAGAAAAAAGCATGACTGTTGCAGCTTTTGTTAAATAAATGTTATTATGCTTGCAGGAAATTGTTCAACAACATTTCTCCTTATGTAAGGCCTGCCCCAGTAATGCTGCTTAGGTCAGTGTCTGTCTGGATTATCTGCAGCCTAAATGCCAACTCTGTAAATTAAACCTGTCAAGTGACAGCCTTGCCATAGCATGCATATCCAACCTTTAAAATTTATTTATACTCCATTCCCTTTCTCTAGCCAGATTAAATTCTCCTTTCCTAAGCTATTTTTGCCTCAGTTCAGACTGTGGCATAATTCAACATGTTCTAAACAATCACATGGAGACTGTGGCCTTCCTGATTTTCAATTCCCAAATGATTTTTATTCAGGCTATAGAACAGCAACAGAAATTTCACCAAATTTGCTAAAATAAGAAGAGTCTTCTCAAACTAGATTCCTCCAGGTACCAGTAGGCAAAGCAGTCATGAGTTATGGATAGATTCATAATAAGTCCTTTATTCAGTGCCCCAAGGAAATGGTGCCTTTCAGCATGCAAATGAAAAGTATTCTCTTACTAATCAATCTGTCCATCATTTCTTTTTTGTTTTTCCTTGAGAGAGAGGGTCTTTGGTCTGTTGCCCCAGATGGAGTGCAGTGGCATGATCACAGCTCACTGCAGCCCTAACAACTCCTGGGCTCAAGCAATCCTCCCACCTCAACCTCCCAGGGAGCTACAACTACAGGAATGCACCATCATGCCCAGATAATTTTTTTTTTTTTTTGTAGAGACAGGGTCTGACTGTGTTGCCCAGGCGGTATCTGTCACATCTTAATACACACACTAAGCTCCTACAGAAGTAAATACTATATTAAGCGGCAGAATTACTAATGTGAATACACATTCTCATTTGATTTGGAGACTACCTAGACAACTTTCAGGTTTATATTTAAATTGATTACAATTAGACATGAAAAAGGGACAGAGAATGGGCATAATAGAGATCGATTCAAGAGAATTGTTTCTTAAAATAGACTTTAAAAAAAAAAGTCGTTCAAAACTGCCTTAATCAATTTTACAGAGAAAATATTACCTCAAATGGTTTGATATGATGACTTGATAAGATGTTACTTCTGATCCAGCAGGATTCATTTATTAATATAAATATTTACATCTGTAGTACCCTCCTAGGTGGGTGACTGTTTCTATATGTCTGACTCAACAAAACACAGTAGCCCACAGGCAGCTATTGGCCTTTGGACTTTGTCCTTAGGCCAGATTCCTTAAAAGGCTTGTTGTGACAAGCTTATTTGCTCATTGGAAATTTCTGTGTCTAAATTTCCCACAGAAATTAGGATGTAGCACTGCTACAGCATTTTGATTATTCATCAAAACTTACTCAAAAGACTTTTGATAAAACTTTAAATCAATGTCTTAAGGAAGAAAATTAAGTCACTTTTTAACATAGAGCATGTTTTAGTTTTGAACAATATTTAAGCACTGCAAATTATATGTTCATAGAGATTTAAGCATAGGCATACCTTGGAGATATTGCAAGTTCAGCTCCAGACCACCACAATAAAACAGATATTACAATAAAGGAAGCCACATGCATTTTTTGGTTTCCCATTTACACTACATTGTTGTCTGTTAAATGTGCATAGCACTATGTCTAAAAAATGAACATACCTGTTTTGTCCCACTGAACCCATAGCTGGAGTTGCCTTAAAAGCAGCAGCAGGAGAATTCGTACAAGAGAGTACCCCAAACCATTTGAAGACAGGGCTGGTTTGAGATTTCAAAGAAAGAAGCTCTAAATGCCAGAGTGATCAGTCCAAAACATTTATTAAAGGAACTTGCAGGGTGTTGCAATGTATTATTGTGATGGACAGCAAGAGAAAAGGGATGTTTTACCCACATTAGTCTGTAGCCAGGGGGTGAGGGAATGGAGTTTACATGAAAATTTAAGGAATTCGGCTCAGGGTCGGGGTCAGTTTCTTTCCAGTAAACCAAGACATTATTATCAGTGCCTGGGAATGTTCAAGCTGGTTTGGGTTCAAGCCAGCTGAGGAAAACCTATGGCTACAGCTGGCTGGGTCACTGTGATTTTGGTCAAGACACAGAAACGAAGTGGGGAAAACGGGTACCCTAGAATACCTTAATTTAAAAATACTTTTGCTAAAAAATGCTAACAGTCATCTGAGCCTTCAGCAAGTCATAATCTTTGCTGTTGGAGAATCCTGCCTCAGTGATGACGGCAGCTGACTGATCAGGGACGTAGTTGCTGAAGGTTAAGGTGGCTGTGGCAATTTCTTGAAATAAGACAATGGAGTTTGCTGCATTGATGACTCCACAAAAAATTTCTCTGTAGCAGGCAGTGCTGTTTGATAGTATTTTACACACAAGAGAACTTCTTTTAAAGTTGTAATCAGTCCTCTTAAAACTCACCCACTGCTTTATCAGCTAAGTTTATGTGATATTCTAAATCCTTTATCATTTCAACAATGCTTACGGCATCTTCACCAGCAGCAGATTCTATCTCAAGAAACCACTCTCTTTTCTCCTTCATAAGAAGCAACTCCTCATTCATTCAAGTTTGATCATAAAATTGCAGCGATTTAGTCAACTCTTCAGACTCTGTTTCTAACTCCAATTGTCTTGCTATTTTCACCATATCTGTAGTGATTTCCTCCACTGAAGTCTTGAACGCCCTCAAGGTCATCCATGAGAGTTGGAGTTAACTTCTTTCAAACTCCTGTTCATGCTGATACTTTTACCTCCTCTCATGAATGTTCTTAATGGCATCTAGAATCCTTTCCAGAATGTTTTTGGTTTACTTTGCTTATATCCATCAGAGGAATCACCATCTACAGCAATTTATAACCTTATGAAATGTACTTGTTAAATATTAAAACCTGAAAGTCAAAATTATTCTTTGATCCATGGGTTGCAGAATGGATGCTGTGTTAGAAGGCATGAAAACAATATTACTCTCCTTGTACATCTCCATCAGAGCGTTTCAGTGACCATGTGCATTGTCAAGGAGCAATAGTATTTTTAAATAAATCACGTTTTATCAGTAGGTCTCAACAGTGGACTTAAAATATTTAGTGAGCCATGCTAAACAGATGTGCTGTCAACCAGGTTTTGTTCTTCCACTTATAGAGCACAGCAGAGTAGATTTAGCATAATTTTTAAGGGTCCTAGGATTTTCAGAATGGTAAATGAACATCTGCTTCAACTTAAAGTCACCAGCCACATCAGCCCCTAACAAGAGAATTGCCTGTCCTTCGAAGCTTTGAAGCCAAGCATTGACTTCTATAGCTATGAAAGTCTTGGACAGCATCTTCTTCCAGTATAAGACTGTTTTGTCTACATTGAAAATCTGTTATTTAGTGTAGCCACCTTCATCAATGTTCTTGGCTAAATCTTCTCAATAACTTGCTGCAACTTCTCCATCAGCACTTACTGCTTCACCTTTCATTTTTATGTTAGGGAGAGGGCTTCTACTCTTAAACCTCATGAATCCACCTCTGCTATCTTCAGACTTTTCTTCTACAACTTCCTCACCTCTCTCAGCCTTCATAAAAATGAAGAGAGTTAAGGCCTTGCTCTGAATTAGGCTTTGACTTAAGAGAATGCTGTGGCTGGTTTTCTATCTAGAACTCTAAAACTTTCTCCTTATCAACAATGAGGCTGTTTCACTTTCTTATCATTCCTGTGTTCACTGGAGTGGCACTTTTAACTTCCTTCAAGAGCTTTTCCTTGGCATTCACAACTTGACTGTTTTGGGTATGAGGCCTAGTTTTCGGCCTATCTCTGCTTTCAACTTGCCTTACTCAGCTTAATCATTTTTAGCTTTGATTTAAAGTGAGAGATGAATGACTCTGCCTTTCACTTGAACACTCAGAGGCCACTGTAGGGTTATTAATTGGCCTAATTTCAGTATTGCTGTGTCTCACTGAGGGACTGGCCCATCAGCGGAGCAGTCAGAATATATTCAACATTTATCAAATAAGTTTGCCATCTTAAATGGGTACAGTTTGTGGTGGCTCAAAACAATTCCAATAGCAACATCAAAGATCACTGTTCACAAATTGCCATAACAAATGCAATAATAATTTAAAAGTTTGAAATATTGGGAGAATTACCAAGATGTAACACAGAGACATGAAATGAGCACATGCTATTGGAAAAATGGCTCTGATAGACTTGCTCAACAAAAAGCTGTCACAAACCATCATTTTGTTAAAAAAAAAAACAATATTTGCAAAGCACAATAAATTAAGGTATGCCTGTATACTACATATTTATTTTTAATAATCATATAAGAAAATTAATTGGATATAAAATAGGCTGTTCTAAAACAGCAAGAGGGAAATAAACTTTAACAATGCTGACAGCAGCCATGGCATACTTGAATTTTTAGGACTCTTGTTAAATATGGGTATGGGAACTTACCCTCTGCACTAGTATCCAGACACTTACTAGATTATGGCCAATTGGGGTATTTGCCTCTATTACATATATTTGCTAGACTGTCATTATACCTTGCAATCTAGTGTCTTTTTCTAGGTTGATATTGTCACGTTTAATCTATTATTGCAATGATATTACTCTTGCTATGTTAAATGTTTTTATCAGACTTCCTTGTAGCCCCAACCAATCTGAGAAGATTGAAAATCAAGGAATCCTTCACTCCTTTTGTAAACTTGGTAAAATGGAATCAATGTTTACTAGATCTGCTGTTCTTGTGAAGATTTCTCTGTTCTTCTTCATCAAGATTTGCCAATCTTCCTCTGCACTCTTGCCTTCTGCAGTCTTTCATCTTCCATAAAATATCGCTTATAATATTCTTTTTTTGAAATGAAGTCTCACTCTGTCTCCCAGGCTGGAGTGCAGTGCCATGATCTCGGCTCACTGCAGCCTCTGCCTCCCGGCTTTCCAGTGATTCTCCTTCTTTAGCCTCCCAAGTAACTGGGATTAGAGGTGCCTGCCACCATGCCCAGCTAATTTTTTGTATTTTTAGTAGAGATGGGTTTCACCATGTTGACCAGGCTGGTCTTGAACTCCTAACTCCTAACCTCAGGTGATCCACCCACCTTGGTCTCCCAAAGTACTGGGATTACAGGCATGAGCCTGTATGCTACCACGCTCAACTTCCTTATAATCTTCTAGTCTTATTTCCCAACTGCTGGCTTTTATATTTTGAATTGTCAATAGAAAGCCCTGCCTATCGTGATGAGGTTAAGGACACATGTTTTGCTGAGAGAAGTAACTTCCAGCTGAGAATCTTGTTTAGCAGGAGGGAAAATCCTCTATTTTAGAGCTTCTCCTGGAACTTAGAGTAAGCATTGGCTTTTAGAGGTGTTTTCTCCCTTTTTGATGTCTGGAAGCACTATTTTCAAGTCTGTTAGAGACCCACTTTAAATAAGTACAGGTGCTAATGCTCTGAGTGCAAGTCTGTAAGGGTTAGTGAGTCCTCAAATCACAGAAGTCTCCCGACCAATGCTGGGATGTTCTACTGTTCTCCAAGAATCTGCAGCTTAAAAGTATTAAACTAAATACAGCAGACACCCTCAGCATAGCAGTGAACCACAATGGCAGCTGACAAGCAGGAACATTTAATGGATTGGTCAGCAAGACCACACTTATATCTTGTTTAAAATGTGTCCTTTCCTTTGGGAGGCTGAGGCAGGCAGATCTCTTGAGGTCAGGAGTTCAAAACCAGCCTAGTCAACATGGAGTTTTCTAAAAGTACAAACAAATTAGCCAGGTGTGGTGGCAGGTGGCTATAATCCCAGCTACTTGGGAGGCTGAGGCAGGAGAATTGCTGGAACCCAGGAGGCTGAGGTTGCAGTGAGCAAAGATTGCACCACTGTGCTCCAACCTGGGCAACAGAGCAAGACTCCATCTCAAATAAATACATAAAATAAAATGCATCATTTCTCTCAACAGCAAAAGCCTCATTTTTTCATCCTTTAAATATGTTACTTTCATAGTCGGATAAGATGGTACCTTGTCTGAGAGGCTAAGACCCCCAGGCCACTTGAGAATTTGAGAGCTTTAAGAACTTGATGAGCATAGCTGACTGGATACTTCGTGTCAGCACTGCTTGTGGTAATTACAGGATCTGTGGATCACAAGGCTCACAACTTGTATCACAAGTTCTACAAGAAAATTGGCTAACACATATTTGGCTCTGTTAATCATTTGCTGAGTTTATATCTTGTCCCACCAAATGTATTTTTTGAAATGCCATTACATGAAAAAGTTTCACTATTCCAATTATCTGTGTTTACCAACTTGTGGAGTAAGAGTGGCTGATTGAATATGTGCTTTTTAACTACACTATTATATACATTGGCCAAGCTTTTTATATTAACCCTACCCATGAAGTATCACCAGTATTTCCCCCAGTGTGAAATTGACATTTGTCAAAAGCCTTTTGCCATATACAAGTTTTTAGTTCTTATATATGAAATCTGTCCCTTTTTTTCGACATGAGTTCCCCAGCCTGCTTAGCTTTGCCCCTACCACCCAAGATTTTTAAGCTTTCTATATTTTCTTAGAATTTAAGATTTTAAAGTCTTTACTTTTTTAAATCATTTATTTGTAAAGGGACATATGTCTCAAGTGTGCTAGTTTTCCTTGATTTTAATGGATTAAAATGTGTCGTAGGTGAGCCATTTTCTTCAAAATGACGAATAGTTTTTGTTCCTTTGAAAGTCTGGCCCAGGCTTTTGTTTGTTTTTGTTTTTTTAAAGTTCTTATTTTACTTACAGAGTTAAGAAAGTTGAATAACTATACAACCAGTCTCTAAATAGAAGTTCTAATAAATCCTAAGATGCTGCAGGCACTGAAAGAGGACAAAATTTGATCCCTAAAGCCCTCTCCAATCTCATACTCGGTGAAAATAACAAACAAAAGGCTTCAGTGTTAGTGGAAAACTGAGTTCTTAAAAAGCAGGTAAAGGTCCTGTTTACTCCTTCTCCAGAGCTGAGGAGAAAGGGTTTTCAGATTATAAATAACAGAGTTGCCCTTGTATGCCACAGAATTGCGATAAGACTTTACTTCTTAGGGGCTTAAATAATGAAGTCAGTAAAAGAGGACTGAAAACGAACATAAAGAAGAGCTTTAGCTTTGACGCAAAGAATTACATCAGTGCTTGACAAAACCGAGGATTCTTAATTTCTAAAAACGCTTTCTTTAAGCACTTCCTAACCTTTCATTATCTGAGACAACATATCAAGTGAGCAGCAGTACAAAGGATGCATGTGATTTCGAAATGCCACAATTGAGCCAACTGCAGTTGCACGCGTACGTAGTATAGAGAGGCGTGATCAAAAAATATAGGGAGCATAGGGCTTCGTCTGCATCAAAAGATACTCTCCCCATCTTCTATAGCCTTAAGTTTTGCGAAGGTAAGTTTCTCCCCGCTTGAAAGCGCCCCCAGGGACAAGAATTCATCTTGACCAAGCCTAAGGCCGTGGCATGCAAGGTGTTGAGTCACCGGGTACAGCGGTCTTGCGACATAAATATTATTTGATGACGAAGGTACTCGGGGCCCAGGTGCCAAGGTAAACCACTGGCAAAGATGACCGTGGTTAAGGCAGTAGAAAGCAGGCTCGACACTGAGACGCAGTTCCAGCCCTAGAAGGATTGCATTTTACGATTCAGGCAAACTTCGAGTCTCCTCATGTGACATGTGTGCACTCCTGGATGGTTTTAATTATGAGAAACGTGGTTTGCAGCATGATTCCTTCCAGTCGATAAATCGGAATCTCTCTCGCTCCCACCCCTTCTTAACTTCAGGCTTCCTGCATCCCGGAGCACCCCCGGCAGCCCCTTCCCTCCCCCGCCCCGGGGATGCTCCGACTCGGCGCTTAGCCATTCATCAACCGGTTCACACCGGCGGCGGCCGCCGCGGAGTGACGTCCGGAGGGGGCGGGCCTCCGCCCCCGCCTGTCGTCTCCTGGCCCGCGGTTCCAGACCGCGATTGGTGGCTGGAGGGTTGCACGTCGCGCCGGCTATAAAGGGGAGGGCTTGTGACGCAAGGGCGCCTCGGCGCGTGTATTGGCTCCTTCGGCTGCGGGCCGGCTCGGCTACGCGCTCTGCTCGGAGCCGCTCACTGCATGGTAGAGTCTGGTGCCCCCGCCGCCGCCTGCGCCGCCGCCTGCATCGCCGCCACCGCCGCTCCGCCACGACCACCGCCGCCTCCTGCCCTGCAGCCACCGCCACCGCCTGTGTCGCCGCCGCCTCGGGACCGGCTGTATGATTAGGCCACAATCTTCAATGAGTAAACATATTCCTGTGAGTAGCCGTCGCATCGTCGCCTCTCGGGCTGGGAATCCACGACCGGCCCCCCCTATCCCCGCTGTCGCCTTTGTTCGGAGCCCGGCGTCTCCTCCAGGTTGCCCCGGGTTGCGGTTCCGGTGGGTCCCGGGTGGGAGCGGGCGGGTTATGGCCCTGTGGCCGGCCGATTGCGGCCGGCTGTGCGGAGGCAGATGCCGGGCCCCTCGGGGCTGCAGGGTGGCGGTTGGCCGCCGGGGGCACCGGCTTTTGAGTCCCTCCCGAGCCCGGAGCGACGGGGGCGGCGCGGTCCGGCTTCTGCGGCGGCCGGGGGCAGTTTCGGCTTCCGCAGCGGGCCGGGTGGGTGGCACAAAAGCCGCTTTGTGACCGCCGCCTCCGCCCTTGGCCCTTTGGTCTGGCGCGACCCGTCCGGGCATGGCAGGCTCCGCGGCGTCCCGGGGCCTCTTTGTTCGGCCGGAGGAGAGTGGCTGCACTGGGAGCGGGAGACGTGGCCCGGGGTGGGGCGAGGGCTGCGCGTGTCACTGCGGAGCCGGATACGGGGAGGGCGCGGCGGTGGCGGGTTCGCCTCCAGATCCGGGCGGGCGTGGGGTAGGCGGGACAGCCAGGCACGGGTGGTAACGATCTGGTTCCAGAGCTTCTCGGAGCTCCGGGGTGGGCGCGGGACAGCCACTGGGTGCAGCTACACTCTTGTGCTCGACGGCCGGGACCCGAGCCTCAGACAAAATGGCCTCGGCGCCCGCGCCTGACTGAAGGCGCGGCGCGAACCCGTGATTGCGGCGCGGAGAGGGGGCGCAGCGGGCGTGCTCGGGCGCACACAGCCGCGTGCGCGGGGCGGCGGCCCTCGGGGGCATTCCGCGAGCTGCACCCCTGCCCGGGCCAGAGTGGGGTTCTGCTAGGTGAGAACTTCGGCCGTCCGCCCCGCCCTCCTCCCAGGCTCCACCTGGTAATTCGAGCTGTTCCGGATTTATCGCCCCACCTCGGGCTCGTGATAATGGGAACAAGTCTAGTCTTGTCCTTTCTCTGGGCCAGTCGTCGAGAAATGGCCTGGTTCGGAGCGTCTTGGAAACTGACAGGGCTACTGTTAGTTACACTGACGCGAAGGACTTCCCGTCCGGGCACCAGCATACATTTCCCCTGCCAATTTTGGAAGGGCCCTGGATGGCGCCTTTTAATCGGGGACTGTTTAGAACTATTCCTGAACTCTGTGGTGTAATATGTTGTTGCCTCCTGTTGGTTTGTGGCAGCAGTAGCCAACCAGAGCCGGAATTCTGAGGGTTTTTTATCTTCTGTCCGCGGAGCCCCCTACCAGTCCACGAGTATTAAGTTATTTACACAACGATTGGAACTGTTGACCTGCCCGACATCTAGATCCTGAGGCAGTGCTTCCTGTTAGTCAGTTGAAAACTAGAAAACTAAATCATTCCCAAGAGTGAGCAGCATTTTACACATGCTTTCTTAGGTGCCCTAAGACCTAAATAGATGTGGAACAGACTATACAACGAATTATTTGTGACAAAGGAGTTACACACATTAATTGGCTTGACTCTGCAGTATAATAATGATTTAAGCTTCTGCACAGAGTTTACTCTTTCCTCCTCTCCCTTCTTGTATATGATTGTGATTATAATGCAACTGATATGTGGGAGGGAAAAAAAAATCCCCATTATGGATAGTTTTTCCTGTGGGTAGGAGATTGGGAATGGAGGAGTGTCTTGGGCGGAACAGAAAGCTATCGGTGGTCACCACTGCTTTAACAGACGAGTCCCCCCATCCACTAGGTGGCTCCACTCAGTAAAAATAACCATTTCAGGAAGGGAATTCTTAATATAGTTCTTTCTCTGCTTCCTGATGAAAGTGCTTACTTACATGAAGGGATATGGCCAGACTACGTTGTAGCCGACAGGAGTTTTAGCTATTAAATATGGAAATAGTGGTGTGAAATACTGCCTCAAATTAGCTTTAATTGAAAAAAAGGTAATACCTAGAAATTAGAATACTGTGATGAGTCATTATAAAGCTTTTAAAGATCATTGTATGTCATTGGGAAAGTGTCAGAATACACTTTTTATTCTACGGAGGTAGTATTTAGAATTTGCGGTGAAAGTATAATGAAATTATTTTCAGATTACTACAATCTGTATTCACTGTAACTGTGATGGCTTTGTAATTTAGACACTTAATTTTTTAACCCAGCTGACCAACTAGGCGAAGTAACCTCTGAGGGCTTGTTTGAACAAACTTGTGATAATGAAAGTTACCTTTCTTATGGGACCTTTTGATAAATGACTGTTAATGCTAGTTCTGTGTTTTACCAGAAAAGTAGACTGGGTTTTTGACTTGATGTTTTCTGCAGTAATCATCATAAGAATTATTCTTCAAAATTTAGCAAAGTTGTAGAAACTATAACTAGCATGGGACTATTTAAAGGTGTAAAATGGAAATGGGAGCAGATCGTTTGATTTTTAATTTTAAGACTTCAAATGCTTAAATTTAAGCATGGAAACTAATGGAACCTTTTGTTAAAACATTTTTGGTAATGAGAGTACACATGAAGTGCTTGAGGCAGTGACTATGAATTACTGCTCTTGTTAACCTGTTATTAATACTTTCCTTAGTGCGCTCTTTACTCCCGAGTACACAGGTACCTTATAAACTATTTGGAAGAAGACTAATTATTAACATCAGTGTCTTCCATGTACATATTTTAAAAATATGCTGTGACTATTGGTTTAATGTTTGATATTGGCATAAAAATGGTTTAGTTCTTAAGGGGGAACTTAGAGAAAATATAAATACATTCATATTTGTTTATATTTATTGGTTACAGTAGTTACCTTGCTTTTGAGACCTGCCACTTCCACCTTCAACATCCCTTTGTCCGCCTTCTCTGAGTTGGATTTCAGTTTTGAGTTGTATATGTGAAATTTTGGTTTTAAAATACAAAAGAACATTATTAAAATTATGAATATTTTCTTTACAGTTATAAATGAGAGTTGTTTCCTTTTTAGATTCATAAGCATACATTCTTATGGTATTTCACATAACAAGTTGATTTTCAGAGACTCATTTTCCTCGTCTTCAGTTTAATGGGAATGATAACAGATTGTTAAGGATAAAGTGAGATTCTAAATATAGAAGGACTTATATCAGTCTAAGAAAAGGATATAAAAGCATAAAGTTGGAAAAGAACTTAGATGTTTCAGTTTATGAGTTAAGTAAATTATGCAAGACTAATAACTTGAGAGTTATCTGGAGTTTGTATTAATGTGTAAAAATGTTTTTGTTAGTTGGAAAAATCAACATAAAGTGTATGTAATTACAATGTAAAGAAAACAACTATCGAAAGGGATAATTACTAGAATCATATAATTATATATTATATATAGATAGTATATATAGAGAGAATATAACTAGATAGAATATATATGAATATATATATGAATTTCACAAAAATGTAACAATGGGTTTGGTTTTTTTTTCTGAGGAATCTTGGTAATAGATCATGGATTTCAGTTTAATCTATCTGACTGCTTGTTTTATGCTGATTGATTTAATCTGTACTCACCCCTTGAGTTTTGCAATTCAAGTAAAAGTCGATGAAGCGGCTCAGGCCCTGCTTTAGAAAAATAGTTGTGTACTTAAATAGTGTAAAACCCTAATGTGTTTCTTTTGAATTGGAAAATAACTTATTCTCTCCTTCTTTCTGTCTTTTTCTTTTAAACAGCAATTCTGTGGTGTTCTTGGTCACACATTTATGGAGTTTCTGAAGGGCAGTGGAGATTACTGCCAGGCACAGCACGACCTCTATGCAGACAAGTGAACTGTAGAAACTGATTACTGCTCCACCAAGAAGCCCCCATAAGAGTGGTTATCCTGGACACAGAAGTGTTGAATTGAAATCCACAGAGCATTTTACAAGAGTTCTGACCTGGATGGGGTAAACCTCAGTGCACTTCTTTTCTGTTGGCCTCAGTATTACTGGATTGAAGAATTGCTGCTTCTTGTTAGGAGGTTCATTTCATTTATCATTACTTACAACTTCATACTCAAAGCACTGAGAATTTCAAGTGGAGTATATTGAAGTAGACTTCAGTTTCTTTGCATCATTTCTGTATTCAATTTTTTTAATTATTTCATAACCCTATTGAGTGTTTTTTAACTAAATTAACATGGCTCGAATGAACCGCCCAGCTCCTGTGGAAGTCACATACAAGAACATGAGATTTCTTATTACACACAATCCAACCAATGCGACCTTAAACAAATTTATAGAGGTAAGATTTGATATGTTTTAGTAGCTTAAATTGATTGCAATATAATAGTGGGACTTATAGCTAACAAAATAAAAACTACTTTGGAAAAAATGAGATGGTATACCTACAATTCCAGTTCCCAGAAATAAATGTCAATGTCTTCTATATGTTAGAGGTATATTTATACATTTTGAGAAGGGCATGTGCTTGAGTTAATAGTTCTTGTACCTGAGTTTGCTTGAATTGGTATGTGGACAGTAAAACAGTATAGCTCTTACTTATCTTGTAAGAAATTTACATGGGAAAGGTTGCCATTTATGGATTTTTTATATATCTGCTTAACCTAATGACTAATGCCATAAACCAGAGTTGGTTTTTCTTGAACCCCATCTGATGCTTAGAATCCAATTTTCAACTACAAATTCTGTTCCTTCCTAATGGTAGCTATGTAGCCAAAACTCTACCTGCCTCTTTTTACTAGGAGAAAGGAATTGAATGCTGAATAGTATATCGGGATGTGCACATGTTTTATTTTATAAATACCTACAGTTGTTAAGAAATAGCAAATAGGCCTCTCAGAACATAATGGAAATACTTTTTTTGAGACGGAGTCTCGTTCTGTCACCCAGGCTGGAGTGCAGTGGCATGATCTCAGCCCACTGCAACCTCTGCCTCCCGGGGTTCAAGCAATTCTCCTGCCTCAGCCTCCCAAGTAGCTGAGACAACAGGCGTACGCCACCTTGCCCAGCTAATTTTTGTATTTTTAGACGTAGTTTCACCATATTGGCCAGGCTGGTCTCGAACTCCTGACCTCAGGTGATCCACCCATCTCGTCCTCTCAGAAGTGCTGGGATTACAGGCGTGAGTCACCACGCCTGGCTGGGAAATACTTTAATGGTACTTTAATTTTTATTACTATATATTATATATATACTAATATATAATATATAGTATATAATATGTATTAGTATATATACTATATATACTCTATACTATTAGTATATATATGCTATTAGTATATATATAAGTATATATTATAGTATATTATATATACTAAATATATATAATTTATAAAATTATATATAAATATATAATTTTTATTACCATATATATAAAAAATAAATGTCAGGAGAGTTATAATTAGTAATAATGCATTTTGAAGCCTGTAGTTTTAAATGGTATGTGGGCTTTTTTACTGTAGTTAAGACTTCATTCAATGTATTTTAAATGAGTAAAGTTTAAGGAGTGAGTATAATTGAGTGAAGTCAGATTACCCGATTAGTTATAAATAATGCCTTTAGTTACATTTACCTTTGTCTGCATTGCTGCTAGCCCCTTTTGGTTAATGTTTCATCCCAATCCGGTATTACCATGACTGTAAACAACTTCAGTGTATGAAGGGGGCACACAATTTAAACAAAAGAAGGAAAACTTTTCCAGTTTATTAAAAATATGTATGGTATTTAATATTCACTTTTCTTTTTATATTCTAGCATTGTCACTTAAAACAAAATTTGCTTTTGTGTTAAACATAGATTCTAGCATTCTTTAAATGATTTTCTGTTAACCAGCATACTTACTGATCAGAGATGATCAGAATATAAAATGTTGAGTTATAGTGATGTGGTTAAACATTAAGATTTTTTTAATGTACGTTTTATCCAGGAACTTAAGAAGTATGGAGTTACCACAATAGTAAGAGTATGTGAAGCAACTTATGACACTACTCTTGTGGAGAAAGAAGGTATCCATGTTCTTGTAAGTATTTAACAGTTCTTATGGGTTTATGGTGCTGTGCTACAAAAGTTTATTCAAATAGTAAATTCAAATAAATATCTATTTAAGTCATAAATAGACCTCAAAAAGCTAAAAACAAATATTATTGTGCAGAATCTTAATTTCTAAATAAAGGTGAAAAGCTAAGCAAGGATTTGAAGTTGTGAAACATTTTTGTAAAGATTGAGCATTTAGTCACATTTGGTAGACAACAGGGTTTAATAAGATGTGATTAAACATTAAAATGGGAATGCTTTTGAAAACATTTCCATGTTAGAAATTTAGAATTATTACTACAGTGTTTATATAATGATCTAAAATGTTTAAATATTCTTCTGACTTAGGATTGGCCTTTTGATGATGGTGCACCCCCATCCAACCAGATTGTTGATGACTGGTTAAGTCTTGTGAAAATTAAGTTTCGTGAAGAACCTGGTTGTTGTATTGCTGTTCATTGCGTTGCAGGCCTTGGGAGGTAAATGAATTTATCAATTTGATTCTAGGTAAAAATCTATTGATAATGAAAATACAGAAACTTGAAAAATTCTTATAATTTTTTAATATAAAGTCAACATTTGTCATAGGTATTACTTAAATAGGAAGGGTGGTAGATAATACTTCTGAGTTGGGGAATGTTTGGAGAAATAAATTTACAAAGATCTGATTTTGAAAAAACTATCAAAATTCTTACCTCACCAGAGCTCCAGTACTTGTTGCCCTAGCATTAATTGAAGGTGGAATGAAATATGAAGATGCAGTACAATTCATAAGACAGTAAGTAATGGATTCTCTTTTCATTTGCACTCTCTTTCATTTCCTTGTTGAGTGTCAGTGAGTTTAATAGTCTAATAGCCCATTTAATCATTGTGATTATTTTTTGAGATAGTATTAAAACCAGGAAATCAAGATCTTAATTTTGAGTGCTGTAGAACATGCCTTTGTGGCTTTTGTAGTCATCTTTCCTGCTACCAGAGGCAACTTCTGACTTCACTATAAATTAGTTTTGTCTTTTCGTGGACTTACGTGTAAATGGATTTGTGAGTCGACTGTTGTAACCAATACTCAAACAAAGATATAAAGAAAATTAACTTTTTATGATTTTTTCCATTTACACTGATGTGCCTCTTCATATTCCTTTCTGCATCAGGTCACAGCCTAATTAATCAAAAGATAAATTGCCACAAGAGAGGTGATGGTTGTCTATAAGACACTAAATATTACTGTAGGGAGCTTTTGCCTTGTTTCATTTTTTTTTTTTTTTTCTCCTCCCAGAAAGCGGCGTGGAGCTTTTAACAGCAAGCAACTTTTGTATTTGGAGAAGTATCGTCCTAAAATGCGGCTGCGTTTCAAAGATTCCAACGGTCATAGAAACAACTGTTGCATTCAATAAAATTGGGGTGCCTAATGCTACTGGAAGTGGAACTTGAGATAGGGCCTAATTTGTTATACATATTAGCCAACATGTTGGCTTAGTAAGTCTAATGAAGCTTCCATAGGAGTATTGAAAGGCAGTTTTACCAGGCCTCAAGCTAGACAGATTTGGCAACCTCTGTATTTGGGTTACAGTCAACCTATTTGGATACTTGGCAAAAGATTCTTGCTGTCAGCATATAAAATGTGCTTGTCATTTGTATCAATTGACCTTTCCCCAAATCATGCAGTATTGAGTTATGACTTGTTTAAATCTATTCCCATGCCAGAATCTTATCAATACATAAGAAATTTAGGAAGATTAGGTGCCAAAATACCCAGCACAATACTTGTATATTTTTAGTACCATACAGAACTAAAATCCCAGGAACTATGAACACTAGACCTTATGTGGTTTATTCCTTCAATCATTTCAAACATTGAAAGTAGGGCCTACATGGTTATTTGCCTGCTCACTTTATGTTTACATCTCCCACATTCATACCAATATACGTCAGGTTTGCTTAACCATTGATTTTTTTTTTACCAAGTCTTACAGTGATTATTTAATGTGTTTCCATGTATCTCACTTTGTGCTGTATTAAAAAAACCTCCATTTTGAAAATCTACGTTGTACAGAAGCACATGTCTTTAATGTCTTCAGACAAAAAAGCCTTACATTAATTTAATGTTTGCACTCTGAGGTGCAACTTAACAGGGAGGGCCTGAGAAAAGAATGGGAGGGGGCTATTAATTATTTTTAGCAAAATGTTGCCTTTGTCTTGTGCAAACATGTAGAATATGCTCTTTAATTTAGTAAAATATTTTTTTAAAAGGTAGAGATGCTTTGTTATTGTAATCATAAACTTCCTGAAATTGTAATTTTTTCCCCATACTTATCAGAAGTGTGTTTACCAACTTATTTTTGTTTGAAAGTGTGATTTTTTTTTCCTTCCCAACCTCTCTTGCAAAAAAAGAAGTGGGTTTCTGCTAATGAATTGAGCAGACATCTAATATTTTATATGCCTTTTGAGCTGTGTAACTTAATATTTGGATACTTGACAATTTGTTTTATTATGTAATTGATAAAATGGTGATGTGTATTAATGTTAGTTCAACCATATATTTATACTGTCTGGGGATGTGTGGTTATAGTTCTGTGGGAGAAATAATTTTGTCAGTGTTCACCAGCTTGTAAAAACTTAGTGCGAGAGCTGAAACATCTAAATAAATAATGACATGCATTTATCATCATTGAGATTGGTTTGCTTAAAATTAACTTATTTTGTAGAAAACAAAATGAATTGCACTTCACTTAATGTGTGTCCTCATCTTTTTACAAATAAATGAAGGATTATAAATGATGTCAGCATTTTAGTAAACTTTTAGACAAAATTTGTTAGGGTCATTCATGAAAACTTTAATACTAAAAGCACTTTCCATTATATACTTTTTAAAGGTCTAGATAATTTTGAACCAATTTATTATTGTGTACTGAGGAGAAATAATGTATAGTAGAGGACAGCCTTGGTTTGTAAAGCTCAGTTCCACTAGTTCATGGTTTTGTGCAACTTCTGAGCCTGAGTTTTCTCCTTTGCAAATTAATAATTACATACCTTTATAGATTTTGAAATTAATTTAAATATTAGTATTTGGTACATGAAGGCTTAATGTTAAGTTTCCTTTAATGGTCCACAATAATCCCTTTGATCATGTTAATCTAAATCTAGATGTCTTTGTCTAATTTTTTTTGAATAGCAGTTATAAATGTAAAGGACTCAAAGTTTAAAAACTGATACTCCACCTTGTGTTTCAAAGAATTTAGTTCCACCTCTTCATACCAGTTTAACACTTAATATATTCCATTGGATTTTAGACAGGGCAAAAGGAAGAACAGGGGCCTCTGGAGGCCCTTGGTTATTTAAATCTTGGATTATTTGTGATAGTAATCACAAATTTTTGGCTAATTTTTAACCTGAGCTTTTTTTTTTTTTTTTAAGGGAAATGCAGCCTAGTCTCGAGAACATAATTTTATATAATCAATTACTAAATGTTAAACTATTACCACACAGCCCATAAAACAGCATTTGCATTTATTGAGAGAGGATGTGCCATCATGATTAATGAAAACTATCTTTTGAGTTTGAAAAATTAATTTGCAGTGTTTGGATTGTATATATGGTGCTAAAAATAAATTAATTTACTTTATAAACCTTATCTGTACATTATACGATGTGATGAAATTTGCTTTTTATCCAAATATTTTGTATCTTGTAAATATGGCTAATTATAGGAATGCCTATAATACATCTTAGATTCCTTATATCTAATAAGAGTTCAAAGAGTTATGAGTTGAAGTCTTGAATGCAGGAAACTATCTGATGGTGTTCTAAAATTTGGTTACTTGGGTTTGGATACCCTTAATGGGATGATGTAAATAGAGGCTAGTTACCTAGGCTTGTCTATAGAAACCATAATGTTGATGTAAGTAATGCGGTTACTGAATCATAAGAAAATGCCATCTCTTTTTAGTTGAAGGAAAACTCTGGAAGTAGGTGCCATTGGTCATTCTGCAGTGCACTGCAACCATTGTTTCCCCTAGTGCCCTCTTTTCCCTAGGGCATTGCTCTCCTATTCCCACGCCTTAACACAGCTCTATACCTAGAAGCAGCCAGCCCAGGCATGCAGTCACATTTAATCACATCCCCCTTCTAGAGTGCTTCAAAATGATGTAGTCCCTCAACTTGGCTAAAGAATCTCAATCTCTTGAAATTTATTTTTTTAATGTCATATTCATCTGGTAAATATCTACTGTTTGCCAGGCATTTAAGAATATGGCAAAGAACATAAAAGATGGTGTCACCAGATTTTGGTCACCAATGAGTACCCGACCCGTTGCCATGATTAAGAGAGAATGCTTTCTATTGGAGTTTCAGGAAATATAATATGAGAATACTTTAAAGGGAAGTGGAAGTATAAGTGAATATTTTTCTTTTACATGTAAACAATGAAGTTATTTCAAAGTTAAGTTTTAAACAAAATACATGAAGTAGTGTCTGCCATACATGTTAATATTCTACATTCTTGCTTCCTTAAATTAATATGTTTGTGTGTATATATGTGCCTCACACCTGAATTGAAAATTAAAGACTGGTTTAAAAGTGGTTTAAAAGTGACATTTAATGTTTCTCCATTACCTTTGGGGTAACCAGCCTAAGTGGAATCTTGGAAGGAAAGTAAGGGAAAAACTTGTATTTGCCTTCAATGAATTAAACCAGTGATATGTGTTAACGTATGAATGAAAGGATTGATGGTGATTTTATAATTATATATATTGCCGCAGTAACCAGTTAATAAATTGATAGCTACCATTTATTAATGATTTTATTTTCAGGTAATTTTTATAATTTGATTCCCTTCCAACAGTCTTGTCCCAATTTTACAGTAAGGGATTTGAGCCTCCAGATAGGGGACTAGCTAATAAGTGGTAGAAGTCAGGGATTCAAACCTGTGTTTGAGCTGGTCCACTACACCACACAGTTATGTAAATGAATATGCATGACTTTGTTTTTTGTTTTGAGATGGAGTTTTGCTGTTTCCCAAGCTGCAGTGCAATGGCCTGATCTTGGCTCACCGCAACCTCCACCTCCTGGGTTCAAGTGATTCTCCTGCCTCAGCCTCCCAAGTAGCTGGGATTACAGGCATGCGCTACCACACTCGGCCAATTTTGTATTTTTAATACAGGAATTTTGTATTTTTAGGAGAAACCTAGCTGTGACAGAAGGCAAAAAGGGATTTAGAGTGTCTCACGGTGATTAAAAGCTTGACTAAGAAATCATACATGTCACTTAACTCAGAAGTGCATTTCTATCACATGCTGAAAGGCCAGAACTACACAGAATTAATCACTTCCACCTCAGGGTTTAAAAGAGTACATCCACAGCAACGTTTTACATAACTGAAATGCCCAACATAAGGGGTTAAAGTTTCCAGGCAGCCAAAATAGATGTCATGAAATTCAGGCACTAAAGTTGAGAAGCACATGGGTAGCAATTAAGATACACTTGTAAGCCTGATAACGAGACAAATTTGGAATCACAAAAACTAAATATAAAAAGTACAGCCACTTGGGACAAGTCAATGCTATGACTAATAGCTTTAAGCTTATACACCTCAATTGACCATAAGGAAATCGATATTTCATACACAGCACAAAACAATTAGCTGCTTACAAGGATTGACAATAGTCATCAAGAATATAAACCATTAAGTTTGGTTTTGTGTGTGTGTGTGTGTGTGTGTGTGTGTGTTTAGATTAGTACTGCATTTACTTTTTTTCTTTTTTGAGACAGGATCTCACTTGTCACCCAGGCTGGAGTGCAGTGGTACAATCTTGGCTCACTGCAGCTTCAACCACCTGGGTTCAAGCGATACTCCTACCTCAGCCTCCTGAGTAGCTGGGGACTACAGGTGTGCACCGCCACACCTGGCTAGCTTTTGTATTTGTAGTAGAAAAGGGGTTACGCCATGTTGCCCAGGCTGGTCTCAAATTCCTGAGCTCAAGTGATCTGCCTGCCTTGGCCTCCCAAAGCGCTACAATTACAGGAGTGAGCCACTGCGCTCGGCCAAGTTTGGTTTTGTGGGGTTTTTGTTTGTTTGTTTGTTTTTAATAGAGATGGGGTTTCAACGTGTTAGCCAGGGTGGTCTCATTTCCTGACTTCGTGATCCACCCGCCTCGGCCTCCCAAAGTGCTGGGATTACAGGCGTGAGCCACCGTGCCCGGCCGGTTTTGTGGTTTTTAAGCAAAGAAATTTTATAATCAAATATTTTCAAGGGATATTCTTAGATATATTAGAGAAATGGTCTCATGAATAAGTTTGGCAAACACTGGGCTTAGACATTATTTACTGCAATATTAGAGCCTTTAATATGCTGGTGTGAATTTTTAATCTTTCCAAGAGAACAATATTGTATTTATCCATTGTATCAATCAGTGTCCCAGAAGAAGACAGATTGTTCACTCACAGTGGATAATTAAACATTTAATAGAGAAACAAGAAAAAAAGAATTTCAGGCCAATATACCTGACGAACATTGATGTAAAAATCCTCAATAAAATACTGGCAAACTGAATCCAGCAGCACATCAAAAAGCTTATCCTCAAAAAAAAAAAAAGTTTATCCTCCACGATCTAGTTGGCTTTATCCCTGGGATGCAAGGCTGGTTTAACATATGCAAATCAATAAATGTATTATAATGCATCACATAAAGAGAACTAAAGACAAAAACCACATGATTATCTCAATAGATGCAGAAAAGGCCTTCGATAAAATTCAATATCCCATCATATTAAAAACTCAATAAACTAGGTATTAATGGAACAGACCTCAAAATAGTAAGAGCCATTTATGCCTACTCCTAGCCAATGGGCAAAACCAGAACCATTCCCTTTGAAAACCGGCACAAGACAAGGATGGCCTCTCTCACCACTCCTATTCAACATAGCATTGGAAGTTCTGGCCAGGGCAATGAGGCAAGAGAAAGAAAGAAAGGGTAATCAAATAGGAAGAGAGCAAATCAAACTGTCTCTCTTTGCAGATGACATGATCCTATATCTAGAAAACCCCATCATCTCAGCCCAAAAGTTTCTAAAGCTGACAAGCAACTTCAGCAAAGTCTCAGGATACAAAGTCAATGTGCAAAAAGCACAAGCATTCCTATACAGTAACAACAGACAAGCTGAGAGCCAAATCATGAGTGATCTCCCATTCACAACTGCTACAAAGAGAATAAAATAACTAGGAAAACAACTAACAAGGGATGTGAAGGACTTCTTCAAGGAGAACTACAAACCACTGCTCAAAGAAATCAGAGGACACAAGCAAATGGGAAAACATTCCATCCTCGTGAATAGGAAGAATCAATATCGTGAAAATGGCCATACTGCCCCAAGTAATTTATAGATTCAACGCTATTCTCATTAAACTGCCACTGATATTCTTCATAGAAATAGAAAAAACTACTTTAAAATTCATATGGAACCAAAAAAAAGAGCTTCTAAAGCCAAGACAACCCTAAGCAAAATGAAGAAAGCTGGAGGCATCACACTACCTGACTTCAAACTATACTACTACAAGGCTACCAAAACAGCATGGTACTGGTACAAAAACAGACACACAGACTAATGGAACAGAATAGAGATCTCAGAAATAAGACTGCACATCTACAACCCTCTGATCTTTGACAAACCTGGCAAAAGTAGTGGGGAAAGGATTCCCTATTTAATAAATGGCATTGGGAAAACTGGCTAGCCATATGCAGAAAATTGAAACTAGACCCCTTCCTTACACCTTTTTCAAAACTTAAGTCAAGGTGGATTAAAAACTTAAGTGTAAAACCCAAAACTATAAGAACCCCAGAAGAAAATCTAGGCAATACCATTCAGACATAGGCACAGGCAAATATTTCATAATGAAAATGTCAAAAGCGATTGTAACAAAAGCAAACATTGACAAATGGAATCTAATTAAAGAGTTTCTTCACAGCAAAAGAAACTATCATCAGAGTGAACAAAGAACCTACAGAATGGGAGGAAATTTTTGCAGTCTATCCATCTGACAAAGGTCTAATATCCAGAATCTACAAGGAACTTAAACACATTTACAAGAAAAAACACAACCCCATCAAAAAGTGGGCAAGGGACATGAATGGACACTCTCAAAAGATGACATTTATGCAGCCGACAAACATGAAAAAGTGCTCATCATCACTTGTCATTAGAGAAATGCAAATCAAAACCACAAAGAGATACCATCTCACACCAGTCAGAATGACAATTATTAAAAAGTCAAGAAACAACAGCTGCTGGCAAAGCTGTGGAGAAATAGGAACACTTTTACACTGTTGGTGGGAATGTAAATTAGTTCATTGTGGAAGACAGTGTGGCAATTCCTCAAAGACCTAGAACCAGAAATACCATTTGACCCAGCAATCTCATTACTGGGTGTATACCCAAAGGAACAGAAATCATTCTATTACAAAGATATATGCATGCATATGTTCATTGCAGCACTATTCACAATGGCAAAGACATGGTACCAACCCAAATGCCCATCAATGATAGACTGGATAAAGAAAATGTGGTACATATACACCATGGGATACTATGCAGCCATAAAAAGGAATAAGCTCATGTCCTTTGTAGGGACATGGATGAAGCTGGAAGCCATTATTCTCAGCAAACTAACACAAGAACAGAAAACCAAACACTGCATCTTCTCATAAGTGGGTGGGAACTAAACAATGAGAGCACGTGGACACAGGGAGGGGAACAGCACACCCTGGGGCCTGTTGGGGGGTGGGGGAAGGAGTGTATCAGGATAAATAGCTAATGCATGCTGGGCTTAATATCTAGGTGATGAGTTAATAGGCAGCAAACCACCATGGCACGTTTACCTATGTAACAAACCTGCACATTCGGCACATGTATCCCAGAACTTTATAAAAAGGAAAAAAGCATTTATTTATTTATTTATTTATTTATTGAGATGGAGTCTCGCTCTGTCATCAGGCTGGAGTGCAGTGGCACTATCTCAGCTCACTGCAACCTCTGCCTCCTGGGTTTAAGTGATTCTCCTGCCTCAGCCTCCCGGGTCGCTGGGATTACAGGCATGTGCCACCACACCCAGCAAATTTTGTTTTTTAGTAGAGACGGGGTTTCACCATTTTGGTCAGGCTTGCTCAAACTCCTGACCTCAGGTGATCCACCCGCCTCGGCCTCCCAAAGTGCTGGGATTATAGGTGTGAGCCACCGCGCCCGGCAACTAAGCAGCATTTAATAAAGGGAAGCCAACAGGAATGTTGTGATACAGTTGCCACCTCCCAGCCTAAAGAGGCAAGAGAGGGGGACCAGTTACTGGGACTGAAGAGAAGAGCTAAATGGATAGGACTTCCTCAAAGAAGCTGTGACCTTAGTTGGAAGATACAGCCAACTAACAGCAATCCAGGTGGAGACCGATAAAAGACCGAGAAATATTCAGCCTCATTTCCGCATCCCCTTTGATGTCCTACTAGTCTCTCTTTTCCCCTCTCTCCCCAGGCAGAGGGCAAATGAACCTGTCATCTATACAGATCAGCCTTTTGGGGACAGAGCAGAACAGAGAATAGCGTGTGGGAAACAGAAAACATCCTGTACCACTGCAGATGCCTTTTTTTTCAGATGACTGCTTGGGATTAGTGTTCTACAGAACACACTGGGAAAAGTTGACATTATTCATTTTTTAAAGATATCCAAACTGACACATACATATACACACATGTTCCGTTTTTTTAGAGGTGGCAATACACACATTTTTTGGAAGTGATAATATAATGGAGGTATCTACAGTAATATGAAATAGCTCATTCATTCAATTTCAATTTAATTATTTTATTTTATTTTATTTTTTTGAGATGGAGTCTCGCTCTGTCACCTAGGCCGAAGTGCAGTGGTTGTGGTCATGGCTCACTGCAACCTCTGCCTCCTGGGTTCAAGCAACTCTCCTGCCTCAGCCTCCTGAGTAGCTGGGACTACAGGCATATGCCACCACGCCAACCAATTTTTATGTTTTTTTTTTTTAGTAGAAATGAGGTTTCCCCATGTTGGCCATGCTGGTCTTGAACTCCTGATCTCAGGTGATCCTCCCACCTTGGCCTCCCAAACTGCTGGGATTACTTTTAAAGAGTTTCTGCACAGCAAAAGAAACTATCATCAGAGTGAACAAACAACCTACAGAATTGGAGGAAATTTTTGCAGTCTATCCGTCTGACAAAGGTCTAATATCCAGAATCTACAAGGAACTTAAACACATTTACAAGAAAAAACACAACCCCTTCAAAAGGTGGGCAAGGTACATGAACAGACACTCTCAAAAGATGACATTTGGCCAGCAGGGGTGGCTCATGCCTGTAATCCCAGCACTTTGGGAGGCCGAGGCCGGTGGTCAGGAGATCGAGACCATCCTGGCTAACACCGTGAAACCCCCGTCTCTACTAAAAATACAAAAAATTAGCCAGGCGTGGTGGTAGGCGCCCTAGTCCCAGCTACTCAGGAGGCTGAGGCAGGAGAATGCCGTGAACGTGGGAGGCGGAGGTTGCAGTGAGCCAAGATCACGCCACTGCACTCCAGCCTGGGAGACAGAGCAAGACTCCGTCTCAAAAAAAAAGAGATGACATTTACACAGCCACCATGCCTGGCCATTACTTTCCAATCATGAAAAAAAAATAAAGACTTTATAGTGAAATGATAAAAAGAATTGCCCTTGGGAACTTCTTTAGTTACAGGCATGAGCTGCTGCACCCGGCTGTCAAGTGTTGATTTTTGGGGGAGTGACAATATAATGTCCATTTCACTTCTGACTTGCAGAATATGATCACAAACTTGGTCATTTTTTGCAAAAATATTTCAGGACTTTAATTTTTCCAAAGGCCAGCCTTAGCCAGTTATTATTTAGATAATTTTGTCTTGAAGCATCTAATACAGCATCCAGATAAATTTTCATTTGTTTCCATTTTTAATTGACTTAACTCTGCCAGATCCTTATCTGACAATAACTTTTGTTATTATTTGAGCAGTTCTCAAACATCACTTTCATTGACTTTGTCAGTCTAAACAACAGAGAGAGGCTCTCTAAAAGAAAAGGTACTTATTTGGGAATAGGGCATTGCAGTGAGATTATTCATGCCAGAGTAAACTATGTGCATATTCAGGGAGGTAAAGGAACACAAAGGTTTTTAAGAAAAGAATGAGGATGACATAATTGTCTTCAAATAATTATCTTTGGCTGCAAAGATCAATAACAAGGGTGACGTCAGTCCAGGATTGGATAGGCAGTTGCTGGGCAGATGTCCTTGCAAAAGAATTTGTTGTGTAAGGTTGCAATGGCCTTTGTGCAAGGTTGGTTTTTGTAGTCTTTGTGATAGTCTTTGTTATCAAGCATAAAAGCATGAGAACCCTCTCTTCATGGCCTTTCCTGGCTCTAGAGTTTTGTTGCTGTTTTTGTTGTTCTAATGTTAATGATTGCATTTTGATTCTGACAACTTTCACAACTTCATAAAATTCAGCAACTTAAATTCCAGTTTCACTTGTTTACATTGTGTTATTGGCTACATTCATTGGCAAGAAGACCAATAAATAGGTTTGGATATACTGGGCACTACTAGTGCTAAAATAAAGACCATTTTACAAGTGGACGTGCACTAGAACTTCATTAACATAGGAACTCAAAACAATGAATATACAGCTAAAAGCCCCTAGATTGAAGGACTAAGCAACAGAGTTCAACTAGATCAAATGGGACTTGGGTAGGTGTGATTCATTATAATTCTTTTATTC
This sequence comes from Pan paniscus, assembly GCF_029289425.2. Taxonomy (NCBI): domain Eukaryota; kingdom Metazoa; phylum Chordata; class Mammalia; order Primates; family Hominidae; genus Pan; species Pan paniscus. The sequence goes on from NC_073254.2 coordinate 78,452,885, forward strand.
AGTTACCTGTTTATTAGAGACCTGCCCACACTAGAGGCCAAAAAATAGTGTTGATAAGATGATGCCACAGAACTTCACCGGTAGCTTCCCTTTCTTGTCAATGAAGAATCCAGCCTGAGAGAACTAACTCAACAGCAGGTTTCTTTAATTATCATAATAATGCAAAATCTGTAACATGATAAAATCTGTAACATGATAAAATCTGCAACCAGGCTTGCCCCAGTTTCAGCACACTGTATCTAAATATCTGTTTCCTTTGCAAGGAAACTGTTTCAGAAAAATCTCTACTGAGGTATTTCCCCTAACTTGAATGCAATCATAAGAAAAACAGACACTTGGCCAAGCACAGTGGCTCATGCCTGTAACCCCAGCACTTTGGGAGGCTGAGACAGGTGGATCACCTGAGGTCAGAAGTTCGAGACCAGCCTGGCCAACATGGTGAAACCCCGTCTCTACTAAGAATACACAAATTGGCCGGGTGTGGTAGTGCATGCCTGTAGTCCCAGCTACTCAGGAGGCTGAGGCAGGAGAATCACTTGAACCTGGGAGGCGGAGGCTGCAGTGAGCCAAGATCACGCCACTGTACTCCAGCCTGGGTGAGACAGAGCAAGACTCCATCTCAAAAAAAAAAAAAAAAAAAAAAAAAAATCAGACAGTTACCGGGCACGATGGCTCACGCCTGTAATCCCAGCACTTTGGGAAGCTGAGGCAGGCAGATCACGAGGTCAGGAGATCGAGGCCATCCTGGCTAACATGGTAAAACTCCGCCTCTACTAAAAATACAATAATAATAATAATAATAATAATAATAATAACCAGGCGTGGTGGCACGTGCCTGTAGTCCTAGCTACTCCAGAGGCTGAGGCAGGAAAATTGCTTGAACCCGGCAGGCAGAGGTTTCAGTGAGCTGAGATCATGCCACTGCACTTCAGAGCGAGACTCCGTCTCAAAAAAAAAAAAAAAAGAAAAAAAAAGAAAAGAAAAAATCGGACAGAATGCTAAGAAAACAGTGCTGTAAATGTTTGTTCTTTTCTGTTTTTACTAGTTAGTATTTTACATCTATGACTTAATTTTTATCATGTATGCTAGGATCTTAAATTTTCAGTCTTGAGGGAGCTATTCAGTTTTTCAATTTGCTAGAATCCAGAAATCATGCATTAATTCCATAGACACTCATTGCATGAACATTACATCCTATGTATTAGGCAATGAAGACAAAGTGGTGAGGAGAAACCCAGTCATTGCCTTCGTGGAATTTAGACTAGCAGGTCGAAATTTAAACATGAACTACTGGCTATAGTATAATAAAAACAAGTAATCTAAACCAAAACAACTTCTCCTTAAAGGTTCTGGATTGCAAAAGAAACATTAAAATGCCCCTGCTGCAAAAGTATATTCAAATAATTTTCATGGGTAGCTAGCTATCAGCTGGATGCTGTTAAGATACAGATTTAAAGAAAGCAAATATTGGCCAGGCATAGTGGCTCATGCCTGTAATCCCACCACTTTGGGAGGCCGAGGGGGGTGGATCAGCTGAGGGTCAGGAGTTTGAGAACAGCCTGGCCAATATGGTGAAACCCTGTCTCTACTAAAAATACAGAAATTAGCTGGGCATGGTGGCAGGCACCTGTAATTCCAGCTACTTGGGAGGCTGAGGCAGGAGAATCACTTGAATCCAACAGGCAGAGGTTGCAGTGAGCCAAGGCCTCACCATTGCACTCCAGCCTGGGGCAACAAGAGTGAAACTCCATCTCAAAAAAAGAAAAAAAGGAAAGAAAAACAAAGCAAATATTTAGACATTAATGAAATAATACTTGTAGTTATGCTAATTAAAATATGCTATGTATAAAAATAAATACAGCCAGGTTTGATAGTGCTCGTCGGTGCATCTGAATATTCAAACCCATCACAGAAATGCAGCTCGAAAAGTAAAAACTTGACAGGATAAACTTCCAAGTATAAATATTGGCATTAAGTTGCTTGCCTGGCTGCATGTATAAATCAGGCTGTTCCTTGTAGAAGAAGATCTAAAATTTACCAACAATTTCTATCTGAAAAATGAAACCAAAGACTAGAAATACTACTATGGTCCACCAGTCAGGTTTGGGTTTATGGTCAGGGGAAGGATGAAGGCTTGACCTAAGTCCATAAAACATTGGGTCAATGTGGTAGCTAGTTCCTAAGATGGCGCCTAACGGTCCCTGCCTCATTGTATTTATACCCATCAGTACTCCCTTTTCCATGTTGTATCAGAGTTAGTCTGTGTGACCATCAGAATATGGCAGAAGCGATGGTGTGTCTTTTCTGAGATTAGGTTATAAAAGACTGAAGCTTCTATCTTAGGCTCTCATTTTTCGGGAAGCTAGCTGCCACATCTTGCTGTTAACTAAGCAGCCTATGGAAAGGCCCATGTGGAAAGAAAATGAGATTTCTAGCTTCAGCCAGTGAGGAATGAGCTCAGCCAAACACCGAGTAAACTTGGAAGCAGACCCTCTAGACTTCAGATAATTGCAGCGACCTTCAGCCAGAAACATGCAACTAAGCTGCTTCTGGATTCCTGACCCACAGAAACTTTTTTTTTTTTTTGAGGCAGGGTCTCGCTCTATGGCCCAGGATAGAGCGCAGTGGTGCGATCTCAGCTCACTGCAACCTCCGCCCCGAGTTCAAACAGTTAATTCCAGGCGCACGCCACCATGCTGGGCAAATAATTTTTGTACTTTTAGCAGAGACAGGGTTTCACCATGTTGGCCAGGTTGGTCTCAAACTCCTGAACTCAAGTGATCTGCCCGTCTCAGCCTCCCAAAGTGTTGGGATTACAGGCATGAGCCACGGCTCCAGGCCTGGATATCTGATGCACAGAAACTTTGAGATAAATGTTTGTTGTTTTCAGTTGCAAAATGTAGGAGTAATTTGTTATGCAGCAATAGATACCTAATACAACACCCCCCACCATACTAGATTATTTGAAGCAAACCCCAGAAGCAATATCATTTCATCTGAATATATTTCATTGTGGATTTCTAAAAAATAATTTCTTTTTTCTAAACATACCATCATATTATCACACTTAGAAATGAACAATAACTGCTTAATATAATCAAGTATCCAATGTATCTAATCACTGCTCAAGTTTATCTCATTTTTTTTTAAGTTTATTCAATTTAGGATTCAAATAATTTCCATACATTGCAACTGATTGGTATATTTCTTTTATAGGTTCTTTCTCAATTATTTTTTTGCAATTTATTTGTTGAAAAAATTGGGTTGTTTGTCCTATAGATATCCTATATTCTAGATTTTGCTGACTGCATTCACAGGGTGGATTTTTTTTTGTATATATTTTTAAAAACTTTTTTCTCAAATGGATTCTGACAGTAAAATGGTGCTATTGAACATGCTCCTCTCTCTTGTATTTTCTGTAAATTGGTAACGACAGAGACTTGTTCAGATTAAGAGTTTTTTGTCTGCTTGATAATATTGCATTGTAGGTGGCACTTTTATTAGGAGGCACATAGTGTTAGATAGCTCCTTTTTGGGAATTTTTTTTTTTGGAGATGGAGTTTTGCTCTTGTTGCCCAGGTTGGAGTGCATTGGTGCGATCTCAGCTCACTGCAACCTCTGCCTCCCGGGTTCAAGTGATTTTCCTGTCTCAGCCTCCTGAGTAGCTGGGATTACAGGTGCCCATCACCACGCCCAGCTAATTTTGTATTTTTAGTGGGGGTTTCATCATATTGGTCAGGCTGGTCTCGAACTCCTGACCTCAGGTGATCCACCCGCCTCAGCCTCCCAAAATGTTGGGATTACAGGCGTGAGCCACCACACCTGGCTTCCCCTCATTATCTATATGCATACAAGAAAGGCAGAATAAATGTATGATATGTGTTCTTTATCAGATTTCAAAATAATGAGTTGGTTTCCTTCTGTGCCCTGAAGATGATCAGTAGGGTTTTTTAAAGCATCATTATGAATTTATGGCTTTAAACATATTTGTTGCACTTTAATCTATTGCAATAGATTAATCCATTATTCATATTAGTGGTCAAATCATCCTGTCTTTGAACAGTGGCAGCTTCTTCAAGTTGGCACCATGTGTTTTTGATATGATCCCAGTAGAATTGATCATTTCTTTGCTTTTTATTATGACATGATGATTTAGCCTCATCATGTACTTTTTCTGGTCCATATCTAGAATCAGTCATTCCTCCAAGAAGCATCAATTCCATTTATTTGGAAATGGTATTTATAACACAGTCTGTGTAATACATGTTATTTTTACTGGGTTGGTCATTATCTCCAGGTCTTTTCAGTGGACAAAGGTAAAAAAAATACTTTTAAAAAAGAAGCATAACCACAAAAAAGAATGAAATCATATCCTTTGCAGCAATGTGGGTGGAGCTGGAGGTCATTATCATAAGTGAACTAACTCAGAAACAGAAAACCAAACACTACATGTTCTCACATATAAGTGGGAGTTAAACAATGGGTACATATGGACATAAAGATGAAAATTATAGACACTGAGGACTCCAGAAGAGGGGAGGGTGGGAAGGGAGCAAGGGCCGAAAAATTACCTTTTGGGTACAATGTTCACTATTTGGGTAATGGGTAAACTAGAAGCCCAATATCCACCAATATACCCACGTAGCAAGCATGCACCATATCCTCTGAATCTAAAATACAATTTTTTTTTTTTGAGACAGAGTTTTGCTCTTGTTGCCCAGGCTGGAGTGCAACAGCGTGATCTTGGCTCACTGCAACTTCAGCCTCCCGGGTTCAAGCAATTCTCTGCTTCAGCCTACCGAGTAGCTGGGATTACAGGCATGCACCACCACGCCTGCCTAATGTTTTTGTTTTTTTAGTAGAGGCAGGATTTTGCCATGTTGGTCAGGCTGGTCTTGAACTCCCGACCTCAGGTGATCTACCTGCCTCGGCCTCCCAAAGTTCTGGGATTACAGGCATGAGCCACCTCGCTCGGCCAATAAAATACAATTTTAAAAAAGAAAACTACATTTTGTATGACTTTATCTATATGAAATGTCCAGAACAGACAAATCTATGGACACAAAAAGTAGATGGTGTTTGCCTAGGAATGGTGAAAGTGAAGGAACATGGAAGAGGGTGGCCGTGATGGCTAAGAGATGCAGAATTTCTTTTCGGGGTGATGAAAATATTCTAATATTGATTGTGGTGGTGGTTACACAACTTTGTGAATATTGTGGGAGACATTGAGTTGTACACTAAATGGACGAACCATACAGTATGTGAATTATATCTCAGTAAAGTTGTTTTAAAAATTCCAATGGCAGAATCAAGATAATTTTTTTTAATTATCTATTTTGGATGTACATACTCCACATGATCTGAATATTTCTATGCTTTTGCAATAATTTTAAATGAAAGGAGAATGAAGGAAATGCCTAACTTTTCAAATAGTTTGTAAATTAACCTAACACATTTGCATTTTAGAGAACATCATAATGACTTTTCTGTACAAGTTAATCTGAAATTCATGAAATAGACACAAATTCTGTATCCATTCACAAAAGTGAAGATAAGAAATAAGACAATTTTCAGGAACATTCCCTTAAATATTCTCCTCTGGTTTAACCTGGCTTGCCTTACCATGGCAATAGAGAAATCACTAAAATATGCTGTTCAACAGGAAAAAAATCTCTCAATTTCTGTGAGGAGTGATGTATGATTCTGATCTCTCCTAAGGGTAAATATTATAACATTATATCAAAAAATTATGTAATTATAAGCAAAAGTGGCAGAAAGAAAGTCAGAGTTTAAGAAGTAAGTGCATTATACTGGCCAGGCATGGTGGCTCACTCCTGTAATCCCAGCACTTTGGGAGGCTGATGTAGGCAGATGGCTTGAGACCAGGAGTTCAAGACCAGCCTGGGCAACATGGCAAAACCCCTCTCTACAAAAAATACAAAACTTAGATGGGCATGGTGGTCTGCGCCTATAGTCCCAGCTATTATGGAGGCTAAAGTGGGAGGATAGCTTGAGCCTGGGAGGCAGAAGTTGCAGTGAGCCAAGATTGCACCACTGCACTCCAGGCTGGGCGATAGAGGGAGACCCAGTCTCAAAAAATAAGTGGAAAAAAATAAGTGCATTATAAAGATAATTAAACTGTAGTATAAAATTAACTATACTGAGACTGGGTGCTGTGGCTCATGCCTGTAATCCCAACAATTTGAGAGGTCAAGGCAGGCAGATCACTTGAGGTCAGGAGTTCGAGACCAGCCTGGCCAACATGATAAAACCCCATCTCTACTAAAAATACAAAAATTAGCTGAGCATGGTGATGTGCAACTGTAATCCCAGCTACTCAGAGAGCTGAGCCTTGAGAATCGCTTGAACACAGGAGGGGGTGGTTGCAGTGAGCCAAGATCCTTGCCACTGTACTCCAGCCTGGGTGACAAAGTGAGACCCTCTCTCACACACACAAAAAAATTAATTATAATGAAAATACAAAAAAAAAGATAATGTTACAATATCATACTGATACTTCCAACTCAAATTCAGAACTACAGGGATTTTTTAAAAATTTTTAATTGTTTTTAATTGACAATTATATATATTTGTGGGGTACAATGTGATGTTTTGATATATCTACGTATTGTAAAATGATTAAATTAAGCTAATTAAATCCATCACCTCACATACTTACCATTTTTTGTGGTATATTTAAAATTTGCCCTGTTAGCAATTTTGAAATATACATTACATTATTAACTATAGTCACCATGCTGTGCGATATATCTCAAAAACATGTCTTCTAACTGAAACTTTGTACCCTTTGACCATCTCTCCATGTTCCCACCCCCATAATTAATTATATTAATCATGCAATTAATTATATAATTAATTATATTAATCATGCAATTAATTATATAATTAATTAAATAAGGCTAATTCATTAGGTGCCCCACAAAGGAATAGTTATTTCTTGAGCTCTGTGCCACGTGGTTTAGTAGCTCATTCAGAATGGCTTTACTTCCAGTAACTAAGGAATAGAGAATAGCTGTTGTATTATTATTCCTAGATTTAGTCAAATAACTTGTTTAAACTCTGGTAACTCTTAGTGATGTTAGATGATGAAAATCAAGCGGGAAATTTAGTCATATTTCCATCTATTTCATAGGTCATGCTTGAATGAGATAATTTGGATGAATAAATCTTGATTGCCAATCCCTCAGCATTTCTACCTTCTTCCTTATACAGAACCCTGATTTGCTCAGGCACTGTGAAATATTAAGAGAATGAACCATGTTTGATCCAAGCAGTGGTTCTCAACCCTGGCTGCACATTATAATCTCTGCGAAAGCATTTTACAAATATTGAGCTACAGCACCACCCCAAAACAATTCGATCAGAATCGTTGCAAGTTGGGTGCGGGTGAAAATACGTTTTAAAATTTTCCCTGATGTGCAGCCAAGGACAGGACCACGAATCTGAGCCAATCATGGCAATTTAGCTCCTTTATCAGTGACTAGGGGAAGATGCCTGATCTGACCTAGGAGACTTAGAGGGGAATTCTGTTAGAGGCTTCTGGTAAAAACAATATTCTTTCCTGAACCAAGAGAAGATTGTAAGGAGAAAGACTTGTAAGTACCCGTGCGCTTGCTTGCTGCTTGGAGCAGCGTCAGGTGAGTAGGGAACGCTCGGTTGTGGTGGCCATTTGCAACTATCAGGGAAGACACCTGAAGCAATAAAGACAGCCGAGCACGAAGATAGAAGAGTTCCAAGAGACACTGTAATGATAATGAGAATAACTAATTTACTATAGGAATTAGGACTTACACGAATATGAAAAGAGTTGCAAAAGTGAAGGTCTGGAAGGGAGAGTCAGAGAATCAGAGAAATAGGCTGAAGAGTCCACTGAAGCACTGATGTGAGTAACAAACTGCAGCTGGCCGAGAAATCCAGGAAAACAAGCGTGACTAGTTGCCAAAGTGGGACTGCAAAGAGCGTATTCATGGAGGGTCTCGAAATTGCCATCTCTGGGGAAAGGTTTGTCTTTGTGTAGCTATCGCCTACACCCTGGGTCAGGGGCTGTTATTGATCAGCCGAACCAGCAGGTGGCAAGAGAGGCAAGACACAGAATGGAGAATAGCAGGACAAGCTGGGACTCGCAGCATCTGTCTCTACCTGTCGCCCGGTTTCACAGCAATGACCTTTTGAGCACAGTCGCTTCAGTTTCATTCACTTTCCAAATCTCATACACATTCCTCTTTTGTTCAATTCTAACCTAGAACCATATAGGGAAGAGGATTCTGGGAAATGTAGTTCCCATCCTTAGCCAAGAAATGGGATAAACAAGCAAGTTATTATCCTTAAGGAAAGTCTAAATTTCGTGGTTAAAAATCATCAGTAAAGTCAAGTTTGAGATAATACCAGCTGACTACTTCTCAGAACCTTGCCGTCTCCATTATTTATAAATGCAAATCAATTTCTTTACATTTGTAGGCCCATGCTTCTTCTTAAGTTCTGGTACTTCCCTCTTACAGAGATAAATTGGTAATAAGCACACACTATCGACAAAGAGTAAAGGTTAGGGACAAAAATTCAAAGGCTAAGAAGGATTTAAAAAATTAAAATTTGAAGAAGCAGATTGATGTTAAAAATAAAGATTGATGGGAATTAAAACATTCAATAGATAGGAAAAACAGACTGAAGTAGGAATTAAAAACAGGAAACTTCTACTTTTAAATGTGTTGAGATTAAAAAGTAGAGAGAAGCAAACCAAAAAACGGGGAAAGAGAGAAAAAAGCGGGGAGAGACGGTACAAGGGAGAAAGACTGCAATACGTTTGAGTTCCTGGTTCCAGATACCTTTGATGCTAACTGTACTGCTGATCTTAATAGGGTTTTTTGGTTTTATTTGGTTTGGTTTTTGAGACAGGGTCTCACTCTGTTGCCCAGGCTGGAGTACAATGGTGACATCTCGGCTCACTGCCACCTCCGCCTCCCGGGTTCAAGCAATTATCCTGTCTCAGCCTCCTGAGTAGCTGGGATTACAGGCACGTGCCACAACGCTCAGCTAATTTTTGTATTTTTAGTAGAGACAGGGTTTCACCATGTTGGTCAGGCTAGTCTTGAACTCCCGACCTCTGGTGATCTGCCCTCCTCGGCCTCCCAAAGTGCTGGGATTACAGGCGTGAGCCACCGTGCTCAGCCAGGGTTTGCTTAAATGAGCCAACAAATCCCCATTTTTTGCCCAAACTAGTTCCCTAAACGGGTTTTTTGATTTACAAAAAAGAGTAATAATAGATTTTATTAGACAAATACTCTTGGAAATTTACCCAGTTATTTATTGCACTAATTTTAGTTAAATGAATGTTTTAATTTTTTTTTAATGTTTAATTTGGTTATTTTCCAATTGATTTTTAATCCTTCCTCCTTGGAAATCCTGCTTTCTATTCTTCCTTTAAAGGTAGTAATTCCAAGATTTGAAGAATGATAATAATACTATATAGAAGTGATTCCTAGGACTATATGATATGCAATACCTCAAAACTAAACACACTTGTTCTTCAACTATACAGTGGATAAAAAATTCAGAGACGTAGTCTAGTATTTTGAAGACAGCACATTATCATTTATGCCAAGAAGAAAACATCATGACTCAAAAAGTGAAACTAGTAAAGCTTTTAGGCAAAGCTCTAAGGGGAAGAGTATTCTGTACTGCCTTACAAAGTAAGTATACTTCCTGTTTGTGGGAAGAACAATGAAGAGAATACAAGGGCGTCCAATGTTGGTTCACTTTATGAAAACCCAACATTTTTAAAAATTGTGTTATTATTATTACTATCATTTTGAGACGGAGTCTCACTCTGTCGAGCTCTGTCGCCCAGGCTGGAGTGCAGTGGTATGATCTTGGCTCATTGCAACCTCCGCCTCCTGGGTTCAAGCGATTCTCCTGCCTCAGCCTCCAGAGTAGCTGGGACTACAGGCACCCACCACCATGCCCAGCTAATTTTTGTATTTTTAGTAGAGACAGGGGTTTCACCATGTTGCCCAGGATGGTCTCGATCTCTTGACCTCGTGATCCGCCTGCCTCGGCCTCCCAAAGTGCTGGGATTACAGGCATGAGCCACCATGCCCGGCCTTTTTTTGTTTGTTTGTTTGTTTGTTTTTGTAACACAGAGTCTCACTCTGTCTGTCAGGCTGGAGTGCAGTGGCGTGACCTCGGCTCACCGAAACCTCCACCTCCCGGGTTGAAGCGATTCTCCTGCCTCAGCCTCCTGAGTAGCTGGGATTACAGGCACCGCTACCACACCTGGCTAATTTTTTTTTGTAATTTTAGTAGAGGCGGAATTTCACCATGTTGGCTAGGTGAAAACCCAGGGTAAGAATGCTCAGCTGCTGCAGAATAGTCATCTGTTCAACTAACGTTAATTGTTCCCTCTTGAGGTACAAAACACTACCAGAGACCAGACCCAAGGGACTATGTATGTGGAAAGAAGAAACTGGAAGCTTCCAATTGGTACTAACAAAATTTCAGAATCTGGAGGCTAGCAACTGATCCTAAACTCTTTTTTGTTTGTTTTTCATTGGAGAGTGAGAGTGAAAGAGGAGAAGTCAGAGAAGGAGAAGCAATTTTTTTTTTTTTCCTTGAAACAGGATCTACCTCTGTCACCCAGGCTGAAGTACAGTGGTGAGATCATAGCTCACTGCAGTCTCCATCTCCTGGGCCCAAGCAATCCTCCTGGCTCAGCCTCCTGGGTAGATGGGACTACAGGCACACACCACCACACTCAGCTAATTTTTTATTTTTTGTAGAGATGGGGTCTCACTATGTTGCCCAGGCTGGTCTCAAACTCCTGGGCTCAAGTGTTCCTCCCGCCTCAGCCTCCCAGAGTGCTGGGATTACAGGTGTGAGCTGCCTTGCATGGCCTGTTTTATAGTTTTTTAAAAAATTGATACATAATAATTGTACATATTTATAGGGTCCATGTGATATTTTGATGCATGCATATAATGTATAATGATCAAATCAGGGTAATCAGGATATCCATCACCTCAAACATTTATCATTTCTTTATGTTAAGAACATTTCAAATCTTCTTGTGCAGCTATTTTGAAATACACAATAAGTTATTGTTAACTATACTCACTCTTCTATCCTCTTTTCTACATGTTTCACTTATGTATTGTGGTATTAAGAAAACACTCCAAAACTTAATGGCTTAAAACAACAATCATTTCCTTATCTCTCATGGTTTCTGTGGGTCAGAAATTCAGGAAAGCCTTGGTTAGATGGTTCTGGCTTGGGTTTCTAAAGCAATTGTAGTGAGACACTGACTGTACCAATGAAGGGCTGAAGCAACTGGGGGCAGGTCAAGCATCTCTCTCCAAGTAGTCTCAGGGTCTCTTTATATGAGCTACTTTAGGCTTCCTCAAAGTATGGCAGCCTCAGAATATTTAGGCTGCTTATATGTGGGTGGCATCCCTCAGTGTGATCCTTAGAGATCAAGGTGAACATGTGGCATATTTATTACCTATCCTTAGATGTCACATGGCATCCCTCTGCCATATGCTTTTGGTCAAGGCAGTCACAAAGACTTGCCCAGGTTGGAGAGGAGAAGTCATAACCTACACCCCATCTCTCAATGGGAAGAAAGAAAATGTATGGTAAGACAAGAGGTGAGATAAAAGATACTGTTGTGGCCACATTTGGAAAATATAATCTGCCACACTGCACCTACCCTTTAACATGTATTTTGTTTTCAGTGCTTCTGAATTGTCCTCAGCACTGTTTAAACTGAATTTCATCTTCATTGTTATAAATATCCACTGGTGAGTAATAAGACAAATGAAAGACACAGTGTGTTTTTTCTAAGGCTCCACATCCAACCAACAATAGCCATGCCCATGTCTGTAAACTCCCACCAATCCCCTCTCTATTCCTATTTGAAAATAACTGGAATTAATGAGTTTTATTTTGATAAAGGTCCCTGCAAACCATAGCAGTCACTTTATTGCCTATCTAATATACCAATTTTATGGGCCATATACTATAGGCAAACCACAATATATCAGTAGAATATTACAGTTAAATAAGCATCAAAATATTGATGCATATACTAGATTTTATTATAATTTTCACTTTTTCCAGTGGCTTTGGAATCTTGCTACACTTTCAGAAATATAAGAACTTCTAGAATGGGAATATGAGTGACTTATTTCCTTTAGTCTTTTTTTGTGTTTTGTGCTCTTCAAATTTTTCTATAATAAAGCATTTATTAATTTTCTTTTGTTGTTGTTGTTTTCTGAGATGGAGTCTCACTCTATCACCCAGGCTGGGGTGCAGTGGCATGATCTCGGTTCACTGCAACCTCCACCTCTCAGGTTCAAGTGATTCTCGTGCCTCAGCCTCCCAAGTAGCTGGGATTACAGGTGTGTGCAACCACGCCCAGTAAATTTTTATATTTTTAGTAGGGACAGGGTTTCACCGTGTTGGCCAGGCTGGTCTCGAATTCTTGACCTTAGATGATTCACCCACCTCGGCCTCCCAACCTGCTGGGATTACAGGCCTGAGCCACTGCGCCTGGCCGTTACTTTTCAATCACGAAAAAAATAAAGTGAAATAATAAAAAGAATAATAAAATAGTGAAATAATAAAAAGAATTGCCCTTGGGACCTTCTTTAGTTACTTTTCTTTTTATCTTTTTACATTATGAAACACTATTCACGTAGCAAAAAGTATGAAAATAAAAAGGGTACATTATGAAACACTATTCACATAGCAAAAAGTATGAAAATAAAAAGGGCTAGGCACGGTGGCTCACGCCTGCAATCCCAGCAATTTGGGAGGCCGAGGTGGGTGGATCACGAGGTCAGGAGTTCAAGACCAGCCTGACCAATATGGTGAAACCCTGTCTCTACTAAAAATAGAAAAATTAGCTGGGCGTGGTGGTACGTACCTGTAGTCCCAGCTACTCAGGAGGCTGAGGCAGGCGAATCGCTTGAACTTGGGAGGCAGAGGTTGCAGTGAGCCGAGATCGCACCACTGCACTCCAGCCTGGGCAACAGAGCAAGACTCTGTCTCAAAAAAAAAAAAAAAGGCATCTACTAATGAACTGCAAGATTAAACAAAAGTCAACATTTGACAATATCAGATTCTTCTCTTTCTCTTTCTCTTTGTCATTTAAAATAAATTACAGACACAATTAAAGTTAAAATATTATTAAAATGGCCGGGTGTGGTGGCTCATGCTTATAATCCCAGCACTTTGGGAGGCTGAGGTAGGCGGATCACAAGGTCAGGAGTTCGAGACCAGCCTGACCAACATGGTGAAACCCCGTCTTTACTAAAAACACAAAAATTAGCTGGGCATGGTGGCACGTGCCTGTAATGATCGCAGGTGCCTGTAATCCCAGCTACTGGGGAGGCTGAGCCAGGAGAATCGCTTGAACCCGGGAGGCAGAGGTTGTAGTGAGCTGAGATCACGCCACTGCACTACAGCCTGGGCGAAAGAGTGAGACTGTTTCAAAAATAAATAAATAAATGATTAAAAAATCATGCCCATCTTTCTACCTTTCCTTCCTATGTCTATCATAGAAGACTGAATACTGCATAAACACTGTAGTTTACATGAATGGTGCCCACAACACAATCATACATGACCGACCCAGAATTCCTATACTGAATTAGTGATTTTCATTATAATTCTCATTTTCGTACTGTTTATAAGTGTTCCCCATAGGCTGATCTTTAAATATTTACATAGATGGCATATTATAGTTATTTTGCAAGTTGCTTTTTTTTTTTAAGACAGAGTCTCGCTCTGTTGCCCAGCCTGGAGTGCAGTGGTGCCATCTCGGCTCACTGCAACCTGTGTCTCCCAGGTTCAAGCGATTCTCCTGACTCAGCCTCCCGAGTAGCTGGGATTATGGGCGTGCACCATCAGACCTGGCTAATTTTTGTATTTTTCGTAGATTCAGTGTTTCGCCATGTTGCTCAGGCTGGTTTTGAACTTCTGGCTTCAAGTGATCCACTCATCTCGGCCTCCCAAAGTGCTGGCATTACAGGTGTGAGCCACTGCGCCTGGCCATAATTTGCTTTTTAATGTTATCCATGTTAATAAGTGTGTGTCTAAATTGCTAATAAGTACTGGTCTATGGTATTCCATTTTATAAACAAGTCACAATTTATCCTTTCCTGTATGAAGGTAGTTAGTTTTCCTCCCGTTTTCCTCTATTACCATTAGTACTGCAATGAACTTTTTTTTTTTTGAGACGCAGTCTCGCTCTGTCTCCCAGGCTGGAGTGCAATGCTACGACCTTGGCTCACTGCAACCTTCGCCTCTCGGGTTCAACCGATTCTCCTGCCTCAGCCTCCAGAGTAGCCGGGACTACAGGAGCCCGCCACTACACCCGGCTAATTTTTGTATTTTTAGTAGATACGGAGTTTCACCATATTGGCCAGGCTGGTCTCGAACTCCTGACCTTGTGATCCGCCTGCCTTGGCCTCCCAAAGTGCTGGGATTACAGGCGTGAGCCACCGCGCCCGGCCAATGAACATTCTTATACATGTCTCCCTCTTCATATAACTATTAGTTTCTCTAGGGAATGTAGGTAAAAACAGAATTGCTAGCCACAGGTATAGATCTTGTATATTGCCAAATGCATCTCAGATTCAGCATCAGACAGACCCTCCCCCACCCCAAAATAATGCAGCAAATACAATAACAGTCTATTTCTCATTCACCTAAAAACCTAGAGCAGCATGTGCTGAGACCCTCATAGTGAGTTGAATGAACACCAGGTAACTTGTAGAATGGGTTGAGGGGAGGGGTACTCTGCTCTACACAGCTATTCAGGTAACCAGGCTGTAAGGGATGCTGCCATTTTTAACATGTGACTTTCAAGTTTCCCTTGGCATGGCCATTCCAGGCAGTCAGAAGGGGGAAAGGACATGGAGAAACACATCATTTTTAATCCCATTCCACTGGTAACATTCTGTTAGATAACCACACCCAACTGCAAGGGAACCTGGGAAAGACAGTCTAGCTGCGCGCCCTAGAAAAAGAAGAAAATGAATTTGATAAAGAATAAGCAGTCTCTGCCTCACTGTCCAAAGTATTGAGAGTCATTTATATTTCTAGCAGTGTACAAGAATTTCTATTTCTCTACACTTTTACCAACACATAATATGAATTTTCAATTTTTCTCAAGCCAGTAGGTATAAAAGAGCCTAGCATTGTGCCTTTCATTTGCATTCCTCTGATTCATAGCAAGGTTGAACATCTTTACATATTTTTCTTTGCCATCCATTTTTTCCTCTCCTGTTTAAATCAATTGCTTTATTTTTCCTTTTTGCTTTGCCTTATTTATCTAGTGGCAGTTCTTCGTAAATTCTATTATAAGTATTTTGCTATGTGAATTGCAAAATTCTTCCAATTTGTGCATGTCCTTTTACTTTGTTTATGGTGTCTTTTGTCATACAAAATTTCAAATGTTATTATATGCAAAAATGTTATTATATGCAAATTTATCAGTTTTCCTTTATGAGTTGTGGTATTTGTGCCTTATTAAAGAAATCTGTCCTGGCCCAGGTATAATGAAGACATTTTCCTGTGTTTTCTTAAGTTTTATAGTTTTGTTTTTCATGTTTAGTGTCTACTTTACCTTAATTTTTTGGTGGGTGGCAAAATTTTCCTTCTTACCCCATATGGAGAATCATTTGTTCCAGTGTCATTTATTGAATAGTTTACCATTTCCCAACTGATTTATAAATAGATAAAAATTCTGCCTTAAATAAAAAAATCCATATATGCATGGGTCTGTTTCCAGACTTGTATTTCGTTTTACTGGTCTATTTGATGATCTGTTTAATTGTAAAAAGAGCATGTTTTAATTATTATAGATTTATTATAAGCTTGATATCTGGTAAAGATAATGCTTCCTCTTCTTCAAAATTGTCCTGGCTCTTCTTGGCCTTTTCCATTTGAGTTTTGCATGGGTTTTTCAAATTTAATGAAGATCCTTTGGATGTATGTTAGGAATTGCACTAACGTCATAGATTAATTTGGAAGAGTTGCCATCTTCATGATGAGATCTCAGAATTCATTCAAACATCTTTTTAATGATTCCAGAGTATCTTTTTATTGTGACATGGGGTTACAATTTTAAGCTATGTATGTATTTGTCAATCCCCATATAACTGTACAACACAAAATAAGGACCATAAACTATGGGCTTTAGTTAATAATAATATATTGTTATTGGTTTATTAATTATAACACACCCATTAATGCAAGATTTTAATTATAAGGGAAACTATAAGCTAAAGAGTAAGGAGTTATATGGGAGCTCTCTTACTATCGGCTTAATTTTCCACAAACCTAAAACTGCTATAAAAAATAAATTAATTAATTAAAAAAACTCTTAAGCTATGGTGTCCAATTCCTACTAGTTGTGAGACTCAGGGCCACGTTTTGTTGGGGGATTTTCTGTAATTTTCTTTTATTTATTTTCCTTGTCTGTATCATATACTTATCTGTACCATGATACTTATGATGGTACTTACCTCAAAAGGTTGTGTGAGGATTATATGATACATGAAAAATGTTTAACGTGGTGGTTGGCATATTGGCAAACTTCAGTGGTAGCTACAGTAACAACTCAGGCTCCATCACTTCTCTCTCTCTGTCTCTTTTTTGAGACGAGGTCTTGCTCTGTCACCTAGGCTTCAGTGCGGTGGTGCAATCATAGTGCACCAATCTCTAACTTCTGGCCTCAAGTGGTCCTCCTGCCTCAGCCTCCCAAGTAGCCGGGACTACAGGCTTGTGTTACCACACATGGCTAATTTCTAAATTTTTTGTAGAGACAGGGGTTTTGTTATGTTGTCCAGGCTTATCTTTAATACCTGGTCTCAACAATGCTCCCACCTCAGCCTCCCAAAGCACTGGCATTACAGGTGTGAGCCACCATGTTCCGCCTGGAACCTCTCTCTTCTGATAGACTAACATTCCAGCTTTAGATTTCCCTTCTGATTTAGTCCTTAGCTGCTTAATCCATTCATTCATTGTAAAAATATTTATTCTGTCTCAGATATTGTGCAAGCCACTTTAGATACAAAAATATGTAAGTTTTCTTGACTCAAATAATTTACAGTCTGTTGGAAGAGACAGAGAGTTAGAAAATAATAGTGTGATGCTATGGTGCCATGAAAAGAAATGCCTGACCTTCATTCCATGTTTGGCTGCAAGGATGGTTGCAACAAGTATTCAACATTTTCAAGGATTTTCCCAACCTCTAAGTCGAGCTGGACTTGGGACACAACCTTCCTTGGTTTGACTAAAGAGCCATTGACCAAACCTAGGTTCTGAAAGAACAATGAGTTCTGAAAGGTCTGAGGCCCCATTAACTCTACCTAGACCCGTCACTATTAGCAATTGGTGTTCTGGGTTGATTGGCCGCTTTACTGTCAAGTAAAATGTACTGTTAGTATTAATAGCGGCATGTATTATACCACTCTTGAAAGTAACAAACCCTTCCATGACTCTTAGAAGCCAAGCCTTTCCTATCACACTGCTTCTGTTTCCCTAATCAGGCCACTCACTTCACATAAATGTGTTGCCACCAACACCCAGCAACATTGCCCAGAACACCAACTGCTCCACCTTTCAGAGTCACCTGAATCCTTTGTGCCAGTTTGTATAAAATCTCCACAATTTCCTTACTCGGCCCCTGCTGTGTCCTGAATGCTTATGAGCCGGGAGATCAGAAAACTTCTTCCAAAAGACAATGACTCTTGAACAAAGCTAAAGTATGATCCAATGCCAAGAATTTATAAAGTCTTCGAAAAGATCTCTGATTCTCATGATCTTCTGGAAAGTTTTGCTTTGTGGTTTTCATTCCTTTTGAGTATTATGGCATACAATGACTTCTTGCTTATGAAGGAAAGTTAGCTTCCATTCTGACCATATATGAGAAGAAATTAAATTGGTTAGTGGCTCAGTGGTTATTTGTCCATAATCATATTATTTGTATTTTTACAGGCTGAACTAAGGTTTTTTCTAAAATTTTAAAAAATTTATTTATTCTTTTTTTTAAAAAAAGTATTTTATTTTTTTAGTCATAGTCTCGCTCTGTCACCCAGGCTGGAGTGCAGTGGTGTGATCTCAGCTCACTGCAACTTTTGCCTCCCAGGTTCAAGCGATTCTCCTGCATCAGCCTACCGAGTATCTGGGATTACAGGCCCCTGCCACCATGCCAGGCTAATTTTTGTAGTTTTAGTAGAGATGGGGTCTCGCCATTTTGGCCAGGCTGGTCTTGAGCTCCCGACCTCAGGTGATCTGCCTGCTTCAGCCTCCCAAAGTGCTGGGATTACAGGCATGAGCCACTGTGCCCGGCCTACTGGATGTAATTTTGAAGCCAATACCCACAAAGTTATCCTAATGATACTGAAAACAACCCGAATAATAAGCATAAATTAAACATTAGCTATTTATTGTTTTAAAGTTAATAGCCATAAAGGGGCTCAAACAATTCTATAATCCAATTAAAAATGGGAAAAATGTTTGAATAGACATTTTTTCAATAGAAGACATAAGACAAGATGCTCAACATCATTGATCATCAGAGAAGTGCAAATCGAAACTACAATGAGATGTCATCTCACCCTCATAACTAATCTCACCCCCAGTTATTGCCTGTCTTTTGGATATAAGCTAAGAAAAAAGGGAACTCTCATACTGTTGATGGGAATGTAAATTAGTGTAACCACTATGGAGAACAATTTGGAGCTTCCTCAAAAAACTAAAAATAGAAGTACTGTACAGCAATCCCACTGCTGCATATATACTCCAAAGAAAGAGAATAAGTATGTTGCAGAGATATCTGCATTCCCATGTTTATTGCAGCACTGTTCACAATAGCTAAGATTTGGAAGCAATGTAAGTGTTCATCAACAGATAAATGAATAAAGAAAATGTCAATACTTATATACAATGGGGTACTATTTAGTCATAAAAAATAATGAGATTCAGTCATTTGCAATAACATGGATGGAACTGGGGGTCATTATGTTAAGTTAAATAAGCTAGGCACAGAAAGACAAACATTGCACGTTCTCACTTGTTTGTGGATCTAAAAATCAAAACAATTGAACCCTTGGAGATAGACAGTAGAAGGATGGCTACCAGAAGCTGGGAAGGGTAATGGGAGAGTGAGAGGGAGGTGGGGATAGTTAATGGATACAAAAAATAGTTAGAAAGAATGAATAAGGCCTAGTATTTGATAGCACAACAGGGTGACTACAGTCAATAATAATTTAATTGTACATTTAAAAATAACTAAAAAGGTCTAATTGGATTGTTTGTAACACAAAGGATAAATGCTTGAGGAGATGGATATCCATTTTCCATAATGTGATTATTACACATTGCATGCCTATATCAAAACATCTAATATATCCCATAAATATATATACCTACTATGTACCCAAAAACATTGAAAATAAAAAGTTAAAAACTAGACAAAATAAAATAAGTTAATAGCCATAATGCACTAAGTTTTCCTTACCTTATATGTTAACTTTTATACAGCAATATGTTATAAAAAACCAAAACTGAAGTTGTAATAGAAATGTACTTCAACTTTTTCTTTTCTTTTCTTTTTCTTTCTTTTCTTTTTTTTTTTTTTTTTTTGAGACAGAGTCTCCCTCTGTCGCCCAGGCTGGAGTGCAGCGGCACAATTTCAGCTCACTGCAACCTCTGCCTCCCGGGTTCAAGCAATTCTCATGCTTCAGCCTCCCGAGTAGCTGTAACTACTGGTGCGTGCCACCATGCCCTGGCTAATTTTTATACTTTTAGTAGAGATGGGGTTTTGCCATGTTGGCCAGGCTGGTCTCAAACTCCTGACCTCAAGGGATCCTCTTGCCTCAGCCTCCTAAAGTGCTGGGATTACAGATGTGAGCCACTGTGCCTGGCCTATTTTCACTTTTGACTTGATTCATCCTAATCATATAAAACATCAGCATTTTTATGAGGAGAAAAAGTAAACCCCAGCCGGGCACGGTGGCTCATGCCTGTAATCCCAGCACTTTGGGAGGCAGAGGCTGGCGGGTCACGAGGTCAGGAGTTCGAGACCAGCCTGACCAACATGGTGAAACCACATATCTACTAAAAATACAAAAATTAGCCAGGCATGGTGGTGCATGCCTGTACTCAGCTACTCAGGAGGCTGAGGCAGGAGAATAGCTTGAACCCTGGAGGCAGAGGTTGCAATGAGCCGAGATTGCGCCACTGCACTCCAGCCTGGGTGACAGAGCAAGAGTCCATCCCAAAAAATATAAAAAAATAAAGCAAACCTCTGCCCTAGAAATGATGGTTTTTGTTCCAAGATAGTGCTAAAAGTACTTTGATTGTTGAGATCTTAGCAGCAGGTAGCACAACAGTTCATTTACACATTAATCATTTTTAAACCTGACATTTGGTTTCTTGTAATGTTATGACTACTAAGCAGAAGCTAACTACTCTAGAGCACATTATGAGTTCTGAATGCCTTTTTTTTCCCTCTGTAAAGAATGTTCAATCATGTCTCCTGCCTGTTCTTGTTCGCTGGATTTCAGTATTACCCACAATGCTTCTTTAAAATAACCCTTGGTTTCCTGGGAAGTTAACATAGAAAGCAATCAATTACAACTATGTGCATATACAACAGAACTAAATCTGATCCTAAGTAAAGCTAATATTTGCCAATGTTTCCACTGATAAGGAAGCCAGGTCATAGAATCTGAATATAGAACAAATTTTCTCTTTATTGAGTGCTTTCAACAGAGGCCAAAGTAAAAATTTTCTGAGGTTCAAGTATTTTATATATATGCATATATACAAAAATACGCACATACGTATATATAAAATGTAATATAAATATATGTGTATTTATATATGTGTATTGTACATATAAATCATGTATATATAAATTTAGTATAAAAGTAAATATATTTTTATGGAAATATATGTTGTACTCACATTGTAATCAGGAGAGTGGTTCATATATTGTGTTTGTCTTCAGAAACAAATAAAAACCCAACACATGAACACAATTTTGCTGACTTAACATTTTTTGCAGCTGTTGTTTAAAGGTTTCTACTTTCATGATGCACTATTTTCAAATACAATTTTAAAAAGCTGTTGTGAATGCTTACTTATTTTGGATTCATAAAAAGTTATCTGCCCAAAATATTAGGGTTAAGCGCATGAAGCATAAAATGACTTCAGCTTAGTAAATCTTTTGTCCTATTGTATAGGTAGTTCATTACTTTTTAAAACTGTGAATTTTCTCTGTGCTATCACTAAATTCAATTCTAGAATAAAAAATGTAAGGAGAACTAGGTAAAGAATCACCTTCATTGGAATTTGAGCAGCTATTTGCTGTTGTACTCTGTTAGAGTATTTATTAGTCATCTTACATTAATTTATAAAAATTTGGTCTTACAAGCTTCTACTTAAAATTAAACAGACTCACAATGAATGAAAACAATGATATAATGAATAACAAAATGAAGGCTTATTTTAGTGAAGGGATTCTTCCTTAGTATTTTTTGGCATTTGGGGGAACATTTTATTACATTTATTGAAAAAGAAGAAAAGGGGAAAAGAAAGAAAAGCAGTCTATATAAAACAAAGTAACACTACTAGAAAAATGAATAAGACATGAATCTAATGCTGTTGGAACTCATTGTCTAGTGAGAGATATAGTTAACCCTTCACAGTAAAAAGTGATGAATGTGTTTTTCACTGCTATGGGAACCATAGACCTAGAGCCCAACCTCCAGAGAAAGTTCAGGAGAACACACTTCTGATGTCAATATTTTGGAAACTCTGGGTGAACAGGGGCAGATCATTTTAACATACCTCATCTGTGTTTGAATTTCTAAGACATAAGACTGATGAACATTTGGGTTCCACTTAGCATTTTCCTATTAAATGCCCACTTCCCAAAATCTTTTCATGTCCACTAAAACTAGTACTAGATCTGATTGAATTCAATGTTTAAATGTGTTAAAGATGAGTCTTTTTTTTTTTACTATAAATATACTTTAGTTATTTTTGTTTACAACTGAAACTCTGAGAATTCAAAAGTAACATCCTTTCCAATGAGCTTCTTAGAGATACCAGAAAAAGTTGCAACCTTGTATTCCACATTGTCCTGCTGTGCTTTGTCCAGTGAACCTTTATGAGCTGGCTGCCATCCAGTTTCTCTCCCCTCCCTGTCCTTACCATCCCACCTTTTTCTCTTCACTCTCTGGCTCAGGCTCTCTCTGTATCTGATTAACAAGGAACCCAAGCTACAGAGGGACAAGGATGTGTGTGTGTGTGTGTGTGTGTGTGTGTGTGTGTGTGTGTGTTGGTGGGCGTGGAGAGATAAGGGAGAGGCACTGGGGGAGTACTACAGCCTCTCGGACCCTGCCCACAATGCAGAAGTTGAAAAATCAGCCACCTGGTTCAGTCTCAGAGTCAAAATCACCAAACCACACAAACCTTCTAATACTGAACATTGAATCTAGTGTGCAATTTTGCTAAAAGATATTGTATTTTTTTCCTCTATCATATTCTCCTTGTATTATTCTGGCTTCGGGTAGGCTGAGTGCCCAGCAGAGGTATGGGTAACTGTCCTATTCCAGAAAGAATTGGTAAAGGTAGTTCTCTTAACAAAAATATATGGCTACTTTTACATACGATTAGTTCAGTAGCAACATCACATGATGTTTCCTTATCTTCTGACCTATATTTATCAACCCCAGTGATGGGCCTACAACTTAGTTTGCATCTGCCTGTCACTGAGCACATGATACAATTAAAAATTGCTCAATTTTTTATAATTTCCCTGGAGCGTTTCTCCCTTACTTTTGTTACCATATTTTTATCACATGATGTTACTTATAAATTTCTATCATATACTAAAGGTATTTATATGCACCCTTTGTATTATCTGCTAAACTGTAAACTAAGAGCAAGTTGCATGTCCAATTTTTTTATAAGCTCAGCATTTAACATGTGATATACATTAAGAACACATAGATGCCCAATAAATATTGGTTAAATAAGAGAATGAATAAATTAACATTCTCTTCCTTTCTATAATCCCATGATGACTCTGCTTTTGGTTGCTCTTTAATTTGGCATCATTAACTCTTCAGTATTTCTATTGTATGCTCTCACTGTAACACTTTCATCATCTTTACTCTCCCAGGCCATGGGATTTTTCTTCACTACATTACTTTAGTAAGCACTGTGCTCAGATGACACAAACATTTTAACAGCTTTGTAAGATGTTTCTAATGTCACCTTTTATGAACACAAGATGAACTGTATACAGACACATGGCAGATGAGGCACTTTTAACCAAAATGAGCTGAAGACACTTTTTGTATTTTGGTAGTATTATCTGCAATCTCCCCAAGTATGAATGTACTAATATCTAAAATCAAGAGGAAGCTATCTTGAGAGATGTTTCATTATGTGTGAGTGAGTAAGATGTTTGGAAGGAGGTGATCTGTTTAATTTTAATTGTAATTTTCATTCTGTCACCCAGGTGGGAGTGGGAGTGCAGTGGTGTGATCATGGCTCATTGCAGCCTCATCCTCGTGGGCTCAAGTGACACTCCTTGAATAAGTGGGACCAAAGGTGCATGCCACCACGCTTGACTAAGTTTTTAATTTTTTCAGAGCTGGGTTTTCGCCATGTTGCCCAGGCTGGTCTTGAACTCCTGGGCTCAAGTGATCCTTCCACCTCAGCCTGCCAAAGCGTTGAGATTATAGACATGAGTCACCACACCTGGCCCAGTTTAATTTTTTTTTTTTTTTTTTGAGGCGGAGTTTCGCTCTTGTTGCCCAGGCTGGAGCGCAGCAGCGTGATCTCAGCTCACCACCACCTCCGCCTCCTGGGTTCAAGTGATTCTTCTGCCTCAGCCTCCCGAGTAGCTGGGATTACAGCCATGCCCCACCACGGCCGGCTAATTTTTTATTTTTAGTAGAGATGAGGGTTTCTCTACGTTGGTCAGGCTGGTCTCGAACTCCCGACCTCAGGTGATCCGCCCACCTCAGCCTCCCAAAGTGCCAGGATTACAGGCGTGAGCCACCGCTCCCAGCCTAAACTTTTTTTTTCTAATAAAAAAAGAGTTAAAACTTTAAAAAAATATATACACTTATTAAATAACTATGTAAAATGGCTTAAAATGGAAAGTAAAATATAAAGTACTCTGCTGCCCAGCCTCTAGTTCTTCTAGTAATTACAGTTGTAACTCCACAGCTCTAAATAGCTTATTACTGCAGATTTATCAACTTGGGATAATATATAAGATATATTGCTTCCTAATACAAATCATTTTTCATACTTATCAATTTTCCCATCCATACCTCTTAATTAAATCGTTATTTTATTTCCATTTGTGAGCCACCATTACTATGTACGTAAACTTGGGCAAGTTACTTAACCCTCTGTGACTCAGTTTTTTTTTTTTTTTTTTTTTTTTCTGTTTTTGTTTTTGTTTTTGAGACGGAGTTTCACTCTTGTTGCCCAGGCTGGAGTGCAATGGCGCGATCTCGGCTCACCGCAACCTCCGCCTCCTGTGTTCAAGCGATTCTCCTGTCTCAGCCTCCCGAGTAGCTGGGATTACAGGCATGCACCACCATGTCTGGCTAATTTTGTATTTTTAGTAGAGACAGGGTTTCTCCATGTTAGCCAGCCTGGTCTCAAACTCCCGACCTCAGGTGATCCGCCCGCCTCGGCCTCCCAAGTGCTGGGATTACAGGCGTGAGCCACTGCACCTGGTGACTCAGTTTTACTGTCTCTCAAGTGGACAAAAGTCTCTGAATACTTAGAGTGATTATTGTGAGGATTAAATGACTTAATGTATGTAAAATGCTTAGAACTGTGCCTGGCACATAGTAAATACTGTGTAAGTAATTACAGTCACTACTCTTGCTTTTCTTTTAATGGCTACATTGATAAATTCACATATTCTTAAACATTAGTATCTTACTCAGTTTATTTTTTTTCCCAAATCAATAGGTCTTTTATTGCATCATTTAAATATCACAAGTAGGTCTTAGGAGTCATCTGGCATCTTCTTTCTGTAGCTGGATAACTCTTAGATCTTATTCATCAGCCTGCTGAACAGTTCCTTTTTCAGAGACATAGATACCATCCAAAAATTCCCTGATATCCTTGTTTTTAACTGTTGTGGCTTGTTGAATCAAAGCCGCTGAATTTGAAACAAGCTCAATGTCATTTCCTTCAAAGATTAATTCATCTTTCTGGGCTTGAGATACTGAACAAACAACACCTGCTCTCATCCAAACCCTGCGGATGTATTTTTTACCCAAGAAATTTCGGATTTCAACAAGAGACCCATTCTCCTGGATAACGACATTGATGGGGAAGTGAGCATACACAGATCTCATCTTGTAATGGAAGCCTAGTGTAACACCCTTGATCATGTTCTGTACATGACTACAGATAGTCCGAACGGTAGCCAGTTTCTTTCTGTTCCCCCACCGTTTGTCAACTTGGAGCCTCTTTTTTTTCTTTCCAAGAAGACTGAGTTCTACTGATGTGATTGAAGTCCCTCCGCAGGGTTCCTCTGGGGCCCTTCACAATAACTGTGCATCCCTTCAGAGTAATGTCGACATTTTCTGGAATGTCGACAGTATGATTGCTGAGAATGGTCTTCATTTTCGCAGTAGATGCAGCAAAGAGAGCTCTTATTCAGTTCAACTAGAACATATTGGCTCCCTGTTTTGTAAGCTACTCTTGCATTATCCTTCATCTCTCCTCCTGACCTTGCACCTCCCAATTGATAAGAAGTAAATAATTAATGTAACTAAATGAAATCATTTAATTCAGTCATTTATTCAGTTCTGTGACAAAAATTAAGATTTCTTTGTTTTGTGTAGAATAGTTTTGAAACTCGAAAGCCCCTCAAAAGATAGCATTTACATTTTTATGACGTTAATATTGTTTACTACAGAGTAAAGCAGAATAAGGTTATACTTTGCTGTAAGTCCAACATTTTTTCCCTGTACCAATCAAAAAATAATGTTCCAAACATCAAGATAAAATATTTCCTCTTCTTACATTCAGTTGCCTATTCAATCATTCCATATTTTAGTTTGCCTTATATTTAACTCATCAGTTTTTTTTTATTTACAACAGTATTAGTTGTTTATACAAGTTCCTACTTTATACGATTTTTTGTTTAGGCAGCTTTTCAGTAACATTTCTATTACAAGTTATTCATGAAGCGTCCCAGGAGAAAGTTGAGAAGCTTCAAAGAGCCACATGCAAGGGACGGGTGACAGAAGGGCAAAGGGGGAAAAGCAATCACTCCGTAAACCACCATTTCTTATAAAACCTTTATTGCTTAGTGGTACTTCTGATTGCTTTTCTTTCGCCTCGCTGACAAAAGAAACCCTTTACTCTATGTGAAGATTATCCAGCCTGTAGAAATTACTATCTGTTGCAGGACTGTTCCAGGATCCCTCTAATTTCCTGCTTCCATCTGGACAAACTTTGTCCTAATTTTCCCCTGGCTTAGCTTCATTGTTTCCATACTTTCCTCTTTTTCACATTTATTCATTGTTCTGCTAAACTATATATTCAAATAGTATCCTCAAAAAAGATGATTGGGAGATCAACTTTCTGAATTCTTGCATGTCTAAAAATGTATTTCTTTGTACTCAACAATTGTCTGATAATTTGGGCATAAAATATGAAGTCCAAAATCACTTATTTGAGAAGTTTATAAACACTTTTCATCATTATCTTCTCATATCCAGTGTTGCTATTTAGAAATTGACAGTTGGATACTCCTTACTCTGTAAGTGAACTTGGATTTTCTTTCTGGAAGCTTTTACACTTTTATCTTTTTCCTTGGTAATCTGAAATATAATGAAGATGTGGGAACGTAATATTTTATTTTAGTTTTCATATAGCCTACTTGACTCTTTATAGGTATTTTTAGTTTAAAAACTTATTTGTTTTCAGTCCTAAGAATTTTCTTCCTTTAATAATTCCCTCTCCTCTATTTCTTCAATTCTTTTTTTCTGAAATACACCTTAGATCAAGTGTTGGAGTTCCTAGATTAAGCCTCTATATATCACATTTTCTTTCATGCTTCCCATCTTCATTTTTGCTCTTCATTCTGGAGACTTCCTTGCAGCACTTCTATTGATTTTTTGTTTGTTTGTTTTTTGACACGGTGTCTCACTCTGTTGCCCAGGCTGGAATGCAGTGGAATGATCTCGGCTCACTGCAACCTCCGCCTCCTGGGTTCAAGCGATTCTCCTGTCTCAGCCACCACGCCCGACTGATTTTTGTATTTTTAGTAGAGACAGGTTTTCACCATGTTGGCCAGGCTGCTCTCGAACTCCTGACCCCAAATGATCCTCCTGCCTCAGCCTCCCAAAGTGCTAGGATTGCAGGCGTGGGCCACCACACCTAGCTCTATTGATTTTTTTTTTAACATTTGTTTTTGGTTTCTAAAAGCTTTTTTGTGTTTCCCAATGGTTCATTTTTCATAGTTTTTAGCACAGGTTTTTTCGAACAGAGTATCTAGCATAGTAATGTGGATACAATATGACTTCTAACTCTTCAGAGGATACTAATAAGAATTTGTGTTATCAATGTTGTAAGTTCTCTTCTCTTTCTCAAATTGGCTCTGTTTCTGCCCATTTTTGGTTTGTTCATCCTGGTCTTTTACATTAAAATTGTTAATTTTCTTCCTATTTCTGGGGATATATATATTTGTCCATTTATACTTACAAAATAAAAGATAGGCTAGTCAGTATCAATGCTGGCATGAGTTTCTCCAGCTGTGTGTTGTTTCTCCAGCAAGTCTCTTCCCTAGCTAGCAGCAGTATGTGTGTAGATGAGTGAGGGGTATTTCTTGGCCAACTTTATTTATTTGGTCTTTTTAGGTAGAAAGCAAGAGGACAGGCTGGGCGCAGTGGCTCACTCCTGTAGTTCCAGCACTTTCGGAGGCCAAGGCGGGTGGATGTCAGGAGTTTGAGACCAGCCTGGCAAACATGGTGAAACCCCGTCTCTACTAAAGAAACAAAGTTAGCCAGGCGTGGTGGCAGGTGCCTGTAATCCCAGCTACTTGGGAGGCTGAGGCAGGAGAATTGCTTGAACCTGGGAGGCAGAGGTTGCAGTGAGCCGAGATCGTGCTCCTGGGCAACAGGGCGAGATTCTGTCAAAAAAAAAAGAAAGAAAGAAAGAAAGAAAGAAAGAAAGAAAAAGAAAGGAAGGAAGGAAGGAAAGAAAGAAAAAGAAAAAGAAAGAAAGAAAAAGAGAGAGGACAGTGTGGAGAAGCAACAAAAAGTCAGAATGGGAATGCTGAGACTTTGTTCTATGATATAATTTTTTGTTGTTTTTGAGACAGAGTCTCATTCTGTTGCCCAGGCTGGAGTGCACTGGCATGATCTTAGCTCACTGCAACCTCCACCTACTGGGTTCAAGTGATTCTCCTGCCTCAGCCTGCCAAGGAGCTGGGATTAGAGGCAACTGCCACCACGCCTGGCTAATTTTTGTATTTTTAATAGAGACGGAGTGTCTCCATGTTGGCAGGCAGGTCTCAAACTCCTGACCTCAAGTGATCCACCCACCTTGGCCTCCCAAAGTGCTGGGATTACAGGTGTGAGCCACTTCACCTGGCCAGAAGCTCATGTTTTATGTTATTTTGTCAGTAAACTACCATACATATTCCATCTTCCAGAAATTCATTGAAAACTCTGGTTAACTGATCAGCCACTTCCCATTTTACTTACTGCTATGGGGTTATTTCCTTCGTATTTCTTTACTATCGTTTCAATGATGTTGATGAATAGAGGAGCATTAAGTAAGTATACTCAGGTTATTAGCTTCCTTTATTCATTTCACAAATATTTATTGAGTTCATATCAGGTCAATATTAACATGAGATTGGCTTGGTGCGTTTGCAGATTTTCTCACTCTAGAAGGCCATTTTTCTTCAGTAAGACATGAAGGACCCTAAAGCCTACCCCACAACCACAGCTCCACTGACAGAAAACTAGATGGAGCTGATTGACTGTATGCCAAGCCAGCAGCTAGACTCCCTCTCCCTTCCACTCTTAGGCTTTTTAAACTTTCTCTCACCTTGCTTGCCCTTCCTTTCCAGTCTGGCTCCCTTAAGAGTATGGAATAAATTCTTAAGAGTATGGAATAAATGACAAGACATTAGAGAATTATTAGGTCACATTTGAAGGAAAAAAAAGAACCTAGAGAGTTATTCTAACAAGAAAGCTGTTTTTGGCCAACAGCATTTTCCCATTTTAAGTATAGGAGTCGAATGTGGAATCTTTATGGAGTAACAAGGAAGATAAATCAACCAAGGTCTGGAACAAAGGTTTGGCGGGGAGCTCCAAAGAATCCTCCCTGCAATAAATGGGAGCTATTCTTTCAAACTGTGGATGACCTGGAAATGGAAGAGCCTATGTAGAATCACAGCCCAGTTGAATCTACTGGAATATCCAGAGAAACTCAAGACTTGAATTTGGTTTACTATTGTCCAGGACTTATAACAGCCCCAGACATGAGTGCTAACTCTTTCTGGAGGAGAGTATCTTCAAAACATTTCAATTTCAATCACAATGCCCAGCAAACAGATAATCAAGCCTCCCACCCCCAAATTAGTCTCCATGAGCAAAAGGCAGGCCCTCAGAGACTTTAGATGTAGGGATTACCAAATGCAGAGTCTAAGAACACTATGCTGACCGTTTAAAGAAATAAAAGACAAGACTGAAGATATCTGCAGAAAATAGATTATGAAATGATACCTGAGGGTAAGTGTGAAGGATGGATTAGTCTTTCAATCTTGAGAATGTAGCAGGAGAGGAGGTGTACCCCTCATGGGCTTGGAAAATGATATTATAATTAATAAAAAGAACTGACAGAATCTGAATATTTACTGTATACCAACTGTTTAGTCTGCTAAACCTGCCATAACAAAATATCACAGTGGCTTAATGTAAGAGTTAGGAAAACAAATTGTTTTTCCTATTTTTACACACTCAACACAACATAGAAAACTGATACCATATGTAGGAGGATTTTCCCTCACACACAAAGGACTTCCTCAGTGGACACCAATTAGGCATCCTAAAATCCAATTAATTCAA
Source organism: Pan paniscus (assembly GCF_029289425.2). Lineage (NCBI taxonomy): Eukaryota > Metazoa > Chordata > Mammalia > Primates > Hominidae > Pan > Pan paniscus. The sequence goes on from NC_073254.2 coordinate 78,483,049, forward strand.
TTCAAACACTATCTACTTGAGTTAGAGTTAGACCCCACAGTTTTGTTTTTTGTTTTTTTTTTTTTTTGAGACAATCTCTCTCTGTTACTCAGGCTGGAGGGCAGGGGTCGACCTTGGCTCACTGGAACCTCCGCCTCCCAGGTTCAAGCAATTCTCATGCCTCAGCCTCATGAGTAGCTGGGACCACAGGCATGCACCACCAGCTGGGACCACAGGCATGCACCACCATGCCCAGCTAATTTTTTTAGATCCCACAGATTAAGAGCTCAGTCCCACGAGACTGGCTTCACTTGAGGCATCAATTGCAAGTCCCAGGTTGTGACTTGTACTTCTGACCAACCAACTATAAACTGGGATTCCCATGACCAACTCCTCTTGTTCAATAATTTGCTACGACACTCAAAGAATTCAGGGAAACACTTTATGTTTACTCATTATAAGGATATCACAAAGAATACAGGTGAACAGCCAGATAGAAGAGATGCACATGGAGGGAGAGGTATGGGGGGGCTTTCATACCCTCTCCAGGCACACCATCTTCCAAGCACCTCCACATGTTCAGCAACCTAGAAGCTGTCTGAATCCTGTCTTTTTAGGTTTTTATGGAGGATTCATTACATAGGTATGACTGAATACAACACTGGCTATTGGTGATCAACTCAACCTTCAGCCCCTCTCTCCTCCCCAGAAGTTGGGAATGACACTGAAAGTTTCAATCTTCTGGTCATACGATTGCTTCCCTTGGGAACAAGCTCCTATCCTGAGGCTACTCAGGAGCCCACCAAAAGTCACCTCATTAGAACAAAAGATCCTCCTATAACCCAGGAAATATCAAGAGATTTAGGAGGTCTGTGTCAGGAATCAGGATCAAAGACCAAATGCCAAAAGTGAAGATTCTCCTAGCACCCCTATCTACAAGGGTTTTAGTGGCTTAAAGTCAGGAACTGGGGCATATATATATATACACACATATATATATACACATATATATACACACACATATATATACACATATATATACATATATACACATATATACATATATACACATATATAAATACACGTATATATAAATACACATATATACACATATATGTATACACGTATATATATATACACACATGTATATACGTGTGTGTATATATATATACCCAATGTAACTGTATTTGGAGATAGGGCTTTTTGGAATTTTTTTTTGATGTTCTCATACAAACTATTCAAGCAAGATGGAATATCTGCTATTACATATATAAAAGGCTACTGGAACAAAATAAAGACTTTTTACCATACTTGGCAGATGATAATGCTAGCCTGGCAGGACTTACTAACAATGAGTGATTACCTGCAAAAGATGTTAATTGGCTGCTTAAGGAGAAACCAAATTGATGTGTCCTGAGAGGGCAAGAATTTCTCATATGGAACCTAGCATTAAGATCCTCCTGTTATTTAAATTCAAGGGAGATTTTGGAAATCATAAGCACGTAATGAAAACTGAGAAGGAGATTAAAATATTGGAAGTGATTTTTTTTTTCTTAAAACCAAATCTGTGTTCCTCTGCCACATTTTTAGATCCAAAGCTTAAAACATTAAATGTGTTTGTATAAATTACATATATATATAATTATTTCACACTTAAGCAACAAAAATTTCTTTTCTCACAGTTCTGGAGGTTAGAAGTCTGAGATCAAGGTGTTGGCAGGGTTGGTTCCTTATGAGGCCTCTCTCCTTGGCTTGCAGATGGCTGTCTCCAATACCAGTCATATGAGGCCGTCCTTATGACCTCATTTAACTTTAGTTAGCTCCTAAAAGGCCCTATCTCCAAATACAGTTACATTGGGAGTTAGGGCTTCAACATATAAATTTTAGGGGCACACAATTCAGTCCATAACACCAAGTGATGTTCTAAGAGCTTTACAGTAATTATTTAATCTTCACAACAATCCTAGGAAATAGGTGCTCTTGTCATTTCCATTTGTTTAGACGAAAAAACTAACCCACCAAGAGGCTAAGCAATTTGCCTTACATTATACAGTATGTCATTGGAATAACTGGTAAAGCCAATATTGGATAGGAGGAATATGTGCTCTTAACCATTACAATATACTGAGAAGTAGAAGGTTTTGGGAGCTTGTGTTCAAAAGGGCGCAATTGTCCTGGACTCAGATGAATCTAATGTTTCAGAACTTCTTTTGGCTTAGAGGGTGGTGGTGCACATAAAGCACCTCAGATGTGAAGGAAGACCCTGGCCCAGCACCACTTTTCCTAAAAGGGCTCACTCAGGCACGAGCCCTACATCCTACCTCATGGTGCCAAGCAGAGGCAATCCACTACTTCCCCTATCACCCGGCGAGTTAGAGACCAGCCCATACTCAAGTTTTGAAACATGGCTCCCTAATATCCAAGGAGTCACCTAATAAGATGTCCTCTACTTTCTGTGGTCTAAGATGCTACTTATCAGTCTTTCTAATTATTGCAGTAGCCAGATCATTTTCTCGTCTACTCCATTTTTATCTGTTAGCTTCCAGGCCAGCTGCTGTTCTGCGCTAATTTCCCCTCTTGGCTTTTGTCAGAGATTCATTCATTCATTCAATACATATTTATTGAACCACTACTATGTACTTGACACTGTTTGAGGAGCTAGGTGTATATCAGTGAATAAAACAGTCAAAAATCCCTGCCTTCAAATAACTTGCATTCTAGTGCCTTTTACTGAGAATTCTCCCATTGCTATTTGATTGGGCCAGAGGTCAGACTAGTGCATAGTAATTGGGATCAGGAGACCAAGTGAAAGTCCAGTTGCAAATATTTGATATAAATTATGTATAAAAATATTTAGAAAAAATATTTAGAAGGATACGCATTACATGGAGTAAAATTGGTAGTGAGGGCAGGTATGCGGGGACTTCTACTTTTATAACTTCTTTAAGGTTTGTTTTTAAATCAATAAACATGTGTTACTTTTTTTTGAGACACGGTCTCCCTCTGTTGCTCAGGCTGGAGCATAGCGGTGTGATCATAGCTCACTGCAGCATCAATTCCTGGGCTCAAATGATCCTCCCACCTTGTTTTTCCAAAATACTGGGATTACAGGCATGAGCCACTGCATCTAGAAAAGAGCCTCTCTTATATCGAGACAAGAAAGAAAAAGAAAAGAGCAGATACAGATTATGTTTAGATACAGATTGAAGCAAATCTGATCAAATGAAGAAAAAGCTTCGATCAAAGTTCTGAGGAAAAAGCATAGAGTGAGGAGGCGAGGCAGAAAGACCTGAGTTCAAATTATAACTTCATGACTCCTGGCTAAAACCTGCGTCCAGTTACTTAAACTTTCTTATCTCCAAATGAGATTAACAATCTTGTAGGATTGTCGAGGCACTTAAATGTAATAATGTGTGTACAGTGTTCAGCAATCATTCTCAACAAACGTGGCTTGTTTTCTCTGTTAGCCCTTTCCCTGGCCTCCTGGACAGAAGTTTGTAAGAGTCTAATTCAAGAGCAGTTATTTAACAGCTCAGCATAGTCAGTCTCGCTGTTGCTTTGGCTCTGACCTTGGCACCTAAAAGCCCCAGTGCATGAGTCCACATCATAAATTTACATTTCCAGGTTACTGGTACAATATCCTATAAACCATTCTCCTCTCTGGGACCAGGTTCCTACCCAAGCACCTGCCCTTCCAGGGCTAAGTTTCTTACTTGGAACCTCATTCACTCCTGTGGCTAGATTACCTATCATTTCCCTATGATGACACTTTCAGATATCTACTGCTGAAATTCTAAAATTCTGCCCATAGAGCTATGACCCAATTCAACAAAAGAATTTGTGGCCATACTCCCAAGTCCAGAGGCCAAGCCTTCATCTAATTGTGTGGGTCTATGTTTCTTGCATACTGAACTTGCAAACACTTCAGAATGTAACTGAGATTACTGATGCTCCTGGCATCAGATTTTGGTGGCCACTCTAACCACACTGATTAAGAAAATACATATTTTGTAGTGAGAAGAGGTATTGTTAACTGTTTGCTCTATTGTAGATCCAACTCACTTCCAGTGAGACTCCTTGAGACAGTGTAAATCCTACAAATGATACTGTCCTTTCCTTTGTAGTCCAGACTTTGCCTTGGTTATGAGCTCAAATCTTCAATACCACTTTGGTTTTGGCTTTTCTTTGGATGGCTAAATAGCTGAGTACCTTTTTCAGCGTTATTCTATACATCCCTGAACTTGAACAGTGATTCTGTGAACACATAGGTTACTATCCTAAACAATAAGCCTGACAACCTAGTATATACACTAAACATGTCACTTGAATGTATTGATATCTGAATATACACTTTAAAATATAAATAAGTATCCTAAAAATCAAAGTCCTCAAGGGCTTTAAATTTGGAAACTTTATCAATTACTTAAAGTACAAATATATATATTTATATTATTACAAGAGTAAATGATGCAGTGATTAATGATGATTATAAAAGCTGTTAATTTAATGCACCAAGACAATTTCTAAGGATTTTCAAATATTAAATACAAAAGGTTATAGAGTTATGATTCATATCAATGTTACAAGAAAATGTTGGCTAGACAACTTTAAGAATAGTGTATCAATTTCGAGTCAAGAGATGTTTGCAAAAATTTCAAAAATAGTATCAGACAGAATAATAGAGATTAGATTTTATCATCATCATAGTTATAATCTTTGCAGAACTTTTAAAAATTAGAATTCATAGCATCAAAATAATCTTTAAGAATTGTATTTTAAATTTTGTTATTTAACTTCATTTGTATTATGAAGTTTTTGAAGAAAAAAATTCCTTTTGAGAATCTTTCACTTATGTGAGGAAGAATTAAAAGTAGAATATTAATTTGATCGACTCAGATTTTGGAATTGTTTTTTCATGTTCTCATACAAACTATTCAAGCAAGATGGAATATCTGCTATTACATATGCTATTACATATTTTTGCGGGAACAAAATGAAGACTTTTTACCATACTTGGTAGATTACAATGCTAGCCTGGCAGGACTTACTAACAATGAATGATTACCTGCAAAAGATGTTAGTTGGCTGCTTAAGAAGAAACCAAATTGGGCCGGGGACGGTGGCTCACGCCTGTAATCCCAGCACTTTGGGGGGCCGAGGCGGGCGGATCACGAGGTCAGGAGATCGAGACCATCCTGGCTAACACGGTGAAACTCCGTGTCTACTAAAAATACAAAAAATTAGCCGGGCGCGGTGGCGGGCGCCTGTAGTCCCAACTACTCGGGAGGCTGAGGCAGGAGAATGGCGTGAACTGGGGAGGCGGAGCATGCAATGAGCCGAGATTGCGCCACTGCACTCCAGCCTAGGCAACAGAGCCAGACTCCGTCTCAAAAAAAAAAAAAAAAAAGAAACCAAATTGACGTGTCCTGAGAGGGCAAGCATTTCTCACATGCTGGCATTAAGATCCTCCTGTCATTTAAATTCCAGGGAGATTTTGGAAATTATAAGCACATAATGAAAACTGAGTAGGAGGTTAAAATATTGGAAGTGATTTTTTTTTCTTAAAACCAAATTTGTGTTCCTCTGCCACATTTTTAGATCCAAAGCTTAAAACATTAAATGTGTTTGTATAAAAGAAGTAGTTCATGAAAAAATATTAAATGTGGGCCGGGCCCGGTGGCTCACACCTGTAATCCCAGCACTTTGCGATGCCGAGGCAGGCGGATCACAAGGTGAAGAGATTGAGACCATCCTGGCCAACATGGTGAAACCTCGCTCTACTAAAAATACAAAAATTAGCTGGGCGTGGTGACCACTCCTGTAGTCCCAGCTACTCAGGAGGCTGAGGCAGGAGAATCCCTTGAACCCAGGAGGTGGAGGTTGCAGTGAGCCAAGATTGCACCACTGAACTCCAGCCTGGCGATAGAGCGAGACTCCATCTCAAATAAATAAATAAATAAATAAGCACATGTGAAAGCAACGATTTTCTAATTTTACTTTTTATTGTGAAATTTTAAAAACATACATAAAAGCAGAGTGAGAACAGTATTATAAGCCCTCTTGTACCCATCTCCTAGTATTTATAATTATTAGCATTTTGTCATTCTTCTTTCTTCTAGCCTCCATCCATTAATTTTAATCTTAATTATTTTTTCTGGAGTTTTTAAAATAAAATTCTAGATAACAGACAGTTTCACCTATATGAGTGTCCACAAGAATTTCTAAAAAACAAGGGATTTTTAGAAAACATAGCTCAATACAGTTATCACACTAAACAAAAATTTCTAAAGGCCTTAAATATTTAGTCTGTTCAATTTTCTCCAATTGCCTTAAAATGTCTTTATGTTTCAGTTATTAGTTTGTTCAGTTGCTTACTAGTCTGTTCAAACCAGAATCCAAAGAAAATCCACATACTGTATTTGTTTCATGTGTTTTTTAAGTCTCTTTTAATCAATAATATTTCACCTTCCCTTTCTAGTTTTTTTTTTAATGTCATTAATCTATTGAAGAAACTGGGTCATTTGACTTTCAGAAATTTCCACCTTCTGAATTTCCCTGATGGCATATGCATAGCGAAGGGCACAACAATCTTAAGACCTTTTCTGAAAATAATCAGAAACATCTTCTTGAAGCAGTACACAAAACTTTGTATCATAAGCTTTTCTTTAAATATGTATCAAAAGTATTGGCTGGGCATGGTGGCTCATGCACGTAATCCATGTAATTGCAGCACTTTAGGAGGCTGAGGCGGGCGGGCGAGTCACCTGAGGTTAAGAGTTCAAGACCAGCCTGGCCAACATGGCGAAACCAAGTCTCTACTAATAATACAAAAATTAGCCCAGCGTGCATGGTGGCATGCGCCTGTAATCCCAGCTATCCGGAGGTGGAGGTTGCAGTGAGCCAAGATCGTGCCACTGCACTCCAGCCTGGGGGACAGAGTCAAACTATGTCTATAAATAAATAAATAAATAAAGTATAATCAGGAAGGACTATCTTGTCTGGCCTCACATGCATGATTGTGTCAGCTTCCAGAGATCACCTGAAGCAATTTCCTGGGTATAAGATTTCTGCTACATCCTCCTCTCAACCTCTACACGTTGCCATGCTCCACAGATCCATCTCAGCTCCTTTTATCCTTCTGTCTACATTTACTCCTAAGGTAATCTAATCTAGTCCTGTGGCTTTAAGTATCATCTAGTGTATGCTGACTGCTTGAAAAATTCATAACTTCAGCTCTACCATCACTCCTGAATTCTAAGCTTTTATATCCAACTATTCATTTTAAAGTCTCACTTGGATATCTCACAGATATTTCCAACATAAAATTTGTGAAATGCCTACCACAGAATCATTGTACCCCTGCACCCTAATCTGCTCCCACACCAATCTTCTCCAAATCCAGCAAATAATACCATCTTTCATCCTGTTACTTAGATGCCAAATCTTGAACTTCTTAACTTCTTTCTCCTTAGTCCCGCATCTAATCCATTAGTATACCTTGCCAGTTCTACTTATAAAAGATAGTCTGGCTGTGTTTAAATCTCCTTCAATCCTATTATTACCACACTGGTCCATGCAACACTATTTTTCTCAGCCTCTTGGATTTCTGCAATGGAATATCTGTTATTTTCGCTTTTATAGGCATTCAACCATAATTGTTCACTCTTGTTTGGCTGAAATTCATTTTCCTTAAAGTAGTTTGAGCAATGTGTAAGACAAATCAAAGAATAGAAAACAAAGATGTAGTAGAGTGGATTAACAAAGCTGAAAATGATTTAAAATGATAACAAAATAGACAAACCTTTGGTAAAATTATTCAAACAAAATTGTAGAAAGCAGAACCTTAGAAAAATGAGGAAAAAAATGTTGATAAAGCTATAAATAAATACAAAGGACCTGAAAAAGTAAGAGAATAATAAAAATAAAAAGTTTGTGCTACTAAATAGGAAAATGTAGACATTATGAACAATTTCCTAGGAAACTATAACAACTAATTAGACTCAAGGAAAACAGAAAATATGAGTAGGTTTATTGAAAATCATACAATGGGATACTACTTCACACCTAATGAGATAAAAATAATCAAAGAGTCAGATAATCACAAGTGTTGGAGAGGAAGTGGAGAAATTAGAACCTGTATACATTACTGTTTAGGAATGTAAAATGGTACAGCTGCTTTGAAAGACAGTTTGGCAATTCTTAAAACTGTTAAACATAGGCCAGGCATGGTTGCTCACGCCTATATTCCCAGCACTTTGGGAGGCTGAGGCAGGTGGATTGCTTGATGCCAGGAGTTCCAGGTGGCCAGACCAGCGAGGCCAACATGGTGAGACCCCATCTCTACTAAAAATACAAAAATTATCCAGGCATGTTGGTGCACACCTGTAATCCCAGCTACTTGGGGGGGCTGAGGCACGAGAATTACTTGAACCCAGGAGGCGGAGTTTGCAGTAAACTGAGATTGTGCCACTACACTCCAGCTTAGGTGACAGAGCAAGACTCTGTCTCAAAAAAAAAAAAAAAATTGCTAGACATAAAGCTGTCATAAGACCCAGAAATTTCATTTCTAAGTATAACCACAAGAGAAGTGAAAGTGTATGTCCACACAGAAGCTTGTATATGTTTATGTCGCATTATTCATAAAGGCCAAAAAGTAGGAACAACCCAAATGTCCATCAATGTCAGTGGATCAAAATTGTGGTATACCCATACAATAAAATATTATTGGTAATAAAAAGAAGTGCAGTACTGATGCTCGCTATAACATGAACAAACCTTGAACACATTAAAGCTAAGTAAAAGAAGTCAGTCACAAGAGACCACGTTATATGATTCCATTTGTAAGAAGTGTCCAGAATAGACAAATCCAGAGACAATTAATGACATATTAGTGGTTGCCTAGGGCTGGTGAGGGAATAAAGCATGGGTGGTAACGACCAAAAGGTATGGAATATTTTTGGCACTATGAAAATGATCTAAAATTGACTGTGGTGATGGTTGTACAATTCTGTGCTAAATGCACTAAATATACTAAAAAAGTACTAAAAAATCATTGAGTGGTACACTTTAAATGGGCAAATTATATGGTATGTGAATTATATCTTAATAACAACTGTTACCAAAAAAATCGGACGTCACTTTTTGCTTTTAATACTCCCACAGCTTCTCATTTTATTTACAGTAGATTCTAAACATCTTGCCTTGTTCTTGCTAATCTCTCATCTTTCTGTCTTGCCCCCTATACTCCAGTCAGACTAGCCTTCTTTCTGCTTCTAGAACCTCCCAAATGTGTTACTACTATAGTATCTTGGAATTAGCCTTTTCTTCTTCTAGAATGTTCTTGTCATATGACTTCCCTGGTTGTCTGCTATCACACAATTTCACCTTTTCAACTCCCAGCACCTCCTCTAGTTTGAGGAAATCCTCATTTCTGGCCCTCCCTTCCAATCTTTCCAATATGTCTTCTGAATTCCAATTTGTGATCAACCAAGTTTTCCACATATTTGTATTGGCGGGACTTCCTGAAAAAAATGTCCTTGTAGAGCCTGGACCCTCCAAGCAAATTTTACATTTTCTTGAGGCTTTCTCTCTCTGTAGACATTAAGTTGTACACAAGATTTTACAACTTTTTTCTTCTGTTATAGTTGCAATTTAAACACAAATTACAAACAAGTTATTGGCTTTTAGTGAAATAATCTGAAAGGCTTATGAGTGGGCACCTAGCTCAGGAATGCTAGCATGGTCCCTTTTGAGAAAAGGCATGGTTCTATTTAGCCCCATAAGAAGCAGGTCCCCTAACCCTCATTCCAAAGGCAGCCTTGCCTAATGGACATGCATTCTGCTCTTGCTCCAATTTACTGTGCTTGCAGTTCAAGTTGCTTCTCCACCTTTGGACTGGTTGATGCAGCATCTTGGGAAACCACAAACTTCAGGGGACACTTAACCTCTAGTCTTCTGCCTAGAGTAGGGAGAGCTATAACATTTGCTGTGTTTTTAAACTAAAGACCCTTCCTTTTGCTTCTCTACTTTCTGGGCCTAGGAGCATGCAACATAAACTTGCTTTCAATCGTATCTTGTGATTCTGATTCTGAATGTGCTCAGAGTACAAATGATTGCTCTAGCAACTGGGAAACCAGTCTTTAGTCAGAAAAAAGTTGTATTTCACTATCCCATATCAGGTGCCCTTCACCTCTTTGTTGTAACTGAAGTCTGGTAGATTCATTTTGAGGTAATTTTTGTACGTGGTTTGAGGTGGGGGTCCCACTCCATTCTTTTGTAGGTGGCTGATCAGTGGTTCCCAGGACCATGTGTTGAAAAGACTATTCTTTCCCCATGGTATTCTTGGCACTCTTGTCAAAAGTCTTTTGAAAATAGACACATGGTTTTATTTCTAAACTTTCAATTCTATTCCATTGATGTATATGTCTATCTTTATGCCAGTACCACACTGTCTTGATTACTGTTACTTCATTATAAGTGTTGAAATCAGGAAGTGTGTGTCCTCCACCTTTCCACTTCTTTTTCAATATTGTTTTGGCTATTCTGGGTTGTTTCTTTATATGTATAGCTTTTCTTTTTGTGTACATATAAAAAACACACATTTTTTTCCTGTTATGCTGCTTAAATGTTTTATATTTTTGTTGGAATTTATTTTCCCTACTGTACTCTACTGATGATTGCTGTTTATGGGAAAGCCATTATTTTTTTCACTGATTTTTAAATAGTACCAAGGCAACTCTTTACTGCTAGCAGTTGTTTTGTTGATTCTCTGTTAGGCAGTTTTTATTATATGCAAATAATGGTCTTTTGTGTCCTTTCCTTTTTTATAGCTACTATTTCTTTTCTTGCCTTTTAGTATTGGCAAATATTGAATAATGGTGGTGATAGTGGCAGCCTTGTGTAACCCTGGTTTGAGTGGGGATGCGTCTATCTTTCCACCATTAAGTGTGATGGATACATCATTGAACTGCATCTTTAAGGGATGCAGGAACAATTCAGATAAAGTGAGAGGAGGAATTATGAGGCTTTTGGGGTCATTTGGGAGGGGGCATTCCTGTCAGAAGGAGCAGCATGAGCAAAAACTTTAGGTTGAGGGACATTGTGTGGATGTGTGTAGAAAACAGTAAGTAATTAGGTATTGTTGTATCATAAGTTAAAAAGCAGGAAACAGGGAGAGAAGAGACTGAAGAGTTGGCAAGGACCAATCCTAAAGGGCCTTGATTACATTAAGAAGTTTGGATTTTATTTTTATTTTTATTTTTCGAGATGGAGTCTCACTTTGTCACCCAGGCTGGAGTGCAGTGGTGTGATCTTGGCTCACTGCAACCGCCACCTCCTGGGTTCAAGCAATTCTCCTGTCTCAGCCTCCTGAGTAGCTGGGATTACAGGCACGCACCACCATGCTTGGCTAATTTTTGTATTTTTAGTAGAGACAAGGTTTTCCCATGTTGGCCAGGCTGGTCTCAAACTCTTGACCTCAGGTGATCTACCTGCCTCAGCCTCCCAAAGTGCTGGGATCACAGGCGTAAGCCACCGCGCCCCCCCCTGGATTTTATTCTTTATATTTTGGGGAACTATGAAAAGATTTCAAGTAGGGAGGTAATATTGTCATTGAGGGACAACATCACAGAGAGTTTCTTTGTTAAAAGAATTTTGATTATTTTCATGGCTGCAACATGTTCAATTCAGATAATGAAATCATTTGTAGTTCCTGAAACACACCAAGCTCTCTGGTACTTCTTTGACCTTGAGGCCATCCCTTTTGTCAGAAATGCCCCCATACCCACTCCAGGCCAGATAAAACACGAATATGGGTCTTTTGCATCAACTGCTGTCACACCAGGCTGAATCCTAATTATCTACTGCCACTCTTCTGAGTTCTTTGAGGGCAGGAACAATACCATTTATTTCTGAAACCTATTGGGGTGCATAACAGAATAAATGAATAAACAAATGAGCAAATGAAGTGTGTTGGCAGGGAGAGTAATGCAGAGGAGCTTAGAGAGATAAGGTCACAAAGACGGTTAATCACAGAGTTAGTTAAAAATCTGATGCCTCAGGTCTCTCTCTGCTCTTTTCCTGTGCCTTAAAGTTGCTGAAGTTTACAAAGGTGCTTTATAGCTTGTGCAGTCCTGATGCACGGAAAAGCTTTATTTTATTGTTTGACCCAGCCTTCCTAGGCACCACCCCCTCAACAGAGGTAAGCTATGGAAATTTTAACCTCCCGGTGGGGCTTGCACTTCTTTTCACCCACTGTTTACTGCTGAAAGCCTGAGTAGCTGTGGGCCATCTTTCCGGAGAAACTAGGAAAAAAAATGTGTGGAAGGCAGCAAGCCCACGATGTAAGAAAAAGTGTTGTAACTTAAGCCTCCAAGTTCAATGGTGATATCGGTAAAATGAGTTTGAGTTATTTTGTTTTTTGTCTCTGTCACTCTGATGCCCGGGCTGGAATGCAGTGGTGCCATCTGGGGTCACTGCAACCTCCACCTCCCAGGTTCAAGCCATTCTCCTGCCTCAGCCTCCAGAGTAGCTAGGATTACATGGGACTGCCACCATGCCTGGCTAATTTTTGTATTTTTAGTAGAGACGGCGTTTCACTATGTTGGCCAGGCTGGTCTCAAACTCCTGACCTCAGGTGATCCATCTGCCTTGGCCTCTCAAAGTGCTGGGATTACAGGCGTGAGCCACCGCACCCGGCTGAGTTTGAGATCTTTTGACCCCACTGTTTTGATTCTGTGTTTAAGCATACGAACATTTAAATCTATTCTAAATTAACACTAAAGTACATGTCTACAAAGTGTTTGCCAGAAAAAACTTCATTAAATAAATTTAATATTTTTATTGACTTTCTGCTCATAGTGGTTAATTCTTCCAATTTTTTTTTCCATATTTAGTTTACTGATTACTGTAGGGACCAATGTTTCAGTGATGACAAGCATTTTTCATATCAAAATTGACTTTTGTATCTACATTGTTTACTGTCTTCCATGGTCTTAATCTCTGCCAGGCTCAGTTTTCTTGGGTCAATGTTTTGCAAGATCCAAATTTTATCACTTTTCCTTCTTTGATAATTTTTTAGTTAAATACAAATACACTGTCAGTTTTAGTCATTATCAATTACTCTGTCTTGTTTTCCTACCAAATTTAATTTTCCTAAGTTAATTTGGAGTTTTCAATGTTACTGATACAATCTGATCTTCCAATAAGTCCTGTGTGCAGTTACAGCTGTTGCCAGTATTATTATGCTGGTTGTTTCTTCTACTAACCTTTCTATGAATTGGGTATAAGATAAACAGTTCGTGTTTACATCTGGAAGCAAAAAGCAAAGACCATTAGTGGACAAATGTGAATCTGGGCACTTGGCTGGTTCAAAATAACAGAATCAAAACATCATGCCTATGGCAAGCTTGTTGACTTTTTAAGGATCAGAAATCTTTGCTTTGTAAATGTGACAGTCTTATGATTCTTACATTTTCTTTTAATCTCCATTTTGTTTTATCTTAAATTTATTAAAACTTCTCTGAGAAGGTAAGTTTTCCTCAGCCCTTCTAAGGGATTTTCCAGCTAGTGGTCTCCCTCATCAAGTTCTACTCTGTTGAATTCCTTCGGGGTTGGATTTTGTTTATAACAATAATTTTACTCTTTCCGAACGCCCTTTTAAAACGTCACACTGAGATCCACCAGAAGAGTAAGAATAACATTAGGCTTGTTTTTATAATTCATCCCAGACATCCCAAGTGAGAATTTAAAAAAAAATTTCTCATTTCTATTTTCCTTTCTCAAAAACACATTACAAAAAGATTGTAAAACAAAGTCTTGAGGGATTGATTATTCAAGACAGGCGGTGAAACTCTAAGAATCCAGTGGAATCAGGACAACCCAAACTTCCTTTGTAGAAGAGCATTTGCTATTAAGAGTGCTTAAAATATCAGAAGACTAGAGAGAGGAAAGAACAGATCTTCACCACATGCCTGTGACTTATTCTTCCACCCTGCACTAATCTTACAATGTGGGCTGCGGTTGGTCTAAAGCTTAAATCAACAAGTACTGTAAAGGTTTTAGAACAGTGCAGACCACACAGTAAGGTGCTCAGCAGGTACTGGCAGAATACTGTAATAGTCCCTGTAGATAAAAGCCACAAACCCTGTCCCTAAGTAGCTCCTTTTGGTTGGAGTGACTGACAAGCAACAATTACTTCACAGTGCTTATTAAGGGCTGAGATAGGAGTTAGCTCAAGTGTCTGTGGAAGCAGACCAGTGGGTCTCAAACTTTTTTTGTCTCTGGACCTCTACACAATATTTGTTACCACAAATAATGTATTTATGAAAAGCATATTTTCCAAATTAATAAAAGGGTGATATCTAAAATTTCTGCAGATTTCCTCAATGTCTGGCTTAATAGAAGATGGCTGGATTCTCTTATCTGTTTCTGCATTGAATCAGCTGCTATATGCTGTTTGGGTTGAAGGGTGGGAAGAAAATTTGGCCTTAGACACATGCTCCTGGCAAAGGAATGGAGGCTCTTCTGAAAGGTCTTGGCGATCCCTCAGGGAAACCTGGGACCATATTCTGAAGACTGCTTACTGGATACCAAGAATGTTTCTTGGAGGTAGCAATTTGAGTCCTGAGGTAGATCAGCCATGTAGGGTGAGGGTAACGGAGGTAGTTAATGGTAAGGCTGCTGTGCCGAGCCAGCACAGATATTTGGGCAGAGGGGCTCATCTACTCCATCCTATTCTACCATTCTTGAACTCACAGTCAATTAATAAAAAGTACCTGGGGTTGGGGAGCTGCGCATCAATATTATATTAACTGTGAAGCCTTAGTGCTTACTACGGTCGAGAAAAAGCGCTCCTCTGATTCGCCCCTCCCGGCGGCCCGGAGGTGTGAGCTAGAAGCCCGCAGGCGGTGCCGCGTCCTCCGAAGACAGGGAGGGGCGCGGCAACGCCGGGAAGCGCTGCAGCCCGGGGCCCCACGGAGGCGCGGCGCTCGAGGCCCTAAAGCGCGCAGGCGCGGCAGCGACGCAGGCCGCGGCCCCCGGAACGGTAAACAGTGGGGTCACGTGACACGGCCCCTCTCCAGCTCCCGCGCCGCCGCCGCACGCCGATGGCTGCGGGGTCTCGCGCCGTCGCACGGTCCCCACGCGGCAAGCGACCTTCGGGCTCAGGGCGGCGGCGGCTGCAACGAGGATTAGGAGGGCGGCGCGGAAGCCAAGAATAGTGTCGTCAGCAGCAGCCATTTGGTCCCAGGAGGAAAAGAGGCTGTGGCAGCGACGCCGACGTCCTGCGCGTACCCCCTCTCCGCGGCACCCACCGGGCCCCCTCCTCCTCCTCTTCGGCGGCGGCAGCGTCCACCATCTTCCTCTTGCTGCCAGTGGTAGCGCTCGTCTGGCGGAGCTGGGTGAGTTGCGGCTGTGGCCGCGGCCAGGGAGACGGGCAATCCTCCCCTCCCCCATCCCCTTCCACACGCACAGCGCCTCCGCGGGCCTCTCCGCCCCTCCCGCGGCGGACTCTCCGCGCTTTTCTCCCGCGCAGCCGAGAGATCGCCTCTCGGGCCTCTTGCGCAACGTCCTCGGCCTACCTGGGCCGCGCCGCTGCCGCCTGTGGACCATTTGGACCGCGGGCTGGGGAGGGAGTCGCAGCGACGCGGTCTCCAGGCGGAGGGTCGGGACCACGGCCTCTCTCCCGACCACTGGTACCCAGCCGTGTGCCGCGAGGGCGCCCCGCCGCCGCTGAGGCGCGGGCGCGCAGGCCCGAGGCACGGCGGGCGCTGCCTGGAAGGCCCGTCTCGCAGGCCCCCGGATCCGGCCGTTGGGGCCTCTTCCTTCTCAGCGAGCCCCAGCATGGAGCTTTGGGCCTTGGTTCGGGAAACTGGGACTGGCCCTGGCTGCTAGGCTGCTCCCTGCTGCTGCTTTTTGGAGATGAGAGTTGCTGTTCCATTTATCCTCCAGTTACCGCGCGCTTTTGTGCCCGGGACTCAAACTGTGGACTCCTTTTGCTTAGTTTGAAATGAGAAGCCTAGACTCTTGCCTTCCGATAATACATGTAATTTAATGAACCACTTGTCGATACGTACGTGTTAATGGTGCTAAATAACTGATCACCTGACACGGGGGGCGGGGGCGGTGCGGAGAGTAGAAAGGAAGAGAATGTTGATATCGCGCACGGAGTCCTGTGTCCCTCCTTTCCCTCAGGATGTGTTGCCGGGTTAGGTGACCTTTTTCCATCTTTGGGCTTTTAAATGCCAATTCCTAGAGACTAGATTGGGGTGGTTATTGTGCTTTCCAGTAGTCAGCGTAGAATATGTTCATGGATTAATGTTAAGTGGCAACACTGCTTTAATATTCTAGTCCTAATCTGCATTACATGTAGAGATATTTAATTTAAAAAGAATAATCGATTATTGAGGCTTCTCTAAATACTAACTTTACTATCTTATTTTAAGCTAAATTTAAAAACCAATGCAGTAAACTCTATAGGGAGTACTTAAACAGTACGTTGTTGTATTTAGTTACTATTTTGGGGTCGAACTTGTCTTCCCTTTGACAAAATGATTGTTAAAGACCTAACAAAACTACGCCTCCATTATTCATTTTTCGATTCCTGAATGAAGTGTTTGGAACTGTGAAAATATTTGTAGAAAAAGATGTATGTTTGTGATAGAGCGACATGTTGAGTCAAAGCACCAGAAACTTTTCTATTGTAGCATACTTACGTTTTTGAATTTATAGCTCCCTTCCACAGCACAAAAAGGTGTTGTGTAAAGATTATTGTTATTTTAAATAGTAATTTTAAACTTTAGTTATCACTTAGCCGTTTTCCCCACTAATTTTTCTCTTCATTCATCTGTTTACTGGCTATATATTACCATAATGATTCTTTCCTTCATCATCATTGTCATTATCACTGTTATTATTATTTTACAATACATACTTCATTTTCTGGTGATAGTAGCAGAGTTTAGTGGCAGACTAGGAGTGATGATTCCTCTGATTGAGCCACACAATCAGTCCTGCAACGGGCTACTTTTATGTAAAAAGATTACAACTTTAGATTTTAAGCTTTTTCAGATAGCTGTACTCGGTAATTTGTCAAAATGATAAAAATGAGCCAGTGATGGGACCAAAGTTTGCCTCTTATTTACATTTTTTATAGGTTCATTTATTGAAGAATAGAAAAATATAGTTTATTTTACTGCTTTTGCATACACGTGAATTATGCATTTTCTCTTGTTGGGATAGACTTCAGATAACTTTATCATGTTGATCTTATGGTATACTTATATGTTGCATAATCAGAAAAGTCACCTCTGAGAAGTGGTCTATGTAAATGTAGGTAAAAAATTGGTTTGGTCAGATGCACATTTCAAGATAGAAAAATCGAAAGGAATTTGTCTTTAATCATTTCAAACTATGTTATTAAAATTTAAATTTTATTGAGTATTGGAATCCATTAGGAAAGTTGACAGTCTTTGACTTATGTAATGTATTACTTATAAAAGTTGGGAGGCAGCAAGTGGCAATTTGGAGTATTGCAAAATCAAGAGCTTAGATTTTTTTCATAGTATAAGGCCTACTTGGAAAAACTGGTGAATGAAAATTATACATACAATTCTGTGTTTCAGTTACTGAAATAGATGATGTTTATCTTCCTTAACATGGTGGGATGGTGTTTGCTTTTTTGATACATTTTGCCTTCTTAAGATCCATTTAAATTTCTCATAAAATCCTTTTTACATATGTTTTTTCTGGAGATAATAACTTTTCTGTTTTTTAGTGAGATAATGAGATTTTTTGGTCAACATTTAGGTTTGTGTATTACAAATACATATTTCACCACACAGTGTCAAGGAGTTCAGGATTCTTAGGGTGCTGATTTCTAACAGTTTTTATTCATCCACATTTCAAGAATTCTTTCTGACAAGTGGCTGCTGGATTTTTTCTTTTCTGGAAAAGTACATCTTGGGCTCTGTTTCTCTTATTTCTTCTTGGAGCACTCTCTCAGAATTCTGGAGTATCTTTTCAGAAGGATAGACACTTTTTCAACTATAAAAATTGCTTGGCAAACTGTTAGACATTTATGATACTGTTGCATTTTTGAGAACACAGTCAAAAAATATTCTTTAATTGTTGCCCTTTGATTACACATGGAAAGATATTGAGAGTATTGATGTGATTAAACATACATGAGACCCTGAGGCTGTTTCTATTCTCAGTAAAGATATTATAGTCTGGGAAACAAGATTCATTGACATCTGATGTTAATCAGTGTATTAGAGTTAAAGGGGAAAATATCAAGAGTTTTATGAGGAATTGCTATATGTGTGGACTTGACAATTATTGTCCTGCATAATGTGCTTAATTTAGACCATTTTTAATGGTATTTTAAAATTTTATGACTATTATACAGTGAAGAGTGGATATAGAGAAATAGTTCGGTAAAAATTTTAAGATATTTCCAGAAGTTTTAACCTGTTGGCATAATCTAACTTTATTAGACAGTTTCGAAGAGCGTGGTAGATTATACAGAAAGGCTGAACTTTAACATTTTAATTCGTTTGTAATTTGCATGAGCTGGGCACATGAAAGCATAAAGTTTTAGACTGAAAATAAATGGAAAAGTTTGTAGCTGATAAATTGCTTTTCCTCCAATGATGTTCATGTGCATTGAGGCTTACATTTTGTTTTTTTTAAATGTGTAGAGGGTGGCTAAGTGCATATTCCTGTTTTATTTTGGAAGAAGGATGAGTCACTTTTGTTTCTAGCATTTTTTAAGATTTCATTAATGATATATTAAAAGCATAAAAATTAATGTGTAGAGTGCATTATAGAGTGTAAAAGTGTAGGCTCAGGAATCACACTGAATGGGTTCAAATGTAGGAATATTGGGTATGTGACCTTGGGCAAATTATGTAATTATCTGGGTCTCAGTTTGCTCTAAAGAGAAAGGACTAATAATTGCACCTACCTTATAGGGTCGCTGTGAGGAACTAATGAGATAATGCATACGATACACAGGGCCTGGCATATAGTGTGTGCCAATTACACGTTAGCTTGGGTTGTTACTCCCTAGGCCATAGTTTTAATGATGAGCTAGGTCCACTACTTTGGTGGTTTATTCAAATTCCTAATGTTTATAATGTCAGTTATGATATAATGCCAATATAGTTGTAAACTTTGAAGTTAACTCTTTCTTGTTACTGTTGGCTACCGTAATTCTGCGTTTGCCAGTTTCAACATCTTCAGATCCTTTCCTAGGGACTTAGGTCTGCTTTGGTCTTAGTTGTCTTTGTGCAGCAGACACTTTGATATCTTCTTTTTACCAGATACATTTAGAAAAGTTATGATCCTTGCTTTCTTTAATGATGTCTTGCCAATAGATTCTAACTAATGAAACTGAACCAGAATTTGAAGTGGGGGTGTAGAGTAGATGACTAGGTTGAATTGCTTCGTAGAATGATACTTTGTAGTATTGTGTCATACCACATGGCCTAACCACTTACTAATTTTTGACTCTGTCCTCGAAGGATGGATAACCCATGATTCATCTTTAGTGTTGTTATATCATAGTAGTTAAGAACTGACCTTAGTGTAATGCAGAGTGGATCTGAGTCCTGGCTCTGTCACTTATTTATTTTGTAATATTGGGTGTAACTTTGCTAAACTTTAGCCCCTCTCTTGTAAATTGGGGATGATAGTACCTGCCTAATGGTTTGGTTGTGAGGATTAAATGGCATGATGCATTTAATTTGTTTAGCACAATGCCTTGCACACAGTAAATATCCAGTGAGTTTAACCTTACAAACACATAGGGTAGTTGTAAGCACATTGACTCTTAAATGAAATTTTCTGGGTTCAGATTTTAGCTCTGTTCTTCCTGTAGGAGATGGCTTAAACAAACAAACAAACAAATAAAACCAAACAACTTTTAGTTCCATCACCTACTATGGCAAATTATTTAAACTCTTTGATCCTAATTTCATTTTATTTCAATTTTTATATAATCAGGATAATAATATAAGGTTGTTTTGAGGATTAAATGAATTAAAAAATGTAGAGCTGAATTTCTTAAACTTGACTGTTGACATTTTTGGCTGGATAATTTTTTTTGTGTGTGTGGGGCTGTCCTAGTGCATTATAGTATGTTTACTAGATGCAAATAGTACCCTTTCTAGTTGTGATGACCAAAAATGTCTCTAGACATGGCAAATGTTCTCTGCATGGGCATACTCACCTCTGATTGAGAATTATAGATATAAAGCATGTAGAACAATGCCTGTCTTGAAGTTTGAGCACAAGAAGTTTTGTTTTATCATTACTGGTAGTAGTTTTGTTCTTCTACTGCTACTGCCTATTAGGAATTTGTTTTTAGTAAGCATGCCTGATGAAATTGCTTATTTTAAACGATGGTGTGGGGGCTGAAGGCATCAAGTGCGCTCCACTTTTAAGACCTTTGTACTTCTGGGTCTTTGTCTGGATTGCTCTTTGGCATTTATGCATTGATCACTACCTCACTTGAGATTTTGGTTCAAATGTTACGCTGTGAGGCCTTCACTTACTATCATACATAGACCAATCCCCCATCACCACCACCATCACTATTGCCTTGTATAACTTTTCTTGAGCGATATTGGTCTCCTGATATATTTTGCTCCCCTCACACCACCCCCCTACACACACACCCACAGACACAAATGTAGACTACGTGAGAGACAACTTCATCTTAGTATATAACCTCTTTGGCCTTTGATAGCTTTAGTGATTTATTTTTGGTGTGTGTGTGTGTGTGTGTGTGTTTTAGGAAATAATAGGATAGAATTCATAGGTTTACTTTGAAGTTGTTTTTAAAAAGTTGGGATAGAGAATTTTAATTTGCTGTTAAAGTGAGTTTTTGTAAAGTGTAATTTTTTTTTTTCGAGACGGAGTTTTGTTTTTGTCTTCCAGGCTGGAGTGCAATGGTGCGATCTTGGCTCACTGCAACCTCTGCCTCCCAGGTTCAAGCTATTCTCCCACCTCAGCCTCGGATTACAGGCATGCACCACCACACTCAGCTAATCTTTTTTGTTTTCAGTAGAGACGGGGTTTCGTCATATTGGTCAGGCTGGTCTCGAACTCCTAACCTCAGGTGATCTGCCCGCCTTGTCCTCCCAAAGTGCTGGGATTACAGGTGTGAGCCATGGCGCCTGGCCTAAAGTGAAATTTTTTTTTGCTGTTGACACTTTCTAAATCTCATCTTTTTGCATTCTATTAATACTTGAAACACTTGAAAAGCAATTAGGCTATTTTGTTAGTATAAACTAAACCTGGCTTCAGTATAATTCTCTGAGAATTACAGATGAAACATATTTTAAAGCAGGAAATATCTTCGGACTCAGATTAAATTTTATTTGGCAAATTAGTACTAATTATTTTTAGTTGTATTCTGAGTCTTTATAAATGGTCCATCAGGACCAAACTCAGCCATTCATGATTAAGACATGCTGTTCCCTTTGCCTAGAATATCCTCTGGACCATTAGGATCCAGCTTACACATCATCACCTGCCTAGCCTTTGTTAGCTTCCGGAGTTTTACCTTCCTCTGTGAAGCCCTTCAATACAGCACTTAGCATTTTGTTGTGATGTTTATATGTGTTGTATTTGCTTATATGTTTATGTCGTTTTGAATTGTGAGTTCTTCGACTTTCAGATGGGTTCATTTCACTAGACTTAAAATGCTTTGTAGTAGATGCTTAACACATGTATGAGTAAATGAATAATTTTGAATTATGCAGATTATTCACTTATATACTTAGCTGCATATATTCTGTTGTCTGTAAACATGAATTTACCCAGAAACAATTTCTGACTTTAACATGTATATTCCCAAATTACCAATACGGATTTAATTGGATATACACGTATCATTAGCCATTTAAAATACACCCTATATAGGCTTATTATGTTTTAATTATTTAGAATGCCAGTAGATGGGCTTCCTATGTTTTATTAAATTTAGAATGCCAAATATAGGAAAGCATTTAAGTAAAATTTTAGTGTAAGAAACAGGAATTTGTTTAAATTAGACAATTTGTTTAATTAACAAAGATACTAAATTGGCTCCTAATTTTCCCCCTTAATTAGATCTGATTATCTTTGTTAGCCACATTACTAGGTATCCCAGAATATTCTTAGGTTAGTTTTTTTAAGACTTTATTTTGTAATAATTTTATATTTATAGAAAAGTTGCAAAGGGTGTGTAGTGTTTGTATATACTCTTATCTAGTTTCCCTGATTATTAACATCTGACATAAAGCTAGTGCCTTTATCAGAACAGAGATTATTATT
Source organism: Pan paniscus (assembly GCF_029289425.2). Lineage (NCBI taxonomy): Eukaryota > Metazoa > Chordata > Mammalia > Primates > Hominidae > Pan > Pan paniscus. Next base: position 78,505,348 of record NC_073254.2, read on the forward strand.
ATTGGTGTATTACCAATGATAATGGTAAATTACAGACTTTATTCTGATTTTACCAGTTTTTTTTTGCTACTGTCCCTTTTCTGTTCCATGATCTAATCCAGGGTACCACAATGTGTTTAATAGATTACTGTATCCATTACGAGTGAGTAAATATTTCTACATTTGGCTAATTTGTTTGCCTGTTTAGCATTAGAGCTATTTTATTTTTGAGACTGATCACTTTATATCTGAAACTGATTTTTAAAAATGAATTATACCTCCAGTAAATGTTACTTTCAAGGGAGTTCTTTTGGATGGCTACATACTGTTCATTTTTGGCATTTTCTCTTTGGAATTATCTCCAGAGCCAGTTGGAACCACGTAAGAAAAATTATTCTGACTCATTTATAACAATTTTCCTTAAAACGTGTCCCATGAAACACTAGGATTGTGATTTGTCCTGTGGAAACTGTCTTCTTTGGACTCACAAATGTGATATGCTTTATTACTATGTTCTTAGAAGATTCCCATTTTCATTAGCCTACTAAACATGTCTCACACAATGGTAGCTGCTTAGTAAACATTTGATGAATAAATAAACGGTATCGTTAAAGAAACATAACTTCAGTCTATCTCCACTTGTGACTGTGGAAACCTTTTTCCTGATAATGCCTGTTTAAATCTGGGGAAGCATACTTCATAAGTCATAATAGTTTTGACTTAAAAAGGTTACTGGAAAACTTGACCCATTTTATTTACAATATGCTTTATTTAAAAAAAATCGATCTTCAAGAAATATATTACAGGCTCTGAAGCCACTTTCAGTAAAGGAGTTTTAGGATGGTTTCACTAATAGCAGTATTATTGAAAACAAAAAAAATTGCTCCTTTAGATGACTAGTTAGAATGGCCTGGTCTTCAGTATAGCTATGGGATCTTGAGCTTTGTGACCATAACTTCTGAATGTTGTGAATGTTCCCATCACTTGAAAGCTCACAGCATATAGTTGGTACAACAGGAAGACCTCATAGGAAGTTTGCAGAATTTGCTGGCCTCATGTTGCTATGGTAACAAGTGCATTTACTTTTTCAGTAGATTCAGTATACCGTTTTTTGAAGGAAGGTTAGCCATTTGTTTCTAGGGCTGAAACTGCCTTTTTTCTTTTTGATTGATCTGAGAAAAAAGATTACTAATTGGGATGCAACTCTCCGAAGAGGAGGTGGCTTTGGCTTGCTGTATTGGATTCCAGTATGTTCAGATAAATGAATTCATTGGTAGTTCTACTTAATTTTGTAAACATTTAGTGAATATTTTCATAAATTATTTTTAATTACCAGAATTTAATATACTAAAATTTTTTTGGAACCTAAAAACATATTGGGCGTAAGTATTGGTGTTGTATGATAATTGAGACTTTCTTTGGCACTGAGATGATATAGTGGTAGGGAATTCTTAAAGGAACTTGTCCTGAGTTTTCTTCAGCATTGCTAGCTACAATTTTCTGTCAGTTGAGAGAATGCATGTAAAATAAGCAGCAAATCTGTAAAGTAGTTAGCATTTTCTTTCAGTGCTTTATTAACATTTCAGTGTAAATAAATGGAAAAAAATGAGAAGAGATACTGAAACTTCTATTTAGAAGGACATTAACTTTTGTGAGAGAGGAATTTGCTTATTTTTTATAAAAAATTGAGGTATAATAAATGCATTCATTAAAAATGAACAGATTTCGTGAAACCATTATCACAACCAAGATTTAGGACATTTCCGTCACCTCTCAGGTATCCACCTGCCCTTTTGCAGTTCATCCTTTCCCTATTCGTGGCCCCAGGCAGTCACTAATTTGTTGGATTTTTTTTTTTTTTTTTTGGGCACAGGTTCTGGCTCTTTTGCCAGGCTGGAGTGCAGTGGGTTGATTTCGCTGCAACCTCCACTTCCCGGGCTCAAGTGATCCTCCCAACTCAGCCGCCCGAGTAACTGGGTCTACAGGCACACGTCACCACACCTGGCTAATTTTTGTATTTTTTTTTGTGGAGACGGGGTTTCGCCTTGTTGCCTAGGCTGGTCTCCAACTCCTGGGCTCTAGTGATCTGCCCACTTCCCGAAGTGCTAGGAATACAGGCATGAGCCGCTGGGCCTGGCAGGAAAATTGTTTTTAAAGAGCCCTTAATGAGTCAGATCATCCCAGCCCTTAGCTCAGTGTGAAAGGGTAACACTTATTAATGGGTATGGGCTGTGGAGCTTGAAACCCAGGCTAGAATTTTGGCTCTGTTTTGTGACTTTGGGGAAGACATTTAAATTATTCAAGTGCATTTTTTAAAATAATGCGAGGATGATAATAGACCCTGTTTATTATTGGGGCTTAAATTATATAAATGTTGGTTAAATGTTTTGTACAGTATGACATATATAACTAGTGAATGTTAGCGTGTATCTGAAATTCTTCTCTCATTTTTATAGGGGGAGAGAATTCAAGACTAGTTTGAGGAAATTTTGTTAAATTTGGAGCTAATCTCAAAAATCTTGGAATTAAGGAGCCCAGGATGTTATAGGTTAATCACTGGGACTTTTTGTTAAATTAATATTAACTTTTTTCGGTTGACTTTCCACCCCCTAAAATATGTTGATTCAGTTTTCTCTCAAACTGGTTTAACTTAATTGTTTTAACTTTTCATAATTGAGGCTCCTGTAGAGCTTTGAAATGACTTTGCTGAGCAATGTAGGTACAATTCAAATGGGAGACTAACTTGATACTTGTATAGACCACACGTAACTAAAATAAATCTAAATACATGACATAGATTGTTTTTGTGTCATTTATCTTGTTTTTATCCTAAAAGGGGGCCTTGAAAAAAGGTGTGTTTGTGCACATCTTTGTGTGTGTGTGTAGTCTTTTAAGTTTTGATTTGTTGGGTTAATAGTTTCTTTTTCATTTTCCACCTCTTCCCCCACAATAAAAGCCCTTTGTCTATATATATTACCTTTCTTTAAATAATTTTAATACTTTGTAAATAAAACAAGCCTACTTTATGGTTTTAATAGGTATGGGATAAAAATTTAAAATATTTAATTTTAGCTCTTTTATGTGGACTTATTGTAAAAGCAGTGTCTGATGCTTAATTTGTGAAAAGGTTGTGGTTAAAAACAATTGTTTTTATGCTTTAAGCCATGTAATTCTTTCGTATGTGTCAAGTTAATGGACTATATACATAGTTTTTTTTTCCTAAAAATAATGAACTGAGTAAACATTTAGTAGGATTTCTGGTAAAGTGATATACTACATGCATGATGAAGAAACATTATTTAGTAAAGATTCGTTCTACATTTCCAAATGTATATTCTAAAAACAAGTGAGGATTTTTTTTTAAACAACAATTCAGAAATACCTTAAGTGTGTTCTTAGACTCAAAACTATTAAAATAATTTGGTATTAGGTGATTTTCAATTGATAGCTTTATTTCTTATGGTATTTTTTTTGTCTTTCTATAGGGCTGAAAGACACACAGAAGTCTTCATGGATATAGTTGATACATTTAATCATTTAATTCCTACTGAACACTTAGATGATGCCCTATTTCTAGGATCCAACCTGGAGAATGAAGTCTGTGAGGATTTTAGTGCAAGTCAAAATGTCTTAGAGGACTCGCTGAAGAACATGCTCAGCGATAAGGATCCTATGCTAGGATCTGCAAGTAACCAGTTCTGTTTGCCTGTTTTGGATAGCAATGATCCCAATTTCCAGATGCCTTGTTCAACAGGTAATTCTTACTTTTTTTTTTTTTTTTTTTTTTAGTCTGCAATTTAAAATAAAAAAATTTTCAGCAGCTTTTTCTTTTTTCTTTTTTTTCTTTTTTTTTTTAATGAGGAGGGTAGTAAATTTAGGGTTATTTCCTTTGAATTTAGAGCTTCTTTTCCAGGCATCAGAATTAAAATTTAAACTACATTTTCTTCCAAGGAGTGTGGAGTTATCCTCAAGGATATTATGGATATAGGTAGGGTGACCATATAATTTATTATCCAGTATGGGACACTTACTAGAATTACAGAGAGTACTTTAATAATTACATCATGACAACAGGTGTAAATTGGGACTCTTTAGTAAATAGGGATTGCCCGGCAAATTGAGACATGTGGTCACCTTAGGCCTGCTGGAGTCGGGGGATGGCTGAATTGACCTTTCTCACCATACCTCCCAGCCCCTGAAATATTTACATTGTTTGCTCCCATTTCACCTCCTTTGGTATTTTGTACATGTATCTTAAAACCAGAGAAAGAACTCTATACCTCTGCTGCCCTGGACAGTAAACACTAGCCACATGTCACTTGCAATGAGTCTGGTCACTTGCAATGAGTCTGGTCCTAATTGAGATGTGCTATAAAATGCACATTAGATTTTGAAGACTCAGTATGAAAAAAAGTTAAAAAATATTTCTTCAATTTTTTTATGTTGCTTATGTGCTGAGGTGATATTTTGGATATTTGTGGTTAAAATTTATGTCACTTGTTTTGGTTTTTTTGCCTTTTTAAAAGTGACTACTTGAAAATTCAAAATTACATACGTGTCTTATATTTCTGTTGGACAGAAAAGGGTCTGTAGTTGAAGTAACTGAAAGACTGAAGATAGTAATTTTCTGTAAGGCTAAACTATTCTTAATAAGAAATTACTTTGTCATGTTAATGTATAAAAAACAGTTTTTCTTTTATAAAGCAGAGAAAATATTACTGTAAACGTTGTGGCAATTACTAATAGCTATTCTGTGAGTAAAATTATAGGTAAAGGTAAAATCAGCCTCCCATGGAACAGTAAGGTTTTCCCTCACCATTCCCTAGAGTAAATAGTTCTCAGGTTTATGTGATGTTGGTTTGTTTTTCATTGACTAGACTTTTTCTCCTGTACAGTTTGTTCAGCATATTTTTCATTTTTTAAAACATTTTCTATGTATATTTTAAATTTAATATGGCAATACTTAATGTTGGGAATAGGTGGTCTGCTGTTGGCCCTTAAGTTTGTCAGGTTACTCTGCCTGAGGACCTCAACACTGGCTACTAGGAAGCTTCATTTTAACAACTTAAAACTGAGGTCTTTTGAATTGCTTGCTAATAGTGTATCTCTGAATTATTTATATTATGTTGTGTTATTACTTAGGTTTACATTGTTCTGTTGTTGTATTCTAAATGTTTTAAAGCTTTTAAAATTTTGTTTTATGTATGCATTGTTCAAGTTTTTTACTTTGGTGCTTGTGTCAGTATAGTAGCTCTAATTATCTTTATTTTTAAGCATTTTTGACAGTGTTTGGTTGTATGCTCACTGTTTCCTAGTTTAGTCCAAATTCAGGAAGAACACTTATTTAATATTAACATGGTTGTTGCTGGAACTCCAATTACCTTCAAGGGTGGTTATATTGGATGTGGAACTGACACGTGTCATCTTGTTAGACTATTTTACTTATAAAATTCCACCCCTATAGTAATACCTGTATTCCTACTTCCTGTCCTTTTTTAAAAATTGATTTCTGTTGATATGAAAAGTTTTTATTAATGTGAAAAATCTCTTCAGTTTTGTTGTACATTTCTTTTGCTAATAGAAGACTTAGAGCACCTTTATGAAGTACATAGAAATTTTTTGAGATACAATTTATTATTCGTTTGTGATTCTGTTATCTTTTAAATGAACTTTTAAATTTAGGAACTTAAATTACTTCCTAAATTTTCTGATATTAAAATTTGGTTACTAGAATTATTTATCTTTGGTTCTGTAGCAGAATGTTTGTATTGGTATATGTATAGTGTATATGTTTTTAAGATATGTAAGGAAATATGTGGGGGAAACTTAATAAGGCTTTTCTGTTTAGGATTGTTTAAATTTCATTGTGCCATCTAGCAGGGGATTTATCTTGATTTCTTCAAAGTTCTTTTCCTTTTGGGATATTTGGGTCAGTAAAAGGCCCACACATTTTCTGAAAGCAAAATGGAAAACATTTTTGAAAAAAAATTTAACTTTTTGTTAGATTTAAGAGATAATTGCAAAAAAGAAATCTTATTTATTTATTTATTTATTCATTTATTTTGGTAGAGACAGGGTCTTGTTATATTGCCCAGGCTGGTCTCTAACTCCTGGCCTCAAGCTATCCTCCGGCCTCTGTCTCACAGAGTGCTGGGATTACAGGTGTGAGCCACTGTGCTTGGCCTGGGAAATCTTATTGTAATTATTGATGAAAACCCTGTGTGGACAGGAACTTTCAGCTATTTATAAATAACTTCAGCTGTTTTTAAATAAAAACAACATAGTTCTTGCCCAGATTGTTGTTTCTGGCACTATGGGCTTTTACTAGCTGTTTTCATTGAAGCTAAGCAGGGAAATAATCCTATATGTATTCCTTAGACCAATGAAAGCTATAGACTGTGGCTATTTTGTAACCTTAGTGCTAAAATTAGCTACCAAAATAATTGCTATATCATCTTTTCTGTTATGATGAACCAGGCTGGTTTCGGACCAGTATTTTTGTTGTTGACATAGTGATTTGGATTGTATTTCAGCTGTCTCAAAAAATCATAGTTTTAGAAAATTATAAAAATAAGAAACTAAACTGAAAATTACGTTTAGTGCTCTGTTGGATACACAAAAGTTGGGATGCCAATTGTTTTATTTTGAGAGAAAGCAGCCAGCTTTCTTCTTTGAATGCTTTTGACTGTGTCAAGTATTACTTCATGTAATTGTAGTGTTTGCATATGGTTTTTAGATGTGCCCATTAATACATTTTTTTAACCTCTAGCGAGTAAGCAAAAGAGTATTTTCCCAAGTAACAGGTTTGAGATACTGAATATACTGTTTATATATACCACTTGAGGAGTGTATTCAAAATCACTGAAATGGTGTTTACTGGCATTATCAGTGTTATGAAGAAATGTTTATTTTATCTCTCATTTTACAAACAAATGTGTTCCCTTTTTACATTGACAGCTAAGCTATGATTCATAAGTGTGGAACAATCTTGTGTTTACAATCCATTTCTTAATATGGTATATTGAAAATAAATGTTCAGTGGCTGTAAGTTGATATCTTTAGTTTTTACAATATAGTTCAACATTGTTTTAAGACCAACAAAACAGACATACTGTAGAAACAAGAGTGTTTAGAGCAGCCTTTCATTCAAATAGCACTCTTATCTGCTACTGTAGGTTACTACTTGCAGCTACTGCATCCTTCAGTGAAACCAAGATGTCCTTTCAAGGCTGCATTATGGCTAGCAAAATCATCATTCACTTAATTAAAAAAAAATTCTCTAGTATGGTTTTTGGAGGTTAAGCAAATTAAAAAGTCATTGAACTCTTACAGGTATCCCAAATATTTGGGAAGAGTTGATTCATATTGTGTAATTGAGTATTTTTTCAAGTAAAGGAAAACACCTGCTTACATTACATGTTGCTTTCCTATCATAAATGACATTGATATTATATGACATCAAGCAGTGTTGTTCGATAGAATTTTTACTTGCACTGCTTTCAAGCAAAGTGTTGTAATACTTGTAATATATGTTAAGACTAGTTTTACAATTAGTAAAACTATCAGTAATAGTGTGATTTAGTCCCTTTTTTGGCATATGAATTTTAAACTTTAGTCATACCTAGTTTGAGGCTCCTTTATCACTAGACAATTCATCTATGTAATATTGGAAAAATTATATTGCACTTGTTCTGGAAAAAAGGTTTGGTGTACCAGTGTGTCACAGATTTATTTAAAAAGTTTTGGGTTTTATGGCTTTGTGTTTCTCTTGGACAGCATTTCAATCAGACAGTACATGGAACTAAACGTAGTGGCTCTCTGGTCTAGTGAAATTCAGTTTTCAGATATTTATTACTCCCTATTTGTACTTTCTTGGGGGTTGGTGGGGCTATTTGTGCATATTAATTAGATCTCTGAATCCAACTACACATATAAGTTCATTATATATCTTCACTGGAGTCTTGACTTTTTGTTTATTATTAGTATTTGATTTTTTTAAAGCTTCTGTGCTTCAATGAACCTTTTACACTAATAACTTATTTTTGAGAATCGAGTTTTAAAAAATTGTTTTTGACACATAATTGTACATATTTGTGGGGTACAGTGATATTTTTATGCATGTGTACAATATGTAATGATCAAATTAGGTTAATTTGCATATTTATCAGCTCAAATATTTGTCATTTCTTTGTGTTAGGAACATTCAAAAGTTGCCCTTCTAGCTATTTGGAAATGCACAATAAATTGTTAATTATAGTTACCCTGTAGTGTTAATGGAGTACTAGAATTTATTCCTCCTATCTAGCTGTAATTTTTTCTTTTTTTTCCTTCTTTTTGAGATGGAGTTTTTCTCTGTCATCCAGGCTGGAGTGCAGGGGGCCGATCTTGGCTCACTGCAACCTCCACCTCCCGGGTTCAAGTGATTCTCTTGCCTCAGCCTCCTGAGTAGCCAGGATTACAGGGGCCTGCTACCATGCCCAGCTAGTTTTTGTATTTTTGGTAGAGACAGGGTTTCACCATGTTGACCAGGCTGGTCTTGAACTCCTGACCTCAAGTGATCTGCCTGCCTTGGCCTCCCAAAGTGCTGGGATTACAGGTGTGTGCCACCGTGCCCTGCCTAGTTGTGATTTTGTATCTGTTAACAAACTTTTGGCTATTCCCCCTGCTCCTTCCCCTTCCCCAACTCTAGTAATCACTATTGTACTGTCTACTTGTGTGAGCTCAACTCTTTTGCTGCTATATATGAGTGAGAGCATGCGGTATTTATATTTCTGTGCCAGACTTATTTCACCTAATGTCCTAGAGCTCATCTGTGTTCCCATAATGGCAGAATTTTGTTCTTTTTTAATGGTTAGTTAGTATTCCATTGTGTATATATACCACATTTTCTTATTCATCCGCCTGTTGGTAGACACTTAGGTCGATTTCATATTATGGCTATTGTTAATAGTGCTGTAATAAACATGGGAGTGCAGAGATACTGATTTCTTTTCCTTTGGCTATTTATGCCCAGTGGTGGGATTGCTAGATCATATGGTAGTTCTGTTCTTAGTTTTTTGAGGAACTTCCATATGTTTTCCATAATGACAGTACTGATTTACATTCCCTCCAGGAGTGTGTAAGAGTTCCCCTTTCTCCATATTCTTGCCAGTGTTTATTATTTTTTATCTTTTTGATAATAGCCATTCTAAATGGGATGAGATGATATCTCATTGTAGTTTTGATTGGCATTTCCCAGATGATTAGTAATGTTGAGCATTTTCTTCGTATGCCTGTTAGTTATTTGTATGTCTATTTTGAAAGATGTCTTTTCAGCTTATTTGCCCATTTAAAAAATTGGATTGCTTTTTTGTTGTTGTTGTTGTTTGAGTTCCTTATATATTCTGGGTATTAATCCCTTGTTGGATGGCTCAGTAGCAAATATTTTCTCCCATTCTATAGGTTTCTCTTCACTCTGTTTATTGTTTCCTTTGCTGTCCAGAGCTTTTTAGTTTGATCTAATCCCAATTGTCTGCTTCTGCTTTTATTGCCTGTGCTTTTGAGGTCTCCATAAAATTTTTGCACAGACCAATGTCCTAAAGCATTTCCCCCATTTTCTTCTAGTAGTTTCTTAGTTTTGGATCTTACATTTAAGTCTTTAATCCATTTTGAGTTGATTTTTCTATATGGAGAGAGATGGGGTTTAGTTTCGTTTTTCTGCACATAGATATCCAGTTTTCCTAGCACCATTTGTTGAAGAGATTATTCCTTCCCAAATGATTGTTTTGGTGCCTTTGTTGAAAATCAGTTGGTTATAAATATGTGGATTCATTTCTGGGTTTCTTTTTCTGTTCCATTGGTGTGTATGTCTGTTCTTAGGCCAGTACCATGCTGTATTGGTTATCATAGCTTTGTAGTATATTTTGAAGTCCAGTAGTGTGATAACTCCAGCTTTATTATTATTATTATTTTTTGCTCAGGATTATGTTGGCTAGTTTTTTTTTTTTTTGTGGTTCTGTGTATTTTTTTTGTGTGTGTGGTTTTGGGGATTTTTTTTTCTATTTCTGTAAATAATGTTACTGGTATTTTGGTAGGCATTGCATTTTTTGCTCAGGATTATGTTGGCTAGTTTTTTTTTTGTGGTTCTGTGTATTTTTTTTTGTGTGGTTTTGGGGATTTTTTTTTCTATTTCTGTAAATATTGTTACTGGTATTTTGGTAGGCATTGCATTGAATCTATACACTGCTTTTGGTAGGTAATGTGGTCATTTTCACAATATTCTTCTAACCACGAACGTTGGATGTCTTTCCATTTTTTGATGTGTGTTCTCTTTAATTTCTGTTATTAGTTTTTTTTGTAGTTGTCCTTGCAGAGATCTTTAACCTCTTGCTTAAATTTATACCAAAGTGTTCTACATTTTTTGGTGAGTAGGATTGCTTTCTTGATTTTTTTCCCCACTAGTTTATTTTGGTATATAGAAATGCTGCTGACTTTTGTATGTTTATTTTGTATCCTACAAGTTTAATGAATTTGTTTATAAGTTCTAACAGTGCAGATGTACAGTTTGACTTCTTCCTTTCCAATTTGGATGTCCTTTATTTAATATTTTTTTCTTTTGCTTAATTGCTTGGGCTAGGACTGCCAGTACTGTGTCGAATGAAAATGGGCATCCTTGTCTTGTTTCAGATGTTAGAGGAAAAACTTTCAACTTTCCCCCATTTAGTATGATGTTGACTGTGGTTTGTCATGCCTTTATTGTGTTGAGATATGTTTATTTTATACCTAACTTGTTGAGAGTTTTTATTGTGAAGGGATGTTGAATTTTATCACTTACGCTTTTCCTGTGTCTATTGAGATGATCATACTGTTTTTGTTCTTCATTCTGTTGATGTGATGTATCACATTTATTGATTTCATATGTTAAACCATTCTTGCATTCCTGGGATAAATGCTACTTGATTGTGGTGAGTGATCTTTTTAATGTGCTGCTGGATTCAGTTTGCTAGGATTTTTGCATTTATATTAATCAGGGATATTGGCCTCTAATTTTCTTTTTTTGTTGTGTTTTTGTCTGGTTTTGGTATCAGGGTAATGTTAGCCACACAGAATGGGTTAGGAAGAATTCCCTCCTCTTCAATTTTCTGGAAGAATTTGAGAATTGGTATTTGTTCTTTAAATGTTTGATAGAATTCTGCAGTGAAGACTGGGTCCTGGGCTTTTCTTTGATGGGAGACTTATTATTACAGAGACAATCATGGTTGAACATGAAAAACACAAATTTAATACGTGTAGCCATGCAGATGAGATGGAAATACATTGGTTAAGACAAAGTATATACTTTTTATCAAATGTTGAACAAGATGAACTGATGAACCTTGTAAGCACATACATACCCTTTAAGAATAAACATTTCTGGAAGATTGATGATTAAGATTACATATCATTTTGAGTTTTACGTAGAGAGGTTCAGATGAACGTGGAGTATGTTTTGAAGAGAGCAAAAGATAAAAGAGAGGTAAACACTTCATAGAATTAGAGCTGTAACTTAGGGAAGAAGAGGAAATGCCAAAAGATCGAAAGAGTATGACCTAGTAGCTGCCATAGATATTTGGAAGTTTATCATATTGATAAGAGATTTGACTTCTTTATGAATAAAAGGGAAAGACCTAGGTCCCTTAGGCAGCAGTTAGGGGGAGGCAGAGTTTAAGTGGCTAAAAGGGGGAACTTGTGGTTCTCCAAAATGGAATAATAGGTTCCCTGGCTGGGCATATAGGATTTTTGCTTTTGCTGGTTATGACCCTTTGACTGAGGTGTTTCAGTGGGGATTCAGGCATCAGATAGTTATTTGTATTAGGTGACCTTTTTTTTTTTTTTTTTTTTCCGAGATGGGGCTCTCACTGTGTTGCCCAGGCTGGAGTGCAGTGGTACAATCTCAGCTCACTGCAATGTCCACTTCCCAGGCTCAAGTGATCCTCCCACCTCAGCCTGCCTAGTTGTTGGGACTACAGGTGTGTGCTGCCACGCCCTGCTAATTATTATTATTATTATTTTTGAGACAGAGTTTCACTCTTGTTGCTCAGGCTGTAGTGCAATGACACTATCTCAGCTCACTGCAACCTCCGCCTCCCGGGTTCAAGCAATTCTCCTGCCTCAGCCTCCTAAGTAGCTGGGATTATAGGCGCCCACCACCATGCCCGCCACCATGCCTGGCTAATGTTTTGTATTTTTAGTAGAGATGGGGTTTTTCCATGTTGATCAGGCTGGTCTTGAACTCCTGACTTCAGGTGATCCACCTGCGTTGGCTTCCCAAAGTGTTGAGATTACAGGTGTGAGCCACCATGCCCGGCCTGTTTTTGTGTTTTTTTGTAGAGACAGGGTTTCACCATGTTGCTTAGGCTGGTCTCAAACTCCTGAGCTCAAGCGAGCTGCCCACCTTAGCCCCCCAAAGTGCTGGGATTATAGGCATGTGCCACTGCGCCTGGCTTCAGGTGACCTTTTAAGGTCTGTTCCAAACTAAATTATCCATGAAACTGTTATTTCTTTTTATAAAAAGAAATACAAATGATTTTTTATGTTCACTTTAGTCCTAAGTTTTATTGGTAGGCTTTATGTATTTCATAGCTTCTTTAAATTATATGCAATATAGCTTAAAAGCACAGTGGTAACTACTACATTTATATAAGCAGCTTTAATTGCTCTTAGTTCAGTTTGTTTCTTGTTGTTTTATTTCTTATGCTTTTTCTGGGTTATAGACTGCTGTTCTATGTAGATATTTCTTCTTTTTCTTTTTTTGTTGCAGTGTTGGGGTTTTGCTATGTTGCCCAGGCTGGTCTTGAACTCCTGGGCTCAAGCCATTCTGCCGCCTTGTCCTCTCAAAGTTCTGGGATTACAGGCATGAACCACTGTGCCCGCCCCTGCTTTAGACATTTCTAATAGATTGTGCAGTTCTTTTCAAATATTTTTCCATAGTCATTGCTGCAGCCATCCTTAATAACAAAAGTAACAATTGAACTCAGAGTTAAAACATATACATCTTTTAATGTAAATACTAAAGTATCACTTTATAAATTCAGAAAATCCAGAGTAGGGAATTTCTGGCCCAAGGCCAGAGCTTTCCAGTTGAAGTCTTTATTTTGCATATTCTGTGGCTTTTCTGTTTTAGTTCTACTTGCTTACATTTATTTTTGCTTTCCATAGCTTGACATAATATAAAACTGAATATATCTTAGTTGTACTTTGCATTGACGATTTAATTTTTTCTTTTTAACTTAAAATGTGAAATAAAATTAATCTTGTCTTCATTACTGTATCTCTGATAGTTTTTGTTTCTTCATCTGTTGCTTAAATTTATTCCATTGTATTCCTGAAACCCTAAAAAAACCAAGACACCTTGGACCAAGACTAGTACAGTTTTTATTCTAGTACAGTTGCTGACTGTGTGTTTGTATGTGTGTTTGTATAAACTTGCATTTCTGTGCTGTTACAAGAGACTTCTTTTTCCAAGATTTTGAGCCTACTATTGGTCTATTGAATTCATTTTTCCCCTGGAGATTTGTTGCCCAGAGCCCCCTGAGTTTGTCATTTTCTAGGCATGTTATACATCTTCTGTCTCTGAGCTTTACTGCTCTCCTTGATTAGAGCTATTGTTTCCCTGTATTCGATCTTCTTTATTTTTTATCTATACCCTCTTTCTTTGTTGAAGTCCTTGGTAATTTTCTAATACTCTCATACTTGAGTAATGATTTGGTTTTACATAGAATCCAAAGTTGAATATCACTTTTCCTTCAAATTTTAACTCATTGTTTCTTAGCCATCTAGCATTTAATATTGCTGCTGTGTTGCCTGATACTTATATAAGGCTTGCTGCATTGTTAGGTTGCCTTTCCTCCAACCCAGTTTAGGATCTTCTCTTTACCTTTTGATGTTCTGAAATTGCAGTGATGTATCTGCATTAGCCTTTCATTTATTTCCCTGGGCACTTGGTGGGCCGTTTCAATTTGGAGTGTGTTCTCTTCAAGTCTGGAAACTTTTCTTGTGTTTTCTCTGCAAACTCCTGGAAGACAGATGTTGGCTGGTGCTTTTTACGTATTTCTTGCGTCTTTCCAACGTTTTGCTTTATGTCTTTCTAGATACTTATTGCCATATTTTCCACGTCTTTGAATATTTCATTTTGACAAATATTTTACTGTTGCTAAGAATTCTTTCATGTATTCTCTTTATTCCATGTTTTTAGTAGTAGTCTATTCTCAAAGGGATATACAGTAGACTCTTGAATAATGTGGGATTTAGGGTCACAGAGCCCCCATTCTTTGCATTCAGAAATTCGCATATAACTTTTATCTTCCCCCAAACTTAAGTACTAATAGCCTATGTTGACTGGAAGCCTTACTGATAGCAGAAACAGCTGATTAACACATATTTTGTACATTATATGTTATGTGTATTATCTACTGTATTCTTACAATAAAGTACACTAGAGAAATGTCATGAAGAAAATCATCAAAAAGAGAATATGTATTTAATATTCATTAAGTGGAAGTGGATTATTAAAAAAGTCTTCATCTTCATCTTCATGTTTAGTAGGTTGTGGAGGAGGAGGAAGAAGAGGGGCTAGTGGCTAGTCTTGCTGTCGCACAGGTGGCAGAGGTAGAAGAAAATCGATGTATAAGTGGAACTGCGCAGTTCAAACCCATGTTGTTCAAGGGTCAACTGAATAAGTCTCTCTTTATATATAGTCTGAATTAATTTTCCTATTTGTTTATTTTGATCTTTCTCATAGTACTGTGTGCTTTCCCCAAAGGTCAGATTATTTTTGGTTGGTTGTTAATATTTACAATGAATAGGAAATCTAGTCAAGTTTTGCTGTGGGATAAGTAGGCTTTAGATAGATAGCCTGAGGTTATTTTGGGGAACCAGGGTGAGAAGTACCTTATCATTAGATGGTAACTGTCCTATTTCCTTCAGTTCATTCAATTTAAGTTCAGGGTTAAGAAAATACTTTCTCTTACTTTGAGTTCAATGCTTGGTTGTAGGCCTTGCTGGGTATTCAAGTAGGGGAAGAGATGAGGTTGACCTCTCAGTATTAAAGTATTAAGGCTTTCAGTTAATCCTTATGTCTAGCCCAGCTCACTACTTATGCCATCTATCATTTCATTTTTAGAGATTCTAAAAGTTTGTTAGACAAGGTTGTTCACAACTTCTTAAGCTTCAGCTCCTTTGGACTCTAGGCTATGACTTTTTCATGCTCTGTTTTAGTAATCTTTTCTGTTCAGTTTTCTCTTCATCTCCTAGAATTGTATTTAAATCTTTCATTTGCTTTTGGTCTTCTTTTTATTCACTTTGTTGTTACAGGTTTTTACCTTCTGTTTCTTCTCATTTTAATGGGATTTGGGGGTGGGGAGAGAAATAAAGATGTACAAAGTCTGCCATATTGAACCAGTGACTCTTTTAATTAAGTCATAATAAATATAAAATTTCTGGCATCCAGTAATTGTTACTTAGGGATTTTGGAACCCTCTCCATTGTTACCTTGATGTTTATTTCTTTTATGGTGTGTTTGCATTACTTTCCTTGCTTTCAGATTTTTTCATCTGTTAGTAATATTAATTTTGTGTTAGTAATAAAGCTATTAACAAACTTCACTGAGTTTGCAAGTTTCTCCAGAGAAACAGAACCAATAGATTTTGTGTGTGTGTGTGTGTGTGTGTGTGTGTGTGTGTGTGTGTGTGTGTTTATAATGAGAGAGGGAGAGATTGATTGATTGATTTTAAGGAGTTGGCTTATGTGATTGTGGAGACTGGCTGGCAAGCCCAAAATCTGCAGGGTAGGCTGGCAGGCTGGCGACCTAGGGAAGAGTTGATGTTGCAGTTTGAGTCCAAAGGCATTTTGGAAGCAGAATTTCTCTTATTCAGGGGACCTCCATTTTTGTCTCTGAAGACCTTTACCTAATTGATTGTGACTGACCCATATTGTGGAGAGTAATCTTTTTTACTCAAGTCTTTTGGTTTAAATGTTAATTATTTAAAAAATACTTTCACAGCAGCATTTAGACTTGTGTTTGACCAGATATTGGGGAATCATGGCCTAGCCAAGTTGACGTATAAAGTGAACAATCTCTCACCACAAAAAAGTTGATGTGAGTTAATGCATGTTAATTAATTTGATTTAGCCATTCCACAATGTATACATATTTCAAAATATGTTGTACACCATAAACATATATTATTGTCAACTAAATAATTAAAAAATCAAATTAACCATCACAGTAAGGTCCCAAAAACTCAGAAGATGATAAATTATTCTTTGAACTGCTATTTTATATATGTTGTCATGAAACTAGTGTTAATCTTAGGATTTTTGAGAAAGTGGTTTCAAGATGAGTATTGTAGGCAGATGCAGCTTAAAAAGAAAGCACCCAGCTCTTTTCTCTTAAGGGATTTTATATATAAAGGAAGTGGAAAAAATAGTTAAAATGTGTGGAAGTTAATGTACCAAATACTGTGCAAAACTACTTTGCTAGCTCTATCTTACTAAATCTTCACGAAAACCTTAAGAGCTGTAGATAATACAGGTTGAGTATCCCTTACCTGAAATGCTTAGGACCAGAAGTGTTTCAGATTTTGGATTTTATTTTTTCATATTTGCATTATACTTACTCATTCAGCAAGCCTGCCTAATCTGAAAATCCCAACTCCAAAATGCTCCAATGAGCATATCCTTTTGAATGTCATTTTGGTGTTCAAAAAGTTTTGTATTTTGTATTTTGATTTTTGGGTGATACTCAACCTGTACTATTAATCTCATTTTATAGCCCAGTAAACTGAAGTTTTGAGAATGGTTAATTTCCTGAGGTTATTAATATGTAAGTCATGGTACATAGATTGCAATCATTCTAAATTTTTTTGCCTTCAAGTACGTAAGTTCTGTTAAGATCAGTGCTCTAAATCGGTTCTCAGATTTCGTTTAGCTTTGTAGTCAGCAAGATTAGGATGTTATCTTGTTTTTGTGTGTGTGTGTTTCTTTTTAGTTTTGTTCTTGAAAGAACAAAGAAGATAGTTCTTTTTCCTGTTTAAAGAATATATGTGTGTTTGTAGGAAAGATGTATGAGTGCCCAAAATGGCGCTTAGTTATTAAAGACCAAGCAATTTAGAGAGAAAAATAGTCATTGGCCAGTGATTTTGTTAATCTTGAATACCAGAGACGTGCTCTAAAGATGTGCCTTTGATAAATGCCAACAGGTAGACGTGTACTGCAAGCTACTTGAACCCTTCTTTATCAGATAAAGTTGATTCAGGATGGAATGCAACTAGATATAAGAAAAAACCTCTAACTTCATACTCATTTTACAGTTGAAGAAATTGTGGTTTAGGAATAAACATTAACTTGGATAATTTTTTTGTACAAATTAGCTGATTTTGACTTTATTCATTTATTGAATGTCTGTTATATGCTAGGTAATATGCTAGGCAGTGGACATACAATGTTGAGTAAAACAAAACTTGATCTCTTCTTAATGGAGCTTAAAGTTTAGTATAGAAATAATTTTTCTTCTTATTTTCCCACGATGTTTAATAAGTCTAGTTATTTAACATAAACTTACTGGGAGAGGTTGTCTGCCACGAGTTTTGAGTGTTCTTGAGCTTTCTTGCTCAGCATGGCAAGAATGCAAGGTCCTGACCACTCTTTTCCTGGACCATTTCTCAGGGTCATAATTGCAGCAAGCAGCATTGAAGGATGACATTACATTTGCTCTCTCACCCCTACCTCTTAACTCGACAATCAGCAGGCTTGCTTACTGCTCACTATAAAAGGCAATGCCTTTTCAACAATGTTGCTCTCCTGTATTTCAACCCACTGTGTTTGTAGGCATCTGTATAGGCATATCTGTGTTGTCCCTGTGGAACTTGAGGAGACAGGGTTATCTTGTCATCATGCTGCTTGCTGTGCCATGGGTGACAGAGTTCTTTGTCTTTACCCAGTACCCTTGTGTCTTCTGTCAGTAAACATGAATCAGTAATGGGCTAGTTCATTAGTTTGTGAGTAGGGTAAAAATCCCAGACCCTTTACAGTTCTTGCAGTTCTCAGCATTACTGTGTTTAATCCCAGGAATTATTCGTGGAGGTTTAGCCATACTTTAATTATTAAAGATATTTAAATAATTTACCTCCAGGAAGGCAGGGATTGCAGCTATGTATGTTATTCATACCGGCACTAGAATAGTAGGCATTTAGTAAATTTTGACTGGAAAAACGCACAAGGAAAAAGTGGGACCAGATAATGAGACTAGAAGTTAAGAAAATAAAATGTTTGATGCAGGTGAGGTACAACTTTGCCTCTCAGATTTATAGCAATTACTATTGAAGAGGAAACATTCCGAGGTGAAGAATACAATGTCCTGAATGTAAAAACAAATTTAGTATCTAGGAAAAGGAAAATAATTTTTGACACTAAAACTGGAAAGAAATTTCAACCAGTGTGATATAAAAAAATCTTTAACATAATTTCAGTGAACATAGGGCTTTTTCTTATATCCCTCAATATATATTCCAGTATGAGCAGTATTACAGGGGCTAACATCATGGTCTGACTGATCCAATCCCAGGTAGATTTTAAGTTATCTTTCAAACAGCCTACCTTGGATATCAGTTCTCACTAGATTTTTCAATATATTGGTAAGAAGATGAGTTATATGATACTATCTGAGAACTGTTGAGAATGTAATTAGCCTTTTGTTTTCTTTTGCCCTATACATAAGTTTTATTGATCACCAGAGCTGGGTATGAGATTGCATAAATTTAGGCTCTGATAGGAGTGTTTCTTGAATAGGAGGCTGTTCTGCTGTCCTTGTTGTAGAGCAGGGGTCCCCAGACTGTGGGCCATGGACTAGTACCAGTTTGGGGCCTGTTAGGAACCCAGCTGCACAGCAACAGGTGAGCTGCGGGCCAGTGAGCATTACCGCTTGGGTTCCACCTCCTGTCAGATCAGCGGTGGCATTAGATTTTCATAGGAGCGCGAACCCTATTGCATGTGAGGGATCTAGGTTGTGCTCTGCTTCTGAGAATCTGATGTGTGATGATCTGAGGTGGAACAGTTTTATCACAAAACCACCCCCTCATCCGTGGAAAAATTGTCTTCCATGAAACTGGTCCCGGGTGCCAAAAAGGTTGGGGGCCACTGCTGTAGAGGACAGGGCTAAAATTTTCCTCAAAAAGTTATTTTGGGGTCCTCTTTAATGCCTTAAATAGACAGGAGAAGCTCCACAGCTTCAGACACAAAGGAAGATCATTTTGGTATAATTTTTGTTTTATAGCCCACATTTAAAGTAAGAACTAGCTGAGTAAAATTCATCAATTTTATCTTCTTTAGTTCCAGTGATTTTTCTCACTGTTTTCTTCTAGTCATGACAGGATTGCAGAATCCCTTGTTGCCATTTTTACTATAGTTGCTGCCTGTTTTCTTTTGGAACTCTGTAGACCTGTGTCTTCTCCCCTTGTACTCTTTTCCCTTCCATATTTATTGCTTAGTTGGAGATCTTCTCAAAAGATTTCTGATCTGGATCTACTGGTATTGGCACTATTTTCTGCCATCTCTTCCTCCCTAAAATACTGTCTTTCCCTAATTTTGATCTTTCGTCATAGGTTTTTTTATCATGTCTTTAAGTGAATCGTGAATGACAAATTAGTTATCAAATATGTGCTTACATAACAAGAACGATAAATTGTCATGGAATGATTACATGTAAGTTTCCTGAAGTATGAGAATATCCAAAATGATGACGTTGTTTAAAGCATAATTGATGTCATTTCTATTTTCCTGCTAAAGCTAATTTTCTATAAACAGAGTCTGAGATTAGGATGAGAGCATTTTACTGGTTGACAACTCCAGTGGGTACCAATCTCAGAAGATACAGTGTGAATAGTCCCCTTAAGTTGAGTGGACAACAGCCTGGATAGTTTAAGGAAGTGAATAAAAAAATAATTTTGATATAAAGAATATCAAGGATCCTTGAGCAAATGTTTTCTTAACCTTAGTTTTGACCTCCTTTTCCTTTGTCTAATTAGCCTCATAATTACTAATTTTTTTCTGTCAGGAAGCAAAGTAAATAATAAAATCTCTAAGGTCTTTGCTATCTTTTGAGGACACTGATCAAAAAGAAATTCTGATGAAAGATAGAGAGCTGCATCTTGATTCTTACGGGATCTCAAGATGAGACTGGCTAATTTATAGTGGCCCAGAAGTGTGATTACTTGTTTCAAGGCCCTATCCTTGGTTCGCCTTCACTATCCTAGAAATAGGATAGCTTCTGTACCCGCCAGCTACAGAAGCTGAATTTCATAATTCCTTGGCAGTGGCAGATCCTTGTTTTTTTAGAGAAGTGGGAAAGCTGGCTACCTACATTTCTCCAAATCATAGACCTAGACCTCCTCAGCCTCCCTGGCTGTCCATTTCTCATTTCCTCAGCCTCCTGTCTGACCCCAGAAACACTTTCTGTACTCCAGACTTTATATTATTTTCCTAGTCTCTGTTGCCATCATGGATTTGCTTCCCATAGGTTGTAATTTACTGAGTCATCATCTTGACTCAGAATTTTTGGCCTTGGTTTTAGTTAGGATTACACTCAGCTAACAGTGATAGAAAACTCCAGATAACAGTGGTATAAAGAAAGAAATTGCAGTAGCTCAGAAGGAAGTGACTGAGAGCTAGTATGGAGTTGCACAGTGCCAGGGACCCAAGCTCCTTCTACCTTGCGCTATTATGTGTGATGACTAATTTCACCTTTATTGCATAATTTGAGATGGCCCCTTCAGCTATTAGATATTGATTCCACTCAATAAAAAAGGGGAGGGAAAGGTAATATCTCCTTCATTTAAAATTGTATCCTGAAAGTTGTATGTTCATTTCTACTCACATCCCATTGGCCACACCTTAGTAACCTCATCTATCAGTAAGGTAGATTGAAAAGTGTCATTTTTTTTTATGAGTAACCATGTACCCAGCTAAAAAATAGGAATTCCAGTAAATGAGGAAGAATGGCTGAATGGTTATTGGGCAACAGCTAGCAGTTTCAAGTACAATTTCTATAGTTCAGTCTGTGAGGAATCTGAGATCAGTACCTTTTCCTAGTTCATTGGTCATCCTGGGACCCAGGTTTGACTACTAGGCTTTTTTTCAGAGCACATCCTGCCTCACTTGTCAAAGACTTCTAGACTGTATATCTGTATTTCCTCCCTAACAAGTGGAACTTGGGAATCAGATAAAGTCCAGTTCTCTGTTCATAGAGCATGATCATTTGCTCGTATCAGAAATTTTAGAGGGAGATTGAATTCTTGTTTTACTCTGAAGGAGATGGGTGTCAAAATTGCTACTTGTGTATTGGAGATATTTCATTAAGGTAAGATAACCAAACTTTTTTGATTGTGTAAGTTTATGTATAAGACATTTGAGTGCACACCAGTATTTTTACGTGTATTTATATTGCTTGTCTTACTGTTTTACTGTATTAATGTATTTTGTATAACAAATACAGTAGATATTAAATATTTTAAAATGTTGAGCCATAGATAAAATATTTATACTTTTCAAATTATTAACTAAAATTATTAGTTGTATAAGAACTTACTTGGAATGCATTACGATTGCACATGCTTAATTAGTTTTGGAAATTTCATCTTATTTTGATAAAATTTTTTACATATCTGGTTCCAAGTTGAGCTTGATACTGAGTTTTAATGGCTATCATAGCTGAAAAAGATAACTCGATTATACATACATTTAAATGGAAGAAATTTATTGTAAGTTATAATCTTAGTTTTTTTTTTGTTTTAAATACAGAAAAGCTTTTATTTTAGTTAATTAGAACATTTCTGCCATCTTTCAGTGTGCTTGTTTTTTAAAACTACTAGGAAGTGGTTACATTAAATAATTATTACTATATGAGATCAAAATTCACTGAACTTTTTTATTTGGGAAAATTTTTAAATGTCCAGATTAAAAACATTTTTTTAAGTGCCACATTTCATTTTTTAGCCAGATAATACGTAACAATGAAAACATACCTAAATATCAGTTTTCTTAGCCCGAGTTTTTTATTTTTAAAGTAAGAAAAAGAGTTTCTTTCTTATCACTAAAATATCATTTTATCTAGAAGGGACAGATTAAAGGTGTGTATTTTCTCACATGACTTATCACATCTACTTAGAAAAGGCCAGCACGTTTCTAACACTTGTCTTATTTGTAGAACATTTATTTTGTAAACCAAAAATGTGTAATTTATTAAGTATAATAGCTCTTTTAAGTCCTTTGCTATGAATTAATGGATAATTTTTTTGTGGCATAAAGATTTTAATAATCACTTCCTGTTTCATTAAAATTACTGTTTAGCTTTGTGGTTTTTTTTTTTTTGAGACAGAGTCTTGCTCTGTTGCCCAGGATGGACTGCAGTGGTGTGATCTTGGCTCACTGCAACCTCCGCCTCCTGGCTTCAAGCAATTCTCTTGCCTCAGCCACCCAAGCAGCTGGGATTACAGGTACCTGCCACCACACCTGGCTAATATTTTTGCCTTTTTTGGTAGAGGCGGGGCTTCATCATGTTGGCCAGGCTAGTTTCGAACTCCTAACCTCAAGTGATCCACCCATCTCAGCCTCCCAAAGTGCTAGGATTACAGGCATGAGCTGCTGCACCTGGCCTAAAATTACTGTAAACAGTCTACTGTTTTTACAAAGTATTTTTAGTATAAAAGGAACTATATTTATATTAATGACATTCTGTAACAATGCAAAGTGCTGAAGGCAAACAAAATGCATTAAGGGTGTCAACTCCTCTCTACTTTATGGAATTTTTACTCTTTCAGTATCCTTCCTTTTGGATAAATTGACTGACATGTATTCATCAAGGATACTAGTGGCAATCTGATTAAATACTAGTTAAGTTTGATTTCTTTTTAAAATTTAGGTAGCAGTTAATCATAGATTGATTGTCATGTCTACCGCTTTAGTTATACACACCCCCTTAGGAAATGATTTGCTTAATGTATAAAGTCTAATAAAAGCTGCTATAAGGATGTCTTTTGAAGGAGTGACCAATTTAGAGGTAGTACCTTTTTAAGGTATACTGACTGTTTTTTCATGTGTTTCTCCATAAAGAGCTTTGCTGAATACCTGACAAACTTTGACTTTTAGTCTTCATGAGATCAGGGAACGCCTAATAAAAGTAAATATTTGTAACTTACTCTGGGTACTGACATTATTCTTGAGTTCATCTTAGTTTCTTACGTATATATATTTACATATATATGTGGCATAAAGATTTTAATAATCTTTAATATATATATATTTGCTTCGTGTTTGTCAGCATTTTTTTTTTTCTTTTAAAACATTCCCTTATATTGTAGAGTCATTCCGTGGTATCCATAGGGGATTGGTTCCAGGACTTCTCCCTGCCACAATACCAGTATACTCATATGTTCAAGTCTCTGGTATAAAATGGTGTATATTTGCATATAACCTGTGCACATCCTCCTATGTATTTTAAATCATCTTTGAATTATACCTAATACAACGTAAGTGCTGTGTAAATAGTTGTGGTGAAGTATTCTTTAGGGAATAATGACAAGAAAAAAAAGGCTGTACATGTTTCATACAGACATCATTGTCCCCCTCCTTTTTTTTTTTTTTTTGAGATGGAGTCTTGCTCAGTTGCCCAGGCTGGAGTGCAGTGGTGTAATCTCAGCTCACTGCACTGTCTGCCTCCCGGGTTCAAGCCATTCTCCTGCCTCAGCCTCCCAAGTAGCTGGGATTACAGGCACGTGCCACCATGCCCAGCTAGTTTTTGTATTTTTAGTAGAGACAGCATTTCACCGTGTTTGCCAGGCTGGTCTTGAACTCCTGACCTCAAGTGATCTGCCTGCCTTGGCCTCTCAAAGTGCTGGGATTGCAGAGGCGGGGTCTCCTTATGTTGCCCAGGCTGGTCTCGAACCCCTGGGCTCAAGCAATCCTCCTACCTTGGCCTTCGAAAGTGCTGGGATTACAGATAGGAGTACCATACTCAGCCTTCCCAAATATTTTTGATATGCTATTGGTTTTATTCACATATGAAGAACCCATGGATTTGGAGGGTTGACTGTATATCCTTTTAAAAGACACTTTAAATATGTTTTGGAACAAAGTAGACTGTAAATGAGATATATGCTATTTAGATACCTGGTTAAGGATACTTGTCATTTTAAGCTTTAAAAAAATTTTTAATTTAATTTTGTATTATGAAAATTTAAAACATACTGAAAAACAAAGTACAGTATACTCACGTTTAGTCATCACCAATATTCAACAGCTGTTAATATTTTGCTATATTTGTTGTATTAATTTATCAGTTTACCAGTTCATCCATCCAGTCTACCCATTTAGTTGAACTTTATCATGTATCTTCCCAAAAAGGACTTATATATAACAATACCATAACTGCACCTAAGAAACAATTTCCAGGTATCATCTAATATTCTGTCCATGTTCAAATTAGTCATTTGTCCCCAAGCTATTATTTTCACCCGGTTTGTTCAACTCAGGTTGTAATCAAGGACCTAGTTTGGCATTTAGTTGTATTTCCGAAGTCTCTGCACTCCTTTTTCCATTGATACATTTTGAACAGGTAAGACCAAATGTCTCTTAGCAACATCCTGAGTTTTAGATTTTTTAAACTGGATTTTCTGCAAGTTGGAAATTAGGTTTAAAAACTTGATTAGAGTCAAACATATTTGGCATTCGGAAAACTTCATAGGTGAAGCTGTATAATGTCACATCTTAGAATGTTTATCATCTGACTCTTGATGTTAAATTGGATTACTGGGTTAAGGTGGTGAGAGCAAAATCTCTTCTTCCTAAATACTTGAGATGGCAAGTAATCTGCACAGCGATGCAGCCTTGGCAATATGAAAATATTTATTTCCTCATCAGCCTTTTTCCTAATGGTTTTATGCATCCATTGATGATATTCGCTGGAGTCAGTTGTAGCAAAATGATGGCTTTCTAAATCTAACTTTTCTTTTACATTTATTTGCTGCATTCTGGTAAGGGAAAGTTTTGTTTCATTACCTGGTTGCTTACAG
Source organism: Pan paniscus (assembly GCF_029289425.2). NCBI lineage: Eukaryota > Metazoa > Chordata > Mammalia > Primates > Hominidae > Pan > Pan paniscus. Next base: position 78,530,406 of record NC_073254.2, read on the forward strand.
TTCCTACTGAAGAGGCAGATTAGAAGGAAAGAATGAACATTTCAGAGTTAGGAGTTGGAGGAATGATCTTTCAGAGTAAAGAGTTTTGGTGAAATGATCACTGCTAATGCCAGAGGTGGCAAATAATTTTTTTGGCTTCCTCCTCCCTCCCCTTTTTTTTTGAGACAGGCTCTCTATTGCCCAGGCTGCAGTGCAGTGGCGTGATCATGGCTCACTACAGCCTCGACCACCTGGGCTTAAGTGATCCTCCTGCCTCAGCTTCCCAAGTAGCTGGGACCACAGGTGTGTACCATCATACCTGCTAATTTATTTTTTATTTTTTATTTTTGTATAGATGGGGTCTCTCCATGTTGCCCAGGCTAGTCTTGAACTCCTGGGCTCAAGTGATTGTCCCGCATCAGCTTCCTAAACCTGGGATTATAGGCTTGAGCCACTGCACCCGGCCCTCTTTCCTTTTTGATGGTTATAATGAGTTCATAGATTAAAAAAATATATATGTCACAGTGCTTTTTTCCTTAAGATGCTCAAATTTTTTTTTTAATCCAATCACCTCGCAATGTAGTCAGTGAGATGTACTTTTAATTGTGTGTTCCATTGCATAGTTTTGTTACTGTTATAGAGGCAGAATTCTTCTAAAAGTACTTGCTGATTTTTTTTCATTCTGCGATTTTTAATTTTGGCCTTAGGACCATATTTTCCTCTGTTACGTGTATAATTACAATCAATTTCAGTATAAGATTTCTTGATATGCAACTTCAAAAAAGCACGTGAAATATGTAAAAGGAGGTCAGCTTGGAAATTAACTGATCGGTTGTGAAGGTTTGGTAGAAAATTTTTCCCTTATCTTAAGGCTGAATGTTGATGAAATGCTTTAAATTAAATTTGATACACACTGGTGACAGGAAAATTGTCAAATAAATGACCTTGATTAGTGGACAGATCAGTCTTGGCTTTAATACAGAAACATTCTTGTGATGATTTAGGGAAATAATTATTGTAAATAAATCTTCAAGAAACTGACATTTAAAAAACTATATTGATAATTCTTCCTTTTTAAAGCAGTATAGTGAACATAATTTAGCTTTTAACTGTTGATTTAGTAGTCTTGGGAAACCAGTGATTGTATTATTACTTATTAGCAACATCCTTAGGTACTGTTTTTGTAGGTAAGGCTTTTGGTCCCTGTATTAACTGGGCCTGGGACAAATACACTAGGAAAAAAATTGCTTTTGAATGATGTGTTTCTCGTCTTTTTATAATACTGTCTTAGGACCTTCTAGTTTATCTTTCTCAAACATCTAGAATATTCGATCCATTCGTCTAATTGTGAGAGGCCAGGAAACTTGAGTTATTAGAAATATGTGAAATAAAAATAAGGGACTACACTCTTAAAAAAAGGTGTGTATATATGTAAAACACATGGACAAATAAACCGTATTAAAGTAGTTTTTCTCTGAGGGTTTCTATATACTTGATTTTTCTTGAGGAAGGCTCTAGAGTTGGAAAGTTAACTGAAATGAACTTGATGTAAGCGTTTACCCATTCTAAACTGTTCATAAGAGGCCAGAGAAACTTATGGAAGATGACAGGAAGCATTTACTGACTTCTAAACCTACATTATAGAATGGAGCAAGATACATTTTACTGCTGTTTCAAGGCTGAATACATACAATAATAATTTTTTTCTCATTAAGTTATGACCTTTACCTAGGTATGTTTATCAGAATTGTGTTTTCCAAGTTGTAGTAATTCTCTTATGTGTTCCAAATTTATTACAGAGTTGACTTTTTTTTTCTATTAAGGTTCATATCTTTAATCTCTTTAATATACTTGATGAAAGTTCCTTTTATAGAACCGTTTTTATACTCTTAAAAGGAGACTGTGATTCTTAGGCATACACCCTGAAAAATGCTACTAATTCCATCTTTTTGAGTGAGCAGCTTTTTTTGTAGTTATTTGGTTATTCCATGTTTGGATGCTTCCTTCTCATCTGTGCTTTCTAAACTGTCATCCTAATTCTGACTTCTGCATGGGTTAGTCAACACTACTGTGATGGAGTAGAGGTGTTTTTTGTTTTTTTGTTTTTTTGTTTTTTTGAGATGGAGTCTCGCTCTTAACGCCCAGGCCGGACTGCAGTGGCGCTATCTCGGCTCACTGAAAGCTCTGCCTCCTGGGTTCACGCCATTGTCCTGCCTCAACCTCCCAAGTAGCTGGGACTACAGGTGCCCACCACCGTGCCTGGCTAATTTTTTCTATTTTTAGTAGAGATGGGGTTTCACCACGTTAGCCAGGATGGTCTCGATCTCTTGACCTTGTGATCCGCCCAACTCGGCCTCCCAAAGTGCTGGGATTACAGGCATGAGCCACCGTGCCCGGCGGAGGTGTTTTATTCTATTTCTTTTGATTGCTGAGGATAGCTTCCTGATTTGAGTCTAGTTGAACATGGAGGTTCTCATCTGTTGAGATAGAGCCATGATATTTTTGTATGCACTCATGCATTTGTTCATTTAAGCTATGTTTTAAGACTGAACATTTTATGTTCCAGCTGCTGTTCTAGCACTAGTGATACATCAGAAAACAAAGGAATAACAAATTCCTGCTCTTGTGGAGTTTTAATTCTATTTAGTGGAGCATATAGTAGCATAATAGTCTTTTCCTGGGCTACTACAAATTAGGGCTGTAAATTGTTTAACTCAGTTTCCTGGCCTCTTTTACTGAAAAAAATATGTGATTCTCTAAGAACTCTTTGGGTGGTCCTGTTTGTGTCTGTTTTTTTTCATATATTTGAGTAAATGCAACTGAAATGTTACAGAATGAAGTGCCTAGTTGGGAATTGACTTATTAGAATGTGAAACTCAGTGAATAATAATGAGATCCATATTATAAGATGGTTGAGCTGCTTTTTTTTTTTTAAACCTATTCCTGTTTTACAGTAACGTGATTTTCATTAAATAACATTCCAGGGATCAGCAGTTTACAACAATCGTATGTAAGGTATAATGATTTTCTTTGAGATAAAAGTGATTGGTACTGTACTGTTTGTTTAACAAATATTTATTGCATACCTATCATATGCCAGACTGTTTCCAGTGCTGGAGGATAGAGTGGTGTTTGAGACAAAGTCCTTGCCCTCATGGAGCCGGCAAGTATTAGGTTGGTGCAAAATTGATTGTGGCTTTGGCCATTACTCTCAATGGGAAGAAACACGATTACTTTTGTGTCAGCCTAGTAAATTGTAAGGTGATAGAAAATGTCTAATTGTTTTTTTGGTGGCAGAGGTCATGGTTTATTTGACTTGGGCTAGTTAGGGAAGGCCTCTCTCAAACATTGAGAGTAGCTGCATGCTGAGGTACTTGTAGTGGCCAGCCTTTTGAAAATCCTAGGCGAGTAAAGTACATTCCAAGCAGAGAAATAGCAAATGAAGGGTACTCAAAATGTTTAGTTAATACTTTTATCAGATTAAAGTAATTCATGGTTACTAAATAGTTCTAGTATCTCTGAGGGTTGTGTTTACATGCTTACATTCATATTTACAGTTGTTTTGTTTTGTTTTTGAGACGGAGTCGTCCTCTGTCGCCAGGCTGGAGTGCAGTGGTGCGATCTCGGCTCACTGGAACCTTCGACTACCTGGTTCAGGTGATTCTCCTGCCTCAGCCTCCCAAGTAGCTGGGATTACAGGCACGCACCACCACACCCAGCTAATTTTTGTATTTTTAGTAGAGATGGGGTTTCACCATGTTGGCCAGGATGGTCTTGATCTCCTGATCTCATGATCTGCATGCCACCACGCCCAGCTAATTTTTGTATTTTTAGTAGAGACGGGGTTTTACCATGTTGGCCAGGATGGTCTCAATCTTCTGACCTCGTCGTCTGTCCGCCTCAGCCTCCCAAAGTGCTGGGATTACAGGCGTGAGCCACCGTGCCTGGCCAATATTTACAGTTTTTTACTGAACCAAGTCTGTAATTAGTGGGCTGTATAAATAAATGAACTATGAGACAGTAACTTTCTCATGTGCTATTGCATAAAAAAATCTAAGAAATAAAAATAATATTTAAACAATTAGGAAGCAATCCATAAAGTATTCTCCCCTTCTCCACAGACACAGATACTCATATTAACAGAGTGTATACTTTATGTCACCATAGATTTTCTAAAATTGGTTAGTGTCTGGCCAAGTGCCTCCTTTCTGCCTGTTTTTATACACATAGGGCAGACAGAGCTAATCGAAATGAAAATTTGGAATGTGTATTTTTTTATTTTTCTTAATTTCATAATGTTGCTTGGTAGGTTAAAAAACACTTTAATACATTTTTAGCCTTTATTATAATGTCCTATATTTAGATACTCCTTTAATGAAATTAGAAGATCATGTTTTATGGTTAGGTTTCTACTGCTCTGTTTTCCACAGGTATGGTTTGTGGTTACATGATAGGATATCTACTGTTAAAGCAAACTAAATATGCCTGAGAAGGACTCTACTTCTATATTTGAGTCCTTGTGGATGAGCCGTAACCTAGCTTAACAGCAGACAAGATTAGAAACCTAACTTGGGAGTATGTGCCTGTAACAGTAGCTGAGTATTGGTCAATCCCAGCCGCCATACTTGAACCACTCAGACTTCTGTGTGTTCAAAGTGTGTTCACATAAGGCAAACACCAACCTGTAACCAATCCAGCTGTTTCTGTACCTCACTGCCGATTTCTGTATGTCACTTTCCCTTCCCTTTTTTGTCTATAAATTTGTTCTGACCAAGAGGCACCCTAGGAGTCTCTCTGAATCTGCTGTGATTTTGGGGGCTGCCTGATTCATGAGTTGTTCACTGCTCAGTAAAGCTCCTTCAAATTTATTTCTCCTCAAGTTTTTCCTTTAACACTGTCTTATTCTTTGTTTTGTCTATGCTTGGGATTTTTTTTTTAATGTCAACAATCTTGTATTACCAAATGTGCAGGATTAACACTTTAACATGGCTAACAGCAGAAACAGCACCGCTAACAAGCTCAAGTATGGAGGTGCAGACCCAATAAGTATTGTCTCTTAGAAAAGAATTGAAAAGATACAGATATCTGCTTAAGTATTTTTTGTTTTTAAATAAAATTTTCCAGTGTTGCAGAAAAAATATCCCAAAGTGATTTCAGTTCATAAAAAAGCAGCATTAGGCAGCCTGTGCTGCCTTATAAACCCCAACTCAGGATAACCATAGGAGAAAACCCCCGAAACATTAAAAAAAAAAAATCACCGTTTCTTCTCGTCCTTCTCCAGCTTCAACTGCTTATTCCACGAAATACCTAATAACAGGATAAGCAAGACCTAGCTCACTTCTGTCAGCCTCTTGTCTGTTTGTTAAGGTTAATCCTTCACATCTACAACAATCAGTAAATTGATTTCTAATTTCTGGCTCAGATTTCTAGAAACTTGCAAAACATCCTTATGTTTTCTTCAAGGATGGGGCTGAGGGTTCCTTGAAAAATCAAGGGGGCAGGGTACCCGCCTGAGACTGGAATGCCTCCCAGACCCTTTCTAAGCAAAAGCATCCCAATACCTTACAACTGAAAGTCTAACCTACCAGGTAAGAAAAAGTAGCAAATGGGCACCAAACTGTGCCTGTACCAAAAAGGTGAATATCTCCTCCTCTTAACTATAAAGGTAAGGGAGTTGACAGGAGCCAAGTATTTCACGTTATCTGTCTAAATTAGAGTTTGCATAGTTTGGGCTAAAGCCATATTGCAGAGAAAAACATTCAGTCAAAGGATAGGGGTGGCTTTTACTGTATCTGGTAAAGCTGCCATTCCTGGGCAGCCGAATTCGTTGCTCTTTTATAGAAGCTCTTTGGCCTTATACAAAGTACTTAAGAATTAATAGGGAAATTTTAAATTTGACTTAATAACTGACAAACTTAAAGATATACAAAAAGGCAGTGTATAAATCCACAAAGTATTCAAGCTTTTTTAGTAACCATGTTTCTTTTAAAAATCTGAAATTAGTGCTAGTGAGTTCTTATTGAGACAATATGAAGCCCTTTGCACTGTAAATATTTTATATTTTTGGAGAGACATTTGATATCTAAGAGTAAAATGAATATATATGTGTGTGTATGTATGTGTGTGTATATATATACACATATATGTGTATGTGTGCATATATACACGTGTGTGTATATATATACACGTGTGTGTGTATATATATACACACACATATATGTGTATGTGTGTGTGTATATATATATACACACATATATATGGTGTATATATATACCATCTTCAACTCAGTGAACCTGTGTTTTAAAATGTATCATAAAGAAGGAATAGAAGAGGGGAAGAAAAGCATTATTCATATAGCATTGTTAATTTTTTTCAAATTAAGAACATGATAATATCTACAAGGATAAATTCATTCCCAAATAGTTAATTGTATGTAACATACAACTCGGTGTAGTGTATCATACCTCAGCCTCTTTTTGGAGTGAATCTGTTACTCATTCATGAAGGAAAGAACTCTTACCAACGGGTAGTCAAGTAGAGACTGGTGGTCTCCTGCGATGTTAGAGGGGTAAGCTGTAGGGGCTCTGTTAAGAGGAGGTGTTCACATATTTTCTTACTATACTTAACACAGCCCCTATAAAGTAGATATCTATTCTTTATTGTTGTGATACTGCACAGATATGTTCTTTTCCCCCTCAAGTCTGGTACTTACTGCCAACTTTGTAATAGAGGAAATAACCGATGTAGAAGTATAATAGTTGAGCTAAGTTTGACCTTTGTGCTGCCTGCATAATTAATGCATTCCAAATATGAAGAGTCCCTCCTGTTACTGATTTGTAATTCTCCCCCTTTGTATGGTATTAAAGTGATTTAAACAAATCTCTATTGTTGAGCAGTGCAATAAATTTAACTCTGAATGGTTTTTATTCTCTTTATCTCATTTGCCCCCTTTCCAAAAAGATAGGTTTAAATTACATAGTCTGGAGTTAAAATAGTATCAAGGTCAGGAGGACTTCACTTAAGCAAGTTTAATTAGGGCAATTTGGGGTTGGGATGGGAGGAATTTGAATGTGATGTAAAATCAGGCTCGAAGAGATTTCTGAGTATGATCATGGATTTTATGCCAAAATTTCAGAACCATTTGGGGTTAAATTTATTCCATTTCTCAACAGTAGGGATTGGTTTAAATCACTTTAATACCACACAAAAAGGAAAATTACAAGGCAGGACTAGTAGGGAGTTTTTCACATTTGTTATGTGATGATTATGCTGGCAGCACAAAGGTCAAACTCAGCTTAACTACTTCTAGATCAGTTATTTCCTCTGTTATAAAGTTGGCATTAAGTTTCAGACTTGGGGGTAAAAATGAGAATGGCACCTAGTACCTAGTTCTGGAATATAGGTGGGAACTAAAAACATACTGGAGGTGCTTCTGTTGTTGGGGCTCTTGAATGTTCAGCATGAGAGCTCTGGAAACTCTGAAAGCAATGTAGAGCTTGATTTAATGTAGAAATGGATTTTTGAGTTGAAGGAAGTGTGTTGTCAGGAGGAGCAGGAGTTCAAAAAAAGATGCATGCTTGGAAATCTTACCTTTGAGAAACATCTCAAATGCAGTCTTAGTTATTCTAATTGTAGATTGTTGACCAAGAGGTTGTTCAATGATAGAACCTCAAGTCATCACTTACCTTCCAAGTTATTTTCCAGCACATATAAACATGGTCAGATCTCTGTTGATTTTTCCCTCTTCTGTCCCCTTCCTTCTCTCCACTTTCCTCCATTAAACTTAAAAGCGACTACAATTATTGTCATTCTTCATTTACTTACTTCTTAACTCCTTCTCACCTGATTCTCTGCTTTGTGTGTCAAACTAGTGGATTTCTCTCCTTTATTCGTTCTTTGTGTAGCAGTTAACCTTCCTGATTACCACTACTTTGAAATTTTTGTGATGTTGCTTTACCTTGATGCATCTTTTGTCTGATCTTTTTCCTTCATGTCTTCAATATATCAAAAGAGTGAAGTCAGTATGTTACTTCCAAATTTGTTCTTTCCAACTTCTCTGTTTGGTCAATAGAAACATTTTCTCTCACTCATCAAGGTTTAAGTTCTCCCAATCTGTCTTTTCTCATAATTCTTTTATTCAGCAAATATTTTCTGGAATACCTACTGTACACAAGGTTGTTATTCTAGGTTCTGGGGATTCAGCCACAAATAGGAGACAAAGGTCCTTACCTGTGCAGCTTACACTCTAGTGGAGAAGACTGTCAGATACTTAATGTCATAAAGAGAAACATTTTAAAGGATAAAGTATGCTAAGGATCCATAGGCAGTAATGGGAATATGTGCTGTTTTGCATAAGGTGGTTAGGGAAGGTTTCTCTGAGAAGGTGACATCTAAGTAAAACCTGAAGGAAGGGAAAGAATGAGTTATGGGTATTTGGGAGAAGAGCCTTCATGCAGCGGGAATAGCAAGTGCAAAAACCTGGAGATGGGCTTATGCTTCCCTATGTTCAGGAAAAGCCAGTGTGACTGGAGGAGAGTGAATCAGCAGGGGGAGGAGATGGAGTCAAAGAAATTGGCAGGAGAAGATCTTGTTATAGGACCCTGTGGGCCCTGGCTAGGATTTTGGGCTTTATGTCTAAATGTGTTGGGAAGGTTTTAGAGGATTTTGAACAGAAGAATATTAACGTGATCTGACTTAATATTTTAGAAGGATCACAGTGATAACTGTGGAGAATAAACTGTCAGGGGAGAGGGGATGGCAGTAGAGAAACCTGGGACACTAGGAGGCTGTTACAGTCTTAGATGAGAGATGTGATTTGGGAGTAGCATGTTAGCTGGTCAGATGTGTGATACATTTTGAAGATAAAGCTAGCAGGATATGCTGATAGCTTGGATGTGTCAGATATGGGGAGAGGAGCTAAGGACAATTCTAGAGTTTTAGAATTGAACTAGGTGATTGGAGGTTCCATTTACTCTGAATACCTTGGGAGGAACAGTTTTTTGAGGGGGAGGGAGGATTGGTAGAATCAGTGTTCATTTTTGGTATGTTAACTTTGAGGTACTTATTAGACAACTTAATGAAGATGTCAGATTACACTCTTCTGAAGGTCTCATGAGCTTCGAGCTGGAGAAGATACCTATGGGAATCATTAGAGTATAGATGGGCCTGGATAAGATCACCTTAGGGATAAGTGAGTGTGAAGGGATGAGTGAGTATGAGTGTAGATAAAGAAGAAAGATGGGGGGACTGAACTGTTGTATCCTTCAGTATGTAGATGTCTGCAGGAAGAGAAGGCTTTATCAAAGGCTGTTGACAAGTGGCTAGGGAAATGGGAGGATGTGATATCCCAGAAGTGAAGTGAAAAAAAAGGAGATTCAGAAAGTGGAGAGGAATCAGCTGTGTCAGATGCTGCTAGGAAATGGAATAATTTAAAACCTGATAATTGACCTTTGGATTTGGCTTGCAAAATCCTGTTGATTCTGCTTTGTAATACAGCTCTAAAATTCATTACATGACTTCACTCCCTGTCAACAAACACTATTCATCAGGCTTTCCTTCTGGTCTGTTTTTCTATTTTGGATGGTTCTTTTTTTCTCCTGTTTACATTGTAGAATACATGCTCATTATAGAAAACTTGGAAAAGTCAGAGAAAGTATAATGAAGGTTAAAAAACAACAGCAATGGCAAAATTCCTTACAACTAAATCACTGATTGAACAGTCTGTTGTGTTTTTCCTATTAATGTTTCTTATGCATCTTTGTAATGCATATACTATATATATATGCTTTTCTACAGAATTAATGAAAAGTAGTCTTAAAATTTATGTATTTAAAGGAACATAGTAGACCTATAATCTAATGTCAAAACTTTTTTGAGGCTGGGTGCAGTGGTTCACACCTGTAATCCCAGCACTTTGGGAGGCCAAGGCAGACGGATCACCTGAGGTCAGGAGTTCGAGACCAGCCTGGCCAACATGGCTAAACCCCGTCTCTACTAAAAATACAAAAATTAGCTGGGCATGATGGCACACACCTGTATTCCCAGCTACTTGGGAGGCTGAGGCAGGAGAATCACTTGAACCTGGGAGCTGGAGGTTGCAGTGAGCCAAGATCGCACCACTGCACTCCAGCTTGGGCAAGAATGAGACTCCGTCTCAAAAAAAAAGAAAAACAAAAAACAAAAAACAACAAAAAACAATAGCAACAAAAACCTGAGGATGTATGTGAATGTGTGGCAACCAATATTCCATCATGGTGGAACAGCCTAACTGGAGTTCCTACCTGTCTTTACACAAATTATATCTTAAATTAATCCTGATTAATTTTTCTAAAGCATATTCTCCTCCAAACTTTTAGCGCATAGCATAATGGTTAAAAGCGTGGGCTCTATTTTTACTTTTATAATACATGCTTATAGCAGGAAATTTGGAAAATAGGAAAAAGGTATATTCTTATCTGTTTGTGGATAAGAATTACTGCATATGATTACTGGTATAATTTTCATCTGTTTTCTGCCAATCTTTTTTTTTTCTATCTAAATGTACATATGCATGCATTTTATTTGTGTGTTTGTTTCTAACAAGGATCACACTGTTTTCTGGTCAGGATTTTCTTCATAATCTATTCTTTCCTCTCTTTAAATTTATTTTGATCAAAGCATATGAGCAGTTTCATGATTCTGTTTGTTGTCAAATTGCTCTTCAAAAAGATTGTGTCATTTAAAGGTAAACTTATGAAGAATTTTGTTCTCTTTAAATTTTAGGATAGACCACTATCTTGTTGAGCTCTTTTAAATGAAGTTCTACTTGGACACAAAGATGAGGACTAGATAACTCCTTGAGGTTCCTTCTAACCCCTAGGATGAAGATAATAACTAACATTTGTATAGTGCTCTAAAGTTTACAGAGTGAGTTCTCATACATCATCTCACTTGATCCTCACAACAGCCCTGTGAGGTAGGTAGGACAGGTATTGTTATTCTCATTTTAGAGATAAAGAAACTGATAGAGAGGTTAAGTGACTTGATAAAGGTGTTTTTTTTTTTTTAAACGTTCTAGTAAGGATTTGAATCCAGACTTGCTGATCTAAATAATCACATTCTTTTTGGCAAGATTTCATACAACTGCACATTTAGAATTACTGATACATGTTGGCTAAGTGGCATTTGTTCTACACAGAAATAAACCTAATGACAATATGAGTACGGTGTTACTATTTCTTTGACTGTTCCTGAGTCTTTTTACATTCTTTCTCCACCCCACAAATTAAATACATGACTCTGTCTCTCTTTTGACTAGGAGAAGGTAATGTAATTATATAGCTATATTAAACATCTACTATTTTCTCCAGCATTTGGGGGAAGGGGAAGTTACATTATGTTTTTCATTTTTTTCCTCTCTCTGTTTTTTTCCGTTTCTTCCTTTTTTTTTTTTCTTTTGGTACCAGTCAAAAGCACATCTGCATTGCTTGCTTTCATACATGTAGCATAAAGTCTGTAGTAGAGTATTGGGATCCCAGTTAGAAGTAGAATTTTTGATTCTAGCATGAACCTAGAATCTTTCAGGGTATGGAACTCCTGTACTACCTTAACCAAAATTGTGATACTTGAGTACTCCAGGTATAGTCACCTATGTCTTTCACAAGGGGTCAGCAAGTAATAAATGGAAGTGATATTTGAGGCTAAATCAGGGAAGAGTATAATATAGCTAATACTCTCTTTGACTAATTACTTTACAAGGTGGAAGTTTATAAAACTGACTTGATTTGGGAGTTTGGTAGTGGCAATTTCACATGTTAGAAAATTTCACATTCCAGATTTTCAAGAGTATGTAGTGTTACGTTAAGACTATCTCACAGTATTCTGTACTGCCTTTAATTGCCTAACATTCCCAATATTTTTAAAAGTTAATTTTTTTGTCGTTTTTTTCTAGTTGTTGGTCTTGACGATATTATGGATGAAGGAGTTGTTAAAGAAAGTGGCAATGATACCATTGATGAAGAAGAACTGATTTTACCTAACAGGAACTTAAGGGACAAGGTAGAAGAAAATTCAGTGAGATCTCCAAGAAAATCACCTCGTTTAATGGCACAAGGTAATCCTTTGAGAGAGGTCTAGCTAGAAAATTAGAGGTATAGGGACAGATGTGTTAGGTTATAAACCTGCTGAGCAGAAATCATATTTTCTTGATGTTTTGCTAATCCATTCGTTTTGATGGCAATCAGTTTTGAGATCATATCAATTTGTTGTATAAGTTTTCAGTACCCACCACCCCACACTACCCATTTCTCCTTCCCCAGGGAAAACCACTAGTAACTCTGAGCTGGTTTAATTTTTTTTTTTTTTTTTTTGGTATTTACCTTTATATCTCTTGGTAACATGCATATGTTGCTGTTTTTTGATTATTCTGATTTATTATTCATCCATCTATTGACTTCCCACTGTGGATGGTTTTCTTCCTGCTACTTGTCCCCATCACGAAAAAGAACATCTTTTTCATTTTTCCAATATATAATTTTGTTAGATCAATGGTAATTATGTTAGTATGAGTAATATGCTATTAGAGATGATACATTTAATAAACTACAGTTACTTTTCTTGTATGACTTCTTGTGTTTCTGATTTAAGTGTTTTAGTTTTTCAGTTGTTTAGTGTGTACATACCAGCAGTTATACTAAAACTGCTCTACCAGTTGTCTAAATCTACCCTAAAGATATTTGTGTATTTCAGGTATTCTGTCATATCCGTTTTATTGAAAACACCTCTTGGAGCCTTCTGATTCCCTCTTATGTAGACAGACTCCTGTTAGGAGCCTGATGCAAAGCTGTTCAGGGATCTCTCTTTACCATTTTTCTGGAAGTCTGTGCTTTGGGCTTTTGTTGTAGTTCCTATTTCCTCTTTCTGGATTCAATTTTTTTATTTTGGTGATGCACCTCTTCCAGTAGTTTTGTGAGAAAAAGGAGCTGTGAGATACACTTTTTAAACCTTGTATGTTTACCTTGTATTTAGTCTATTCTCATACTGGAATCTTGGTCTGGTTGGACGTAAAATTCAAGGTTGGAAATCATTTTCCTTCAGAAATTCTGAAGGTGTTGCTCCATTTTTTTCTAACTTCAGGGTTGTTGAGAAGTTTATTTTGATGTGTGTGTGTGTAGGAGTGTATGTTATCTGATTTCTTCTGGAAGTTTGTGGAATCTTGCTCTTCAGCTTTGGTGTTTTGATATTTCATGATGATATGTATTGGTTTTGGTGTATTTTGTGTATGGAGCTCAAGACACTCAGTAGATCCTCTTAGTCTGAAAAATGTTATTGTTCAATTCCGGGAAAATTTTTCAAATTATTTCATTGTTAATTCCTCTCTTTATTTTGTTAGCTCTTGATTTCTGGAACCTTTATTATTTGTTACATAACAGGGACTGGTTCCTCTGTTTTCTTTATTTTGCCTACTTCCCACCTCTTTGTAATTTTTCTTTAACGTGCTTAAATTTTCTCATATTTATCCTCCAACTTTTCAGTCAAGTTTTGTACTTCTGATTCTTAAATGTTCTTTTTGTTGTTGTTTTGAGAATGGTCCTTTCTGTAGTGTTCTATTCATGTTTCATGGATGTAGTATCTTCTTTTGTCTTTATTAAGATACTAATGGCGTTTTAAACAGTTTTTGTCTCCTTTCATAGTTTCTGACTTCTCAGTGTTGCATTATTGTAAAAAAAATTTTAAAAAAGGTTTTGGCCTCCATCTTTCCTAGATGCTCTCCTGAAATGTCTGACCCTTGATTATTGCTCATGTTTAAGGGTAGGGAACTAAAATTATGAAACTTCCAAGTGTGGGGATTGGGTTTTACCAGCTGTGAGCGTCAGCGTATAGCAATCTGGCTGTACTGTTGTTTGGCAGAAACCTTCCTATCAGAATTTAGGTTATTTTCCATAACTTATTAGATTGCTAGCATATTATGGAAGCCTGTAAGGGAAACTGACTGGGGTTTCTCAGATTTCAGTATATACAAATTCACTTAATCTTACAAATTTCAATGTACTTTACAGCCAGTCTCAACTGTGCCTCATGTTCTTTAGCCTAGAAACCTTGCTTTACTATCTCCAGAGAATAAGCTACGAGTTTTGGCTCAGGACCAGGGAAGGGCAGTTGCCCAATAAATGGAGTCGGGGAAAGAGGGATCTAGAAATCTAACTGCTGCTTTTAAAGAGCTTTCAGCCCTTCTAAGTGTTAAGCATCTGTCTTCATTCACACTTTAGAATCATCTGGGACCACCAAGTCTTAAGACTTTTGAGGTGTTAATGGTGTTAGTTTTTGCCAACACTGCCAGCCTAGTGTTTTATTAATTACTTTTGGGTCTCTTATGTCAATTACTTGGTAATCATCTCTTGTTTGGTTTCCAAAATTTGCTGCTGGTTTTTCCTCTCTCGTTCTTCCTTGCCTTTTGGACTTTTCAAAAAATGTCCCGCTGTTATAGCTTCAGTAGGGTTTTGAGAAGTGAATAAATTTAGATGCATGTATTTATTTCATCATCTTTTCTTGATCTATGTTTTTAATACATTTTCAAAATCAGTTATTTGGTATATACTTGTGGCTTTGAGAAATGAAAAGAATAGAATAAACATTGTAGGAAAATAAAACTTTTTTGCCTATAGAATCAGGCTTCAAACTAAGGCAGGTAATATTTAGAGGAGAAAAAGTGACTTTAGCCTTTGCTTAATAAATTGCTTCCTATTGGAAAACCATTTTTTATCTGAAAATCCTTCACAGCTGAATATACTATTCTTTTGTCATTTTTAGCAACCGCTTGGGTGTTAAAAGATCTTTATTTATTAATGTGTAATAAGTGTTAAAATCCTTCATTTGTTTCATTTCAAGGATGAATAAAGTAGAGCTGTAAATTACTATAATCTGTCTTTAAAGCTTTAAAGATCACCTAAATATTGAAACAAAGCTTTATTAAAATTTTAGTTATTTAAAAAAATTTTATAACTGAATATGTGATAAATAGTTCATAACCCACCAAGTAATTTTTAAAAGTTATTAAGTACTTAACCTAATACTCAGATACTTTGTTGAGTCCTACGGGAATTAGAAAGGGTCTCTAAGATAAGGATGACTATATAATTTTATTGTTCAAATTGGGCATACTTTTGAAAATGAAAGTGTGCTATTAATACTAGATCAGAACTAGGAGCAACATCTGGACATTTACCTTTTTAAAGATTCTCACAGTTCAGTGATAAGTGACAAATTCAGTTTGTGGGTTGTTTTTGTACTTACTGAATTATTTAGCTCTCTTTCTTTTTAGCTCTTTTCATTTTGTGTTTCTCCTTTCTCCTGATACAAGGGGGGGATGTATCAGAATAGGGAAATGAAACTCTTTTCATTTAATGGACTATTAGGAGCATTGTGTGGGAAGCTTTTAAATTATTTTCATACTTTCCTTATGATACATTTGCTTGGTTTAAGTCTTTTAAATTGTGTTTCTTTTTTGATGAGCTGTATGTGGTACTCTGTGTTGATATCATTTCTTAGGAATAGCTTTAATGCTAAAATGGTGACCCAAGGGAAGCACATTGATAAAGGAATTAGAGTCCGTTTGAGGCTGTATTTTGAAACTCGCACAGATCCTGGTTTGTGATAGGAGGTTTTTAGTTCAGGTTTCTTTAGCACTGGAATATATTTGGTTTTATAGATTTAGAAATATTTAATGTTTAAAAATCCGTGATGGTCTTGCTTTAATATGGGCATTAATGGTAAAGGAAGCTCATTTTACTTACGTCACTCCTAGGTTACTTTTTATGGAAAAGAGATTTGATGAAAACATTTCTTTTAATAAGGTATAATATTAGTCTGAATTTTTTAGAGGCTTTTCCCCCTGCTAGAATTCAGAGAACTTTGATAAATATAAAATTTGACACATGTTAAATTATATATATGTGTATATATATCATGTCACCATTATGAGTACTGTTCAATACATTTTTGTTGAGAAAATTATAGCTCAGAATAAAGAAGTGATATATTCTAAATTGTATTGAAATAAAAGCACATGACAAAATAGCTAAGTATTTTTATTTATTTTTTTCCCCTGTGATAGAACAAGTAAGAAGTTTGCGACAGAGCACTATTGCCAAGCGTTCAAATGCAGCACCATTAAGTAACACAAAAAAAGCATCTGGGAAGACTGTATCTACTGCTAAAGCAGGAGTGAAACAACCAGAAAGGAGTCAGGTTAAAGAAGAAGTATGTATGTCACTGAAACCTGAGTACCATAAGGAGAATAGAAGGTGCAGCCGAAATAGCGGACAAATTGAAGTGGTACCTGAAGTATCAGTGTCTTCAAGTCATTCTTCAGTGTCATCTTGTCTTGAAATGAAGGATGAAGATGGATTAGATTCTAAGCATAAGTGTAATAATCCGGGAGAAATAGATGTGCCATCTCATGAATTAAATTGTTCACTTCTTTCAGAGACTTGTGTTACTATTGGAGAAAAGAAAAATGAAGCTTTGATGGAATGTAAAGCCAAGCCTGTTGGTAGTCCATTGTTTAAGTTTTCAGATAAAGAAGAACATGAACAAAATGATTCCATTTCAGGTAAAACGGGTGAGACTGTTGTTGAAGAAATGATAGCAACAAGAAAAGTTGAACAGGAATCAAAGGAGACAGTAAAATTATCCCATGAAGATGACCATATTCTTGAGGACGCTGGATCTTCTGATATTTCTAGTGATGCTGCTTGTACAAATCCAAATAAGACAGAAAACAGCCTTGTAGGTTTGCCTAGTTGTGTAGATGAAGTGACTGAATGTAATTTGGAATTGAAGGATACCATGGATATTGCTGATAAAACTGAGAACACCCTTGAAAGAAATAAAATTGAACCATTGGGTTATTGTGAAGATGCGGAGTCTAATAGGCAGTTGGAGAGCACTGAGTTTAATAAATCAAACTTAGAGGTGGTTGATACTAGTACTTTTGGACCGGAAAGTAATATTTTGGAAAATGCTATTTGTGATGTGCCTGACCAAAATTCAAAACAGTTGAATGCTATAGAAAGTACTAAAATAGAGTCCCATGAAACAGCAAACCTTCAGGATGACAGAAACAGCCAGTCAAGTAGCGTTTCTTACTTAGAGTCAAAAAGTGTAAAATCCAAACATACAAAACCTGTAATTCATTCTAAGCAAAACATGACCACAGATACTCCGAAGAAAATTGTTGCAGCAAAGTATGAAATAATACATAGCAAAACTAAAGTTAATGTCAAAAGTGTGAAACGAAATATTGATGAACCAGAATCTCAGCAAAATTTTCATAGGCCAGTCAAAGTCAGAAAAAAACAAATTGATAAGGAGCCAAAGATTCAGAGTTGCAATTCTGGGGTTAAATCTGTGAAAAACCAAGCTCATTCTGTACTGAAAAAAACATTACAGGATCAAACTTTAGTACAAATTTTCAAGCCCTTAACTCATTCTTTGAGTGATAAGTCACACGCTCATCCTGGTTGCTTGAAAGAACCTCATCATCCCGCACAAACTGGACATGTATCACATTCTAGCCAGAAACAGTGTCATAAGCCTCAGCAACAGGCCCCAGCAATGAAAACCAATAGTCACGTGAAGGAAGAGCTTGAACACCCAGGCGTTGAGCATTTTAAGGAAGAGGATAAACTGAAACTGAAAAAACCTGAGAAGAACCTACAACCCCGCCAAAGAAGAAGCAGCAAAAGTTTTTCTTTAGATGAGCCACCATTGTTCATTCCAGATAACATAGCTACCATAAGAAGAGAAGGCTCTGATCATAGCTCCTCATTTGAAAGCAAATATATGTGGACTCCCAGCAAGCAGTGTGGGTTTTGCAAAAAACCACATGGCAACAGGTGTGTGTGTATGTGTGTATGAGTGATGTGTACATTGAAAATAAATTGCTTTTTTGGGGGTGGGATTAATGTGAGAATTGTTTTAAAGACATTATTTGATACACAGAGACCTGTGCAAAAACAAAAAGCTTCATCAGTCTTGGATAAATGATAGAAAGATGGATCTACTGAATTTACAAATATATCATCCTAGAACATTTAAAAAAGCATAGTCTGGCCAACAGCTGACATACATGGAAATATTTTGTCATTGTCACAGGTTAGACAGTGTAATTTAGCCACTGCATCTGCAAAAAAGCCAAACACTTCCTGGTAATTGGAAAATTGTTATACTGCTTTGGGTCTGTAAGTTATATATTAATTCATTTGGTGTGAGAAGAACTAGTAATAAAGTATGAAGGTCATAATGGAAATTCTATTTTTCTTTTGAAGTTTTTTTTTTCTTAAAATGAAACATATTAAAGAACACCATTTCATAACTATCAAACTTTATCTTGCAGTGAAATTTGACAGCTAAACAGTTGTTAGATTACCCAGGTCAACATGAAATAGAGTGAAAACGTATTTCTTTTTTTGAATGTTTTAAATAATTTTTTGTGAATTCTAGTCTTTTTAAAATTTTAGAGATGATTTTAGCACTGACTTTCATCATTCTTTCTAGTATTCAGTGATTTGTAGTTTTATGACACTGCACCCCTCAATCCCCAATGTGTTTTTTGTTAGCTTTTTAAGAAAAGGAAAGCAAGAGATGAAGTGGAGTTTGCAGCTACCAGATTATTCTGTTCAAGTGTTCATATTGCTGTTGGAACTTCTTTCAATGCTGATATGATAAAAGAACATTATAATTTGTATATTATATTCTTCTTATCCTTATTCATGAAAGTGTGCTAGAGTGATTTTTCCCAGCACTATCTTAGTACATAAAAATGAAGCTCTTTAGGGAGGGACAATTTAGTAAAGTGTGTTGTAACATATTATTTTGGTGGTGTTAGGGTGATTGGGGAGTTCGGAAAGGAGATGTTGGGGCTATTGTGTAAAATAAGTTTTATGTCAAAGTATTTCTTCATTTGTGATCCAGCCCATGGCCTATTTTTAGCGTCAAGGGTTAGTTTATAACAATATATTCCAGTTTTTAAAAGTTGTCACTTGTTTGAATACAGTGCTACATTCACTGTCACTTACATGCTCTTAATTATATGGTTTTTTATTTAAAACACCTTACTCAGCCAGGCGCAGTCGCATGCCTGTAATCCCAGCACTTTGGGAGGCTGAGGTGGGCGGTAGGCAGATCACTTGAGGTCAGGAGTTCGAGACCAGCCTGGCCAACATGGTGAAACCCCGTCTCTACTAAAAATACAAAAGTTAGCTGGGTGTGCTGGTGCATGCATATAATCCCAGCTATGTGGGAGACTGAGGCATGAGAATCACTTGAACCTGAGAAATGGAGGTTGCAGTGAGCCGACATCGAGCCACTGCACTCTAGCTGGTGACGAAGTGAGACTCTGTCTTCATAAATAAATGAACACATTACTCAAATATTCTGAAGTGGGTCTGCTGTTTTCAGGCAAAAGAGAATTAAGAGTTAGGTGGTGCTTTTAAGTGCTCCCTTAAACCAGCCTTTTTCTCTCTGCCAGAATCTTTAAAAAATTATCATGTGGACAGAGAGATGGAATAGGTGCCTTAAGTAAATGAATTTCTAACACGAAACTTTGGCATAGAGTTGGAAGCCATGTTAGTAAGTTATAATGTAACTTACTAACCTTGTAGATAAAGTTCCAGTCCAGTCTTCAGGAGTTTGCCCAGGCTTTTTAATGATGACTCATGCTTCACCAACATTTAATAATTTTCCTAAATTAAGAGTAGGTGTTAGTCCCTTTGTTGTTGTTTACTTGCTGCCACCTTTTGGATCTACTGTATAGAATGTAGAGTGTTTTTGCTCACGTCTGTAGAATGACTTAGAATGTCAGGTGCATAGAGATTTTGGGTTTACACTGTAATTGATGTGAATAATTTAACATTGGAAACAATTATGGAAGCAGCATTTTCGATTACTTCAATTTTGTGAATTAAAGCCTTCCTGGCTAACACGGTGAAACCCCGTCTCTACTAAAAATACAAAAACTTAGCTGGGTGTGCTGGCAGGCGCCTGTAGTCCCAGCTACTTGGGAGGCTGAGGCAGGGGAATGGTGCGTGAACCAGGGAGGCGGAGCTTGCAGTGAGCCGAGATCATGCTACTGCACTTCAGCCTGGGTGACAGAGCAAGACTCCGTCTCAAAAAAAAAAAAAAAAGCCTATGTAATTGTTTTTTTCCCCTCCCCTCCCCTCCCCTCCCCTCCCCGTCCCCTCCCACTCCCCTCGCCTCCCCTCCCCCTCCCCTCCCCGTCCCCTCTCCCATCCCCCTCCCCTCCCCGTCCCCTCCCATCCCCCCTCCCCTCCCCCTCCCCCTCCCCTCTCCCCCTCCCCTCCCCCTCCCCCCTCCCCCTCCCTTCTCCCATCCCCGTCCCCTCCCCCTCCCCTCTCCCATCCCCCTCCCCTCCCTCTCCCCTCCCTCCACCTCCCCTCCCTCCTCCCCTCCTCCCCTCCTCCCCCTCCCCTTCCCTCCCTCCTCCCCTCCTCTTCTCTTGTTTTTAAGACAAAGTCTCCCTGTTGCCCAGGGTGGAGAGCAGTGGCGCGATCTTGGCTGACTGAAACCTCCACCTCCTGAGTTCAAGTGATTCTCCTGCCTCAGCCTCCCAAGTAGCTGGGATTATGGGCAAGTGCCACCATGCCCGGCTTATTTTGTATTTTTTGTAGAGATGGGGTTTCACCATGTTGGCCAGGCTGGTCTTGAACTCCTGTACTCAGGTGATCCGCCCGCCTCAGCCTCCCAAAGTGCTGGGATTACAGGCACAAGCCATGGCGCCCAGCTGATTGTTGTTTTTACATATTAACTAGCCTTCACTACTACTGTGATTCTACTACTTTGATACATTGTGCTTGTATACATTTCGTTTACTCAGAAAATGCACCTGTCATGCAGGTTGCAATTTTCCTATTCTCATCCTTGTGTAAGAATATAAATTTATTAGAAAGGGCATGTTTGGAAATAATTTTGATCCTTCTCTTTGATTTTATGCACTAGATACATTGAAAGCTGTTTGTTAATATGACACATTTTCTAGCATTTGCAACACCTTTGCCTCTGTAAAGACTATATAAACGCTTTATCATTTTACATATTGCAGTTGAAGTTAGCTTCCTTGTGTGTGCTCCCAGTTGGAAATTATATTTTGTAATATAGCTATGTCATGGCTAGATGTGATATTAATCATAAGCAACTTCTATGCATATCCTAAAGACAGTAGACCCTTAAAGAAGCAACATATGCTAGATTTTTATTGCTTCCTTTTATTTTCCTGATTCAAACTTACATCAAAGGTGTATGATTTTAAAGACCAGATTATTTAATCCTCTGATTTTTTAAATTAATGCAACTTTTGAACTTCTTTTAAACGTAAGTCAGTTGGCATTTTGTAAGGAGGAAGTCTTAGTTTTTTCATGTTATTTACCTTGTGGTTTCTGTTTTTCTACTTCTCCAGAAGATGCTTGAGTTTTTAGTTTGCATTACACTTTCTTGGCCCCAATTGTAGACTAGTATATCAGATAATATTTAAAAAACAAACAGACTTAGAAAATGGATTTATAGCTTTCAAACAAGAAAACTTCTGAGAAGAAATTTTCTTCTAGAACAAAGGATTCTATTTTTCTCTGCAGATTGTTAGTAACAAAAATGATTTAATGTTTATGTGGCGTAGAATTCTCTGATCTTAGAAGAGTGAGTCTTTTCTCTCTCTCAAAAACTCTTAAAACTGCATTTTTTAACCTAAAATATAAACTATTAAGATACATCTGTAGATGGCACTAGAGTTTTGCTTTTTATAGCCTCTCAAGTTTGAGACATTTCCAACTTGAAATGAGGCTTATTGAAAGAGTTGCTTGATAAATTTCACGATCATCAAACCACTCTTCCCTGGTTGTGAAATAAAAATGTGAAAATTCCTTAATATGTGCCTTATATTTTGACCTTTAGGTTTGGATTTGGAACAATAGCATTATTTGTACTGTAGGTTTTTAAGTCATGTCTCACTGAAACTATCCCAGACTTGCTTTGAAGAAATCTTAATATACCTTTGATTGTGGAAGTAAAGGGAAATCATTAGCTTTCCTTCAGCATTTCAGAAACATTCATGTTAGACAGTTGCTTTCAAGAAATAGCAGTTAGCCCATTGTTAGGAAAGCTACAATGCTCATTACAAATAATCATCTTTAATATTTTAGCTTTGCAACCCGAAGTGGGAGAACTTTTAAACACTTGCATTTCAAACTTTATTCCACTTTTGCTAGAATATCTGTATCATTATGGGCCCATCAAAAATCTCAAACCTGTTGGAATTATTTCTGTCTTCTAAACGTGTGTTACATTGTTCGAAAGTTTTCTTGCTTGTCAACCCCAAATATTCTATATTATTTTTTTAAACCAAATTAATCCCTAGGGAAATGAGGACTTAACCTGCTAAAGCTAGCACAGGTATTACCAGCAAGGATAAAGAATGATAAGTTATAGATGTGATGAAGTCAAGTCTCAAGGCATAGTAGTGGTTTTATACACAATAGGCACATGAGGAAGAAGAAAAGGAAGTGCTGTTATTGAGGAATGAGGTATTTGGCAAGACTTTAAAAATACTAAGGATTGGAACTCACTCTTGTAGTTTTTACAGTTTTAACATTAAAACAGTACCTCTGGTATATTTTGAATTGACCATATCACCCAGTGTGTTACCTTCAATATCCTCTCTCTTGGATTACAGCTTTTTGAAAGGAGCTTGGCACTATTGGTGGTGCCACTATTATCAAAATCAGTAGCACAGTCTTTAGATCGTTAAAGTACATAGCTAAATCCTTCTAAGTCTTTCAGCTGTATCATAAATTGCTAGCCTGAAGATGAAAAAAGGACAAAGTTAAGGATGGTTGTCTGAAAGCATTGCAGCTTTCCTAACAATGAGTTAAAAAGCAGGTAAATTAAATTGCTGTGTATATATCTCATTTGCTATTATTTTCAAAAGTAGTTATAGATACTCCTTTTAAACTGGAAAGATAGGAGCTTTTTTAGAGTCATACGTTTCACATCCCTGGACTTTTCCTATTGGTTAGTGAAGTTATTACTTAGCTAAAAGACAGTGATGGGAAAACTTTTATAAGGAGATTGGGAATTAAATCCAACCCAAGTACTAATATTTTTATGTTAAGATAGAATAGTGATCTTTATTTGGAAAAAGAAATTTATCTAAAACACATGGTCATTAGTAAGGAAGTCCTTTGAACTTAAAAGTACAGAAAAAGATTCTTTAGCTGAATCAGCGTGACACCATGAACCAGAATATTTTAAGGTTATCTAGGTAAGGTGGCTAATAAACAGTTTGAGAGGCTCCATCATGCTAGTTTTTGAGTTCCATTTTTGTTACTATTGTTGTTTTTTTCTTTTATTTAAAACGATTTGTTGGATAAACAATTCTTCCCAATTTTATGTGTGATGTCACGTCTGTGGTGAGGTAGGTAGCTGTAACTTTGATGGATTGTCTGTGATGAAATTATTACCAAGATCTTACCACCCTTCTCAGTGGATAAATTTATTGTTA
Source organism: Pan paniscus (assembly GCF_029289425.2). Lineage (NCBI taxonomy): Eukaryota > Metazoa > Chordata > Mammalia > Primates > Hominidae > Pan > Pan paniscus. The sequence goes on from NC_073254.2 coordinate 78,553,933, forward strand.
GTCTATACTTTGTTATTGTTTATAGTATTCAAGACTGACAAAGGCCAGTTGTCTTTTCTTCCTGATGGTTTATTGTCCCCTCCCTCCCCCAGCATTTTCTCATTCATACCAGAGGAGAAATATTTGAGGTCTTAAAGGTATCATTTTAATAGAATATTATTTTCTTTGAAAACTTGCTGTATGTTGAACTTATGGAATGGATAGAGATGGAAAACATGCAAAGTTTCAGAAAATCAAATATTGAAAATTTAATTTAGCCTCATTTTTGACATAGATTTTCTTGTTAAAAAAAGGGATAAAAGTTTTTTGGTGTTCTGTTTTCCAGGTTTATGGTTGGCTGTGGGAGATGTGATGACTGGTTTCATGGTGATTGTGTTGGGTTAAGTCTTTCTCAAGCACAGCAGATGGGCGAGGAAGACAAAGAATATGTCTGTGTAAAATGTTGTGCTGAAGAAGACAAAAAGACTGAAATACTAGATCCAGATACTTTGGAAAACCAAGCTACAGTTGAATTCCATAGTGGAGATAAAACAATGGAGTGTGAAAAGCTTGGATTATCAAAACACACAACAAATGATAGAACCAAATATATAGATGATACAGTGAAGCACAAGGTCAAAATTTTAAAACGGGTGAGCTCTTCATTAATGCATTATTTTGTTTATTTAAGAGCTTTTTGTATGGACTGACTGCAATAATTTTGAAATTTCTCTTTAGAAGTTTTAATGTTCTTTTACATTTTCAAATTTAGTTTTCCATGAAAGTGAATAGGTTTTTATTTAAAATTTTTTGTCAGTCTTGGTGAAACCAGATAGTGACTTTTAGAATATGCAGGCCTTATCTCTTACAGTCTTTTTTGCCATTTCTAGCCCCTAGTTTGGTACTTGAATTTTCTGTTGTAGGATGTGTGTGGATCTTGTGGCCATTAAGTGTAAATTGTGCTTGCTAAGTTGTTTTAAAAAAGCTTTTCAGTCATAAATATCTACCAGCCCTTTGACCATTTGGCATTATTTTTTTGACTACCTTCTGAAAGCATTTTCTAAATAGAAATTTCAAGATATTTAGGCTTTAATAGGAGAAATGTATAAAGGACACGGCATTTTATCTGATTAAATTTTCTTTCCTCATTGTCTACCTTTTTATTACCTATCACTTTTTTAGTCGTCAATTTGTTATTCTTATAGAATACTGATAGAGAGGAGAAACAGTGGCAACACATGTATGTGGTTAGGCAAGTATAATCCAAAACGCAAAGAACATGAATCTTAGAGTTGGAGCTTTAGAAATCTTTTGGTCCAATCATTTTGATTTATTAATATGCCTTACAACATTTCTAGGAAGTGGTGATCTAGTTTCTGTTTGAAATCCATTGCAAGGGGATACATCTTCATTTTTAAGCATCTAATTGTCAGAAAGTTGATCAGTTTGAGCTGAAATTTGCATCCCTGAATTGAAGCCTCCTTATTAAAACTTAATTTCTCTGCAACACGATATGGAAGTTAATTTAGATTGAAGAGCATGAGGATGTGTTCTCCAGAATCTTACCTACTTACAAATCCGTTTCTTTCAGGCATTCCTTGTATGACAAATCTGGATTAAGTTCTAGTTTGTCATATCCTTGTGGCATCTAATATTTTTTGTCTGTCAAGACTTTTTGAAAATCAGATTCTGTCCTTCTGATATGTGTTATTACTTTGTTGATTTGATCATCAAAGTAATTGATAATATGGATCTGAGAGCCACAATGAGAACAGTTTATAGCATGTCTTTGGAAAACTTCTATTTATTATTAACTAGTATTAATACTCACCTCTTACGTACAGCTTCTTGGCCATATACATATGCAGTACAATGAGAAATATAGCTCATTGTATTGACCATAGCTGAGTTGTCTCTGTCTTGCTTAAAAAGACATCATAAAGGCTGAGTGCAGTGGCTCACACCTGTAATCCTAGCACTTTGGGAGGCTGAGGTGGGTGGATCGCCTGAGGCCAGGAGTTTGAGACCAGCTTGGGCAACATGGTGAAACCCCGTCTCTACTAAAATACAAAAATTAGCCGAGCATGGTGGTGCATGCCTGTAATCCCAGCTGCTTGGGAGGCTGAGGCAGGAGAATCGCTTGAACCTGGGGGGCGGAGGTTGTAGTGAGCTGGGATTGTGCCACTTTATTCCAGCCTGGGCAAAAGAGTGAAACTCCGTCTCATAAATAAATAAAAAGACATCATAAAACGTTAACAATTTTAACATTTTGAGAACCTCTTTATCCAGTCTGTATCAGAAAAGAATCTGAGGTGAGTCTGATTTTGTAAATGTGTGCACCATACAAGTGATCACTGCTTCCTTTTCTTTTTGATGTGAACTGTTGACTCTGTCTTGGACTTGTCTGATGTTAGTTTATGGAATCTGCTTTTCTTATCCCTAGATTTTTATGTTGAACTATTTATTGAGTTTCTGTTGTGTGGCATAGCAGTACGTGCCTTGGGTGTATAATATTGAAGTATATTCCTGCTCTCAAGAATGTCTAGTTGCAGACAAAAACCAGACAAATAAATAAAAAATTAGAGGATTCTTAGTCTAGAGAAAAGCACTATTTTGATTGTATCCTATTTTAAAACCTGAGTATATGTCTGACTATATAGCATTCCTCTCCCTGTCTTTCAGGAACATTAGTAGGATGTGATTAATTTCTCCCAAGGATCTCAGAATTGCAGTTTTACTGGTAATTCTTTGTGGATTATAATTAGAACCAGAGTAGCAGGTACTCTGATGGTTTATTCTACCTCATGGGAATTAAAATTGCCAATAGGCATACTGAGAACTTAATTGATACACTTGCTAGTATATAAGTGAACTTAATTTCATTTGTTTTAGAATATAGATACTTGTTTCTTTACAATTTCCTCCTTTTTCCATATCCAGAGCCAAATAAGAGAATTCTTACTACCTTATTTTTAATTTTCTTTCTACTAATGGTATTGGGAACATGATCTCTATGTCCTTTGTTTCTCCTTTATAAGCTATTATGTGTTCTACACAAAATAGGTGCAGAATAGATTTCGAATGAAAGAGTGAATCTCATTTTACTAATAATCAAGAGTTATTTTTGAACGTCTTAAAAAACAAAGATTGTTTAGTTATTTTCATTCTAATGAATTAAGTACTCATTTTCCAGGAGTCTGGTGAAGGCAGAAATTCATCAGACTGTAGAGATAATGAAATTAAAAAATGGCAGCTAGCTCCTCTTCGTAAGATGGGACAACCAGTTTTACCTCGGAGATCCTCAGAAGAAAAAAGTGAAAAAATACCGAAAGAGTCTACAACTGTTACTTGCACAGGAGAAAAAGCTTCAAAACCAGGTAGTGAGATGAACAGAAAAAATTATATACTAATATATTTATATCTTATTTAATATACAATTAATTAGTATACTTAGGGAATTTTTACAAATTTAACATTATTAAATGTTGTATTGCCATTAAGGCAATACAAATGGGTTAGGTGATTGGCCTTACTTGTAATTAAAAACTTGCTCTAAATTCTGGGGAAGCGCTAGTGAAATTAAGATAAGACCCCTCTTCTCATGGCACTTAAATACTAATGGAAGAAGGCAGTAAGTTTGCAAGTAAGAAAATTGTATGTTATTTTACAGCTTGAGAAGAAAAAGTGGAGTAATGGGATGGATAGTCACAGGTGGGAAGAGTAATGGGACTTCTCGTTTACATGGAATGGAGGAAGTAACTTGTGAGGTGGGATTTGAAGGGGTGCAAAGATTTTTGGAGGAGGTACTAGGTAAGGGACACATCAAATCTTAAGGCTTTGTGGTAGAAAGAAGTGTGGCATTTGAGGAGCAAGAAAGCCACTGTAGAGTGATTAGAAGGTAATACATAAAGGGATAGAACAGTGTTAGAAGATGAGTTCAGAGAAAATTATTGCTCGTACCCTATTTTAAAACCTGAGTATATGTCTATCTGTATAGCGTTCCTCTCCCTGTCTTTCAGGAACATTATTAGTAGGATGTGATTAATTTCTCCCAAGGATCCCAGAATTCCAGTTTTACTAGTAATTCTTTGTGGATTGTAATTAGAACAAGAGTAGCAGGTACTCCGATGGTTTATTCTACCTCATGGGACCTTTGGGGCTATGGCAGAGTTTATATTTTGTTCTGAATGTTGTGGGAAACCTTTAGAGGGTTTTGTACAAGGGAAAACTCTGGTTGCTCTGTACAGTTTGGATTGTAGGAAGGCAGGAGAGAAAGAGAGTAGCCTGATTAGTCCGTAGCAATATCCTAGGAAAGAAATGATGGTAGCTTGGAATGGAAATATAATGAAGGTAGTGAGTAGTGGTCAGATTCACATATGTTTTATAATAGAGTTGACAGAACTTGCTGATGGGTTAGATATAGGTTGGTATTGGTGAAGGAAATAGAGTCTGAGAAAAGAAAAAGGTTTGGGGAAGAAAATTGAAAAATTATGTTTTGGCCATTATGAGATTCCTATTAGACATCGAGATGGAAATGTTTTGAGTAAATCTTTGGCTGATGAGTCTGGAGCCTATTAGAAGACTTTGGAGGTTGGTATATAAATTTGGGATTTACTAGTGCATAGCAGTTAGTACAGGTTAAACATCCCAAATCTAAAATCTGAAACTTGAATGCTGGCATGATGCACAAAGGCAATGCTTGTTGGAGCATTGTGGATTTCAGATTTTCTGATTTGGGATGCTCCACTGGTAAGTACAATGCAAATATTCCAAGATTTGAAAAAATCTGAAATTGAAAATACTCTGGTCCCAAGCATTTCATATAAGGGCATACTCAACCTGTATTTAAAATCATGGGCTTAGATATAAATAGCTACAGGAGAGTTTGACAATGAAGGGACAGAAGCAGAGCCCTTGGGAAGCACCAGCATTTATTTTTACTTTATTTTTGTGACAGGGTCTCACTCTGTCACCCAGGCTTGAGTGCAGTAGTGCAATAGCAGCTCACTACAGCCTTGAACTCCTGGGCTCAAGCTATCCTCTCGCCTCAACCTCCTGAGTGGCTGGGACTACAGGTGTGCACCACCACACCCAGCTAATTTTTTGATTTTTTGTAGAGATGGTGTTTCATTATGTTGGCCAGGCTGGTCTCAAACTCCTGGCCTTCAAGTGATCTTCCTGCTTTGGCCTCTCAAGGTGCTGGGATTACAGGCATGAGCCATTGAACCTGGCCATCAGCATTTAAGAGTTGGGGAGAGAAGAGGTTATACAGCAAAGGAAACTAATGGGTGGCCTGTGAGGAAAGAGGAGAACTGAGACTGGTGGCCTGGAAGCCAGGTGAAGTTTCAAGAAGGAAGGAATGACCAAATGCTGTCTGGACATTTAGTAAGATAAACACAAGATTGTTAAGTCTATGACTTAGCAAAATGGAAATCATTGGTGACCTTGACTAGAATGGTTTCGGTGGAGCAGTAGGGAAAAAAACCAGTTGTAATGGCTTATGAATGAACGGAAGAGTGAGGAACTGGAGACGTTGATTACAGATAACTCTCAGGGAGTTTTGCTGTTTAAAGAAACAAATGCTGTCGTAGTTAGAAGTGGATGTGAATTTTTTTTTAAAGAAGATACCATAGTATGTTTGTAAGACTAATGGGAATGATCCAATAGAAACAGACAGCTAGAGAGAGATGATGTTGATGATGTAAGAGAGGGAAGTGATAGTATAGGTGTGAAACTCGGGAAGACAAGAGGGGATGGGATTCACTCCACATGGAGGGAGGTATTTATCAGAAAGGTAAAGCTCATCCATTGGATACTAGGGAAGGTTGTATGTGGTAGGGGGAAGAACTAATGTAGGTAGGTTGGATTCGGTAATGGGAAAATGATAGTTGACAGTTTTTCCATTTTTTTTCAGTGAAATATGAAGAGCAAATCAAAAAGATTGTAGTTGAGAAGGAGGTATTGTTGGTTTGAGATGAGAGGAGAAAAAGTATGAAATAGATACCTTAAAAAGTGGGAGAGCAAATTTATTAGGAAAAGTTAATAGGATTAGGGCAGAAGGTTGAGTTTACCTACTTAAAACTTGTGGTTATAAATTTAAAATGACATCTGTCAGTACCAGTGCTTATTTTTCTCCCTTGTCTTCAGCCGTTTGTTGCCTATTTGGGTGAAGGATAAAAGTTGGCTTTGAGCAGGGTTGTGGTTTTGTCAACACACATATTTAAAAGAGAGAGAATAAAGAGATTAAGTATACGAGGGGCTGGTAATGGTATTAGACTGTCTAATCTAAGTTTATAATGTATGAAAAGTGAATACATGAAGATGGTAAAAATCATAGATTTAAGAATTGTTGGCATGAGGAGATTCTAGAATAAATGTGCTGGTATAATAAGTCAGAGCAGTGGGATGTTTGACATTGAGATTTTGGAGATGCTTGGGAATTAGTAATGATAGAATAAAAATAATTTGAAAAGCTTAACATTCAAATTAGTAAAACCAGAAGAGATTCATCAATTTTGTGGTATTAGGTTATCTGCTCCTAATAAGTTCAGATCAAAATTTCTGAAAACTTTTTAAAAGTTAATTAATATATATTTGTGGAAAAATAACTAGCTCTAAAAGCCATTGTCTAAATTGAGGAAAGAGTAGGACCAGTTTTTAGTCACTATTCATTTTAATTAGGATTTCAGTGTCAGGAATATTTCAATATGGATTGTGGGTTCTGATCTTATTTCTAAATAGTGACTTTTAATCAGTTTTGTTTGTAAACTTATTCATTAAAAAGGAAAGATATTTTTAAAAGCAATGTAATGAGTTTGGATATTTATTCAAATTAGGTACTCATGAGAAGCAAGAGATGAAAAAGAAGAAAGTTGAAAAAGGAGTGCTTAATGTACATCCTGCTGCTTCTGCTTCCAAGCCTTCTGCAGATCAGATCAGGCAAAGTGTCAGACATTCTCTCAAAGACATTCTTATGAAGAGGTAACATATATTTTTATTATAGAAGTATCAATAATTATGCTTTATACATTTGAAAAATAATTGAATTGTTCTAATTTTAAGACTTACAGACTCAAATTTGAAGATACCAGAGGAAAAGGCAGCAAAAGTTGCCACAAAAATTGAGAAAGAGCTTTTCTCTTTTTTTCGGGACACAGATGCTAAATATAAGAACAAATATAGAAGTTTGATGTTTAATTTGAAAGATCCTAAAAACAATGTAAGTATGCTTTGTTCATATGTTTATGCTTCCAACTTTCCTGAGTACATAGGTATCTCAGATTGTAATACAGTAGATCTATAATTTATTAATTGGAGTGAGATTATAATTTCCTTTTGATGTAGAACATGTAATTTTAATAGTCTTTTTGCTACTGAATAATTCTGCATACTAATAGCATTAACCATTCAGTCTACTGAAATGCTAAACGTGTCTTAACCTGATTTATATTATTTTTTCTTTACTCTCCTTTATATAATACAATTTATTAAAAAATTCATTCATATGTATTCTTCAAAAACTTTTAAGCTAAAATTTATAACACTATTTTTTTCTTAAATATGAAAATAGAGCTATTTTGTACTTAAATCTGAAGATAGAGTAAAAATGCTTTTAAATTGTTTTTATCGAAATGTAATTTATTTTCTTAAGAAAATACATAACTTTAGTTCTAAAGATAGTCTTAAGTATAACTTTAGTTCCAAGTATTATAGCAGTAGAGTAAATGTTAATTAAACCCCTAATTTTTTCTTGGGATTTCATGTTTTGGACAGAGGAAATCTAAAGGCTGTGCATTTGTGTGCGTGTATGTGTCAGTGTTAGCTCTCAACACCAAAAGAAGGTCTCTGATAAGTACAATAAGCAAAAATCATGCCAGCAAACATTTTAAAGGTTCAGAACATGACTGATCTCTTGTGTATGACATTTACCTAGGTCCACCAGCAGTTTTTTACTATAGATTACTCTAGGTAACAGAATGTGATTAGATGCAACCTTTTTGCGTAAAAGGTTTTCACACAACTGATATAAATTTGTATAAGGATATTTGCTACAGTAGGTGATTTGAGGTATTTTCTTGAAGTACACTAACAGAGACTTAAAATTGTACATTCTGCCATCATGGTCCCGAGGATCAGATGCTTCTGGAATTACATAATCTGGAAGCTTTTCTTCAGCAATTAAATAAAGATTTATTTCCCTCAGGTTTTTTTCTCTTTTTTTTGGAGACAGAGTCTTGCCCTGTCACCCAGGTTGGAGTGCAATGGCGCCATCTCAGCTCACTGCAGCCTCCACTCCCGGGTTCAGATGATTGTCCTGCCTCAGCCTCCCGAGTAGCTGGGATTACAGGCACACGCCACCACGCCCAGCTAATTTTTGTATTTTTGCAGAGACGGGGTTTCACCATTTTGGCCAGGCTGGTCCCAAACTCCTGACCTTGTGATCCTCCTGACTTGCCCTTCCAAAGTGCTGGGATTACAGGCGTGAGCTGCGGCACCCGGCCTCCCTCAGGTTTCTTTCAGGTTTCTTCCTTGCAGGTGGTTTTTTGCTCTGCAGTTTCCTCCAAGCCTGTCAGGATTTAAATATGTAAAATCTTAAAACTATGAAGACCATTACATTGAGTAAAGCTCTTTGATGCAGTACCTCGCTATACTATAGATTGCTTATTGTTATGGTTAGATTGTGTCCCTGGGTAGACTTAATACAACTTTTGGGTAGGTATTGTAATGGTTCTACTGTACATGCTTCTCCATATATGTTGATTTTTATATGAAATGTGTGTTTTGCTGCCTTAAATTCCTAGAACACAAAGCTGTCATTTAATCTCTGTGTAGTAGGTAATATATAAATAATTAAGTATTTGTAAATCAGTCTTCAAAAATTGTATCTTTATTATAAATTTCTGTGTAGTAACCACTCTTTTAAATGTTTGTCTCCCCTTCTATTCCTATTTTAAAATCCTTCCAGATATTATTTAAAAAAGTACTGAAAGGAGAAGTAACTCCTGATCATCTTATCAGAATGAGTCCAGAAGAACTAGCTTCTAAAGAGTTAGCTGCTTGGAGACGAAGAGAAAACAGACATGTAAGATTATCTATAAATATGCGTTTGACTATCAAAATCTATGTTTTTCAGCCATTGGGTAAAAATTATACAGAGGTAAATTCAACACAGACTGCACAATAACACAGACTTTCTGTTACATGCTTCTTTTTTTTTTTGAGATGGAGTCTAGCTCATTCGCCAGGCTGGAGTGCAGCAGCATGATCTCAGCTCACTGCAACCTGGGTTCAAGTGATTCTCCTGCCTCAGCCTCCCAAGTAGCTGGGATTACAGGCACGTGCTGCCACGCCCAGCTAATTTTTGTATTTTTAGTAGAGGTGGGGTTTTACCTCTTAAACCAGGATGGTCTCGATCTCCTGACCTCATGATCCGCCCACCTCGGCCTCCCAAAGTGTGGGGATTACAGGCGTGAGCCACCTACATGCTTCTTTTAGTTACTTGTTCTCCATTCCTCTAGTTCTTAAATTCTGTTGGTTTCTCTGATCTTGTCAGGTTTTTTTCTCATTTTCTCCAGTTGCTAGGTTACAGAATTACCTTGTGTTTTATTATAGTTTGTAAATGAGAAGGATGGGAAAAGAATTAACATCTTTTCATAATTACATCTGTATTTTTCAGCAGCACAGTTTGAAGGTATTATGAATATTGGTAATTTGTAGAGCCAGATGAATTAAGTCAGAATAAAAATGTGTACAGGCTTATCTCTTATCCAAAGTTTCAAATGCCAAAAGCCCTGAAAAATAAAGTTATTTTCGCATAACTAATTTATTGATAAAGCTTAACCTGAATTGCCATGTATGAATGTTCATATTCACAGAAATATTGTATATTTAATTACGTGTCTCAGACCTAACTGGAATGTTATGTAATATAGAGTATGTGCACCATATTTCATGTTTAAATTTAAAAATTCTGAAACTCACAGATAGCAAGAATTTTTGTTTGGAGATTGTGAACTTAAAGGTATTTAAAGTACCTTTAAAAATTAAGTATGTTACTTAGAGCCATTGTGACAGTGAGATAGCCATGTTATCCAATTTTTGTATTACAATGGCATCAGAATGTTAGCCCCTTATTCTAGAAAATACTGGTTGTAGTTCATATTAACTCTACATGATTTATCTGATTCTTTTGTTCATAATATTTAGTTACATCTCAGGCACTAAACCTCCATATAGACCTATGCCAGATCTAGTTTGAAGCTCATCTAGAGGCCTTGATTTGACATATCATACTTCTTCATACATTCCTTTACCTTCACCGTATGTAATTTCTCCGCCTCTTATATTTTGAAAATAATATCACCTCCTCTTCCTTCCCTCCATATCCCAAATATGCACATGCCACTCTTCTGCTTTGAAACTGGCTGCGAGTATCATCTGTATCAGAAAATGCCAGCTTGTTCTTTCTTAAGGCCATGTACCTGATTTTTCTTTAAAGGATGATTTGTACTTAACAAAGGCAGTACCATCTATGCCTTCCTTACCTGTTCTATTCCTGGCTACCTTTATACCACTTCTTGTTATACTTGCTTAATTTTGATGTTTTGTTGCTAAGCTTGTTCAACCGAATTTTCAGGGTCACTAAGCAGGCTTAATTAGGAGACAACTAACAAAGGACTACCAGATCGGTCGTTTGAATAAACTACTATTGTGGGGGATGTTAGAACATTGAATTAGGAATTTAAGAGCAAAATAGTTCTTATTTCCCTGTGGCAGCTGCTAACAAGTACTAAATCAGCAAACAGATTTCAAATACAAATAGTATGTTTCACCACTTTGCAAATTACTTTGGACTTCATTTGCCTCCTGATATAAATGTACATGTGAACTTCTCATGGTTGAGGTATGGGGTCTAATTCTTATAACCGCAGTACTTAAAACTGTCTCTGGCATATAAAAGTACTCAGAATATGTTTGTTATATGAGACATTACCTTAAGATTAAAAGTCATCTGTGGTGATTCGTTTATTTTTAGGTAAGCTCTTATTATTTAAGGTGTACACTTGGAAATACATATTTTAAATTTAATATTTTTAAAAAAGTATTTTCTGTTAGACCATAGAAATGATTGAGAAAGAGCAGAGAGAAGTGGAACGACGGCCAATCACCAAAATAACTCATAAAGGTGAAATAGAAATTGAGAGTGATGCCCCAATGAAAGAACAGGAAGCAGCCATGGAGATTCAGGTAAGGATAGATATGCCATGTTTTATAGCTCAAAACATGAAGATTCAGAAAAGGTTTATTTGCCTAATGTTTTTAAAATAGAGAAAAGAATTTTAAAATATGCATCCATTTAAAAGTAGCCTATTTTATTGGTTTAGTGGTTTTTTGAGTGTTGAGTAATGTCTCTCAAATTGCATTATAGGTACCTGTTGAACAGTTATTACAGTGTAGATTCCTGGAGTGCTCTGACTTAGTGAATTTCTTTTTCTTTTTTGGTGGGATAGAGTCTTGCTTTGTTGCCCAGGCTGGAGTGCAGTGGAGCAATCTCGGCTCACTGCAACCTCCGCCTCCCAGGTTCCAGCGATGCTGCCACCTCAGCCTCCCAAGTAGTTGGGATTACAGGCATGCGCCAATACACCCAGCTAATTTTTGTATTTTTAGTAGAGATAGAGTTTCACCATGTTGGCCAGGCTGGTCTTAAACTCCTGACCTCAAGTGATCTGCCCACCTCGGCCTCCCAAAGTGTGGGGATCACAGGTGTGAGCCACCGTGCCTGGCCTGACTTAGTGAATTTTTTAGTAGGCTTAGAAATTTGTAAGTGCTTCTTAGGCAGACTGTCATTTGATAGGTGGCATAGCTTTTCTTATTTTCAAAAGTCAGTGAAGAAATAATTTGAAATCTTACTAGAAGCCTTGAAGAATGGGGAATGTTTAAATTTTTGCTCTTTTAAGTCACAGTTAAAAGCTAGCATTCATTTTCTTAAGAAATTGTAAAAAAAAAACAAAAAACAAAAATCAAAAACTTATCTATGGAACAACTGCATTTTAGAAAAATATAAATGGAAAATATAAATTGATTTTGATAATTGAGGCCAAATTTTATCAGCTAAAACTAATTTTTACTTTGACTTACGTTAGGAACCAGCTGCCAATAAGTCATTGGAGAAGCCAGAAGGATCTGAAAAACAAAAAGAGGAGGTTGACTCTATGTCTAAAGATACCACTAGTCAACACAGACAGCATCTTTTTGATCTCAACTGCAAAATCTGCATAGGTAATTGGAAGTTTTTCTTCCTAAAATTTTGCATTCATTATGAAAGAAGGATACTTAGATACTAGTATATGTAATTTAAGTAGGTTTTGTTTTCCCAATATTGGTGGTGAGGCACTCACTCACAGTCTTTAAGCTTTCGTGTGACTGGTTTTCTGGGTTGAGGTATAGTTTGATACTGTGGTATAGTCTACTGTCTAGACCTAATTATACTATATATGATTTGAACTTAAAAACTGTTCTTGCTGGAGTCAAATGACAAGAATTTAACCATTAGAATGAACATCAAACATTGTGGGCAGTTGTGATGATACTGTCATTTACTAAAGTAAAGGAGTAAAATAGCATTTATATTTTATTATATATAACATAAGACAAATCAGAAACTGAAATTACTTTTTTGTAAAAAAGCTTTTTATTTTTAAGAGCACTTTTAGGTTCATAGCAAAATTGGGAGGAAGTTACAGAGATTTCTCACGTACCTGCTGCCTCCCTACGTGCATAGTCTCCACTGTTAGCAACATCCCACACCAGAGTGGTGGAGTTACTACAGCTGACAAACCTACATTGAAAAATAATGACCCCAAATCCATAGTTTACATTGGCGTTCACTCTTAAGAGTTGTACCTTCTGTGGGTATGGACAAATGTGTAAAGACATGAATCTAGCATTATAGTATTATACAGAGTATTTTCACTGCCCTAAAAATCCTCTTTACTCTGTCTATTCATCCCTTCCCCCAACACCCCCACCAGCCCCTGGAAACCACTGATCTTTTCATTGTCTCTGTAGTTTTGCTTTTTTCAGAATATTGTGTAATTGGAATCATCTAGTATGTAACATTTTCAGATTGGCTACTTTCACTTAGTAATATGCATTTAAGCTTCCCCTATGTCTTTTCATGGCTGGATAACTCATTCCTTTGTAGCATTGAATAATATTCCATTGTCTGGATGTATAGTTTTTCCATTCACTTAATGTAGGAGATCTTGTTTTATTACAAGTTTTGGCAATTACGAATAAAACTAGTATAAACATCTGTATGCAGCTTTTTTGTGGATGTGTTTTCAGCTCCTTTGGGTAAATACCATGGAGCACAATTGCTGGATTGTATGGTAAGAGTATGTTTATCTTATAAGAAACCTCCAAACTATTTTTCACAGAGGCTGTGCCATTTTGCCTTCCTGCCAGCAACGAATGAGAGTTCATTTTGCCTTCCCGCCAGCAATGAATGAGAGTTCCTGTTGCTCTACATCTTTGCTAGCATTTGGTATTGTCAGTATTCTAGATTTTGGCCATTCTAATAGGTGTATAGTGGTATCTCTCTGTTGTTTTACTTTGCATTTTCCTGATGACATATGTGGAGCATCTTTTCATGCTTATATGCCACCTGTATAGCTTCTCTGGTGAGGTGTCTCTTCAGGCATGTATAGTCATGAGCTGTTGCTATATAATCCAAACCTGGATACAGATAATACAGATTTGTCTTAGTTCTTCATGTTACTTCTCGAGACTATTGGAATTTGGTGTGGTTTAGTTAAAAAAAATTGTCAGAGAATTAAGAAACCTGTTTTAGGTTCTAGTAATAATATTTTCATTTTAGCTTGTCTGAGTTGTTTAACATTCTCTTCTAATTTTTCACTTCACTAAGAGAGGAATTACTACTCTAGGGGTCCTCAACCCCCGGGCCACAAACCTGGACGGTCCATGGCCTATTAGGAACTGGGCCTCACAGCAGGAGGTGAGCGGTGGACGATACTGCCTGAGCTCCGCCTCCTGTCAGATGCAGTGGCGTTAGGTTCTCATAGGGGTGCAAACCCTATTGTGAACTGCACATGTGAAGGATCTAGGTTGCGTGCTCCTTATGAGAATCTAACTATTAATGCTTGATGATCTGAGGTGTAATGGTTTCATCCTGAAACCATCTCTCCCCTCATCCCACCGTCCATGGGAAAATTGTCTTCCATGAAATTGGTTGCTGGTGATAAAAAGGTTGGGGACTGCTAATCTTGTCCATATTTACTCATGATATGTTTTACATGTAGGAAATAATTATAAAGAGATTTTAAGGGGAAATTAACTTTATTACAGGTAGAACCATGCATGATTTGCTTTGAATTGCATTTCAGATAAGCTTAGGTCCCTGTATATAGAAGAGGGCTGGCAGTGGGGAGAACACTAGTGAATTTTCTGCTGATTCTTAAATGTGGTTGTGATATAACTAAATGATGACAGTTAGATATAACCCCAGGAAATGTATGGTTACTCAGCAGTTGAATCATAGAACCTGAATAACTTTAGAAAGTGAAAATGGGTTAAGTTATAAAAGTTGTAGTTAACAGTTGGTTTCATTTGATGTATTCTGGGCTTAGGTCGAATGGCACCACCTGTAGATGATCTTTCTCCAAAAAAAGTAAAAGTTGTTGTAGGAGTAGCTCGCAAACATTCAGACAATGAAGCAGAAAGTATAGCAGATGCATTGTCTTCAACCTCAAATATTTTGGCTTCTGAATTCTTTGAGGAGGAGAAACAGGAGTCTCCAAAGTCAACATTCTCTCCTGCTCCACGGTAATTTTCTCTGTTGTAAATTCTGTAATACTCATTATAGATCTTTGCCAGATTATACTTGCAAGTCTTCAAAAACAGAAAAGTGACATTTTGGGAACCTCTCATTTGAGAAAATAACTGTACTTTCCTGTACTTTGAGATAGATAAAACAAGACTTCGAAAATAAATATATTTGGAGTGTTTTCAGTGAGAGATTGGAGCATGTGGGGAAACAGCTTTAAAATTCTCTTTAATTATGCTGGTCCCAAAAGTCAGGGATAGATTATTAAAGACGAAATGTTTGCACTTTTCTCAATCTTAGTTCTCCTAAGCCAGCCAAGAGGGAAGATTTTGTAAAACATTACTATGTAAATATGAATGTAATTTTATAAAATGAAAGTGTGAACTCTTTGTCAATAGCCTCATATTTTGGCCTTCTTCACATGCTAAAATACGAGTAACTGATGACTAGGTAGGACATTGATTTATTCATCAGCTTGTCTTTAGGCTTTTTAATGTCATTTTCTAGTCCAGAGATGCCTGGAACTGTTGAAGTTGAGTCTACCTTTCTGGCTCGATTGAACTTCATCTGGAAAGGTTTTATCAACATGCCTTCTGTGGCAAAATTTGTTACCAAAGCCTATCCAGTATCTGGCTCCCCAGAATACCTGACAGAGGTACTGTGAACTTTTCTGCTTTTCTGTGCATGAATTGATAATGTGTGTTTCTGAAAGTAATTGACAGGGAAATAAGACAGTTAGTAATAGAAATATTTATTAACAATGATTTTTAAACAGTCCAAGTAATATAATTATGAATTAACAAATGGATCTTCAGAATTGTTAAATAAACTATTCTCTGAAAGTTTTAAACTCCTGTGTCCTGCACTTTTCCCAAGATGTACTGCCTCACTGTGTCAGATAATTCAAAATCAATGAGAGTCTACATGGATATCCAAGTTTTTCTTTGAATACACACTTAAATAAAAGATTTACATACTTTTGGTCTTTAATGTTAACACATTAAGAATTTTTTGTTGAACAGATCTTCTGATTTCCCCACTGCTTATGTTTCCCCATCTTCATGACTACTGTTCTTACCTGCCTATTTCTGTGAATGTGGTTTATGTAGACTGGGAGTTGAAGCATTACAGCTAGTTGAAAACCAGTGAGACTAGTGACTGTAGTTGCTGCAAGTGATACCCTTGGTTGGTTCTACACCTGAGGGAAATAGAAAGAAACTATTATGTGGTATTTATGGAAAATAAGCAGCAGTAACATTATAATATTGTGATAAATGAGACAGTGACATTTTTGAATTATTTTGAAGGAAATGTATTTTTATATGTGTATAGAAGGAAAATAAATCAGTACATATATACTGTATTTATGTTGAGATCATATTTTGCTATCTTGTTCATATCTGACCTTTTTCATTTATTCTCTGTCTGCTGATTTTAAAGAATTAAAAGATTGTAAAAAAATTCCTTTTATTATTTGAAAAAGCCTAAATCATTTGCCTGTCTTTTTTTTTTTTTTAAGGCTAACATAAACTTCACTTTTCTTTGGATTAGGCTGCAATTAGTTTAATTCAATGTAATACTGTTTATGTAATGTTGATCAGTTTATTTGGTTAGCAGTTGTGGGTTTGTTTTTGTTTTTGTTTTTGTTTTTGTTTTGAGACAGAGTCTGCCCTGTTGCCCTGGCTGGAGTGCAGTGGCGTGATCTTGGCTTGCTGCAACGTCTGCCTCCCGGGTTCAACCATTCTCCTGTCTCAGCCTCCCATGTAGCTGGGATTAACAGATGTGTGCTACCACACCTGGCTAATTTTTGTATTTTTAGTAGAAACGGGGCTTCACCATGTTAGCCAGGCTGGTTCTGAACTCCTGCCCTCAAGTGATCTGCTTGCCTCTGCCTCCCAGAATACTGGGATTACAGATGTGAGCCACCGGGCCCAGCCTAGCAGTGTGTTTTCGATTAATAAACAGACTAATCACTTTTATATACAGTTTGCTTGATATTTTAAAAATGTGAGCTTTATAAGAGAAAAATGAATTAGATCCATGATGTTCTTCTTGAGCAAATCTGTTTAGAAATTTATTATTTGGTCAGTCCATGGTGAAGATAATTCTTTAAACGGAGAGGTAAGCCCTTAACTACAAAATCCTTTTGATTTTAAACAAAATTATTATTTTCCCCTCCGAGACACAGTTTTTATGTGGTTGCTTTCCAGATTTTCACTTCCATTTTGTACTTGTTTTTAGTTTGGACTAAAATCCCAAATCAAATATTTTAAAGTAGTTAATAATTTAAATAAACTAAATTGAATTTAATATCAATTATGTTTTTATGATTTTCCTCAGTCTTCGTGGAAAAAATAGGAATGTACTGAATAAAGTTTTAAATATTCTTAATTGCTTTCATGTGTAGTCATCTGTTTTCAGAAAGATTATGCCTTTAAAAAAATAAACCTTGAATTATTACAATATTATTCTCCTTTGTGCAAAAATACACTCTGTAATTACATTTGGTAACCTTTGAAATTCAGCTGTTAATTATTAAGGAATTTTCCTGCCTACTGCTACCAGAAGGGGAGGTTACAATCTCTGCTAATATTCTGAAATGTGTTGTGTTCTTTCTGAATTGTTAATGTGGTATGCTTGCCATTGCTTCCCTTTCCCATCTTTCATAGTGAGATTGGGCATGAACTCAGACTCTTTCTTAGTAGCTGTATTTTACAACAGTCATTTGTAGTTGGCATTTCAAGTAAAACCTAATTGCTCTCTATATTATGTTTTCTGATACATTTTTCATAATCTCTTTATTTACTTGTTTTTATTACTGTTTCAAATTAGTCTTAGAATCAAATTTGTATGAATTACTAATGTCATAATAAAGATAATCTATATATATTGATCTCTCTTTTTTTTTTTTTTTAACCATAGGACCTACCAGATAGTATTCAAGTAGGTGGCAGGATATCACCTCAGACAGTTTGGGATTATGTGGAAAAAATAAAAGCATCAGGAACCAAGGTGAGGAAAACTTTTTTCACTATACCAGCATGGGAAAATGTTTAGAAAGTAAACAGTTTAGAATTCTTATGCAAGGGTGCAAAGTCTCCTGGGGAAAGGAGGCAATACACATTTTAAGTCTATGTAATATACCTCACAAAACTGAACAAAAGCCATTTGCTGAGGCTGTCAACAGTACAGCATTTTTTTTTTCCTCTCCTGGGATGCTCTCTTTGTGGCTTCTGTTAATGTTTTAGAAGAAATGTTTTAGAGTAAGTATTGAAATTCACCCTGGAATTTTGCCTTGCTTCTATTACAGACAAGTGTTTGAGTTAGGGCACAGCTAAGCTATTGCAAAAAAGAGAATCTAAAATATAGTGACTCAAAAAATATAGAAGTTGATTGGAGTGTTGTCCTCAGCAGTCAAACATACCAAATAGGAGTAAATGAGGAATACCTGTCTAGTTGTTTCAAAGGCAAATTGCAGTCATTAACTTCCATTGGAAAGAACCTAGTCACATAGCCATCCATACATAGCTGCTAGGGAGGCTGGGAAATGTAATCTTTATTGGATGGCCATGTGACCAGCTAAAAGTTAAGGGCTTCTTATTAGTAATAGGAGGAAAGGAGAAAAGATACTGTGAAATGGCTCTATCACAATAATATTTCTCCTTTTCCTTTTTCTCTCTACATTTTCTTTTCTTTTTTTAAACTTATAGAATATTACTACAGAGGAAAATTTAATCATTAGAAGAAATTGTTTTTCCCTCCACGGGATGTGATAGTACCTAGTATATTAACAGTCATTCGATAAATAAATCTTGAATGAATAAATGTTACTTTTTTGCCTCTTTTTCAGAAGTCTCTAGCTTTTCTTTGGAATGATCCAAAATGGATAATCTTAAGCTGAAAAGAATATTTTGTTCCAATATAGATTTTTAGAATTTAAATTGATACAGTGTTAAAATACAAATAAACTTTAAAGCACTAATAAAAATGAGAAGTATTACTCTTGGGCATTTTGAGAATCACTCTTGAATCCACACATATATTACTGCCCAACACTTTATAGTATGTTCCGATTTAACAGATTTAAACACTCTGTAATAGTTGTTACTAACATATGTATGGTGATTTTTACTCTAAAAGAGGGCAGTTTAGATGACACACAACACACATTTTATAAGAGATAGAGTCATATTTCAGCTCATTCACATGTTTTCCTTAGGAGCTTGCATCAGTTTTAGGCTTTGCAGCAAATCTGGCTCTCCCATTTCGGCCATATACCATCATGAAAAAAAACATTGTTGTTGAACACTACCAAATTAATAACAAATTAGGACTGTCTTTTCTATATGAAACAAAACCTAGAGGCAAGCAAGAAAATTCCTAAGCCAAATTACTTTACAAAATTTATGGTCTGTATGTATATAAGGTCTCTTCATCCAGCCCTTTTTATTTCTAAATTCAGTGCCTAGTAACTGGATTATTAGTAGATTTGTCTGTTTGTGTATATAAATGTATGGTAGGGTGGAAGTGTTGGGTGCTTTTAGTTCCCAGTGGGTCAAGAACATAGGCAGCCCTTTGTGGAGGTTACAGCATTGGAAATCAGGATTAGTGTAGATATTAGAAGACTTGGGTTTCAGTATCATCTCTGCCACTGACAAGTTGTATCTGTCACCTTCAAAAAAGTCATTAATCACCTTTGGACTCCATTTCTTATGTTTCCATAAGAAATGTAAGCCATCAGATAAATCCATCAATGGATCAGTAAAGATCTTTTCTTAAGAGTTACTTGCTTTTAATATTCTCTTCTGTATTTAAGTTGGTAAACCACGTTATTTGGTACCATCATTATGAAGTTCAATAGATTATTACTAATTGAGAAATAGTTTTAAAACCAAGCTACTCTTTAGCTTATTACCTTAAACAATTATTTGTTATTTTCTTGAACAGGAAATTTGTGTGGTTCGCTTCACACCAGTAACTGAAGAAGATCAAATTTCTTATACTTTGCTCTTTGCATACTTCAGTAGCAGAAAGCGCTATGGAGTAGCTGCTAACAACATGAAGCAGGTTAAAGATATGTACCTTATTCCTTTGGGTGCCACAGATAAAATTCCACACCCTCTTGTGCCTTTTGATGGACCTGGTAGGTATACGTTTTAATAATAGGATAAGAATGAAATAACATGGGAGGTGGGACCAGAGTGAAAAGACTGATTCTGCCTTCTTTCTCAGGATCCAGCCCTCTAGAGATGGCTTGACAGGGCCAGGCACCATTTAATATCCTGTAATAAGTTAGAGGCAGAATTTTACCTTTTTTTTGCAATGATTGAAAATGATGAATTAATTGATGTTTTTGGTTTTATACAGGGCTTGAACTGCATAGACCTAATCTATTGTTGGGCTTAATTATTCGTCAGAAACTGAAGCGACAGCACAGTGCCTGTGCTAGTACTAGTCATATAGCTGAGACTCCTGAAAGTGCACCACCAATAGCATTGCCACCTGATAAAAAAAGTAAAATAGAAGTTTCTACAGAAGAAGCACCAGAGGAAGAAAATGACTTTTTTAATTCTTTTACAACTGTATTACACAAGCAGAGAAATAAACCTCAGCAGAATCTTCAGGAAGACCTTCCAACAGCAGTTGAACCTTTAATGGAAGTCACCAAACAGGAGCCACCAAAACCTTTAAGATTTCTTCCTGGCGTGTTGATTGGCTGGGAGAATCAACCTACTACTCTGGAATTAGCAAATAAACCTCTTCCTGTGGATGATATACTTCAAAGCCTTTTGGGCACCACTGGTCAAGTATATGACCAGGCCCAGTCAGTGATGGAACAAAACACTGTTAAAGAAATTCCATTTTTAAATGAGCAGACCAACTCAAAAATAGAGAAAACAGATAATGTGGAAGTAACTGATGGTGAAAACAAGGAGATAAAAGATAAAGTAGATAATCTTTCAGAATCTACAGATAAGTCAGCAGAAATAGAAACATCAGTAGTAGGGTCCTCTTCCATTTCTGCAGGGCCTTTGACGAGTCTTAGTCTCAGAGGTAAGCCACCAGATGTTTCTACAGAAGCATTTTTAACAAATTTATCAATTCAGTCAAAACAAGAGGAAACTGTGGAGAGTAAAGAGAAAACATTAAAAAGACAGCTTCAGGAAGATCAAGAGAATAATTTGCAAGATAACCAGACTTCAAATAGTTCTCCATGCAGATCTAATGTAGGAAAAGGAAACATAGATGGTAATGTGAGCTGTAGTGAAAACCTTGTTGCTAATACAGCGAGGTCTCCACAGTTTATCAACCTGAAAAGGGATCCTAGGCAAGCAGCAGGACGAAGTCAGCCTGTAACTACTTCAGAAAGCAAAGATGGAGATAGTTGCCGGAATGGAGAAAAACACATGCTGCCTGGCCTGTCACACAACAAGGAGCACTTAACAGAACAAATCAATGTAGAGGAAAAGTTGTGTTCTGTAGAGAAAAACTCGTGTGTTCAGCAGAGTGACAATTTAAAAGTTGCACAAAACTCACCATCAGTAGAAAACATACAGACTTCTCAAGCAGAACAAGCAAAACCCTTACAGGAGGATATTTTAATGCAAAATATTGAAACTGTGCACCCATTTCGAAGAGGATCAGCAGTAGCGACATCTCATTTTGAAGTTGGAAACACATGTCCATCAGAATTTCCTTCTAAAAGCATCACCTTTACTTCCAGAAGCACCAGCCCCAGAACAAGTACAAACTTTTCACCCATGAGGCCACAGCAGCCCAACCTTCAGCATCTCAAGTCTAGCCCACCTGGATTTCCATTTCCAGGGCCTCCTAATTTTCCCCCACAAAGCATGTTTGGATTTCCACCACATTTGCCACCTCCATTACTTCCCCCTCCAGGCTTTGGCTTTGCTCAAAATCCCATGGTTCCCTGGCCACCTGTTGTTCATCTCCCAGGTCAGCCACAGCGTATGATGGGTCCTCTCTCACAGGCATCAAGGTACATAGGCCCGCAGAACTTTTACCAGGTTAAAGACATTCGGAGGCCAGAAAGGCGCCATAGTGACCCTTGGGGTAGGCAAGACCAACAGCAACTGGATAGGCCATTTAATAGGGGTAAAGGGGACCGCCAGAGATTTTATAGTGATTCACACCATTTGAAAAGAGAGCGACATGAAAAGGAATGGGAGCAAGAATCTGAAAGGCATAGACGCAGAGACAGAAGCCAAGACAAGGACAGAGACAGAAAAAGCAGGGAGGAAGGGCACAAAGATAAAGAGAGGGCACGGTTATCACATGGTGATCGAGGAACAGATGGAAAAGCAAGCAGAGATAGTAGGAATGTAGACAAGAAGCCAGATAAACCTAAAAGTGAAGACTATGAGAAGGACAAAGAACGAGAGAAAAGTAAACATAGAGAAGGAGAAAAGGACAGGGATAGGTACCACAAAGATAGGGACCACACTGACAGAACTAAAAGCAAAAGGTAAAATTTGCAGGCTGCTTCAGGATTACATTTAAATAACTTAAAATGTTGTATCTTGTAAACGAAAGATTGCCTGCTAGGATTGTGCCATCTTTAAAATTTTTACTATTGGTCATTTGCAGAACAGTAAATTCTGTGTGTTGGTGCAGAGTGCTCTGTACCAGTGCTCATCATCCCTTCTTCATACCAACGGTCCCTAGTTATAGGAATTTAATATTTTTTAAAGTTTTACATTGCTGTATATTCAAAGATTTGTTTTATTAATATGCAATAAAGGCTTAGAAATTTTAGTTTTATTCCTTAATTGGTAAATATGGTTTAACTATGGAATATATTTACTTCCTCTAGTGAATGTCCTTTATATAATGACTAATTTGGGAGTAATGTGTGCTCTGTAAGTTTGTTTTAAATTGCACTGTTTTTAAAGAAACTGTAGAGGAGCAACAAAAATCCAAGCAACTTCATAATCAGATTATGCTAATCATTTAGTTGAGCAGTTTTTGACCAAGAATCAGAAGCCCAAGGGGTACATTTATTGCTTTAATCTGCACTCATTGAAGTCATTTATTACCATATACTACAGCTTTGTGGTAGGCCATTATTTTCATTTTCATTTTTGGCTCTTCAGAAACTTGAATACTTAAGCTTGTACATGATCTTGTGTTTTGCTATCCTTTTTACTGTAAAATGTAAATATTTTAAGGGATATTTTGATTCTAAATATGATAAAATAATTTCTCACCTATTTTGTGTGTGTGACTTGAAATTCAGTAGTAAAAGAATTTCTTCTTTAAAGCTTTAATTACCTTCAGACATTGATTTTTTGTTACTCAGCCAAGAACATATAGAAATAGCTATCTATGTCAGGCATTAGATGAGGGGAAAACAATTTTTTAAAATCTTAAATTGTAGGCTGAGATGAATTGTGTAGTTCTAAAGAGGCTAGAATTTAGAACTGCCTGTGAAACACTGTGCAGCTATGCCCACTTTATAGGTAAGTTTCTGAAAACTTTTACACCATCGCAATTTGGTACTCTGACTCACTAATCATTAAAATTAAAGACCGCAGAACTTGAAGAGAAATATGTTTTGAATCTTTTTATAAAATGTGCGATTTAGCCTAATTCGTAAAGTAACTGTACAGTTTCATATGCCAGTTTTACTTGAAAAAAAATATGAAAACTATTGTTAATTCAAATCTAAATTTATTTAAACCCTAAAACACATGGTTTTGATGGCTGTAATTTAAAGTAAGAGCTATCAAATGATGCTGACAAAAAAAAAAACCTTCCAAAATACAAAAGAAAGAGAACTCTATTATTTACTTACCTGTATTAATGAAGAAAAATATAAATAATTCCACAAAATTGATTGTTTTCCTAAAGAGCTTAAAGATTAGAGTTAAAAATTGGTTTTGAAACAGAATTATCCTTGTTATTTTTGCTGGAGAGAAGGGAGGAAATTCAGAACCAAACATTCTATCTAATTTGCAATGACTTGCAGTACATTTTTCCCTATCCTTATCCTCTGAAACTTACTATCATAAGATTCTAAAACAGAGAACTTGTGTTTAAATAAAGCCCGTTTAACTTTGGTCCACTTTTCTTTTGGAAATTAACTTGTTAGAAAACAAAGTTAGTTCCCAAACAAAACAAAATCTAAGTTATAATTTGCACCATTACAAAGAAATTGCTGTCAGGGTTTTACACATTTTAAAAACATTTCAATTTCAAATGTGTATATCGTCAATAAATCTACCTTTACTGATATATCTGGTTGAGGGAATATCAGACTCCAGATTTCTTTTGCAAGATGAAAGTAAAAACGAATGGGTTAATGAATGAAAACAAGCTGTTAGGTCAGTTTTTGATCACCTCTTCGCTAATAGTTTTTTCTACATATCAAATTCTTTAATCAGTTCTGATCGAATCTTGATACATGTTTTTAAAATAGGCAAGGCCCATATAGCTTTCTATTAGGGATGAGCATCTCCAGGGGTTAGAGGCAGATCTTGTAACCGCTGATTGACTGAAACATTTTATGGAGAATAGGGAAGGTATGGTCATATTAGCTATTTGAGGTTTTCCTTTTGAGGAAAAAAAGGGAAAATGAGCAGATTTTTCAATGAGTAGTAGATCCAAAGCCATTCTCAGTCCCAGGTACAACCAGCCTTACACAAACTAGTGAATTACATGAATTTCATCTTTCAGTTTCTCCTGTTTTAAGAAAAACCTCTTTAAAAAAAGTTTTATACTTAAAAAAGCTTAGAATCATCTTAAGACAGTGAATGCATACCTCTATTAGGTAAAAGTACCAGGGCATCTCAGTACCTGTAAAGTTCACCCCATGTAATCTTTGTGGCAATCAGAAAGCCTCCTTGAGCCCTCTGTAAGGCATCCCTGGTTTTGAGCACTTAGTATAAACATTGGTCAACTCAAAGGTGAAGGCTTAGAGCTGAGGAAACTGGAACTTAGAGAAGTTGGGAAACTTGGCCAGGTTACCCTGCTGTTGTCAGAGCAGGAATCCTAGCTCAGTTCTTTTCTCTAAAGTCCATGTGCTTAGCAATTGTGCTCTGAGAATTGAGAATGAGAAAAAGAAGCAAAAGCCTGATGATCATATATATCTTTCATAGCCCTCTTTCTTTGCGTTCCACTGAACTGTCTGAAACCCTTCACTGAGCAACCCAACTGTTCAATGTGAGTCAGAAGACATAACCAAAAACCTGTAAGTTCTTTTGTACGGATTTGCAAAATTTATATTAGTCACAAATCCTAATTCTCTATTCCTGTTTTCTATTGCTGTTGTGAATTACTACAAGTGTAGTGGCTTAAAACCACACAAATTTATGATCTTACGGTTCTGTGGATCAGAAGTCTATGCAGATCTCACTGGGTAAGATCAAGGTGTCAGCAAGATGCATTCATTTTCTGGAGACTTTCAGGGAGATTCCTTTTTTTTTTTTTGCGCCTTGGTTTCTAGCTTCTAGAGGGCACCCAATTTCCTTGGCTCATGATCCCTTCCTCCATATTTGAAGCCAGCAGTGTGGGACCCAGTCTTTCTCTAGTATCTCTGACCTTCCCTTCTGATTCCCTCTTCTACTACAAAGGACCCTTGTGATTACATTGACCCCACCCAGATAATCCAGGGTAATGTTCCTATTTTCAGGTCAGCTGATGAGCAACTTAAATTCCATCTGTGACCTTAATTCCCTATTCCTATGTAACCTATTTACAGGTGTTCCAAAGATTGGGGTGTAGACATCTTTTGGGGGGTTATCATCTACCACAGCCCTTGACTTACTAATTGTAGTTTATTGTGGGTGAATTAATCTGAAATCTTTATAGAATAGCTAAGGCTATAGTAAATACATGTGAAAAATTTAAGAACAATAACACCAGCAATAGAGAAGAAAATGGAGTGAAAAGTGAAGCCACTCCATGTTAACGTGTGTGTTAACATAAAACTACCCGTTAACAGGTAACTTTACTCTGTTGTTCCTAAGTTTTTAATAGTAGCTGTGTTTTTAAAGTTTATGAACCAAACTTAAATGCATTATGAGAGCTTGATAATGAACCAGATCTTAGTAAAACAGTATTTTAACATTTGGATATACTAGTTGTACTATGCTTATCTCAGATCCCTGTAACACTGGTCAGGCTACAACTTACTAATGACTACAAAGAACTATATACACAATCAGGTTTATTTCTGTCTCTTAAAGCAAATTGCAAATAAAATTGGTTACTGCTTTTTAAAAGGTGCCAAACACCCTAATTCTTTGATTTCTGTTTCACAAAGAATTATAGTAATATGTAGAGCAAAAAAGTAGTGAGTTGAAAACAGATCAGTAGCAAGAAGTCCTTTGAAAACTTGAGTTCACCATGTCAAGTTTCATCTTATAGATAGATGCAGAGCAGAGTCATTGAGGGAAATAGCCTAAGCACTCAAAGGGCAGTGAATCCAATATAACTAAATATCCCCAAAATACTTTTTCTATGAAATAATTCAGTGTGTGCATGTCCATGTGTGTATATATACGTATATGTTAGCCCAAGCTGTCTTTTAAAACTCCATATTTTAAGATAATTTTGTCCTCAAAGTAATGATTTTTTTCAGGAACTTATTATTTATAAGGAGACCAAAAAGGTAAATATTACTGCACCTTATTTTTAAAAAATGTTCCGTTTACATTCAACACTTTGAGAAACCTCATACATTTATAGTAAAATCTTAAAGGTCTTTCTGTAGCAATCATTTTTATTTCGTACTGGAAAAGCATTTCACATAGGAAATCGTCAACACCATCATCAGGATAGCAAAAATAGGAAGCAGGAATAGTGTTGATTTGTTACATGAACTTTGCAGGATTTTAAGGTGAAAAATATATTTTCAAGTCATTTTGATTTATAGGAGAAAAGGCAGCAGTTTTCAGTTCTTAAATATTGTCTGCCTATTCTGCAAGCACAATTTTCTGCGTTTGGAATTCAATGATGAGCAAAATGGGAAAGTTCCAATCTTGTGGAGATTACAGGTAGAAAAGTTATAAAATCTGAACGTAAAATTGCAACTGTGAAAAGCTTTAAGGCAGCAATTCTCAAACTTTTGTTTTCAAGACCCCTTACACTTAAAAATTGAGAATGTCAAAGCTTTTGTTTATATGGCTTATATCATTATTTAGCATACTGGAAAATCAAATGATAAACGTTAAAAATATTTGTTAATGATAATCTCATCTGTTAATGTAACATTTATAAGTTAACTTCCAAACTAATTTAGTAAGAAGAGTGTCATTGTCTTGATTTTTGCATATTTCCAATTTCTGACTTAGGGCTGGATTCTCTTACCTGCCCTGCATTCAGTGTTTTGTAGTATGTCATTTTATTTGAAATATATGAAGAAAATCTGGCTATATGTGCATTTGTTTTTGGGAAAGGGAGGACTCTGGATTCCTTGAAAAGATCGCAGGGGTTCTTGGACCATAGTTTGGGAAGTGCTATTTTAAAGAAAAGGCACACTTTATTATGAGAGAACACATGGCCGAATATGATGGGAGTGTGGTTCAGGCAGTTTCTTCTTTTGTAAGCTTTCATAAAACAGCCTTCTTTTTATACATAAAGTATGTTTTCTGAAAGGTTAGATTTGATTACCAGCTGCCAAAAGGAATTTCTTTAGAGCGTTTATCCTTATGTTCTGAGTATCTCCAAAGTTAAATGCAATAGTATGGATCAATACCAGTTTAGGTCACAGTTTTTCAGCAAAATTTGATGGAGTTGTTTTAAGTGGTTTCCGTTAAAAAAACCTTTGAATCAATGTGTAAACATTCTGCAATTCTACGTTATATTCTGCCCTCACACTTCCTAGTATTAATATGAACTGTATGTCTGGAAACATTTGTGCCCTGTCAAATGGTGTTGACATTCTTAACTCTGGTCCTAGGTCCTTTTAGGAATGTCTGTAGCCTTTTGATTGGAATGGAGTGGCTAAAATAAGACAAAAATCTCTAATAGTTTTTGAATGATAAATTACTACCTCGTTACTTTGTATAGACTGGAATCTGCACAGAAGTTAAATGTGTATTCATCAGCTCTTATTTTTTGTAAATCTTTTCTCTAATTACTTGATGATTAATTTCATATTTTTCCTTTTGAACATTACATACTGCTTATTACTAAGATTTTTTTCTCCAGATGACCTATTCTACCTGTTAGTTCACCGAGTCAGTCATATGTTGCTGGTTGCCAAGTGGCAAAATTATCACAGATAATCAAACTCAGAAAATGTCAGGTAACAACAGCAGTAACTGCTTTCCAACCTGCAGTGGTGGACTGGGAGTGGGAAGTGAAAGTTCTGTTCACAATTATATCAGTAACTGTTTTGGGAAAAAAAATATTTTTTCAAGTTATGCTATCAACAGTACTAAATTGTTAGGATAGTAATTTTCCATGGCATTGTTTAGAACCTATTTTATGCCCAATTTTGAGATCTGTATAGACTTGAAAGCAGTTAAACACAAATTAAGGTTAATTTTTTAATTTGATCAGTTAATATGAGTACATGGTTTTAAAAAGTCAAATAGTTCTACAAGGTTCATAAGCAAAAAGAAACAGGCTTCTGCACTACTCTTCTCTCCAGAGGCAACCATTTTTAATTCTTTTAGATATTTAGGATATTTGCCTTCATGTTTGTGATATGCATATGCTATGTTTTAAGTTGCACATATTGTAATATCTATTGATGTCTTACTATAAAAGATAAGGATTTAGCTCTTACCAGCCTGTTCTCCTCTCCTCTCACCTTCTCTTTCTACATTCATGCAATAATTTTTGGTTTAAATCTATGTTCAAGTTTTACATTGTTGAATCATATAAATAAGTTGTAGCTAAGCCATGTAATACAATATGGTTACATTGCTTTGTATAATTTTTATTTTTCCTTTGATTAATAACTTGATTTTTTTCTTATTTGTACCTATCCCTAATTCATTCCCAACTGAATTTTAAACATTTTAAAGTTCAGCTTACACATTGATTTTTAAAATTGTGTTTACACATTGATTTTAAAATGTAAGCATTAGGGATAGGTAAAAAGTGAATAAGCAAAGTGAATAAGCACATTCTGTGAATAAGCACTGAATGAACTAATGGAGTTAAAACATGAATCAAAATATATACAGATAAATTAGATGTAGGAAAAACAATCAGAACTTTCAGTGACATTTTACAATCTTATCAAAAAGATATGTTAGCATTTAGACTATTTCAGGTAATAGTAAACAGTTGATTCCCCGTGAGCAATGTATCAAAGAAATAACTACCAAAATAACTGCATTTATGTATAGTGTGTACTAAAATCTCTAATGTTAACTTATGTAACCTCATTTTGTTCATCTCCATCATAAACATTGTATCCTTCTAATTTAATTAGTTCAATGTTTTTTGGTTCCTGAAAAAATACAACATCTTTAATTTTGCCAACAAAATTGGTTTTAAAAATCTCTTGAGTAACGATATTTACCTTTCTACCATATTCAAAGCCCCCTAGATAACAAATGCCATCATAGTTTAGAGCCACAAAGTTTTTATGTGGATCAATATCCTCGGAAAGAATTAGACTGTTATTTATGTAGGCCTTGATAAGAGTCTGATTTTGAATTACAACTACATGGTGCCATTTATTACAACAGAATGTGCCATTGTTATAGCTCATAGGCACAGAGATTCTTTCTCCCAAGTTAACTGCTATTTTCAAGGTCTGATTATGGAGACCAATTGCCAGAAAATCATTTTCTTCATTTTGAGCTATTCCCATCCATACAATTAGACCTTCTGTTTTAGTGGTACTGAAATTTAAGGATATAGTAGTGAACTGGAGGTTTCTCATTCTATAATTTGGATCAATGTATTTAATGTAAGAATTACCCATAAATTTTGCAGTTGAAAATGAAGTTTTGTTTTCACAATACCTTCCCACCCAACCCAAAGTACACAGGCAACTGTAAGAAAATGATTGGTCAGGTATACATAAAGATTGGTGGAGGCAAAGATTATTCAAACAGGACACAGACTGGTTACATGTATTTCCAGCCCAATCTGGCAAACATCTGCAAGAAAAAGTTGTGCCATTTACTGTACATTCACCTCCATTTCTGCATGTGTTGTACCCACAGGCTGTCCCATCACAGTCACCTACATTTGAGCCACCTTTTGCTCCAAATTCAGTTAATTGTAATTCTTGATTATTTATGATAACTTGTCGGATACAGCCTTGAAAACCTACAGGTTCATTTTCTATTGCCATGGGATTTACAAGACTTAAAGAAGATACTCCTCCAATATAGAAGTCTGTATTTGTGTCCAGAGAACTCATTTTAGTGGAGGCTTTTTCTGTTACATTTATCCCATCTAGATCCAGGTAGCCTTCTGCACCAACTCTTCCTGCTTTTATTATATGCCAAGTACTTCCGTTTATAGTTACTTTTTGGAGAGTTTCTAGAATGATAGTTCTGTCGCCAAGGTTGTAGCGAAGTTGAACGGAACTATTTACTAAAGAGATGCATAAAAAATCACCTGCAAGAAAGCAAACAGTAAGTTTGATTAGCAACAGTAAAAGTTTCCATTGAAAACTTTTGCTGTTTCTGGCCAAGTTGGGTAAGTTTTAGTTATGGGGAAAAAAGTAACATATCTTGAGGAAAATTGTGTTAGTTTTGTTTCCACTCACAGAGCAAAATGCATATATCCTGTATTCTTTCATTTTGTTCAGCAATTGGCTACATAAATTTTCTCTAGTTGTGGACAGTTCTCATTGAATGAATATATTGTGGTAGTAAGTTAAAGTGAGGTTTTTCTTCAAATGAAAGCCTGTTCCTTATGATACCATTTAATGGCATTCACTATTGTCAGGCTAGGTACCTATAAATTCTCTGCACATTCCTGGCTCCTTTCCTGTCTCTCCAACCTTACCTGGAATGTTCTCTTCCCCCATCCTTACACTCTCTTTACTTCAACAACACTGACTTTGTTAATTAAGGATTTCATTCGCCTGTTTTCTAGGAACACTCCGCCACCCCATTCCACCTCAACTAGATAACTCCTACCTGTCCTTCAGGTTTCAGATCAAGTGTCACTTCCTCAGAGAAGTTTTCCTTGATTTCCCAGAGTTGGTCAGGAATTTTTTTCTGTCAGTGCCTTAATATCACTAGGTTTCCCTCCATTACAGTATATCTCATTTTATAATTATATAGTCGTGTGAAGAAATTGGAACAAATACCATCCAGCATCTGAAGTTGCAATGAGGCATTCAGAAGAAAAGTAAAGGCAATTCTGCAAGCTTGGAAAAAGAATGTTCTTCACTGTAAGATTGCTTGAAGAGGATAGCAAAATGACTTATTAATAATGAACCATGCAGAAGTCTCCACGAAACATTTTCTTCTCCCTCTGAAATTTCCCAACCTTTTTCTTTTCTCATCCAGGGATATTCGGCATTACGCTACACTACTTCTTCCTCCCTCCAGAGTACCTATTTCCACACCTCCCTCCTGCAAATGGTGTTCTTTCCTTCTATTCTCCATTGTGGTCTATACCAAGCCATTCTAGAGTGGTTGGAATGTTTGGCAGCTCTATAGTTCTTCACCTATCAAACTACGGTTCTCTAGCTTTATTTTCCTCATAGGGAATTTTTAGTGAATATACTATGTCGTTACATATGTGATATTTGGTTAACAGCTGCTTTATCCACTAGGTTGTAAGCTTTATGAGAACAGGGTCTGTGTTTGGTTTGGTCCAACAGTTGATTCCCAGCACCCAAAACGGTATCTGGCACATAAATAGATGCTAAATAATTATTAAATAAAGAAATACGTTTGTAGGGTTGTGGGTTGAGATGACTCAGAATATTTCTCAAATAATATTTTTAGCTTGAAAGCAAAAACTTTTTTCCTATAATGACATGAAAATTGTTTTAAAAATTCATAACAAAGAAACTCAGTTTATTTGCATAATTTCTAACGTACAGTATTTTTAACTATAAGGAAAGAGAAGCAACATTATAAACTTTCAGATTAGGAAAGAAAAAATATACATTGGGTTATACCACCAAAAACTAGAACAAGTAAACATAATTGATAATTAAGTTCAAAAAATTTGTAGCAACCTAAATATACTTTGTGGCCTGCAAGTGAACACAAACCAGTTATCTTTTGCAAGATTATGGAGGAAGCTTTTCTTGCTCCTTGTGTTGTAGAGTGTTCCTGTAGTAAACAATTTTATAGTGAAGAGCTACATTAGAATAAAAAATATCTAAGAAATGATTAGGAAAGCTGAAGCTGTGATCTATACTATCACTGGTCATGTTGCCAACCAGAAGAAAGAGCAAGGATAGCTTCTGCGAAGAAAGGGTTATTTTAACTCAGCTAGTATGTTCTTATGAAAAATTGACAAAAAGTTTTCTTTCTGTGGCTATGGAAGCGAAAAGCTGTATTAGCTTAAAAAATCATAGACTTTTAAATTTCATTGCGTTAGGATATGATGCTCTAGTTATGGGTCATAAGTACACATTGGCATTATTATTATTATTATTTTGAGACCGGAGTCCTGCTCTGTCCCCCAAGCTGGAGTGCAATGGTGCAATCTCGGCTCACTGCAACCTCCATCTCCCGGGCTGCCTCAGTTTCCCGAGTATCTGGGACTACAGGCACTGGCCATCACGGCCGGCTAATTATTGTATTTTGGGTAGAGCGAGGTTTTACCATGTTGGCCAGGCTGGTCTTGACCTCCTGACTTCAGGTGATCCGCCCACCTCGGCCTCCCAGAGTGGTGGGATTACAGGCATATGCCACTGCACCTGGCCTTGGATTCGCATTAGAGTAAGAAAATGTAATGAACGGTCCTTACAAGAAACAGAGTTCAAATAGGATAAAGATCATAAATGAATTCACTTTGGCTATTTAATGCCCATTCAACCATGGCTGAGGCTTCTCCCACCTTTGTTCTGCTATTGTTTCTACCTCATCATCTGCTATCCCACCGTGCTTTATTATAGATAAGAGAAACCTTGTAGGACCTAATATTTGTGAAGAGACTACAGAATCAGCATATCAGGGGAATTGTATATACATTTTTTTCTGTAGAAAAGGAAAGCAATGGTAATTTAAACTTATTTATATATTTTTTAATATAGTTTAATTATTTGAGTATGTTTTAACTTCACATTGCAATGACTAGGCCTTTTTATACACGTTGGGAGGATTATAACTATATCAGATGAATTCAGGCTTTGATTAATTTGTGCTTAACAAAATGTTGATAATTTTTATATATCAAAAATCTTTTAAAGGTGTTAAATTTTTAGCAGAAATAGATGAAAAGGGACCAGAGTCTTATTTCTTTAAAATATCTTTCAAAAATCAGAGATCTGAGATCATCTAGTATAATTTTCAAGTTATCATTTTGTTTTAAATTTTACACTACTTGAGAGTACTCAAATTATTAACCTCTAAAGAGATACAGAAACCATGTTAATTTAGAATTTGGTTTTCAATATGTGAAAACCACATTGGCTGCTTTTATTAAAATTTTTGGATTTTAACTTTGTGTATTAAGTGTTTGGTTAGTTTTTACTAATAGGTCCTCTTAGCAGAGGATCAACTATGAAGACTTGGTTAATGTTTACATCAGGCACAGTTCTTAGAGAAGGTACAAAGTACAGGACTGTCAGCTGCATTTTCTGCAACCTTAAATAAATGAGAGACTTCAAATAAACTTGTTATATCACTTGATTACTAAAAAATAAGTTTATGCCTTTCATCTGATAATTGTTTTTGGTTAATCTAGGTTTAAGCATGTAGAACTTATATTTTTAATATTTAAAAATTTGCATGATTTTCTTATATAAGTGTCAAATGCAGCATCAATCGTGTAAAACTAATGAATCTCTGTAAGTAGTGTCTGATGGCATAAAAAAGGAAACTCTTGATTGTCTTGAACTACATGCATTGAATAACAGATGTAAGAAGATGTGCTCTTGCCCTCCTATGTGTATTAGTGTGTATGAGCTTTATATTTCATATACACAAACAAATATGTATCGTTGTACTGATTATAAAACTGTAGTACAATATTCCCAGCCAGTCACAATCCTGAATATACCTTGATTTTCTGCCCTCTTACATAGGTCCCACTTAAATTAATTTTGAGTTTTATTAGCAATATAACTGAAGCTGATTGTCTTTTAATGTCTCTTGATTTATAAATAGAAAATTTATGTTTGTATGTGGTTCTCCTATTTGACATTTTCACAAGGAGATTTAATCATGAATTTAAAACCAAATATCTCAGGAGAACAAATTTCTTCTGAGCTGTATTTTATAGCTCAATTGTACTTTTTCTCTTTGAAATTATTTTGAGGGTATTTGAGAAGTGCATTGAGGTGGAACCACTTTGGTCGAATTCCCTGATATTCTTATCATTTAGAAGCAAGTCAAGACACTTCTATAAGAACTACTTAGATTATGATCATTAGAGCACCATTTTTGCTAATGATGTGAAATTAAGCAAATGTAATTATTTCTCAATATCAAAATTGTTTCTCATTTTCTGAGAGACAAGATCAAAGAAAGTCAAATGTAAGATTTTAAAAATACTTAGCAATAGAGATGTAACTATATGTGCAAATGTCTTTGTCAGAATTTTGGAGAAATGAATGAAAATGGATATCAAGGGTAAAGTAAAACCTAAAAAATTAAATTTTAAAACACTAATTGGATACTTTATTTCATATTTTATGGTAAATATATACCTTTTAAAATCCTAAAATGTTTTTGTAAGCATTTCAGAACACAAATCCTGGGTTTACTATTTGGATGACAGAACAACTTAAAGAGAATTTTTGGAGCTATAAATGTGGTTGAATTTACAGGAAATGTATCAGCCATGCCTTCCTTTTAAAAAATCTTTTATATGCATATTTTGTCTCCTTTGACATAGTACTATCGTGCATGGCTTTAATGTCTTTTTTGATGGTATTGTTTTTAAGTTGAGCATATACTATATTTAGATTTTGCAAACTTTAATTCCAACAAATCTGTTGCTATTTTATTAGAATATCTAGGGCTTCTAAATTCATACGCATACACTTGCAGTGACAATAGAACATAAAAGCATCAAATGTTTACATATTTAAATACTAGGTGACACAAACACTATCATACATTACTTAATAGACTATTAGGAATTCATTCTGCAAACAAACAGTCTGCCAATCTTACCTGATTGGGCTTTTAAGTGTTGTGCAGCATAAAATAGGATACCATCTGCAGCGAGAGGCTGAAACTGCAATTGAATATGTGTCTTTTTTCGAACATGAAAGGAAGCAAAAGACATCCAGGATAACTCATTGCTTCTGAAAGATGGATCACTTATGGATAAAGCTGAGGGAAGGAGAGAAAGAGAACTCTGGGAGTTATCTGCTGGATCAAAAAACATTGCTCATAAATACAATAAACTGCTTATGTAATTTTGTAATTTCAGGATTTATCGCCCAAGAGTTGCTTGTAGGTGAGTACATCAAACCTTGGTAACTTTGTGAGTCTGTTTTAATTCCACTAACTTTAGGGTTTTGTAACGAAGTCACTTACTGAAAAGCCTTCTCTTGCTTCTGGTAACTATGCCTTTTTGGCTGATACTATCTGACACAAATCTTCTGCTCTAGATTGCATTATATAGAGGGATCAGATGCATAGCTGAAATTCTTGGAAATGTCTTACATTTATAATGCTTTCAGAAAGTTCAAATGTTGGAAGATCGAGGCACTTTATAAGTTATTCTTCAGCCTCTATATTTCTGATTCAAATACAGAGTATAATTGAGTCAGGATATATTATAAGGCATAATATATTGATATTTTTTTTTGCTTCTGTGTATAACTGACCCAATGGGAATTATGAGAGGGAGATGGAAAGTTCTGCACATTTGGCCAGTTTTTATCCCTATGAAATCTATATTCCTTCTTCTTTTCTTATAATGTTACAGTGCTTCTTAGAGTGCGCCCTGGTTCAGGACATAGCTTAGCCATTAATCTAGTTATTTAGTTTTCTCCCTGCTCTGTGGACCAGGCGTATGCTAACGGCTCCTTTTACTTTAGATTGAATAATTGGTAGGTGTTTATCCAAGAGGTGTTGGCATTTGCTGATTTTTTTTAAAAAAACTGTACTCATTCATTTCGACTTATTGCTATTCAGAAGGGTAGAGGTTAGAATCACCTGATCGTGTTGCCAAGAATGCAAAGCGCTATACCTCATTCCTAGAGGGCCTGATTTATTAAAGCCAGGATGGAGGCCGGGCACGATGGCTCACTCCTGTAACCCCAGCACTTTGGGAGGCTGAGGCTGGAGGATTGCTTGAGCTCAGGAGTTTGAGACCAGCCTGAGCAACATGGCGAAACACCACCTCTCAAAAAAAAAAAAAAAAAAATATATATATATATATATATATATATATATATATATATATATATATATATATATATGTTAGCTGGGCATGGTGGCGAATGCCTGTGGTCCCAGCTACTGGGGAGGCTGAAGTGGAAGGATCAGTTGAGCTTGGGAGGTGGAGGTGGGGGTGGAGGTTGCAGTAAGCTGAGATGGCACCACTGCACTCCAGCTTGGGTGACGGAGTGAGACCCTGTCGTAAAAAAAAAAATGCTGGGATGGGATTCAGAAAGCATCCCCATTTTTAATAAACCCTCCTGGTGTTTCTGACATAGGGGTTCCTTGGACCACATTTTCATAAAATCTGGTTAAAATTTTAAGAACACAAGGGTGATTTAAAATGTAGTGTCCTTTTGAACTTTTTAAAATATTGCTAAATTAATACATGTTTATTATAAGACAAACAATATAAAAGTGTGTAACATTTTTTAAGTGAAATTTCATTGTTTCTCCTCTCTTAATCCCAAGAATTACTGTTAAGTTTATTGTACATGTAGCCAGACTTTAAAAAAATACACATACAATTAACATATGCATATATCTAATACTTGATTTATTTTAAATAAAACCACATTTTATATAAACTATGCATAAGTAATTGCTTTTTTCCATCTATCTTTGTGAAACTGATATTAGCATATTTTGCCTATCACTTCTTTTAAATACATGGAAGGTATTTTTAAAAGTACACTTTATTTTTTCAGAGCCATTTTAGGTTCACTGCAAAACTGAGTGGAAAGTATTAGGGTTTCCATATACCCCTTGTCTCAACACATGCGCAGCCTTCTCCACTGTCAGTATTGCCCACTAGAGTACATTTGTTAAATGGATGAATCTATATTGACACATCATTATCACATAAGTTCATCATTTACATAGGATTCACTCTTCACGTACATTCTATGGATTTTGACAAATGCGTTGTGAAATTTATTTACCATTACAGTATCATACATAAAATCATACATCATATCCTCTTTGCTTGCCTATTTGACTCTCCCTCCACCCTGGCAACCACTGATCTTTTTTTACTGACTTCATGGTTTTGCCTTTTCCAGTATATCATATAGTTGGAATCATATAGTTTGAACACAAGTTTTCAGCTCCTTTGGACAAATACCAAGGAACACAATTGCTTGATCATATGGTAAGAGCATTTTTAGTTTTGTAAGAAACTGCCCAATTGTCTTCCAAAATTGTTGTACAATTTTGCATTACCAGTAATGAATGAGAGTTCCTATTGTTCCATATCCTTGCTGGCTTTAGGTGATAAGTGTTTGGGTTTTAGCTATTCTAAAAAGTATCTAGTGTTATACAATTATTATAATTTGTAATTTCCTAATGACGTAAGATGTTGAGCATTTTCATATGCTCATTTGCCATCTGAATATCTTCTTTAGTGAGGTTTATGTTTAGATATTTTGCCCATTTTAAAAATTGAGTTAATTTTTGTGTTGAATTTTAAGAATTCCTTGTTTACTTTGGATAGCAGTTCTCTATCAGATATATATTTTGCAAATATTTTCTGCCAGTCTGTGGCTTGTATTCTCACTCTCTTTCATGTGTCTTTGACAGATTAGTTTTTTAATTTTAATGAAATATAATTTATCAATTTTTTTCTTTCATGGATTCTGCCTTTGGTTGGCATCTAGAAACTCATCATCAAACTCAAAGTCATCTAGATTTTCTCTTATATTTTCTTCTAGGAGTTTTATAGTTTTTTATTTTATATTTAGGCCTTGAATCCATTTTGAGTTAAATTTTGTGAAAGATGTCATGTCTGTGTCTAGATTCTTTTTTTTTCTTTTTGCATGTGGATGTCCATTTCTTCTAGCATCATTTGTTGGAAAGATTATCCTTTCCCCATTTTATTCTTCTTCCTCTTTTGTCAAAGAGCAGTTGACTGTATTTTGTGGCATAATATTTTATAAAATGGATATAGGATGATTTCCTTAGCAGTTCCCTCATTGAAGGGTAACTAGGCTATTTTCAGTTGTATTCCATTTCTCCTGGTTTCCCACCCTATCTCTCTAGCTTCATGTGCCCCTGTCTTATAAATTTGATAATTCCTCAGGGCTTTCCATAGCCCATCTCTCTTCTTTTCTTTCCATTAGTGACCTCTCATCTAATTCCATGACTTTAAGAAATACCTATACATATGATAACTCCTTGAAAATTTACGTCTATCTAAACCTCTTCTGTCAGCTTCAGTTTTATATAGTCATCTCTCTTATTGATTATTTGTTTTGGCTATATGAGTTATATCGAATTTAACATGTTTGAAGTTGTACTGCTGAAAGATACTCTTCCCTCAGCCTTCCTCAGATCAGCAAATGGTCCCACCACCCATTCAAAGCCCCATGTAGAAACTTGGTAATCAATTTGATTGTGCTGTTTCCAAAATTTCCTTTACTTTTCCCAATATAATGCATTAATAGATTATAGCTGCATGATATATTTCATATTTGCCCCATCTTTCCATTACCACTGCCACCATCCAAGTTGATGCCACTATCAACTCTTGATTAGACCATTGCAATGTACTCCTCATTGATCTTTTTACTTTTTGTCTTAATCTCTTCACATACATTTTATATATCTGCCAGAGAAACCTTTTGAAAACATCAATTCATTGCCCTCTTTAAACCCTTCAGGGATTTTACTTAGAATAAAATGCAGATTCTTTACCATAGCCTCTGGAGCTTTGCATGATTTGGCCTCCTGTTAAATTCCCAACATTCCCACCATTGTGCATATGGTGCACTGCATAACCCCAAGGGGAAGTCATCATATTGTAATTTATGTGAATAGTGTTCCCTGGAGATGTTCAATGAACAATCTACATGGAAATATGATGCTACTTTTCCTCCTTTTCTTTAAACTTCAGATGCACTGGCTTTTACTACTGGATTTGTCATAGTTTGATTATCTTAGATTAATTATACCACAATTTACTTAACCACTGCCATGTTGCCATGTTTTGAGTTGCTTGAAATTATTTTGTTATCGTCTGGGCATGGTGGCTCACGCCTGTAATCTCAGCACTTTGGGAGGGCAAGGTGGGCGGATCACGAGGTCAAGAGATTGAGACCAACCTGGCCAACATGATGAAACCCCGTCTCTACTAAAAATACAAAAAATTAGCTGGGCATGGTGGTGCGCACCTGTAGCCCCAGCTATTCAGGAGGCTGAGGCAGGAGGATCGCTTGAACTTGGGAGGCAGAGGTTGCAGTGAGTTGAGATCACACCACTGCACTCTAGCCTGGTGACAGAGCAAGACTCCACTTCAAAAAAAATTATTTTGTTATTATACTGATAAACATACTTAATTATATCTCCTTTTAAACATGTGAGAAATGGAATCGCAGTGTGATGGTCTGTGTTCATTTTTAGAGTTAATAGATGCCACCAAACTACACTCTAAAGTGTCCACAACCAGCAGAGGGTGACAGAATATCCTTATATATATCCTCAAGCACACTTGAGATTATTAAAATTTTAAGTTTTTAGCAGTCATAATGATTCCATTTTATTTTAATTTGCATTTTGCTGATTACAAGTGAAGTTGAGTTTCTCATGTGAATATTGGCCATTTGTGTTTTTCTGTGACTTTTTTGTTTATGTCTGTTGTATGTTTTTAAATTCGATTTGCAATTTTTAAAATGTCTTCTGAGTCCTAATCCTTTCTTATATCTATTGCAAGTATATCCTCATATTTGTCATTTTTCTTTCAACTTTACTTATGGTATGCTATTCAAAATTTTTAAGTTTGTATTTACCAATATTCTTGGTCTTTTACAATTTACTTGTTTTGTCTTATTTAAAAACATTACTCAACACATAGTTATGTATAATCATCTATATTTTTCCCTCAGAGATTCTAGTTTTGCATTCTATATTTTTTTTACCATAAATTTGTATGTTTTTAAATTTATAGGCCTTTAACTTATGTGGCTCATAGTATTGTGAATAGTTTGAGCTAGAAATCAAGCTTTATGTTATAAGCAGATAGCTAATATTTTTCAAAAATTAATAGTTTGTCCTCTGTTTATATTTGATACACACTTTTAGCATCTTACAAGTAATCTTTTCCCTCTCCCTCTTGAGGAAGTGTTTGTAGGAAATATTGAACACAATGAAGAATGCAGATAAAAAATACCTATAAGGCTAGGTTTTGTGGTAGTACCTATTTGGCTTTGCTGCTTTCCTTTGGCTGGATTTAACATCTGGGAGGGGGGTCTTAAGAATGGAAGAGTTCAGTCAACAACAGCATGATGAGAGGGTTCCCTGTTACCCAGTGGGGAGGAGCTCGAATTGTATTTCAAGAGGAAGATTTTGCTGAAACTATTGTTGATACTGGGTCAGTGCAGGAGTTGAGAATTATCTGTGCACATGTGAGCGTATCATAAAACAGCTGACCTCCTAACTCGTGCTTTTCCAAAGAAGTGACACATACTGAAATTGTATGTAAATGTCACTGAACTAAAACTCAAAAGAAATGAATTTTATTAATAGCTCTGACATTGTATGTTTTGAGAAGATGCTCAATACATATTTTTTATATAACAAGAAAGGCTTCAGCTCTAATAGCTTATTATTTGATTAAGTATTCAGTAACAAAGTACTGGGGAGGATTGCATTTTCTAATAATAATACACTTTCAAAATATTGGTGCAAGATGTCATTTCAAAAAGAGGTACATTTTTATTTAGCAGTTTCAAGGATAAACTAGAACAGGAAAAATGACTATGCTTAGTATGACTCAAATGTTTATTTTATAGATTAAAATAAAGTCAAGAGAAAAATTGAGGTGGACATACCAGTGATTAGTCATTGAGATACGCCCAATTATTTCTTGTATGTCTATCAACTCCTAAAAATGATCACTTTGTGGTGAAAATATTCCACATGTATTCTGAAACCATAAATTAATATTTCCTGATTGGCTATCCATCTTTTAGATTTAGTGACCATTGGCAACCCTCCCTATTTCACCATAGGCAAAGGTTTGTGCCAACACGTTCACTAGG
The DNA here is from genome assembly GCF_029289425.2 of Pan paniscus. Lineage (NCBI taxonomy): Eukaryota > Metazoa > Chordata > Mammalia > Primates > Hominidae > Pan > Pan paniscus. Next base: position 78,595,254 of record NC_073254.2, read on the forward strand.
TTCACAGAAGTTGAAGTATTTTGGCTACCTGTCCGGGACATAACAGTAAAACAAACAAAAATTATTTGTGCTGTCATCCTTGTGGGTGGAAATAGTAAACTAAATAAACATGTTGGTAAACTAAATATATGTTGTATGTTTAAATAGTGAATATATGTTGATACATCTTAGAAGAACAGGGAAAGGAGAAAGGCATGTGTGCATGTGGGGGCAGGAAAGGCATTATGAAGAAGGTGGTATTTGAATAAACACCTCAAGGAGGTAAAGAATTGGGCCAAGTGGCTCTTTGAGGATAGAGGGAATAATGAACCCTGGGGTGATAGGGTTCCTACCATGATTAAAGAACAGGAAGGAGGGCAGTGTGACTGGACGAGTGTTAAGGAAGGGGAGAGTTTTAATAGATAAGGTCAGAGAGGTTATGGGGACCAGATCACATTCTCAAAGACGGGGAAGGTTCTGAGACTTACCTACTGGCTAGCTAACTTACTAGCCTGCAACTTCTCTTCTTTTCCTTTTAATTTCAACTTGTATTTTAGGTCCAAGGGTACATGTGCAAGTTTGTTATATGGGTAAAGTGCATGATGCTGAGATTTGGCGTACAATTGATCCCATCACCCAAGTAGTAAGCATAGTACCCAATAGGTAGTTTTTCAGCCCGTTTGCCCCTCCCTCCCTACCCCCTCTAGTAGATCCCAGTGCCTATTGTTCCCATCTTTATATCTGTTTGTACTCAGTGTTTAGTTCCTACCTATAAGTGAGAACAGGTGGTATTTGGTTTTCTGCTCCTGTATTAATTTGCTTATGATAATGGCCTCCAGCTGTATCTATGTGCTTGCAACATTTTCAATGATGCTAGTAAGAGACATGAAACTCCAGAGACAAAGGACAGTTTATTACAGCATTAGCAGTAGCCAAAGTATCAGCATTTTTGAGTCAATTCTGTGAACCTCAGTTCTCTCACGGACCACGTTATAAACATGCATTAGGTTGCTTGGGGAGGAAGTCTGAGGTTAGAGATCCAAATATTTTTATAATGGGCAGTGAGCATGCTTGCTTTTTGCTCCAAATGAAGACAGCATCTCCATCTTATAAGGCAGTAAGCAAACTGGCTTCTTGCTCCAAAGGAAGACATTATCCCTGTCTTCCAAGAATATTTTCTACACAAACATATTTGAAAAGATAGCCAAGAACAAAAACAGCCAGTACCTTTAATCAGCAGGTGGAGGCAATTGTCCTAAGCAAATTAACACAGAAACAGAAAACCAAATACTGTGTGTTCTCATAAGTGGGAGCTAAACATTGGATACACATGGACATAAAGATGGGAACAATTGACACTGGGAACTACAAAATCGGGGCGAGGCAGATGGGAGTAAGGGTTGAAAAACTATATGTACTATGCTCACTACCTGGGTGACTGGGTTCAATTGTACCTCAAACCTTAGAATCATGCAGCACACTCTTGTAACAAACCTGCACATGTACCTCCTGAATCTAAAATAAAAGTTAAAAAAAAACTTGTGTAGAAACATGACAGACCAGTAGAAAATTGTCTCTCTACATATTATGGCTATTACATCCATCAAGACTGTCTTATAAGAATGAGATGGGAAATCATTGGAAAGCTTTGAGCAGAGGAGTGTCATCATCTGATGGAAGTTAAACAATATCGCTTTGGTTGCTGCACTGAGAATACAGTGACGAATGCAAATGTGGGAACAGGGCACTCCCTATCAAGAGGTTATTACTATAATACTGGTAAGAAGTGATGGTGGCTTGTATCAGAGAAGTAGCAGTGGAGGTAGTGAAAAGTGGTCATATTTCAAATATATTTTGAAAAATTGAAAGATCACATGTGGGTAAGAAAGAAGGAGAGGAATCAAGGGTAACTATGGGGTTTTTGTCCTGAGAAACTAGAAGGATAATGTTGTCATTAACTGAAATGGGGAAGACTGTGGGAGAAGCAGGTATTTTGGAGAAGATGTGGAGCTCAGGTAGGACACATTTGAGATGTTCTTAAGATGTTCAAGGTGGTGGTTTAGTAGGCTGATGTATGATCTAAAATTTAGTAACTAATAGATCAAGCAACAGAGATCGGTAAGGAATTCAGGAGATTTAAACAACACAATCAACATGTTTGATATCATGGACATAGACATAGCATTTGACCTTCCCAATATGCATTCTTGTCAAAAACACACAAAATATATACAAATATTTGCTAAATACTGGGCCATAAAACAAGCCTCAAAAATACAAAAGAATTGATATTATATTTACATTTACAGACTTGCTCAAAGCTATGATTCAGAGGAAAAACATGCTTACTCTGCCTGTGCATCAGTAGCAGGTAGCACGAGGCCTTACATTGCTCAGTTTAATTTGTACCTTTGAAGCTTTTGTTTTGTTTTGGTTTCTCTGTCTACACCACGTTTGCTGTGTCTGAGTTTACTTTTGAGTTGCTTTAAAAAATCATTTTGTGCAATGGAAACAATGGCAGTTTGAGTGTTGAGGGTGCTTATAAGAGGTGTGTAATAATGGAAATATTTTTTTATAACTCACTTTGAAACAATTTTGAACTTATAGATAAGTTGCCATAACAAAAAGAACTCTCATCTCTTTCACCCAGACTCTCCAATTGTTCCTATTTTATTGCATTTTCTCATCTTTTTCGTTCTCTCATTTCCTGTCTCTTTCTTCCTGTGTCTCTGTCTGTCTCTGTCACACACACACACACACACACCCTACTTATTATTAGACCTTTTTCCCAACCTATAAAAACAAGCTAAAGATGCAGTGTCCTACAACTTCTAAACATTCTAGTCAATGTTTCCCGTAAACAAGGATATTTTCCTATATAATTAGCACTCAAACCTCCAAATCAGGAAGTCAACATTGATACAACACTACAATCCAACAATCCAATCCATAGGCATGATTCACGTTTCAACTGTTCCAACAAGGTCTCTTTTTCCTTTCTTGTCCAGGATGCCCTTCAGGAATGCATTACATTTAGTTGTCATGTCTCTTCATATTTCTTCAATCTGGAACAGTTCCTCTTACTGTTTTCCATATTCTTGACAGTTTTTAAGAGGCTTTACATCCTGTAGAATGACCCTCAACTTAGCTCTATCTGGTGTGTCTGCATGATCGATTCAAACCATGTAATCTTTGTAGAAATGATGTGCACATCAAGAGCTACATAATGTAGACCCATATCACTACAGTTAATACTAAACTTGATTATTGAGCAGATGATCAAATATACAAATAGGAGCAATATTTGGATTTGCCAGGTTTCTTCACTTAAAATTCTGCATTTTCCCATTTGTCAATTTTGGCTTTTGTTGCCATTGCTTTTGGTGTTTTAGACGTGAAGTCCTTGCCCATGCCTATGTCCTGAATGGTAATGCCTAGGTTTTTCTTCTAGGGTTTTTATGGTTTTAGGTCTAACGTTTAAGTCTTTAATCCATCTTGAATTAATTTTTGTATAAGGTGTAAGGAAAGGATCCAGTTTCAGCTTTCTACATGTGGCTAGCCAGTTTTCCCAGCACCATTTATTAAATAGGGAATCCTTTCCCCATTGCTTGTTTTTGTCAGGTTTGTCAAAGATCAGATGGCTGTAGATGTGTGGTGTTATTTCTGAGGCCTCTGTTCTGTTCTATTGGTCTATCTCTCTGTTTTGGTACCAGTACCATGCTGTTTTGGTTACTGTAGCCTTGTAGTCCAGTTTGAAGTCAGGTAGTGTGATGCCTCCAGCTTTGTTCTTTTTGCTTAGGATTGTCCTGGCTATACGAGCTCTTTTTTGGTTCCCTATGATATTTAAAGTAGTTTTTTCCAATGCTGTGAAGAAAGTCTTTGGTAGCTTCATTGGGATAGCATTGAGTCCATAAATTACCTTGGGCAGTATGGCCATTTTCACAATAATGATTCTTCCTACCCATGAGCATGGAATGTTCTTCCATTTGTTTGTGTGTCCTCTCTTATTTCCTTGAGCAGTGGTTTGTAGTTCTCCTTGAAGAGGTCCTTCACATCCCTTGTAAATTGTATTCGTAGGTATTTTATTCTCTTTGCAGCAACTGTGAATGGGAGTTCACTCATGATTTGGCTGTTTGTCTATTATTGGTGTATAGGAATGCTTGTGATTTTTGCACATTGATTTTGTATCCTGAGACTTTGCTTAAGTTGCTTATCAGCTTAAGGAGATTTTGGGCTGAGACAATGGGGTTTTCTAAATATATAATCATGTCATCTGCAAACAGAGACAATTTGACTTCCTCTTTTCCTAATTGAATACCTTTATTTCTTTCTCTTGCCTGATTGCCCTGGCCAGAACTTCCAGTATTATTTTAACAGGAGTGGTGAGAGAGAGCATCCTTGTCTTGTGCCGGTTTTCAAAGGGAATGCTTCCAGTTTTTGCCCATTCGGTATGATATTGTCTGTGGGTTTGTCATAAATAGCTCTTATTATTTTGAGATATGTTCCATCAATACCTAGTTTATTAAGAGTTTTTAGCATGAAAGACTGTTGAATTTTGTCAAAGGCCTTTTCTGCATCTTTTGAGATATTCATGTGGTTTTGGTCATTGGTTCTGTTTATGTGATGGTTTACGTTTATTGATTTGCATATGTTGAACCAGCCTTGCATTCCAGGGATGAAGCCAACTTGATCATGGTGGATAAGCTTTTTGATATGCTCCTGGATTTAGTTTGCCAGTATTTTATTGAGGATTTTTGTATCAATGTTCATCAGGGATATTGGCCTAAAATTCTCTTTTTTGTTGTGTCTCTACCAGGCTTTGGTATCAGGATGATGCTGCCCTCATAAAATGAGTTAGGGAGTGTTGTGGGAAGTCAGGACCCCAAACAGAGGGACCGGCTGGAGCCACGGCAGAGGAACATAAATTGTGAAGATTTCATTTTAATATGGACATCTATCAGTTCCCCAAATTAATATTTTTATAATTTCTTACACCTGTCTTTACTGCAATCTCTGAACATAAATTATGAAGGTTTCATGGACATTTATCAGTTTCCAAAATTAATAATTTTATAATTTCTTATCCCTGTCTTTAATCTCTTAATCCTGTTATCTTTGTAAGCTGAGAATGTACATCACCTCAGGACCACTACTGTGTTAAACTGTACAAATTGATCGTAAAACATGTGTGTTTGAACAATATGAAATCAGTGCACCTTGAAAAAGAACAGAATAACAGCAATTTTAGGGAACAAGGGAAGACAATCATAAGGTCTGACTGCCTGCAGGGTCTGGCAGAATAGAGCCATATTTTTCTTCTTGCAGAGAGCCTGTAAACAGATGTGCAAGTAGGGAAGATATTGCTGAATTCTTTTCCTAGCAAGGAATGTTGATAATTAAGACCCTGGGAAAGGCATGCATTCTTGTGGGGAGGTCTATAAATGGCTGCTCTGGCAGTGTCTGTGTTATGCGGTTGACATAAGGACTGAAAGATGCCCTGGTTTCCTGCAGTACCCTCAGGCTTATTAGGGTGGGGAAGAAACCCCACCCTGGTAAATTTGAGGTCTGACCGGTTCTCTGCTCTGAAACCCTGTTTTCTGTTGTTTAAGATGTTTATCAAGACAGTACTTGCACAGCTGAACATAGACCCTTATCAGGAGTTTTTGACTTTGCCCTTTGCCTTGTGATCTTGCTTTGCCCTTTGCCTTGTGATCTTTATTGGCCTCAGAAGCATGTGATCTTTGTGACCTACTCCCTGTTCATACACCCCCTCCGCTTTTGAAATCCTTAATAAAAACTTGCTGGTTTTGTGGCTCAGGTGGGCATCACACACCTACCAATATGTGATGTCACCCCCGGTGTCCCAGCTGTAAAATTCCTCTCTTTGTACTCTTTCTATTTATTTCTCAGAACGACTGACACTTAGGGAAAATAGAAAGAACCTACGTTGAAATATTGGGGGTGGGTTCCCCTGATAAGGGAGGATTCCAGAAGGACACTATTTTATACTGCTTTGGATCTCTTCGTATTGCCTGAGTAGGTTCTCCACAAATATTATTTAAAATTTAACAATTTGCTATTACTCTATTGAGAATGAGTTTCTTTGTTTGTTTGTTTTCTATTTAGATACAGGGTCTCATTCTGTCATCCAAGTTGGAGTGCAGTGGCATGATCACAGCTCACTGTGACCTTGAATTGTGGACCCAAGCAATCCTCCTGCTTCAGCCTCCTGAGTAGCTAGGACTACAGGCATGCATGAACACACCTGGCTAATTATTCTATTTTTTTTGTAGAGATGAGGATTTTGCTATGTTGCCCAGGCTGGTCTAGAACTCCTAGCCTCAAACAGTCCTCCTGCCTTGGCCTCCCAAAACGCTAGGATCACAGGCATGAGCTACTGCACCTGGCTGAGTATTGTTGTTGTTGTTTTAAACATTTTATTTGGTCATTTTGGAAACTTAATGTCTACTACATTTATCATTATAGTTTGAAAATCTTTACATCTTTTATATAGAAAACATCATCTTTTTAAAATAGAAGGTTTAAAATATTTCAACTTAAGAATATATTAAAGCTAACCCATATTATTAAAATGAAAATGATAAAAATATCTATGTGAACATGGCCTGCATTTTACCCAAATGTAATCTAACACTTTTTTTCTTTCTCTGTAGGAGGCGACTAATACTAATGGAGTTCTAGTTATATGCTAGGCACTGTGGAGGCCTCTTTATTTTATTGATTCCTTATCATACTCTTTTTGGAGGTATGCTAGAAGAGTCTTTGACAATTCTACCTCTCAGACTATAGGGCTTTCTTTACCATTTGCCTTGTGATATTCCTTGGCTGCTATAAGAACACGGCACTAGAAGGCTTGCTTTTCTATTTTTCTTAATGTATACTTTACAGATTTTATCAAGTGGAGGAAACGAAATCATGAGCTATTTTCTGATCTTTGTATCTTCCACTATGGTCATGATAATTTTGACTTGCTTGTCACCAGTAATATTTTGATTAAAAACTAAGGGAGCCTTCCTCTTATTGCCCCAAATTGGCTGGATCTCATCATTGTCAATCATCTCAGTTTAAAAGAAGGTGGGCAGACCTGCCTGAGGGGAAGTAGCAACCAAGTCCTATTTGTAGAAATTGTTTGTAAACAAACACTATTTTTGTCTGCCTTCCTAGAATGGGGGGCAGGGTATTTATGACTCAGTATATAAAACATTTTGAGGGAGGAAACTTCAGCCATTGGTAACTAAAAATTCAATGTATGTATTTTTTGTGCTTATTAATGCTATCTTGAATGGAAATGAAAAAACTTTATTGAAAAAATAACCTCATAGATATGTCTCTTAAAGTTCTTAACTTTTCACTCACTGTTTTGTAAAAACTAATAATAATTTAGGACTTGACAAAAGCAGAATGAAATCTCCCCAGACTTTAGCCAAAATTTCCCCACGAACAGAGATTCTTAAATATCTCCTTTTCACACATGAGAAACCTGATGTTCAGGAGAGTTAAGTTACTTGCCCAATGTCTAAGGTTAGAAATGGAAGTTGTGTCTGTTTCTTTCTACTAAGGCTTAGCTGCCACATCTATTCATTTAAATGCTCAAAAAGCTTGATGTTCATATAAACTTCAGAATTATTATATACATTTCACTTTCTCTCCGAGTTTCACTTATAATTTAGCAGGTTGTACTGAAGAGCATAGAAGACTAAACAAGTAAAATGTGTGTTCCTAGGAATCATAGCCAGTGCCTACTTATCTTTTACTTTTTATGACTATTATAAGTTCATAGACATAGAGAATCTAATACACATGTAACTACACCTCTATTAATTATCACAGTGGGATTGAAAGTAGTGAAATAAAGACTAAAGCTTATTTTTTTTCCTATGAAGAAAGCATGTGCATTGCTTGCTGTGTTCCACATGGCCAAGTACACCTGAAAAACAAGTATTTGAAAACAGGAAAACACAGTAATAATTCCTGACACTGCCATCTACTGTGTGTTGGACCAATTTCTCTGTTATTAGGAAAACCAAGGACTTGGCTGGAAACCATCCCATGTGTTGAAGGGCTTGAAGAATTGAACATCTCCATTAGTAAGAATCAGTTTCAATGGAAATCAGGGACTGGTTGGACCATAAAGAATTGTTGGCATGAGAAAAATGTTTAAGTAGTTTGAACATTTGCCTGTTTCATGCAAAATGTCCATGTGTGTGGGTTTCTTTATCTTATGGAATTAGAAATGAGTGAAAAGAAAATTATACTGTGAATGGAAAAAATGTGAAAACAAAAAAGGAAACATTTTCAATATTTGCTGGGTTAAAAGTAAAAAACTCACACATTATGGAATCTAACTTACTATATGTCATTGGTGCACAATAGCTAGAATTTAGTATTAAAACTAGTCCATGAAAAAAGCAATTTACCAATAATATGAGGAAAAAGTAAACTGAGAGGAGATTTTATGATTTAGGAGAGGTTATATGTATAGTTGTAAATCATGTTATAACAGGAAAGATAGCTATAACATAAATGAGCAAATAAGCAAGACTTGAGTATATGAGAAAAGTAACTGGACATATTGCCTATCTTGCAAAATGTGTGAACCAGAATTCTTGGTATAATATTTTAATGAGTACTCTGGATTCTAAAGTATTCTAACCAAATTGTTATTTTATAGAATATCAAGGTATATCTTTGGTTAACTTTGTGTTAGAATTCTATGTGGATGTCACCCATTTTCTGGCACCTTTAATGAAATCTTCTAGACTTTCTTTCTGTAAAATCTCATTACTCTGACTATTCCAATATCTATGTACATATGTATGTATGTATGTATGTATATCTATCTATCTATCTATCTATCTATCTATCTATCTATCTAATCTTCTATCTATACATCCATTCATCTATCTTCATCTGCCCTCTATATAATCTATTTATATACATCCACACACCCACACAAATTTTGGGTTAATCTATCTTTCAAACTTTCACTGTCTGAGCCTTTAAGCATCAAAACTGTGGCTTGCCCTATTGTTAAATTCACTAGCCCTTATGTTACTTGTCATATTATTTATTTCCATTTCTAAAAGCTATTCCTTTGGGAGTTATAAAGGTACTCATCTTGGTTAATTTTTGAGTACTCTGCCTTTCACTAAGGAACTATTCTATGAAAACCATCATAATCAGTTTTTATTATTGCTATTAAGTTTAAATATTTAACCGATTTTTTTTTTTTTTTTTTGCTCTGCACTATATGATGGATGCTAGATACTCAACAGACATGGTCACTGCCCTCAGTTCTATGAAAGACAATCAGGAAAGTCTTCCCTAAATTAGCAAGGTGAAGTGTTAGCACCTGGTATGGAGGGGAAGATGAAAGCATTCTAGGCAGAGGGAAGCAACACAAAATCTCTACTCCGGGAAATAGTGTGGCATATTCTAGGAATTAAGAAACACAATTTCTTAAAGATCAAGATTGATCCCTAATGTCACTATGAGAGACTGATTTATGTAAGCCAGATACAAAACTTCATCTCATTATTTCATAATCACACTCTTAAGACATGATTAAACATTTTTTCCCATAAACTACTATTATTCTAACCCTCAAATGTCTTCCATTTATTAACAATTTTGACTTTTGGACAGTTAAACCTAAGTAGAATATCAAGGAATATAGGAATAAAATGTTTGCATTAATATATTTGATAAAGTGATCTAGAAATATTAATTTTTTTCTTACACATATGAATATGATATTACAATAAAACATCCAAATAATGCAAAGGTGGATATAGCACAATTGGTGATTGACTCCTGTACTCTTTTTATCCCAGCCTCTGTTTCTAAAATAGGGAAGAGAGAGCTAAAGCTTCATCTTCTGGGTGGTGGGTGAGGCAGGATAGAGAAATAGTAGATAGTCCAGTTTCAGGAAGCTAGGATATGGCAGGTAGGTCCTTATGTCCCTTTATTTTCCTGGCTTAATCTCTCCAACTTCCTTAACTGGGAGTTTCCTGGATTCCCTAATGCTATTCTGGAAGTCCCAGCCAGGTATTAAAGAGAAGATAGCTCAGATCTAGAAATACCATTATCCCTTAGCCACAGCCCAGCTTGGGAGCACCCAGAGATTGCTGAGCTCTTTTAGAGGCACTACCATAAGTTGCCCCAGTAGTTAGGACACTGTTGCTTCTTACTGTTACTACTTGACTTGGGGCCATTTCTCCTCTCTAATTTCCCTCTGAAGCTGATGGCCTTGTGATATTTCTGACAGTTTTGAGTGAGATGGAAAATACAGATAGGAGAGGCTCACAGAGATGAAGTCTTGATCTGGAACTGAGTTATGAACTTAAGCTCACTTGACTTAACTGCATTTAGCACAAAACATTTAGAACATCTACACAAAATAGAGAGTTTAGAGTTAATAAATTAAAGCAATACTAAAAGCTGTATTTTTTGTACTACTGAATTTTAAGTACTAGTCTATCTGTGAAGTATAATGTCAAATATACTAGAAAAAGAGGACAGTGGATTTGAATTTTATTATATGTACTTTTTTACTTCTCAAAAAGAAAACTGACTTTGAAGTTCCTAATTTTAGTTATATTTGTGGACAGCAAAATGATTTGAAATTCTGCCTCACCTTGTTCACAGTAGATTCCAGTGGTTCCTAGAGGACAGAAACAGGTGTATCCATGAGGTAATGAAATGCAGGTTGCTCCTCTGCTACAGTGGTGTGGAGGGTCATGTTCAGGATCACAGGTAGAAACTGTCTCTGTGCAGAGTGATCCTTTCCACCCAGTGGTACAATTGCAGCTGTGGGTTGAGAGAAAGCCGCATGATTTGAGCACTTGTGTAGAGATGGATACATACTATGTATTGCCTTGATGCTAACTTGTCAATTTTAACTGAAGTTCCAAGAGATCAAAATGAATTGTGATTCAAACTCTAAATTGTCAAAGGAAAGAGTTAATAACTGGTTATAGGATTACTGGACTCCACACCAAAGACTTTAAACGATTCAGAGTGTAAAAATTGAAAGAGAATTTTTTGAGAATTGTTTCTTCAGACAAAATTGCATTGTAAGTCTCTCTCCCAACTCCCACACCACCACCTAAAGAAAAAGCTGTGCATGGTGTTGCTGTCTCCTAACTTCAAGCCTAGTGAAAAGAGATTCAGCAGGACCACTTGGAGAGCTTGGTGTGTTTTTCCCTGGCATTGGCAAACTCACAGGCTCAGCTCCTGGGGTTGCCAAAAGAGCTGCAAACATACTGGAGACAAGTCAAATGTGAGTGAATCCCAGGAAAGAGATGTTCATAGTCAGGAACAATAGCTTGAGGACATATAAAAATGAATCTTGACCAAGAGGTGTCCCTCTAGCTAAAGATACAGTGGCAGTAAGTGGTTTCTGGCTAGAGCAGAAGCTGAGGGGTAATGGGGAATACTCAGCTGAAAGAGACACCTTGTCTGGGTTTAGAGAGTGATATTGGGAGGAGCCCAGCAGAAAACTTTCTGATAGACCCATCAAAGGCAGAGTTGTCAGATAAAACGCAGAGCATCTAGTTAAATTTAAACATAAGTTAAATAATAAATAACTTTTCTTAGTAGAAGTATGTCCTGATATGGTTTGGCTGTGTCCCCACCCAAATCTCATCTTGAATTGTAGTTGGCATAATCCCCATGTGTTGTGGGAGGGACCAGGTGGAGAAAATTGACTCATGGGGGAGGTTTCCCCCATCCTGTTCTCATGGTAATGAGTTAGTTCTCATGAGATCTGATGGTTTTATAAGGGGCTTCCTTCTTCAATGGGCGCTCATTCTTCTCCTTCCTGCCACCATGTTAGGAAGGACATGTTTGCTTCCCCTTCCACCATGATGTAAGTTTTCTGAGGCCTCCCCAGCCATGCTGAACTGTGAGTCAATTAAACCTCTTTCCTTTATAAATTACCCAGTTTCAAGTATGTCTTTATTAGCAGCCTGAGAATGGACTAATACATGTCCCATGCAATATTTGAACTTTAAATAAATAGTATTTGAGATTTTATTGTTATATCTTGATATATATATATATATATATTTGATAAACTGTTGTTTGTCAGGGCACCGTGTGTTTATTTTGCCCCCTCCGGCCTCCCTCCCTCCCTCACTTCCTGCCTGCCTTTCTCCCTTTCTTCCTTCCCTTTCTCTCCCCACCATCCCCCTTTCTTTCTTCTGAAAACACTACACTAAAGAGTACATGAGAGAAAGGGTTAACTTAAAATTCCTGTCAGAGCCAGAGAGCAATAAACCACCGTGCCAGTCTAAAAACCGCATTCTAGAATGGGTATGAGGTATAGGGGTCAGAATCTGTTAAGCTGGAGGACAGCAGCTGATCACACCTTCCCAGACCTTTTATTTATGTCATAGACTTTTATATGCTTGTTACACCTAAATTAATAGTTGTGCAAAAAAAGGAAAATTGTATAGGGTTCTCTAAAATGGAGACAAACAAAATACAGAATTAATCTGCTACAAAATTGCATATTTTGAAGATTATTTTTGAAGATCACAAAGAGTATAGAATGTACAAAGACCTCATACACAAAAAAGGAAATCAGTAACTAATTTCACAAAAGAAATAAAACTATAGTAAAAATTCTTATTAAAGAATTTTTAAACATGATGCTGTCATTACTTTTTAAAGTGACGATTGCGCCATCTAGTGGTTCATTTTATATCTACTTGAAAAAAGCTTAAAATTATTCTCACTGCCTTATAGACAGAGCTCACAATGGTAAAATATTTTATTTAATTCACTTACACTTTATTGTATATATTTAAGGTATATAACATAGTGTTATGGGAATAAAACACTTGCTTGGATATTAAAGTAGATAAATCACATTAAGCATAATTTAATATAGATGCCAAAATCTTATTTGAAAAAATAACAAATCAGAGCCTCATATAGTTTGTCTCAGAATTTTTAGGTCTGAAACAATTAGCTATATGTTTAATATATAATTAGTTATATAATTCTAATGAGAATGATTTTGTGCAAGGTCAGATTTTTCTTTTTGTTCCTTGGTTTCTATAGCACCCTGTGAAATAGAGATAATAAAAAAATTTCAAGCCTTCATTAGTTATTCTCTACTTTGGGTGATATTTTTCTAACCCTTGATGTTAATTCATTAATATTTCTTCCCTTAACCACATATACTACTCTGCCCTGAGGAGGAGTAGATTTTGTAGAAGTATGTGTGTGAGGTGAGGTGTCTATATAATGGGCAATGTAAAAACAAAACAAAGAGAGGTAGGTATCTATTTAAAGAATGTTTATTATTTTCTACAGGCTAGCTGTCTGTGCTTATCTTAGGATTGAGCATAGTATTGTGCTTGATACTGAGATTCTACAACACAGGAGGCTCCATTTTTGACCTCATGGACTTCTGTATTTTGGAGAAATCAGATTAGTAAGGAGACAATTTTAATAAAATGGGACAAGTTCTAAAATGGGTATTATGGTATCCTGTGGATGGGCATCTAAGTAATTTTAGTGAATTACTTAGGGAAGGCTAAGGGAAGTCTTAGGAAAGGCCGCCAGAGTGAGAGTTGCCCGTATAAATGTATGCACTGAAAGGAGGTGTCAAAGGACTTTGAACAGCAGGCTCAGGCAGTTCAACTTTTTTTTTTTTTAAACTATTTATTAACTTTTGTGGGTACATAGTAGGTGTACATATTTCTGGGGTACATGACATGTTTTGGTATAGGCAGGCAATGTGTGATGATCACATCATGGAAAATAGGGTATCCATACCCTCAAGCATTTATCCTTTGTGTTACAAACAATCCAATTATACTTTCTTAGTTATTTTAAAATGTACAATTAAATTATTACTGAGTATAGTCACCCTGTTGTGCTATCCAATACTAGTCCTTGCTCATTCATTCTCACTACTTTTTTTGTACCCATTAACCATCCCCACCTCCCTGTTACCTACCACCGTTCTCAGCCTCTAGTGACCATCCTTCTACTCTCTATCTCCATGAGTTCAACTGTTTTGATTTTTAGAACCCACAAATAAGTGAGAATATGTGATGTTTGCCTTTCTGTGCCTGGCTTCAGTTCAACTTTTAAGTGACATGACAGGTGTATAGAAAATGACACAAATGAGGAGGCACATTTTAAGAATATTGATCTGTTATGTGTAGGATGACTGCATAGTGTAACAGTAAGCTCTCTGGTGACGTAATTTTAATCTTAGTGAGATCTTAGCATATTTTTTTTGCTACTAGAAAAGGGGCCAGCAACCTTTTTCTGTAAAGGGCAAGGCAGTTTACAGTTTTGCTTTGTGGGCCTTATAGACACTGTTGCAATAACTGAACTCTGCCATTGTTGAAAGCAGCCACAGAAAACACACAAATGGGTGTGGCTGTATTCCAATGAATTTTAGTTACACAAATAGGTGGTAGGCCAGATTTGGCCCATCTGCCATAGTTTTCTGACCCCGGCACTCTAGACCATTAATTCCGTAAGAGCAGAGATAGGGTCTGTTTTGTTTTTTATTATTGTCTCAAGGCCCCAAACAGTTCTTGGTTTATTGTAAGTTTTCATTGACTATTCAGGGAATAAACACACAAATGAATAAATGTAATAGGTCATGGCTGGGATAAGAAAGCAGATGGAGGCAAAAGTCCTGAATAGGAAAATTGCTGTGGGGATGCAGAGGTTGAAGTAGATGTGAGAGGCATTTTCAAGGCTTTGGTAAGTGTGTTAGTATGAAAGAGGAAAAATTATAGTAATGACAAACATTATTTGACACTTACCATGTGCCAGGCAGTCTTCTAACCTTTCTAGTTTCTCTATTATGTTATAAGAAGGGTACTATCATCATCCTCATTTTGCAGAGAAGGAATCTAAGGAACAGAGAGGTTAAGTCTGCTAATGAGTGAGGAAATCCACCTTTTAGTCACCATTTTATGTCTCTCAATCCTGTGGAAATGTTGGGAGCATGAAAGAGTATGGTGTTGTTAGTGAAATAGGGACAACTGGATAGCAATATAGTAAAGGGAAAACATAAAGAATCCACTTTTATAAGCTTTATTCCTGGGATGGAGGCTGGTTCAACATACACAAATTGATAAATGTGATTCACCACATAAATAGAATTAAAAGCAAAAACCATATCATGTCCTCAATAGATGCAGAAAAGACTTTGATAAAATTCAACTTTCTTTTGTGTTAAAAACCCTCAACAATTAGGCATTGAAGGAACATACTTCAAAATAATGAGAGCAGTCTATGACAAATCCACAGCCCAACATCATCCTGAACAGGTGAAAGACTGAACCATTCCCCTTGAGAACTGCAACAAGACAAGGATGCCCACTCTCACCACTCCTATTCAACACAGTAATGGAAGTGCTAGCCCGAGCAATCAGGCAAGAGAAAGAAGAAAAGATATCCAGATAGAAAGAGAGGAATTCAAGCTTTCTCTCCTTGCAGATGATATTATTCTATACTGAGAAAATCCCATGGCCTCTGCCAAAATGCTCCTAGAACTCATAAGTAACTTCAGTAAAATTTCAGAATATAAAATCGCTGTACAAAAATCAGTAGCATGCCTATACACCAATTACATCCAAGCTGAGAACCAAAGCAAGAATGAAATCCCATTTACAGTAGCCACAAAAAGAATAAAGTACCTAGGAATACGGAACCAAGGAGGTGAAAGATCTTTACAATGAGAATTACAAAACACTGATAAAGGAAATCAGAGATAACACAAACAAATGAAAAAAGATTTCCTGCTCATGGAAAGGAAGAATCAATATGGTTAAAATGGCTATACTGACAAAAACAATTTACAGATTCAATGTTATTCCTATCAAACTACCAACATAATTTTTCACAGAATTAAAAAAATTATTCTAAAATTCATATGGAAACAAAAAAGAGGCTAAATAGCTGAAATGATCCTAAGCAAAAAGAACAAGGCCAGAGACATCACACTCCCTAACTTCAAACTATACTACAAGCCTACAGTAACCAAAATAGCATGGCACTGGTGCAGAAACAGACACACAGACCAATGGAACTGGACAGAGAACATAGAAATAAAGTCATACACCTAAAAGCACCTGATCTTCAACAAAGTCAATGATAACAAGCACTGGGGAAAGGGCTTCCTATTCGATAAATGGTGCTGGGATAACTGGCTAGCCATATGCAGAAGATTGAAACTGGACCCCTTCCCTTCATTATATATGTTATGAAAATTAACTCAATATGGACTAAAGACTTAAAGGTAAGATCTAAACCTATAAAAACCCTAGAAGAAAACCTAGGAAATACGATTCTGGACATCAGGCTTGGTAAAGAATTTACGACTAAGTCCCCAGAAGCAATTTCCATAAAAACAAAAATTGACAAGTGGGACCTAATTAAACCAAAGAGCTTCTGCACAGCAAAATAAACTATCAACAGAGTAAACAGACAACCTACAAAATGGGAGAAAATATTCACACACTACACAACAAAAAAGGTCTAATGTCCAGAATCTATAAGGAACTTAAACAATTCAACAAGCAGAAAACAGACAACCCCATTAAAAAAATGGGCAAATGACATGAACAGACACTTCTCAAAAGAAGACATACATGAAATCAACAAATAGATTAAGTAATGCTCAACATCACTAATCGTTAGAGAAATGCAAACCAAAACCACAATGAGAAACCAACTCACACCAATCAGAATGGCTATTATAAAATGTAAAAAAAATGACAGCCATTGGTGAGGTTGCAATGAAAAGGGCACACTTACACATTGCTAGTGGGAATGTAAATTACTTCAGCCATTGTGGAAAGCAGTGTGGAGATTTCTTAAAGAACTTAGAACGACCATTCAACCCAGCAATACCATTACTGGCTATATACCCAAAGGAATATAAATCATTCTATCAAAAAGACATATGCATTTGTATGTTAACCGCAGCACTATGCACAATAGCAAAGACATGGAATCAACCTAGATGCCCATCAACAGGGTACTGGATAAAGAGAATGTGATACATATATACCATGGAATACTACACAGCCATTGAAAAAATGAAATCATGTCCTTTGAAGAAACATGAATGCAGCTGGAGGCCATTATCTTAAGCAAACTAACATAGGAACAGAAAACCAAATACTGCATATTCTCATTTATAAGTAGGAGCTGAACAATGAGTACATATGGGCACAAACAAATGGGAACGATAGGCACTGGGGACTACTTGATGTAGGAAGGTGGGAGGGAACGTGGGGTGAAAAACTACCTATTGGGTACTATGCTCACTATCTGGGTGATGGAATTATTTGTACACCAAACCTCGGCAACACACACTTATGTAACAAACCTGCACATGGACACCCTGAACCTAAAATAAAAGTTGAAAAAAAACCCACTTTTAGCTAGACTGCATTGAAGGTAAGAGTAGGTGATAAAATAGCTTTTTTTTTTTCTATAAGCATCTAGGGACATGGCTCATAAATTTGATGATAGTTCAGGACATAAGGCAGATTTAATTAAGTAGACTAGCAGGCAAAGAGCTGGGACACATGCACCCGGCATACAATACCTAAGACTACTTAAATTATACTGAGGAATCATTAACATTATACAGAGCACTGTTTTCTTATTTCAAGACCATTCAAAAAATGTTATATATCCTTAATTGTCAGTACAAGGAAAAATTTGTGGGTTCTTCTGTCTCCAAACATAAACAGATGATAGCAGAGAATAAAATGTTAAACACTTTGGAAATGTGATTAATAGCTCCTCATGATAGTAAATCAAGAGATGAATATTAGAGTATGTTCTTACTAATATAGTTCATTATTTTACTTCTGTGCATTTAGAATGAAGCTGATTTGAATTCCTAAATTGCAGATAAATTGTTTAGTTCTGACCGTCAATTTTATAGCTTAGAACTTCTATGGGTTAATTTTTCCTCATTACTATAGAAATTCAACATGAAGATTTTAATTTTCTTGTACTTAGGCAAGTCTAAGACTGTAAGAGTTTAGTATGAACATGGATATAAAAAATTAACTGAAAATGAGATAATAGAAGATTTAATGTTTTTTGTTAAATATCATTCACTTACTAAACATTACCAAAGAGGGAATATAGAGCAGCATTGTACTTCGTTACCAAGGTGAGTACAAAATAGAAAACATGGTCTTGTTCCCCACCCTGAGGACTTGCTACTTTATTTAGAATAATGTATTTGTATGAAATATATGATATATATAAAATATAATATTCAGTTTCTTAGGGCTTTACCTTAGTGCCAGGCACCATTTTAAGTACTTTGATGTAGTACTTAATCAAAGTTTAATCACCATATAAAACCTACAAAGTAAATACTATTATTAGCTCTCAGATTGCAGATGAGAAGCTAATACAGAAAAATATAATCTCTGCTTAGCCTACTTTTTCAGCTTACCTATCAAATATGGATTTTGATGCTTTGGACAAGAGAGATTCTTATGTATATGTTGAGGCTGAGATAAGAACAGAGAATGAAAGTTATTGGAGAAAATTTACCTTGAGCTGGATCTGTAAAAAAGTTCTGGTTATAGATTTGTGGGTTTTCTATGCATAAGCAAAAGCGCAGACACAAAATCTATGTGGTGTGATGATAAAGTCAAATGAATAATATAATAAACGCATGTAATTTAGCAATGGGCGATCACACGACCTAAAGGAATCTAGTTCTGCATATATAACTTATTTCTCTGCTCTTTAAAGAAAAAGGAAAACATAGCTGAATTATCTTCTCAGGTCATCTCCTGTGTGGATGACTTAATTCATATAAAATTGCTTTCCTTTATGGCTTATTTCCATTTGAGTAACAAGTTGGGAGAATAAGGTAAGTGTGATATGATGTATAACATTTTACCTGCCAAAATTTGCTGGATTTTAAATGACATGCTCAAAATTTGAAGTCTTTGAAGAATATACAATCAAGTGTTAAAACAAATGAACCTCATCGTACACTGGAATGTGATGGCATATTGAAACTCGACATGTTTACTAGGACGGGTTGCTATAATAATCACTCCACCTGCTGACATTCCCCTATGGCCTTCCTTTCTTTGCTGGTGAGATACTCACCTAGGTCCTTGGTGATACCTCACAGAGTGTAAGAAGGATGAGATGAAATGACTCTTTACATACTAATGAAAATACTGGCAGTTGTCTGTAGGCCTTATTTTGTAGTTCTCCAGGTTTAAGGGCTTGAACACTGTAGTATGTTAACAGTTGCACTCAGAATTCCTATTAAGGAGAGAACTGTCTTTGGGAAACTACATGAGCTGCTTGGAGTAGATAGTGGACCCTGGTTGCATTGGGATGAACATGAGCCTGGACTACAAAATAAGATGATAAATTACTCTGCCTGAGACCAGGAGGGACTTGTGGTTTGTTTTAACCTACAGATCAGTTGGAAAAAAGCAAAGCAAAGGACAGAAGACAAAAACTGGAGTGGAATTGCCATGTATTTACTGCAGTGGTGGGGTGACCAAAAGACAAGTTGGAAGTTATTTAGGTGGCCATGATATAAACCTCTTCCTTCAACATTGTCACCTCTCCCCACCCCCTGCACCAATCTAAACAATCTGATCTAAAAATGTAAATGGCTTTGTTAATTTGATAGAAATTAAAGAAGTTGATTTAGCTTTTAGGCATCTGTGATATGGAATAGACAGTATGGGTGAAAGACTGGTGAGCTAGAGATGACTTTAGAAGATAAACATTCCTTTTGGAATCTTCACAATTTATGTAGATGTCAAGGGTCTGGTAGAAAGTAACTGACATCTGAGTTATAAAAAGACCACGAGAGAAAAGAGGTTACTCTTAAGCCACAGTGTAGGGAGGCTTGATGAAAATCCACAGTGAATTCTTACCTCTGACTCTTATTTTCCAGCTACTTAAATAATGAAGAAACAAAAAATGTGAGCTTATTTTAAAATCTACACTCTTCAAATACGTTTTCCATATTTTCTGACTATGGAAAGATAATTTTCTGAAAACGTCTCATCTTTGGCCAGTGGGAGTCTCTTTAAGTTGGCTCCTGTTGTCTTTTAATATAACCATAGTTGTCTTTGTTAACATTCTTGCTTTTAGGCATAAAAAGATATCTAGGCTTATATATTTTCTGTCCTAGAGCTGAGTGTACAATTCTCCAAGAAGTCTTGGTTCATTTTAGTGGAAAATGGTATTTGGAGATGACAATTTTGGCACTAGAAGTGTTCATTGATACTGAGTTATTGTTTCTAAATCTTTTTAGCAGATATAGCTGGGAAATTTTTTAAAAAAAAAGAAAGATTTTTTTTTTTTGAGGTGGAGTCTTGCTCTGTTGCCCAGGCTGGAGTGCAATGGCACAATCTTGGCTCACTGCAGCCTCTGCCTCCCGGGTTCAAGTGATTCTCCCTCCTCAGCCTCCTGAGTAGAAAGTTAAGTAATGAGTTCATACATTAATTCCAGTTCATATTAAGGATTAGAATGATTTTTACTTCTTTGATTTTATGCCTAGATCTCTTTCATGCTGAAAATTCTAGTTCCTAATGATTAATGTTAATATAATTGTTCATTTGGTTTATATATATTTATGTGTTATATAAATATAATGCTATTTGGGTATTTTTATATATAGTTTTAAAATAACAATATCAATGTTACCACTAACATCAAGACTACAGGATGCAATAGAATCTCTTTATGGTTCTTTTTGTCTTTAGGCTATAATCCACTGTATAGTCAAAATATTGTGTTTTAAAATCAATTGAACTAAATCTTTTCTGCTTGGTTATGCTACCAACTTGAAGTACAGTTCATTTCCTAATTTTTCTTCAGTATTTAAAAATTGGTCTTTTTCATTTTTAATTGACCGTGTGAAACATTTTACCTGGTTCCAAATAAAAACTATAAAGCAAATTATAGTTAGAAAGTCTAGCTTTTATCCTTTTACTACTTCTTGTTTTCTCCCTTACCCTATAGATAACTATTTATAAATTGTGTGTGTGTAATCTTGCATTTTTTTCTTAGAAAAATATGAGCATATTTGTATGTGTATCTATATTTATGTATTTATATCTGTTTATCTATATCTATTATCCCCTTTTCTTACATGTTTCTTTACCCTGATTTTTTTCACTTAATAAGTCCTGAGGATCACTCCATAGCAACATATAAAAGGTCTTTTTTTTATGTATGTGAAGTCCTCCATTATATAAACATTCCTTAGCTTTTTCAACAAGATACCTAGTGATGAACATTTGAGCAGTTTCCAGTCCTTGTTTTAACAAATAGAGAAATTAGTTTGCTCTAATACATAATAGTGTCTGATTCTCTACAGCCTCACTAATAGATTAGTCATATTTTTAGCTTTTTGCCAACCTCATAGGTGAGAAAAATTATCTACCTCAAATTGGAATCTCTAAAAGACAGAGTTAAAGGCAATTCCAAGGAAGTAAGGAGTACTCTCTCAAGGAAGCAACAGTGAGAGAAAAGCAAAGGGAGGAGGAAAAAAGGAGAACCAGTACAAGGTAATGAGTTACCAAGCTGGCCATAGCTTCACAAGAAACTCAGCTGATTGCTTGGTAAGGAGAGGCGGTTTCTTGGAAGGCGGGATAGAGTAGTACAATTAATTTGATTGCTATGCAGAGAGAAAAAGAATAGCAGGAATAGGCAGGTTGATAACAGTCATGTATAGCTTGACAACAGATTAAAAATTTACATTTTGCTGCATTGGCAGTGGAAAGCCAGGAAACATTTTGAGCAGGAAAATGATTAAGAGCAAAGAGGATTTTAGGAAGATTCAACCTGGATTAAGGTTAGGAGTGTTTAGGGAACAGGTCACTAGTTGGAAAACAATTACATGTCCAGATGAGGAGTAATAGAAGACTGAATTAAGCATTGTTGGACAAAATATATAAAAGAAGACAGTCCGAGCAAAGGATGCTTAATTTGGGAACTTTGGAAGACCTTAGAGAATCTATTATTGGGTTCTAGGGGTTTGTAAACCTCTAAAATGATAAGCACATTTTTGTGTTCCAAGTATGTTCAGTTTTTAGGAGAAAGGATTTTTAGCTTTGACCTGATGCTCAAAGGCATTTCTAAGACAAAAAATAATTAGGAAATCCTGAATTAATGAGATTTTGTGATCACTGATAGATTTATGTTGTAAATAAGCCTCATTTATGAACTTAATCTTTGATGCATTTTACATTTTTACAACCACATTCTTCCAACTCCTATTGTACTTATTGTCTGTGCCACTCATTTTAACATCTAACTTGTTTTTGTAAGTTTTGTTTTTCCTACACTGCTTTTCTTTTTTTTTTCAGACGGAGTTTCCCTCTTGTCATCCAGGCTGGAGTGCAGTGGTGCGATCTCAGTTCTCTGCACCTTCTGCCTCCCAGGTTCAAGTGATTCTCCTGCCTCAGCCTCCCAGGTAGCTGGGATTACAGGCACCCACCACCACACTGGCTAATTTTTGTATTTTTTAGTACAGATGGGGTTTTGCCATGTTGACCAGGCTGGTCTTGAACTCCTGACCTCAGGTGATCCACCCATCTCGGCCTCCCAAAGTGCTGGGATTACAGGCATGAGCCACGATGACAGGGCTACACTGTGTTTTTCTTAAAGGGACACATCTGCATATTGTCCTCAGTCACAGGTTACTGTACAACATGGTGACTATGGTTAATAACAACGTCTTGTGTTTTGAAAATTGCTGAGAGTAGATTTTAAATATTCCAATCAGAAAAAATTATAAATATGTGAGGTAATGCATATGTGAATTAGCTCATTTGAGCCATTCCACAATGTATATATATTTTGAAACATCATGTTCTACATGATAAATATATCCAATTTTTGTCAATTAAGAAAATAAAGGAAAAAAGTACCACTTAAATAAAACTTGCTTAAAAACACCTATTAAGCTAGACATGGTGGAAGAAATTGGCAAAAATGTAAAATATCTTTCTTCTCACTAAACATTTTTAGTTTGGAATCAAATAGCCATTTAATTAAAGCATTTTATTTACCTAAAAAAAAGAAAAAGACACCTACCAAGCACATACACACATAGAACTAAGAACTAAACCCATTTTTTGTTTTTTACTTAAAAATTTTGTTTTAATGTAACTTTTTTCTTTTTTATCCTTGGCTACTAAGAACAGAAATAGTTTTACATTTCTTTGTTGCATCAGAACTCATCCCAGGAGCATAAAGGCCTGAAATGAACTCTGCCTTATGATACTCACATTTGAGAAATTCCATTAGAACACAGATGGATCTGTGTGTGGTGATGAACTCCGAGCAGGAGAGAAGGGCTTTCATCACTTCACCAGGGTCCTGAACACACTGGAAACCTTATCAGGCCCCATCTCTCTCCTTACTTGGAATAAGACTTTCCCTTATGTACCAAAACAATGCCTCCCATCTCAGCTAAGAGGAAGGGAGCTAAAGGGAGCATTTTGAGTGGTTGTTTTAAATTTATAACATTAAACTGTTCGTTGTTAAGACCCTTTGATCAGCTTTGAGGTTTTCCTTTTACAATTGATTCTAAACACCATAAAATTGGTGCTTCTGTGTTGGTACTTGCCTCTTGAGCATTTAACAAATATTTCATAAGGTGTGTTAGTTATTTTTCAGGAAAAGATTAAACTTTAGCTTTGAGCTGTCTATAAGGCTACCTAGAAATTCAATTTAATATTACCCTGCTTCAGTTGAAAAATAAAGTTTAGAGCCATATAAAATTAAGAATCTGTAACTAGGATAAGTACAGAAATAAACTTCTTAAACACTTTTGAAAAGTATATTACAAAGCACAATTTTTTTTCTTTAAAAGAGGTATTCTTATATTGAGATTAGAAAAGAATTGTTTAAAACTGTCAAAAGGAATAAAATTCTTTAAACTGCTGCTGCCACTGGATCTGAATGTCTGTGAATGGGAGACTTAATATTTTTGAACAGCTTTATTGAGGTATAATTTACTTACCATAAAATTCACTTGTTTTAAGTTCAGGGATCTGTAAATTTAATGTTATTAAATGATGGTCACAAGAGCTACTTCTGGCTCTGTAGTATATCTTCATAGTTAGTAATTATTTTGTAATTATGTCAATAAGAGGATCCCAAAACTGGTCACAATTTTGATAAGAAAAATTTTTAGAATCCTGTAAGGAAATTTGTCAGATGTATCTTTCCCCCTGTACATTATTGCTTGTCTATTTGTTACTCAAATTTAGGCCCTCATGTTTGAGATACTGCATTCCACCCACACGGCAATCTGTGAAATCCCCAGGATATGTGTTATAAAGAAAGGTATTTTCAATTTGGAGAAAATACAATGTGCCAACTGAAGATAATTTCAACGTTATTTTTTAAAATTAAGATGAAATGAACAGGTTACAACCAGTAAATAAAGAGCGACTTAACACTCTTGTTACCTCATTAAAATTATTTGCTGTTTTTAAGTTCATTTCTTGCTATTTAGATTCTGGAGAGAATCTTGACCCACGAAATGGAAGATCTGATTTTGGGTCCTGCTGTACTACTCACAGGGTGCTCATACATCCTCTCGAATTACTCACAGTCTCTGGGGCTTATTTTCCCCCTATAATATTGGAATTAGGATACTGGCATTGAGTAATTTAGAGGGTTTTAGTGAGGAGCAATGGAAATAATATTTTAAAAAATGCTTTGTTACACACAAAGTCCTGTGCAATTGTAAGGTATTAACGTTTAATATCGGAACTCAATAAAATTTCTATATTAATCAAAATAATCTGCAAATGATTCTAAGTACCTATCTATACTTGGCACTATATATTCCAAGATAAATATATATGGCTCTTAGGTTCAAACTGTTAGGCTGTTTGGTCCACATGGAATAATGTAGGGTGGGGATGGATTCCCCACCTTCACCTTCAACTTCATATGCTTTCCTATTGCAACTTTCTAGATCCCTGTTTATTATCACATAAAAAACCCCCAAAATACTTAGTAGTAACCCCTGAAGAATGACTACAGCTCTTTAGATAAAGTGAAGTAAACATGTGCTTCTAATTAAGTTTAGTTGTAGAGCAAATTAGAGTGCATACTTTGTAAAGCAATCTAAAGGTTTCATTAAAAATTGTAGAGAAGTAATGATAAAATTATAGTGGTAAAGCTAATGCCAAAAGTTACTGCTCTGTGATGGTGGCATCCCAAGCCTTACATTTTGTCCTCAGGAATTCCAGGGGTTGAGTCAAACTATACATTTTTTTTCTCCACAAATTTTACTGTGACTAGCAGTTGTTTGAGCTTTGCTTTTGATCATTTTCTAGTGAGGAGGTGGAGGGGATTTGTTCAGGGAGAGTAAGAGATTCACTCATGTCTTTTAAAACTATACTTTCTTCAGGGTAGACTCTGTCTTTCAGGAGAAACTCTGACACTCCTCTTTCCCAGCTGCTTTGCAGGGAGCCGGTGTTCCTGGTGAACACTGTGTCCTGTGGGGAGCATTTTGACAAATCTCTCTTTAGCTGTCTTATACATGTATGAGACATAAGAAATTTATGAGTAGCTAGAGTGTAAGAAATTGAATGACATAGTGCTTACTTCCACTTTCTTTAGCATATTCCCAGAACCCCTCATATACTACTTTTGCATAGACGAGATGCTCAGCAAAAGGAGTAATTAATATAAAAACATTCTCCTTTCTTTTTTCCTTCTCACTCAATGGGTCCACGTTGGTTTCATACTAAAGTAGTTCAGAAGTCAAATTGTGTAGCTTTACTATTGCCCTTTCTAAAGGGGCTCAAACCTACATATGAAAGCAAATCCCAATATGTAAGCCTTTGTATGGTTAACATTTCTGTCTACTCTCTCAATAGTATGGATTTAAGTGATATTTTTCATGGTGCCTGGAATGAGATGTAGTGATTCACTGTCATTGTTTAACAGAACTAAGATGGCATAAATGCTGTGCTGATCCTATTTTTAGTTGCCTTCACCTGTCCTCCCATCATGTAACAAGTCTACATAAGAACATTTTAAATATGTGCATCTGTTTGTGTTCCTAGTTTGTACAAGTGGAATGACAGAGTGGAGTACCAGTTAGAGTGCAAACAACCTGCTACTTTCATTCCTAATAACGTCATACTTACTAAACACTAGTTCCGCTCTCTATGCATGTCCCACCGTTCCCACATTTCATTAAACTGCAGGGAGAAGCATGACACTGGCCAACACTGCGTCCAGCATTTGGGTGGCCCTCAGGATTTCCCAGTCCTCTGAAATGGCCATCCTTCTCAGTGCGAACTTGAAGAGTGAAAATACAGCCTTGAAGAAATGCAAAAACACTTCGTGTTAACAAACAGAAGAAATAGAAAAAACAAGAAGAAGGTTATTTTTCATTTTTAAAGTAGAAGTTTTTCAAAATAAAGTAATACATGTAAATTTTAAAAGAAATATAAGAATACAGAAATGCGCAGAGAAATTTTTTTTTAAAAGTCATTCATGATATCATTTCACAGCAGACAACTATTAACATTTTGGTGTGTGTGTGTGTGGTGTTTTTTCTATGCTTAGTCATATTTTCTTTTAAACAAAAATGCAATCTACACTAAGCTGTAGAAAATATAATATTATACCAAAAAGTTGAACATCATAAATAACATTAACTTTTTTCTTGTAGCATTAACTATTTTTAAGTGATGGCATATTTTCTTATATCAAAATATATTTAATAAACCTATAATTATTATACCATTGACTTATTTATACTTTTTGCTATTAGAAATAAAGTTGTAATGAATATCTTATGTGTATATCTTTGTCCATTTAAATTTTTTTTTAGTACATATTTCTAGAAGTAGAATTACTAGGGGAAAAGATATAGATGCTTTGAAGTATGCCTAAGTGTCCCCCATAGATCACAACTGGACTCAGGAGACTGGGATACCCCTTTCTTCACAGGCACTACCATGCCTGGGATTACCATTCCATTTCATTTTTACATGCGATAGCTAATAAAATACTATTTTACCGTTTTTGGTTGGGTATCAAAAATCGTTTAACAAATTTATTGGTCATTCATAATTTATATTATAATTTGTATTTATAGTATATAAAGAGAGTCTCCTTATATAATGAGGACATTAGCTATTTGTAATATACAGTAAATAAACTTTCTCCAGTTTAATATTTACCACTCAATTTTGCTATGATAGTTTTTTTTTTTTAGGTAAAGAAGTTTATATTTATGTTGTCACATTTTTCTCTTTTTTCTTTCAGAGATTTTGCCTTTCTATACATCTTTAGAAAGAACTTCTCGGCCGGGAACGGTGGCTCATGCCTGTAATCCCAGCACTTTGGGAGACCGAGGCGGGTGGATCACGAGGTCAGGAGATTGAGACCATCCTGGCTAACATGGTGAAACCCCATCTCTATTAAAAATACAATTAGCCGGGCGTGGTGGCAGGTGCCTGTAGTCCCAGCTACTCGGGAGGCTGAGGCAGGAGAATGGTGTGAACTCCAGAGGCAGAGCTTGCAGTGAGCTGAGATCGCGCCACTGCACTCCAGCCTGGGCAACAGAGCGAGAGTCTGTTTCAAAAAAAAAAAAACCAAACAAAAATAACTTTTCTACCCCAAGATTGGATAAATATATGTAAATAAAAAGGACAGTTCAGTGAAAAATTTGAAATGAAAGTGTTTGAAATCCTGAAATGTATTGTAATTTTACTCAGCTCCTTTAGCAGTTACTTATAGTTTATTTGCAAAGTTATTTCAAATAAATGGGAACATCAACCAGAAATAAGGTCTTTAAAATGATAAAATAAAGGCAAGATTGAATTTTATTTTCAAAACTTTTTTTTTTGAGGCATAAAAAGCTTACTTTTTTTTTTTTTGGTCATTGTTATACTTTAAGTTCTAGGGTACATGTGCATACCTTGCAGGTTTGTTATATTGTATACATGTGCCATGTTGGTGTGCTGCACCCATTAACTCGTCATTTACATTAGGTATTCCTCCTGATGCTATCCCTCCGCGCTCCCCCGACCCCATGACAGGCCCCAGTGTGTGATGTTCCCCACCCTGTGTCCAAGTGTTCTCATTGTTCAATTCCCACCTATGAGTGAGAACATGCAGTGTTTGGTTTTCTGTCCTTGGGATAGTATGCTCAGAATGATGGTTTCCAGCTTCATCCATGTCCCTACAAAGGACATGAACTCATCCTTTTTTATGGCTGCATAGTATTCCATGGTGTATATGTGCCACATTTTCTTAATCCAGTCTATCATTGATGGACATTTGGGTTGGTTCCAAGTCTTTGCTATTGTGAATAGTGCTGCAATAAACATACGTGTGCATGTGTCTTTATAGCAGCATGTTTTATCATCCTTTAGGTATATGCCCAGTAATGGGATCGCTGGGTCAAATGGTATTTCTAGTTCTAGATCCTTGAGGAATCCACTCACTGTCTTCCACAATGGTTGAACTAGTTTACAGTCCCGCCAACAGTGTAAAAGTGTTCCTATTTCTCCACATCCTCTCCAGCACCTGTTGTTTCCTGACTTTTTAATGATCAGCATTCTAACTGATGTGAGATGGTATCTCATTATGGTTTTGATTTGCATTTCTCTGATGGCCACTGATGATGAGCATTGTTTCATGTGTCTGTTGCTTGCATAAATGTCTTCTTTTGAGAAGTGTCTGTTCATATCCTTTGCCCAGTTTTTGATGGGGTTGTTTGATTTTTTCTTGTAAATTTGTTTAAGTTATTTGTAGATTCTGGATATTAGCCCTTTGTCAGATGGGTAGATTGCAAAAATTTTCTCACATTCTGTAGGTTGCCTGTTCACTCTGATGGTAGTTTCTTTTGCTGTGCAGAAGCTCTTTAGTTTAATTAGATCCCATTTGTCAATTTTGGCTTTTGTTGCCATTGCTTTTGATGTTTTAGACATGAAGTCTTTGCCTATGCCTATGTCCTGAATGGTATTGCCTAGATTTTCTTCTAGGGTTTTTATGGTTTTAGGTCTAATATTTAAGTCTTCAATCCATCTTGAATTAATTTTTGTATAAGGTGTAAGGAAGGAATCCAGTTTCAGCTTTCTACATATGACTAGCCAGTTTTCCCAGAACCATTTATTAAGTAGGGAATCCTTTCCCAATTTCTTGTTTTTATCAGATTTGTCAAAGATCAGATGGTTGTAGATGTGTGCTATTATTTCTGAAGGCTCTGTTCTTTTCCATTGGTCTATATCTCTGTTTTGGTAGCAGTACCATGCTGTTTTGGTTACTGTAGCCTTGTAGTATAGTTTGAAGTCACGTAGCGTGATGCCTCCAGGTTTGTCCTTTTTGCTTAGGATTGTCTGGGCAATATGGGCTCTTTTTTGGTTCCATATGAACTTTAAAGTAGTTTTTTCCAATTTTGTGAAGAAAGTCATTGGTAGCTTGATGGGAATGACATTAAATCTATAAATTACCTTGGGCAGTATGGCCATTTTCATGATATTGATTCTTCCTGTCCATGAGCATGGAATGTTCTTCCATTTGTTTGTGTCTTCTTTTATTTCATTGAGCAGTGGTTTGTAGTTCTCCTTGAAGAGGTCCTTCACATCCCTTGTAAGTTGGATTCCTAGGTATTTTACTCTCTTTGAAGCAATTGTGAATGGGAGTTCACTCATGATTTGGCTCTCTGTCTGTTATTGGTGTATAGGAATGCTTGTGATTTTTGCACATTAATTTTGTATCCTGAGACTTTGCTGAAGTTGCTTATCAGCTTAAGGAGATTTTGGGCTGAGACAATGGGGTTTTCTAAATATACAATCATGTCATCTGCAAACAGGGATAATCTTACTTCCTCTTTTCCTTATTGAATTCCCTTTCTTTCTTTCTCCTGCCTGATTGCCCTAGCCAGAACTTCCAACACTATGTTGAATGGGAGTGGTGAGAGAGGGCATCCCTATCTTGTGCCAGTTTTCGAAGGGGATCCTTTCAGTTTTTGCCCATTCAGTATGATATTGGCTGTGGGTTTGTCATAAATAGCTCTTATTATTTTGAGATACATCCCATCAATACCTAGTTTATTGAGAGTTTTTATCATGAAGAACTGTTGAATTTTGTTAAAAGCCTTTTCTGCATCTATTGAGATAATCATGTGGTTTTTGTTTGTGGTTCTGTTTATATGATGGATTACATTTATTGATTTGTGTATGTTGAACTAGCCTTGCATCCCAGGGATGAAGCCAACTTGATCATGGTGGATAAGCTTTTTGATGTGCTGCTGGATTCGGTTTGCCAGTATTTTATTGAGGATTTTTGCATTGATGTTTATCAAGGATATTGGTCTAAAATTCTCTTTTTGTGTTGTTTCTCTGCCAGGCTTTGGTATCAGGATGATGCTGCCCTCATAAAATGAATTAGGGAAGAGTCCCTCTTTTTCTATTGATTGGAATAGTTTCAGAAGGAATGGTGCCAGCTCCTCTTTGTACCTCTGGTGGAATTCAGCTGTGAATCTGTCTGGTCCTGGACTTTTTTGGGTTGGTAGGCTATTAATAATTGCCTCAATTTCAGAGCCTGTTATTGGTCTATTCAGGGATTCAACTTCTTCCTGCTTTAGTCTTGGGAGGATATATGTGTCCAGGAATTTATCCATTTCTTCTAACTTTTCTAGTTTATTTGTGTAGAGGTGTTTATAGTATTCGCTGATGGTAGTTGGTATTTCTGTGGGATCGGTGGTGATATCGCCTTCATCATTTTTTATTGCATCTATTTGATTCTTCTCTCTTTTCTTCTTTATTAGTCTTGCTAGCAGTCTATCCATTTTGTTGATCTTTTCAAAAAACCAGCTTCTGGATTCATTGATTTTTTTGAAGGGTTTTTTGTGTCTCTATCTCCTTCAGTTCTGCTCTGATCTTAGTTATTTATTGCCTTCTGCTAGTGTTTGAATGTGTTTGCTCTTGCTTCTCTAGTTCTTTTAATTGTGTTGTTAGGGTGTCAATTTTAGATCTTTCCTGCTTTCTCTTGTTGGCATTTAGTGCTATAAATTTCCCTCTACACACTGGTTTAAATGTGTCCCAGAGATTCTGGAATGTTGTGTCTTTGTTCTCGTTGGTTTCAAAGAACATCTTTATTTCTGCCTTCATTTCGTTATGTACCCAGTAGTCATTCAGGAGCAGGTTGTTCAGTTTCCATGTAGTTGAGCAGTTTTGAGTGAGTTTCTGAATCCTGAGTACTAATTTGATTGTACTGTGGTCTGAGAGACAGTTTGTTATACTTTCTGTTCTTTCACATTTGCTGAGGAGTGCTTTACTTCCAACTGTGTGGTCAATTTTGGAATAAGTGTGACGTGGTGCTGAGAAGAATGTATTTTCTGTTGATTTGGGGTGGAGAGTTCTGTAGATGTCTGTTAGGTCAGCTTGGTGCAGAGCTGAGTTCAATTCCTGGATATCCTTGTTAACTTTCTGTCTCATTGATCTGTCTAATGTTGACAGTGGGGTGTTAAATTCTCCCATTATTATTGTGTGGGAGTCTAAGTCTCTTTGTAGGTCTCTAAGGACTTGCTTTATGAATCTGGGTGCTCCTGTATTGGGTGCATATATATTTAGGATAGTTAGCTCTTCTTGTTGAATTGATCCCTTTACCATTATGTAATGGCCTTCTTTGTCTCTTTTGATCTTTGTTGGTTTAAAGTCTGTTTTATCAGAGACTAGGATTGCAACCCCTGCTTTTTTTGTTTTCCATTTGCCAGGTAGATCTTCCTCCTTCTCTTTATTTTGAGCCTGTGTGTGTCTCTGCACATGAGATGGGTCTCCTGAATACAGCACACTGATGGGTCTTGACTCTATTCAATTTGCCAGTCTGTTTCTTTTAATTGGGGCATTTAGCCCATTTACATTTAAGGTTAATATTGTTATGTGTGAATTTGATCCTTTCATTATGATGTTACCTGGTTATTTTGCTCATTAGTTGATTCAGTTGCTTCCTAGCATTGATGTTCTTTACAATTTGGCATGTTTTTTGCAGTGGCTGGTAATGGTTGTTCCTTCCCATGTTTAGTGCTTCCTTCAGGATCTCTTGTAAGGCAGGCCTGCTGGTGACAAAATCTCTCAGCATTTGTTTGTCTGTAAAGGATTTTATTTGTCCTTCACTTATGAAGCTTAGTTTGGCTGGAAATGAAATTCTGGGTTGAAAATTCTTTCTTTAAGAATGTTGAATATTGGCCCCCACTCTCTTCTGACTTGTAGAGTTTCTGCTGAGAGATCCGCTGTTAGTCTGATGGGCTTCCCTTTGTGGGTAACCCGACCTTTCTCTCTGGCTGCCCTTAACATTTTTCCCTTCATTTGAACCTTGGTGAATCTGACAATTATGTGTCTTGGGGTTGCTCTTCTCGAGGAGTATCTTTGTGGCATTCTCTGTATTTCGTGAATTTGAATGTTGGCCTGCCTTGCTGGGTTGGGGAAGTTCTCCTGGATAATATCCTGAAGAGTGTTTTCCAGCTTGGTTCCATTCTCTCTGCCACTTTCAGGTACACCAATCTGATGTAGATTTGGTCTTTTCACATAGTGCCATATTTCTTGGAGGCTTTGTTCATTTATTTTTACTGTTTTTTTCTCTAAACTTCTCTTCTTGCTTCATTTCATTCATCTGATCTTCAATCACTGGTACCCTTTCTTCCACTTGATCGAATTAGCTACTGAAGCTTGTGGATGCATCACATAGTTCGCATGCCATGGTTTTCAGCTCCATCAGGTCAATTAAGGTCTTCTCTACACTGTTTATTCTAGTTAGCCATTCATCTAATCTTTTTTCAAGGTTTTAAGCTTCTTTGCGATGGGTTCGAACATCCTCCTTTATCTCGGAGAAGTTTGTTATTACCAATCTGAAGCCTACTTCTGTCAACTCGTCAAAGTCATCTCTGTCCAGCTTTTTTCCGTGCTGGCGAGGAGCTGCGATCCTTTGGAGGAGAAGAGGCACTCTGATTTTTAGAATTTTCAGCTTTTCTGCTCTGGTTTCTCCCCATCTTTGTGGTTTTATCTACCTTTGGTCTTTGATAACGGTGATGTACAGATGGGGTTTTGGTGTGGATGTCCTTTTTGTGGTGTTGATGCTATTCCTTTCTGTTTGTTAGTTTTCCTTCTATCAGTCAGGACCCTCAGCTGCAGGTCTGTTGGAGTTTGCTGGAGGTCTACTCCAGACCCTGTTTGCCTAGGTATCACCAGCAGAGGCTGCAGAACAGCAAATATTGCAGAACAGTAAATGTTGCTGCCTGACCCTTCCTCTGGAAGCTTCATCTCAGAGGGGCACCCAGTTGTATGAGGTGTCAGGGTCCCTACTGGGAGGTGCCTCCCAGTTAGGCTACTTGGGGGTCAGGGACCCACTTGAGGAGACAGTCTGTCCATTCTCAGTTCTCAAACTCCATGCTGGGAGAACCACTGCTCTCTTCAAAGCTGTCAGACAGAAACGTTTAAGTCTGCAGAAGTTTCTGCCGCCTTTTATTCAGCTCCCAGAGGTGGAGTCTACAGAGGCAGGCAGGCCTCGTTGAGCTGCGGTGGGCTCCACCCATTTGGAGCTTCCCAGCCACTTTGTTTACCCAGTCAAGCCTTAGCAATGGTGGACGCCCCTCCCTTAGCCTTGCTGCCGCCTTGCAGTTTGATCTCGGACTGCTGTGCTAGCAGTGAGCAAGGATCTGTGGGCGTGGGACCCTCCTAGCCAGGCATGGGATATAATCTCCTGGGGTGCCATTTGCTAAGACCATTGGAAAAGTGCAGTATTAGGGTGGGAGCGTCCCGAGTTTCCAGGTACCATCTGTCATGGCTTCCTTTGCTAGGAAAGGGAATTCCCTGACCCCTTGCATTTCCCTGGTAAGGCGATGCCCCACCCTGCTTCAGCTCACACTCCATGGGCTGCACCCACTGTCCAACAAGTCCCAGTGAGATGAACCCAGTTTCTCAGTTGAAAATGCAGAAATCACCCATCTTCTGCGTCGCTCACACTGGGAGCTGTAGACTGGCACTGTTCCTATTCAGCCATCTTGGAATGATCTCTTAAAATGTTTTCAAAAACTAAAAGCATGAAGTAATTTCTCATGGTGAAAAAAAATGAGTTCAGTTATGGAAGGTAGAGAATGTACTTTCCAACTTAGTTTTCACTGGCATTTTTACTGACAAGCACCATTCTCAACATGCATCAATATTTTCTCCTTATGATAGAGCAGTGATTGTTTTTCCTCAGTCTGAATCTTTGTTCTTCCTCCAAGTACTGCCATTTACTATTACACACACACACACGCCATCACCAAAATATTGTGCTGACTGAAGAAATGATTGAATGCTAGCTGCTTTACAAATGAATAACCAACTAGCTCAATTAACAAAGCAGGGTTTCCCATGCCTTTTACAGAGTGAAATGCACTGTGCAGAAAGCAAAAGTGTAAGTAGATGACAGAGTCAAGTAAGTCTGAGTTCAAATATGATCTGTGCCACATAATGGCTACATGATGCAAAGTCTAACTGAAGCTAATCTTTTTACCTTTAAAATGAGGACAAAAGTAGCTATTTCATGAGTTAGGAGGAATAAATAATATAAATAAACTATCTGTGCAATGCCTATAAATTAGTAGGTCCTGTGTTCCACACCACCATTCCACCCTCTATCACACTGTCTCAGATATCTTCTACTTCTACTTCATAAAATTGCAGATTTCTTCTTAGCAAAAATTATGGGATGCTATTACTGGACTTTAACATTTTTTTATAATCATACACCAGAATACTTTGTTAAATGACTATAACTTAATGTCTGGAAGTGTTCATTTTAAACCATTTCTTTTTTATATGGATAAATAAAGTGCTTTTGTTATAAGGAACTACTTAAATATGTTTTTGGCTAAAAATGTGGCAATGCTATACTTAGAGAAACATTTAGCCAATACAAATAGCAAAATGCATTTATTTTACAGAGCAATGCCTCATGTCAGTCAACATATCATGTTTTTAAAGCAATTGGAGTGATTAAAGTGGAAGACATTTGTGGAATATATATTATATTATTATTAATATAGTAGATAAAACATAATCTGCTTCGTGTAGTACCATGAAACAGACATTCAGTACATAATATATATATATCCTGTATGTGCTATGGAGCCATGAGCCATGTGTATATTGAAAATTTGACTGACTAGGTACCAAATAAGTAATAGCTTTTTTTTTAAAACTGCAGAATAGCTTTTTTTTTTTTTTTTAATCCTGGGTTTCTAAATTATTGCAGTAAACTGATTACATTTTCCCATATGGGCTCTTCTTTGAAGAATCTCATATGATTAAAAAAAGGAGAGAGAAAAAAATTGAACTCACAAGAAACCGAAAGTACTGACCGTGTTGGCTATTTTTAGATGAGAATAACTCTCATTTACAGGGTTGTTAATGAATCTGAATCTATCTCATGTCCACTCTATTCAGAGTAGTAAATATTTAATAACCTCCATATCAATGAGCAGTAGTTGCTGTAACACTAGAAGCTTATTTCCTGTTCATGTAAAGTCCAAAGGGTGGTTAGGGTTGGCATCCAGGTGAGTTGGCAAACAGAGTACAGGACTGTGCAGAAGATTTTCATAGGCAAGGCCTGGAAGTAGCAACTATTACACCTGCTGACATCTCACTGGCCAGAACTGAGGCACATGGTCATGCATAGCTGTAAGAGAGTCTGGGAAAGATCTGGTGGTAACAACATGTCACAAGCATGTATTATGTGAAAGCACCATTCCAGGTGCTGTGGAGATCTGTTATCAGTAAAAACTAAAAATCCTATTCTCCAGAAGCTTACTAAATTCTAAATTAAGACATACATTCTCTAGGTATATAATTATATTAGGTATGAAATGCTAAGTGGGAAAAGACTTGGTACTCCAAAGACTTCAGAAAGAGCTCACTCTCAATGAGTGAGCTCAGAGAGTGGGCTCTCATTGAGGAGGTGTGATTTGAGCTTGCTTTCCAGGCAAATGGAATTTGAAGAGGTGGAGAATGCTGATTTAAGCACGGGCCCTGAGGCAGGGAAAATAAGACATACAGAGAGGCAGTGTGGCTAGATATAGTGATAGTTGATTTTCTGTGCCAACCTGACTTGGCCATGGGGTGCCCAGATACTTGGTCAAATATTGTGTGTGTGTGTTAGGATGAGATTAACACTTGAATTGATAAACTGGGTAAAGCAGATTGCCCTCCCTAATGTGGGTGGGCCTCATTCAATCACTGAAGACCTAAATGGAACAAAAAAGAGGGAATTCTTCCTGCCTGATTGCTTGAGCTGGGACATTGGTCTTTTCCAGCCTTCGTACTTGGACTGAAACATTGGCTCTTCTTGAGTCTTGAGCCTGATGGCTTTCAGACTGGAACTCACACCACTTGCTCTCCTTGTTCTTAGGGTTTCAGACTCAGGCTGGAGCTACACATCAATTATCCTGGGTCTCCAGGTTGCTGACTGTGGATTTTGGGACTTCTCAGCTTCCATAATCATGTGATCCAATTCCTTATTAAAAATCTCTCTCTCTCTCTCTGTGCACACCTGATTGGTTCTGTTTCTCTGGAGATGCCTGACTAATACAGATAGATTTTATTGAATTAAAAAATCAGTGGAAGCAAGATAAGTATAGAAAAAATACATGGGTTTTGGAATGTCAGGGGTGTTAGTCCATTCTCACATTGCTGTAACTTACTACCTGAAACTGGGTAATTTATAAAGAAAAGAGATTTAATTGGCTCATGGTTTCACAGGCCATGCAGGAACCATGGCTGGGGAGGTCTCAGGAAACTTACAGTCATGATGGAAGGTGAAGAGGAAGGAGGTATGTCTTACATGGCTGGAGCAGGAGGAAAAGAGTGAAAGGGGGGTGATACACACTATTAAACAACCAGATCTCATGAGAACTCACTATCACAAGAACAGCAAGGGGGAAATCTACCCCCATGATCCAAACACCTCCCACTTGGCCCCTCCTCCAGCACTGGAGATCACAATTTGACATGACATTTGGGCAGGAACACAAATCCAAAACATATCACCATGTAAAAAATTCAGTTATTATTCTAGAGTTGACAGGGTGTCTGTTGCATTCTAGAGCAGGAAAATGGTATAATTCATTAGCATGGCAATAGTGTTATGATGTGTCAGTTAATCAGGGAAGGGTGAGTAGTCAAAGATGACAGTAAGCCTGTCGTTCTAACTTCAGTTGCATCAGAATCACCTGAAGAGCTCATTAAAATACATATTACTGGGCCCCATTCCCTGAGTTTCTGGTTCAATTACAATTTGCATCTCTAACAAACTTCCCAGTGATGCTGATATTGCTGATCCAGGGACCACATTTTGAGAACCACTGTACAAAGGATTCGAACAAGTATTGGAGGGACTGGTAGCAATAGTAAAAGAAATAAGTAAAGAAGTATATTCAGAAAAGACATTTGTGGTGAAGATGAGATGTTTCACTTCAGTTATTCTGCTTCTATAGCTGCCTTTAGCACAATTAACAGCTCAGCAAGATTATCTACAGGCAACAGAACTTCTAGTGAAAGGACCCAGCTTATTTTCACTTGTGGCCTAACCAGTTTTACTTGTTTCTTCCCCTCATTCCTTCTTTCCCTTCTTCCATATCTTCTTGTCTTCCTTCCTTCATTCCGTGCCCAGTCTGAGACCACCATTCATGAGCCTCATTCTGAGAACTCTGCAGCTTTGTAGCAGATGCAACTTTGGAAAGCAGAGGAGAGGAGAACTGATCTTATCAGGGCAGATAAAAACAGTAAGGCACAGCGTATTTGGCAGATGTAGATTATTTAAGGTGGTTAGTCTCAATACCTTTATGAGCATTAAAGGTCATAGAAAAAATAATGGTTCATTATAAGCCATTTTTTAGAACAAAAACAAATGTGCTTTATTAGCAGTAAGGATTTATATTTTAGATCACGAACTTTGGATTAGAGTTATTTATCAAGAGTTTATAGGAATCGGCTGGGCACGGTGGCTCAAGCCTGCAATCCCAGCACTTTGGGAGGCCGAGGCAGGCGGATGGCTTGAGCCCAGGATTTCAAGACCATCCTGGGCAACCTGGAAAATCCCTGTCTCTAATAAAAATACAAAAATTAACTGGGTGTGATGATGCAGTTCTCAAGTTCATGGAGAGTAGGCCAGACCTGGTTGAGTGACTGAGAACACTATAAGAACAGACCTTTGACCAATTACCCTGGGACTAGGATCTACCAAAAAGCTATCTTCACCAAATGAATTGTTATTACAATTTAAAGCATGTCTTTATTTTATAACTCTACTACAATATAAATCAGCTTTGTAAGGATATGTTAGCTGGGTTTAGTGGCTCAGCTACATGAGAGGCTAAGGTGGGAGGATTGATTGAGCCTTGGAGATGAAGGTTGCAGTGAGCTGAGATGGCACCACTGTACTCCAGCCTTGACGACACAGTGAGACTCAAAAAAAAAAAAAAAAAAAAAAGGTAAAGTAAAATAAAAATAAAGAGTTTATAAAAATGTAAAAGCCTAGATCAGATAATATTTTATTGCATAATTGTAATTCTAAGGACAAATGTGATATCCTTACTCCAACTATTAAATTCTTTCAGAAAATTCCATTTGCTTTGCTTCGTTATGATTAATTAATGTGGTGGCTTCCACATCATTCTCAGCAAATTAACCCAGGAACAGAAAATGAAACACCTCATGTTCTCACTCATAAATGGGAGTTGAACAATGAGAATGCACGGACACAGGGAGGGGAACATCACATACCGGGGCCTGTCAAGGGGTGGGGGGCAAGGGGAGGGAGAGCCTTAGGACAAATACCTAATGCATGCAGGGCTTAAAACCTAGATGATGGGTTGATGAGTGTAGCAAACCACCATGACACATGTATACTATGTAACAAACCTGCACATTCTGCACTTGTATCCTAGAACTTAAAGTTAAAAAAAAAAAGAGATAATTTAAAAAATATATGGTGGCTTCCAAATCTGGGAGGCTTGTTAAAATGCAAATTTTTAGATCCCACTGTAAAGATTTCAATTCAATAGTTCTTGGGTAGGGTTCAGAAATCTGTGTTTTTAAGAAGTTATCCTATATTATTCTTCAGAACCAGTAGAGATCAGCTTTGGGAACCATGGATTTATGGTACAGTTGCAATTTGGTTGTCCTGGTAAGTTGGTAACAATACGCCATGATTTATAATAAATAGGAAATGCTAGTTTAGAGTGGAGGGAAGGCAGACATTAAGAGAGGATCCAAGAGATGAATGATAAAATTAGGGGATCTCAAGGTCCTGAATTTTCTATAAGACTGTGGCATAAGTGGCAATTCCCAAGAAGACTTGCCCAAGATTCCCATACTCACTAAGGACTGTGGCTGTTGACGTACTTCCAGGAGTGTGCAATCTTAATGTTTCTGTAAGAGAAAGGGCCAGCTCTGTGTGTGCTGATCTCATTTGAACACAGAACTACTTGAACACAGGAAGACAGACTGTGGCAATAAGATTGCTCACCCAAGCACAATGTTGTCCTTAATCCTCTTGGCTTGCTCTGGCCTCTGTGGGCTACCCCTTGGTGGTATGGATGGGTTGACTGCAGTCTGTCTCTTGCCTTTTGAACTCCAAAGTTAGATGGACTTTCAATTTTTACTGTGACTCTTTGAAGTCTACCCTGCTCAGCCTATTTTAAAAAGCACCCTGTATAAACAATTACCCATAATCCTGATTCCTTTAAATCATGCTCTCCATTTCCCTTTTCCCATTGAACTTATCACATTATACGACTATATAATTAACTAATTACATTTAGTGTTTATCTCTCCAACTATTTATAAGTGCAGAAATCTTTGATTTGTTCATTAAAACATCCTAAACATCTAGTACATATGTAGTAAGTGGTCAATAAATAGTAAATGAGGCTGGGCATGGCCTGTAATCCCAGCACTTTGGGAGGCCAAGGCGGGCGGATCACCTGAGGTCGGGAGTTTGAGACCAGCCTGACCAACATGGAGAAACCTCATCTCCTAAAAATGCAAAATTAGCTGAGCGTGGTTGTGCATGCCTGTAATCCCAGCTACTAGGGAGGCTGAGGCAGGAGAATCACTTGAACCCAGGAGGTGGAGGTTGTGGTGAGCCCAGAGTGCATCATTGCACTCCAGCCTGGGCAACAAGAGTGAAACTCCATCTAAAAAAAAAATAGTAAATGAATGTTTCTGATTAAAATCAAACTTTGTTCAAGTCTGAAAGCAATCCATATAGCTGGTTTGGGAAATAGAAGTATACTTTTTAAAATATTTTTTCCCTCAACATTTGAAATAAGTAGGTATAATATAAAAAATGTCCATGCCTTACCTTGAAAACCATTTTTAAAGTCTGCTCCATTTGGTAAGAGATCTGGAGTGTATTCACTGTAGCCACCTACATAAAACTGACTGAAGACATTGAGACCAACCAGTCTTCCTGGGGCGATAATGGATTTATTTTTATGATCATCTACCTTCGAAAGGGAAAAAAAAACCTATTAAAAAAGGAATTAATTCCCCAGGGTGAAATGTTAAGATACTCTTTTGTTATTTCCCATTAACTTGGCATGAAAAATTTACAAAGACCTGAATTTTGAAGAAATAACACGATACCACTCAATTCTCTGCTTCTCTGCTGGTGTCTGTTACCAGGGATATATTAATATAGCAGTCATGGTTTTACATTTCAATCAAAATCAAAGTTCTTCAAAGATTAGGTGCTGGCATCCTGCTGATTCCCCTCCATTTAGCCTTCCTCCTCTGCTATCAATTCTCCATAGAACCACCAGAGTCATTTATCAAAAATTAGAAATCAACATGGTACCCACCTTCCTGTTTTAAGTAGCTCTTCATAGTTCTTTAGATAAAAATATAAACTTCTTAGCACATCTAAGCCCTTTGATAATATAGACCTTATCTGTCTCTAACCACTTCTCTTGCTCCCCCATCCCCCGACCTGAAAACCATGCTGAACTACTTGCATTCCTTAAGCTAATACTGGCCATTGTTCTCTTTCTTAACTCCTATTTGAAGTTACACTCAAGCATCACCTTCTCTGGGAAGCACTTTCTGAATCCTCTCTCTCACCCTTACCTGTGTTAGTAATCCCTCTTATTTGTTCTCACACCACTTAATTGTAATCATCTTTCTATTCCCGTAGTTGGTACAATAGTCTGTGAACTTCGTGGATGTAGGCATCATGGGCTATTCACCTCTGTATCTTAGCACAGATCTGACAATATACTAGTGCTCTCAGTTTGTGGAAGTGACGAAGGAATGACTCTTTACCTTCAGCCAGCCCTCTTGGAAGAACTTCCCCAGATGAACAGTGTGGACTCCAAGGCTCAGATTGAGGGGCTCGCTCCTGATGCTTGCTATGCCAGACCCCAGGTTATAACTATAAACCACACTGCCATTGAGCAGGCCCACAGCCAGGAAGTCATCGCCATTCAACCCTGGAGTGAGAAGACACATGGGGAATGCTCACTGAGAGGAAATTCAGGAGTTCCGTCAGCTTTATTTTACTGACTGGTTCTGAATTACAGATCAGTATGGTAAGTTATAATACACATTTAGTCTCTTGTCAGCATTTAGGTATATGTGCAACTGGCTGTTGTTATTCCCAGCCCCAGAAACAGAGCACCAAGAGTTTATGTCTTTGAAGCCATGAGGGTTCTGGTCAACCTGGGGAATGATCAATGATCAACTAAAAAGTTGAATGGGATTAAAATCTCCTTTTGTTGGAGTGAAATTCAGTGTGCACTTTACAATAAGGAGAACTTCACAATGGAGTAGAATTGCTCCGGTAGCTAACGAGATTCAAAAGGCTGAGATGACCTAGCATCAGCTTTGAAGTTCTTTCTATGATTTGAGAATAGTATAAAGACCAATTTATTCCTATGATTGCTCAGAATATGTTATCATTATTCTATTACAAAAGCTCTTAACCATGCCCCATGACCATTTAAAGGTGGATTGTTTCTGTGTTCCCTCTTCTCTCTCTCCTTCCATTAGTTCAGAGCCATCCATGCAGTACAGTGAGTTCCAGGACCCAGAACACTCAGGAGAC
Organism: Pan paniscus; assembly: GCF_029289425.2. Taxonomy (NCBI): domain Eukaryota; kingdom Metazoa; phylum Chordata; class Mammalia; order Primates; family Hominidae; genus Pan; species Pan paniscus. Next base: position 78,637,389 of record NC_073254.2, read on the forward strand.
AGTTCTTAAAGACCCATGGGACAAAGGAAGTGGTTGGGAGTGACCCAGCATTAATCACTAGGGGAAGGTGCTAGCAGTATCCTTGGCGGGATTAAGAAGTTCCGGGATGATCCATCAGTATATAGCAAGAGATCTGTTCACAGGAAGCAGAGACCCAAATACGTCACCCAGCTTCTCAAAGGTGTGTTAGTGGGTGGGGCAAAAGAAGAATTCAATACTGAGGCTAGCAGTCAGGAAACTGAGGCAAAGACTTCTGCTTAGAGGAAGAACGTAAGAACCCCCTAGAAGTAAGAGGTTTAAGCATGGGAGAAAAAGCTGAATTGAGTCCTTGACATAGAAAAAATTTATTATGAGTATGCACAGCCTCCTCCTTCTGCATTTATAGGAATGATGCTTTGTCTGTTGACTGGGCTTCTAGTATTGCTTTGATCAGGGTAAAGGAGAGAAAGATCTACAGGGAGGTAGGTTTCCAGATAGGGTGGAGAGGTGGGCTTCCTGAGGCACTGGAAAGTGGAAGACAGAAATATTATTTAGAGATACTTGAACGCTGCCTCTGCTTTTCTAAAGGGTCTGCCATGGGCCCTGAGCAGGGTTACTTTTGAAAGCTCTCTAGGTGAGTCTAATATATACAGTCATGGTTAAGAGCAACTGTATTAAGTGACCTACCATAGACCGAGTACATTGGGAACTTATGGCAAGTCTCTTTTTCACTTCCTCACATTCTGGTGATTTCTTCCCACCTGCAATGCTGCATCAGGTTAGCTGGGTTGTATATTTAAAACGGAAAGTTCAATGTTTCAAGAGAAAACATAGATTCAGGAAGGCAGTTAGAAAGGCAGAAAGGAGAAAAACAATACTAGAGATTGGAGATAGTCTTTCAGGCAGCTGTTGGGATATAGAAGAAATTGGGAGGGGTGGAGTAGGAAACATGAGATTTTTCTGTGGGTTGTGAATGGGAATTTTTCTGAGAGATTCTGGAGGGGATCTGAATTGTCTTTCAAATTGTCCAGGTTATGGGAGTGGAGCCAGTATTGTGCCAGCCGAGCTGTAAGGTAGTGGGAGGGCATATTCATTTCAGCAGTATCCTTTCCTTTCTGTCTTGTGCTCTCCTTCCTCCAGTTATGGAGAACCCATTTCATGCCAGGAGCATCATTATTATCCTTAGGTCCTTGACAGCCTGGTCAGGAGGAGATAGGAGGTTTGTTTCAAGTTCCATGAAGAGCAGAATAGAAACAAATGGGGGCAGCCATTAAGACATGGTGAGGAAGAGGGTTAGGAAAGCAAAAAGGTGGTTTTTGAGTCAGTTTCTGAGCTCACCCAGAAAATGACAAGCAAGAGCTTGTTAGATGAAAAAAGAGGATACAGTGAAGAGTGCTGTTTAAATCAGAAGGGAGAACTTTGCAGCAACCCAGAAGGAGAAGAGAAGAACAGGGTATGTTTAAGAACTGCTGGGGCCGGGCACGGTGGCTCACGCCTGTAATCCCAGCACTTTGGGAGACCGAGGCGGGCAGATCATGAGGTCAGGAGATCGAGACCATCCTGGCCATCCTGGCTAACACGGTGAAACCCCATCTCTACTAAAAATACAAAAACAAAATTAGCCGGGCGTGGTGGCGCATGCCTGTAGTTCCAGCTATTCAGGAGGCTGAGGCAGGAGAATGGCGGGAACCTGGGAGGCAGAGCTTGCAGTGAGCCGAGATCGTACCACTGCACTCCAGCCTGGGCAACAGAGCGAGACTCCCTCTCAAAAAAAAAAAAAAAAAAAGAAGAAGAAGAAAAACTGCTGGGACGTGGGCTTGACTGGCATTTAGTGCCTGTGGCAGGAAAGGAAACTGAAAAGGGAGAAAGGGCTATATCTTTAAGGGTCTAATATGCTGCAATGAATGATGTAAGTATTTTACCAGAGACTCTTAGGAATCATGAAAGGATTTTGAATAAGAGAAGTGTATTAGATCTGGATGTTAGAAGAATCTTCTAGTAATGTTGAGGATAGAATATAGAGGTACATAAGGAGGCTCATTGGAAAGTCATTCAAGTGATTCAGAAGAGGAAATGATACTGAAATACATTAAACACCTAAATAAATTAAGGTAGTGACAGAGGGGTCAGAAACATGGGAGGAAATTTGCTTGTGATTTGGACGGAAAATTTGAAAGGACAGATCAATTTGGGTGAAGAGCTGAGGAAGAGTTGAGGAAGAGAGAGAAGGTGGTTCTGCAGAATCTGGCTTAAAGAACCAGGTGCAGTGGCAGGGTCAGTCATGGAGTTAGGACCCTAGGAAAGGAACAGTCTGGGGGAAAAGGCTGAGTTTAGTTTATAGGTGCTCCTGCCTACAGACCTGTCCCAGGGCAAAGGACTGGGGATGCACCAAGAGGAGGGGATAAGGAGAGCCAGGGAACCAATCACCCATCAAGCAGATGATAGCATACTATTCCCATGCCATGAGTCCATCAGGTTGCTTTCCTTTCCTCTGCTACTCCTTCAACTCTAGATCTTCCCTGAGTATCAACTCTGGTAGTAAATGATGGAGTAGATAAGAGGAAGAAAAGCAGTTTACTGTCACAGCCGGTACCTAGAAAGTGACTTGGAATTGCTCTAGAGTGTTTCCAAACCTAGAAGTCCTTTACAATCATTTAGGGAATGGTTCAAAAATACCTAATGTAAATGACGAGTTAATGGGTGCAGTACACCAACATTGCACATGTATACATATGTAACAAACCTGCACATTGTGCACATGTACCCTAGAACTTTAAGTATAATAAAAATATATATATAAAAAAACCCAAAAATACACTTTCTAGAACCTGTCTTATACCACTTGCATGAGAATCTTTGAAGCTAGATCCTAGAAATATTTTTTAACAGAATCCCCAACTGTTTTTTTTTTCGTAATAAGGCCTGATTGGTATTAGTAACTGTAAGAGGGCCAAGGCATGAAACTTGTGCAGTTGCATGGGGCTTTAAGTTCCAAAGGGCCCCGTTGCTTGGTTTAATGCTCTGTGTCACTGTCTTGAAATTCTTAATACTTTTATCTTTGAACTGTGTTTTGAAAGTGAAGTCCATGAAGCAACAAACATGAGTGGTAACAGAGGAGACCCATAAATACAATATGCATGTTTGCTCTTTCACATGTAAGGCTTGTGATATCCCACAAGAACAAAGTTCCCACAGTACTGGGAGTTCAGTGATAACGCAAAATGAGTACAAGGTAAATATATTATGTTTAATGACTAAGTGGGGGATCTGACAGCCCCAAGAGGCCATGCTCCATTTGGGCCAGAACTTACTTCAAATGCAGGAAGAAGGGAGTGGTGGTCTAAGAAACATGAATCATCAAGGAACCCTATTATTTCATCATTACTCCTACTACTTTTCTGTATTAGCTAATTATTTACACTGAAAATGATGATAGAGAAGAAAACAGAAAGAAAGGGAAGTCCACAATTCCTTTTCCTCTCACTCCTACCTTACTCATCAGTAGCCAAAGGTCGAGAGTGTTGATAGAATGTGTGTATATCAAGAACTGAAATAAAGACAGTTAACTTAAATTTGTGTAGTGTTTCTGGTGTTCTGTTAAGAAGGAAGTACATATGCATGCACAAGCTTTGAAAGATCAATTGTGTAATTTTGGTGATTTTGCATGTGCATTAAATACTTTTCTATTTGCATTTTAAAGTGGCGTTGCACAATATAAAAATGAATGGTAAATTTTAATATTTTAATTTTTTAACTTAGAATGACATAAATGCAAATAAAAGACATTATGGTGACTTTCTAAGTTAAGCTTAGTCATTCTAAGCTTATTCTTACTCATTCTAAGTCATTATAATGTTGAGAGATCAGTGAAGAAAGAAAAATGCTTTATATTTTAGTATCTTTAACGGCATTTCTCCCTGCTTTTTGAACAAGGGAGTTTGCCTTTTTATTCTGCAATGGGTCCCACAAATTATGTAGCTGTCTCTCCTGGGTGTCATCATAAAACAAATCAGGAAAGAACAAAATGAAAATGAGACCTTCCTGAACATTTGAGGCCGCTTAGAGCCTTTGTATGTAGATGAGACCTGAAACCTGTCAGGGCAGTATGTGTGGGGTGATGCTGATGCACAGATGGATGTCTGAAAGCGATGTGGCTGCTAGGTGGTGGAGTCTGAGTCTGAAGACAGCCTGGTTCCAGAGCCTGTGCTCTTAAACACTGTCCATGCAGCAGAGAAGGAGAAACAAGTCTGACTGTGGTTGTGCCCCTCTCTCCCACCTTCAGCACCCCCTTCCCAAATGCTTCTGTCTGGGAAATAAGAAGGGATAATAATATCTCTTCAGATTATTCTAAGGATTAAGTGAGATTTAATGTGTAAGCATTAGCCCACTGCCAACCTAGCACATTAGGTACTCAATAAATGCATATTTCTTTCCTCTTCTCAGTAACTCTGGCTTGACCATAACTTTGTGTACCTTATTTCATTCCCCCATTTTATAAAGTCTGGGAAGCAGGCATTCCTGGCTCCTAGTTAGCCTCTTGGGTCGGGAACAGGAGTAGTGCAATTTTTCTTTCTTGTTTTTTTGTTTGTTTGTTTTTGCTATAGCCCAAATTGCTTCAGTGCATTACTTTGATCCAACTAAAAAATTTTGGAGGATCAAACATGGAGGTGAAATGAAATGACTTGAAGGCATCATTTTTAAACATCTATTTATGTCTTATGTCACTTTCCTGGAATTTCTTGTAATGGGACGTTCTTGGCTTAACAGCCCATAATAACATAAGCAATGGCATATTCAAACAACCACCAATGCTATAGAATTATTTCATTCTCAAATTCAGCTTTCTATAAAACATTGTTCTATGAGTAGCTTTGGGAAATATATGAGCAATTTATATTTTTATATTTGTCAAGTCACAAAGCAACAGGTGATAATCCACACTTGTATTGCCATGTAGAAATGTTTAGCAATTGACATGGTGAGAGTTTTTTCATGAAAAGAATTGGAACCAAGCTCATTTGGTATGCAGAACACAAACCCACAGTGAATCTTAATGAAATCAGCCCTAGGAAGATTTTTAGACAAGGCAAGAGATACTTGTTGGATATTGCTTCAGAGCTGGTGCTAAGAAGAAAGGATTTAGAGAGATTATGTTGTGCAAGTAGTAAAAAGAGGAGGAAGGAAACAATAGGAAGTGACTCTACATGAATAGTAGTTAAGCATATCAAGATCTGGGAAGTGAATAAAAATCCTTTTAGAATGCACAGGAAAAAAAACTAGATCTCTCTTTGGCTAGAAAGAAAAGTCATAACAACTCCATCAGCACCATTAAGCAGTGAGTTTCAAAGTGAGTATGTTGTGGCAAGCCATGCTTAGCATTATAACAGCAACTCATAAGACTGGTTAGAGCAAATCTCATGGGGCAACAAGATGAGATGCTGTGGTCAGAATACCATCTGGCCTCATAATGCACCAAGAATAGTGATTTATTAATGGAAGCAAGGACTTAGTCTAGGTGAAGAAGTGGATGGTGGCATTGTTAGGGATGGGAATGATGATAAAACATGGAAACAAGGTAAAGGATGCTGCTATGAATATTCTGAAAGAAAAGAGCAAAGTAGTTGAGACAAGAGTGTCAGGACATTCTAAGCAGTCTCAGATGGGTTTTAAAAGTTTGATGCAGAAGGTATGGGTGGTAGTGATAGTAACAGATCTTAAATATATACAACCTTGGGAGCAAATATGAAAAAATGTTTTTGTCACAAGCATATAATTATAGTTAAGCTTATGGTATTTTTTCCCTAAATTACTTAGGTCTGCTTGCAGGATTTTTCCGTAGGTGGTTTGATTTTAAACCTAAAGGTTTTACTATTTATACTGGTAGTTCTCCAACCTGGCTGAACCTTGTCAGCACAGCCTCTGATTTAATTCGCATGTATGAACAAGAAGGGGAAATCTATTATATAGGAAGGAGGAAAAGAATCAAAGGTTTCAGAGAGTAAGCCCAGGAGAAACTGTGCAAGTCAGCTTGACCTGAAGGAAAAAGAGAGAAACATAACAAGGAGAGAAAATTGTCAGAACTGTGCAGCAACCCTGAGTGCCTTATGGTAATCATTATGAAATTCTCATGAGAAAAAAAACATGCCCATGAAGTAACTGTAATTAGAAGTGGTCTAATTAGTTCCACCTTGAAGGATGGCCTGGACAAGAGTAGCTAGTGGTTCAAGCCATGGATTCATTAATGAAACCCTCAAAGGAAGCATAAAACTCATTTATTAAAGATGTAATTCAAGTCTGTGCTTTGGAGAGACTTTCGAGTCACACCCGTCCTGCTGTTTCTCCTACTGATTCTCACTAATCATTGTGTGTTGTAAGTTATGAAGTGGTACATGCTTGTGTTCTCACTTGATGTGCTTAGGGCATACCCCAGAAATTAGAACTACTTGTCTGGAAGTGGCAGAAGCTCACTCTCAAGTTCTTTACATAAGGGTTCACAATGGTTTAGAAGCTGTTCCTCGGATTGTTCTGAAGGGGCATATTGGGACTGTAAAACATTTATATAGACAGTGCTGTGAGATCCATGTGTATTTCAGCATATTCCAGTTAATGCAAAGGTTAATATTGTGACTTTTAACATCATAGAAACAGGGTAATCCTCATTCAGATGATCCAACAGTCTTTTAATTCCAATAGATTAAATTTCCTAAAGTATTTCATTTAGAAGGAAAGACTTAATAGTAAAGGAATAATAGTTGTAATTTGTTATTTCTTCAAACTATTATTCTAATATGGTAAAACAGTATCATTTATTAAATTTAATTTATTCCTCTAAATATGATAATGTACTTTGCAGAGTTCAGCAAAGTCCCAAGTAGTACAAGGACATGAGCGTGTAATCTTGGACATTTTGCTAATTTAAGTTCTGGCTGCTCACTTCCAGTTATCTCACTCTTTTGAAAAAACTGGTAAAGATAACACCTCATAGGATTGTCTCTAGGAATAACTTCAAGTGTTTTAAAAGATATTTCCAAATGAATTAAGAAATTCTAAGTGACAAGTAAATTTTTCTTCTCCCTTCTTCCTTTCCTGTCAAGGCTAAAAGAGAAAATGTAAGAGGAGCCATAACGATGGTGCTGTGGTTCTCCCACCAAATGAATATTGCTTACAGAATGGCGCTTGATTACTGGTGGGAGTTCCCATCTGGAGGAATGTTTTGTGAAGATATTTTTGCAGCCATATTTGATTATAGTTCTAGGGCTTGTAATGCCTTTTGATTTCTGAAAGAAAGAAACGATCTTTTGATTAAATGTTCTTAATATAACAAAATAATGATTCTGCGACAGAGACACCAAGATGAACCTAATTGAGTTTCAGTTGTCTTTTCAACTGGCTATGAGAGGGTATATTCAGTTTTTAGGAAGAAAGTGAAATTAGATATGAATGAAAAGTTAGATAAGTGTGAAAGGTCTTAGGAAAATTATAGAAGTTTATGCAATTATAATCAAAACTAAAGTAAAACAAAAAATATATATCTAGGTCGATATGTGAGAAACAAGACCCAAATGAGTGAAAGTCCTTACTGCCAGAACAAGATGTATTGAGTGGTATAGGATTCTAGAGATTTGAGCCATTTTTATCCCATATTCAGTTACAGTCTCTACTTTAGGGGATGCTAAACTAAAATTAAGATGACAAAGACTTTGGATTAACTCTTAAAGAGCATATAGTCTCTGTTTATCTTAGACCTGTATAGCTCCTGTTCATAGTGGCAAACTTTTGGCTTCCTGTTCTGTTGATGGGACTATTCAGTTATGGATATTCTAGGGTTTTGAGAGCATTAGAACCATGTACAGCCATGACCATGATGTTTCATCATTAGCCATTGAGCACAATGGATACAATATAGTGTCTACCTCATGGGATTAAAACCATTAAAATGTAGGCAATGTAGACTGGCTCTTTTTGTGGCCAAATTAATATGGTGTCCGGACTTCCATCTGTGCTAGTGAACAGACAGTGTGGAAGGGTTGATAGGAACAACAAATCCAGTGCTATGCTCAGAGAATATGAAAATGTGATAAAATGCATTTCTTGGGGCTACATATGGCCCACATTTTTATATCTCTTGAGCAAAAGGAGGTGAGACTAGAAAAAGTGGCAAATCTGTATCTCTCTTGCTGTCAGAGATGAGACTGTGAAAATAAGGGATGTAAGCACCAGTTTGTGGGTAAACTTAAATTTCCACAAGATGAAACCACATGGGCTTACTGCAAGTATAGTGTTCCCCTGTGAAATCAAGGTTACCCACTTTGAATCATCCTTAAGTGTATATTCCCTCTTCAGAAATACATTTGAAAAAAAGATGGGGGAAGATTTGCAAGTATCTGTATATCTTTGTCATTTCTAACCCTGTTTGAATACTAGTCACATGTGACAATTTTTATGTGTTTCTCAGTCAGTCGGGAAAGTGAATAGCTTAACTTCTTTTTAAACTATTTTAAAAGACTCAAATAATTTAAAACAGACAATTTTGACATTATAGTACAGGATATTTGATTCCACGAAAACCAAGATTTGATAATTTGAGGTTCTCAGGAAGAAAATTCTCATGATTTCTAGTCTTCCTGGTGTGATTACAGAATAAAATAATGAGCATTTTTCTGTTATAAAAAATTGAATATGGGCATACACTGTCAGTTTTGTTTATAAAATACCTCAGTGCTGTGCAATTGAACTATGTGTTACATTAGGGAATTGGCCACAGCCTGCTCTCATTCATCAGGCATCTTCCTTTTGCCTGATCCCTACCAGGGCTCTCTGAAGAACAGGCTGAGCTGATTGCTTCTGTGACACTCCCCGCTTCAATTTTCTTTTTCTGTTCTGTAGGGTGACATTCATTTCATTTTTTTTCCACAGGAAAATAATCAAGCTATATTTATGCACTCTTATTTCTGTTACAGTTTATAACTAAGGGCTTGAAGCAAACAAGAAATTATTTGGCAGAAAATATGAGGCAACCTTTCATAATTACCACAGCATAGAAGATCTACATGCTGGTGACTGACAGCTATGTGCATAAAGTGCTTAGGTGCATAGCTCAAATTTCCAGGAAGTCAAATATATTTCTTCTAAAATATATATATATGTATATGTGTATATATATATATGTATATATATATATATATTTTTTTTTTTGAGACAGTTTCACTCTTGTCACCCAGCTGGAGTGCAATGGCACGATCTCAGCTTACCACAACCTCCGCCTCCCGGGTTCAAGTGATTCTCCTGCCTCAGCCTCCTGAGTAGCTGGGATTACAGGTGCCTGCCACCACACCCAGCTAATTTTTGTATTATTAGTAGAGACAGGGTCTTACCATGTTGGCCAGGGTGGTCTTGAACTCCTGACCTCGGGTGATCCACCCGCCTTGGCCTCCCAAAGTGCTGGGATTACAGACATAAGCCACCGTGCCCGGCTCCTAAAATTTTTTTATTACTGTATTATATAATTTTAATACAAACTACAGTTGAGATTTTAACTTATATTTCAATGATTCAAACAGTGCTACATGTTTCCCCTCCCCCTTCATTTAGATCAGATCCTAACTTCTTCACTACAATCCGAATCAATCAATGCCTACACAGCATTATTAGCTAACTAGGATAGCCTCTGTCCACAGAGAGACTTTCAGTTAGTGAAATAATAAATAAACATGTAATTATTGATTTTTCACCAACTATCCAGCAAAGGAATGATGCAGCTGGGAATCCAAAAGAAATGGAAAGAATTTATGATTAATCTTGTTGAGGGACAAGATTAAGATTATGAAATTGCTGCTATTCTAATGCTTTGATTTATGAAAATGTTACCTTCATATAATTCAAAGCAGTGATTGTAAATGACAAAACAGTATTTAATTAGATACCAAATTATGGGATAAAACCAGAAGTGCTATGTAGGCTTTGTGTAGGTAGAATATAAGAGATCCAAGTTTGTCAGAGAACATTACATGAATGAGTAGGTACTGGGAGAGGTAAAGAGGACTAGGGCAGGAATTCCAGGCAAGAGGAAGCTTGACGGTGGACTGAACGAGAGCAATGGATCTCAGGTAGCATGAACTGGTTGTTTATGCACTGTTGGAGTCGAGAAGCTGAGCCTGGGCGGGGGAGAATGGAACAGCAAATATCAGCTGGGCTGCTGTAGCACTAATTGTGGAGGATTGCTCAAAGAGAAAGGGAAGGATGAGAAACACATTGGAGGATGTGTTCTGTTCTCTGACGGTTCTCACTGGATGAGATTTCTACTTTCTGACTTCCACGTTTTCTATCACTTACGTACATCTTTGCATTCAGTGCTATTTATATTCCAGATACGTATTAGACATTGTGATAGAGGTTGTGTGTGCCAGACATGGTTCCTGGTTTAGTGTTGTTAATTAACAAAACTTTAAGTACCTGTGTTTTGCTTTTCTAAATTGATTGTAAGTTTTACCACATCAGGGACCATGCATTTTTATATTCATTCTTTAAAAAACTGTTGAGTATTTATATGTGACAGACACTATTGATATAAAATGCTGGGCGCGGAGTGGCTCACGCCTGTAATCCCAGCACTTTGGGCGGCTGAGGTGGGTGGATCACCTGAGGTCAGGAGTTCATGACCAGCCTGACCAACATGATGAAACCGCGTCTCTATTAAAAATACAAAAAAACCTAGCTGGGCGTGGTGGTGGGTGCCTGTAATCCCAGCTACTCAGAAGGCTGAGGCAGGAGAATCACTTGAACCTGGCAGATGGAGGTTGCAGTAAGCCAAGATCCTGCCACTGAACTCCAGCCTGGGTGACAGAGCGAGACTCCGTCTCAAAAAACAAACAAAAATTTCTGGAAGAGTTAAAGACTCAAAGAAGAATGATCTTTTGAGTTGAGACTTAAAGGGCAGTGTTTTGGAGGCATGCCTGTGAAGCATGGGTGGCTCAGGAAGGTGGAACAGCCTGCACAGAAGTGGGGGACACAGTCACATGACACAGGATGTACACATGTGCTAATATTGCCAAGTACGGGGCGGAATGAAACAAAAGGAGATTGTGCAAATGGGTAAGGGCTTGATAAGTGTCTTTGTATATTATGCAGAGGAGCTTAGGTGGTATGCTATGATGAAACATGTTGATTAGCTAAGAAATGTTTGGACTTGTATGTTAGAACCATCCCATGTAACAAAGAGGAGAATAGAGGGGAAGAAGGACATGACTGAGCAGAGAGACTAGAAACGAGGCTATTGCTATTGCAATAGTGTGTGACAGAGAAGCCAGGAGCAATGAGAATAGAAAGAAGGAGAAAAAAACAAAAAGTAACTGGAAAGTAAAATGGACAGACCTCGTGTTTCATAGAACATGGGGGATGAAATGGAGAGAGACCAGGACCTCGTCTGTCTTGTTAATAACTGCTTCCCCAGCACCTAAAAGAAGGCCTTATCTAGGTGCCCAACCAATATTTGTCCAAATGAATGAAAGGGAAAAATTGAGATGATTCCTGGGTTTCTGGCTGAAGCAGAATGTTTATAACAGTTACCAACAGAAGGGATACAGGAGGGGAAGTCATGTATTCATCTGTGGACTACTGTGGGATATATAGGGTGGGTTCTAGAAGAGCCAGTCTCTAAGATGTACATTACAAGAGAGTGGAGGGCAGGAAAGGAAGAGAAGCTAATGAAGAAAACACCAAATATGACTGCAGAAGCATAGGAAGAGGCTTAGGTTAGGTAAAAATCATAAGTCAAAGGGACATTTTCATGATGAAGTGTTTGACAGGATATTTCCAGAGAGTTCAATGGTGGTGGCAGTATTTGGTGGCAGTATTTGCAAAATGAGTGTTCAGCTTTGAAAGACTCAGAGAAGACTATCATCAGTGTTGTCCCCTTGCTTTTTTATGGACATATCAGAAATTAGAGGTTGGCTTACTCAAGTTATTTTATAAACTCTGGGACTTTGTGCATCTCTTCACCTGAGGAAGATAAAGGCAGCATATGGTATGGTGATTTTTATAGTAACAACCAATATGTAGGTTAGAGATCAATATTACTAAGCAATAACATCTAAATGTATATGTACTACTATAATAACATTGATTTGGGTCATTTCTTCTATAGAATAGATAATTGTAAATTGTATGGTTAATAATAATGATATGTTTTAAAAGACTCACTTCTTTAATTCATAGCTTTATGCTATATAAATTGATGAATAATCCCTATATATGATATTATGGCCAATAATTACATACCTTAGTCCATACTTGAATGTGGTCTAATTTAGCTGGCTCTTGGAGGTTTTCAGTAGTTGCCTTCAAATATTACTTGCATAAGGAGGGGAAGAGGAGGGAGAGCATTAGGACAAATACCTAATGCATGCAGGGCTTAAAACCTAGATGACAGATTGATAGATGCAGCAAACTACCATGGCACATGTATACCTATGTAACAAACCTGCACGTTCTGCACATGCATCCCAGAACTTAAAGTAAAATTAAAAAAAAAAACAAATATTAGTTGCATAAAAAGCACCTAAGATTCTTGATAAAATTTTATTTTATTTTATTCTAATTTTTGATTCAAGAAGGCCTGGGAACTAGAGTTTTAACAAGCACATTCATGTTATTTTAATATATGTGTGAAGAGCTCTTATTTGGAGAAACTCTATCTTAAATCATTACACAATATGTATATATTCAATATACATGATTCAATATATTGTATATTGAAACATCATGTTATACCCCATAAATATGTACAATTATTGTGTCCATTTAAAGAAAAAGCTCTTTAGTATGATTTGTATTTTTCAGCTGGTCTTCTTGCTCCCTCATGTGGTGCAATGTGCAACTGTATGTTTTAGAGCTCTCATTTTCAGTTTTTAGAAAATGAACTTCACAGTTTATCAATCTGTTATCTAACCTTTATTTAACCATGCAATAAACCTATAAATGCAAATGTAGAATTAGCATTAATTCCTTTGCATACAAAGCAAAATACTAGAGAGGACTAGAAAACGTCACATGTAAGATTTCACAATTTAGAAATGAGGTGGCTAAAACATTGCTTTATATTTTTTATGTGTGTGTTAAAGATTTTGAAGGAGAATTTTGTAGATGAGTACTAAAGGGTTTTGGTGGCAGTATTTCAGTATCATGGTCCAGGTGTTTGTCTTTTGCTTGGGTTCTCCCTATTTGACTCTATCAGGATTTAGAATATCTGTTTTGAAACAAGACAGACCTAGGGTCTGCAATATTCATTTGAAGTTTTCATTTGCCAGGCTTTTTTTTTTTTTCAAATGAGAAGGGTTTAATTGATAAATATATGATAAGTGGTGTGCAGAGTAAAGGGTTAGGAGTAGGAATTCTTTATTTCCCTTCCTGTGCTAGAGTGGGCACCTTCATATGTATTTATTAAAACCATTGGAGAGAGGCTTTGTGGGTGATACAGTGATAACTCACCATTTCTATAAGTGAGAAGAGAAATTTAGAACTTTGCAGCCAGCCAAAGCCTGTAACAAAGGCTCCACATTCTAATGCAGAAGAGGCTGTCCATGCTCAGACAAAGGGCAATTGATGGAAGAGTTGCGAGGAGGGGAACCGCTGGGGAAATACTAATAGAGGACATAGCATTTGAACTGAGAATCCCTAAGAATGACCACTCTTTAGGAATCCTTGTGAAGCTCTGTTGTGGACTTATATCTCATGCAATTATTTGTTCTTATTGTGGTTATTTTATTCATTCATTAAATACTGATTATGGTCAGACACTGGGCTAAGCATGGGTGTATAAAGTTGAACAGGGCTGACTTGATCTCTTTTTATGTAAAGCTCCCATTCTGTTAGTGAAAACAGACAAGAAACAACTATATTAAAAATAAATAAAAGGATACCAAATTAAAGTAATGGCAATGAAGGAAGTAAATAAGAAGCTGAGGTAGAGAATAACTTGGATGGGGTGGGACAAGACTTACTTTGGTGAAGGTGGCTACAGAAGGCCCTTTTGAGAAAAGATACACTACCGTGTTTATTGAGTACAGTGATTTTTTTTCTTTTTCTTTTTCTTGAGACAGAGTTTTGCTCTTGTTGCCCAGGCTGGAGTGCAACGCTGTGATCTCGGCTCACTGCAACCTCCGCCTCCTGGATTCAAGCGATTCTCCTGCCTCAGCCTCCCAAGTAGCTAGGATTACAGGTGTGCACCACCATGCCTGGGTAATTTTGTATTTTTAGTAGAGACGGGGTTTCTCCATGTTGGTCAGGCTGCTCTCAAACTCCTGACCTCAGGTGATCCACCCACCTTGGCCTCCCAAAGTGCTGGGATTACAGGCGTGAGCCACCGCACCTGGCAGAGTCCAACAATATTTTAAGAACTTCCCATGTATTAAGTTCGTTATTCCTCACAACGCTGTAAGGAAATACACTGTTACTATACTCATTTGATAGGTTAGAAAATAGAGGCACAAAGACATTAAGTAACTTGACACATAATTTGCACATGGTGGAGACTGATTCATGTCTACATCACCAGTCTCTAGAGCCTGCTCCCTTGACCACTATGATAGCTATTTCCTGTCAAGGCTGAGGAAAAAGCATGCACCAAACTTCCGAGACAGGAAAGCACTTGGTGGTTAAGGCACTGGAAGAAGAGCTGTAGGAGAAGAGCACAGAGATAGTGAGAGTGGCCTGGTTGTGTTCAGAGATGCAGACTGGGATCTGATCCTGAAGGCCCTTTGAGAACATGATAAGGAGGTTTGGATTGCATTCTAAGTGCAGTAAAAAGCCACAGATGGGTTTTAAACAAGGTTCAGACATGATCTAATAAACCTTTTAAGAGGCTAACTCTTATTACAATGTGGAGAATTAATTGCAGGCAGGAAATCAGTAGGGAGACCAGTCAGGAAGAGGTCATGAGGTTTCAGCATAGGGATGGGGAAGATATTCAAACAAATTTTGGAGGTAGAATGAATAGTACTTTATATGATAGAGTACCCCATCCTAGCAGACATGGTGGGAGTCTGAAATACCACGTTTCATTTGGGGTGTAGGCTCCTTTCAGACATATGCTAATACAGGAAAGAGTGTTTGGTATTAAGAGACAGTCACTGATTGAGTTGAAAAAAACAGAATATGTTATTTACCCTAGCACAGTAGAACCACTGACAGCTGAGAGAAAGGTCTTTTTCTGTTACAATATGTTGATCTCACAGATGAAAACACTGAACTCAGAGAAGTTAGGTGATTAATTGCTTAACTGTTGATTGCAGACTTAAAAGTAAAACATAGGTAATTTTCCTTGACTTAGCACATGCAAAATTAGTTTCTACTTAAGAGAGACAAATTTAAGTTATAAGTTGATTTCCCACCAATTCCAGGGCACTGGAGTACTTTGATACAGGCTGAGTACTTTCTTAATTTCTTGCTCCTTTAATTTAGAATGGTTTTCTTTGAGGGCAACAACCATTTCCATTTTATAACACATGGAAAAATGAGAATTTCCCTTCTCTCTTCAGACATGGAAACAGAAAGAAACAGAGGAAAGGACAAATCATAAACTTACTTCCCATGTGACTTGGTCACCTTCCCTGTCCTCATGTTTGCCTGTAGGAATTTTTTCTTTTGATTATGAAAGGTAGCTGATATGGTTAGGTTTTGTGTTCCCACGCAAACCTCATCTTGAATTGTAATCCCCATAATCCCCAGGTGTCAAGGGAGAGACAAGGTGGAGGTAATTAAATCATGGGGGTGGTTTTCCTCATGCGTTCTCGTGATAGTGAGTGAGTTCTCAGGAGATCTGATGGTTTTATAAGGAGCAATTCTCCCCTTTACTAGGCACGTCTTCCTGCTGCCTTGTGAAGAAAGTACTCTGCTTCCTCTTCCCCTTCCACCATGCTTGAAGTTTTCTGAGGCATCCCCAGCCATGCTGAACAGTGAGTCAATTAAACTTCTTCCCTTTGTAAATTACCCAGTCTCTGGCAGTTCTTTACAGCAGCATGAAAACTGACTAATACAGTAGCCCTGATGCAAAGTAGAGCTTCAGAAAGGATCAGGGAACTGCTAAATACTTTGGACTACAGGGAACATGCTCAAGGCAGAAAACAGGAGGAGGCTGCATCTAGGCAAATGTCTTTTTTTTACCACAGCCAATTACAGTGTCCCTGAGGAATCTCTAAAGTATTCTTAAAGGAGCGAGGCAAGTCCTAGAGGGTTCAGTTAATCTTACCATGGCCTTTCTGTCCAGTAAAAAATATCAAGTTATTTTGCAGTGCTGAGTGGTTGTTTGCCAGCTGAAACTTCAGGTGGAATTCATAATGGAAGCTGATGTCTGAGATCCGTGAATAAGCCAGGAATGAGGTGTATCCAAAGGCATCTGTGCCACTGAACCTTGGCTGAGTAATATTAATAGCTGTGAAAAAACCCAAACCAAACAGTTAAAATAAACCTGTACATGTATTTGTAAAGTGAGGGTTACGTTTTGCTGATGCATCTGGCCAGATAGTCTGTTTACTATTACATTAATTATACTTTAGTGCCCTTCAGCATTGAGCAACTAAGTGACTCAACAGGAAATTTCAAAACCAGAACAAAGGAAATGCAGTGTTTTGAGATCTTCTATATAACCCTTTCACTAGCATACTCTTTCTACATAATGGATAATTTACTTAAAAAGCAAACCCCTATATTTTGAAACTTAATTTTAGAAATAGAAAAGATTACTGGCAGCCAAACAAAGTATTTACTCAGGTGCCTCGTAAACATGATTTGGCCTCCAAAACCTGGATATGACTTAGAGAGGAGCTCACACCTTTGAACAAACTGTGCTTTTCTAATCCTGCACCTTTATCTGAGCCAAAGCCCCAGGTCAGGGCTAGGAAAGTCAAGAAATAGGAAGGAAATTGGTCAGTTTTCCATCATCATTGGTGAGTGACCAGAGCTTTTCTTTAAGTAAAAATAATTGTCTAAAATAAATGTTCATTATTTCTTTGCTGAGATGCTTCTTAAGTAATAAAAACATGGAATTCAATAGGTGTGAAAGTGTAGGGAGATTTATTAAAAACAGGAAATGGTAAAATTAGATGAAGTTCAAGGGCCAGTGTGAACAAAATAGAATTTAACTGAGGGTTGCTTCTTGTATCGAACTCTTCTCTTTCATTGTACTGTTTACTTCATAAGTCTCCACTGGTTTTTTAAATCTCCTTACTCAAAGAGGACAACAGAAAATAGAAAGGAGATTTTGACACCCCATTCCTGTCTTTTATGGATGATGTCACCAGATTAAGGGATGTTCCTAGGATCTATTTTTATTGGTTGGGGACAGCTCGGTTGAGGAAATAAGAGCTTATGTTGTTTCCTTCTCAAGAGATGTTGGAACTCCAGGGAAGCTGTAAAATTAGAATTTTTACAAGCCTTAAGAAATACCCTCACTCTGGTATATAACACTTAAAAGAGCTTCTTATGTCTGTTTATAATTGTGTATACAGCAAATAATTTAGGAAAAATGATGCTTATTATCAAAGGCTTGTATATCTTTGTTTTATATGACTATTAAACTAAGATATTTGTGTGAATAAACTGAATACTTTGTTTTGATATTTTATTAAAATCTTATCAGTTTATTCCCTGGGATGTGTGGCATAGGTTAAATGTAATTTTCTCAAAACTCACCAGAATGTGAAGTAGGGACTTTTGAGACATATTGCTTCTTATACTTATTTTTTAATCTAATGAAAACTTTATAATTTGTGTCCCTGAGATAATAACACTCTCAGGTATATCACATCAGGTATATCACTTTCAGTAGTACTATGGGGAGGGTGATTGAGGGAAATGAAATGTGCTGGAGTTGAAACAGAATAAAAATACTGACCATCATTCAATGTTGGCATTAAAAACTATGAAAATAGAATTCAGTTAAATTTAATACTAAAATAGAAAAGGAATGACTATCTTTTGCTTTTAATATTTCTTCCTGTTAATAATTTACAACTGAGTCTACCTAAAGGTTACATTTAGGCTAGATTGACAAATACGTATCTCATATATATAGTATTTTACTGTCAGAACCTGTGCTAGATGCTGGTGACACAAAGATAAAAAAGCACTAGTCACTCAAGGAATTAGTGTGAAGTCAATAAATTTATTCAGCTGAACTGGACTGAAAGTTGAGGCCTGGTATAAGAACTTTCAGGCAGAAGAAACAGCATGTTCTAGGGTGTGAAGACCAAAACAGCATGTCATACTCAGGGAACTTATGAAGTCTGCAAATTTTAGAATGAAGAATAAAAGTGAGAGTGGAAGGAAATGAAACAAGATAGACAGTGGTCAAATCATGAAGAACTATATATTTTCTTTATTATCCTTAAGTAGTTGGGCAATGATCAAAGTTGCTTTTTAGAAATATTACTCTGTTGATGAAGTGTGAATCATAGATTAGACAGAGAGCTGGAGGACCAAACGTTGGTCAAGGATGAAAATAAGAACTTTGATATCAAGAAATCTAACAATGAATTAAGCTTATGCAGAAATCTAAATGTAAGGCAATTTATGAGTAACTCATTAAGGCAATGGTGTGATATTTAAACAGCTAATGGAAATACCTTATCAGTGCAATTTCATGATATAATTTTTACTATCAAAAATAAGTACTTTTGAAGTTTGAGAATAATAATGAAGACTGATGATAACCATGACCCATAGGAATGGATCTGTCAAATGCTCAGCATTTCTCAGTCTAGTGGTACCTGCAGCTGTTGAGCATTTGAATTGTGGTTAGGCCTGTGTGGGAAGGGCTCAGTATGAAACCAAGAATGTAAAATATGTTATTAATAACATTTCCATATCCATTAAACATTGGGTTAAATAAAATGTATTACTAAAATAAATTTCACCTGTTTCTTTTAACTTTGAAAAATGTCGCTACTAGAAAACAAAATTACATAGGCAGCTCACATTCTATTTCTATTGAGTGGCAATGCAGAGAGATCCAAGCATGTTTTGATAGGTAAGTTCTTCCTCTAAACCGTTAGTTGTGACTTACTTCAAGGGGCTTTTTCTTTTGGTAACTCTGAACCTATAAAAAGGTAGGGCCTCTATGGGGAGCAATAGGAATCAGGAGAAGAAGTCAAAGATAATATAATCCATCACTAAGAGGCTTCTATGTCTTCACCCACACTGTCTCTATAACTCTGAATTAGGCAGAAGAACGTGAGGGACTCAGACTAGGAGAAAGAAGACTTTCAACCTTACAAATCATTCTTTTCAATACTTTAAGCCCTTTTCCATCTTCCTCCAGGTAACATTTGGTTAATTTGGTTACTCTACTGCATAAATTCCCAGATCAGCCTTCTGGAAGGATCAGTCATCATCTAATCAGGAAATTGAACAGATTGTAATGGGACTATTTTTGGGCTATTAAATGTATATATTTTTTAATTTTTGCAATCCCTAGTTGCCTCACAGATACCATGTGTAAAGTCATGCATTTTTTTGTCAGTTCTTCTAAAGTTACATGAATGAATTGGAAACATGAGGAAAAAAGGGAGATGCTGGAATTTAAACTAAAATAAATTGTTTAGTGTGTAGAAGAAGAAAGCAAAATCACTAATGCTCTGGGATCATTTCAGGCACAGTCAAAAGGTATCCAGACATCATCTCGGGGCATTAAAAATTCTAAGAGCCTTGAGTAAAGAGGGAATATTGTGATATTTTCTTTTATATTATAGTGCTATATTATAGGCTCAATGTATAATCTTTTTAGAATGTT
This sequence comes from Pan paniscus, assembly GCF_029289425.2. Taxonomy (NCBI): domain Eukaryota; kingdom Metazoa; phylum Chordata; class Mammalia; order Primates; family Hominidae; genus Pan; species Pan paniscus. The sequence goes on from NC_073254.2 coordinate 78,657,151, forward strand.
ATGCTTATAAAACACTTCTTAGCAAAAGTTATCACAGAAAGGGTATAAAATTCTATTTTCTAATCATTTACTAAGGCAAATTTTCCTCATTCCCAATATGGCAGAGAAATAAAGCATTATTGTGTTTAATGTAACTATTTTTTCCTTTTAAAAATATTTTGCTGTGGCCGGGCACGGTGGCTCACGCCTGTAATCCCAGCACTTTGGGAGGCCGAGGCAGGTGGATCATGAGGTCAGGAGATCCAGACCATACTGGCTAACACGGTGAAACCCCGCCTCTACTTAAAAAAAAAAAAAAAGAAAAAAAGAAAATTAGCCGAGTGTGGTGGCACGTGCCTGTAGTCCCAGCTACTCGGGAGGCTGAGGCGGGAAAATCACTTGAATCCGCGAGACGGAGGTTGCAGTGAGCCGAGATCGCGCCACTGCACTCCAGCCTGGGAGGCAGAGCGAGATTCCATCTCAAAAAAAAAAAAAAAAAAAAAAAAAAAAAAAAAACCAAAACAAAGACAAAAACAATCCCCCCCCCCCCCCAAAAAAAAAACCTGCGGTTAATCTTTTAATCTGAATTATTAAAGTTTATGCACAATGCACAGAAGTCGCTAAGATGAACTATTGGAATGTGGAAAGAAGACATATAAATAGTTCAGATTTCAGAACACCTTTCTTCAACTCTGCAGTGGTGCATCCTGAAGCCCACCGGTTGGTAGTAAAACATGAGCTACTCTATGGCATAGTGATGGAGGGAGGCAGCTGGGGCTGGCCAGCTCAGGCTTGATTCTGGATGTTTTTACTTTCTGTGTAAACTTGGGTAAGTTATTTCACTTTTCTGTTTTAGTTTCTTCGTTCATAAAATGAGAATGTAAGAGCACCTAACATCTGTGAAGAATGAGAAAAGCCCATGGCTGAAGAAAACACACTCGAGCTAAACATACAATTCAAGTGGGCAAACCTCTTCCACCATACCAGCAATCCTACTACATATTTCCAGTCAAGTCACTTTCCCAGCCTCTAAAATGGCTATTTAATGCTTCCTCTCTCCTCAAACATCTAATATTTATTGTCTCTTATGAATTAATAATCTTGGTTTTTATTTTGCTGAGAAAAACCCATCAACAGAGAACTACCTGATGCTTTCACTGTCAAATTCTCCCACCCGCAAATCTTTAATTTTTATCCATATGCTTTGCCTTCCCTTTGCTGACAAGGCTGACTCTGCCCGGATATTTCATCCACCCCTTCTCATTTGCTCAAGAGCATCATTTCAGAAATTCTGTCCTGCCTCCCAGGAGTTACCAAATTATTCTTCTCTACTGCAGCATTCCCTTTAACATGAAATATGCTAGAATGTCCCCATCATAAATGAGCTTCCCTCCACTCCACATTCCCCTCTAGCTACTGCATGTTTCTCTGCTCAACATACTATCAAGGGGCTTCTAAAGAGTTGTCTGTATTGACTCTTTCAAAATTTATTACCATTCATGCTCGATTTTATTCCAGTCAGGCTATCTTCTCTATCTTTTCTTTGAACTTTTGTATGTTAAGATCACTAGTGACCACAGTCTTTCTAAACTAAATGTCAATTGTCTGTTTTTATCTTATTCAGTGTCTCAGAAGCAACTGACAAGGTTGATTATTTCTTTTCTCTTGAAATGCTTTCTTTACTTGGTCTCCATGACCACTGCACTGTCCTGATATTTTTTCCTACCTTAATGACTGCTGCTCCTCATTCTCCTTTTCTTCCAGTTATCTCCATCTACCATCATTCTGTATTTGATCATGAGTACCATTTACAGGTGGATGAGTCCTGAGTAAACAGAGTCTCTATCCCTGCTTTTTTCCAGAGCTCCAGATTCATATATCCAACCAACTACTAGATAATGAACATATATTTGTATGTCTGATAAGAATTTCAAACTGATCATACACAAAGCAAAACTCTTTATTCCACTATTTGTATTCTTTCCCCCAACCCAAATCCCTTCCCTTCCTTTGCAATCAAATCTGTTTCCCAGCCTTCCCTCTGTTTGCTCAGAGCAAAACTAGGCATCATCCTTAAATTGTATCTTTCTCTGCTACCTCAACTGACAAACTGACGAATATGTTAACTTCATCTTCAAAATATATCCCAAATTACACTGCTGCTTTTCACTGTGTCTGTTAAATACCATCAAAGTTCAATGCACTGTTCTTTCTAGCCCAAACTATAATATTTGCTTCTTAGCTGGTCTCCGTGTTGCTACCTTTATCACTTTACAATCTCTTTTCCGTATTGTAGCCAAAGTGGTCTTTTAAATATAAATTGAGTGTCAAAGTTTCTCCAGTATTTTCCATTGAAGTTTGAAATAAAATAAAAACTCCTGAACATAGCCTAAATCTCCTAATCTCCAGATTTATTTTATACTCATTTCTTCTTTCTCATTCTGCTGCAGCCATGCTAACTTCTTCGTGTTTCTCAAGCAAACCTAACACACTCCCAGTTCAAGGCTTCTGCTCCTGTTCTCAGTGCCTGAACCACATTTTCCCCAAAAGCTGCATGGCCTGCTCCCTCACTTTCTTCAAGACTTGCTCAGGTGTTCTCTCCTCACAGGGCCTTTCCTGACCACCCTATTAAAGTATTAATCTCCTATTAAAGTATTAACTCCTTGTGCCCTGCCCTCCCCAACCCCATACTCTCTAGTCTCTTAACCTGCTTTATTTACATGGCCCAATTCCATTATATGTTATTTGTTTACTTTTTATTATTTTTTCTCCCCACTCAGATTGCAGATTCCACTAGGGCAGAGAGCTTGCCTGTCCTTCATGGTCTAATTGGGTGTAAGATACATATTTATCAAATGGTTGAATACATGTAAAAGGTTAAAGTAGTGTTAAGGACATAGTAATATATATTATGATAGTATATCTCTGCCATTACTGTTTATCTAGTATCTTCACAACTCTGTTCTCAAGTGACTAACTGTTCTGTACTTATGGAGCTAGTGGATGAAGTTGTGAAGTGGATTTCTCCACTATCACCAATGCTAATCATTGCTTGTTTGAATTTGTTTTTTGTACTAAGTCCTTTCCTCTAAAAAATGTTACTAAGTTTTTGCAATAATATGGAATCTTAATTCTTCTAGTGTGGGTAAACATTCAGATAATATAATACATACTGAAAATCAAGGCATAGGGACCCCTAACCTGACAAATCAGTTTATTTTTTATTTTTCTATTTTGAGGCAGGGTCTCATTCTGTCACTCAGACTGGAGTGCAGTGGTGCAATCTTGGCTCACTGCAACCTCCATCTCCTGGAATCAAACAATCCTCTCACCTCAGCCTCCCAAATAGCTGGGACTACAGGCATCCACCACCATGCCTGGCTAACTTTTGTATTTTTTTGTAGAGATGGGGTTTCACTGTGTTGCCCAGGCTGGTCTTGAACTCTTGAGCTCAAGCGATCTGCCCACCTTGGCCTCCCAAAGTGCTGGGATTACAGGCATGAGCCACCAGGCCTGGCCCAAATTGTTGTTTTTAATAATTAAGTTGTATAACTAGAACTATAATTTTATATATTTTGTCTTATAAACATTAGTTTCCATTTAATACTTGAAAATAATGTCTTCTTTAATTTGTGAGCTAAAAATACTGACTAGGTTTCTTGGGACAATTGATAGTTTTTGACAGAATATTTTGCCTTTTACCTGACAAAATATCTGTATGATACCTTTATGATCATGCTTAAAATTTTACAAGTGGTGTTGAAAAAATTTTCTTAAGTGCATCAAAAATTACTTGAAACTTTTAAGTGTTTTCAGGATAGATTGTTTGGTCTAAATATATAATTTTTTTGGAGTTCATTGCTGTTTTTAAACAGATACAAAAGACAAAAACCTGTGGGTGATTTTTTCTTGGATTCTGTTTTCTATGTAGGCTGCTGTGTATAACCTCAGCAGAGTGGACACCAGGGAGCGCTGAGCTAGTGAAAATCCAATTCAGTTCTTCCTTCTCTATGATGTATTTTAATGAAGCAAGCAGATGGTAGATAGATTTTCCCTTGGAAACTGCTGATTTTGAAAGACTCCAGAATGCCAGTTTTCCAACCATGGTGTTCAGCAGTGTAGCGTATCTTGAAATATACATTTAACTTTGCCAGGAAAATGAATCTACCCTTAGGCAGATGGATAAATTTGCAAAAATACAAGATGATTGCTTGCCTCTCCAGTTTTCTTTCCTAGCTTTGAGTATACACGTCTTTCCTCTGTCTTTGTTCTTAACTTCTTAGTAATACAGCACCAGATTTAGCTCAATATCCTGCCGAAATGCAATTAGGTTATCAAACTATGTACGTGGTCATTGTCTTTGTTGTTTCTGTTTTTTGTTGTTGAACAAACTCCTTGAGGAATACACTTTCACACTGTTCAGCATTATCATTTAGAAATAAAAATGGCAACCTACAAATGTGATTATTTTTTAAAGGGAATAGAAATAAATATGTCCTGAGATATCGCCAACAGTTATAGGTGATGGTAGCCTGCACAGAAAACATACACTTACCTTTTCCTTCTGAACCAAGACAGAGATACCCGATACATTAATAAAATCAAGCTCTCTATTCAAATGGATATATAATATCGAATTCACCCACAGGTATAAACATGAAATAAATATGATTGGTTGGTTGCCAATTCCTGCTCATAATAAATTATTCACGTATTCTATATAGATATTTAATTACTACCATACTAACTTCTTTATCCAATCATCAAGAAAAAGCTAAGAACAAACAGAATTTTACATTAAGATAGAAAAACTGTTGAAAATGCAGAGCATTATAATTTCCACCAGCAAAAGAAATAATACATGCTAGAATCTGAAGCATTCTTTTTAGATGCATAATTCTTAGAAATTAGTGCCATCTTCTGGCTTTTCAAAGTAACTAGGTACTGGTAGGATGTTTTATAGTATCACAAAATGTCAGAAAAGGGGAAAAAAATCCCTGAAACATATAGGTTCAAATCATAATCATAGTATCTGCATTACATTACAGTTCATGGCATAAGCTTTGAGAATGGTAAAATTTTCACATCCTCTATAATTCATATTACATAAGCTGTGCAGGTTTATACTGGATTACATTCCCTTGGTTAGTAGTTTATTGTGATAAAATAAGATTCCTAGCTATTACACACACAGGATATTCTGGAACTGATGTGTTTTGAATAATTTTCTCATTTCTAACTCATGAATTTCTTCATGCCCCTGAATATTTAGTTCAGAAATTAAGAAACATTGAGGTTGGAGTGGGTTATCGCTCAAGTTCAGTGGATACATTCTTTTAGTTTGTTACTATATCATTTTTCAAGATATGGCTGTTTAGATGCACTATTGTATATTCTAAAATATTAAAAATAGCAATAATAGTATCTATTATGTCCCAGCTGCTAGATGCCCTATCTAAATTACTTTATTTCTCACAGAACACCAGTGAGATGTTCTTCTACCTCTATTCCTATCTTATAGATGAAGAAATTGAGGCTCAGAGATGTTAAGTCACAGAGCTAAGAAATGACAGGGTCAAGACCTGAACCCCTGTTCATCTGACTCCAAAGCCTGTGCTCTATGTTACCTACCTCACTATGATGGTTGGGATACTCATGACATTGGCCAGTTAAAGGCCACTGGCAGGTATTTTATGTAATTATTAAAATATTACATTATTAAAGTTGGCACTCCTCACAAATTGACTATCTACCACTTTACTTTCCTCCCAAGTCCTGGCCATGGATGAATAAAATTCTGTAGAACTCATTCCTCCTTCTATATTTAATAGAAATGTAAACACATATTAACTACTTTGCAGTGTCAAGCATTTAATGGATATTCAGGATATACCAATATACCAATGAATTTATCAGCAAATAAGTTTTAATAGAAGCTCAATTGTTTTCTAATATGCATAGATAATAAATAAAAAACTGGTTAAAAAGATCAATATGTCCTTAAAGGTTTCTAAGTGCTTGAACGTTTGGAGACACATGCACACACATGCATACACAAATATACAGGTCATTGACAATAATTTTTATTTTTGTTTTTGGTATTGTATAAAAGATTAGAAAAAGCAAAAATCTAATAAGGATGATTTATCAAAAAGCAGTATGTACTCTAATCATGAGAGAAAAAAGAAAAAAATCTTAACCAGGGATACTATAGGGAAAACTATAATTTTAAGACAACTGTGGTTTAGCTGTTGAAGTACTAGAAGAAGGCAGTGGCATCTTGCAAAATACTAACTCATTTCTGGGGACCACAACACCACATGATGTTTCAAAAGCATATAAAAAGATTTCATATTAATATGGTATGAGATTATTCTAAGTAATACTAACAAAATAAAAATATCATACATGATTCACAAGGTATAACATATATTGAGTATTGTTTTTAATTGGAAAGGATCTTGTTATATCTAATAGCCCCAAGATTTTGTGTACTAATAGTGAGCAGGTGCCTATCTCAAACTATAATGGAGTATTATAGAACTACAAAAGATGACTGGAATAATTAAGAACAACAATCAGAAAACATAATGAAATAAAGTATTTTATTTGCTATAGCATGAAATACTTGGAATAAAACTGTACCAATTAGGTTTCTTGGTTACTGGCAATATAAACTAACCCTGATCATCTTAAGCAGGAAAGGAGACAGATTACCTCATGGTCAGTGGGAGGGCTGGAGAACTAGCAGGGAAAGCAGGAAAAACAAAGGATCATAGGTAGCTCAAATACTGCCAAGTTCACATTGTGTGAACAGCTATTTCAGGATGTAGCCACTGGTATTTCTATGACTGGGGACAGCTGTGCAACTACCTCAGCTACAAATAATTTCTAAATATTACTCTCTCTCTTTGGACCACTTCTTCAGGGTGCAAATCTTGAGGAGAGTATCCCATTGGCTTATCCTAAGGCATGTACATGTACACAAATAAGAAGGAAGTTCATGTGCTACGTGGCCAAAATCCAAAACTGAAACAAACGTAATACCCAATAAATGTTTCCCACAGACCTTTGGTTGCTGAGTGCCAACGTGCATCCTTCTTAACACTTGCATTTTCAAATAACTTCCTTTTAACATAATGCAACAATCCCACATATAATCAAAAAAAGTGTCACCCTTCTTTCCCAATTGGAGACTTCTTAAAGTCTTTTCTTTTATTGCATTTTGTTCCAAGTACAGAAGGAATCTCTGCATAATGGCCATTTGTTCTCATGTTTATGTTGTGATACTATCCTGATATAGACTAAATTTCAGTTACTAAACTCAAATACTTTACAGAAACCAGAGAGCATATGACAGCTGTAATGTGATATGGAAGTATCTGTGATTTTTCCTGGTGACAGAATCAAAGGTAATGCTACTATTGTGCTTTTTTGCTTATCAGCATCCACAAGAGATAGTGAAAAGGAAAGACTTGATACAGGGAGCTAATTATGAAGGGAGAGCAAACAGGGGATGGTGAGGCCACCTAGAGGATAGCAACAACTGAACAGCTGAAAGCAGCTGCTACCTCTATGGCTGAAAGAACAAAGGGAAGACACAGTGCTACAAAAGCCCAAGAGCTGCAACTTCTTGACAGGAGCTGGGTCCGGTAATGGGGGCTGCTCATCAGGACATGGGACCACGGGTAGCTTGGAGACCTGTTAAGTGGCAGCTGGAACCAATAGCAGATGCAGCTACTAGTGGAGGGGAGAGGGGAGAAATTCTCTAGCTTCTCTTCCCCCCAGTCTCCTGTCTCCTGACAGGACCTTGCCTTGGCAGGAGAAAATGTAGTTTGTACAGGGTGAGAAATGCATCTCAGAGCTAACCTGCAAATGACTGGCATTCACCAGGAAGCCCTGGGGCTAAACTCCAGATTCCTGGAACTGGTCATAAGGCCACTTCTCATATTATAACTTTCTTCTTTGGATGCTCTCTCCTTTCACGTAGGGGAAGCAAATTTAAATTCTTTCTTCTGTGTCCTCCTTGCTTGCCGCCTGCCCTGCAGTTGGTTGGATTCTTTATCTGGTGTGGTGATGCAAGTCATCATTCCTGAGAGGCCAGGCCATGGTGGGCCTGCGGTCAGGAGCTTCATGAGGCCTCCATTAACTCTTACCATTGGATGTGTGAAGCACTACCCCAAGGCAGGCTTCTCACTGTGTGTGTGCATGTGTGCCTGTTAATGTATGCATGTCATGGACCTCTATAGCAGTCTAGGGAAGCTAGTGGGAACCCTCCTCAGAATGATGTTTTTAAATTCATACAGTAAAATACCTAAGATTATAAAACAAATCTACCTTTTTGAAATACAATTAATAAATTATAACAAATGTTTTGTCATGAAGGAAACAGTATAGTCCTTTCATAATGTATTTAAATAGCAAAATCTAGCAGCAGGTATAATAACTACAGCAATTTCACATTGAGGGGGCACAAGCATATTTTAATACAGTATATAACAACTGTCATTTGATAAAAAGGGATCTGATTTCTCTTGGTGACAAAGTTGCAGGTGCTGATAATACAACTGTGATTTTATGCTGATTTTCATAGTTAAGAATACATTAAGTTTCTGTTGGAGTTCACAGAAAGATGTAATTTTTTTTTTCCTCATCCATATTCACAGCTTCTTTGACTGAGGGTTACCTGGGTTTTACCAGAACACTTTTTCACCTGCTGGCTAATTCTCTCACCTTCAGTGTTTTTTCAATTCCACCTTTCTCCTTCTCCCTGAGGCCTATCTTGTCCTATCCTGTACACTCTATTTACTTCCAACCTTCCTCTGTGTGGTAAGGTTTTTTAAGAAATGCTGTCTTAAACCCAGTCTGGGGCCCTGGTTGGAGGCTAGTCATTTCCCTGGACTCTCACATTCCAGGCCACCACACTCCTGTCCTAATTGCCCTGGGCCAGGCACCAGACAACTAGGGACACACCATGGAGCCCTCAGAATTATTCCAATTAGCCAATCTACAGAGAGCCCTCAAAACCTAACCCCACCTGACTTGCCACACAAAAGCCCTTTCCAAGGGAAACCTCTGTGTGGCCCTGTGGCAGTCTTCTCCCATTTGAAGCTGTAAGTAACAAAAAGTTCTGCCATTCATCTATCCAAGTGAGTTGTCTCCTTCCATCCAAAAATATCTTGAAATCTTATAAAAATACCCTGATCCCCTCCCAGGGATTTCTTCTCTTTTTCTTCTCAGCATTTTTGTTTTTGTTTTTCCACAGCGCTTATAATCTACCTTCTCACAAATCACTAGACTGTCTCCCCACCTCACTGAAATGTAAGGTCCGTGAAGGCAGGATTTTGTCATTTTTGTTTTCTGCTGCGTCCTAAGCACTTGGACAGTGCCTGCCCATAGGAGGCTCTCTTTATTGAATGAATAAATGAATGCATGACTCTCCTTTCTGTGCCTATTGTGATCAGTCACTCGGGGCAACACCTTCAAGCCCCTTCATACCTGTTTGTGTGGTTTCATGGAAGCCTGAAAGGGAGGTGGATGATGTAAATTCTGATTCAATAGGACTATGGCTATGTCTCTTGAGAGCTTTACCCTTTTGGGTGCCAAAAGCCTCTGAATGAGTGGAGCTCAGAGTCACAGAGAGAGGAAAAATTGTGAGTGGGTCTTTAGGGATGATCACGAGACAGCTCTTCTGCTCCCCCTTGGTTTCTGAATCTGTGTAGTATGATTGTGAAGATATAGCACCACGTGTCAGTTAAAGTTTCACAGCATACATGACATCTTTCAGAATGGTGCTGTTACCCTGAAGGTTGGCCCAGTTGATGCTGCCGCAGAGTCTTTAATATACGATATTTCTATTTTATAAGGCCAACAACTTTTGGGTGATAAATTTCATAAGTTCAGTATCTCTCCTTGCCTTATTTCTTTCACTGTGAAGCCTGTTGCTTAGAAGTAATATTGTGCGGGATACCATAATGACACACTGTATTGATGAACTCCCTCAAAAGAAATGTTGGAAGAACCATGACTAGTAGGGAAAGAAAATCCAAATCCAGAACAAGTAATCAGGAGAATAAGGACAAATTCCTGCCAATCCCATGATGTAATCAACCTACCACTAGGCTGACTAGTCCCCCTTTCATCCCTGGGATTATATCAGGGGTCTGGGTTGTTTGTAGCCATGGGGAAATGAGGATTCAACAGTGACACTTCTGAAGTACTACTTCTTAAGGGAAAGTCCACATTGAGGCCTTGCATGGCCTCTAATTCTTGCATCACAGCCATTTCCACATACTGTCAGATTGCATTCTAAAATTACAATTCATGTTTCCGTAAAAAAGTGCATATAATCTTCTTGAATTCCCTCCAGTAATATACATCATTGCTCTTCTAATTTTTGACAGTCTGATGAGGGTGGTTTGTCCAGTTATTACTTTAATTGTATTTCCCTGATTACTAGTGAGTTTGAGTACCTTTTACTTGTTGGCCAACTGTATACCCTTCAGTGAGATGTCTGTTCATATGCTTTACTTATTTTTCTTTGACTTTATCTTTATTTTGACAATACTAAAGAGCTCTTTGAATATTATGTTAATCCTTTGTCACCTCACAAATAGTTTCTTCAAATCTATTGTTTTTCTACTGACTTTAGATGTGAAATCCTTTGCAATTCAATAGTTTTTTAAAAATTGTCCAAATATTTTCTTTTACAGCTCCAGAATTTTCTCTCTTGGTTAAGAATTATTCCTTCATCTCTAGGCTATTCCAAAATCTTAGATTTGGTCCTGAGATATTCACTGATTCATGTTTTATCTTTAAGTCTCTAATAATCCCAGGTTTTATTTTAATACGTAATATAAAAGAAGCTTAATTATGTTTTCTTCCAGTGGAGAATAAGTTGTGCCAGTTTCATCTATTAATTAAAACCTTATCTCACAACTGAATAAAACAGCAATTTTGTCATCAGTTGTACTCTCACATATGCTGGGGTCTTTTGCTTAATTTTCTCTTCTTCCTGTTGATCTATTTGTATCTTACTATGACAGTACCACACTAATAACGATGATAGTAGTTTAACGTATGTTCTGATACCTAGCAAGGCAAGGCCAGGCAAGGACATTTATTTATTTTTTATATTTTCATAGGTATTGGTGGGTTGTTGTTATACGTATTATTCTAGATCAGACTCGAAAGCTTTGAAATGTTATGAAATTATGTATTAAAATAGCAATTTTCTCATGTAATTCATAAATAATATAATTTCAGAAAATTATATTATGAATTATATCTTCTCATCTGCTAGCATGGCAAAGTTTTGTAAGCCATTCATATATAATATTATTAAAGTTTTATAATTTTCTACATAGAAGTCTTGCACCTTTCTCATCAAATCAAAGTGTTTTGTAGGTTTTTTTTTTTTTTTTTGGTTAAAGTTGTGACTGGAAAATTTCTTATTTCTAATTCTAGGTTGGGCTTGAAAGTGTAACAAGAGGTTAAAATAGAAGTTCTAATTGAAGCACAAAGAAAGTAGAAACAACACATCAAAGTGAGGGATTTATAAAGCAGGAGACTGAAAACCAGCTGGTGACTCTTGAATTCCTCACCCTTATTGAGAGTATAAAAGGCTTATAGCCCTCACCCTTTCACCTCAGATCAAGAGGGAAGGGTTTTAGAAACACAACTTGGAGAGCTTAATATGTATCCCTGAAGTTTGAGGAAAGGGGATGTAGTGTACTGACTTCTGCCTGGAAAGTCTAACAGGTGGGAGATTAATTGGCTGCAATGAAGGAGAAAGCCAATGACAGGCTGCTTCTTGACTGGAATTGTTCAGCACTCCAGAGGCTGTCAGGGAAAGGATGAGAGCATGCTGCCTGGAATCTGATGTGGCTCAGCTGTAGGACAAAGATAGTGTGTTTTCTTAAGTTCTGACCAAATGAACCACCTTAAGAGACAAAGATCACTCAGCAAGGAAAGCTGAAGATGCTATGAGATGCTAGAGGTTGGGGAAGGAGCAAACAACCAGCTGGAATAGATATGCCTTTTCTCAAAGAAAATTGCAAGTGGAAGAATTCCAGCCATGGGGTCTCCAAAGCATCCGTGAAACTGTTCCACAAGACAAGGATGGATGACTGAATGCCAAACCCAGAGAGCAGTGAAGCTAAATCAGCTCAATCATCTCAGTGAAGAAAGAAATCTCCTGTCCTTTCCTGTCCCTGAACTCCATGATGAAGGGCCATGTGCTGTAGGTAGCAAAACAGGGGAGAAAGAATTTCAGTTTTCCTTTACCCTTGAAATTTTCTAGCTAAATCAGTCCGAAATGTGGAAGGAAAAAGCATGAAGTTTTTTATTTTTATTTTTTAAGACTGAGTCTTGCTCTGTTGCCCAGGCTGGAGTGCAGTGGTGCGGTCTTGGCTCACTGCAACCTCCTCTTCTCGAGTTCAAATGATTCTCCTGCCTCTGCCTCCCGAGTAGCTGGAATTACAGCCGTGCACCACCATGCCCAGCTAATTTTTATATTTTTAGTAGAAACAGGTTTCACCATGTTGGCCAGGCTGGTAATGAACTCCTGACTTCAGGTGTCTGCCAGCCTTGGCCTCCCAAAGTGCTGGAATTACAGGCATGAGCCACCACACCTGGCCACAAGAAAGCATTAAATTTAATGCAGATAGATTTGCCTATCATATAAAAATGGAAAACCAAATTACTAAGTGGAACTGATATTTTGTGATCCAGGAATGACCATGTCTGAGCTTTCATTTGAGGGGAAAAAGGATAATTAACACCATTGAACAAATTTAAAGGGAGAATGGAAGACAAAGTAAAGTTGTTTTATGTTTACATACAGCTGTGCTATTAAGAAAAGCTACCGATT